>NC_061862.1:21703269-22971042 GCF_907164915.1 Impatiens glandulifera | reverse complement strand
AAGGTAAGAGCGGCCGAAAAGGTGCTAACTCTTTGTGTTTTTTCAGCTAAGAAAACATCACAAGTTTCAGAGATGTACCATGTAACCAAGAATGAATTCTTTCCTAACGAGTGTTTGTAGTCATTTCTCACTAACATGTCCAAAAATCTTGTACCACAAATTAGTATCCACATCTTTTCGAATTAAGTTCTCTCCTTTGTATAATTTGATTTTCATTACATAGAGCGTGTTTGTTTTCGTTCATCTAGCCATCAAGAGCAAACATTTGGTGAGCTTCCACTAACCTTCTACAAAATACTTCTGAAACTTCTCATTGTCGAGTTTTCCTGTAGAAATCAAGTTGATGCGAATGTCTGCAATGTGTCTCACATCTTTGAGTATTAATTTGCAGCCAAGAATAGTCTTTAAGAAAATGTCGTCGATATCAATTATCTTCGATGAACCGTTGTTACCCATTCGAAGATTGTCAAAATCTCCTCCTGAATACGTAGAAAAAAATCACAATGAAAAGTAAATTGAAAAAAAACACCATAATCAATCATCTATTCACGATCTTGACTTGAGATTAACGCAACCATCCTCGCACATGACGATTACGTCGCCCTTTATAACCAAATTGGTTTCTTTTTCACCCTTCTACCCTTCATTTTGCTCTCGCTTCCATATTCAGCAATTTCTTATCATGTGCCCCCCAACTTGTTACAATGATAGCATTTAAGACCACCATGAGACTTCGATCTTCCTTTATTCGAGTCATTTTTTCTTTTCTGTCATGTGGAGATTTGTTCTTATTCTTTCCACGCGACACTAAATTTTCACCTATTAGGGATTCGAAAGTTGATTCACATTTCTCTAATCTGCAAGACTTTTTGTTGAAAGACTATATTTAACCATGTCCATGGTGAGAATATCAATTGTCGTTAAATTTCTTAATGAAATAACCAACGTTTCCCAATTGTCCGGTAATGAGCTGAGAAGTTGTAGAGCATATAGCTCATCATCAAGAGTCATCTCCATGGATGTCTTCTAATTCACCAAGACAATAAACTTACTATTAATTTGTCATACTCTCAATGTCTTTGTACTTAAAGTTCACGAGTCACCTAATTATCATCGCCTTGTTCCTAAAGAACCTTTCTTGAACATCAACTCCAACTTCATTCAAAGTGCTCGCGCATCGTTTTCTTCTACAATGTGGTAAAAAATATTTTAGTCAACTAACTGCCTCATTGTAGTAGATATTTTCCAATTAAGAATTTTCCAATCTTCATCCCTTATCGTGTTTGGTTTTGTCATGCCTTGTACAGGCCTAAACAAATCTATGCAAATCAATAAATCAAGCTACTTGCTTTTCTAGAATGAAAAATTCGTCAAGGTTAGTTTAATTATTCCGATCGATTTTTTCTCCTCCATTTGGCACACAAGAAATTCTATGAATCCAACCAAATGCTCTAAAATCACTTTTTTGGGAAAAACAACCTAATAACAATTGCAACATAATTGTTCTTTTTCTCTTTGTATGCTTTAATGAGATAATCAAAAACCAAACCAAAAAGCAATTAATAAAATCAAGTACACAAAGACACGTTAATTTTAACGTGGAAAATCCAACGAGGATAAAAATCATCCATTTATTTTATTTACCCACACTTCACGTCAAATTTTTTTTTAAAAAAAAAACTCTTTTGATTCTCAGTTTTCTATTCTTTTAATAATAAAATTTAATTTCTTTCATTCACTCTTATTTTTCAACATTACTTCTTAACTTTTTTTTTCATTCTTTAATTTTTTATTTTTCTTCAAACTCTAATAATAATAATAATAAAAATAAAGTTGTAATATTTTTCAACAACTACAGCATAAGTATGTAGGTAAATAATATTTTTTTATGTTTTAAAAATGTTGATATTACTAGTTTAAAATTATTTATATTTAATAAAGTTATATTTCACACTTTAATCGGGTAATAAGTCACACGTCGGAGATCGGGTATTCGGAAAATCATGGATGGTTATAGAAATAGAGATATCCACCGGGATCAGGGTCGGGTAGTAAAATGAAAATTGAGTTCGGAAATGGAAACATCATTAACCAACGGGTACAATACATGTTGTCATCCCTAAGTCTAATGAAAAATAATACAGATTAAAAAAATAATTCACATTATCTTCCAATTAAACCCAAATTACCAACCTAGAATAAATCTGAAACATAACTAGCTTCGGAATAAACCACATCCAAACACATAAACCAAAAGCACACAAACCAAGTCATAATACCAAAGCACAAACAAATAAAGATAATAAAAGCCTCAACTTTCTCTATGTTTTACCTTTCCCTTTGTTTCATTCCTTCCTTAAATCTTTTCATTCATTCATAAATTGAGGTCAATAAATTGGAAAGATTAATGTGAGCTACTTGTTTAACTAGATATTTTATATTATTTTGAAATAAATTAATATCACATCAACAATCATCATATATATATATTACTTATTTAATTATTTAAATCATCTATCAAAATATTAAATTGTACTTTTTTATTAATATTTTTTTAAACTAGGAACGAAGATAGCTCAGTATGAACGTAATGTCAATATGAGAATTTCTTCTAACTATAATACTGAGAACTATATTTTACATTTTTTTATATACATAACATCGTATAAACTTCATTTCAACATATATTTGCAATCAAATATTTTGTTAGTATTAATTCAGTTAAATGCTCCGACTCACATTCATCGAGTAATACAGTTTACGCTCTATCTAGTCACATTTAAAAATAACTGCAGTAGACTCGGCACGAGTCGGAGGATTGATCGGTGTGGCCGCGCGACTTTCTGGAGCGGGAAGCTTGGGACCCGATTTGGTTGTTTCACTGTCGGTTTCTTGAGCAACCGGTGTCGCAGGCACCGGTTCTTTACCCTTTGTAGTTTTTCCCTTAGGCGCTTTACCCTTTGTTTATTTAACCTTTGGTTCTTTAACCTTAGGTTGTTTGCCTTTGCTATCTCTAACAAGGAATTTTTCTATATTGCTGGAATTTAACAGTTTACTGTTTGAGAGAATATACCTGGACCGGTAGGGATATTAAGATGGAGCATAATTTTGTCGATCTGTATGCGTATCCTAAACACTAGTTAGTCTTAGGAGATACCATTTCGCATAAGATTTCGAATAAGACACTCCCCTAGTATATTCGATCACCGGATAGAATGCCAACCATCATATCGAATTTCGACTGAGTGATGCTGTCAAAATTACCTCCTCTAGCCTGAAGCGCCTTTGATCCTATATCGCACAAAATTCGATACTCAAAACCCATGGAGTTCTTCTTTCCATTAAACTGCACTGGTTCACCGGTATTGGAAAGAGTCATTTGGATGTTGAGAATTGAAGCCTCTGATAATTCGGTGGTGAAGTCGCGCCCCTTCGTCGAAAGTTGACGAGCTTCGGCGAATACTTTTTCAGAAATCTCAAACTTAACTCCGTTCACCTCCGCATGAATGATCTTCTTCTTTATCTTTGCGGTTTTGAAGAACTCCCGAATTGCATCCTGATAATAAATCATTGGTCCATGCAGAAAATGCTCTAGCCCGGATTCTTTGATAGATTCTATAATCTTTTGAACTTCAATCGAACCAGCATTCTTGATTTCGGCGAAATCAACCTGGACAATATGATTAAAAAGCGCATTATCCCTTCCCATGATTTAAGATTTAAGTTTGAAGATGAAGATGATTTGTAGAGAGAGAGTATAATGATAGAGGAATTTATGAAGAATGATAAGTTGTGATCAAAAATTTTGCAAGTGTCCTTTATATAGGATAAATGTGACGGTTGAACCACCGAACCGTCACACGTAACCATGTGGCCCACGTCTAAAAGGCACGAATTTTCCCTCCAAAATGCATAAAGACGGTAAAAAGTAACTTTTGGCAGTAAAACTTGGCGGTAATAATAATAAAGCCGGTTAATTAATGTGTGGTAATTAATGCAGCGGTTTTAAATGGAGCCGAATTAAATACGCATGACATTTATAGAAAACAACTAAGTTATATTAATGAAGCAAGCATAGGTCGTTCATTTTTAAAACTACAACAACCGGTAGAGAAACAAAATAATCGGTTGTTCAGTAGCCAAAAACAAACACATGAAAAAGATAATTTTAATTCCTAGAATCTACCCTATTCATCCACCTTTCGGCTTTCTCCTTGGTTATGATGTTGGCTTGGCTGATAGGGTGTCCTAGTCCAAAGTTATGATTGAGAGAGATGAGGAAACTACTGATCTGAGGAGCATAACTTGTCCTCCCAAGAGAAATCATATTTTTCAGGTTTTCGAAAATGATGGATGACCAATTGATTGAATGACAGTAACTGATAGCGGTCATCATATCAAAGATCTTTCTAGTATAGACGTGGATGGATTCCTTGGCTAGGAAAGACCTCCCGATGATGTCGTTCAAAATTTGGATATGACTGACCAGTTGTGAATTGACCCTGTGTGTTTTCACCAAAGTCTCGGAGTTAGAGAAAAAGTAAGCCATTTCTTGATTGAAACCGTTTATGGATGGAGGAAAGTCGGTGAAGCCTTTAAATGGCAGCTCGAAGAACTTTGAAAATAGTTCTTCGAATATAGAGATTGGATGACCCTTCATCCGAGTCACTATTCCACCTTTAACAATTTCAGCATTTGTGAAGAACTCCACAACCTCGTCTTCAAGGATCACCTGCGATCCTTTAAGAAACTTGCGGAGACCGGATTCCACCAGAAGTTCAAAGACAAACTCTCTAGCTTCATTATCATCGATGGTCAAAACATAATCGAAATCCACAATGAGGGATGTTCTAGCGAAGGCTAGACTCATTTTGAGGGAAGACTTTAAAAAGGAGAAATACTTCAAGCTTTGAGAGAGAGAAGGTTTGAGTTTGTTGTGGTTTGCTCTTTGGATAAGTGGCTTGTTAAATAGAGGTTTGGTTGAAGTGCATTTAATATCACATTGAATAAATGAAACTGTCCGTTATGATACACCTTTTCACACTTCCCGAAACGGTGATTTTAAGCATTGAAAATGTGCTAAACTCTTGGCAGAGAATCTCAAGAAAAGGTGATGTAACTAACTGGTCAGGCATAACTGACTAGTCAAGCTTAATTGACTAGATTTGAAATGCCAAGATATTCATTTATTAAACTTTTTGAATTTTGACCGAGATTTGAAAATGACCAATTTATGAAAAACGACTACTTCTCCCTAAGAGTGTGCCTGATATTTAATTAAAATCGAAGATTATGAAATGATTATTTTAAAGCATAAGTTCAACAGAGACCGATATTTCATTAAAAGAGAAAATAACATGACCGATACGTAAAGAAAAATGATCGTATTTTTTCATAGGGTTAACACATATTGGATCTTAAATCTACCAATTTGAAGATCCAGAAGTTGACTCTTTTTTGATCTGAGCCTTCTCCGTCCGGTCGATATAAGCATGCAGGCGGTCCCTCGTGAGAAGTTGAATTGGATAGAGAGGAACACCTTGACCGAGGAAGATGTCGATGTCAAAGAATAGACCGCATAATTGTGGAGCATATCCGGTCATCAATTTGTCCGAAAAGATCATCTTCTTCATATTGTTGAAGATTATCTTTGACTAGTTGATAGGAGTTCCTTCATTGATGGCAACCATCAACTCAAAGGTTTTCTTAGAATAATATTGAGTGGACTCTTTCCCAATGATGTTCTTTCCGACAATCTCACTCAATATTTGAAACTCATGATGTGGGATGCCTTTGCTCCATAAGTCTTGACCGGACTTAGAGAGTTAGAAAAGTGATGACGCATTTCATTTATGATTTCATTAGAGAAGGAGAGGTCAGTGAACCCCTTAGTGGGAAGCTCGCAGCTTTGTGCGAGATCTAACTCATTGAAGATGAACTGCTGACTTTGAATGGTGGCAAAGATGAGATCCTCACGGATCACTTGGGAGATTTGGAAAAATTCGAGAATGATTCCGGTATTGATGGAGGACCGGTCTTCTACGAAAGGTCTCAGGCCGGTTGCCTGAAGAGACCTGAACATGGCAAACACTTCATTGTCCTCACAAGATAAAGTTGACTCAAAGTCTACCAAGAGAGTGTTGTTTGTGAGAGTAGGATACATCTTTTGTTTGAGATGAATTGAAATGGAAGTATTCTTGGTGATTTGATTCTTACATTGTCGATATATAATTAGGATAGGATTTTGGACCATTGGGGTGTCTCGGGGATTGTTTAAGCCAATAAGAGTAAGATTTAGGGTTGTCAAAGAAGCAATTTATCTTTTTCATTTCCAAGAATATGATGTTTTAGTGACATGTCAGTCTCCCTCTTTGAACAATGATAGACATAGGTCTTCACGTTGTTTGAGGAATGACTATTTGTTTTTCATAAGGAAACTGCTCAAACATATACTAATTAAGCATTGGCCAGTTGTTCCATTTTGAAATCTGAAATGAGATTACCGAAATTTCCATGTAATGAGCCGGTCAGCTATCCATAAAATCGAATTTATTGCGATCGGTTATTTAATTTTGAAGAAGAACCGCTTCCGCATATAGCTGGAACTTTTGTTGGGCAGTAATTATTCATTCAAAAATAATTGATCGGTTTTACCGATTTACTTAAGCAGTTCGGTTTTGTATATTTCTTTTCAATAGAATGATTTACCGATTTCAAGAGGTACCAACCATCCGGTTTATATGTCTGATGAGTTGTTCCTTATAGATTTATGCACATAAAATGAATATTCGATCGTTTTAAAAAAAATAATGCTTAGATTTGAGATGTTTGACCGGTTTAAATGTAATGCTAAAAATATGTGATGTTTGAGAAGCGAAAGCTTCTCCCTAAGTGAATGCCGGTGTTTTAAGGAATAATTTTCTACTATCAGAAAGACCCAAAATAGTTCTGAAGTAAGAAAACTTAGCTTCCTGTAGTGGCTTGGTGAAGATGTCATCCACTTATTGCTCGGTGGAAACATATTCCATCCGGATATATTTCTGCTGTACATGTTCTCTGATGAAGTGATGTCGGATATCAATATGTTTTGTTCTTAAATGCAACACCAGATTATATGTGATAGCAATGGCACTTGTGTTGTCACAGAAGATAGGTGATTCCTCAATAATGATGCCAAAATCCCTTAGTTGTTGTTGGATCTAGAGAAGTTGAGCACAACAGTAACCGGCTACAAGATACTCCACCTCTGCAGTTGAAGTTGCAACTAATGTATGTTTCTTACTATACCATGAGACAAGCCGGTCACCAAGGAACTGACATGTCCTACTTGTACTTTTTCGGTCTATCTTACATCATGCATAGTTTGCATCAGAGTAACTCGTTAAATTGAAACTGAAATCTTTTAGATACCACAGTCCCACATCTTGAGTTCCTTTAAGATATTTCAATATTCGTTTAGCAGCAGTATAATGAGATTGTTTAGGATTAGCCTGAAATCTCCCGCACACTCCTACGACGAATAGGATGTCTGGTCAACTTGCTGTCAGGTATAGAAGTGAGCCGATTATTCCACGGTAGGTTGTAATATCAACACTCTGACTGTCTTCATGCTTGTCTAATTTGATTGATGAGCTCATTGGAGTAGAGGCAGCAGAACAATTGTCCATGTCGAATTTCTTTAGTAGCTCTTTTGTATACTTGGATTGATTTATGAACGTTCCTCCTTCGATCTGCCGAACCTGAAGAGCTAAGAAGAAGCTCAATTCTCCCGTCATACTCATTTCAAACTTGTCAGTCATCATTTTAGAAAATTTATCACATAATTTAGAATTTGTTGAATCGAAGATGATATCATCCACATAGATCTGAACAAGTAAAATGTGTTCATTTTTCTCAAATTTGAATAGGGTCTTGTCTACCGATCCTATAGTGAAATCATGATTGAATAAAAATTTTGTTAGAGTATCATACCATTCTCTAGGGGCTTGTTTTAAACCGTATAGTGCTTTATCTAACCTATAAACATGACTGATTAAATTAGAATCTTTGAAATCAGGTGGCTGCTCAACATAAACTTCTTCACTTAATTCACCATTGAGAAAAGCACTTTTAACATCAATTTGAAATACTTTAAAAAAAATTAAAGCAACAAATGCAAGAAAAATTTGAATGGCCTCTAGTCTAGCAACATGAGCAAATGATTCTTCAAAATCAATACCTTCTTCCTGTTTGTATCCTTGGGCCACTAGTCTAGCCTTGTTCCTCGTAACCAAACCGTTTTCATTAAGGTTATTTCTAAACACCCATCTTGTTCCAATGACCGATTGATTTTTCGGTCTTGGGACTAAGTGCCAAACTTTATTCTTCTCAAACTGGTTTAATTTCTCTTGCATTGCTAAAATCCAATCGGGATCCAACAATGCCTCATTCACCTTTTTCGGTTCAATCTATGATATGAATGCTGAGTTTTCATATTCTTTCTCACAGTTGATTCTTAGTTCGAATGGGTAGTGAGGGTTACCTATAATAAGCTCGGGAGGATGATATTTGTTCCATTTAAGATTCGGTTCAGAGATGTCTTCTATTTGACCGGTTATTTGATCAAGGTTAGATAGCCCAGTAGGTCGATCAGTGTCAGGCCGACCGGTTTCCTCAGCGGTCACTGAGTTGTCAACTTCCTGGCGTGAAGCAGCTTGATCCTGTTGAGTTTCAACATCAACCGTTTGGTTATAGACAAACCTTCTAAAGACCGAAATCTCTTCTTCACTATAAGAATGAATGTTTAAATTTTCCAATATGTTGTGTAGATCAATGGATGAATTAGTATTACTTTTAACCGATTCATCAAAAATAATGTGTGATGATTCTTCAACGGTAAGTGTTCTAGTATTGTACTATGCCTTACTAACTTTAGAATATCCCAACATGATACTGACATCGGATTTAGCATCAAAAGCATTCAAATAATTTTCGTCATTGTTATGAATGTAACACTTATAGCCAAAAATCCTAAAATACCGGATATTAGGAACTTTGTCATGGTATACTTCAAAAGGTGTTTTGTTAAGACGTTTATTAATCATGGATCAATTTTGTGTGTAGCATGCAGTGTTGATAGCCTTTGCCCCAAACTTTTGAGCAGTACCCTAATTGGCTATCATGGATCTTGCAACTTCCTTGAGAGTTCGGTTTCTCCTCTCAGCCAGTCCATTTTGTTGAGGGGTTCTAGCACTAAACAACTCGTGTCTAATACCGATTTCCTCAAGAAATGCAGTTAAAGTGCTATTAGTAAATTATGTACATCTATCACTTCTAATTTTATTAACACGTACAGATTTCTCATTTTGTACTCTTCTAAGCATTTTGATCAGATTTGGGGTAACTTGATTTTTAGATACCAAAAATATAACCCATGTATCTCTAGAATAGTCATCAATAATCATCATATTATAATGCATTCCTCTTAATTTTTTCACTCTAATTGGTCTGAAAAGATCCATGTGAAGTAGTTCTAAGCATCAGTTAGATTGAGTATGCCCTTTACTTTTAAAAGTTGATTTAATTTGTTTTCCCATTTGACATGCATAACATACTTTATCTTTTGAAAACTTCATGCTAGGAATTCCTTGAACTAGTTCCTTAGTGCAAATATAATTTATGGTCTTAAAGTTTAAGTGATTTAGTCTTTTGTGCCACAACCAGTTTTAATCATTTTTAGCTATCATGCAAACAGGATTATCACATTTAGTTTTCCAATCTACCTTGTAATATTTCATATTCTATTTCTGGTTAATAAAGTGATGCCTTGTTGATTCTTAACTAAGAATGCTTGTTTGTGAAATTCAACCGTATACCCTATATCACACATTTGACTAATACTTAGCAAATTGAAATGAAGGTTTTCAACAAGTAATACATTGTTTATAGTTAGGTTGCCATGGACAATCTTACCCTTGCCCATAGCTTTACCTTTGGAATTGTCACCGAAAACTATCATTGAACCAGATTCCTGCACAATTTCGGTCAATAGCTTGTCGTTTCCTGTCATATGTCTATAGCAACCGATGTCCAAGTACCATTCCGAATTTTTCAACCGTTTAATTTGTTTTACTTGCAAAATACAATTATTTACACCTTTTTGGTATCCATATTCAATTGGGTCCACGGTTAATTAGTCTCTTGGGAATCCATACTTTAATCAATCGGATGAGTTTCCCTGTGATAGTTTTAATAGATCTACTTGTGTCAGGCTTGACACCTCTCTGTCTGCCTTTGATTACCTCATTATATCGTGGTGAGTATCTTTGATCGGTCCTATTTGAGTATCTATCATGCTGTTTTCTAACCTAGCGGATGACTCTCCTTCTCTTAGGATGAAGCCATCTTGATGTGTCCGTTGGTCCTACATATGTTAGTTCCTTTGCCAGTTTTGAATCGTGACTTGATTCACTATTGGTTGATGAACTCTTGATAAAGTTTACAAAGGTAACTTGTCTTTACTAAGGTTCAACCCTTGGCAGTTGGAAGATTTAGATTTATCTGGATTGCTGTTGTCATAGCCTAGACCGAATTTACCGTTATATGGTCTTTGATACTCGTCATCCGGCTCACAGCATCTCCAGATCTCTTCCACACGCATCCTTCACGTATTTAGTTTGTTCATTCTCTTCGGTCAACTATTGAACTGTCTCCTTGAGCTTCTCATTCTCAGATGATAGTTCAATCAATCCACCAGTCTGAATTTCACTCGGTTCACCGATTTGAGTTTTGCTCGGTTCACTGATCTGGAAATTTAGTTGGGTTAGTACAAGAGTTGATAGGTTCCTATACTCAATGACCATGTCATTGAGTGCAGTAGCCAAGTCTTCTCGGGTAAATTCCTCAGA
Source organism: Impatiens glandulifera (assembly GCF_907164915.1). Classification (NCBI taxonomy): domain Eukaryota; kingdom Viridiplantae; phylum Streptophyta; class Magnoliopsida; order Ericales; family Balsaminaceae; genus Impatiens; species Impatiens glandulifera. The sequence goes on along the minus strand of NC_061862.1, from coordinate 22,960,156 downwards.
GGCAAAGTTAAATACCTCTTCTTCATTTTCCATAAGACAGTTGATTCCTTCATCATCGCTGTCTGAATTGGTATGTGCCCACTGACTTCCATCGTCATTATCTATCAAGGCCTTTTGGATTTCCTTGCCTTTATTGTTTGACTGGTGTTCATCCCTTTGATCATTCGGTTTTATGTTGTCTCTTATTGGTTCCGGCACTACGACCTGTAATGACCTAAAACATCACAATTATAGCATCGAACATTAGATTTATTACCGTTAGGATAGTTGTAATTATATGAGTTGGTCGGTTGATTCTTTTTCATGAACTTTTCGAACTTCTTGGCTAGCATGGTCATAGCATCTTCACTAAACTGCTTAGCCGATTTGACAGGTACAAGAGCTGTTGGTTCCATTGATGTTACCAAAGCTCTAGTAGCGGTTGATGTTGAGGCCTCATCCTCATTTCTGGACTTCATTTTGAATTCATAAGCTCTCAGATCTTCAAAGATGTCATGCAGCTTCATCTTACCAAGATTGTTTGATTCTCTCATTACCATGGTCTTAATATCCCATGCGCTGGGAAGTGATCTTAGGGCCTTGATAATTGTTTCTTTGTTGTCATATTTCTTTTCAAGGAGTGAGAGTTCATTTACCACACTTGTGAATCGGTCACCAAATTCCTTCATGGTTTCATCGGGACGCATCTTAATGTTTTCAAACTTTTGAGTGACCACCAGTATCTTGTTTTCTTTGGTTCTCTCATTCCCTTCATGGAGTTGAATGATTGTATCTCACACTTCTTTAGATGTGGAACATTCTCTGATTTTTGCAAAGGTATTTCTATCCAATGTTTTGTAGATAGCACACAAGTAGAGATTGTCCAGGTTGTTCCTCCTTCAGTCATCCGTTGTCCATTCACTTCTTTCCTTGTTGATCTTTATCGGACCTTCGGATAGGATGAACATCATTTCATCATCCATTGTGGTCAAGTACAGATGCATGCGAATCTTCCAATCGATAAATTCTTCACTTTCTAGCATTGGAGGTTTCTCGGTGTATGGCATGCTTGCGTCGGATTGCTTGAGTATAGAGATTAGCTGCTCTAATACCACTTGCTAGGATCGGGATCGCCGAGGGAGACCGGGGGTCTGACTTGGACGAACGCTTACACAACATGCCGATTGATACTAACTCGGTTAGAAGTTAATATCGATCTTTATACTACGCAAGTTGTCACAAACTCTTGAACCAAGTTCAAGTGTGGAATAGTTCGTTTCAACTTGAAGCAACACACACACGGTTTGGACAACGATAAGAAGGTATGAAGAAGATAAAAAATACAACACAAGATTTATGGATGTTCGGAGATAAAACTCCTACGTCACCCCTTCTTCTCAAACCTTGAGAAGGATATTCACTAAGAATATTCAGCAAACTTTACAACACGTCAAATAACCGAGGCTTATTTACTGCTCGTTATTGACTTACAACTCTCACTTCTTACACAGAATGAATGGAATTGTAATACACTTAACACTTTAGATAGAATGTAAACAAGAACAGTTTGAAGCTTTTTTGTTTCTATATCTTGATATATTGCTTCTTGTGTTTGTTGTTCATATATGTTGTTGATCTTCTTCCTTCTCTTAAGTAATGAGAATATGACAACGGTCATATTTCTCATACAATGGATACCTAGATGGTAATCCTTTATTCTGATTGGTCGGTCAATAAAGGACTAGATGGCATTAAATGCAGTTGACACTTCCCAAGAAGTAATACATCCGGTCAGTTTTGTCTTCTCTTGATTTTATCATCTGAAGCGGTTTGACAGATACCGGCTCCTTGGGGACTACTGTTGGACTTATACCAAAATAGGTACCTGATCACTTTTGGCAGTCCTCTGTTTCCCAAAGACTATCATCAGACTTGTATCAAAATGAAAATAGCACAGTCTGCATATTTGAAGGCTCCCTTCTACCTATTCCCAAAGTAATCTGATTGCACCAAAATGGAAACTTTCAGCAGTTCCATATCTTTGATTTGGTCTGTTAAGCTTCCCGTTATTTTTGTTTGTACGGTAGCTTTAAGATTGCGCCAAGTATTATGTCAACTGGACGTCCTACCAGTTTGTAGTTTTAATATCGGTTGACCGGTCTTACTACCGAAGAGTGAAAACCGATCTTTGAAATATAGGTTTACCGATCCTTTACTTGAGCGGTAAATTCGTTTGAACCGATCTTTTACTTGATTTTGTTGTACATATAACCGAAAAAATATAACTTAGAAAATTCTGGTTTGTGTCGCCTTTATGATGTCGGTCGACCGGTCTAGAGTGATAAGGTTGATTTAATAATCTGACAGATCCCTGTGATTCCTGCACAAACAGTGAATTTGGTTAAATTCTTTAGATAGTTAATTATCTACTAATTAACTATCTAATTTATCTAACAAACACATTGATGTGCGATATTATTTTGTCTGAGGTTTTTCCTGTTTTGAGTTTTTACGTAAATTTTGTGTTATTATCGTGTTTCTTTTTTATTACTCGCATCTCTTCTTTATTTTGACTAGTCTCAGTTCTATATCCGTTTTCAACATAATATATATAATATTTATATAGTGAAAACTCATAACTCAGTGATAAAGCACATGAACTCGTATTATATAAGGATAAATTAATAAAAGAGCGAGGACTAAGAATCTGTGATCTTGTTTCTTTTAATAAAGTCTTATTATCCAAATGGTGTAATAGATTTGCATTTGAGCAATATAGTATTTAGAATAAATTGATTAAATGTAATATGATCAGGATACAATGAGTTATGTCGGAAACCGTTTATGACTAATGAGAGACATGGATTGGGGCGAATAAAAATATAAACTGTGAAGATGAGTCTCTATTTCTATAATTTTCTGGTGGATTATCTGGTTGTAAAGATATCGGAGAACTTTTAACAACGAAAGTAGGCCGTTAAGGTTTATTCACAATGTCATTATCATGACGATGTCGAAGATTAGATCCGGAAAACCTATGGATTTATGTGGAGATCTTGTTACTCTTCTTGAAGATCTTTGAGTCAATTAATTATTCTAATGTATTTAATTTATAAATAACTTTTTCCATGTCATGTTTTTATCGTTGTGCTTAAACGGTTTTTATTAAATGGATCATTTTCTAAAAATTAGTTGGAGTTTTTGGAGTTCGAATCATTTAAAAAAAATAACTAATATAAATTGTTTTTTTAATATTATTTTTTCAATTTAAACGAAAATATTAAACTCAAATTCTTTGAGCATATATAGCCAAGTTAACTGATTTCAAATATTTTTTTGAAAAAAAAGCACAGAATTCTGGAAAATAAAGGAAATAAAGCCTGGCCCATCAGGACTTGCTGATGCCAAAGACTTGTGGATGAATAGAAAGATGCAAGTCAATCAAGGCATAGACTAATCCACCACCACTAGGGTCACCACCAATGAATCTTATCGGCTTGTTTGGAATTAATTACGTGCCGTTGGAAGGATACAAGAAAATAAGGAAAACTAAGCTAATCATTCAAAATATTTTTGTTTTACTTCTAAATGTGGCAAAAGAAAATAACAAACAAATAATCCTTAGTCATTTCAAATCTTTAATTAGAAAAACTTATAATAGATTAGTAGTTCATTATGTCCTAAGTTTAATTTTGCTCGAGAACATTTTTTTTTGATTGAACAGAATTAAGGAAGGAATGTGTTAGGATTTTTAATTATGGCCGAGCCTTTCAAGTTCTTTAATTCAAGAAACGGGTTCTTGATGATGGAATTCAACACTCTAGCGCAGCGGATATTGAATTAGAGGAGAATTCGAGGTTAAGGAGAGAAGAGCCGAGGGGGAGGAGAGAAATACCACTAGATCACACCTAGCGGTCCAAGAAGGGGGAGGAGGGCCGAGAGATAACTTAAACACCAAGTTCCAAAATATTCAATTCATAGCCCCAAAAAGTGGGGTAGGCATCACCATTTAAAGAGGCTGAAGTACCCAAGAGTATTCGGTTACAACAAACTTTCAAAATAACAGAATTCAGTTTCAAAAGAAATAAGAGAGAAAGTAAACAAAACAGAATTATTCCATAAAAACATAAACGGGCCCATATGCACACTTGGGCCGAGAGATGGATGCATGAAATATTTTAGGACCGAGGTTTTTAATGAGCCGCACGTAACATTATCCCCCCCTTCGAAGTTCGTCGCCTTCGACGAAAAGAACATGGACTGGTCAGCCTCTAATATGCATCTTCAACTTCAAAACTATTGCTTCGGTCGGGCTTCGGCACATTCAGCAAAAGGTGCAGCATAAGACCGTATTTTCACAAAAAACATTCGGCAGAATCGCTTCAGTAGTGGAACTAGCCGGGTCCTTGCGGTCCTTTGCGCTGCTGGGTCGCTTGCCACTCCGCCCCTGTCTAGAATTTCTGTGCACCCAAGGTCGAGTTTTTCAGTGTTTAGAGCTGGCCTTGGTTGCTGCAATGTCCCCAGCGCCTGGTGCAAAAATAATTTCTTACAACTTCGATTAAATTCCATACTTGGCTCAAAAATCCATGCCAAGTCTTTTTCCCGAACCAGCATAATAGCAGCATCAAATGAGCCATAGCTTCTAATTAGATCATTAGGAATATCTTCCAAAGTCATTGCAGCTAGTGAAACAGTTTGGCCTTCGGGCTTACTCTTTACTTGCATTTTGGCAGCAACATTATATTCATCTAAGGTCTTTTCCAGCTGGTTTCCATGCATCAAACTGGCCTGCGACCGAGGAATCCCTTTAAGGACCGTGGTTCTATCTTGCTTATCATAAGATAGGGTCAGCTTTTCAAAGTCCCAAGAAGACGGGCCTAAAGTAATCAGCCATTCAATTCCCAATACAATATCATATCCGTCCATGGAAATTACCTTCATTTCTGTTTGGTATTCATTGCCTTCCATCGACCACTTCAAGTCCTTGCAAACACTAGAACATAAGACATTAGATCCATCAACCACTCTAACCGATTGTACCTGGGTTGCTATGCTTTTGTGGTCTATTTTCTCCAAAATCCTGCTATTGATAAAATTATGGGTGCTGCCTGTGTCGATCAAGATCACCACCGGCAGGTTCCCAATTTTGCCAAGAATCTGAGCGTTTGGAAGGCTTTAGACCCGGTCAGGGCATGTAAGGATATGGCTGGTTCATCCCTTGAGCCGAGCAATGAAGGAAAATCATCCAAAACAGGTTCTTGGTCAGGTTCTTGATCTTCTTGATTGGCCGAAACCATGAATAACTTGGATTTACACCTATGGTTTGGTTGCCATTTTTCATTGCAAGAATAGCATAGACCCTTCTTTCGCTTTTCATCCATTGAGGCTGAGTCTAATTGCTTAACATGGCCCTGGTTCGCATTGGAAGAGGACCCATACGATGAATTCTTGAAGTCAGTATTGGTGCTCGGCCCGGCTGTGTTGGTATTGGATGGCGTGGGCAGCAATGATGCTTCAGCGCTGTACAAGTTACCACTGCTCATTAAGGACCGATATGTTGCTTCTTGGACTTTAGCCATGGCCATTGCTTCGTTTAAAGAATCTGGAAATCGCAGCCGGATGCAGTTTGCAATTTCTTCCCTTAGACCGGACAAATAACAATCAATGACGTAGTCCCTTGGCATATGTAATAACTTTTGAGAGATCGACATGTACCGGAGATTATATTCTTGAACCGACCCAACCTGTTTTAAGTTCATTAGCTGTCTCATTGGTGTATCATGTATAGATGGCCCGAATTGAGTCATAAGGTCTCTCTTGAACACGGCCCAAGATAGGGCCTCCATATGATTTCGGTTTTGAAGATATGACCCGTACCACATTCTTGCTTCTCCAGAAAAATGAATGGGGGCGATTTCTAATTTCGTGGCATCCTTAGTTTTGTCCACTCTGAAAAATTGCTCGGCAGAAATTAGCCAGCCCTCGACATCCGACCCATCAAACCGAGGAAAATCGACCTTGGTTAGCCGAGTAGGAGGAGCATAGTGTTGATCGCGGTTCTGGCCAGGGTGCGGGGGCCTAAATGGTGAAGGACCGTGGCAAGAATTATCATCATAGGGTCTGTGGCGGGGTTCTTGCATGTTTCCAGATGCCCCGCTCTCAAGGGCCGCCATTCTTTCTTCGGCCACATCAAATCTACGGTCTATGGCAGCTTGCATTGCTGCTGTTTGTTGGGACAGGTTTTCAATCAGGGCTTTGAGCGCATCCATTTCCGATTGCTGGCGAGTTTCTACCATGTTGAGAATCGGCCAGCTCTGATACCAAGATGTTAGGATTTTTAATTATGGCCGAGCCTTTCAAGTTCTTTAATTCAAGAAACGGGTTCTTGATGATGGAATTCAACACTCTAGCGCAGCGGATATTGAATTAGAGGAGACTTCGAGGTTAAGGAGAGAAGAGCCGAGGGGGAGGAGAGAAATACCACTAGATCACACCTAGCGGTCCAAGAAGGGGGAGGAGGGCCGAGAGATAACTTAAACACCAAGTTCCAAAATATTCAATTCATAGCCCCAAAAAGTGGGGTGGGCATCACCATTTAAAGAGGCTGAAGTACCCAAGAGTATTCGGTTACAACAAACTTTCAAAATAACAGAATTCAGTTTCAAAAGAAATAAGAGAGAAAGTAAACAAAACAGAATTATTCCATAAAAACAGAAATCTGGCCCATGTGCACACTAGGACCGAGACCGGGTGCCGAGAAAGGTTGCTGGAATTTATTCTAGGACCGAGGCCTTGATTTTAGACCCTAACAGAATGAAACAAAGACAAAGGTAATACATAAAGAAAGTTAAAGCTTTTATTATCTTATTTGGTTATTTGTTTGTTTCTTCTTTGGTATGATTTGGTTTGTGTGCTTTGGTTTATATGGTTGGATGTGGTTTGTTCCAAAGTAGGTCATGTTTCAGATTTATTCTAGGTTGATGGTATTTTGGGTTTAATTGGAAGATAATAGGAGCTATTTTTTTAATATGTATTTTTTCTCGTCATTGGACTAAGTAACATTTTCTTTAAGGTAAAAAAAAAAAGAGTAGTCTAACCATTGTATATCTAACATTATTAAAAAAAAAAATAACACATTTGAATGTAAGACCTGTGGGGTTGAAAAGAACAAAAGCGATAAAAATTGTGTGTAAAAGATCAAAAATAATATAAAATGTTATTATTTCAGTAAAAAAAAAAACTCACGTGGAGTCTTTGCAAGGCCGGTCCTGGGGTAAGTCCGACAAGCCCTCGGGCTAGGGCAGCCCACTCCCCAGGGCATCCCATTTATTAAAAATATTAAGGTTTTAATTAAATATATTATAATTTTAAACCTAAGATGTTATAGCTAGGGGTTCTAGATAAAATTTAAAATCTTTGTTTTTGTTATGGGTTCAAACCTCACCCAAAACCATTTTTTTATTAAATTTTAACTCGACCTAAGGTAACAAAAATTATCGAGCATTTTTCTAACAGGTCTGGTGCAGCCCAAAACTCGGGGCCGGCTCTGAGTCTTTGCAAGTGAGTATATACCATTTAAAGAAAATAATGAAGAAGAAAACACGTCATAACAATAAAAAGTCCAAAATTCAAATGTTTTTAAAGGTAGAAGCGCATGCATCTTGTATATAAATTACAAGCTCCCCTTCTTTTATCATTACCCACAAAACTAAAAAACTAATCATGGCCAACTCAATGAACCATCTTCTTCTCCTCCTATTATTTTTCATGCCACTAATGGCATCCCTCCTCTTCAAAGCCGAAGCATCTTCCCCACAAACCGAGGCCCTTCTGAAATGGAAGGAAAGCCTCGGAGACCAACCTATTCTCACTTCATGGCTCCATATCGATAATTCCACATCACCCCATTGCCAATGGGTGGGAATCAATTGCTCTCTTTCGGGGGATGTCTTTGCCATAAACCTTGCCCACACAAACCTAATCGGCACCCTCGAAAAATTCGACCCTTTAGCTTTCCCCAATCTCATTCGACTCGACCTCAAAGTCAATGGCCTCACAGGTACTATACCTTCCGATATAGGCACGCTTTCCAAACTCGAATTACTCGATCTCTCTACAAATTCTCTTCACGGGCCTATTCCACTTTCCGTGTCTAATCTAAGTAGACTCGTGGAACTTGATCTCTCCCGGAACAATATAACCGGGGAGCTTGATCCTAGGCTCTTTCCAAACTCATCTAGCCATGCCAAAACCGGTCTAGTAAGTCTTAAGAAGCTACATTTTCAAGACACACTTCTAGGAGGACCCTTGCCGAATGAACTAGGGAACTTAGTTCACTTGGAAAGCTTGGCATTTGACAACAACAACTTCTTCGGTCCGATTCCAACATCTTTGGGAAACTTGACCAACATTACATTCTTGCACCTAAACCAAAACCAGTTGTCGGGAAGAATTCCTTGGAGTTTCGGTTCCTTGACCAAATTAACAGACTTGAATTTGTTTTCCAACAATTTATTTGGCGAATTACCACAAGATATTGGAAACCTCTCAGCTATGGTGAATCTTCAATTCGCCCTTAATAATTTCACCGGCCAACTTCCTAGCCATGTTTGCAAGTTTGGAAAGCTTGTTAATTTCACGGCAGCTAGGAATCACTTCTCCGGTCCAATCCCATCTAGCCTAAGGAATTGTTCGACTCTGTATAGAGTGAGGTTGCAGAGCAATCAATTAACGGGCGTTTTAGATCGCGATTTTGGAATCTACCCGAATCTCAACTATATGGAATTGACCGATAATTTGTTGGGTGGAAGCCTCTCACCCAATTGGGCAGTTAGCAAGGACCTCACATTCCTCGGACTTGCTGGAAACATGATTAACGGAGAAATCCCAAAAGAATTTGGTGAAAATCTCACCCAATTAGAAAAACTTGATATTTCTTTCAATAAACTTTCAGGAGAAATACCTGAAAACCTCGGAAAGTTATCAAGATTAAACAATTTGAACTTGTCCGGAAATAGTCTTTCCGGCATGATTCCTCAGGGAATTGGAGGGTTCATCAATTTGGAACATTTGGATCTTTCTTCAAACGTATTAACTGGACGAATTCCTAGCCAGATTGGGAGTTTATCAAAGTTAATATCTTTAACCCTTAGCAATAACAGACTAAATGGCTCCATCCCCGACCAAATCGGTTCTCTTGACTCTTTACAGATTTCTCTTGATCTGAGTGGGAATTACTTAACCGGGTCTATTTCTCCTCAACTTGGGAACCTCATAAAGTTAGAATCTTTGAATCTCTCTCATAATCGTCTCTCTGGTTCAATACCAAATAGCTTAACTAATATGCTCAGCTTAGACTCCATTGACCTTTCTTATAATGACCTTGAGGGGCCATTGCCTGACAACCATTTCTTCCGTTCGTCACCTCCAACCAACTTCTCCAATAACAAAGATCTCTGTAGCAATTTTAAGCTTTTAAAACCATGCCCCATAACTACAAGCCAAAACAAGAAGAAGGGTCATTCAAACAGGGACATTGCCATCATTGTTGCGTGTTCTTTGGGAGGATTACTACTGATTGTAGTTTTAGCGACAGTTGGAGCACTCGTTGTCTTTAGATCTCGCAGAAAGAGCTCTCCATCCGGAGGAGGCGACGGCTGCCGAGAGAATCATTTCTCGATATGGAGTTACGATGGGAAGTTGGCGTAATGGGATATCATAGACGCGACTAAAAACTTTAGCGACGAGTATTTGATCGGGACCGGAGGGTCGGCGAAAGTCTACAGAGCGGAATTGCCAGACGGGGAAGCTGTTGCGGTTAAGAAACTGAATACGGATTCGTCGATTACTGTAGAAATGGGAGTAGGGGAAGCGAGGGCGTTTGCGAACGAGATAAAGACCCTGACCCAAACGAGACATAGGAATATCGTGAAGCTTTATGGGTTTTGTTCACACGAAAGGGAGACGTTCTTGGTGTCTGAGCTGTTGGAAAACGGATCATTGGATAGCGTTTTGGGGTCAGAAAAATTGGCCAAGGAATTGATTTGGGAAATAAGAATTAGAATAGTGAAAGGAGTGGTTGATGCACTCTGTTATTTGCACCATAGTTGTGTTCCTCCCATAATCCATAGAGACATTTCAAGTAAGAATATTTTACTCGACAAGGAATTTGAAGCTCATGTCTCCGATTTCGGAACATCCAAGTTCTTGAAGCCTAATTCTTCCAATTGGACAACCGTTGCTGGAACATACGGTTACATCGCTCCAGGTACGATATTCCATGATCGATTATACTATGTTATGTGATTAATTTTAAATTAGTTTTTTGTTTGTTGATGTAGAGTTGGCTTATACGCCAGTAACGACCGAGAAATGCGACGTTTACAGCTTCGGGGTTCTGGCTCTTGAAATTTTATATGGGTCGCACCCGCATGAACTCATATCCAAGTTGTCGTCCAATCAAGTGAAGATATTGTTGTTGGATGATGCATTGGATCGGAGACTAGCGCAACCATTAGGCCAAGAGCTTGAAGATGAATTGAAATGTATCATAAACTTGGCTGTTTGTTGCTTGAATTCTAATCCACAAGCTAGACCATCAATGGATGAAGTCTCGAAATTGCTACAAGTTAAGATTGACACTAATTATCCACCCAAGTTTGGTTCTGAAACTGCAACGGCTACTACACCAACTACTGATTCATCGTACTATTCCCAGGAATCCAAATTACTTCAGTTTGTCTAGGAGAGTGTCACTGTTTCTATATTTGTAGTTTTCTTTGATCTTTTTTAAGTATTAATTGTGTTAGAATTTGTCCAATCCTTTTAATTATAATTATATTATTATTGACAATTGAGAAGGGTGGATTATTTAAATAAAAAGAGGTTTTATTGAGTAAATCGGTTGGGATAGACCAATAACTCATTATCTTGGTCTATTAATGAACGTTTTTGTGTTGGACTGATTTTTTTAATGTTTTTTTTTCTTAATTTTTGTTTAATTGTTTGTGGTTGGACTTAAACAACTATTATTTCTACCATTTTGTATTAATAATTTAAAAAAATATTGTTAAAATTGATGAATTTAAAATGGTTCAATAGTTAACCGTCATGACAAGGTAGACACTCTTTTGCGGTGTATTTGACCATATGTATATAAATATGGTGGACACTCTTTTGCGGCATATTTGACCATATGTATATGAATATGGTGGACACTCTTTTGCGACGTATTTGACCATATGTATATGAATATGGTGGACACTCTTTTGCGACGTATTTGAATATGTATTTGAATATATATATATATATATATATATATATATATATATATATATATATATATATATATATATATATATAAAGTGATATTATCTCTATGGACTATTTTGATTCAAAGTCAAAAGTCAATTTTATAAGATGTTTGTGATTGGTGGAGCATTATTTAATAATTATGGATTTACTTTCATTTAGATATTATATATTTGCTTGGTATATAATTAATGTTCTCTATTCTTTTAAGAATAAGTTTCCATTCATTCAAAGTATTACTATCAAGACCACAAACCAGAGTCTAAAAAAGAAAAAAAAAATTATTTCAGATTTTTGTGGGAAACAAAATATTTGAGACTTTTATTCATACCCATTCAATATATAGGGAAATTGGACTAAATGACCCTAAAGATAGGGTCATTTGCGTCCGTGATCACAAATAATAAAATTTGATCTGGTGACCACTTTATTTTTTTTTGACAAAATTACCCTTTTCGCGTAACGCGATGGAAGTTCGCGTTTCGCGAAGTGAAACAGTATTGATATATATACTCAAATTTTTTCATTTCTCTCATTTTGTTTCTCTCTCAAGGTGTCCTCTCTCTCATTTTGTCGGCGGCGGCGTAAACTCCGGCGACGGCGACTACTATGACCTAAATCTACAAAGATAAGAAACCTCATCCCTGAATCTATGTTTATATAACAGATTTATGTTCTTATTTGTATTTCTTCATTCGAAACCCTAACCCTAACCCAAATGGTTTTATTTTCATGTTTCCAGTATCTTTATCTAAAAACCCTAAATGAATTTATGTTCTTATTGTCTAATATCTTCATTTCAAACGATTTATGTTCTTTTTAATGAAACCCTAACCCTAAATTAATTAAATTTGTTCATATTGGTTCAAATTGGTTCATATTTGTTCATATTTGTTCATATTTGTTAATATTGGTTCATACTGGTTCATATTGGTTCATATTTCTTTTTTTGTTCATCTTATTGTTCTTATGTTGATGATGATATTTGCAGATCATATGGGTTCCGTTTCACGAAGGGTTTCTCGTTACGCGAAGGGCTTCTTGTTACGCGAAGGGCTTCTTGTTACGCGAAGGGCTTCTCGTTACGCGAAGGGCTTCTCGTTTCGCGAAGGGCTTCCCTTTATGCATTCATAGAGTATGTGCACACAAGAGGCATGAAAGGTCTGTTTGTAATTTGTATAGATCGATGTTATATTTTATATGTGTGTGTTTATTTCTTTTCCTGATTCCTAGCCCTACATGTGTTTTCTATAGCTGCATATAAACAAGCTGATGGAATAAAGATTGATAATAGAAGAGTGTTTGTCGATGTTGAACGAGGTAGAACAGTTCCAAACTGGAAACCTCGTCGACTTGGTAGGGGTCTAGGAACAACCAGGATTGGAGGTGAAGATGTAAATAAAAAACAATTGGGGAGGTAATTGATTAGGATGCCTTTTACTTTCACAAGCCTCTTTAGAAACTCTATGTGAATTTTTTCTTTATATGTTACTTTCTCAATGTATTTGCTGAACAACTTGAGTTAAATTTTGAAGAGGAAAGAATGCAATGATGGTTGTATATCTAATAGAGCTTGCATCCACTACCTATAACAAGTAGACAATATGAGATCTTTTAATCTGCATAATTTTTATAATTTTCTTCACTTTCATTTCCCATCATGTGTAGGGAAAAATCCCGTGAAAATGGAAGAGATAGAGAGGGTGATAGGGAGAAATCTCGTGAGCGATTTTATGAGAAGCCAACGGATCGTGATGAACCGGAAGATGAAGTGGAGGGATTGTATAAACATGAATGTCGTCAACGACACCATTTCCTCCATTTTTTGTTTTTTTATAGCTATATATATATATGATAACTCTCTAGTCTAGTTTGAAACTTCTTGGTGAGTATGAATGATAAAAACATTCCATTTTGGTGAGTTTTATCTTAAATTTCTATCCCAAATTGTAAATAACAAAAATATATTTATCATTTAATTTCTTTAGGTGACAGAATGGAAGTACAATATTACATTAATAATTAGAAAAGTTTCATATATATCTGATTATAAAAATAAAACAGACAAAAGAAATGAAGCTTCCTTTTAATTAGAGTATCTAAGAAAATGAAGCTTATTTTAATTTCCATTAGGATTAGGTTTAATAATGCAAATTGGATTAAAGTTCCTTAATATGAAGGGAAGTTTATCCAAGTCCAATCTCAATTTCTCTATGTCTCCCCCTATCAAAATGCAATTCTACAAACAAACCCTTTAACATATAATTATAAAACACCTAAATGAAAACAACTCAATTGTATTGACTATTGAGAAAACCCTTCATCCATAACGTCGGCACTTAGCCGGTTTTCGTCTTGCTGTAAGTACTTCTTCACTGAATCCCGACCCATTTCTTTCAATATCTTCGCCCAAGATTAGATTCGTGAAGCCCTTCGCAAAACGTGAAGCCCTTCGCGAAACGAGAAGCCCTTCGCGAAACGAGAAGCCCTTCGCGTAACAAGAAGCCCTTCGCGTAACGAGAAGCCCTTCGTGAAACAGAACCCATATGATCTGCAAATATCATCATCGACATAAGAACAATAAGATGAACAAAAAATGAACCAATATGAACCAATATGAACCAGTATGAACCAATATTAACAAATATGAACAAATATGAACAAATATGAACAAATATGAACAAATATGAACCAATATGAACAGATTTAATTGATTTAGGGTTAGGGTTTCATTAAAAAGAACATAAATCGTTTGAAATGAAGATAATAGACAATAAGAACATAAATTGATTTAGGTTTTCAGATGGAGATATTAGAAACATGAACATAAATCGATTTGGGTTAGGGTTAGGGTTTGAAATTAAGATATGGAAATAAGAGCATAAATCTGTATTATAAACATCGATTCAGGGTTAAGGTTTCTTATCTTTGTAGATTCAAGGCATAGCCGAAGTCGCTGTCGTCAAAGTTTCGCCGCCGCCGACGAACAAGAACAGAGAGAGAAGAAAGATAAGAGAGAGAAACGAAATGAAGAAAATGAAAAAATTTGAGTATATATATTCACACTGTTTCACTTCGCGTTTCGCGAAGTCCCTTCGCGTTACGCGAAAAGGGTAATTTCGTCTAAAAAAAATAAAGTGGTCACCAGATCAATTTTATTATTGGGTGACCACAGAGGCAAATGACCCAATCTTTAGGGTCATTTCGTCCAATTTCCCATATATATGGTTGTGTTATGGTCCAGAAATTAATATTGCGGTCCCAAAATAAATCAAGCACCTTATTCGGTCCAATTGAGCACTTGGGCTAGATTTCTGTTTTTTTTTAATATTCTGTTTTGTTTTACTTTTCGGTTTTTCAACCAACCGAATTCTGTTATTTTCTAGTAGTTGTTGTAACTGAATATTCGGGGGTAAATAAGCACTTATATAATGTTGATCTCTCTTCCCCAATGACCCAGGAATATGATGGAATGAATATATGAAAGTTCTTGTGAAAGTTCTTCACCTCAATTGTGTTTTATGTTTTGAACCTTTATTTTGGACTATTTGGTATAGACCATCAATATTCTTTTCTCATCCTTAATTCTTTTTTCCCCTCATCTTAAATTCTTCATTAAAAAACCCTTCCGTTGCACTTTGATTATATATTTCTCACCTGGTTCTTGAAATCAAGAACTCACAAACACTAGTTACAAATCAACTCTTAACATCTTGGTATCAGAGCAAGACGATTCTAAAACGATAGAAACCCGCCATCAAAAATTGATGGATGCTCTAAAGACCCTAATCGAAGGTCTGTCCCAACAATCAACCTCTATGCACGCTGTCCTTATGCAAAATATGACCTAATTAAGCAATAACATGGAAAGAAGGTTCAATGTCGCTGAAGAAAGAATACAGCCATTGAAACTGGTGCGCTTGGAAATGGCCAAGAACCCCGCACCAGACCCTATGATGATGCCTTTTGCCTCGGTCCTCCTTCGAATAGGCCCTTCCAATATGGCCAACACTACGTTCCTCCAACCCGACTCACCAAGGTTGATTACCCTTAGTTTGATGGGACCAATGTGGAGGACTAGCTCATATCCACCGAGCAATTCTTTAGGGTGGACAAGACTAATGATGCCACGAAACTGGACATTGCCTCTATTCACTTTACAACTCAGGAATCTTTGGAGGTGTCTTCTGGTGTTTGATCCCATATTGTTTGCAATATGCATTAAATGGACCAAAATACTCACCACCATTATCACTACGAATGCACTTGATCATCTTTCCTCTCTTTCAACAAGAGCATGAAATTCCTTGAACTTGTTTAAAACTTTATCTTTAGTTTTCAAAACATAGATCCAAAGCTTTCTAGAATGATCATCAATAAACATTACAAAGTAAAGAACACCACTATTAGTTTGTACCTTTAAAGGTCCACAAACGTCTAAATGCACCAACTCTAAGAGATCTGACTTTCTTGAGAGAGGATTATGCTTGAACGATACTCGAGTTTTCTTTCCCAGAAGACAATGAGAACAATTCTCCAAATCTGTCTCACTCAAACCCGGAATAATATTTTTCTTAACTAGAAAATTCAACCCCTTTTCACTAATGTGACCAAGTCTTCGGTGTCATAATTTTGAAGCTGCTTTACTTCGTACAACATTCACATCATCTTTACTTATTAAAGATTGCATTAAATATAAATTTCAAAACTTATCTCCTCGAGCTACAACGAGGTTAACTTTCGAAAGTTTCTATTTTCCATAACCAAAAGAGCTTGAGAAACTATCATCATCAAGCTTTCTAGTTGAAATCAAATTCAACCTCGTGTATGGAGCATGTCGAACATCTTTAAGAAGCAACTTCGGCCCATTACTAGATTCTAGGCAAACATCACCAATACCAATAACCTTACTTACGACATTATTACACATCTTTAATACTCCAAAATTACCAGAAGTATAAAATTTAAGTAATCTTTCTTTGGCGTAACATGTATGGAAGCTCTTTGTCAAACACCCAAGTTGACTCATCACATACAAAGTTAATTGTATTCTCATCGTTAATAGTGAAGAGATCATAAGTAGTTGTTGAGACGCGATCTTTAGAATCATCTTTCTTTTTCTTAGATCTATTTGCTTCATTTTTGAGCTTGTAACAATTTTTCTTCATGTGTCCACTTTTGCCACAATGGTAACATTCAGCTGGCTTGTATTTTGACTTAGACTTGTTCCGACTCTTATCTCTCGACTTATCTTTCTCACCTCTACTATATTGTCTTCTCCGGTTTTCAGCAGCAAACACATTTGATTGTGATGAAGAGCTTTGAGATTTTCGTCTCAATTCTTTATTTAAGACACCATTTTTGGCCATCTCCAATGTCACTACACCATTAGAAACAGTGCAACAAAGAGAAATTTTAAAAGTCTCTCATGAATCAGGTAGAGTAGTCAATAACCAAAGCCCTTGAACATCATCTTCAAAGTTTATACTCATTCCTGATATTTGATCAAGAACACCCCGAAACTCATTCAAGTGATCATCCATAGAAGCACTATCACTATATCTCAAATGAATAATCTTTTGGAGCAAAAATAATTTATTCTTCCTGTCTTTGAAGCATACAAATTCCCAAGCTTACCCCACAAAGTAGGTGCCTTTTTGTCTCGTGTTGTATTTGGTTATAAACATTCTCTTCAACAAATTGACGAATGAAATCATATACATATTCATGCTCAAAGCCCATTCCTCATCAGATTTGGAGATGAGTTTCTCACTACCAAAACTAGGTAAATGCAAAGACTTCACAAATAAAAGATCTTTCATTTTACCCTTCCAAATATTATAGTTTGAACCATTTAACAAAATTATTTTGTTTGTGTTAATCTCCATAAACCAATAAAAAAAAATAAACACGCTTAGTTTTGATACCACTATGTTGTGAATAAACTATTCCCCACTTGATTGGATCTTTATGAGCGAGAAACAACAAAAATAAAAGGAAATATAAATAAAACAAGAACACCAAAAATTTAACGTGGAAAACCTTCTCAAATCAAGGAGTAAAAACCACAGGACTTTTATCTGAACTTCTAGGCTTCTTAAACGGATTAGGCTTTTTATTTTATTGTTGAGAGCCCAATCAAATAACCCAATAGACTTAAGTGTTGGGGATCTACAGTCTGATAATCAAATTGACCTGGATGATATGCTCCTCATAGCAATTGTGACCAGGTTTTGCACACTGCCATAATAAGCATCCTCCTAATTTTCTACATTATGTTTGTGTTTATTGCAGTCTCTTCTTCTCCACATGAATGAGGTCAATGAACTTTCTGCTCAAGCTTGTTTGATGTATACTTTTTTTCTAATTGATTTGGTAAAATGTGCATTATTTAGGTTAAATGACTAAAATATTATTTGTATTTAATATTTTAGTGTTATAAAAAATCAAGTAATGATAACTTGTTAAATGTTGTAAAAATAAAGTAAGGATAACTTGTTAAGTGTTGTAAAAAATGAAGTGAGGATAACTTGGTTGAAGATGGTATAACGGGTTACTTAAAATCCAATTAACCCCCTCCTGTTTTTTCTAAACTTGTCATAAGAATTAAAATTAGAAGAGATGGTAAAACGTTCGAGTATAAGAGATATTCATAATGAACAATGGTCTGAAGTTTTACGAAAAATGGAAGAAGAAAGACATCCTCACACTTGTGCAATCTTTCATCATTTACGACGGGGCACAATACTCAAAAACTAGAAAATTGAAAAAACGAGAAACTTTACTCCCGCAAAATTTGGGATGTACTTGAGCTCACAAGTAAATTGTTAGTTAACACAATGTCGTGTAGTCGCACCAAGACACTGTTTTATCATTTAATTTGCGTATTTTAATACTCATATAATAGACAAAATCAACATGTTCATATATGTTAGAATTATTGTCTTGAAATAACAGAAAATATATAATAGAACGATGTTACAAAGAAATTAAATAAAATATAATATATAAAGAACGATATCACCAAATTAAAATGTTGATACGAGTCATGTGTTAAACACATTTCCCTTAAAATAGTTCAATCGTCTCCCGTTTGTGCTGGAGTTTATCGCAGATGACTGTCTCCTAGGGTACAACGAATCTAGTAGTGATTCTGCATTGAAATCACTACTAGTCAAACTTGACCAGCGTACCTGAGCTATCACCGGGTTTCAACGAAAATGTCGAGCAAAGAACTCGAAGATTACTCACAAAATAAGTAGAGGACTTTTGGAATTCTAGAGTGAGAAAGGATGATATGATGTGTGGAGAGGAATAAAAGGTGAAGGGATGTTTATAATTAAAAATTAAGCTTATAATCAATTCTATAATCCAACGGCCACTAATCCATCATTCATTAATCTAGAGGTTATCCTTGTTTTCCTTTTCATCATCCTTGCAAGTCGAGCCCGTCAAGAGGCAAATTCTGTGCATGGTTACATAGTTAAGTGTGTTTGCGAGTTACATACTTAATCTGTTGTCCTATTTTTTATTTTCCACTAAAACAATAGCAATTAACACAAATCGTTAATTGCCTCATTCAAGACATTAATGTTAATTGTAACAAATAATAAATTCATTTTCATTTGTATTAAATTTCACCATAATTCACATTTGAATTTGATGTGAATTTCATTTGGATTAATTTCACTTTAATTCACATTTAAATTTGATATAAATTTTATTTGAATTAATTTCACTTTAATTCACATTGATGTAAATTTCATTTGAATTCATTTCACTTTAATTCACATTTGAATTTGGGGTGAATTTCATTTGTATTAAATTTCACAATTAATTCACAATTGAATTTTGTGAGAATTTCATTTGAATTAAATTTCATCATTAATTCACATTTAAATTTGGTGTAAATTTCATTTGTCCAAATATCATGTTGGGTCAAATTATTTTGACTGAGTGTTGAAATAATTTATCCTCTAATATTTTGATGATGAAATAACTTATGAGTTATGATACAGGTGTATTAAGACAACATGTCTCTAGACTTGGATCTAATGAGGATCATTAGACCGACTTTGATTTTCATTCGCATAAAATTAGACGTAAGTCTAATAGAATTAGACGCAGAGTCTAACTCATCGGAGTTAGACGTGCAGTCTAATAGACGCGTGAATTAGACGTAAGTCTAATAGAATTAGAAGTAAGTCTAATGGAATTAGACGTGAGTCTAATGGAATTAGACGTGAGTCTAATGGAATTAGACGTACAGTCTAACTCATCGAAGTTAGACGTGTAAGTCTAATAAATGTGTAAAGAATTAGACGGATAGTCTAATGAATACACGGAATTAGACATGAGTCTAATGGAATTAGACGTGAGTCTAATAGAATTAGACGTGAGTCTAATAGAATTAGACGTGAGTCTAATAGAATTAGACGTACAGTCTAACTCATCGGAGTTAGACGTGTAAGTCTAATAGACGTAAAGAATTAGACGGATAGTCTAATGAATCCGTGGAATTAGACGTGCCAGTCTAACTCATTGGAATTAGACGTGGCAGTCTAACGGTTATTTAATAATTAGACGGGTTGTCTAATTAGTGAAAGTTAGACGTGAGTCTAACTACTTCAGACAAGTCTGAGGTAGAACCGGAATTAGACGTGGCAGTCTAACTCAGTGGAGTTAGACGTGCTGGTCTAATGGTTATTTAATAATTAGACGGGTTGTCTAATTAGTGAAAGTTAGACGTGAGTCTAACTCCTTCAGACAAGTCTGAGGTAGAACCGGAATTAGACGTGGCAGTCTAACTCAGTGGAGTTAGACGTGCTGGTCTAATGGTTATTTAATAATTAGACGGGTTGTCTAATTAGTGAAAGTTAGACGTGAGTCTAACTCCTTCAGACAAGTCTGAGGTAGAACCGGAATTAGACGTGGCAGTCTAACTCAGTCTTTCTCCTACCCACGTGTTATAGTTGTACCCTACTACTGCTCCACTTTCCAGTGAAGATTAGTACAACAGTTATATGCATCCAATCAAGGAATGCCACGTAAGAGAATTTTCCTCACATTACCCGTTTTGCAGGTACATCCCTGATGGAATATTCGGCGCACTACCAGTTCGGTACGGCCACGATCCTTGTGCTCAGAACCTGCTGTGTACAATGGAGGCTTTCCAATGGAAGAGCGTCACGTATCATTCTTGAAGATTCGACTGTTAGCTCCTGCTCAGTATTTAATCAATCCTAAGGGCAACGGACAATCTGCCGAACGAACAAGCGAATACAAACGAACAAGCAATCTGATTTTGTAGAGAGAGACTACTCAATCATCTTGCTTACTGAACTTATTCTGTGAAGCTTTTTTCTGATTGTATTGTGTGTGAATCGAGAGAGAGAGCTAGAATCAAAACACCATTAGCTGAGTGATATTATTCATCTTGTAATTGAACAGAAAGTGTTATGTTCAATAGTGAGCTAAGTGTGTGTGTAAACTGTATTTGATTCTCATCATATTATAGTGAATCCTTCCGGTGGTTGGAAGAAGGGGTGACGTAGGAGAGTTTCTCCGAACATCCATAAACAAATTGTTGTGTTCTTCATTTCTGTCATCTTTTCATATTTCATCTTGTGCTTCAAACCCAAGTAAACAATTCCGCTTTGAATCTGTTTCAAGTGTTTACACAAGTTTGCGTAGAATAGAAAGAGATATTAATCCCTAACAGGATTTCTATCAAACCGTTTTTCATAAGCCTTCATCATTAGCCAAACCCCCGTCTCTATTGATAAAGTCGATCCTATCATATCATTTCCATTTAATTAATGAAATTAGTTTAATTTCAACCATATGTATGGGATGCAATTGCACACGGTGTCTATGTATGGATATACGAAAGAAGTTTGCAATAAGCAACATGCATGTTTGTATTTAATGTCCTCAAGAGTACATTTAGAGTAATAGTATACCAAATTTGGTCGGAAAAAAATGCAAAAAATTTCTAAGGGAATTGACAAACAAATGAATAAATTAGACGAGATATTTGAATCAATGTACATGGCCTCACTCGCAAGTGAAAGAAAAAATCCGATCATTCAACAAAATTGAGAAACATGTCAATGTCTTAATATTGATTTGGTCAAATTCTCAAAAATCACTCAATATAACACGAAATAGTTAGATTCACTTATGTAATATTCTTAACATGATGATGTAATTGCTTTTTCCGTTAAAAAAAACTTATGTGGTTTTAATACTATTATAAGTCATTTTTATTTAAGGTCAAATGTTCGGGTTTAGAGTTTTACAAATTGTTTGGAGTAATCTTAATTATTAATGATTTCCTTCTTCATTTGATATTTTGGACTTAATATCGACTTTAAAGTGTTGGAGAAATCGAATAATAGCACCTGTTTAGCAATCCAGAAATAGACAAGCTACAACAAAGTCCTAACAATTCTTTTTCCCTTTTGTATAATCAAATAGGCAGCCAATTCAATTGAGCATCAAACAATCAAAGAAGCAGAGAGCAAAACACCAAGATTTTACGTGGAAAACCCAAATTAGGTAAAAACCACGGGACACTTCGACCACTTAAATCATCCACTATATCAAATGGGTATACAATGTAGTTCAATACAAGCCTAGAGGTAATCTAATCAAAATTATCAATTAACCTCATCTTAACTTGTCATTCACATACATTATCATCATCACTAAAGATGCAACCAAATGGAGAAGAGATAAAGGAAATCAGAAGAAGAACCTGCTGGTTCAATGAAAGAATTTCTACTTCAATGGAGGAAGAACTGCTGGAAGAGGGAGAGAGAAAAAATCACTAAAAAACTGCTGTGTTTTTTTTTCCTTGATTAAATATGCCCTAATGGGCTTTATTAATTTGTTAGGCCCAGCTGCCAAATGAGCTGACCCAATAAATCTCCCCCGTCAGCGCAACTTCGTGGGCTCCAATAAACCCGCTCTCTCCCGGCAATCTTCAAACTTGTCCTTAGACAAGGATTTCGTAAACATATCGGCAACATTCTCACTTGTATGAATCTTCTCCAAGTTCAGCTCTTTTGCCTCAAGCACATCACATATCCAATGATATCTCACGTCGATGTGTTTGGATCTCGAATGAAAAGCTGAATTCTTTGAGAGATGAATGGCACTTTGACTATCGCAAAACAAAGTGAACTTCTCTTTCTTTTGGCCCAACTCTTGTAGGAACTTCTTCATCCATAACACCTCTTTACATGCCTCAGTAGCTGCAATATATTCAGCTTCTGTAGTAGACAAATCAACACACTTTTGTAACCTTGACTGCCACGAAACAGCACCGCCTGCAAAGGTAACCAAAAAACCTGATACATATTTTCTTGAATCAACATCACCCGCCATATCAGAATCTGTAAAGCCTTCCAAAATAGGAGTATCACTTCCGAAGTATAAACGTGCTTTCGAAGAGCCTCGAAGATATCTGAGAATCCACTTAACAGCCAGTCAATGTTCTTCTCCCGGGTTGGAGAGATACCGACTAACAACACCAACTGCGTGTGCTATGTCTGGTCTTGTACATACCATGACATACATAAGACTACCAACTGCGGAGGCATAATGTACATTCTTCATTTCATCTTTCTCTTTCTCACTTGTAGGACATTGTTTAGAACTCAACTTGAAATGACCTGTAAGTGGAACTGAAACCGGTTTTGCATTTTTCATTGCAAACCTCTCAAGTACCTTCTCAATGTACTTCTCCTGTGATAGCCAAAGTGTTCTGTTCTTTTTGTCTCTTGTGATTTTCACGCCTGGGGTCTTCTTTATTGAACCCAAATCCTTCATCGCAAAAGACTTGTTCAAATCCCTTTTGAGCTTCTCAATTTTCACAATATCTTGCTCAACAATCAGCATATCATCAATATAGAGCAGAAGAATAACATAATCATCAATACTGTATCTCTTGATGAAAATACAATGATCAAAAGTAGTCTTACTATACCCATTTGCTTCCATGAAAGAGTCAAATTTCCTGTACCATTGTGCAGGCGCTTGCTTGAGCCCATACAAGCTTTTCCTCAACCTGCAGACAAGATCTTCTTTACCTTTAACTTTGAAACCCTCATGTTGTTCCATATAAATCTCTTCCTCCAAGTCACCATGGAGAAATGAAGTCTTCACATCCAGTTGTTCATTTTCCAAATCTTGACTAGCAGAAAATGCTAACACAACTCTAATGGATGACCTCTTCACAACCGGTGAGAAGATCTCTTCAAAATCAATCCCCTTTTTCTGTCTAAAGACCTTCACAACTAGTCTTGCTTTGTATCGAGGTTATGAGTTATTCTCTTGGTGCTTCAACTTGAATACCCACTTGTTCTTCAAAGTCTTCTTTCCTTTCGGAAGTTTCACCAAGTCATAAGTCTCGTTCTCTTGCAAGGAATTTATCTCTTCTTGCATTGCCACCGACCACTTGTTCTTGTTTTCATGAGACAATACTTCTTGATAGGTTTCTAGTTCTCCCCCGTCAGTCAACATCACATACTCATTGGGAGGATACCTACTAAAAGGTTGTCGCTGCCTACTAGATCTTCTAATATGCTGATCATCAGGTGGCTCTAGAGAACTATTATCATCTTGTTCAGCTTCCTCTTTTGGCTCAGCATCAACTAGAGGAGTCTCATCAACCTCAACTTGGGCATTTTCCACATCATTGGGCTGTGATTGTGGTGTACGAATCCTACCATTGTCAGACAATTCCTTCTCCATAGACTTCAGCTTTTCTTTTTTCTCAAAGTCTTCAATGGTCTGATCTTCAAAGAATACCACATCTCTACTTCTAATGAGTTTCTTGTTAACCGGATCCCAACATCGGTACCCAAATTCTCCGTGGCCATACCCAATAAAGATACACTGTCTCGTCTTGCTATCAAGCTTAGCTCTCTCATCTCGAGGAACATGAACAAACACTTTACAACAAAAAACTCTCAAGTGATCATAAGAGACGTCTTTACCTCTCCAAACTCTTTCGGGAACGTCGTCATCTAAAGGACTTGAGGGTCAAAGATTTATCAGATTAACCGATGTCTTCATTGCCTCTCCCCAAAAGGATTTTGGCAACTTAGCATGAGACAACATACACAAAATTCTCTCATTGATAGACATGTTCATCCTCTCTATGACTCCATTCTGTTGAGGTGTTTTTGGCACAGTCTTCAAAAGCTTGATCCCATGACTTTTACAGTATTCCACAAATGGTCCTCTATATTCGCCACCATTATCCGAACGAACACATTTCAACTTCTTCCATGTTTCTCTCTCCACTTCAGCATGAAACAACTTGAAGTAATCCAATGCTTGATCCTTAGTCTTCAAGCAATATGCCCAGACCTTCCTTGAGCAATCATCGATAAAAGTGATGTAATAATGAGCACCACCTAAAGTCAAGGAATCCATAAAACATATGTATGTGTGAACAATATCTAGGATATTGGGCTTCCTAGATGGAGAGAAACTTTTGAAGGAAACTCTATGTTGCTTACCAACTAAGCAATCTATGCATGTCTTCAAATCTGTGGACTTTAAGCCCTGAAGATCGATTGTCTTGGAGAGAACTCGCATGCCATTCTGACTTAAGTGACCAAGTTGCTTATGCCAAAGTTGTGCTGAACAATCATTAACTTCATTTGCTTCTTCCCCGTAAGACTTAGTCTCTGTCACATAAAGAGAACTAACCTTCTTTCCTTTAGCTATCACCAAAGACCCCTTAGTGAGTTTCCATTTTCTTTCATCAAAGTAACTATGATAGCCCTCATCATCAAGAATACCAGTATAGATCAAATTCATCCGAATATCAGAAACATGTCGAACATTCTTCAAAAGTAGCTCGCACGAAGTGTTAGTATCTAAATAGACATCTCATTTTCCAACAATCTTACACGTAACATGGTTTCCCAACGTCACTGAACCAAACTGTCCACTAGTGTAAGAAGCAAATATATCACAACGATTGGTGACATGATAAGAAGCACCCGAGTCTACCACCCATTGTGTATCTCGAGAAACAAGGTTGATATTATCATTGTCATAAACAATATCGATGTCATTACCACCCACATCTACAACCTTACTACTTCCATCTTGCTTATTCTCCTTTTGTTCCCGCTTCAAAGATTTGTACTGATACTTCTTGTGTCCTGGCTTGCCACAATTATAACATGTAATATCTTTTCTCGAGCTGGATGTTCCCCGTGACCTGTCTGAACTGCCACTGCGATTCTTTGGAGTTTTACTTTTACTTCTACCCCTTCTCTCGGTCACGAACACCTGACTTGGAGTCGAGAAGCCCTGTTCTTTTCTTCTAGCCTCTTCATTTAACACGTTCTCTTTCATCATTTTCAAAGTGAGCTTACCTTGTGGAACAGAATTGGTAATTGAAACTACAAGTGTTTCCCAACTATCTGGCAGGGAATTAATCAAACACATAGCATGAAGCTCATCATCAAATTTCATTCATATCGCAGCCAACTCATTTAGAATCCCCTGAAAAGTATTTAGATGCTCAGACATAGAAGACCCATCTTGATATTTCAACGAGCAAAACTTCCTAAATAGAAATGCTCTGTTTTGAGTGTTGTTCTTCTCATACAGCTCACTCAAAATAGTCCACACTTTATGAGCATTAACTTCAGTAGCCACATGCTAATACACACTGTTTTCAACCCATTGCCTAATTTTACCAACTGTCTTTCTGTTCAGCTTCTTCCAATTTGCATCTGTCATAGCCTCTGGTTTTTTTTATCACCCAAAATAGTGTCTTCATAATCATAATTACACAATAAGTCCTCCATCCGTGACTTCCAGATTGTGTAATTGGTAGCTGTGAGTTTGATCATCGTGTCATTACTACTCAACGATTCTTTCATTTGAATTATACAAGAAACACCACCAAACGAACTCAGCTCTGATACTACTTGTTGGAGAAATCAAATAATAGCACTTGTTTAGCAATCCAGAAATAGACAAGCTACAACAAAGGCCTAATAATTATTTTTCCCTTTTGTATAATCAAATAAGCATCCAATTCAATTGAGCATCAAACAATCAAAAAACAGAGAGCAAGACACCAAGATTTTACGTGGAAAACCCAAATTAGGTAAAACCACGGGACACTTCGGCCACTTAAATCATCTACTATATCAAATGGGTATACAATGTAGTTCAATACAAGCCTAGAGGTAATCTAATCAAAATTATCAATTAACTTCATCCTAACTTTTCATTCACATACATTATCATCATCACTAAAGATGGCTAACAAAATGGAGAAGAGATAAAGGAAATCAGAAGAAGAATCTGCTGCTTTAATGAAAGAATTGCTACTTCAATGGAGGAAGAACTGCTGGAAGAGGGAGAGAGAAAAAATCACTAAAAAACTGCTGTATTTTTTTTTTCTTAATTAAATATGCCTTAATGGACTTTATTAATTTGTTAGGCTCAACTGTCAAATGAGTTGACTCAACAAAAAGTTATAAAAGTTTTGTAAATTCTGGAAAGGATATTTATTATATTATACCTATGATTTATTTTTTATTGAGGATATTATTTATAACTTAATATAGGAGGGGTGTTGGATTCCATAAAGAAGTCCAGTCCATCCGAATTTATAGCTTAATCTAAGTCTTATTTTCTTTTAAATTTATTTCAACATAAGAAAGAGGAGAAGAAATCTACACTATTTATCTTTTCTGTTTGATAAAAGGGAGAAATTAAAATAAGAGTTGATCGAGTATATGTGAGAGGGAGGAAAACCGAAGAATAATTTCAATTCCTAGTAATTTCTGTAATTAATTTGGATTAAAAGTTGAATTCTATGTATAATTTTGTACTTGTAAATTTCATAAAGATGAGTTTATTTGATATCATTTCATATTTCAGTTCTATTTTTCTAAATATTCAGTCTAACAAATATAAAAAAAATTAAAAAATATTAAAAACTATAAAGATAAGAGTTTATATATATATATATATATATATATATCATGAAGAACTACTCCTTGATCTGATAAGAAATTCCATTAATAACTGGCCGTTTTCATTCTTGGATAAGATTCAGACCGTCACTTCTCTAAGAGCATGGTTCTTGCCCTCCTTTCTACTCCCTCCTTGAGCTCGTCCAAGGATGGAGCTCGTCCATTCGTTGGGTGATCTCTTGTTCTCACGTTTTGTTCTACTTATCTTAATCGAGGTGGATTAGCTTTCGATGTCGTTTTAATAATGTACCCCGCGTCTTCCCCAGCTCCTGAGCAGAAGGTCCAGATTGGAAAGCCCCACTACCCCCAATTGGTAAAATATTATTTTGAAGGCTTGTAATAAATTAAAAAAATATGAAATTATATCCAAAATTATGTACTAATATATATATATATATATATATATGAGGAGTGATAGAGTGAGGAAATTTAGTGAGGGAATTTGGTGAGAGAATGACGTGGCATCATCTTCATTGGTTGGAAAATGTAAAAGTGAGAGGAAAATGAGAAAAGAGAGAAATTATTTGATTTTTTCAAGATTATGCCACATCATTCCCTCACCAAATTCCCTCACAAAATTCCCTCACCTAATCATTTCTCTCTATATATATATATTTTAATTTATAAAAATACTAAGAATTAAACTGTTTTATTTTGTATTCAAATATATCCACGTATATATCCATTTATACTGGCACCTAAATCCAAATCAAACACAAATACATTTTTATATAAATTAAAATCGAGATAATAAAATGTCAAAAAGTTAAAAATATTTAACTATCAAAATATATAAAATGTTAATATTAGAATAAAGTTATTTATTTATAAGTCAGGATAATGATATATTTTTTATTTTCTATTAAATAACATTATAATATTTAGATTATGACTAAAATAATATATTTATAATAAAATATAACAATTTAAAATAAGTTATAAGATCATTTAGATAAAAACAAATTCAAGCAGAATATATCGTACATAAATGCGTGAACTAACTGTCTCAAAACAAAGTTTTTATAAGACAAAATTGAAGAGATGTATCTAAAGATAAATATAATATTTATTGAACTTCTTCAATAATGCGGATATTTTTGTAAATTCAATCTTTAAGTCTTACCACGTTTACAAAATTATTCAAGAATGGGCCGTAGTGACCGGGGCGGTAGTGCGGCAAATAAAGCTGCATTAAATGGCTAGTACCAGTGGCCTATAGTATAGTTCATCGGGCCAATTCCTGTTCTACCCACATTTTAAACAACTTTTCCCAAACTAACCACCTTTTCATTCACTTTCCCAAACTACCCACCTTTCTCTCTCTAAATCATTAATTATCCTTTTAATTACACATCTTTCACATTAATCCACTAATTACTATATTTTATAAGAGGAGTGATAGAGTGAGGGAATTTGGTGAGGGAATTTGGTGAGGGAATGACGTGGCAACACCTTCATTGGTTGGAAAATATAAAAGTGGGAGGAAAGAGAGAAAAAAGAGAAATTATTTGATTTTTTCAACAAATAAGATTATGCCACGTCATTCCCTCACCAAATTCCCTCACCAAATTCCCTCACCTAATCATTTCTCATTTTATAAATATATATAATTAAAATTAATAATACATATATTAAATAAAATATATTACATTAATATTAAAATAATATATATATATATATATTATTTTTACTTATTTATAAATATAATATATAATTAAAAATAATACATAGCACTTGATTTTATAAATATAATATATATAACTAAAATTAAATATACTAAATTAAATAATTAAAATAAATATTATAAACTAAAATAAAATATATAACATAAACCTAGAATAAAAGAAAAATAAATTAACTAAACTTTAAAATATTTATAAAAGTAATCAATTTAAAAAATCTTAAAATAAAATAAATTATATAAATTTTAAAATATTTATAATATTTTACACATTTACGTAAAATATAAGTCTTATTTTAATATTTATGAAATATATATGTATTATTTTAATATTTATATAATATAATATAATATATTTTATTTTAATATATAATATTAAAATTTTATATAATGTATTTTATTTAGTGTATAATGCTTTATTTTAGTTTATAATATTTATTTGAATTATTTAATTTATAATGTTTAATATTAATTATATATATTATATTTATAAAATTAAGTAAAAATAAAATAAGTGTGTTATTTTAATATTTATGTAATATATGTGTTATTTTAATATATAATATTAGAAGTTTATGTAATGTATTTTATTTTAGTGTATAATATTTATTTAAATTATTTAATTTATAATTTTAATTATATGTTATATTTATATATATATATATATATATATATATATGTTATTTTAATATTAATGTAAGATATTTTATTTAATAAATGTATTATTAATTTAATTATATATATTTATATTTATAAAATAGAGTCATTAGTAGATTAGTGTGAAAGATGTGTAATTAAAAGAATAATTAATGATTTAGAGAGAGAAAGGTGGATAGTTTGGGAAAGTGAATGAAAAGGTGGGTAGTTTGAAAAAAATTGTTTGAAAGGTGGGTAGAACAGGAAATGGTTCATAGTTCATCTGTAAGGTAATCTCTTCGAATTACGACATGGTGTGATGTAATCCGCGTTGGCAACGGTAAGTTGACATTCAAGGCGAATGTAGTTAATTCGCCATCTAATCGTAGTAGCCGCTAGTATTTCAGCCGCCGAATTACCGCTGCGTGCGCCGGCCTTGTTGGCAAAAGAGACCCCATCCCGTCCAAGTCTCATTCTTAAACATATAATCTTGAGTTTTGGTAAAATTGGTTGAATTTAAGTTCAATAATGTAAATTTAAGTTTAGCACTGCAATGCAATAGTATTATATATATATAAAGTTGAATTCAAAATATGTATCAAAAATTGAAAAGTTAAATATATTTCAACGTAAATTCAATCAGTCTTAACATTTACCAATATTTCGAAATTATATATTTAAGACTGAGAATTGGTTTGGGGCGGTAGTCTCATTCGTAGACAAGGCCAGCGCATAATCGGAAATGCCGCTGAAATATCAGCGGAAAATACTACTGTACACTACGAATTAGATGCAGAATTATATGCGCATTGAATCTCAACCTACTTATCGGTACAGGACGCGAATTCGCCCTGTCTTATGTAATATATCTCTTCAATTTTGTCTTCTTTCTTGAATTTGTAGTGATTGTCATACTTATAAAAAGAATTTTTTTTTTTTTGAAATAAATAGTTCACACTATGCATCCAACAATAATTTGTTAGAGATGTTATTTGAGCTCTCTCCACAATATTTTATTTTTTAATTTTTTTTTATTAAATTTAGGTTCTATTTGATTTTGATTTATCTAAATGATCTTATAACTTATTTAAACTTGTTATACTTTTATCCAGATTTAATTATTAAAGTAATTTTTATTATTTAATATAAAAATATTAATTTAGTCATAATCTATGCTATTATTAATTAGTATTAAAACATCTAATATAATATAAGATTATCTTAAAAAAAAAATATTTTATATTGTATCATTGAATTATAATTAAATATTATCATTTTTAATAATTAAATAAAAAAATTAAAAGTATTAATAATATAATAAATATAAAATAAATATCAAACAAAATAATAAATGAATTTAAAAGTTATAAATTATAAATTATAAATCAGTTTTAATTATAGTTGTAATAATTAGATTTGGAGAGAGGTTTTCAAACAAAAATTGTAGTTGTAACCAATTTATTTTTATTAAAAAAAAAAAAATTCTTTATATAATAAATAATGCTCTAAAACAATATTTTAATTGTTATTTAAAACTAAAATTTTGGTAATTTAGATTATAAAAATATAACATTTCTTTTCTAATAAAATATTTTGTTTTATTTTATATATTATTTATATATTATCTATTTATTAATAATTATTTATTGATTAAATTTTCCAAACTATAATTTAATATTTTTCAAAATTAAAATATTTATATATTTATATATTTTTATAAAATAAAATAATAATTATTAATTAGATTTAAAATGAAAATATGTTAAATTACTTTTTAGTTTTTTAATAATATAAAATTATTTATTTAAGATTATTAAAAAATAATATTATCAAAAAATGATATGTATAAAAACAAATATATATATATATATATATATATATATATATTAATTATTTAATCAAATTTTCAAATTTATTTAATAAAAATTTTAAAAAAATTAATTAATTAGAAAAGATTATTTATTTAAGTTTAAATTTTAATTTTAATTAAAATATTTATTTATTATTTATATAAATATTAATATTTAATCTTAGAAAATGTTAATAATTAATTAATATATTTATATATTTATTTAAGATTATTAAAATTAATATTATAAAAATATTATATATGTAATAACAAATATATAAATATATTAATTAATTATTTAATAAAATTTCAAATTTATTTAATATTAAAAAATGTTAGTTAATTAATTTAAAATATTTATTTTAATATTAATAAATAATATTAATATTTATTAAAAACAAATATTTTATTATAATATTATTTAAAAATTATAAAATATTTAATATTTTTAATATTAATATAATATTTTTTTTTATAAATTATTATTTAATTAAAAAATTGAACATAAAATAAATATCAACTAAAAACTTATTTATTTGTTCTGTAATATTTTATTTTGAATTATAATTTAAAAAATTTTAAATTATTTATTTTTAAATTATTTTAATATTTTATATTTATTATTTATTATAAATATTTATAACCAAGTAAACACTAAAAAATAAATATTATGAGAGAATTTATATTCATTAGAATATGTTAGGCAAAAAAACTAACCATATGAATCAACTAAATTTTTTTATTTAAGTGTTAAAACAAATGTTTCTATTTCTCTTTACAACTTTTTTTTCCTTTAAAATTATATATTTTGACTTAAGAAATTATTTTATTAAAAAATGAATATAAATAAAAGCTTTGATATAGTGAATTAATCTCCTTATTAAAAAAACAATAATAAAATAAAATAAAATAAATAAATAAATAATTATTATTTATATATTTTATAAAAATATATAAATATTATAATATTTTAATATTATAATAATAATAATTATTATTATTATTATAATTATTATTATTATTAATTAAATTTAAAACTAATATAATGAAAAATAATAATAATAATTATTATTATTATTATTAATTACATTTAAAACTAAATGATGAAAAATATTAATAATAATAATAGTAATAATAATTAATATTATTATTAATTAGATTTAAAAAAATATTAATAATAATAATAGTAATAATGATAATCTAAGCAATTATTAATTAGTATTAAAATATATAAGATTATCTTAAAAAAAATACTTTTTATTGTATCATTGAATTATAAATAAATATTATTATTTTTAATTAATTAATTAATTAAAAATATATTTTTAAAGTATGAATAATATCATAAATATAAAACTAATAAATATATAAATTAAAAATATATAATGAACACATTGTCTGTCATTTTATTTTAACTTATTTTTTTTATTTCATAATTAATTAACTACAAACAAAATATAACACAAACATTTTTCAATTATTTTCACCGTTTACATATTTATTTTTAAAATTTTAAATTGAAATAGAACGATTTAAAACAATATTCATAAAACATAATTATGTCCAAATTTGTATAGCTTAACAAACTTATATGAAAATTAAATATCATTCTATCTCTATTTAAATATATATATATATATATATATATATATATATATATTTATTTATAATATAAAAAATACTTATTTAATACATATATAAAATTTAAGAGTAAATAAAAATTACTCATTTTTATTATATTGATTAGAATTGCACCAATTCTTTTGTGTTATTTTTTTTTTTTAAATTCAACTATGATAAAAAAAAATCATTTGTATTATCATTAATTTATTAATCAAAATAAAAAATAATCTATGTTCTATAAAATAAATATTTTATCATAATATTTTTTAAAATCTATATCTTTTCAAAATTATTATAAATTAATAACATAAATTAAGTTTTATTTAAATATGCTAGAAGTGCTCCTAATATATATATATATAAACGAAACACACGGTTAGCACATTGACGCCCCTACGTAGACAAATAAACTTACTTGGGGCTAGCTTCATATATATATATAAACGAAACACACGGTTAGAACGTTGACGCCCCTACGTAGACAAACAAACTTGGGGCTAGCTTCATATGTGACCTTAAAGAATACAAAATGTTATTGCCAACATGACTTCTCTTCCAATCCCTCAAACAATTATCCTATCATAGGATTATGTCGCTCATAAGGGGAGGATATAGCCGTCAAGAAGTAAGCACTCAATCCAATAATGTTGTAATTAAGGCACTATAGCTATTCATGAAACATAACACATACAAACAAAAACATAAACTCACATTTTAATTAATTAAACACAAACACAAAATTTATACATGTTTATATACAAACATATACTTGTAAAACAAATCACAATCCATATATACATGTACAATTAAACAATATTCATATACTTAGAAACCAAAACACCAATTCAAAATGAAAAAAAAAAATAGTTTGAAGTGACCAAAACTGAAAGATTTATGGTAAATCTTTCGGTATTCTTTAGCAAAACCGAAAGATATACATACATCTTTCGACTTTAGCCTTAAATAATCAAAAAAACAAATTTCCTAGGAAGTGGGCAAACCCGAAAGATTTATATAAATCTTTTGGTTTTACCCTTCAAAATCGAAAGATTTCCCCTATATCTTTCAGTATTTAAACTTTTAAATTTTATTGTTTTCACTTGATTTAATCATTATTATATTTTATTCTTCAAAACTAAACACAATCCTACATTATAAATCAAACACAAATCCTTACACATACAAATATAAAACATAATCATTCATTCATAATCAAACATACAAACCTTACACATCATACTATAATCAAACACAACCCTCTATTTGATACTTCAATCACAACTCCTCTACTTGGAATATTGAATCTCAATTGATATGTTTATACAAATAAACAATATTCATATACTTAGAAACCAAAACACCAATTCAAAAGGGAAATAAATTAGTTTTGAGTGACCAAAACCGAAAGATTTAAGGTAAATCTTTCGATATTCTTTAACAAAACCGAAAGATATACATACATCTTTTGGCTTTGGCCTTAAATAACCAAAAAAACAAATTTCCTGGGAAGTGGGCAAACCTGAAAGATTTGTATAAATCTTTCAGTTTTACCCTTCAAAACCAAAAGATTTCCCCTATATCTTTCGGTATTTGAACTTTTAAATTAATTATTTTAAATATTTGAAGTATGATAATATTTTATCCTTAAAATCTAATCACAATCTTATATTTATAAATTAAACACAAACCCCTACACATACACATATAAAACATATTCACTTATTCTAAATATATATATAATCAAACACAAACCTTGTATACATTTTATATATAGACCTTAGTCACCTTATCCTTAGCCATTTTCTGATTTGTTTTTGGAATGGATCAAAACCGAAAGATATATACCATATCTTTCGGTATATCCCTTTAAGAAAACTCAATACTTAGCCATTTTCTATTTTTTTTTTGGAAGGGATCAAAACCGAAAGATATATACCATATCTTTCGGTATATCCCTTTAAAAAAACTCAATACTTAGCCATTTTTCTGAATTTTTTTTGGAAGGGATCAAAACCGAAAGATATATATCATAGCTTTCGATATATCCCTTTAAGAAACTCAATACTTAGCCATTTTTCTGAATTTTTTTTGGAAGGGATCAAAACCGAAAGATATATACCATATCTTTCTGTATATCCCTTTAAGAAATCTAAATATTTTTTGGAAGGAACAAAAGCCGAAAGATATATTCTATGTCTTTCGGTAAAGATATATTCTATATCTTTCGGTATTGTTTCTAAAAATCAAAATATATGTAGAGACTGTCGATTTTTTTTCTCATTTGCGAAAGGATTGTTCCTTTCGGCACCTTTATTGACAAATATATAAATCTGTCAGAAAAATGTTTCGATAAAACCCCCTTTTTCACTAGTGTCACTCACCAAGAGCAATCCAATAGTGTTGTAATTAAGGCACTATAGTTATTCACTCACCAACTAGAGCGACAAGAGTTCAAGCATTTACGGCCGTACTATATATATATAATATAGAGAAATAATTGAGAATAGAATTTGGCAGAGAGAATTACAAATTTTCTCTCTCTCCTCTCCTCTCCTCTCCTCTCCTCTCTCATTTTTTCAGTAATGATGTGGTGACAAGTTATTCTTATTCATTCACCCTCTCCCAAATTCTCTCATATATATGCATAATAATTTATTAAAATTATGATTACTTTTCAACATTTTAATTTCTAAACAAATTTATAAAAAAATATTACATTTTTATCAAATTTAAATAAATAGTCTATTTTAAAAAAAGTTAGTTTATCATTATGTTTGATTTTAAAAATTACAACATGGAATTCATATTCAAGGATAGGGATGACAACGGGTACCATACCCGTCGAATAGTGAAATATTCATCATCATTCTCGAACTCGATTATCATTTTACTACTCGATCCCGATCCCGACGAATATTCCTTAAATTCTCATCAACGATTCATCGGGTACCCGATCCCCGACAGGTACCCATTACCCGATTAATTTTTTATAAGATTATACAAATTGAAGAATAAGAAATATTATTTTATTAAATAATAAATAATTTTAAAATTAATAAATTAAAATATTAAAATAAACAAATGAAAACATTACTTACTTTACATATATCTTTATGTTATAAATATTGAAGTATAGAGTTGAACAAAAATATGTTAGAATGAATTTGAAAAAAAAAATTAAGAATTAAGATAAAAAAAAAATGAGAGTAAAATAACATTTTGTTATTTAAAGAAAAATTGAATATGAGAATTAAAGAGTAATGAAGAGAAAATCATTTTTTTGGGAATATTAAAAAATAAGTTGGATTGAAGTTTGGATAAAAAAAAATTATGTATTTAATATGATGTTTGTCATTATAAATATTTGAAATGTCACGTTAAGTCTTAATAAAAAAACATTTTATTTTTAATACTAATATAAACGGGTATCGTGTATCGGGTTTAGGTTTCGCACACTCTCCATCCTCGACCCCGAATCCGATTGGATACTTTTTTCCTTTCCCATGTCTGACCCCAACCCCATACTAGATTTAAAATACTCGAACCCAACCATCAGGTACCCACAAGTATCGGATCAACGGGTACTCATTATCATCTCTATTCAATGAACACATATGAGTACAACTAGACCCTTAATCATTTTATATAACTAAGTAAGATATCATTGCAAAGTAAAAAAAAAATAACAAGACACCTAAATAAATAATTATCTTTGAAGACGACGTTGCATTGATCGTGCCCCGAAAATAATTAATTCCGAACTAATAAAGTCAAAGGCCCAATTATTGTATGGGGATCGAATTTAGATCATTTTTACCATAAGGACTCGAACTTGTAGATGTGTCATATGTGGCTCAAATTTACATTTATTTTATCAAATGAGTTTTATTTCATAACATAACCAACATCCGTTAGTTGTGTCATATGTGAATTTTTTTTATATTGTCACATCATTATTTATTTTCTACATGATTTAAATAATTTATATTTTACATTTCTCAAATCAAACTCTCTTGCATCTCCCTCTCTCCAAATTCAAATTCTCTCCATATCCGTCTCCACTCCCTTCCCTTCGTGAATGGCTATGTGCCAACAAACAAGACCATCGTCGTCGAAGTGACAAGTCTGGCGTCTCATCCCAAGTACATGAGGCGAGTGAGAAAGAAGAAGACTTATCAGGCCCATGACCTAGGTAATATCTTTAAGGTTAGAGATTTTGTCCAGCTAGAGAAGTGTAGACCCATCAGTAAGAAACATTCATCGTTATTTCTCTAGTCGTATGGAAGAATTCTAAGCCCAAGGAAGTTATGCCACTAGAGCTCGACACCTCTGTTTAGAAGAAAGAATTCTAAGCACAAGGAAGTCGTGCCACTAGAGCTCGACATGCCGCGTGAGTCACAGTAGGCTTGGGAGATGATTAACTTGTTCTTAAATGTTGGGTTAAATTAAACAAAGAAAAAAAATAATTAAGAAATAAATAACTAATTAACGTAAAAGAATATGCACAACATAATTTTGATGATATGGTTTGAACAAAACTAAGTTAGGTTATTTGTCGTTGTGCAAGTACAAATCTAAAGAAGACGTGGTCTAAGGAGTATACGAATAGACGTCATCTAACTCCTTTAGACGTGGTCTAAGGAGTGCGCGCAGTTAGACGTGGTCTAAAGGGAAGCGCAATTAGATGTGGTCTAACTCTTTAGACGCGGTCTAAAGTTAAGCGCAGTTAGACGTGGTCTAACTCCTTTACACGCGGTCTAAATGGAAGCACAGTTAGACGTGGTCTAACTCCTTTAGACGTGGTCTAAAGAGAAGCGCAGTTAGACGCTGTTAGGATCGAGATCAACGATAGAGACTGGGGTCTAACTATGTTGAACGCTTACGCACTTTGTTTGATAATAACTCTGTTAGGAGTTAATATCTAGTTTCTATTCTACGCTAGTCGTCATAAACTCTTGAATCGAGTTCAAGTGCGAAAATGTTTGTTTCGACTTGAAGCAGCACAACGGGATTATGATAATGTAATGGAGAAGGAGCACAAAACACGGAAAAATGTTTATAGATGTTCGGAGTCAAAGCTACTATGTCTTTTTCTCAAACTTGAGAAGGATATTCACTAGAAGATTTGGTTAAGTACAACACTTGCACAAACCCAGTCGAACAACCAGGACTTAGTTACTCCTATTTTCGAACTTCTAGCACACATACTCTGTTGAACAGAAATAAATTCTATCAACTTACAATGTTAATCAACTCACACAGAATAGATAGTATTGTAATATATTTTTTAACACTCTATTATGCTTGAATGCTTTTAAAACTTGAGAGCTTGTAAATCTTGTAAAGCCGATTGTTCAGAAAAAGATTGGTGAAAAAGGTTGTTGAAGTAGGTTGACCTCTATTCTCTTAAGTAGTCAGATGTCAATGGATATATTTGCTGCTTCAACGGCTATATCTTCTTCATAAGACATTTGTCTTGATCTTGATTGGTTAAGTCTAGAAGTGTATATCAGAAGGGATTCTCTTTGATTTTGTCTGTACTTTAATGATAATAAGCCAAGACATTTATTAATGTGATTTCAATATCTGAGATATATGTATCTCAGAATGTTTGACTTATCTTTGGTTCTTTTTATTATAGCTTTGTTGCTCCCAAAAGGTCTTCATTAGTCTTTGCACAAAAATAGAATTAAATGCTGACGATGTATAAAGCTGATTTCTGATAAAACCATAAATATTCTAATGTAGCACCAAAATGGAAAAATACCGGACGTGCTCCAATTTGATATACAACCGAATTCATAAAATAGCTTGACACTTATTATATAAAACCGATTGTATAATATTGGACGCGTGTTTATATAAAACTGATTATATAAACTACCGGACGGTCCCAGTTAATTATAAAACCAGAAGCCATAAACTATATAATTACCAGAAGCCATAAACTACCGGACGCATGTTTTGCAAAAGCTGAATTACAGAATACCGGACGTGTCTTGCAAAAAGCCGAATTACAGAATACCGGACGCGTCTTGGAAAAAGATGATTTACAAAATACCGGACGCGCATTGCAAAAATTCGATTTACAAAATACCGGACGCGTCTTGCAAAAATCCGAACTGATATAAAACCGGGTACGTGATTGTAAAATACCGATTTCACAAACTACCGGACGCATCCTTTAAAATACCGGAAGATAAAATCGGACGCGTGTTTAGCAAAATACCGATGTGTATAATGTCGGCTATGTTTCAATATAAAACCGAAGTACAAACTGTCGGTTATGCTTTGATAAAATACCGACTTCTTATAATACCGGTTACGCTTCTGTAAATTCGGTTAAATAATACCGGATGTGTCTTGTATAATACCGAAGTGCTAAATAACCAGAATCGTCTTCATAAAATGCCGATCTTGCAAAATGCCGAACTTTGATCAAATACCGATTTTAATCAAATACTAAACATCTTTTTCTTTCCGATTTTCTTTAATTTGCATAATTAAGTTTTATTTAAATAGATAATTAATGCTAATAATTAATTAACTATTTTTACTTAACTATTTCTCCCTTTTTGATTATTTAACCTAAATATTCAAAACATGGTAATTTTATAATCGTTGGCTAATTAACCTAAGTTAGTTAGCTACTTTAATCTAACAATTTCTCCATCTTTGATTGTTTAGAATAAATTATCAAAGTTCGTTATCTATTTCTTAGCAATTTCTCCTTTTTTATTGTTTTAACCTAAAACTTTCAAAAATAGCAATTTCTCAAAACTTTATCATTTGACTTTCCTGTTTTGATAACTCAAACAAGGAATGCGGTTAGTCAAAAACCAAATGTTCAACAAAGGCATTTTAATGATTTCATAATTGAATGATAGAAAGAAAAACATAAATAAAAGG
The DNA here is from genome assembly GCF_907164915.1 of Impatiens glandulifera. NCBI lineage: Eukaryota > Viridiplantae > Streptophyta > Magnoliopsida > Ericales > Balsaminaceae > Impatiens > Impatiens glandulifera. The sequence continues at coordinate 22,920,147 of NC_061862.1, read as the reverse complement.
AGAAGTTTAGTGTCTTCCTCTTGAAACTCTCTTCTCGATGTCCTTTCTCATCCCTTCCATAAAAATGTTGCTAGGTTGGTCTCCGGTGTTACGCCCGCGACCTCTACCCCTTGGTGGTGATGGAGCAGGGACATCGTTAACAGCAGAACCATCGCTTCGACGTAGCCTACGTGTGGAGCGAGCTTTGCGTGGAATTTCTAGTTGTTGTGACATTTGACTAAGGGTTAGGTGGTCTTCATCATCCTCAGCTTGTTTAGCAGCCTCAGCGGCTGCATTTTCTTCGTCTTGAAACTGTTGGCAGCGACTTCTGCCTCTCTTAGTCTTTCAGCATCCACAACATTGTGAGACTTGACCATCTCCATTATTTTAGATGTGAGAACCTCAACGGCAGACTTGGTTTCATTTTGGAGTTTGAAGGATTTGTTGTGAAGGTTGAAAGATTTGTTGAAGAGAGGCTCCACCTTGCTAAGCTCTTGTCGCATTTCATTTAGTTCTTGTCTATGAGCGTTTGAAGATGATGCTTGAGAGTCCTTCATTCGATCCAGACATGTCCTGAAGGATTGGAGAATTTCTTGCCAAGGAGCCAAAACTTCCATTACGATCTGTCGGATATTCATCAGTCTTTGTGTCTCTTCTTCAGTAGTAGATTGATTGGATATAAGAGGGATAGCTCGGATAGGTTGAACACGGTGGGAACTGACTTGAATTGACCTCTCTGGTCCGATTGGTTCCTTGGGGCTCTTATCCCTGATACTATGAGTACTTTTGGAGACCTCTTTGGATTTTTTAGAAGATTTACCCGAAAAGGAGTGGGTAGGGGTCGGCTTCTTCGGGTTCTGAACTTCAGTTTGATCTAGGAAGGAGATTCATTACCGGTTGGTTCAGGGTTCTCGATGAGATGAGATGAGGCAGGGCCCTTGTCTGCTGCGGATGATGGAATCGAATGTGCTTCATCTTGCCCATCCACGTTCTCATTACTTTCAGATGGTGACCCGAGAAGACCTGAATCTTTTACGTCGGCAGATGTAATTTCCAAACGTTTATGAATACGCTCCCAATCCTTCTTTGACATACCATCGTATTGCTCTTTGACACAAGGTCCTCTTACCTCATAGCCATCAACCAGTTCACGTTCAACTGCACTTGTGCATTCTCGCCTTGACATCTGAGCCTCTTCAACCGACATTTGCCCGGTTCTTATTGTTTGAGTCCCGCATTGAGAGTGAGGCATCTCTTCAATAAAGTCCAAAGGCTCATTTTCATCATGATGATTTAGATTAGTTCGAGGAGCGAGAATACCGGTTTCTTAAGAGTTGGAGGTTTCACCACCGTTCACATACCTAAGAGTAGTGGAAATATATTCTTCCAAAAGTCCATTTAAATGATTAATTACCTCTGCGTCTGTTTTTGTCGTGTCAGCAATCGGATCAAAGTTTAATTTGCACGCTTTGTAGAAAGGAAATAATGATCGGCCCCTTGAGTATGCTTTCACGAATGCGCTTCGTCTAAGGGCTTCGGAGACAGACTTTGTTTTGGTGATGGATCGCATTTTTCAGGCATAGTAATTTCGACTATTTCTCATTTTCTTCTATATCCAGGAACACATCACTAAAGCTCATTTCCAATATGAAATTTACCCAAGAGTTGAACAAGTTGATTTTTATTAACGCGTCAGCTTCAGCCTGTTCCAGAATCAGTTGAATGGATGTATGTGCCTCTGGAGTGACATTAAGAGGCAATTCAGAAGTTGGAGTAGCCACACATTTTCCTTTCCCAACAACTTCAGCTCGTTCAGGTTCTGGAACCGGTTCCCTGAACTCAAACTTTTTTGTCATTCTCATTTCAGCAAAGGAGGAAAAACTCCTTGGGAGTCTTTCAACTAGAACCCTGGTTTTTCATTCGGAACAGGCTTGGTATACAGAATCCCTTGAGGAAATGTCGGGATAGGAATAGATTCTTCATTTACGGCTGTCGTAGCTATCTTATCACCAACAGAGGAGGAAACCGCAACCGGAGTTTGAATCTCCTTTTGAATAACTTGATCGATATTGGTTTGACCGGTTGCAGTAACTTCTGGCTGTTCGGTTTGCACAATATCAAACTGATCAGTTTGGGTAACGTCTGACCGGTCGGTTTGAGAAGTAAGTAACTGATCGATTTTGGGACCATCATCTAACCGATCGGTTTGAAAGACTTCCAACCGATTGGTTTCAGAAATATTAGACCGATCGGTAGCAGCGGGATCCACAATCTTATTTGAAATATCAATAACTACTGATTGAGCCTCTAAAGTCGCAGACTCAATCCAAGTAACATGAGGTGTAGGACCTTGCTTCAGAACTGGAATACTTGATGTCATAGTAGCATCATTAAAGAGAGGAGGAGTGGGAATGTTTACCTTAGGGCGAGTTCGTTTTCGGGATGAAGTGATCTCACCGATTTCTCCAGGTTCATTTCTAGCAATACTATACTGTTGGTACTTGGTACTCGCAGTAGACTCAACCCCGGATCTGAGTCTTTTACTAGAGGCAGCAGTAGATGTATTTAAACATTTTGAGCCCCCCGTCGACTTTCCACCTGCCGATTTCGCACCGACAATTTTTCCGCCACTTGATTATTGATCGAAAGCCTCGGAGCTAGACTCTTTGGCCTTATTTGTCCTGGTAATGTATCGGCCGATAGTAATTGCAGACATGGATCTTATTAGAATGGAGTCAAACCATTCAGAAACAGCCGAGATCCATCTGTGAAAAATCAAAGATGGTTGTGGAAGTTTATCCTTTTGACGTCACGATAAAGACGAAGGTCGTAGGTGAAACAACGTCGTTTTGAGCTCATTTGGCAAATGTGGAATGTTCTGTCGGCGTTTGGTGATATGTTGCTTCGCACGCGCGTCTTTTGTTGTAGCGAGCGACACTGACTACTTTTGGCATTGGATAAAAATCCAGCGAGCGTCCATCCGATGGTCGCGGTTACGGATGTAGTAATCCTTACGAAGATTTTGGCTACACCTGATTGCAAATTTATTTTTATTTTAAAACTTTAAGTGTTTATTTGAAATTGATTTCTCTTTCAACATTTTTTTACTTTAATTTTAATCTTTTAAAATACACAAAATATTTAAAATAAATATGACAAATATTTTGTCAATTTATTTATTTTATAATTTTGGATAAAATGAGATGGATAGAATGAGTGTTACATTTTATTCTAAATTATTTATTTTAAACTCATAATTTTTTTTAAAATTATTTTAAGATAAAATGAATATAATATTATTCTAAATAAGATCATTTTCTTAATTAATTAAATTAATTGTTTAATTGAAATTTGACCTTGAATTTAATTATTTTAATTTTATTTGAAAATAAATTACAATAATTATTTTATTTTTTAAATTGAATAGGTATATTTTTAATGCTTACCGTGCATATTAATCCATTGAATAACAAATAAAAATAATTATTATATAAATAATAGATATATAGAAAAAAATATAAAAATTAGTAATTTTTAATAAATTATTTAGATTAAAATATTTGTAAAATTTTATATATAATTATATATTATAAAATAATTAATACAATATATATATATATAATTTATTTTTAAAAATTAAATTAAGAAAAAAACTTAAAATAATGATACATTTAATAAATATGAAAATAAATTTTAAAAAAAACATTTTAATTTAAACTAAAAATATTAAAGTTCAATTTATAGAGAAAAATATGTTAATACTAACCCGAGACAAATAATTAAATCAACTTAATTTATTTTTATTCAAATATATTACGAAATTAATTTTTAATTAGATTGTTATATATATTTAATATATAGTTATTAATATATATATATATATATTAAAAAAATATATAAATTATAATTAAAAAGAGAAACAAAACTTTTCACGTCCTATTAAAAAAATTATATCCATAAATCGTGTTTAAATTTAAATGAATCAACTCAAATCATTTTATCTAACATAAAAAACAAAAAAAAAAACAATAAATAAATAAAATAATCCAAAACAATTTTGTATTGAAAAAGGAAAGGACAAGTATAATAGAATTTATATCCATAAATCGTGTTTAAATTTAAATGAATCAACTCAAATCATTTTATCCAACATAAAAAACAACATAAAAAAACAATAAATAAATAAAATAATCCAAAACAATTTTGTATTGAAAAAGGAAAGGACAAGTATAATAGAATTTTGATGAAGGTTGGTTGGATTTTTGCTACAAATAATAATGTATTCTTTGAACAACATATTGAATGAATGAATGAATGCAAAATAAAACAGTTTTCTTTTTTTCACATTGAAACTCTCTGTGATACATAACAGTAATAGTTTAACAAAAGAGAAAAAAAAAAAAAACATTATAATAATAGACTGGACTAGATTCATAAGCTAGCCAGACAACGGAAAGGGAGTGAAAACACTTAATATTAAGTTTTTAGTTTAGGAGGAATGCTGTTGTTGTGTACGTTTACTGACCTTAGCCCAGGTAGAATAAAGCAACCCGACGAGAGAGTCGAACACGGTCAATATGCATGACTGGACAAAATTCCAACACGATGATGGCCAATACCATGGATACAGCAACCGAAAAAAGAAGCTTATTACATGCCGAGGATATTGCCCCACCTGCACCCACGTGACCCACCACCCATCATCATCCATATAAATACATACATTAATTCAATTATTTATTTTATTTGTCTGCAAATTAAGTAAATCTTCTTCTTACAGGAAAGAGTAAATCCAAGGTATCCCAGGCTGCATGCCGAACAACTCTTGTAGGATACATTGGACCACCAGGGGACGTGAAGCTGTACAGACATGTTTTCAATCTTGTACTTGTTGTCATCCTCAATTCTAAACCTGTACCGTGTACATTTTAATTCTTCTTATCAAGCCCACTCCACTCTACTCTTCTTTCTAATAATACAACTATTATTTTGTATGTACTTTACCCTGGAGATATTTAAGCTGATTAAGATAGTGGATTAGTACTGGCTCCACCTTCAGTTTTTGAAGCTGTTCAATTCATCAAAAAAAATCTCAGAAAGATCAAATATATAATAGTTCACCAAGAAATAAAATACAAGAGATGATGCTCTAACCTGGTCAGAAAGTTCAATCACAAAAATGTCTGCCCCACCACCGACTAAGAAAGCGTTTGGAAAATCAGGAACTTGGTTCAACAAATTTATAAGCTTATCAGCTGTGTAACAGAACTCAAATTGTAAGCGCACAAAAAGAAAACAAATAAGAGAAGATCAATCGTGAAACTGCAAAGGGTCACCTAGGTTATAGAAGAACATGAACCGAGCTATTAGAAGAAACAAATCCCGTTGAGCCTGATAACAATGTGAAACATTTATAAACTTAGTTGATGCTTACCGGCTTAAAATACAACAATCAACATTATTATTATCTTATACATTGACAGACAGACCTGTGTTGGGAGTATCTTCAATCGATCAGGCACCAAGGCCACATCCTCCAGTAAATACTGTTTACCAAAAAGAAAGTAGAACATCTCAATGCGAATCTTTGACCAATATTCTAGTGGTGAGCAGAATGAAAATTGTCATTCGTAATGAAATGGGTAACCAAGGACAAAAAATATTCTGTATAAAACTGGTTTAGAATGTTCTTTTTAACTGTCTGCTAGCATAAAAACAAAAATGTACAGAAATTTTATTGAGATAACCAACAAAAACTGAAAACTTATGGAGGCAAATGTTCGCCAAGAATATATACAAAAGGGATGTCTCTGAAAATGTAAGGAGAAGAAATAGGAGCACTATAAAAACCAAGTCACCATTCTAGGAAACTTACTCTGAAGAGAGACTGAAAACGTCTGGAATTTGTCTGGATGTCAATCCTGCACAGAAATGCATCTTAAATTAACATTATGTTCATCTTTCAGTTCTCCATTCCTATACTTTAAAAGTAGCTCAATTTCACGTATGAATATGATAACATCAGATTAACGAGAGAACAGTTGTCCAATATGTCCAAAACGAGTATTTACTAGATCACTAGTCCATACCAGAACACATTTGTAGATCCTTGAATCAGAGCAGATGAGTAACGTAGAAGAACTTCAGAATTTTCAAGCTGAACATCAAATAACTGCAAAATAGCATGGGTATTTAACATTTTGAGAAAATATATTACAACCGAATAATAGTATATTCTGCAAGACATTTCACTTTATCTAACTTGGGTTAAACTATAACAAGCAACTCCAATTAATAAATTTAACAGTCCTAAGATAAGATCAATAAATAATACCAGCCAAGTTAAAAGTTTTTCATGAATCTTCTTAAACGGATGATTTAACAATTTGAAGGAAACCAAAATTATTTACAAGGAAAACTTATTTTTCTAGTCCACACATCAAACTCACACATAACAACATGAGGACATTTTAATATTTTTACATTCAACACAGTACAGACAAGTCTTTTAACCATGTGTCTATTTTTACTAATATTTATCACCTGATGGACAACGGGAAGACCCACTACTGGAATTGTTATGTCTAACAACTAATATAAGTCTTGAAATTTTCTTTAAAAATTTATAAAGACAAGAATTACATTGTTCCACCATGAAAACATTTATTACAAAATTTGTTTTATGCGGTAAAAAAAGTCAAACCAACAGAAATAAACAATTGAAATTTACATACCCATTTATGAAATAGTAGAGAGAAAATATGAGAGGCAAAGGATTGACTCCAAAGTTGGACAATCAGATTTAGTATTGGTTTTCCATTCTCTGGCTCCAAAACAAAATAATCAGCCAACACGTCATAAAAGTATAATGACACCCCTGTCCCATCTTCTGCAGAGGATATATCATCTTCTTTATTTAAAGATATGGGACCTTCCTTGTTTAGGATAATCTCTGTTTCAGGCAAAGTGTGAAAAGAACTCAGAAAATAGGTAATGTAATCAATTGACGGGTAATATAATCAAACATGGGAAACTTTGAAGTAACAAAAGTGTTGTTGCAGTATAACGAATATAAAATTATGTATTGAAGCAAGAGAAAAATGTCGAAATGTATCTGTCAAAAGGATGTCCTTCCAAGGTGTACTAAAGTTGGTTCAGACGATTAGAAATTACTCAATTGATTGGCATTTCCACATAATAAGATCTTAATTAATTATTGTTTGGTGGTATGAAAATATATTTTGTCAATAGGTATATTGAGAACATATAGAATCAATTATTAGAACTGCAACTATTGCAGTCATTTATATCAAATCAGATGCAATTGCAGTTGCAGGACATTGACTCCAAATTAGGCTCTAGGTCTAAAGTACATTAAGAAGCTAATAAGTTCATTATGTATTTTTCCTATTAACTTTAGTATGTATTTTAGACTTTTATCAAGTTGGGATGTCCTCTTTGTTCGCAGAAAAAGGTGAAAGTCCACTAACAACAGTTATTAATCTGGACAAGAGACCAAGGCACTGTCAATGCTGCTAAAGTTTGTGGGTGGTATGGAGCCAAAGGACTATAACAGATTGTGATGATAAAAGAACTTCACATAGATCAAAAGGTGTCTAGATGAATTTTTAAAGCACATCAGAGAGGCCAAACCCCTAGTACAGTTTCTTCTTTTGGGCACAATAATGTTCAAATGTTGGTTGGCTTTTGTACCCAAGATGATCTTCTGTCTTAATTCATATAAAGAGTGAACTTTTCTTAGGAAAAGCAATTATTCAGTCTTATAACTGCTACAAGGATGCAAAGTTTTTTACTCATCCTATGAAGGTCCAGAAAAGGCAGTACAGGAATGGAAACATGGAAACAGAAAGAAGAAGGCTATATAGGAAAGTAATAAATCTTCCTAGAAAACAATGGGTATGCATCTATAAAGTAATCCATGCCATAAAACTACCTTTATATTTCTGATACTGCCCTAGAACTATAAAGTAACGGGCTGGATTTGTCCAGGTTCCCAATTGCAACAAGTACAGTAGTAAACAAAACATGAATAAGAATTATAACCTCTGGCCCGATCATCAATCTCTAGTGCAATGTCAGCGAAAAGTTCCTGAAACAGATTGCGCCTGTGCGTGGGAGAAGCCAAAGCCTACAACAAAAATAAACTTCAAAATTCCGTTGTCCTAAGAGTAAAGTTATCATGTTAACTAGTGAAAGAATTAGATTAGAGTTAAGCAAATATAGACATATCATTATTTAAATCTGTTTATATATGTGCGTGTAAACATAGATGGAGAAAAAACATACTCGCTGAAGCTTCTTCTCGATTTCTTGAGTGAGAGCAAAGAGGTACGCGGAAGTCCTATCATTGGGAGCTGGCGGCATTGCGTTCGGAAACGATTAGTCCTCCTCCTTGGATCCAAGAGAATTTATAGAGAAATCGGTTGCGTTGAAGACGTAAACAGAACCGTACAGCCAAATCAAGTAAGGAAATGTAAATTATTGAAACATTCCAGACCTCTTCCGAAGAGACGACGACGATGACGATCGAGTAAAAGTAATTGATCGAGAAACGAATTAAGATTGTAGATTGTTAAGAGAGACAAATGATTGAAAGAACACCGAATTGTATTTTGAGTGGCGTGACGGTTAGGGAAGAAGAACAAAATTCCGAAGAATAGAGAGATGACGCGTTCACCGGCGTGAGTATTTGGGTTTCAGTAGACACGTGTATCGGCGTGTATCTGCGTGTCCTTAATGCAATAATCACACATACAAATAAAAAATGCATCTTATCTTTTAAATAATATAATGCTTTTAATTTTTTTTCTATTTTTTTTCATATCAATCCTCTCAATCTTTTTAACTTAATAATAATTAATAGGTGTGTTAACAAGTGAGAGTACATCTCATAAAATTTGGATAAGAATAAATAAAATGAGGAATGAATTTTCAAATTAATGAGTCAGCAACACATCATATAGAAATTCCAATTGGATTGCTTTGTCATCTAATTGAGTTTGCATTACTATTATCTCAATATGTCCCTGCAATATTATTTGTCACTATCAATAATCCAATTTGGATATTTAAATATCATTTTATTGAGATTATAATTGTATAATTGTCTCAATCAACATCTACTACTATGATGGCAACTTAAATAAAAAGAATATCACCAACAAAATAATTGTTAGTATTGGAAAATAAATATAAAAAGATATTTTTATAGATTAGGTTGCATGATTGATTAATGGGATGAATCAGAACAAACCCATCTTACATTTAAACACCATTCTTCTTCATTGATTAAAAATCAAAATGAAGATTTGATAAGGAAATAAATGAATATGGTTATAACTATCATCTATGTATTATATAGAAAGAAAGCAATTCCTGTCAATGAACACTTTTGTTTCTTTGCTTCTTGGTTCACAAAAGGCTGAAAATGTCTCCATGACTTCTCCCATCTGTGTCTAACAATAGAAAGGTCCCAAAACTGTTGAATTAACAACTATTTAGAGCTGATAAATAACCTAAAAGATCAGAAGAATCATAACCATTGTGTCCATGTACCTGAAATTGACTGTTCCTTAGAGAAGCAAGATTGCTTTACTTCAGAATAGCATTTTCTCTGATTTTCCAGGACAGGCAAATCTAGACTTGTTAGCTCCACTCCACTCATCCATGGATTTAGGATGGTTCAGGGCCGATAAAGGCAAGATACTAAATCTAGTGTACATAAATACATATAGAAAAGTCTGACCAAGCAGCATACCCTAAAAAAAACATACATTATCAATAGTAAAATCCCCTGGTGTCCTAATAGTGTACTCTCTCTCTCTCTTTCTCTTCTGGTCATAAGTAGTTGATTCTTTGAAAAAACAAATAAAAGAGTCCAGAATAATGCATCATCAGGCAAAAAACAACTAAGTGAAGGCATCAGCCATTTAATTGAAAGAACAAGGATGGATCCCTTCAGTTGGCCTCCATTGTGTCTGCTCCTGCATCTGTAGCTTTTGCATAATACAAATCCAAATCCTTGTCAAGATCTTCAGCAGATGGTTTCTCACCACGGCTCTTACCTGCTCCTCCACGGCCCCCTCTCCCAAAATTACGCCCTCCACGGTTCCTTGCTGGTGCACCACCACCCCTTCCTCGTCCACTGTCACATTATGCAAGTCGGATTTAACTTCTTTTTGAACATGTATGGAAATATTCAGCAAAAGCCTTGTTGTATTATGTGCATGATTTAAAACAACAGAAAGCACTAAATACGATTCTAATACTCTTTAAACATTCAGCTTATCATAAAAGAAGATAACTTGCAGGCTAAAAGGGTGATTTACTACATATCCGAGTTTATTTGCATTTTTTTCAACAGGTTCATCATGAGAATGACATATTTGTTCTAGGACATTAGAAATGGCATAACCATAAAAATGATCAACTTTAATCATGTATTCATGTTAATCAACAAACATAAAATAAAAGACCCGGATTTCTTGGAATACCCCGACTCACTTTTTCTTGTTTTTCAATCATCAATCACCTAGCTGGAAACATGTTAACACAATCCAAGAAGAATGCAAGCATATACAGAAAACTTCATGTTCCTAACACCAATAACTTTAAACAAGTTCTATTTGGCAGGTAGTTCAATATTAAACTGTTCCAAACAGCTTACACAAGATGGTTAACCCAATGGTGTTACAGCAAATTCAAATTTCTCAGCATTTGTAATCCCAGAGAATTGTCTCTCTAAATTTTATGCATATTTCATGTACTGGCACTACAAGACACTCTATTTTATTGTTATTCTCCAAGGTTAATTATTTATGACCATATAGCTTCCAGAACTTGGATTTAGTTTGCTTTCTGACACAAGAATGATATTTATCAGTAAGTGCTTCATTAGAGAGGCTTAAATTTGACATATAATCAACAAGTCACTCATTCTTCCACTGTTAATATAAGATGGAAATCTAGCACTTAATTTGGAAGCTGACGGGGATAGAGTCTGTTATGCATTAATGTCCTGGTTCAAGAGCTACCCAAGCACTTGTGCAAAAAGGAAAGTTCTAACTTAATCCATTGGTGGTTATACAGTTTGTTTGGAAAGAAGAAAATAGAAGGCCACTTGAGGGTAAATAAATGAACACTTGAAGGTTAATAATTCAACAGTGAAGAGATTGTTTAGACTAACTTAAAAGAAAGTTGAAACATCTAATTGGGTCACTGTGATATTCCCTTTTGATTTTAGTATGTTTCAATTTTTCATTTGAAGCTTTATTCAAAGTGCTTTTCATGTATATTAACGTCAACTTGACATCAGTTTGAAATAAAATTTACATTATTAAAATAAAAACCTACATAAAAATAATCAAGAAGGTGACTTTATTCTTAGACAAGCCACAAAAAATACCTTCTTGGAACGCCATTATAGTTCCCTAGGGGTCCACTTGCAATGGGAGCTATAGCTGGAGTGGCAATGTTTGTTCCCACAATCTCTGTTTTCATAGGTTTCCCATCCAACTGTACATTGTTGTATCTCTTGACTGCTGCCACAGCTTCCTGTCGTTTGGAAAAGACAACTTCTGCTGTTCCCTGTGCATAATAAGATATTATTTCTAAACCAAAGCAAGATCTATGCATCTCATCATATGATCAAAATAATATAAGAAACTTGGCACTTACCTTTGATCTCCCACTTCTATCGTAATGTATTCCATAGCGTTTAATATCACCAACTTCTGAAAATAGTTCCTGAAAAGGATTTTAATTTCAGAAAAACAGTCAAACAAAACCTTTCTCCTGAATACTCATAATGCAATCTAACTTTACACTAGTATAATCATGTTCTACAATAAACTATTTCCGACTAAATTCACTATATTACATGCAACTATGTGAGGTTATATAGAAATCCATATTAAGTTTTTTTTCTCAAAAACAGAATATCTTGAGTTTATTTGGCATATTCACAGAAACACTGTTAAATCACAGTCAGTCGCTATGTGTATATCAGGGTTTGTTTAGTTGCTCACTTGGCATACTTTATCTCAAATGTCAAATTAATAGATAAGGGCAAAGTAATGTTTGAGAATTATAAAAATAACTATTGTTCAACTATCATATTTGAAGAAATCTCTCAACAAGAAATAATTAAAGGCCCTTCTTTTACTTCTTTATCTTGTTTTTTAAAGGGAGGACATGTATCGGGCTGGGGGCTTTCAACATTGTTAACAGCAATCAATCATCAGATTTTCTCATTTTAGAGCCTTTGGCGCTGCCCTTGTCTTTGTCGCATTAAGGCAATCAATTTTTTGTTTTCTAGGCATGACTCGTGAGATTAGCCTATTTGCTCTTGTCAATTCATTTATGTGAATAAAGTGATTGCTTAGGGCTTTAGCTTAGTAACTCTAAAGTTACTTGCTTCTAATTCTAACACAATTAATTTATCTAAATCACAAATAAACGACATACACACAAAGCACATGATAAAAAAATGCATCCATGACAAACTGGAATCATAGAAGAAGTATCGGGTAAATACAAACAAAAGTATACCTTAATATCCTCGTTAGAAACGCCATAATCTAGGTTTGATATATACAGCTTGGTTCCGGTTTCTATGGAAGTGGGACGAGCTCCTGCTTGCGCCGGGTGTGCCGTAACCTGATCCGTAATAGACAAGGTCATGTTTCCAAATTGAATCAAGTGCCTCATCAAAAAGTAATTAATAAAACTAGCTGCATCTTCAGTTCTTGTTCTAAAGAATGAGAAAAAAGCCGACCTGGGATGTCGCATAGGGAGCAGGCCGACTTCCACCGCGATTAGAGAAGCGGCGAACTGGTCCAGGACCAGAGGGTCGGGTTCGGCCGCCTCTGGAGGCGCCGCTGGATTTCTTATTAACCTTTATCAAATCATCAAGGGTCATGTCCATAGCAGCTGCACCAGACATCTTTGAAAACCCTAACTTGTGTATGTCAATTGTAAAGAGCAAGTCTTTAGTTGAGGCGGGACGAGAGAGATAATAATAATCAAGAAGTCGTCTAAACAGAATAAGCGCAGAGATTATTACTCCGCCAAAGTTTACTCAATATATATATACACTTGAACTTCTTTTCTCCCTTTTTTTTAACCTACTTCTTTTTATTTTTTTAATAAAATATTTCATAAAATTCAGAAAATATACAAAATAATATAATTATTATATTTGACAAAACCGAAATATGCGATCTTACTTGTATTTAAATAATATGTATCCTGTTTTTTTAATTATATCAATTAATTTATAAAATAAAATATTAAAATATATTATATTTAAATATATATACTAAATATTAATATTCTTTAAATATTTTTATCAATTATTTAATTTTTTACAATTTATACATAATAAAAAATTATTTAAATAATCAAATAAAAAGAGGCACATTATTCACTGCTAATCGAGTCTAAGTAGAATTTTTTATTTTTTTTTAGCAAATTTGAAAATACAACCGAATATTAAAATTAGAATTTCGGATATTAGATTAGACCAAATATTAAAAAATATATATATATATATATATTGTATTTTTTATAATAATAATTGTACTTTCACCTTTTTTTTTACTTTCATTATCAATAAATCTTAAAAATTAGAGTCTTATAAATTTGGAAACTAATAACTTACCTAATTTAATATATAATAAAATATTTAATTATTTAATTATATCTAATAAAATATCTAATATATAATTAAAATAAATAATAAAAAATAAATTCGGTTTTCGATTTGATTTTTGAGTTAAAATATCATCTCAAAAATCAAACCGAAAATCGTATTTGAATTCAAATTGATTTAAAATTCGATTCAAAAATCGTAGATGTGAATTCAAATTTGCTCGAGTAGTAGGTTTAGTGGATTAAGAGTTTAGGATAAGATTTTTTAAAATTATTTCTTGAATTATTTAAAAATAATTAATTGATGGTAATTTTAAGAAGTATATTTTTTTGTTAAAATAATTTAAGATATTAATATATAATAATAAAATATTTTTTAAATAAAATAAAATATATTTTAATATTTAAATTAATGAATTAAAAGATATAATGAATTGAAAGTTTGATAAAAATATATTGAATAATTAAAAGAAAAACAATCAAATTCAGAATTTTCTTATAATTATAATATATATATCAAATTTTAGCCTTGTTAGTAAAACTTTAAATGCACCTATAAATTACTTAAAAATTTAACTAACTAATCAATTATTATTAAACATTATAATTAAATGTATTTTGCCTTTAAATTATATTTATTTAAATTATTTTTAAAAATTATAATTAAACATATTTTATTTTTAAAACACAATTTTGATGACCTCACCTCTCTAACATTGAAAATTTATAGCTTAATATTTTTTTATTTGGTTAATAACATAAATTTATATTTTACTGTGAACAGAAAAAATATATGGGTAATATTTATAAGACTATTATTACGAAATATTTTTAAGATTCTTTTCGGAATTATGTTGAGTCAGAGGAGTTCATAACCCTTCTTATTAAGTTCTGTTTAGTAATCTCTTTGTTATTCTAGGTTTTATTTGTTTTTAATATTTTAAATTATTTATTTAATTCATAATGTGGGTTAGGCTATACTTATCTATATATATATATATATAAAATGATGCTTAATTTTTAAAGTGTTCGGATTGCCGGGTTGAAAGTTAGAGCTGTGGTTAATTTGGATATATGTAAGAGTAAATGGATACTTGGGTCGGGACTATGAGTTGACCCGTCCAAAACTTAAAACAGTTAAAAATAAAATTAAAAACGCTATAAGTATGGTTCGAACTTAGAATCTAACAAAAATAAATACAACTTTTTAACCAACTAGGCTAATAACACTTTATATTTTAAATTAACCCAAAGTTTCATGAACATGTAACATTTTAACAATATAAGTTTAACTTTTTAACTAACTAATTTATATATATATAATGAATGCTTAATTTTTAAAGTGTCCGGATTGCCGGATCGAGAGCTATGGTTAATTTGGATATATGTGAGAGTAAATGAATATTTGGGTCGGATTGTGGGTTGACCCGTCCATCACGGTTTTTTATATTATTACTCGTGCAAATTCACGGGATACATGTTAGTTTAAATAATTTAACTTAATTAAATATTATTTTACTCACTAATTATTACAGTTCAACCGGACTATTTTACGTTTTATTTGTTCTTTATATTTTTAATTATTTATTTAATTCATAATGTGTGGGTTAAGTTATACTTATTTAAATAATTTAACTTAATTAAACATTAATTTAATCACTAATTATTACAGTTCAACCGGACTATTTTCCTGGTCCCTTTTCTGCTCACTCCTAGGGTAAAGGGAAGGGAGTTGACGGAACATCTCAGTCATTATTAATTTCGTCTGCATTTGATAATTAATCTCTCCAATTTATTTATTTATTTAGGAATAACAATTATAATTTGATACACTTTTCTCTATTCAAATTATGACAGGAATGATATTTGTGTCATTTTGTCTTAATCTCACTTCGATTATGTCCGGAATATTAATCAACACAATTGAATATATAACATCACTAATATTTTTTTATATTTTGTAAGAGTTTTAATTTATTTTTTTATAATAATATAATTTTTTAATATATATAATATTAAAAAAATCATTTATATAATTTTATTTAAAAAATTATTTTGTAAAAATGTGTATAAAAAAAATTGTTAAATGTGCCCCCAGGGGATTCCCCGAAACCAAACAGACAGGAATGATAATAAAACAAAATTCCCAAAGTAGAATAGGGCGAGAATAGTAAACGCATTCCCCTATTCAATTCGCAATATTATCCCCTATTCAATTCGCAATATTATCATTCATACATTTCTCAAATCATTTTAATTTATTAATTAAAATATTTAAATACCGTTTATTTTAAATTATTATTTTTTACTTTATCATTATATATTAATTTTTTTTAATTTTTTTTACCAAAATATTCTTCACATCCTTAAAATAATCACCTATCACTACTTTTGTAAATAACTCAAATTATTTGAAAAAAAAAAACTCGAATCCGAAAACGAAAAAACGATAAGAATTTGTAAATTCCTAAAATCCAAATTTGCTTCAACTTAAAAAATATTAGTTATATGTTATTTTTATTTTTATATAAATTAAATCTATTTTTTTTTAAATCATATACAAATATAATTAATAAAAGTTATAATAACAAAATCAATTATATATGTTTTAATTGAACCAGTTATAAAATATATATATATATATATATATATATATTTATATATAAAAGTTATAATAACAAAATTTATATATACTTTATTTATGTAAATCGTATAAAATCATAAAATCAAAATAATATATAAACTCATAAAATAATAAATTTTTAAGATCATAAATTTAAAATCGTAAAAGTTTAATTAGTTTAAAGTTTATTTAAAATAAAAATCGTTAAACTTCTTTCAAATTGTAACATTTAAAAATCGACTTCCAAATTGTTTGACTCAATAGTTAATAGTACATAATTCATTATTTTCTCGAATATCTTAAAAATATAAAGAATCAACATGGAAGTATGATTAGAGTTTGATTTAGCAAAATTAGACTAGTTAAAAAATTGTTGCCAAATTCGGAGAAAAAAATTCATGCGTTTAAGAATAAATAATTAATTTAGAAATGGGATTGTATTAGTCAAATTCAAAAAAATAAACTTTATGCATCTCCGTGTAATTCCGGTTTTTTCACATGGACGAGCTTCAATTGGACCTCACGGGCTCCACAGGTCACCAAATGAGGTGTATGACCTACCAAAAAAACTTTTGAGAGACACGCCTATAAGATTGCGTAAACCCAACTCGTTATTCTTCATGAGACGAACTCAGTTCGCGTCTAAAGGTGGAAAACGTTGCAGCCGCGACATCCTAGCTAGGATAACTCCATTTAACCATCTATAACTTTGGCCATAATTCACCAAAATGAGTAAGCTAGTTACCCAAAGAACTCAATGAGGTTTCATTTGGCACCTGTCTCAATGTCAATGTGTGCAAGAAGGGAGAACCATCGGAAGTCCAAGATAGCACTAAGAAGTTAAATGGATCTAGTCTACGTTCCAACCAATGGGAAGCCCAGCTAGAGTTCTCCATTTAGGTCCCATGACTACCAAAATCATTGTATGAGAGTTGTCTATATGCATTAATCAACCAATTAGATTCATGTAGTTCTCCCCGAAGTTGATGAGTACCATAGGAGGCCAATTGTAGCAACCAAAATTTGGTTGGGGGATAACTTGAGAGCTACAGGTGACCATTTCGTGCCCATGAGTTATATAAGAGACAGTTTTCTAATGGCACTGACTCCAACCCTCCATTCAAGGTATGCAACCCAAAAAGAGTCATTAAGCCAAATTGTCTCCAATTGAAGCCAACTAGAAACAATTTGCCTTCCAAGGTGGATATCTTGAGCTTCACTTGATAATTTTGGGCTCATGAGGTACCAAAAGAATGGGGCGAGAGTTAGCTTTCCAATAAAAGTGGCCTCAACCTATCATTCATCGAAGGTAGTTCAAGAGAAGCCTTGAAACTTTCATAGAGGATAACCCCCACTATGGTGTACCGCCTATGAGTTACATAAGCTCAAAGTGTAGCCCATAACAAGCTCTATCAAGTAGTTACAATCGTGGGTTGTCAATCAACCTCTCCAAGAGCATCAACAAATTGAACAAATTGGAGGTAGTTTGTTTTAATTTTTAATTAGTGGTTTTATACCCCACTATGAGTCCCCTTTTAAGTCCAGCATCTAACCTAAGTCTAGGTGAGCTGAGTAATCCTAGGGTTAGAAGGAGAGAGCATAAGATTTCTTATTTTGTCTGGTGTCATTGTTGTCTTCAACCTCTAACTAGAGAGAAAAGTGTGTTTAGGAACTTAAATCTTTGTTCCAGCTTGTTTAGGGTCTGTAATATTCATTATCAATCAATTTTGATCGCCGAATTTTCATTCACATAGTGTTTGGTATACCTGGAGTTTACATTAGAATTAGAATTTGAATTGTAATTGGAGAGTCCAATTCTAATTCCTATGTTTGATAAATCCTCTAATATTAAGAATTGGAATTAGAATTGAATTTAATAAAGTGTAATTTTATAATTCTCAATTTCATTTATTTTAGATTAGAATTGTAATTCCAATTTTTTTTTATGTTTTTTTAAACAATATAACTTATTATTTTATCATTTAAAATACAATTAAAATTTTCAATCAATACTTTTTTTAACTTAGGACGTTAAAATATCGAACTGATATATTTTGTTTTTTAAATCTATGAAGTTAACATGTTAAACCGATAATTTTTTTAATAAAAATTGAAACTTAAAATATCTTTTAACACATGAGCTATATCCTAATTGGTAATGTCAAATTAATATTTTAATAAAATAAATAATATATATTAAAATTATTTTTATTATATTCTTTTTTTAAACATAGGAATAAAGATTAAATTACAATTTTATAGTTTTTCCAAATATAGAATTGAATTGTAATTCAATGTCAATTATCATGAAATTGAAATTAGAATTTCATTGTCAATTTTAATTTCAATTCCAATTTTACCCATTCAAACATACCCATTGTTTTATCCACTTGATTAAGTTGTCTGTGTTATTATGGCGAAGCCTAATTTAATCGATGCTGATCGATTGAATGTGCTATGAATTATCCAACGATTTTAATCCCCTCTATTCTTGAGCTCAGAGGTTCGCATGTGTATTAGTTTGCATAACTGATGTTGTAGGATCAATATAGGTTTCTTGATTTGTTTATGATTCAATTTGTGAAAGTAAAAAAATATGAAGAAGTTAAATGCCTGATGATTTGTGATGAGGTTGATGAGGATGATTGTAGGCTTTTCATGTAAAAAAGTTACTTCTTGATTATCTACAATTATTTTAATATTGCTTATTAGTATAGTGTAACGCATGCCTATAGAAACATATTGAGAGTGGGCATATTTAGAAAATTTAAACATAGGTTGTTAGAGTGGAATTCTTTTAATTTAAAAACGTGTGTAATGTCGTGTTTTAATAATGGTCGGCTTAGAATTTAAGCGGTCGTTGTGGGGCATAGTAACAAGGCCCTTCAACATACGTAACCAAACACCAAACCCAAAAAGAATTTTAAAAAATATTTTCCCCTAATTTCTCGTGTAGGAAAATTAGATGAAAACTTCAAATACAGTCATGTACGTATTCACTTTGCTAATTTCTATTTTCGCTTCTTCGTCTCATGTTTAGACGAGGTGACTCTTGAGTGAGTCGTCTTGTCTCAATTTACGATACTCGAGATGAAGGTAAGTTACAGAAATTAGCAAAAGTGATCGAAATGAACGTTTTTCGAAACTAAGAAGTAAACTCGGTACAGCCTACCATTTCGGTTACTCATCACCATTTTGGGACTCGAGACGAATCTAAGGCATGTGGCCTACTCGATTAGATTTCTAACGTTTGCACAAAATCAAAAGAGAATGTCTCATCGATCCGAGGGGAGGGTCGATTTGAGCGCAATACTAAAAATGAGCGTACGCGTGTGAAAACACATTTAAAAATATTGGTTTCTCGTACTTGTTTACACTCAGAAAAGGGCATTGGGGTTTTGTCCCTTGTGTCCGTACAAAAGACCGTCTCTACTATAAATTTTTTATCATTTTTTAACGTATGAATTTTACACTTTATTTAAAAAAAGTAACCCTTAGACATAAGCATTCTTTTACAAATTATTTCAACTCTATCATGCTTCTAGTATTGTAGCATCCTATTTATAGTCCTGGTATACAATAAAATGAGGGGTAAATATGTAATTATACTTATTAGCAAAACTTAATCCGAAATGGTACATGAAATAATACAAATCTCAAAGTTAGTTTTCAAATAAATTCAAACGGATCTATGGAAAATATTTTTTTAGGTTTTTATTGAAAAATATATATTTTTTATTTTTCTGTGATTTTTTTTAGTTAGAGTTAGTAAAAAAATTAACAAAATGAAATCAAACGTAAGAAAAATATATTTTTTTGTGCTTTTATTAGAATTTTTTTTTGTGATTTGTACGATGGGATTTAGAGTTTTAGATAAATAAAAAAAAATAAAAAATAGAAACCAAACAAGGTCTAAGCCTCACCGAACCCAGGTCAGGTGACTCGGTATTGGTGTAACTAGGTGCAGCTAAGGCTCAGTCGCAACAGACGCACGAGGGCAGGTTCAGGCTTGGTCGCCACCTATCTCTCCCTTGAACTATATTGCATTAAAAATGGTTTTTGTACCTAAACTTCATCAACACCAATGGCACTTCTCAGTCTCTTCAAAATTTCATCTTCAATGGCTTAGTCATCCATATCTCCAACATAATCATGATCTGAATATCCCTCTAGTTCTTCTCGATTTTCTCGCTTGTTTAGAATACCCATCTATTAGAGTTTGTGGCATGAATTCTTGTTAGGCCGGCGAGTTTTGCCCGCACGGTATGAACTTGTAAACTTAATGGGTTTGACCCCTTTAACTTATATATCATATATATATATATATATATATTGTATTTTAGGGTTTGACTACACATATAGTAAACAATCGTCTTTTCTCTTATCAGTTTTATGTTGGTCACCAAACTTGTACAAACTTCGATATACTAAAACCTTCTCTTATGCCCGTGGTTTTTCACCCGTCAAGGGTTTTCTACGTAATTCTTGGTGATCTTTTTTCCTTTTCGCTTTTATTATCGTTTATTGTGCTTCAATTATAACAAATTGGTATTAGAGCCAAGTTTTGTTTGTTTTATTTTAGGTCATGACTACTATGAAGTACGATATTCCGATATTGGATCGTAACACCAGATTTTTGTTATGAAAAATGAAAATGCAGGCTATTTTGGCATAGATGGATATGGAAGATGTGCTATTTAGCGTTCACAAGATGTCATCTTTGTGGACTGATGAAGAAAAGCAATGATCGGATTGTAAGGCTCTATCGTAGATTCATCTACATCTATCAAATTAGATTCTTCAATATTGTTTGAAGGAAAAATCAGTTGATGCGCTCTAGCTGAGATTGGAGCAATTGTGTATGATGAAAACACTAACTAACAAGCTACCCTTGAAGCAGCATCTGTATTCCCAACGTATGTCTGATGATACGTCTTTAGAAAATCACTTGACTGTTTTTAAAGTAGTCTCTGATTTGGAATCTATGGAGGTTAAGTACGATGAAGAAGATTTAGGCCTGATATTGTTGTGTTCACTACCTTCTTCGTATGCTACTTTTAGAGATATTATTCTATATAATCGTGATACTTTGACTCTAGATGACGTTTATGATGTGTTCTCGAAGAAGAAGATGCATAAACTCGTTGTTTGTTCAAATAACATGGCTGAAGGCCTTATTGCACGAGGCAGGCAGCAAGAGAGATATTCTGGCAGTAATAATCATGGCATGTTGAAATCCAAGAATGAGGATAAGACGTGTAGGTACTGCAAGAAGAAGGGTCATATTGTTGTTGAGTGTTATAAGTTATAGAATAAGAATAAGAGGGATGGTGATGATCATAAGAGAAATCAATCAGAAAAATATGGCGAAGCTGATGTTTCTGAAAAGTATAATGATGGAGAACTCCTTGTTGCGTCTAATATTGATTCAAAATAGAGCGAAAAATAGATTCTTGATTCTGGATGCACGTTTCATATGTGTCCTAATCGGGACTAGTTCTCCACATATGAAGTGGTTTTTAGAGGTACCATTGTGATGTGCAATAATGCATCTTGTAGAATAGCTGGTATTGGTACGGTCAGAGTTAAGATGCTTGATGGAACTATTCGAACACTTGGTGATGTAAGGCACGTTCTTGACATGAAGAGAAATTTGATCTCATTGAGTATTCTTGATTCTAAAAGGTACAGGTACACCAGTGAAGATGAAGTTGTGAAGGTCAGCAAGGGGTCTCTTATTTTGATGAAGGGACTTAGGAAAACTATCAGTTTATATGTTCTACAAGGCTCTACGATTATAGGTAATGTTTTTATCACTAGTTCATCTATGCCTGGTTCAGATGCTACGAGATTATGACACATGCGTCTGGGTCACATGAGTGAGAATGACATGGTCGAATTGAACAAGAGTGGGCTTCTTGATGGGTAGAGTACTACGAAGCTGAAGTTTTGTGAACACTGCGTTTTTGGTAAGCAAAAAAGAGTTAGGTTCTCGACTAGTATTCATAGTATGAAGGGGATGCTAGACTACATTCATTCTGATTTGTAGGGGCCTTCTAGAGTACCATCTAAAGGTGGTGCGTTCTATATGTTGACTATTATAGATGATTTCTCTAAGAAGGTTTGGGCATTTTTTTAAACAAAATAGTGACGTGTTTTCAACCTTTATAGAGTGAAAGTTTATGATTGAGAAGCAGATAGGGAGGCAAGTGAAGCATCTCTGAATTGATAACGGTTTGGAGTTTTGTTCTAATGAGTTTAATACTTTATGTAGAACTAAAGGTATTGTGAGGCAACATACAGTTTGACATAATTCTCAACAGAATGGTGTTGCAGAGAGGATGAATAGGACTTTGATGGAGAATGTATGTTGTATGAGCCTTAATGTTGGATACCGACGTCATTTTAGGCTGAGACCACTACGTATGCATTTCATCTCGTTAAACGCTCTCCTTTGACTACTATTGATAAGAAAACTCCACAGGAGGTATGGACTGATTCTCCTGCTAGTTATTCTAATTTAAGAATTTTTGGATGTCCTGCGTATGCTCATGTTTATAATGGGAGGTTAGAGCCTCGTTCGGTGAAGTGTGTGTTCATAAGGTTCAAGCAAGGTTTCAAGGGATACAAGATGTGGTGTCCTAAGACTAGTAAAGTCTACATCAGTAGAGATGTTGTTTTTTATGAGACTAGCATGCTTCAGGGGTCTCCGTCTTCAACTCCCTCCGAGGAAAATCATCAGAAGTCAAGTATCCAAGTGGAGCTTGAGATTGGGTTGAAACCTACACTAGAGAAAACTCCAGGGCCTATTCCAGTTTCTATGCATGGTGTTAGCTCCTCAGAAGCACCTCCACAACATTCAATTGGTAAAAATAGATCTCATAGAGATATTAGACACCCTCAGAGATATGCAGAGGCTAGTTTAGTTGCATATGCATTAAATGTGGCTGAAGAGATTGATTCAGAAGAAAAACCTGTGATGTATTCAAAAGCGGTTACCTTCAAAAACTCTAGTATGTGGATGATTGTTGTGTAGGAAGAGATGGAATCGCTTTGCTATATGGGATCTAGTGAAGCTACCAAAGAGCAAAAGGTTGTTCGTTGAAAGTGGGTGTATAAGAGAAAGGAAGGTGCGCAAGGAGTTTAAGAATTCAGGTATAAAGCCAAGCTTGTAACAAAAGGATATAGTCAAACTCCAAGTGTTGATTTTACTAATGTATTTTCTCCAGTTGTGATGCACAGTTCTATTTGGGCTTTTCTAGGTATTGTGACATTCCACGATCTTGAGCTTGAGCAGTTAGATGTAAAAACTAAATTCTTACACGGAGAACTTGAGGAAGACATCTACATGCAACAACTAGAAGTATTTGTAGCCTTAGGAAAGTAGGACTACGTATGCCAACTAAAAAAGTCTCTTTATGGTTTGAAATAGTCACCGAGGCAGTGGTATAAAATATTTCATACATTTATAACCACTCGTGATTTCAAGAGGAGCAGTTACAATAGTTGTGACTACTTTATAGTATGTGATGATGGGTCGTTCGTTTACCTGTTGTTGTATGTTGACGATATGATAATTGTCGCCAAGGATCAGAGGGAGGTTAGAAAGGTGAAAGCATAGTTGAGTAGAGAGTTTGAGATGAAAAATTTAGGTGCGGCAAAGAAGATGCTTGGAATGGAGATTCTTATAGATCGATCAGCTGGTAAATTGTACATATGTCAAAAGAGGTACATCAAGAAAGTTCTTAGTAAGTTTAACATGCAAAGTGCCAAGCCGATAAGTACTCCATTATATTAGATTCTCATTTTAGACTTTCATCTTCTTTTTTACCACAGTCAGATAATGATGATGATTACATGTCGCGAGTGCCATACTCTAGTGTCGTTGGCTCCCTTATGTATGTTATGGTTTGTTCACGTTCTGACTTAGCATATGCGGTTAGTGTTATTAGTAGATATATGGTAAACCCTGGTAAGGAACATTAGAAATCATTTCAATATATTCTCAGATACTTATATGTTTCTACTGATGTTTGCTTATAGTTTGGGAAGAGTAGAGATGGAGTTATCGGTTACATTGATTCGGATTACGCTGGAGATCTTGATAAGAGAAAACTGTTGTCTAGTTACATTTTTGTGTTGGTGGTTGCGCTATTAGCTAGAAGGCTATGATGCAGGCTACATTTACTTTGTCTACTATATAGGCAGAGTATATGGCGATTATAGAAGCTTGCAAAGAAGCAATTTGGATGAAATATTTATTTGGCGAACTTAATGAAGATTTGTATATTTCTACAATATTTTGTGATAGTCAGAGTGATATTTTTCTAACGAAGGATCATATATTTCACGAGAAGACTAAACACATTGATGTACTGTATCATTTTGCGTGTGATGTCATTGCCCGTGGTGATATTGTTGTGAGAAAGGTGAGTACACACAATAATCCTGTAGATATGATGACCAAGTCACTTCCTATTACCAAGTTTGAGTATTGCTTGAACTTGGTTGGTCTTCATTGTTGAGCTACGCCCATAGGGGCTTTGGTAGAAGATGTTTGATTTTGTGGTTTTGCTATCAAAGATTGGAATTCGTGTCAATGTGGAGATTGTTAAAGTTTGTGGCCCGAATTTTTATTGAGTCGGCGGACTTTTGTCTGCACGGTATGGACCTGTAGACTTAATGGGTTTGACCCCCTTTTATACCATATATATATATATATATATATATATTGTATTTTAGGGTTTGACTACACATATAGTAAATAGTCGTCTTTTCTCTTATCAGTTTTATATTGACCACCAAACTTGTACAAACTTTGATATACTAAAACTTTCCTTTATGCCCGTAGTTTTTCACTCGTAAAGGGTTTTCCACATAACTTTTGGTGTTCGTTCTTCCTTTTCGCTTTTATTATTGTTTACTTTGCATCAAATATAACACCATCTTCAAAGACTCACTTAGATATTAGAGTATCCTTTTTCATTAGACCTAAGTGTAAATATGTGGGTGTCTCCACGTAATGACTAGTGTTTCCAACATAGAACATTATATAAGGCCTAGTGACAGTGAGATATCTCAAACATTCTACCATTTTCTTATAGGCAATAAAATCCACTATATTCTCATCTTCATCCTTGATAATTTTGGCTCTAGAAACCATTAGATTCCTAACTGAATTACACTCAACCAACCTACATCTTTTAAAGACTTCTTTTGTATATTTTTTCTGACAAATGAAAACTCCAATTTCGCTTTGCTTTACTTCTACTCTAAGGAAGAATCTCATAAGTCCAAGATATGTCATTGCAAACTCTTGAATCATAGTCTTCTTAATTATCCTTATCATTTCATCATTGTTACCAGTAACAATGAAATCATCAACATAAAAATTTACAATCAAAATTTCATCTCTAGATTTAAAATTGACAAACAAAGTAGGTTCTGTAGGGCACTTCTTAAAGCCTTGTTGTATGAAATATATACGACTGTACTAAGCCCTCAGAACTTGCTTTAGACATACAATATTTTCTCTAATTTATAGACTTTAGCTTCCTCTCCCTTCTTCACAAACCCTTTGGTTATTCCACAAATACTTCTTCACACAATTTTCCATGTAGAAAAGCACTTTTCACATCTAAATGGTATAAATTCTAGCATTGTTGAGAAACTATTGAAATAAGCAACCTTATAGTGTTCAACCTTGCTACTAGAGAAAACACTTTTGTATAGTCAATTATAAAATTGTTGTGAATATCCTTTGACTAATAGCCTTGCCTTATATTTGTTTACTACTCCATGCTCATTGAATTTTGTCTTGAAAATCTATTTGACACCTAACTTCTTTGCTCCTTTTGGTAGTTCCATCAATTTCCAAGCTTCATTTTTTTCAATTTAAGATATCTCTTGTCTCATAGATTTTGTCCAATTTTTATTGAGAACAACTTCCTGAAAAGTAACCAGATCTGTGGTGGAATAATAAGTCACTTCATTCCAAACTTCTTCTCAAAGTTCATCACCGGTCACATAATCCTTGTGCCAGTTAGGAACTCTCCTAATTCTTCGTGACACTGTTACAGGTTGAATAAGAGTGTTCAAATTCTCAAAAGTTTCAGAAGGACTTTATGACTCTTATTCATTTTTAGTTGTTGGACTTTGAGTGTCATATTCAGGTTCAAAAATCTCTTGAATTTCATAATTTGATTCAACTTCTTCTTCGTTGTCACTTTCTTCTCTAAACACTACATTCTTCCAATTTAACTCTTTATCAGATTATGGTGCATCATTCTTCCAATTCTAACATTTCTTTTCTTCAAAGGACATGTCTTTACTTATAATAATCTCTTTTGTAACTATATTTTACCATCGGTAGGCCTTGAATTCTTTACTCACTCCTAGAAATATACATATATGGCTCTAGTCATCTAACTTCAATCTCCTTTGTTCTGGAATGAGGACATTAGTAATGCAACCAAATATCCTCAAGTGACTTATAGATGGCTTCAAATTGATTCAAACTTCTTCTAGAGTTTTCTTTCTCAAGTGAACTTGTATAACTCATATTCATCACATGAATAAACCAAGAAATAGCTTCTGCACAGAATTGTGTAGGAACATGCTTGCTAGATAACACACTCCTAACTAAATTTATCATAGTTCTATTTCTTCTTTCTACTACTCTATTTTGTTGGGGTGTGTAAGCTGTTGTAAAGTTGCCTTTTAATTCCCATATTTAAAAAAAAAAATTATTATAGGTGAACTCACCACATCTATCTGATCGAAGACAAGCTATATGTTCTTTACTTTCTTTCTCAACCAGTAACTTAAACTTTTTTAAATAATCAAATACTTCTGATTTTTCACGCAAGAAGAAAGCCCGAGTTTTCTATTAAAATCATCAATGAAGAGTAGTATGTACCTTTTACCATCATTCGTAACTAGATTGATTAGTCCATACAAATTAGAATGAATTGGCTGTAGTTTTCTTATAACTCTACATCTGCTTTTCTTAGATTGCGTATATTTGTGATTTTTTTCTATTAGACAATGTGAGCATATATCTGTTAGAATTTTGATAGTTGGAAGTCCTATCACCAAACCTTGAGATTTCATGGCTTGAAGACTCTTATAATTGAGGTGACCCAATCTGTAGTGTAAAGTTCTGAGTCTTTTCCTACATATGTCTGAAAACACAGATTATTTGGAGTTTTTTTCTATTCGTTGGACAACTTTATAGCATTCACTTTGAACAATCTATTTGGACTCATCTTTGTAGTCATCAAAAGCCCTTTAACTTTATGGTAAATCTTACATTCATCATCTTGAACCATAACAAGATCATTTCTTTATAATTGTCCCACACATAATAAATTGCTTTCAAGATTTGAAACATAATGAACATCAGTAACAATGTGTTTAATGTCATTCACCTACAATATTACACTCCCTTTGCATGTAAATGTCATCTTCATATCATTACCCAATTTCACTTCATGTCTAAAACTTGTATCCGATTGTGAAAATAAATATGTATTCTCACACATGTGGTTAGTGTTAGAGTATAATATAATATATTTGTAAGATATTATCACAATATTATAAATTATGATAATATCAATATTATATATTTAGTTTCATTATATGTCAATTATAATGTCTATATAATAGGCATAATCTATGTAACCATGAATAACAATTCAATACAATCTTTCTCTATTTATTCTAACATGATATTAAAGCCTTGTTGTCGGTTTTGAGTCAATCAAGTGATAATCCTCTATTGCCTCCATCAATGGTTATCTTAGCCATTGATGGAGGACTCTTATCATTTATTATTAATATTATATTTTTTCGGTGGTCTTAAGCAACTTATCTGGGATTTTGGATTTCATTTGAGTGGATTTGTTTTTGTCTAATTGGATTGGGGATTTTGGTAGCTTGGTAGAAATGAGTTTGGTTGTTTTGTTCTTAAGTGAGGAGGGTAACTTGGACGGATCGAAGGTTAATTTGATTGAATTAGCTAATTTAGTAGAATGTTGATTATATTATTATTCTTGGAGGAGAGGAAATCGGAAGTGAGTTTTTGAAGCTTGGTTTGATTGATTTTGGTTTTGGTTATCTTGTTGAGTATAGGGAGTTGAATTTGGTTTGGTATTTCCCTATGTTTGTGAAATTTTGTTTGATTAGTTTTGGTTTTAGTTATTGTTGAGAATAGGGAGTTGAATTTGGTTTGGGTTTTCCCTAAGTTTGTAAAGTTTGGTTTGATTGGTTTTGGTTTGGTTTGATTGTTGTGGGTTGTTGATTTCAGTTTGGTTTTTTTGAGGAGTTTGCGAAACTTAGTTTGGTTGGTTTTGATTTGGTTGTTAATTTTGGTTGGTCTGAATCAAAGAAGAGTTGTTTGTTTTTATTCAAAAATTGAGAAAAGGCAAATTTATAGCTCAAGTAAAAATAACATTTGAGTCTACAAACAGGCTACTTTAACATGATTAGGATTAAAGATTATTTCAAATAGTTGAAAAATTACTCTTAAAAAACAATGAAAACAACAGTCAAACTATAGAAAAACAAATTGTTCGTCCTGAAACAAAACTAAGACCTTGGCTTCTTCTTTTTCTCTTTGAAGAGAGCAAGAAGGGAAACACCAGATACATTGACAACCTTAAACCTGACTCCAAGAATATCTTCCACAGCATGTCCTTTACGTCCAAATCCAGCAATAATAACCTCATCATTTTCTTCAATGTAATTTAAACAACCATCATTAGGAACAAAAGCAGCAGTCTTCTTTCCATTCTTGATCAATTGAACACATGCACATTTACGGATGGCAGAGTTAGGTTGCTTAGCTTCAATACCTATCTTTTCCAAAATAATGCCCTCGGCATGTGAAGACCCGGCAAATGGTTTCTTCCATTCATTGCCAAGATGAGATTTTTTTATACGCCTTATCATCCCACCTTTGAGTTCTTCGATGGGAGTTGAATTTGGTTTGGGTTTTCCTAAGTTTGTAAAGTTTGGTTTGATTGGTTTAGATTGGTTTGGTTGTTGTGGGTTGTTGATTTCAGTTTGTTTTTTTGGAGGAGTTTGTGAAACTTGGTTTGGTTGTTAATTTTGGTTGGTCTGAATCAAAGAAGAGCTGTTTTTTGTGGATGGTCAATGGATTGAGCAGAAGAGAGAAGAGAAGAAGATTAAGAATGATGTGTAACTTCTTATTGTTTGCGTTTTCGCTTTATGACTGTCAAACTCTCAATGCTTATTGTTGTTGTATCGTGAGTTTGAGTGATGATGTTAGAGTATAATATAATATATTTGTAAGATATTATCACAATATTATAAATTGTGATAATATAAATATTATATTATTTAGTTTTTTATATGTCAATTATAATGTCTATATAATAGGCATAATCTATGTAACCATGAATAACAATTCAATACAATCTTTCTCTATTTATTCTAACAGTTAGAACAACCTGAATCTATAAACTATATATCGCTTCCTGAATTTTCAAATATGTTATCTTAAGCCATAAGCAGAACTTCTTCTTCATTCTCTACATAATTTACTTTGCTCCCCCAACTAGAGCATTGAAAAGAAAAATGTCCTAGCTTGTGACATGAATAACATTTAATTTGAGTTTTATCTCTTCCTCTTCCTCTTCCTCTTCCTCTTCCTCTTCCTCTTCCTCTTCCTTCAACTGGTGTGAAAGAGTTGTCTCTTTTTCCTTCTCATTTTTTCTAAATTTTTGCTCATGTACAAACAAAGAAATTTAAAGTTTATCTATTCACATTTGTCTTGTATCTCTAGTCTCCTCTATTGACACCACAACATATATGAATCTCTTTGTTAGAGCTCTTAGAATATTCTCTAATATGGTGGTGTCAGACATAATTTTTTCATTGCTTCTCATAGAATTTGCAATTGATGTAACCCTGGAAAAGTAGTCTTTAATCATCTCACCCTTCTTAATTTCAAGAATCTCGAATTCTCGTCGAAGAGAATTTAACATAGACCTTTTAACCTTTATGATTGCCTCCAAACTTAGTCTTTAGAGAATCTCATATTATCTTAGATGTTCTTTGATCAAGAATTTGTTCAAATATACCCCTGTACATTGTTGTGTAAAACATATGTTTTACCTTACAATCTTTAATGAGTAATCCATTTAGTTCGGTCTGATGATCTCTGTTCAAAACTTCATCATCAATTGGTTATGTGAAACCTTTCTCGATCAAATCCCACAACCCTTTTTCCCTTACAAGATTCTCCATTAATTCGGACCAGTGATCGTAATATTTTTCTTCAAACGTTGGAAGTCTTGTTAGTCTAGTCTCATTATTTTCATCTTCCGTGTCTTCGCAGCTTTGTGTTTTTCAACATTTTCTCACAATCGAAATGGAAACTCCTTGATATCATTCTTCGCAGTTTTGTACTCTCGCTACCTTTTCTCACCGTCGAAATCGAAACCCCTCGATCTCTCTTCCTCTTGATTGATTTGCTCTAATACCAATTGTAAACAAAAGCTTATCAGAATTCAGAACAAACACTTCTTTCATACATTAGGCATAATTTTATAAGACACTTAACAACATATAATAAAACTGCTAAATTAACTCACCACTACTAAATAAGATAAACTACTAAACTAACACACCATTACTAAATATGATAAATTAAGTCGGGGTCATGGATGTGGGTTGTCATGCAGACTCTCCTTTATTAAAAAAAACTAAATAGGATAAATTCAAACTGCACCTAAAAATAACTAAATAAAAAAATGTGCAAAACATGTGCACTATTATAAGCTTAATATAATAAACTAACATTAACAACCTTGGTCGAGAAACAGACTAGACGTGCCTTCTCTCAGTCAAAATATAGGCCATGATCGAAAACAGATCGGGCTAAGATATTGGCTCTTATTTCTCGTTAGAAACCAATGTCGAAAACCAGGTTGGGCTCTCAGTCGTGGATCTTATTTCTCGGTTAGAAACTAGGCTACGACAATCGGTTAAAGACCAAGCTAGACTGGTTCTTTCCTTGGTCATGACTCTTGTTTCTTGGTTAGAAACCAGGTCACAACATTTGGTCCAAAATTAGGTTTATGATTCTTTCCCTCTGTCATGGCTCTTATTTCTCTATAAAAAATTAGGCCACAAACTTCGGTCAAAACCAAGTCAAGCGGGTTCTTCTTTCTCGATCTTGACTTGGTTTTCTCAGTCGCGATATAATAATAACAGCTACGGATAAAAAAATGAAAATATTGTTTTTGACACGAAACAAATCCCACATTAATCTTACTGGACAACTCATTCAATTAATAATATCATATAAAAACATTCATCTTAAAAATAAGTTGGTTTTAAAGAAACTAAAAATCAAAATGTTAAGAATTTTTAATTTGAGCATTTTCGTTTTAAAGTATTTCCATCATTCTAACTAGTTTAGAATCAAACTATGCTAAGCCATAAAATCGAAGAGTGAACATTAAAAACAATGCACTCAAAATTTTAGCATAAATCAATTTTTTTTAATAATGAAAAGTCTATAAATTGCAACTTACAAATAATTTAAAAAGTTTTCTTTAACACCCTAGCAACAATTATACTTATTCAAATAAATAATGGGGGAAACAGGATAAATATGGATTCAAATTAATTAAATTTAAAAAAGAAACAAATTGAATATATAATCAAATATAAATTCCCTACTTAATATATTAAATATTATTACTATAAAAAATAGGCAATTATTATTTCTAGAATTTTATATTTAAATAAATTGTTAATTTTTTTTAGGAAAAAATAAAATTTGACCAAATTATTTCTTCAAAGCCAAAATTGAGAAATTAATAAAGATGTGGCTCATAAAGGTATTTATTTTTATAAAAAAAGAAAAAATATTCTAATAAGATTTATTGAGATTTATATCCTTCCTTTTACTATCATTTTATATTGAATTGATAATTTAATAAATGTCCTTTTTTATATAGAAAATAACTAAGGTACTAATAATAAGTTATAAATTAAAGGAAATAAAAATAATTACATAAGCAAATAAATCTCTGGATTTTATACTTAATTTGTTTATATATTACTATTTAATTATCATGTAAATATTTATGAATTTCTTTTTGTTTTCTCCTTTGTTTAATTAATTTATTGTACATTAATTTGTTAATTAAATAATATTTTCATTAGCTTCTTTGAATTAAAAGGTAAATCTAATATATTTTTTATAAAATAATATATTTTAGTATATCTTAGCTAATTTTATTTAATGATAAATAAATTAAATTAAATTTTCTACAAAACTAATTCTTAAAATTAAAACATTGATTCATGGGATTCAAATTAATTAAATTACTGAAGATTGAAAATTAAATTTAAAAAAAATAAAGTAAATATAAAAGTAAGAAATCTTATTAAATTCTGTGCTTAAAATATTATATATATTAAATATAATTAAAATATTCTATAAGTAAATAGTCAATGAATTAAAATATTTATTTTTTATTATTTTATATATAACTTTTGGTACTTTCTTAAATATGGACATTAATTATTATGCATTAAATTAAAATGATATATTTGTTATGCAAATAGTTTATTTAAAATATAAAATAGATCTTTAACGACAGGAGATTCCGTCGTTAATGTTATTATAAGCCTGTATCAATCTTTAATGACGGAATTATTGGTCGTTAATGATATTATAAGCCTGTATCAGTCTTTAATGACGGGATTATTCGTCGTTAATGATACTATTTCAATTCTTTTTAACGGAAAATTCGTCGTTAATTCTATTGTTTCCCGTTGTTAAAAACATCAACAACAGTAAACTTACCGTCATAAAATTTTGTAAATTCATTTCCTGTTTATTTTTATTTTGTAGATGTCTTGATTATTACACTCTTAAAATCTTTCTAAATTTATTATTTAATTATAATAATTATGTCAATCAACAAATAAAGATTAAAATACCTTCCAATATTAACCTTAAAAATTTTGCAAACATGGAAGCTAGAGTTTGATGTGCTTGCATCTTCAGCATTTGTCAAATCCTCATATACAGTTACATTGTATATTTGAAATGTTTTAACAAGCGAACAAAATATTACCCTTCTTACATATTTGTGAAAAGTTTCTCGAAGCCCGTGTGGCGTATCTTTAATGTCGATGAATCTAACATATGCATTGGTCCGTCATTTTTTCATTTAATTCATTTTAATGACTACATATTTGCTAAATATTTTGAACATTTTATTGAGATAATTTACATACTTTTTAATGCATTCTATACTAACTAATTTGTTATAACTTAAATAGGAATTATAAAAAAACATTGTGTTAGTTCCCTTTTGACCAATTTCAATTTACCATATATATATATATATATATATTTTGTATTGAAGTTCAATTTTTAGAACATGATACTATTTACAAAAAAAATACTAATTTTTTTAAATTACATGATCTAGAAATTTATTAAAAGTTATTTTTTTCCTATTACTTTCAATTAAAAAGTATTATTTAATTAAATCATATATTTTATATTCAATAAAAATAAAACTACTTCTACTTTTTACTTTCTTAAGCCTTTAAAGTTAATATATTTGTGACGATGATTATCTCATCAGTTTTTTTATTTATTTATTTATTTTTAATGATTATCTCATAAGTTTTTTTATTTATTTATTGTTTTTATCTTGTAAAATAGTTTTATTTATATTAATAATGAAAAAATTAATACTTTGTTTAACTCGTTTAAAAAAAATATACATCACAAATTTTATCAGATAAATAAAATAAATCTGAGTAGGATCCAGTCTATATTATGTGTATCTGTCTATTACCAGCTAACCTACATTTAAGATTTGATCAAATAATCCCTTATCAGTTATCCCATACGGTAAAGAGAAAGGTAAAGCTACTTTCTTAGTATCTTTTTTTTATTTTAATTTGGTACATAATTCAAACCTAAGGGTATGTTTGGTTTTGTATGTCTTCTAGTCTCCTATTAATTTCTTATAATTTTTAATTTAATCACTTGTCAATATTTCTCTAATGTCATCCTTATATGACTTAGAATTATTGGTAAAATAGTGTATTATATATTATTGATTGTCTCTAAATAAAAAATAAATCAAATATATAATATCGGGTTATTTTGTCGTGTTTGGTCCATACATAGGAAGTAAAATAAATAATTACTAAAATAATATTTAACGAACACTTAACTATATTTCAAATGAGTTTCGCGGGAACTGTTACAACGAGAAACGGTTTTTTGTTTCTCGCGCGCATAATGCCTAACTACATTGTACCGTTGCAACCGAAAACAAAAACAACTAACTTTTAAAATTAGACGCGCGCATTATTAACAATAAATAACTAAATTATAAAATTTTGTTTCAGAATTTAAATTTTAGAATGACATTTCTTTTGCCTTAAGCTCTTCCCCTCCTAATAGCAACACAACTATTCATTCATAAAAATAAATTTAACAAGAAGAAAATATTCCCCCATACAAACACGCCCTTGAAAATGTATTACTCTTTCCCTTTTTAATATTTTTTCCATCTATTTACTGACTTTTTTTATTTTATTTGTTCTTTCTCTCTCTAGAACTGTCTCTACCCAGCATATATATACACACACAATTTCTCATAGAATCTCACAGTAATATATCATCCTATAGAAAGAGAAGCATTCTATCGATAGAGCACTAGTTTTCTCTCTCACTCAAGAAGAAGAAATGAAAGGGAGAATTTCTCAAGCTGTTGATAACAAGAGAGAAGCGAGAGAGAAGAGGGTTATAAGAACACCTAAACGTTATCTTCCTATTACAAGCTTCTACACAACATCGGCTGCGGGTAAATCTGTCGCCGCCAAGAAGAGGATCGGGGCTCGACAGCTGAACAAACCGAGATTGCCGCAGACTGGTGAAGAAGGCCAAGCTTCTGCTTCTTGTTGTGATGAATTCATGGCTGACGCTAACCATGGAGAAGCAAGGAAACCTGTTGTAAGAAGAACGAGGCCTAATCTGGCTTTGAGGAAATGGGTCGAGTATGCACTTCGATTCGCTTGTCTTAATTATTAATCTTCATTCATTTTCATGGGTTTTTCATTTTGGTTTGCAGATTGATGTTGGTAAAAAATCACGATGATTCCCAGAAGCTTGTCGGACTCCGATGCCGGGTAATCTTTCTTCTTCCTCTTCTTCATTGGAACAGATCAATACCAATTATCTATGTATCTAAGTCTTGAAATGAATCTTTTTTTCTTCTTCTGCAAGCAGATCTTCTGGCCTCTAGATAGTGTATGGTATTCTGCTTATCTCAAGGAATATAATATGGATACATGTTGCCATCATGTAAGAACAGTTCTGTAGTTTTGTTTTTTGTTTTTTGGTACTTTGAGAAGGTCTGTGGAATTGATTGGTTTGATGCAGGTTGTGTATGATGATGGTGACGAAGAAAATATGCTTTTGAGACGGCAGAAGATTCAATTTTTGCTTTCTATGGGAGAGATTAAAAAACTTTGCTTAAGTCAATACAGAACCTTAAGCTCGGATGACTTGAGCGAGATTATGGCTCGGGCCGACGACAATTTTGATGAGATAGCCCCTGGGGACGTGACTTGGGCCAAATTGTCTGGTGAGTTATTATACAATCCTCCTCTTATTAGTTCATTAAGAAAAAACCACTTGAGTTTTCATGATTGATATACACAGGCCATGCGGCGTGGCCAGCTCTAGTTCTTGATGAAGAACTGGTGGCTGGATGTAAGGGACTAAAGGGAAAGGTTGGCCAGAAATCGTACCCTGTTCAATTTTTCGGATCGCATGATCTGGCAAGGTGGTTCGAATTAAGTTTTGATTAGAAACATTAATTATATATTATTGTAATATTATATTTATCTTGTGCAAATTATGTATACAGGGTGAAGAACACCGACGCCACTCCTTTTATACCAGGACTTCTATCTACATTGCAAATCAAGTGCAAGAGAGTTGCTTTTGTTAGAGGTTTACAAGAGGCGGAAATGTGAGTTTATCTTTGTGTTTGATTTCATTCTTAGGGTGAAAATATATTGTGTGAAATAATGGTTAATTAATTACTTGTTTTCTATTTTTCTTATCAGGTATGTATATAATAAGAAGAAGTTACCAGAAGGGATGCTTCTAATGCAAAAGGATACTACTGAGGATGAAGTTTCTGAGGGAACAAGTGATGATGATAATGATGAAGATGAGGATGAAAATAAGGATAAAGATGAGGAAGAGGAGGAGGAGGAGCAAGAAGGAGATGATGATGACGAGGAGGAGCAAGAAGGAGATAATGAGGAGGAGCAAGAAGGAGATGAGGAGGAGAAGGAGGAGCAAGAAGGAGATGATGAGATGGAGCAAGAAGGAGATGAGGAGGAGAAGGAGGAGCAAGAAGGAGATGATGAGATGGAGCAAGAAGGAGATGAGGAGGAGAAGGAGGAGCAAGAAGGAGATGATGAGATGGAGCAAGAAGGAGATGAAGAGGAGAAGGAGGAGCAAGAAGGAGATGATGAGGAGGAGCAAGAAGGAGATGAGGAGGAGAAGGAGGAGCAAGAAGGAGATGATGAGGAGGAGCAAGAAGAAGGTGAGGAGGAGGAGCAAGAAGAAGATGATGAGGAGAAGAATGATGATGAAGATGATGAAGAAAATGTTGATTCGGATTAGTGGTTATGTTTTATTAAACAATAATTTTAAGTTAAGTACTCTATTTTTATTTTATTTTTTAGAGATTATTACTTTTGTTTCTCTGTTCTTTTAAATGGATTCTTCTATTTTTAATATTTATATATTTTTTAGACTCTATCTGTTAGAACTTGTATTTGAAATATGAATTAGGGTCAAGTTTAATAGACTTAGTTGAATTGGAGTCTAGGCTCTAAAATTTGTGAGTTAGAATCATGTGAATTGTTTAAGTTTGGAGTCAACTCAAGAAAATTGAGTTGGGACTAGGGATGGCATTTTAATTTTTGTTTTCAGTTTGACTAGAATAATATATGTATGTTCTGCCCTTAATCATCTGTCTTAAATAATATTTCAATTATATTTAAAATCTCACAAATATATGTATACTTATATTTTAAATGTTTTCTTGATATTAAAATATATATATATTATCAATCAACATAAATATTTAATATATTATATTATTTATGTTATAAATTATTTTAATTAAAATTATTTATATAAATAAAATAAGTTTAGAATATTTTGATCTGCTTAATAGATTTTTATTAATTCAATTGTACAGGGTGAGTTATCTATTTTTTTTATAAAATATAAAATTCAGGAACTATATTAAAGTTGGAGTTGGTTCATTTTCTTGTTTTTTTTCTCAATATTATTGGTTCGTTCAACCTATTTTAATTTAATATCATCGTTTATAAACTTAAATAAATTTGTTTCGGACACCCTTAACATATTGTCTGATCGTTGGTGCATCGAGAATTTTAGTTTTATAAATTATTTATATAATTTGATATCTAAATCATTAATTGTTTGTATTAATTTTTTTAAATGTTATTTTGTATTATTATTAATTAGTTTGGTTATATGTAATTTTTAATATTTGAATTTAATGATAATTAATTATTTATTAAATAAACAAATTATAATAATTTATTAAAGTATAAATGTGTATTTTATTTTGCTTATTAACAAATAAATATAAAATATAATTTTACTCACTTTTAAATTAATATATTTAATTTAAAAAACTACCTCATGATGAAGTTATGTGTTTCATTTCAACTTGTGTTAATATAATTAAAAATTGAGTCACAACTTAATCTATTTTTAAATGAGTATTAGTAATTTTCGTTGTTATCATTTGAGTTTTAAATTTTTTTAGAATAATCTATATTTTTTCTTCACAAGTTTGAGTAAATTCTCAATTAAATTTTAAAATATATAATATTTAATATTATTCTATTCAATAATAAATTAATTTCAAATAAATTACCACTAATTTTTAAAATTAAAATGGTTAGTAAAATATATTTATTATTTAATAAATATTTTAAATACTATAATCATTTTTTAGTAAACAATAACATAATAAATTAAATATATAGACATTTTATTGGAGAAGACTACCACCATATTGCACTAATTAAATGCTTTCATAAACAAATTTTAGAGGTATCACATTCAATGACTATAAAACATGATTAGGTCTATTCTAAAGATACTCAAAATTGATAAAATTGAGTTGAAAACTGATAAATTTTAAAATATAACAAAATACTTTTATTTTGACAAGAACTTTTACTTAATGACTACCCCAAGGCCTAAGTATATTTATCCTAAAGTTTTGATTTTGTGCTTGACGGCTCAATGTGTGATATTTGTTTGAGGGGCAAGTCCCTTATGTTGACCTAAATATTGATGGATAATGTTAAGATTCTTTGTCTTTGTTGTGTGAAATCACTGGGAAAAGGCATAACTTTCTATAATCTATATATATAATGATGCTTAATTTTTAAAGTGTCCGGATTGCCGGGTCGAGAGCTGTGGTTAATTTGGATACTTGGGTCGGATTGTGGGTTGACCCGTTTTTAAATTTAAAACGGTTAAAAATAAAATTAAAAATGCTAGAGGTATGTTTCGAACTTACAACCTAACAAAACAAGTACAACTCTTTAACCAACTAGGCTACAAAGACTTTATATTTTAAATTCAACACCAAATTTAATAAACGCGGGACATTTTAATATTAATATAAGTTCAACTTTTTAACTAACTAATCTATATATATATATATATATAATGATGCTTAACTTTTAAAGTGTCCGGATTGCCGGGTCGAGAGTTGTGGTTAATTTGGATATTTGGGTCGGATTGTGGGTTGACCCGTTTTTAAATTTAAAACGGTTAAAAATAAAATTAAAAATGCTAGAGGTATATTTCGAACTTACAACCTAACCAAACAAGTACAACTTTTTAACCAACTAGGCTACAAAGACTTTATATTTTAAATTCAACACCAAATTTGATAAACGCGGGACGTTTTAATATTAATATAAGTTCAACTTTTTAACTAATTAATCTATATATATATAATGATGCTTAATTTTTAAAGTGTCCGGATTGCCGGGTCGAGAGCTGTGGTTAATTTGGATACTTGGATCGGATTGTGGGTTGACCCGTTTTTAAATTTAAAACGGTTAAAAATAAAATTAAAAATGCTAGAGGTATGTTTCAAACTTGTAACCTAACAAAACAAGTACAACTTTTTAACCAACTAGGCTATACAGACTTTATATTTTAAATTCAACACCAAATTTGATAAACGCGGGACGTTTTAATATTAATATAAGTTCAACTTTTTAACTAACTAATATATAATGATGTTGAGTAAATGGATAATTGGGTCGGATTGTGGGTTGATTCACCCATAAACTTAAAACGGTTAAAAATAAAATAAAAAATGTTATCCGTAATTTTTTTTCACGGTTTTTATATTATTACTCGTGCAAATGCACGGGCTAAATGCTAGTTTATCAATAATGGTGGTAGCATTCAACAAACTTAATGCTGGTTTTGGCATCAAGAAATTGAATGAATACCTCTTGACACGAAGTTAGTTATCTTGGCATTCATTAACAATCTTAATCATAAAATATGGCTGCTCTTTCAGAACCTTCATCTACTTATAATATCAATAAGAGAATGTCTATAGCTGGTACCACCATATTGAGGTTCTTTATTATTAAATTCATATCCCTTAATGAAACCATTTCTCATACAAGAGAAGTAATTTGAAGCGGTGGAGGTAATGGGCGAGGACGAGCCTCGAATGAGCGAGGCTAGGGGCAGGAGGAGATAATGTGGGGATGGCGGGTGATAGTTGGAATGATCGAGCCAAGAATAAAGTTATGGGAGACTTATAACCTAATGTAAAAACTAACTTAAAAAAAATTGAACCAAGACAAAATATACATGTTCATTTTAAAATTTACTTAAGCTACTTGTATAGTATATATTTAAAAAAAAAAATTGAATACATATAAGTTTAAATATGTATACATTCTTTATTGGGCTCAGCTTAAGTATGTACAACTTACATATATCTACTTTATAGTTGAATGATGTATCTTACACCTTATTTGTATATTTTAATTATTTTTATTTAAATACATACATGGTATGAATTAAAAATTAAAATAAATGT
This sequence comes from Impatiens glandulifera, assembly GCF_907164915.1. Classification (NCBI taxonomy): domain Eukaryota; kingdom Viridiplantae; phylum Streptophyta; class Magnoliopsida; order Ericales; family Balsaminaceae; genus Impatiens; species Impatiens glandulifera. Next base: position 22,879,656 of record NC_061862.1, on the reverse strand, counting down.
TCCATAAGTCATCAAGCTACAATAAATATTTCCTAAGTTAAGGAATTTTAAATTGGTATTAATTTTTGTTAGTGTATATAATATATTAATATAATCTTATTATATTATATTAATATATTATATATATACATTAACAATTTTGATAAATTAATTAAGGATCAATATTAGACGTTTCTTTAAATAAAAAGCCATATTAAATCCACAGTAAAATATTATTATTATTTATTTTTATAAAAACTCCATTATTATTATACATAAATTCTAAAATATAATATCAAACAGCCTTTTTGATGAAAAAATGGACTAAATGTTTATTTAAATCATGCAAAATATATATTTTTTTTAAATTGAAAATTTAATAAAGATGAGGCCAGAGCCTAAGAAAGTACTATTTCTTTTTTGAAAATAATAAATGTTTAGAAAGTTATGAATTAAAGGGAATAGAAATAATTAAATACAGAAATAAAAAATATACTCTTGATTTTATACATAATACATGTATTGACTGAATTTATTAAATCTATATTTAATTATTATGAACATATTTATGAACTTTTGTTTAGTATTTCTCATTTGATTAAGTTATTTCTTGTAGATTAAATGTGTTAGTTTAATAAATATTCGATGCTAACTAGATTATATAAAATATTATTTGCATGGAGCTTGATTGATTTAAACTGTAAATGGAATACATATATAATGTTTTAATATATATCTTAGTTAACTAATTGTTTAAAATAAATCAATAATGTAAATAAGATTTTCTACCAAAACTAGTTCTGGAAATCCTCTACTTAATAAATATGTATATATATTAAATAGATTTACTATAAGTAATAGGTAATGAATAAATACTCATTTCTATAAATTTATATTTGAATATATAGAGTGTTAGTGCCATAAAAAAAACTTAGACCGAATTGTTTGGAAACAAAAAAAATGAGAATTTAATAAAGACTGTGGTTAATAATGGTATTTGTTTTACAAAATTGAGAATTTAATAAAGACATTGACTAATAATGGTATTTGTTTAAAATAAAATAACAATATTCTAATAAGAGTTATTGAAATTTAACAATAAAAGGAAATAAAAATAATTGCATATAGAATCCAATAAATCTTCTAGATTTTATACTTAATACATTTTATTGACTAAATTTATTATATTATTATTTAATTTATGGGGTTATTTTTATAACCTGCTCTAATAAAAAATGAATCAGCTGCTCTAGTAAAAAAAAAAATAATAATAATAATAGTAATAACTAATAAGGGAGAGAATGAAATAGAGATAATGTGACATTCAAATTGAAAAAGAGAAAAATTAGGTAAAGAGAGAAAATAGTAAATTTTATTTTCATTTTTTTCGACTCAATCTAAAATGTTTTATTTATTTTTCTCAAGTCCACTGTAAGTCTAATGTATGAATCCATCTTTAAACATCACTCAATTCACTTGTGTACCCTAAAAATATATCTATAAATTTAAGTGTATTACAAAACGTATATAATTAAATACTTAAGCTGAAATCAAACTAATTCCTAATGAATGACAAAATGGTTGAATATATATACATAAGAGCTTTTACCACATATCAGTACTTGTATAGCCATTGTTTTCATGCTCTTAATTAATTACATTTGATTATATCTTACTATTAATTTTGTGAGAAATAGAATTAGAATTAAAATCGAATGATTTAATTAATTATTTTGTTAAGTGATTTAAATATAAGAATTATATTTTAAATTTAAATTCTCATTAAATTATTAATGATGTTGTGGTTAATGTTTGATTTTCATGTAAATATATATGTTTGAATTGTAATTCTATTTTTTTAATCATACTCCTTTTTATTCTCCTTTCTCATTTCCTTCTTCAATTCCTAGCTTCTCTTACTCCATTCATAAATTTACTTAGATTTTTCCCTTTTTCCAATTCATTCACCAATTGATACAATTAAACAAATAATCTTCCAGCAGCTAGGAATAAGATGTGTTAGCCTTCTTTTCGAAGTTTCGAGAGAACGTGGCCTCCAGAAGTTAATTGTGTTTTATGCGCTAGGATTTTCTTTTTCTTTAAGTTGAGATCATATTTTTTTTATTACATCATTTTTTTTTAAAGCACTTACCCCTTCTAAAAATTGTTATCTAATGTCTTGTTCTGATAACTAAAAACTAGTCTCATGTTTAAAGTAGAATAATAATGAGCTAAATTTAATTGATGAATAATACCAAATATGGTTGCAAATTTCAGAGAAAATATTTAATAAATAAAAGTGTCAACAATACTGTATACTGTAAGAACTAAAAATCTATCTAAATTATAATATTAAAATAATTATTTTAAATTATTTTAAATAAATAAAATTAAAATAATTAATCCCGTAGTAAAAAAATCTATTTAAACAATTAATTATGATTAATTATTGTGTTAATTAATCAAATTAATTAAAAGTTAAAGGTCAAAATAAAAAATAAAATTATTTGAGATAAATATTTTATTCATAATGTCTCAAAATAATTTTAGAAAAATTAAAGACAAAAATAAATAATTTTGATAAATTGTTGTATCAATTTCATCTAAAAAGAATTATTTATTTAAATCCTAAAAATATATTTAAAAAAATGGTAAAATATTTGCTATATTTATTTTAATATTTTGTATATTTGAAAAGATCAAAACTAAGCAAAAGGTGAAAGAAAAATCAATTTCAAATAAATTCTTAAGGTTTTAAAATAAAAATAAAAATTGTGATCTTGTGTGGCCAAATCCAAGAAAATCGGTTGCAGCGCACGCCAGGACCATCGGATCGCGCTGGATTTTCATCCAGCGCCTAAGAAGAAGTCGAGTAATTGGTTGTAGCCAAAGCAATGCGCGCCCGGGCCACAACGGAACAGTTAATGTCCTGTTAGCCAGGACGCTAACGAAACGCCAACGTCTAATGGAACGCCAACGGAACACTGGAAAGCGCTCAAAAGAACGTTGTTTTGAGTGCCACATTTGTCTTCATCGCGACGCCGGGCAGATAAGCACTGAAGATCCGTGATGATCTTGACTTTTTGGAACTCAACCATTGGTTGACGATTTTGACTCATTCAAAAGCCAGAATGATCACCCTACGATGGTGATCATTCTCCCTACAACTGTAGAGCTTGTCACGGCTTACTCCGGCAAGTGGACTAAAGAACAACCAAAATGTCATTAATGACTTTTGGCTGATTCAAGCCAATAGGCTTCCCTAACCGACCTAGGATGAATATAAATACCCCTAAAGTCATTATGATGCCAACCTACCAACACATAACCCTTAAATCGAAGAAAATCAAAATTCGCCATTAAAACTTCAAAGCTTCTAATTTTTCGAATTTTCTGTTTAAGGCCTTAAAATTTGGATTTGTGCATCTAAATAACATCTCTAAGGTTCAAAGAGTGTTCTCAAGTCCTTGGTAAGACTTTAATCAACCTCTAATTCATATTTACAGTTTTAATTTTTTATATTTTAAATTACATAAGCTTGTATGCTTGTTGTTTATGGTGTTTTATGGTTGAGAATTCATTGTTATATGATTTATAAACTATCTGGATGGGATAGAACCGATTTAAATAACAAAACCCAAATTTAAATTTCAAAAATTAAAAAGCATGTTTGTTATTCTTGGGTTAATTCAATCAAATCACAGCTCAAAAAGCTTCCCAGTATTATTGTAATGATGTTGGACAACTATTTAGATCATGTTTGATCTATCCCGATCATGTTTGATCAAAATCAAAAATTTCAAAAATAAATCAAAATTTGAGTTTTTAATTTGGTTAAAACGAACAGCTAGTGTTTTTGTTTTGATACCAATCAAGTATATGTAGTATAGGGAATTTATTGGATAACTCTTTATATTTCAAAACAGCATTAAAATAAATAAATAAACGTTTTTTTATCACAAACTATTTTGAACAAATTGATCATCATTCAGGTCGATCCATACCTTGTGATGATGATCAAACATGTTCCTAGGAGCTTTGTGAAGCTACCCATGCTCTTGGATCAAAGAGTTAGAGCTAAAAATTGAATTTTAAAAAATGAATCTGTGTGTTCTTGAGGATCGATGCTTTTTAGCTTAGGACCGAGACCAAGGACCGATAAAAATAAGTTATGACTAAGACCTAAGACTAGTGTTCTTGAGTTAGGACTAAGACATATGATTGATGTTCTTGAAATAGGACCGAGAAATCTGACCGAGGATTCTCACCTAGGATCGATAAAGTTTGGACCTATGACCGTGAGGTCTGACCTAGGACCGAGACTCCTAGGACTCACGACCGAGAAATCCAAACTTGGGACCGAGACTCCTAAGACCTAAGACCGAGAGGTCTAACCTTGGGACCGAGAATCCTAGACTCGAGACCGAGAGCTCCCAAGTTCAAGACTAAGGAACTTAGCTTAAAAGTTGCCCCGGACCGAGAGGTTTATACACCTTAATCGAGAAACCTAGTCCCATCTAGCCCAGTACTGATAGGTTTTTTCACCTAAACTGGTAAGATCAACCCAGGACTGAGAGTCCTTAGCACCTCGACCGAGAGACTTCGATACTCAGACCGAGAGCTTCCAAGCCTAGATCGAGGGTCTTTAGACCCCGGACGATAAAATCGGACTCAAACCTTAGAACTCTTATCCTAAGGTTTGTTTAATTCCACTTTTTAAAATCCAAAATTATTTTTGTAATTTTGAGACTCCAAATCATATTCTAGATAATCCCAAAAAATTAGAAAATGTATTTTATATATTTTGGGAAATTTCCACAAAATATTTCATCCTTGTTTGGTGTTTATTTATAAACCTTAATGCCTTTAAAAATGATTGATATTCTTCAGATATTTTCACCATAGTTATCGTTTGCAATAGGTACCAGTATTTAAATATTGTTGTTTCAATATTTTAAATAACGCTAAAACTTATAAGCATTACTAGTATCGGAAGAATAAACGGGTTAAAACTCAAACGTTATATGATCGATTTTAAAAAGTCAAGTTTACATAGTAGAGACTATTTTCGAACGGGTACGAAAGACATAGCGCGAAAATCTTTTCTTGAGTATCACCAAACTTTGAACCAAAACGAAACTCTAGTACAAAATACATTTGTACACGTACACATTTTTATTGATTTTTATAAAATCAATTGACGACTCTTTTTTCAAATAAATAATCTCTTCTTAAATTAATTATGTTTAATTAATTTAAATCGAATTTAATAAAAAATTAAATCGTCATTTGATTATAGCAAATTCCAGTTTATTAAAATTTGAATAAAATTAATTATTTTTATATAATTGATTTTAAAAATTGTCAGGTACTATTACAATATTTTAAAAATAATATTTTATTTTATAAAGATGTTGGAATGTAATCCGATGTTAAAACCAACGAAACTCGAGTCATTCTGAGCCTGTGCCACGTGTCGACTATACATGCTAAGCTACGGGATTTCCGAGGTTACACATATTTTTTTTATAAATTGTTTATAATATGTTATTTTACTTGGGACTTAATTTATTTTATATAAAAAATTTATCATTGAAATAACATATTGAAATTGAAACATAATAATGTAATTTAACATCAATTCTTTAAAAATGCTCCAAACAATTCTATGAGATTATTCCATGAATTATTTGAGATATCCCAGTTCCTCTTGTCGGACCAATCACTTGTTTATCTACAACCATAATTAATAATAACTTTAAGAGTTGGATTGATTTTGGAATTATACCTAATTTAAAAATATATATATATATATATATTATTATTATTATTTTAATCATTAAATTATTTATTTTATTTATTAAAATATTAAAATACTATTTTTTTATTAAATTTAAATTTTAAAATACAAAGACGTTTTAATTGATTAAACTAAATAAAAACTCAACTAACTTATTTTTTTTATCTTCATTTTATTTTTTTCTTACAAATCTCAAATAACAAAGATCAAACCAGCCAGCTTGTTTGGTTGAAGGTTATCTAAGGTCAGGTTCTCTTTGAATTTTTAAAATAATTTAAACAAAATTAATTTTTTAATAAATCATTTATTAATAATTAAATCACTCGTTTCATTAACCAAAATACTAAAATGTCCTATATTTTAAATTATTAATTGTTTTTTATTTATATATATATATCAATACCTTTTAAATATTTTTACCAAAAATAATTATCACCTCCTCAAAATCATCAATAATCATTATTTTTTCCTCTAAATTTTAAAAAAAATAATAATTCGAACCAGGCCTAAGGCATTGTTCGGCTAAGGTTTTTTATTTAATATATACAAAATTAATTTTTCAATCAATCATTTATCATCATAATAATTTAATAATCGTTGATGATTTTAAGGAAATGATAATTTTTTTAATAAAAAATAATAATTTAAAATAAAAAGTCAGTTAGTATTTGATTAATTAATTTAGTGGTTCCATAGATAGATAAGATGAGAAATGGAATTATATTTTATTATATTAGAATATTTAAATAATCATAATCAAATAAGTCATAAATAAATCTTAATTCACTTAAAACAATGTTGGTAGCGGTGATTTTAAGAGGTGAATAATTTTTTTTATGAATATTTAAGTGATAATAAATATAGATAAAATAATTTTATTTTTAATAAATGATATTTTAATTAATAAATTAAGTAATATAATTGATTTAAAGATTAATAAAATAGTGTTTAATTATAATTAAGTTTAAAAAAAAATACTCAACCCAACAAGTCCTAAGAAATTAATTTCATAAACTAATAAATATGTTAATTTATCAACCATTGATGAATAATACTTGGATTATATGTGATTTATTACTCTAAACTGGAATATACTCAAAACCAAGTGAATGTAATATGTGAAATTGAAACATACAAATATATGGAGTTGAAGACATGTTTATCAAGGGAAGATCATGGATGGCAGTAAGCTGTTTCACTTATCTAGGTTAAATTACATAAAAAAATAAAATAATATGTATATAGGACAGTCCAATAGCCACACCACACAGAACAGGCCCCGAGTTTTGGGCCGTTCTAGCCCGATAAAAAAATATATATTTTGTGTTCTTTCCCTAAGTCTATTATTAAAAATTGATAAAAAAAAATATATATTGTTTTTTTTTTAATTTAAACTCATAGCATATTAAATATCTAAAGTTTGTTTCTTGAACAACTAAGCTACAATATTTTATGTTTAAAAGATCATAAATATATCTATATATTTTATTAAATGAGTTGTCTTAAGGGTGGACTGACCTAACCTGAGGACTTGCCTAATAGGCCCAAACATATTTTTTTCTAATTTATTTTCTATAAATATATATATATATATATATATATACTAAGTGAAACAACTTATATACGGTTAAATTAATTAGATAAACAATACAGTTAAATTAAATAAAAAAATAACAATTAATATGTATATAAGACAGTCCAATAGTCCACCACACCACGCAGAGCAGACCCGAGTTTTGGGCTACCCTATTTATGATTAAAAAACATTTTATATTCTTTCTCTAGGTTTAGTATTAAAAATTAAAAAAAATATTATTTTTACTGTGATTTAAACTCCTAATATATTTAATATCTAAAGTTTGTATGTTGAACAACTGTACACTCTTTTATGTTTAAAAGATTATAAATATATTTATATATTTTATTAAATAGGCGAAGCCCAAGGACTTGCCTAATAGGCCAAACATATTTTTTTTCAATTTATTTTCTATAAACAAATATATATATATATATATATATATATATATATATATATATATATATATATATATATATATATATATATATATATATATATATATATATATTTACTAGTTGAAACAATTTATCGATACAATTAAATTAGATAAACAATACGGTTAAATTATATTAAAAAAATAACAATTAATTTATATAGGACAGTACAATAGTCCCCTACACCACGCAGAACAGGTCCCGAGTTTTGGGTTGCCCTAACCCTGATAGAAAAAAAAATATTTTATGTTATTGACCTAGGTCTAGTATTAAAAATTGATAAAAAAAAAATTATTAGTTTTGGTGAGATTTGAACTCATAATATTCAATATCTAAAGTTTGTATATTGAACAACTATGCTATAATATTTTATACTTAAAAGATCATAAATAAATAAATAAATATATATATATATATATCTTATATATTTTATTAAATGGGTTATCCTAAGGAGTGGGTGCCTAGTCCGAGGACTGGCCTAATAGGCCAAACATATTTTTTTTCCAAATTATTTTCTATAAACAAATATATATATATATATATATATATATATATATATATACTAAGTGAAACAACTAATTGAGTTTAAATTAGATAAAAATAAATAATTAATATGTATATAGGACAGTCCAATAGTCCGCCACACCACGCAGAGCAGACTCCGAGTTTTGACGGCCCTAACCCTGATAGATAAAAAAAAACATTTTTTGTGTTCTTGCCCTTGTTTGTATCTTAAACAACTAGACTACAATATTTTATATTTAAAAAATCATAAATATATCTATATATTTTATTAAATTGGTTGTATTGGGGTGGGCTTGTCGGGCTTACCTCAGGGCCCACCCTCACGCCACGAGAAAATGGTTAAATTGACTAATTAACATCTTGATTATTGAACATAACTAGAAGGTCAGTCAATCCTATAAGGGTCATAAACCCACTAATTATAGATCATTAACATAAATTAAGAACTAATTTATATATAAAAAAAAAGTTGCCACGTTGGTTAATCCACTAATGATAAGGAAGACTGTTTGAGACTTAAAATGACCATATATGTTTATGCTTTGAAGTTAGTCTTTTTATTGTTTTTAATCATCACCAATGTGAGTAATTTCTTAATATTTATTAGTAACTTAACTTGATCAATTTTGTACAAAAAATTTTTTATACATTTTTTATCGTCGTGGTTACAATAATTGATTAATGAAATAGTTTTACTCTATATATTGAGACACATAAAATAAATATAAATGGTCATATATATTTAATGGAATTAGAATGAGAGTTTCCATAATAGATAACTCACACAAGGCATGCAATAATCTTAAGAAGAAATCAAGAGTGGTTCCAATTTTTTTTTAAATTCCAAAATTTATATAAAAGTTAATCTAAACATTTTTATGATCGAAACTTCGACTATTCGAGTCTTGCCAAACTGGGCCTAGGCATAACAAAAAGATATGGCACGAGAACAAAAAATTAATATTTATATTATAAGAGGATAATGTCAAATAGTTGGACGTCTAAACATATATATTGTACGTCAACAAATAACCTAACTGATATTTAAGCCCATTAAGGAGATTAGGGAGACCTAATGGACATTTAGGCCCATTAATGAAATTAGGGTTTTAACGCTCGAGCAACTATAAATAAAGCGCACACTTGAAATTTTAACACAAACGCGTTAATCCTAAAGGAGGCAAAACACTGCGGAATTCCAGCCGTGACAGCCCCCAAAGTAAGCCCCCAAAGTAGATTGATGGTCGTCGCCTATAGCAACCTGCAACAATGTTAGACAATCACGAACTTACATGTGGCTTCGTCCTAAGATTCATGATAAAAAAAAATCATTACGATCATTGGTTGAGTTGAACGCGTTGTGTCAGGTGCATTTCTCTCATATTTATTACATTATTGAGAAAATTATGTGAGAAATAAAAAATTAAAAGTCTGACATAGTAAATGATGTTGTATACTATATAGTTTGTTATCTACCTTACATGCTAAGAAGTAACATTTTTATGTTGATCATGATTTATGGTTAATTTTAATTACTCATTTCAATGTTCAATTGTTTAGGATGTTTGGATGCCCTTATTCTCCAATGAACTCAAGGGCTCCATTCATTCGTTTCGGGAAGAAAGGAAACCAACCATTCAACCAATAAGGTAAGTGTCGCATGTTTTAAATTTTTGTATGTGTTATTCATTTTGTTTTACAATATTGTAGAACTAATTGATATTTTAATGAAAAGTAGCATGGTATTGTTATTAGAATTAACTATATGGGAGGACAATTTTCAATTGTAAATGAACATCGTTATAAACTAGAATGAATATGACAAATGCTAGTGGAGTTGAAAGGTAAGTGATTTGTTACCTTTAAATAACACTCTAACACTTTTAGAATAAGATAATCTTGACATTTACCACCATTTCTAATATCAAATACACTGTCTTGGCAACTTTCACCACAAAGTGTGCTCCTCTAGATAAAGATCAATATCATTGATTGTATTTAAGAATTCTCAATGTCTTCAATTAAGCCTCACCTTGCATTGTTACTTATCTTGGTTTCAAATGTTAAAACTTTAGTGCCAACCTTAAATTTTAAGTTGCTCACTATCTATTATTGTTCCCTCCACTTCCAAGAATTATTCTCAAAACCCAAATTAAGGACAAAATTATACTATACCCTTAAATTATCATTCTTTGAATAGAGATATGAGAAAGTGTGATTCTAGATGGTATGTTGAACATGTTTCTATATAATATTCAATATTGCACATTGAAAGTTCTTATTAAGTAGACTTATATATGTCAAATTGATCATTTTTTAAATTTAAACTATATCCTCTTGAACTAAATAAGTAATTGTGTTCCATATAATTCTTAAGATCAATCAACTTGCTTTAAGACAATGATTAATTATCTTTTTAATAATTTGGATGAATTAAGAGTTTATATTCTATTGTAATTGTTGCTAGCTTCATTTTTCTCATTCAAAATGAAGACCAATTTTTACCCATCTTTTTTATTTTATAATTTATAAATCACACATTTTCTTTAAGAAACAAAGTTAAAATATTTCTCTTAACATCTACTCAATTTGGATATGAGCATGTATGAGTAAATGGTTTAGAGTTAAAAATTATATAGTTGAGAGATGAAAATTTGATTTATAAAAAGTTAAGGGTTTATTTTAGAATATATTTGGATCAAATTTACAAATAAGCATTACGTGGCAGCGTTTGATATCTTGGATCCTATTGGTTAATTATGACATACACGGATCGAGACGACAACGAAAAGAACCGTTGATGTTCCTGTAAATCAACGGACTAGAATACATGAACAAGGATCGAGTCACTTATATCTCCCATATAAAATGGCGCGTCAAATTGTATGAAACCCATCTTCAATATAATCAAATCTACTACTTCCCAGCTTCATTGAAAGATTAACATGGAAACAGTAACTAAGGTGAAAAAGGGTGCTGCAGGTAGGAAGGCCGGCTCTGCCAAGAAGAAATCTGTAACCCGTTCCATCAAGGCTGGTTTGCAATTTCCTGTTGGTCGTATCGGTCGGTACCTTAAGAAAGGTCGATACGCTCAACGAGTTGGGTCCGGCGCTCCAGTTTACCTGGCTGCTGTTCTTGAGTACCTCGCTGCTGAGGTAATTATCTTGTTTTTGTAATTTTTATGGGTATTGTTGTTTGATTATAAAAGATGTATCTAAATGGTTATAATTTATGTTTTTAGGTGTTGGAATTGGCTGGAAACGCAGCTAGAGACAACAAGAAGAACAGGATTGTTCCTAGACATCTTCTTTTGGCTATTAGGAATGATGAAGAGTTGGGAAAATTGTTGGGTGGTGTGACAATTGCTTATGGAGGTGTTCTTCCTAACATTAATCCGATTCTTCTTCCAAAGAAGACGGATAAGGCGGCTAAGGAGCCGAAATCACCTTCTAAAGCTGCCAAGTCACCAAAGAAGGCTGTTGCTGCTTAACTTGAATATCTTCATTGGCTACTCTTTTTCTCATTTGTATTGAGTAGTTAGTTGGGTAGGATTTTGTTTAGAAAATTGTAGAAGATGATGGAGAGATAATTATAATTTTTTATATGGTTTTTTTGGGTGTGGATTGAATCAAGAATTTGAATGAAAGAATGATCTTTGGGAAAGAATATACTGCTGTTATTGTTAAATTGATACCAATTTGGATAAATCCCCAAATCTTGAACGTAGTTTAATGAAACAACCCAGTAATTGAAACCCATCTTTTTTGTTGAGGATTTTGATGTAATTTCCAGGTGTGGCTGTTGAGTATTCATTTTCCTCCTCTTTAATATCAGTGGGGCTAGTAGCCCTTGTTACTTCTTACTCCCTGTTATGCTTTAATAGCTGTTGTTGAGTATTTTTTTTATAGTTAGATGCACTTTAGGGTTATACCTAGAGAAGATTTGGTTAATTTGTAATTAGTATTGGTGTTTGATTATCTGTTTTTAGTTTTTGGAATTGGCTGGAAATGTAGCTAGAGACAGTAAGAAGAACAGGATTGTCCCTAGGCATCTTGTTTTTGTAGTGAGAAATGATGAAGAACTGGTGAAATTGCTGGCTGGAGTGACGATTGCTCAAGGAGGTATTCTTCCTAACATCAATCCGGTTCCTTTGCCCAAGAATAATGACAAAGCAGCTGTCGCGACCCTACATCTGTGGGCACTCCGGTGGGAGAGCACAACCACGAATAAGATCAAGTAAAGTTACTGTTAGACATAGCAAATATGAACTTTTTGAACTTCATTGTGGTAGCTCAGAGATATTTATAGGGTAATCGTACCTGAGTTAAGAGCGTTACAAACAATATCAAAGCCTACAGGGTAATATGAGAAAGTGTCACGGGAGCACATTTTAAATCCCGCGAAAACAAAGTGCCATGTGAGTTATTTACAGAGTCTTAACCGAGAGAGACTAAGACTGTGAATGAGATCGCGACAAAGCCGTCACGTGATTAAGTTGATAGATATTGTGATGTCCCGAATCGAGATATCACAATAAATATAGTCTCTTTACAAGAGTGAGTGAAGCAAGAGTGAAGCTAAATAAGTTGATAAATATTGTGATTTCTCAAATTGAGATACCACAATAAAGACTCTTTACAAGAGTGAAACTAAATATATGTCTTTGTGGTTATCTTTCAAGATTGCGTTGTGGTGAATCAGTCGTTTGTTTGAAGGTATTTTTAGTTTGTTTCTCACAGATAATGCTTAGGGAGTTCAGGACGTTACAAATAATATTAGAACTGACCCGGTAGTAATGGTTTACGATGAAAATTGAGAATTTTTATTTGATCATTGGTTCAACTATAAAATAAATAACAATTTTTCTGTCAATAAAATTTGTTTTTTTTACTAGGGACTTGGGCACCCAAGATTCCGGACTAAACTCAACCCCTTCTTCATATTCATATATTATTATCGTGGTTTATTATGATTAGAGATTTTGAATCCATGTTCTAACTATTTTTACTCTGTTTGGAGTTTAATTTCATTTTCAATATCCTTATAGCTTAAGTTTTGGATATGGTTAAGGATAAAAAAAATAAAATAGTTTTCTTCTTCTAATCTATGGAGAGATTTATGTTTTGCTCAAATCCTCCCTTCAAGGTGGATTGCTAAAGCGTATATTATTTTAGAAGAATTCTCTAGCTTCTCCACCTCAATGTGAACCTAGCTAGTTGATTTCTTCTTCAATGTCATTGATAAATAATAGTGTAATAATTGAAGTATGGTGAACAAAGTATGGGTAAGGATAAAAAATTTAGTTAGTTTTCTTCTTTTAATTTATGGAGAGATTTATGTTTTGGTCAAATCATCCCATCAAGGTAGATTGCTAAATCATATATGATTTTAGAAGAATAATTCTCTAGTTTCTCCACCTCAATTGTACCTTTCGATTTCGTCTTCAATGTCATTCTTAAATAATAGTATAATACTTGAAGTATGGTGAACAAAGTTAGTCATTTTCGCACATAAACAATTTGATGTAAGATTTTTATTTCCCCACCATAATAAATTCAATAATAGAAAACATCAAACAAAATAATATGAATGGCCATCAATAATTCATTATCATGTTCAATAAGTCGATCAATATGGAAAACATCATAAAAGATGAAGAAACGACACAATCTCCCTAGTCTTCACAATAAATAGCACCACCATCCCCTAAACAATCTTTTTATGTCTTGTTTAAATTTATAATGGAAAGTTAAAAAAGATATGAATATGACGTGACAAGAACAACTTGACAAATTTTTAACACTGTTTGTAATTTTTGTCAATTTGAACAAATTCAACATATTTATATAAGTTTTTTTTAAAAAAACAAGCATACTCCAAAAAAAAAGAGGAAAAAACCCAACATGATTGTATTAAGCTAGACAAACCTTAAACTTGATATAAAAGAAAAAACTGAATAAAAACGAAATGAAAACACATTCAAACTACAAGTTCACAGCATTATTAAAACCATACACAAACTTTTAACTTTTATTTTGCCTTGAAGTTATCCAATTGAGTGACTTTGTCGTATGTGATCTTCCAATTTTGGCATAAGTTCCAACTTTGCTCACTTGTGGGAATATGCCTCCGCGTTCCCATGAGTGAGTTACAATCGAATATAATACTTCTCCACACCTCATCAATGCTACAGCGGACTCTTGAAAACGCTCTAGCATTCCATTATTGCCAAACATGATAAACAAATATAACCAAAGAAACACTTGAACACATTAAAATGAAAATTTTCACCTTATACTTTTAAAATAACCACTTCCGTTATGTCTCCATTCCCTTGGAATACTAACGAACTCCATGGACTTGGCAAATTTCTTCATAATTCCAAAGTAAATTGGCAAGAACCAAATAGACGATCCATTGTCTCCTCCTCACGGTCACATATATGGGTATTTGGAATCCGGTATATTCATAAACTATTGATATGATCCCTCGTTGAGTCTTTCCCTAAACAACAATCACAAGTTAAATTGGCGCCTTAAAATAATTTTGAAGGAACATACAAAATGAAACCACCCCACATTGCCCCCATCTCACAAATAGACTCTCAAACTATGTTTGAATTAAACTTTCCACCATTCTCAAACAATCCAATCACGTGAATCACTAGTATCGTTAAATACAAAGTATGAATGGAATTAAGAATTCTTATAACTTTTGGAATATGTCTTAGGAGGGTGTTCCATTCCCGGTTCTTAATGTCTTTAATAGTGACATTAAGACAATTTTTCCTTATTCGAATTTCGAACTCTTCCAAACTCCGCCTTGAGAACAATATACTAATTTTCAAACTAAGGATCATGCAAGAACAGGTTCCACGAACCATCACCTACCCGAATGTTGAATAACGACATAGCATTCTCCTTGAGCTTGAGAATCTTTTTGAGTGACTATGTCATTTTCATCTTGATTTTACATGTCCAAACACTTGGCTCTTTTTTCCATTAACCTCGAGTGTACCCATCGAATTCATAAAGAATCATGTTTCGTTTCAATCGCCCAAAAATGTTTATACGTAAGTGCCCTATTCCACTCCACACAGTTTTTGAACCCAATACCTCCTTCTTCTTTTGGTTTACATACATCAACCCATTTGACATTTTTCTCGCATTGACATTGATTCCCCCAAATAAAGTCCCTCATAAGTCGATCAAGATCTTTCGTAACCTTATTTGGGAGTACGATTTGTTACGTCCAATAACTAATGATACCCATAACAACCCATTGAACAAGCTCAATTTTGCCCGACCATTAATAAAACTCTTCAATTAGAGTCTTCAGTGTGAAACTTGGAACTGCTTAGATGTTAAAGGAATGTCTAGATATCGGATCGAAAGAGTGCCTTCCTTGATACCCATAAATTATTATAGTTCCATGAAAACAACTTTCTTCTAGTTAAAAATGTTGATCCATAATTTATTTTATATTATTTCCAAAAAGAATTTATTACAATTATAATAGAAAAAAAGTAATTATCTATAAAATAATTAAAGTGTTTTAGAAAATTTAGTTTTGTCGTTTAACCAAACGACATTTTTCTTATTTCTAAACATGTAAATAAATTATTTCGATTGTTTTTCAGAAATAATTTAAATAAATTAAAACAACACAAAAGAATGTGAAATTAGAGAAACAAACTGTGTGTTTCTTTTTTTTCCTAGATTGATTGATTTCCAATATATAAAAGAAAAAATAAATAAATAATAAATCATCAAAATAATATAAAAATAGAGAAAGAAACTATATATTAAATAAGCATGACATGGCAAATCCCGGTTCCTATTGGTTTATTACGATATACACGGATCGAGACTGCAAACTCAAGAGCCGTTGATGTTATTTTTAAATCTAACGGACTACAATTTTGTATACACGGATCGCGTTGCTTTATAGATCCCTATATAATTGCACCTCAAATAATCTTAAATTCATCATCTTAATCATTCTTCATCTTCAAATCTTTCATTCAGCTCAACCCATCTCCCAAGAATCAGTATTCAGTAGAGAGATTAACATGGATTCAACAACAAAGGGTAAAAAGGGTGCCGCCGGAAGGAAGGCTGGAGGTCCCAAGAAGAAGTCTGTAACCCGATCTGTCAAGGCTGGTTTGCAATTTCCGGTTGGTCGTATCGGCCGGTACCTTAAGAAAGGTCGATACTCCCACCGCGTCGGTTCCGGCGCTCCAGTTTACTTGGCCGCTGTTCTTGAGTACCTCGCTGCAGAGGTATTAATCATCTATTTCTCTTACTTTATTAGCTAGATTCGTTTTAGGGTTATACTTATGCTAGATTTGATCGATTTATAATTTGGGTTTGTATCTAAATTGTTGTTTGTTCTTTATATCAGGTGCTAGAGTTGGCTGGGAACGCAGCTAGAGATAATAAGAAGAACAGGATTATCCCAAGGCATCTTCTTTTGGCAGTGAGGAATGATGAAGAACTTGGAAAGTTGTTGGCTGGAGTGACGATTGCACACGGAGGTGTTCTTCCTAACATCAACCCGATTCTTCTACCCAAGAAGACAGACAAAGCGCCCAAAGAACCCAAATCTCCATCCAAAGCCACTAAGTCACCTAGGAAAGCTGCTGCTTAAAACTAGCATCATTTTCATTGACTGCTGTTTTCTCACTTGTATTTACTGCTGAACTGTAGCTGTTGTTGATCCTCTTTAACAATTTGTAGAAGATTAATGGATTTTTATCTATATTCTCTCTTTAGTTTGAATCAAAACCTCCAAAATTTCAACATGTTTTGCCACTACTAAATTGATTATTATTGTATTAAGACTGATTAATGGTCACTCCCTTAAGATGTTTCATTGGTAGAGAAGAATAAGGTAGAGAATTAGATTGATTTGATAAGGAAAAACAATGAGTAGAAAATATATCATAAGCCGTGGATTGAGGTGGTTTTGTTAATTGGAAAAAACTGTGGTTTATCACCAAAAAAAAAAAAAAACCATAAACCTAAAGTAACTCTCATTTAGGTTTATGGTCTTTTTGTAAACCTAAATGAGAGTCTCTCATACTTCTAGCCATCTCTGGTGTGTAAGCTTATGAGTTCGGTAATCACTAATATGATTATATAGGTTGAATATGATGTCACTAATATGATGTCACTAATATGATTATATAGGTTGAATATGATGCTGGGTTTAAATGAGAGTGAACCGACATTAATGTGGCAGAGTGGACACAACATTGAATAGCCATGTAACATAAATCATTCACATGAGGTCATGGTTCAAGACTTTACCCTGGACCATTGTCAGAAAAAAACTAAGCAAACTATGAGTCTTTAGATCACAATCTAAAGTGGAATATAGATGCCCAATAATAATCTTCTTCTACAATGAGAACCAAGACTCAACTGCCCAACATTTCATATCATAAAAAATCATGGATTTCGATACAAATTCATACATACATCTTGACATTCATTGTTCATATGAAGGTTAATTTATCCAGTGAAATTTACATTGATCTTTTTCTTAAACATGTGTAACTGTCATGTTACAATTGTTGAAAGTGGTATGACTTATGAGAGGAATGGACTATATTGATTTGTTAGTGGGTCAAAAGATATGATGGTGAATATTGTAAATTGGTTGGGCTGTTATTTGAATTATTGAATATAGCAGTTTTTTTTTTTTTTTATCAATAAGATGCTTGTGATTGCTGCAATGCATAAAAGGGAATGAAATTATCAACTAGTGATGGATAAGGTTGAAGATTAGAAACCATATTTTTAATCAACAAAAAAAAAAGATTTGACAAAAAAATGAATGGAGATTGGGGTGTTATTTGAATATAACAGTCTTTTTCAGTCAGTTGGTGTGATTGCTGCAATGCATAGAAGGGAATGAAGATATAAACTAATGATGTGTTGTAAGGAAGGAAAGGAATTGATGATCAATGACATATGAAAAAAACAGATGAGAGATTTTGCAACTATTAATAGGTAAAATAACAGTAAAAACGTAAACACTTAACTTAAATAAGCGTAACTATAGAATAATAGTGATGTAACAAAAATTAATATAAACTATAAACAATTAATGATTGATATTAATTTATATATTAAAGGCAAATTGTTACAAATATCCATATTGCCTTAGTATCACCCAACAAGAAGAGTTTTATTAGACTATTTCCAATTGTCAACATTTAGAAGTTCAAACAATGAGTGAATTTGTTAAGTGAGATCGGTTTCGTGAACATGTCAGCAGAATTACGATGAATGCTGATTTTCTTCAACTTGATACTTCTCTCAATATAAAGAAAATGATAACGAACATCAATATTTTGATTTTATAATGATGCACTTGATCTTTGGCCAAATAGATAACACTTAATCTATCACAAAAAACAATTTCCTAATCATGATGGATACCAATGTCACTGATTAATCTTTGGCTGCTTCCGTTAGCCTTGGTAGTGGACGACGTCACAGTCGACTGTAATGTTGCCTTCCAACTAACCACAAAGTCACCAAGGGTGTAAACATAACAAGTCATTGATCTTCTATCATCGATATCTGAAGCATAATCTGAGTCTGAATAACCAGTTACGCGACATTTGTTATTACTCCAATAAATGAGACCAACATCTGATATGCCTCTCATAAGCAAAATATTCGTTTTACCGTTTGCTAGTGTTCATTACCAGGTTGAGACATAAACCTACTAACAACACTAACTAAATACGCAATATTAGGTCTAGTGCAGACCATGACATACATTAAACTACCAACCACACTGACATACAATACATGACATGTGTAACTTCTTAGCTTCAGATTGTGTGCGAATGTAGACAAATGATCATTAACAACTATATGAGTATTTATTGCCTTTGCTGTACTCATCCCAAAACGAGACAACATTTTCAAAATATAACTCTTCTGTGAAAGAAACAGGGCCGCCCAGGGGCAAGCCCGGAAAGCCCATGGGCTAGGGCAGACCCACCCCCTAGGCAACCCAGTTCTTATTTAAAAAAATATACTGTGATATTTTTTACCTTTTTTTTTTCCATTTTAAATAGTAACTTTTTTTAACTTTTCTTTTCAAGCATGACCATCACAATCTAATTATTTTATATTATTCTTTCCTAATTTCTTAATTTAATATATTTTTTAAAATTTTTTATAAACTACTTAAATTAATATATATTCTTATAAATTATATAAACTTCTTATACTTATAAATTCTACATAATATACTTTAACTTTATTAATTTTTTTTCTAATTTTTGAATTAGTTCTCAAATTTTCTAAGGTTATTTTTTAATCATCTTTTAATTTATATACTTAAATATTTTATTATAACTATATTGATTTTTTGAATTAGGTATTTAGTAAATTAGTAATTAATAGGTTATTGTTAATACTTGATGCTTATGATAGATTTTAGTTATTTAGTATCAATCCAAGGAAATTAGAAATTTAGTTTTAAAATATTTCATCTCCGTTACTTAGAAACTAGTAATTAATATGATAGTTATTAGATTATAAGTTTATAAATTAGGATTTAAAATTATGTTATATATAAATAATGTCATAACATGTTTGTTGAATTACTATTTGTTAATTTTTATTAAAAAAATAATTATTTTAATATATGTATTTTTTGAGTTATGACGAAGAGTATAAATCAAAATAGAGTGAGGTTTCGTCCATTTCAAAAACAAACTTCTAGATCTTATAATAGAAGAATCAAACGACGAAATGATGCATGACAAAGTCATTGGTGCGCTCGATTTCTAAATTATTCAATGCAAAAAATCAAAGTTCTATCCCTTCGAGTTCGAGTTTTAGAGATGAAGACATAAGTGATAGAGAAAATGACACTATTAGAAATAAAAAAAATAAGTGATGAAGAAAATAATGTCATTAGAGATGAATGTGATAATGAAGAAGATGATACTTTTCAATATGAGGTTTTGAACCACCTACAAAGGATAATATTAGAGATCAATGTATCAATGAAAAAATGAGTATCAAGGTGTTAATGAAGAAAATGAAAAAGAAGAAAAATGTATTAATGGTGAAAATGATGAGGAAGAGGAAGAGGAAGAGGAAGAGGAGGAGGAAGAGGAAGGTGTTAACGAGGATTATGAGAATAAATGTGTTATTAAAGATGAGAACTATGATCCGGGAATGTGAGGAAGTATTTACGACAAAATGAAGATAATGTTAGTTGTTCGAGGTCCAATTAAGATCATAAATGAAAATGATGTATTTCCAAACGAAAGTGTTCGAGGTAGACACTTTTCATCTTCTCTTTATTCAAAACAAAAATTTTGTATTTATAAATTAAAAAATGTGGGTCTAGGGCAACCCAACATTGCGGGCCGGCACTGGAAAGAAATATATTCTTTTAAACTCGATCTCTTACTATTTCCATGCCTAGAAATTTTTGTGCTCCACCTAGATCTTTCATATCAAACTCGGAACTAAGAAGCTCTTTCAACTTTTGAATCTCTAACATTTTATTGACTGCGATTAATATGTCGTCTACATATATGAGTAAATAAATCAAAGAACCATTACCAATTTTGTTGTGATAGGCACAACAATCATATGCACTCTTATTGTAACCATGTTCAATCATGAAATTGTCGAACCACTTATACAATTATTGAGGAGATTATTTAAGTCCATACAAAGACTTTTTTAGACTACAAACATATGTTTCCTTACCAGGAATGTTAAACCCTTCAGGCTGACTCACCAATATATCCTTCTCAATCTCACCATGTAAGAAAAGTCGTCTTCACGTCTAATTGCTCGATTTCTAGATCCTGATGTGCTACTCTAGCTAGTAGTACCCTAATAGAAGTGTGTCAAACTATATGTGAGAATATCTCGTTGTAGTCTACGCCTTCTTTTTGACTGAATCCCTTTATCCATTTTCACCCAATGACTCTTCTCCCATTAGGTAAAGTAACTAACTCCCATGTATTATTCTTGTGAAGTGATTCTATTTCCTCACACATGGAAGCAACCATTGCGCAAAATCACCACCATGAACAACTTCACTATAAGAAGATGACTCATTATGTATAACATCTTCAACTTCAGGTGAAGTGCATTTCTTTAGTATCATTCATAGAGGGACTGATTGTCATACTTTTAGGACCAATTGACATTTTTCTTCCCTCGATTGAATGAATTAAACTGTCAGGAGCTTTAATTTGACTTATAGGTCGTGTAGCAATGTCAAATTGACATTCAGGTACTCTAAATTGATAAACTTCCTTAGATGGTTTATCAGTATCTCGTTTCATGTTAGTTGTCCCTTAAATTGGAGCCACCTCAAGCTCCACATATTTCTCGGTACTATCATTTTCTCTAGAAAGTGATGGCTTGATAGAGGAGTTAAGTATAAACATCTCATTAAATGTGACATACATATTGAAGATTATTATACATTCAGAAGATGACCATATTCTATATCCTTTGACTCAATCTCCATAGTACATGAAGATACCCTATTTTCCCCTTGGTTCCAATTCCCTTCACTAGCATGATAGTAAGATGTGCACCCAAAACCTTCAAGTGAGAATAATCAACGACGTTACCAGACAATACCTCATAAGGGATTTTGCAATCAAATCTAGTATGAGGTGCATAATTTATCAAATAGCAAGCCGTTAAGACAACCTCGCTCTAGTACTTTCTAGCAAATCCAACATTAGAGAGCATGTTTCTAACTCATTTTAACAGCGTTTGATTCACCCTTTTTACTACACCATTATTCTATGGTGTACCTCGGATAGTGTGATGTCTTGCAATCCCCATATCCCTGCAGAACTCATTAAACTAAGATGAACATAATTCAAGTCCATTATCTGTTCGCAACCTCTTAACCTTATTTAAAGTTTGATTCTCCACTAGTTCCTTCCATTGTTTGAAGGTATTAAATAACTTGCTCTTATGTCTCAGAAGATATAACTAGGTCATCCTTGAATAATCATCTATAAATGTTACAAAGTAGTTATAACCTCATATACCTTCAACTTGAGCAGGACCCCAACAATTCGAGTGGATATAATCTAGTGTGCCCTTAGTTTTGTGAACCCCCTTACCGAACTTATTGCGATATTTTTTTCCCAAAAATGTAGTGTTCACACAACTCAAGGTTGGTAACCTTGTGGCCAAATAGAAGATACCATTAGGACATAATTTGCCCGATTCACAGATTTGGATGCGACCATAGTAGAACTTGTCAGCGTCTTACCTTGTAGTATATACAAAGTATTCTGTTTGATATCTTTAAGTATTACTTTTGAACCTTAACTGATGCACACTGTTCCTTCTTCACCGCTAAACTTGAAACCTTTATCATCTAAAATGCCTAAAAATATTAAGTTCTTTTTTAGTTTAGGAATATGAACACCAATTAGGGTCATTCTTTACCATCATTAGTTAGAATCATAATAGTCTCAATACCCACAGTTTTACATATGACATTGTTTCCCATGAAAACGTTTTCACCACCATAATCTTCATAGATATTGAACTATTCTTTATTCAGAATCATATGATATGAACACCTTGATTCCAACACCCACGTATCAATAAGACATACATAAGCATTAACTACAAGGGTAATGCCCTCTTCAGAGTCGGTGTCTCTGTCTTTATGTGCTATAGCAGACGTGAAATATTTGTCTTTTTTCTTAGTATTTGTTTTTCCAATGACCAGGTACTTTACAGTAATTGTAGATGTCTTTAGCACTAGGACCCTTAGATTTGTATTTTTGATCATTCTTCTTTCTAGACCCTTTGTAGTTGACCATGCTGACAATCAACTTAAATGCTTGACTGTCTACAATTTCACTACTCGCCTTATGGCGTAGTTCTCTAGTATGAAGTACTAACCAAACTTCCTCTAGAGTCACAGTGTCTTTATCCACAACGAACGATTAAATATAATTTTCAAACGAGTTGGGTAAAGATACCAACATAATTAGTGCAACATCTTCATCTTCGATCTTAACATCTATATTTCTCAATTCAAGTAATATAGTGCTTAACTTATTAAGATATTCACGAATAGTCTTACATTCAAGCATACAAAGACTGAACATACGTTGTTTTAATAACAATGACTTTATCATGTACAAAAACTCTAACTTCGACCACAGACCGATTATGGTATCTTCATCTGATACCTCGGTAATCACTTCATTAGTCAAATAAAGTAAAATCGTTGAGTGTGCCTTCTCTTCTAATGCCTCAAGCTCAATAGTGATTTTACTAGAGGTAGTCTCCTTTGCAGGACCTGCAACAATTTTCACCTTATCCTTCGACAATGGTGCCCAGACGCCTTATTGTGTAAGCAAGGTTCACATTTTGATTTGCCATAGACCAAAAGTGTTTCGCTATGTGAATCTTTCGATTTTCAGATTCATTGAAGACATCTTCTCGGCAAATAACAAATATTGATAAACTAATCGGATATAATGTGCTCTAATACCAATTGTTGTGCGGAATGAAAGAAAGTGATGATCAATAACGTATGAAAAAAATAGATGAAAAGAGAGACTTTTTTAATTATCAAAAATGAAAAAGCATACCGGAAATAAAACAGACTAAAACTATTAATATGTAAAATTATATGAAAACGTAAACACCTGACTTAAATAAGCGTAACCGTAGAATAATGGTGATATAACTGAAATTAATATAAGGCAAAATCAATTAACGGTTAATATTAATTCCTATGCTAAAGGCAAATCGTTACATGATGGATATGATTTTTAATATTTGATTTCAACCAAATATCTAATCGAATTTGAATAAACCTCGAATTTTATTTTCGGTTTTTGAATCGAATTTTATACAAATTCGAATTCAAATACGGTTTTCGAATCGAATTTTAAACAAATTTAAATTCAAATACGATTTTCGGTTTGATTTTCGAGTTGGGATTTAAACTCAAAAACCAAACCAAAAACTGAATTTATTTTTAATATTTATTATATTTTATTAGACATAATTAAATAATCATATATTTTATTATATATTAAATTAGGTAAGTCGCTAACCTTCCAAATCTATAAAACTCTAACCCTAAAATTTGTTGATAGTGAGAGTAAAAAAGAAATGTAAGTACAATTGTAATAATGAGTACAATTATGTATGTGTGTTTAATATTTGGTGAATCGAATATCCGACCGAATTCGAATGTTAATAATATTCAGTTCGGTTTTTGAATAACCCGAAACCGATGAACACCCATTGAGATTAGAAACCATATTTTCAATCAAAAAAATAAGATTTTTACACAAACGATTAATGGTTGATATTAATTCCTATACTAAAGGCAAATTGTTACATGATGAATATGATTTTTAATATTTGGTTTCAACCAAATTTCTAATCGAATTTGAATAAACCTCGAATTTTATTTTCGGTTTTTGAATCGAATTTTATTTTCGATTTTTGAATCGAATTTTATACAAATTCGAATTCAAATACGGTTTTCGAATCAAATTTTAAACAAATTTAAATTTAAATACGGTTTTCGATTTGATTTTCGAGTTGGGATTTCAACTCAAAAACCAAACCAAAAACTGAATTTATTTTTAATATTTATTATATTTTATTAGACATAATTAAGTAATCATATATTTTATTATATATTAAATTAGGTAAGTTGCTGACCCTTCCAAATCTATAAAATTCTAACCCTAAAATTTGTTGATAGGGAGAGTAAAAAAGAAATGCAAGTACAATTGTAATAATGAGTACAATTATGTATATGTGTATTAATATTTGGTGAATCGAATATCCGACCGAATTTGAATGTTAATATTAAGTTCGGTTTTTGAATAACCCGAAACCGATGAACATAGGGGTGGCAATTTGAAACCGCCCCGCTGAAACCGAGCCGAACCGAACCGATTGGTATGGTTTTTCCCCGCTTTGACTGGGGATCGGGGCGGATCGGGGAAAACCCGAAATATGTTGACCAGGGTTCGGGGTGGGGATGGTATTTACATGCACCGAACCGATCCCCGAACCGAACCGAACCGATAAAATATAATTATATTTATTTAATAAAAATATATTAATTAATGAAATCATTAATTAATGTCATCATTACTTTTCTCTTTTTCATTGAAAATCTTTTTATCTTCCATCCTCTACAAGCTATCTTTAATACACAATGTCTCTAATTATTTTTTACTTTTTATCTCTTCATCTTCCTCTCCTCTTCCTCAATCCTCATTACCATTTCTCTCTCTAGAATTTATTTTAATTTTAGTTACATCTTCTTTATTCTACACACATGATCCATGATTCTCTCTTGAATCTTGAAGGTGTTTTCAGTTTGAAGGTTAGTTAAACTCTTTGCTAATATTATTTTACTGTTTTTTACTAATCAATATAAACAAAATGGCATCACGTCTTTTTGTAGGGTGTTTTCTATATTCGTCTTTGTCTTTCACAATCTTTGTTACGTCTTCTCTCGACTTGACAATGATATTTTCGATTTTATTTAAATATGTAATATATATAATAATACTTCATTTTATTTATTAATATATTTTTTTTATTAATACAGAATGTGATCCTAACCATAACCATTGAAGAATGAAGATGAAGAATGAAGATTTAATTGGATTGAAGAATGAAGATGAAAAATGGAGATTTAGTCCAATTAGAGTTTTTGTTATATTTTGAAACATTATTATTATTGGAAGTTTATTTGTTTTTGGTATATAATACTTTAAAATTATTATTATTGAATGTTATTTTTGTTTGGTATTTAATATTTTGATAATTTATAACTCTAAATATATGAATTATTTTATTTTATTATTTATATTTTAAATTTAAATTGTTATTCGGTTTCGGTGCACCGCGGGGAAACCCCGTACCCGATCGGGGCGGGGATGGTTTATATTTAAAAACCAAATTGGGAATCGGGGCGGGGATCGGGGCGGGGTGGGTAAATTCGGGGCGGGGATGGTATTGTCATTCACCGAACCGAACCGCCCCATTGCCATCCCTTCATGAACACCCATTCAGATTAGAAACCATATTTTCAATCAAAAAAATAAGATTTGACAAAAACAAATGGAGATGCGGGGTATCGATCCCCGTACCTCTCGCATGCTAAGCGAGCGCTCTACCATCTGAGCTACATCCCCTTTGTGTTATATTTTTTTTATATAAAATATTAGTTGAATATAGATTTATTGATTTTGTTCAATATTAGTTAAGTATGATGTATATAAATTAGATTATGAATGGAAATGAAATTAATTTGCAAGTAAAGAATATCTCCTGTCTGTTTAGCTTTATAGATTGCATAAACAATTAACTAAACTATACATATGCCTTTCCCCAATAGCCAAAATTCCCCCAAACAGTCAAATTTCCCCTTTTTCACGTTCATCAATTCTTTTCTTCTCCTGAAGCAATATTCTTCTTTTCCTTATTATTCATACTACAACCCATCCTATATAAATTGCTCCACCTCATTCAATTAATCAAATCATAATATTTCAAAGTAACAATGGCTAATTCTGGCATACTATTCACCGAAAGTAGACTAACCGATTCTTTGAAGCAGAACCGCTCCTACACTAAGAAATGCTTTCTCAGGTTCACATTACTAACTATTCCATAATGTATTTATGAATTAGAAAAATATGTAATGATTAATCTCATGATCATTATGTGATCGATAATGTTAAGGTTGATGGCGAAAGGGAAACGAGTGATGAAAGGTCAGCAATTTAGAGAGGATATAGAGAAGTCAACAGGTGAAAAACTTGATCAAAGGTCGTCCAAACTGTTCTTGGATGGTGAAGTTATCAATGCCTGTCAAGAAGCTATAGTTCTTCCTCCATATGTTGCACTAGCAATAAGAACCAGTCCTGGTTCATGGGAATATATCAAACTTAATTCAGAAACCTTTGAAGCTCAATCCATTCCTTCAAGAGATTATTTGAAACTCAAGGAATTAATATTTGATGTTAATTGGTTAGTCAGATTATACCATTTATTCATCATCATGAGAAATGATAGTATAATAGTAGTAAAACAGATTGACATGATAATTTTGATGGCAGGGCAAAGGATGAAAATGCACTTGAATTAGATTTTGGGGCCTTAGACTTCTCCACTCCAAAAATGTTGCTGCCAACATCCATTGGTAAAGGCCTCGATTTCACTTCCAGATTCGTCGCGTCGAAGATTGGTGGTGCGAATTCGGACGAATCCAGGCAATTGCTGGACTACTTGTTGGCCCTTGCCCACCAAGGGGAGGTAATTAATTTGTTAAATTTGCATACAAATGTCAAAATGGTAACACATAATGAATTTAATTAAAACATGTTAACTTTTATTGCAGAAATTGATGATAAATGATATGCTCAACACTGTTCCAAATCTACAAACAGCATTGGCCTTGGCAGACATCTTTCTTTCTTCATTTCCTAATGACACACCTTATAACAGCTTTGGACCCAAGTAAAATCATTAATTCTCTTCATTCTTAATTTTATGAATTAATTATGTAAACTAAATTAAATGAAATAAAATTGATTGTAGGATGAAGGAATGGGGTTTTGAGAAAGGATGGGGAAACAATGCAGGAAGAACTAAAGAGACTATGAAGATGTTAGCCGAGATACTAGAGGCGCCAGATTCGGTTAAGCTAGAATCATTTTTTAGCCGCCTTCCAAACATGTTTAACATAGTCATCTTCTCCGTTCACGGTTACTTTGGTCAGGCAGATGTTCTCGGTTTGCCCGACACTGGAGGCCAAGTTGTTTATATTTTGGACCAAGTTAAAGCATTTGAGGATGAGATGGTCCAACGAATAAGTGATCAAGGCTTAAACGTTAAGCCTCGGATTCTTGTGGTTACTCGACTTATACCCGAAGCTGCCAAAGGAACCAAATGTGGTGTAGAACTTGAGCCAATCTTAAATACAAAACATTCACATATCCTTAGAGTTCCTTTTAGGACACTAGAAAAGGGAGTTTTAGGCCAATGGATTTCGCGGTTTGATATTTACCCTTACTTGGAACTATTTTCTCAAGATGCAACCACCAAGATTCTCGAGCATATGAAAACTAAACCGGATGTTATTCTTGGGAACTATACCGATGGAAATTTGGTGGCGTCTCTCGTGGCTAACAAGCTTGGCGTAACATTGGTATGAACAAAACATAACATTTCATTTTCCATGTAGCTTCGAGATTGTCTTATATTGTCTGTCCCCGAAACAAAATAACAGGGAACGATCGCTCACGCTTTGGAGAAAACTAAGTATGAGGATTCGGATATCAAGTGGAAGGAGTTGGATCCAAAGTATCATTTCTCTT
Source organism: Impatiens glandulifera (assembly GCF_907164915.1). NCBI lineage: Eukaryota > Viridiplantae > Streptophyta > Magnoliopsida > Ericales > Balsaminaceae > Impatiens > Impatiens glandulifera. The sequence goes on along the minus strand of NC_061862.1, from coordinate 22,850,932 downwards.
GTCAATTCACAGCCGACGTTATAGCGATGAATGCAGCCGATTTCATCATAACAAGCACTTATCAAGAAATTGCTGGAAGGTTATTTATACACAAATTGAATTAATAATGTTATATAATTGTTTGTTTGCATAATAAATTTGATTTGTGTTACTGTTTCAGCAAGAAGAGACCTGGGCAATATGAAAGCCATGCAGCATTCACCATGCCAGGCCTTTTCAGAGCTGTTTCGGGCATCAACGTTTTCGACCCGAAGTTTAATATCGCTCCCCCTGGAGCCGATCAATCCGTGTACTTTCCATTTTCCGAAAAAAGCAAAAGACTCGTCTCCTTCCATCCCACCATTGAAGAACTTCTCTACAATAAAGAAGATAATAATCAACACATGTCAGCCAGTCTATTCTCTTCATTTTTTTCAAAACTGTTTTCGTCAAACTAACTACTCTATTTTCATTGAACAGAGGTTACCTAGACGATAGGAAGAAGCCGATAATCTTTTCAATGGCGAGACTCGACACAGTAAAGAACATTACAGGATTAACCGAATGGTACGCGAAGAACAAGAGGTTGAGGAGCCTGGCGAACCTAGTGATCGTGGCGGGTTTTTTCGACCCGTCGAATTCAAAAGACAGAGAAGAAATCTCCGAGATCAAGAAGATGCATGTTCTTATCAACAAGTATCAATTAAACGGTCAGTTCAGGTGGATCGCCGCCCAAACAGACAGGTATCGAAACGGAGAACTCTACCGCTGCATCGCAGACACAAACGGCGTTTTCGTTCAGCCTGCATTGTACGAGGCTTTCGGCCTGACCGTCATTGAGGCCATGAACTGCGGGTTACCCACTTTCGCAACGAATCAGGGCGGGCCTGCGGAGATTATTGTTGATGGTGTCTCGGGTTTTCACATTGATCCGAATAACGGCGATGAATCGAGTAACAAGATTGCAGATTTCTTCGAGAAATGTAAGGAGGATCCATTGCATTGGGATAGGACGAGCCAAGCTGGTTTAAACCGCATAAATGAATGGTAAAATTCTCTTTTGGTTGATTATTTATTGTATTTTTTTTTTTATGGGTTCTCATGAAAATAAAAACCTCCATGGCAGCTATACATGGAAGATATATGCAAAGAAGGTGTTGAATATGGGTTCAGTTTATGGGTTCTGGAGACAGATGAATAAAGATCAGAAACAGGCTAAGCTAAGATACATTCAAATGATATACAATCTTCAGTTCAGAGATCTGGTAATAATGATAATGATAATGATAATATAATATAATTTCAGTTTTTTTCAATCAAAACAAGGAAATAGATTGACAAATTTGAATTTTGTTTATTTACAGGCGAAGGGTGTTTCTAATACAGAACAAAAAATAGGTAATAAAGAAGGTGGTGAAGAGAAGAAGGCGGCGGAATCTAGAGAAGCAATTGGTCCGGCAGCCATGGTGGATACAGAGGAGAAGCAGGTGGAGAGGAAGCTGATCGATGGTGGGATTTGCTCGAGATTTTCTTGGGGATGGCTATGTCTCTCTGTTGCTGTCGTGGTTTATGCCTCTGCTAAGTATTACTACAATTACACTGAAAATGGCGACCTCTGAAAGATTTCATTTCATTTGCAAAGTTTCTTTATTCAATAAATGAAAACTCACAGAATTGAATAATAAATAAATAAATAAACATTGAACTATGGATGCTTTTAATTTGTTGTATTTATAGATAAATTACATTGGAACTTATAGAGATTATTGAAGAAAGAAACACCCTTAATTCAATATATTTAGTCTGAATTTAATAATTGAAGTTGAAGAAAAGGAAGATATATAGTAATTATTTTTGGATATAATTCAAATTTTTGTTATTAGACATTAGAAAATTCCTCAGATTAAAAAAACTGTTTTTTAACTATAAAATAAGCTTGATTAGTTTTTTTAGTTATATATTAACATTCAAAGAATATATGTGTTCAAGTCTTTATAACCGAATTATTTTAAAAAAATAAAAAAATAGGGTGGATTAGTCTTTAAACATTTTCAAAGTAACCATAAAATCAATATTTAACATTCATTTACTTTTCACTTATTATCCTTAACATCTACAATATTAAACCTATAAAATTTGGACAAAATTCAATAAAAATATACATTAATGTAATAACAAAATATATATAAACTAATTTGATACTAATTAAAACTAATAAACATGTTCTTTTACTTCTAGTAACTTTTATTTTTTAAACAAAAATCTGCTAATGTGCCATTATTTTAAAAGAGGTGAAGAAATGATGTTTGGGACGGCACTGAATTTGTTATAATTGTTTGAATTACATACTTAATTTCAATTTTTAAAATTTATGAGTGATCTTTAAGATTTTGTTTGATGCAAAATATTTGAGATTGTTTCAAACTAATACTTATTTAATTTAAATAATATTTTTTAATTAAATATTACTTGTGAGTCATACACAATTGTTTTCAAATTAAGTATTGAACTTTGTCCAAGATATTCTCCTTCTTGGTTTTAAAAATATAGAAAAAAACTAATTATAGTAAAACTAATTATAACTTTTTTTTTGCACTTTAGATATTTTTTTTTTTGAGAAAAAAAGTGTAAAATATTTTACCATGCTTCAGGATTTAATATTACTCTAATAAAAATGTAACACTACGATCTTATGTTTCCCTCCAAATATTTAATTATTTGAAGGTAACAAAATAGTAATGTATAGAAGAGAAAGAATATACCAGGACAAATTTTATTCTTTTAATTTATCATAAAATAAGTGTACAAGTATGAGAAATAACAAAAAAAGAAAAAAGAAAAAAGAAAAATAAAAATAACTTAAATCTGAATTGAGAGTTTATTTGATCTTTGAGTTTTAGTTTTATTTTAAGATTTTTTATCTAAAATTTAACTATCACTCAATTTATTTAATTATATATATATATATATATATATATATATTTATTAAAATATTAAAATTATTCTTTATTATGTATATCAAATTATTAAATTTAAGATATGCTTAATTAAAGAAGTTGTAATATTATTGTTAATAGACTATTTAGGTTGAATAGACGAGAGCAGTTCATGTCAGACCTAAATCTTTTTAATTTCAAATGTTAGAGACGCGCTCTAGATTTGTGGCTATCTCGACAATTAAGAACGGAAAAAGAGCAATTGCGGTTAATTTGATCAAATTAAAGTTGTTACGTCGGACTCTTCAAACTATAAACGTTGACTTGGAATCGAGGGTGTCTTGAGCTCGGACCTAATGTGGGCATTTTTTTGGTATGTTTCTCTATGGAAAGATTTTTAAAACAACATTTATCATGCCAATTGATAAGCGTATTAGACCTTACTTGAGGAAGGAATCCGACAACTCATTAATGGTCGGTTAGTTAATATTGAAAACTTACATGTTGTTGCGTCTAAACACAACATAAAACCGCCCGTAGATAGGGATGGTACATGGATTTCAATTGTTTGGAATTGCAACAAATATGTGGAATCATGATCTTCTTAGTTAGAACGGTTGGGTTAAAATTATGGTGCATTATTTAATCCATATAGTTGTTACCTTGCATATATTGTGTTGATACTATGACACATGTATATAAAGTGATGGTGTTGACTAAGTGTCCTATTTTTGTGTCTCCTTCACCAGAATCCTCTTTATTGTTAAATTCACCTTTGTTGGAGGTGTTAACTCCGTTTAGGCTAACGAGAGAGTCAATAATATCCCCATTCTATGTCGATCAAATCCATTTGACTAGCCTTGTAGATGTTGAAAGGTTAGTTGTTGAGAAAATAAATTATGGATGATTTGATATCGTCGAGAGGGTGGTTGAGTAGGATGAAGCTAGATTAAATGAGCCAATAGTTTCTCGCGAGTCTGAGATAGAGTATTTGTGTTCACACTTCTAGGGTTGCGATGCCTACCCAAATGTCAAAAAATGTAGAGTAAGCAGGTGGTGATATATTAAGAGCTGAGTTCATAACTCCTCGTCATAATTCAGTTTTGTTGTCCAAAAAAGAAACTATTGATGAGGTAGAAAATAAATTATGGTCCGCTGTAGAAGATATAATCCAACCCAATCCTATAGAACACTTTATTCTGAGATTAATGTTCTTGAATCACTAGTTTTCATTCATGATGTGTCTGCTGATGAATCACTTAGTTTTTAAACCATATTATGATGTCAACAAAAATATCTAAGTAAAAATATCGACACATTATATTACGATGTATGAAAAAAATTCATTCATAAAGGGGATCATTGAATTAGAAATTGAAGTGTGACCCAATGTGCACGAGATTCCACCATTTCTGTATACTTTCCACTCAAACTTCTCTTCATAAAAAAGTGAATCCCTACAACTTTGGAGAATTTATGTCAAGATTGGTTAATCAAATACGAGGAAGTCACCAAACTATCTAACTTTAAGGCGCGATAAACTTTCTATTATTTTTGTTATTGATTGTTTGTATGATGTTTGTTTTTTTTACTCCTCTTATTTCTCTTAATGTGTTGGTTGATTTTCTAAATTAGAGAAAAGGTTGTGTTGCTCTAATCCATAAACTCATGTTGATTTTTTTCCAGTTTTCAGCCATCCGGTCTCTAATCCAACACATGTCAGCCAATCTCTCCTCTTCATATTTTTCAAAACTGTTTTCGCCAAACTAACTACTCTGTTTTCGTTGAGCAGAGGGTACCTAGACGATAGTAAGAAGCCGATAATATTTTCAATGACGAGACTCGAGATAGTAAAGAACATTACAAAATTAACCGAATGGTACGCAAAGAACAAAAGGTTGAGGAGCCTAGCGAACCTAGTGCTTGTGGAGGGTTTTTTTCAACCTGTCAAATTCAAAAGACAAAGAAGAAATCTCCGAGATTAAAAAGATGCATATTCTTATAAACAAGTGTCAATTAAACGGTCAGTTCATGTGGATCGCCGCCCAAACCGATGTTAAAAAATATGTTAGTTTTTTTATTAGTTTAATATTGTATATGGAGATGTATAACTCCTTGTTCTTATCTAGAAATAGTTAGGTAGTTAGTTGTTATTATCCTATTAGTAGTTAATAGAAGTTAATAGTTAGTTTATGGAAGTTATTTTATTTTTCAAATGTAAGATGATGACTATATATAGCCCTTTATTCCTTTAATAAATTCATCAAGTTCTCTCTTACAAAATTCATCTTCTATAATTCTTTAACTTAACTTGTCAATTGGTATCAAAGCAAGGTCTTCTACGTTGCAACGAAGAAGAAAGGTGAAGTAATCCATGGCAACCAAAAATAATTTTGTTCAAGCTTCAATACCGAAGTTTAATGATCACTACGAATATTGGTGTATGTTAATGGAGAACTTCCTTCGATCCAAAGAGTATTGGGGGTTAATAGAAGAAGAAATTCCGACAATTACTAGAGAATTTGAACCAATAAATGCAGAACAAAAAGCCATTAATGAGGCAAAGCTGAAAGATTTAAAGGTAAAATATTATCTCTTTCAAGCTATTGATAGAACGATATTAGAAACCATTCTAAATAAGGATACATCAAAAGATATTTGAGAATCTTTGAAACAGAAGTATAAATGATATGTTAGAGTGCAAAGAGCACAAAGGCAAGCTCTTCGCAAAGAGTTTGAAATGTTAAACATGAAGACAAAAGAATATGTGAGTAATTATTTTGCTAGAACTCTTGTTATTGAAAATAAAATGAGAGTCATTGGTGAAAAGATGGAAGATGTTGTAATTATTGAGAAGTTTTTTAGATCTATGACATCTAGATTTGATTATGTTGTATGTTCAATTGAGGAATCAAATGACTCTATCAATTGATATATTGCAAAGCAGTTTGTTGGTTCATGAGCAGAGGATGAATGGACATGTTTTTGAACAAGAAAATGCTCTTAAAGCTACATATGTTGATCAAGGAAAAGGAAGGGGTCGAGGAAATGGTGGTAATAGAGGAAGAGGTAGAGGTCGAGGGAGACAATTCTTTGATAAATCTACTATTGAGTGTTATAATTGTCACAAACTTGGACACTTTTCTTTTGAGTGTCCAACCAAAGAAGGTGAGATTAAAGCACATTTTGCTGAAACTAATGAAGATGTTTTGTTAATGGCATATGAAGAAAACAATGTGAGTAATAAAGAAGAATCACGGTTTATTGACTCTGGCTATAACAATCACATGTGTGGGAAAAAGGAAATGTTTTGTAGACTCAATGAAAACATTCTTACAACCATCCAATTCGGAGATAATATAAGTCTGGAGGCTAAGGGCAAAGGAGATGTACGTGTCATTGTGGAAGGGACTATGTAGACCATTCAAGATGTTTTCTATGTTCTTGGTCTGAAATGTAATTTTCTTAGTGCATGCCAATTACTAGAAAAATGTTTGACAGTTCTTCTTCAAGATGGAAAGTGCAAGATATATCATCAAGAAAAGGGAATAATTATGACAACTCAAATGACAACAAATAGGACTTTCATTCTTCATTCTCAAAAGATAAAGAAAGAAGAGACATGTTTCTCATCTATAGAAAGTCAAACTTGATTGTGGCATCAAATGTATGGTCATTTGAGTATTAGTGGATTAAAAACTCTTCAACAACTTGACATGGTGAAGGGACTTCTAAAGTTTGAAGCTCTTTCAGGTTTGTGTGAAGATTGTTTGATAGGCAAACAGAAGAAGAATCCATTCCCTAAATAAAGCAAATGGAGAGCAGAACAAGTACTTCAATTAGTACATAGTGATATTTGTGGTCCTATCAATCCTACATCAAATGGAAACAAAAGGTATTTGAAAATGAAACTCAAGTGTCTTAGAACTGTCTATGGAGGAGAATTCACATCTAATGAGTTTGTAAATTTCTGTCAAGATCATGGAATAAAGAAGCAACTCACTTCAGCCTACACCCCACAACAAAATGGAGTTGCTTAAAGGAAGAATCAAACGATTATGAACATGGTACGGAGTACACTTTCAAGCAGAAAAGTTCCAAAAACTTTCTAGCGAGAAGCTGTAAATTGGACTGTCTATGTTTTGAATAGAAGTCCAACATTAATGGTAAAGAATATAACTCCAGAAGAAGTTTGGAGCGGCTACAAACCTACAGTGGAACATTTCAGAGTATTTGGTTGTATATCTTTTGTGCATGTTCCTGATGTTAAAAGAACAAAATTGGATGACAAAAATCTAAAGTGTGTATTGCTTGGAGTAAGTGAAGAATCAAAAGCTTATAAAATCCAGTCACTAAGAAGATAGTAGGGATGTGAAGTTTGAAGAAGGTGAAAGATGGAATTGGAATACTGGTCTTATAAAGGAAAGTGATGTCACATCTGTTTTGAAAGAAAATGATGATGAAGTAAGAGTCGACATAGAAAGAGGACAAATTAGAAACATTGTTCAAGGGCAAAATAGTAACACTTTAAGTGATACTGAGCAAGTTATTGTTGAAGACAATACTACTAATGTTATTGATGAAGATAATTCTTCTAATGTTGATGTAGAAGATAATACTACTATAGCAGAAGGAAGGGCTTTAAGGGTTAAAATGTTGTTTTTGGCACAATTAGAAGCCCACATCGGAAGATGATGGGAGTGAAAGAAGTTTCTTAGTATATAAAAGAAACTATAAACACAATTAGAATAAATCTCACATCGGAAGATGATGGGAGTTGAGGAAGTTTCTTAGTGTATAAAAGAAACTCTCCCCTCTTTGGTTTATTGCACTCAATATTGGTATCTCTTCTCCTTATTAATTGATAGCTTTAGTGCTCAGAGACGTAGGAAACATTTTGGCCGAACTCTGTTATCAAATTCTGTTAGTGTGTTCTTTCTTTTGTTTTCTTCTTTTGTGGTTCTGTCAGGGATTTTCCCAACAAGTGGTATCAAAGCCGAAAGTTCGTCCTTGGCATGGTGGATTCTTCAAAAGGGGCGTCAACTCCTTCATCATCCTGGACGAGGACAACGATGTCGAATTTGAAGTTTGCGGTGAAAATCTTTGATGGAACTAGGCATTTCGGCATGTGGCAAGGTGAGATTCTAGATTGTTTTTTTCAGTAGGGTCTAGATGTTGCTATTGAGATCAGAAAGCCAGATGGTATAGAAGAAAAAGAATGGAGTATCATGAATCGGGTGGCGTGCGGAACAATTCGACCGTGCCTGTCTAGAGAGCAGAAGTATGCCGTGAAGAATGGAACTTCTGCACATAAACTGTGGTAAGCATTGGAGGACAAATTTCTGAAGAAGAGTGGTCATAATAAGCTTTTTATGAAGAAGAGATTGTTCCGGTTTGATTACCAATAAGTACTACTATGAATGAACATATTACTAAGTTTAATGAATTAGTAGCAGATCTGTTAAACCTTGATGTTAAGTTTGAGAATGAAGACCTTGCTTTGATGTTGCTATCGTCCCTTCCTGATGAAATTGAACACTTAGAAACAACGTTACTTCATGGGAAGGGAAATGTTTCTTTTGATGCTGTAAGTTCTGCTTTATATAGTAATGAATTGAGAAAGCAGGACAAAAGAAAAAGCAAAATAGGTACAACAGATGAAGCATTGATGGTCAGGGCCCGTCAGCAAAGCAAATCAAAAGGGAAAGGAAGAAGATTTGAAAGTAAAGTTGCCAAATATGAATGTGCTTTCTGTCGTGAGAAATTACATTGGAAGATTAACTGTCCAAATTTGAAGAAGAAAGAGAAAGATTTTGAAGATGCGAATGTTGCAGAAAACAAAGGTGATGCAGATTCAGAATACTCTTTATCGATGTCACACACAACATCACATCCTAATGCGTGAATATTGGACTCAGTCTGCACTTATCATATGACACCAGTTCGAAAGTGGTTCTTTGACTTTAAATAACTGGATGGTGGAGTTGTTTACATGTGAGATGCTAGTATATGTAAAACAAAAGGGATAAGTTCAATCAAGCTGAGAAATGATGATGGATCCACCAGAATTATTAGAGATGTTCGGTATATACCGAATATGAAAAAGAATCTAATTTCTTTGGGGGCCTTGGAGTCAAAAGGCCTACATGTGAAATTGTGATAGGATCGGCGTAATCAATAGAGACGGGGTTCTAGCGATTGATAACGACTTAGGATAAATGATTTGATAGAAATCCTATTAAGAATTTAGATCACTCTCTATTCTGCACAAACTCTTGCAAACTCTTGAACGATTCAAGTGCGGAAATGTTTGCTTGAGTTTGAAGCTAAGAACCAAGAATGAAAAGATGACAGAAAGAAACAACACAACAGTTTGTTTATGGATGTTCAGAGTTAACTCTCCTACGTCACCCCTTCTTCCAACCACTAGAAGGATTCACTAAGCTTTCAAGGAATCAAATACAATCGCACGACTAGTTCTCTATTGAACAGAACAAGCTCTGTTCAACTTATAATATGAGGAATATCACTCAGCTAATACAATGCTTTGATTCTAACTCTCTCTTGATTAAACACTCTGTAAAAGCAAGAAATCAGCTCACTTAATTTGTATGCTTAAGATAGAATAATCTGAGTATCGATAGATCGATGATTCTTCCGTTGTCCTTGAGGATCTTTAAATAAGAGTAGGTACCAACAATCGAATCTTCATAATGACACATGGCGAGCTTCCATTGGAACGCCTCCATAGTACACATCAGACTCTGAGCACTAAGATCGTGGCCGTACCAATCTGGTAGTGCGCCAAATATTCTTCAAGGATATTCCTGCAAAAACAAGTAGTGGGAAGAATATTTGCTTACGTGGCATTAATCAATTGGTTGCAACTGGCTGTCGTACTGATCTTCACAGGAAAGTGGAGCAGAAGTAGCGTACATCTAGTTGATCGTGGGTAAACGAGTGCTAGCTTCAAGCAACTGCTTAAGCCTAGCATTAGACGTATTTCATTTAGACGATCTCGTCTAATGAAATTAGACGCCCCCGTCTAATAGCATTATCTATTAGACCACCTGGTCTAATGAGATTAGACTTCATGTCTAATCATAATTCACTTCAGACTAATTTGAAGGAGTTAGACTGCACGTTTAACTTCCATTAGTTAAACTGCACGTCTAACTATACATCACTTCAGACTAATCTGAAGGAGTTAGACTACACGTCTAACTCTCACTAGTTAAACTGCACGTCTAACTCCGCTAGTTAGACTGCATGTCTAACTCCGCTAGTTAAACTGCACGTCTAACTCTCACTAGTTAGAATGCACGTCTAATTCCGCTGGTTAGAATGCACGTCTAACTCCGCTGGTTAGACTGCACGTCTAACTCCGCTGGTTAGACTGCACGTCTAACTCCGCTGGTTAGACTGCACGTTTAACTCCGCTGGTTAGACTGCACGTCTAATTCCATGCATCTAATGCCAAATCGGTCTAATGAATCTCATTAAGACTAAGTCTAATATAACCTGTTTTTGATACACCTGCACCAAAAACAATTAGACGCATAGGTTGAGTTTTAACTATACATTCATCATCAAAATTCTAATAGTCAAACTACTTTGACATTTAGTCAAAATAATTTGACCCAACACATTGGAAAAGGGAATTCTTAAGGTAATCTCTAGAGCGCTAGTGATGTTGAAAGTTATCAGGAAAAATAATAATTTGTATTATTATCAAGGTAGTACAGTTAATGGGACAACAATTGTATCAACTTCCGAGAGCAGTAAGGAGTTAGAGGTAACAAAACTATGGCATATGCGATTGGGACATTCTGGTGAGAAATCTATGCAAACTCTTGTCAAGCAAGGATTGTTGAAAGGTACAAAAGTTTCTAAGTTAGATTTTTGTGAACATTGTATTCTGGGAAAACAAAGGCGAGTAAAATTTGGCACTGCTATCCATAGCACCAAAGGTATTTTGGATTATGTGCACTCAGATGTCTGGGGACCTGCCAAGACTCCTTCTCTTGGGGTAGACATTATTTTGTTACTTTTATTGATGATTTTTCCAGAAGAGTTTGGGTGTTACTATGAAGAACAAAGATGAAGTGTTTGAGATTGTTCTTAAATGGAAAACTCAAGTTGAAGACGAGACATGAAGAAATATCAAAGTTCTCCGGACTGATAACAGTGAAGAATACAAGAATGATCCATTCCAGAAGTTATGCCAAGAATGTGGCATAGTTAGACACTTCACAGTCAGTAAAACACCACAACATAATGGAGTATCGGAATGTATGAACATGACATTGGTGGAGAAAGTTCGATGTATGCTGTCTAATGCTGGGTTAGACATAAAATTTTGGGCAGAAGCTGTGTCATACGCTCAACATTTGGTAAATCGCCTACCATCATCTGCACTTGGTGGCAAGACTCCATTAGAGGTATGGTTTGGAAAACCTGTAACTGATTATGATTCTTTGCATATTTTTGGTTCTACAATATATTATCATGGAGTTGAATCAAATTTGGATCCACGAGAAAAGAATGCTTTTTTTATGGGATTTACTACATGAGTTAAAGAATATCGCCTCTGGTGTTTGGATGCAAAGAAAACCATTATCAGTAGAGATGTTACTTTTGATGATTATTCAATGTTGAATAAGATAACACCAGACAAGATTGATTGTACTCCGCAACAGGTGGAGTGTGAGCAGATAAAGATAAGCCCAACTATAAGTGACTCTCCGAAGACAGACGAAGAGTTAAATGAGGAAGATGTTCTGACCTAAAAACCTTCATAACAACGTGAATCAATTACTGTAAACAGGCCAAGACGAGTTACTCAAAAACCAGGTCGGTTTGTTGACATGGCGGCCTATGCACTTCTACTCGTAGATGATGTTCCATCCACTTTTTCAGATATTAGTCGAAGTACTGAAAATGGAAAAAGGAGAGGTGTTATGGAAGATGAGATACAATCTATTCAGAAGAATGAGACATGCAAGTTGACGCATCTACGAAAAGGGAAGAAGACTATTGGTTGTAAATGGATATTTGCTAAGAAAGAAGAATTTCTCGAAAAATTGATATTTGCTACAAGGCAAATTTGGTAGATAAAGACTACGCTCAGAAGGAAGGAGTTGATTATAATGAGGTACTTTCTCCTGTTGTTAAACACTCTTCCATTAGAATTTTGTTGGCCTTGGTAGTGCAAATGAATTTGGAGCTTGCTCAACCAGATGTGAAGACCGCAGGCATACACGGTCATTTGAACGAGGAAATCTACATTTATCAACCAGATGGATTCAAAGTTGCTGATAAAAAAAATTGGGTTTGCAAGTTTAACAGATCATTGTACAGGTTGAAGAAATCGTCTAGACAATGGTATAAGCGACTTGACAAGTTTATGATTGAGCACAAGTACACAAGAATCAAATTCAGTTCATATGTGTATTTGCGCAAATTGCAAGATGAGTCTTACATCTATCTACTCTTGTACGTTGATGATATGTTGATAGCATCAAAGAGCCAATATAAAGTTGATAAATTGAAGACTCAATTGGGTAAAAAGTTCGAGATGAAAGACATGGGAAAAACCAAATCTGAACCTTGTTTAGATTTGGTAAACATATTCCGCGTTTGAGTCGGCGCTAAAGAGCGCCAATTGGAAGCACTGAAGGTTTATTTTTAATATTTAAAATTAGTATTTGGATATTGTGCCAAGGTGGAAATTTTTTGTTTTTGGCACAATTAGAATCCCACATCGGAAGATGATGGGAGTGAAAGAAGTTTCTTAGTATATAAAAGAAATTATATTTACAATTAGAATAAATCCCACATCGGAAGATGATGGGAGTTGGGGAAGTTTCTTAGTGTATAAAAGAAACTCTCCCCTCTTTGGTTTATTGCACCCAATATTTGTATCTCTTCTCCCTTATTAATTGATAGCCTTAGTGCTCGGAGACGTAGGCAACATTTTGGTTGAACTCCGTTATCAAATTCTGTTAGTGTGTTCTTTCGGTAGTTTCTTCTTTTGTATTTCTGTCAGGGTTTTCCCAACATAAAAGACCACAAATATGGTTAAGAGACTATCTAGTTGAGGATGATAAATTTGAAGATGATGTTATACATCAAGCATTGCTTGTAGATAATGATCCTATATTGTTTTGTGAAGCTGTGAAGACACGAAAATGGAGAAATGCTATGGATATGGAAATCGAGGCTATTGAAAGAAACAAGACGTGGGATTTGACTAACCTACCGCTTGAAGCAAAGAAGATAGGTGTAAAATGGGTATTCAAGACTAAATTGAATGAGAAAAGAGAAGTTGATAAGTACAAATCCCGACTTGTTGCAAAAGGATATAATCAAGAACATGGAGTAGACTACAATGAGGTATTTGCACCTGTTTCTAGATTGTATACCATTAGAGTTGTAATTCCATTGGCTGCTCTAAAGAAATGGACAATTTATCAACTTGAGGTAATATCAGCCTTCTTGTATGGAGAATTAAATAAAAAAAGTCTATATTCAACAACCACCTGGATATGAGAAAAAAGGTCAAGAGAATAAAGTCTTCAAGTTAAAGAAAGCACTATATGGCCTAAAACAGGCCCCTAGAGCTTGGTATAATCGGATTGAAACTTATTTTAGCAAAGAAAGCTTTAAGAGATGTCAATATGAACACTATTTTTTATCAAGGTTGGAGACAAAGATATGTTTCTAATTATATGTGTTTATGTGTATGATCTTATATTTACTGGAAAAATGAAGGTATGTTTGAAGAAATCAATGAAACATGAGTTTGAGATGACTGATTTATGAAAGATGAGATTCTTTCTTGGAGTTGAAGTGTTGCAGAGGCAATATGGAATTTTTATTGGGCAGAAGAAATACACACATGAGATTTTGGAGAGATTCAATATGGATCAAAGTAATCCGGTTCTAAATCCTATTGTTCCAGGTTGTAAACGTGGAAAATCAGAAGAAGAAAAGAAGGTAGATACTACTACTTATAAACAGATAGTGGGGAGTCTGATGTATTTAACAACTACTAGACCAGATATTATGTTTGTGGTAAGTCTTCTTACTAGATTCATGGACTGTCCTACTGAATCACATCTTGCTGCAGCAAAGAGAGTACTCAGATATTTAAAAGGAACAATGGACTTTGAGATTTTTTACAAGTCAAAAGGACAACAAAATTTAATTGCATATACTGATAGTGATTATGCAGGGGACCTAAGTGATAGGAAAAGTACTTCTGGATATGCTTTTATGTTTTGTTCTGGAGTAGTATCTTGGTCTTCAAAGAAACAGCCAGTAGTTTCATTGTTCTCCACTCAAGCTGAATTCATTGCATCTGCATCGTGTGCTTGTCAAGCTGTATGGCTTAGAAGGATTTTTGAGGAAGTAAAACACGCTCCTATTGGTGCTACCACTATATTCTGTGACAATAATTCAACAATCAAGTTATCAAAAAATCCCGTGGTGCATGGATGAAGCAAACACATAGATGCCATGTTTCATTTTCTCCGTGAACTTACAAAAGATGAAACTGTGAATCTAGAGTATTGCAATACTAAAGAACAAATTGCAGACATCATGACTAAACCACTTAAGTTAGATGCTTTTGAGAAACTACGAGATTTGTTAGGTGTTTGTGCTGATCCATGTGTAAATTGATACAAGTGTTACCAATTTAAGGAAGGATGTTAAGAAATATGTTAGTTTATTTATTAGTTTAATATTGTATAACTAATAATGACCGTTCCGTTGTTGCAGTCAAAATAGAGATCGTTAAAACAAGACAAATTAATTTGTCAATTAAGTTATAATGATGTGCTTTTTCAGTCTCTACAAATCGTCGACATAATTCCGAAATGGTAGAAATATTCTGAAACTTTTTATGATTAACTATATCAAGCTTATAATGCTTCAACTGACTTCTCAAATAATGTAGTTCTTGACCACTAAAATTATTGGGATATAATTTTTCTGCAAGATTGTAAATATCATTAGCATCACACAACTTAAAGTTGTCTCGAGGTTCTAAAACAGAGCTAAGTTTAAGAAGTTCCACAGCCTTATCACCAAATCTTCTATTGAACTCCTCAATTTGATAATCTATTACAACATGAAATATGTCAAAATGGTAATGATGTTCAACTGTAATAGAATCTATTTGTTGACATGAACGTCTTGTAGTTGATCTATAACAAGAATTCATATTAGGTATCTCAATACCATTATTATCACAAACTGATTGCACAATCATTATATGATTATCATAAGGTTATGTTCTCAAAGTATAAAGTAAAGATTTGGTAGTTAAGAAAAAAACCATTGCATTTAAAATATCTAAACACTTCTCTTGTAAAGCTCGACAAAGCAAATTTGTGATCCCCATGATCTTATGCATTAGATATATATTAAATATGAAATAAAATGATCTCAATGCAATCAAAGAACCTATTGCCTCTCCCCGTACAGAGTTCGAAGGTACTTCCTCAACCATGTTCTCAAGAACGATAATTACAAACTTGTACATATCCATCATACTACAAATCAACTCAAAATGAGAACTCCAACGTGTTTTACAAGCTCGCTGCAAAGTACCTATCTGATTAAGGCCAATACCTATATGACAAACAAATGATAAATGAAATGATTAATGAGAAATCAAAGAACTAAATTTTGGAGTTAGTACCTATCTCGCGGATACCAGTAGCATATTTGCAATTTCGATAGCTTGGGAAAATTGCAACATAGTGTGGAGTTTTGGAGATTCCTTAATCAGATTACAAATAGAATTCAATTTTGAAAAAAATATCCAGATATAACCTTTTCAGCAACCAATACCAACGCCAATTGAAGCCTATGTGCGAAACAATGTATATAAATTAATATGCTTGAGGAGAATCCATCAGAAAAAGAGCCTATAGTCCGTTCCGTGAATCACACATATTGCTAGCTCCATCGTATCATTGACCCCGAATATCTTTGATATGTAACTCATGTCGACCAAGTACATTGCATATTTCTTTTTTAAAATGTCACGTTAGTGGTGTCAACAACGTGCACAATATCAAAGTAACACTCTTTTAAGAACTCTTCACGATTAACAAATCTTAAAACAATACCATATGTTCTTTGTCTGATATATGTTTAGCCTCATCAATCAAAAGACAGAATTTTGCATTCCCAACCTCGCATATTTTCTTCCTTACTCTTTCAGTAAGAATATGCAAAATATCTTTTTGAATATCAGGTGATGTATATTTTGCATTGTTGTAACGGAATGCCATATATGGCGTAAATAATAAAGAAGACACATATTTTAATGTGGTTCACCAAGATAAAACTTGGCTACATCCACCAGAAAGAGAGAATCTTATTAGGAGATCAGAACATAGATTACAACAGTACAGACTAGGGTTATCACACAAGTTTATATAACACTCGGTCCCCCGAAATCCTAACAGATACAAAATTGGGACTGGAAACAATGCTTTCAAGGCAAAGACTTTAACTTTCTAAAGTGCGCGAATGCACTTTTAAATAAGCTTCAACTAAGTCAGCACTAATATTTTGGCA
Source organism: Impatiens glandulifera (assembly GCF_907164915.1). NCBI lineage: Eukaryota > Viridiplantae > Streptophyta > Magnoliopsida > Ericales > Balsaminaceae > Impatiens > Impatiens glandulifera. Next base: position 22,834,421 of record NC_061862.1, on the reverse strand, counting down.
AATAACCTCCAAAATATTATCACAATACTTTTCTAGTTATATTACCATAACAAAAGATCACATTTCCTTTTGTGTTAATCTTATTTCCTTAAATTAAGATTACACATAAAAAAGATATACTTTCATTTTGTTCAATATTCTCTTTCCTCGCATCATCAATTCCAGACATCTTAACAAATCTCCACCTTTACTTGAATTCTCTCAAATGCCCCAAATGCATTAATCAATGCCCAAATATTCTATCTCTTCTCTCTAATCCAGAGTTATCATAAGATAACTTAACAAATGCATTCGTCAATGCAAGATGGCCTAGATGCACTCACCGATGTCGGATGGCTTAGATGCACTCGCCGGTGCCGAATGGCCCAAAAGAACTCGCCGATGCCGGATAGCCTAGAAGCACTCACTGGTGCTGGATGACCCAGATGCACTCACCGGTGTCAGATGGCCTAGATGCACTCGCCAGTGCTAGATGACCCATATGCACTCGCCAGTGCCTAATGACCTAGAAGCACTCGCCAGTGCTAGATGGCCTAAATGCACTCGCCGATGTTGGATAACCCAGATGCACTTGTCGGTGCCGGATGACCCAAATGCACTCGTTGGTGCCGGATGTGGCCCAAATGCACTCGCTGGTGCCGGATGTGGCCCATATGCATTAGTCAATGTCAAGGATGGCTCAGACGCATTAGTCAATGTTAGAGGTAACCCAGATGCATTAGTCAATGCCAAGAATGGTCAGACGATATACCGCGTCTCTCTTCTAGATAAAGAGTTGTCTCCAAGACAGTTTAATGTCTTTTTAGGTAACCCAAATATTCAAGTCTACTCAGCAAATCTCCACCTTGACTTTAATACTTCCATTGTTGTAAATCATTCTAGCATAGACGCATTAATCATTGCTAGAGGTGGCCCAGATGTATTTGTCATTTTCAGAGATGGACCAAATACATTAGTCAATGTCAGATGTGGCCTAAATGCATTAGTCAATGTCAGAGATGGCCCAAATACATTAGTCAATGTTAGATATGGCCCAAATACATTAGTCAATGCTAGAGATGGCCCAGATGCATTAGTGAATGCCAGTGATGGACCAAATACATTAGTCAATGTCATATGTGACCTAAATGAATTAGTCAATGCCAGAGATGACCTAGATACATTAATCAATGCCATAGATAACCTAGATATATTAGTCAATGCTAGAGATGGCCCAAATACATTAGTTAATGTCAGATGTGGCCCAGATGCATTGGTCAATGCTAGAGATAACCCAAATGCATTAGTTAATATCAGAGATGGCCCAGATGCATTAGTCAATGCCAAAGATGGCCCAAATACATTAGTCAATATCAGATGTGGCCCAAATGTATTGGTCAATGCCAGAGATAACCCAGATGTATTAGTTAATGTGAGAGATGGCCCAGATGCATTAGTCAATATCATAGATGGTCTAGATGCATTAGTCAATGCCATTGATGACCCAAATATATTAGTCAATGTCAGATGTGGCCCAGATACATTAATCAATGCCAAAGATGACCTAGATGCATTAGTCAATGTCAGAGATGACCCACATACATTAGTCAATGTCAGATGTGGCCAGATGCATTGGTTAATGCCAGAGATAATCCATATGCATTAGTTAATGTTAGAGATAGCCCAGATGCATTAGTCAATGCTAGTTGTGCCCTAGATGATCTACCGTCTCTCTCTTCTAGATTCAGAGTTATTTCCAAGACAACTTAACAACTCATTTGTTAACTAAAATATTCAAGTTGACTTAGTAAATCTCCACCTTAACTTGAATACACCAAATACTGCAAACCGTTGTGCAACTTTAGAACTGAATACAGTTTCTTTGTAGGTGAATAGTTCTGACGTATTCACCTCCTCTAGAATGAAAATCTTAATAATTGTTCTGCTCTTACCGATAACTTCAACAAGCCCATAAGCTCCGTCGTTTTAGTAGAACCCGCATCTTGATCTACCACATTATCTTCTCCTCTAGAATGAAAATCTTAATGGTTGTTCTACTCCTACCGATAACTTCAGCAAACCCATAAGCCTTTTCATTTTAGTAGAACCCGCATCTTAATCTGTCACATTATCTTCTCCTCTAGAATGGCAATCTCAACGGTTGTTCTGTTCCTACTGATAACTTCAGCAACCCCATAAGCCTTGTCGTTTTAGTAGAGCCCACATCTTGATCTGTCAAATTCATTCTCCTCCAGAATGACAATCTCTACGGTTATTCTATTCTCACCGATAACTTCAGAAATCCCATAATCCTTGTCATTTTAGTAGAGCCTACATCTTCATCTGCCACATTATCTTCTTCTCCAAAATGAAAATCTCAACGGTTGTTCTGCTCCTACTGATAACTTCAGCAACCCCATAAGACCTGTCGTTTTAGTAGAGCCCGCATCTTAATCTGTCACATTATCTTCTCCTCCAGAATGACAATCTATGGTTGTTCTACTCCTACCAATAATTTCAGCAACCCCATTAACCCTGTCATTTTAGTAGAGCCCGCATCTTCATCTTCCACATTATCTTCTCCTCCACAATGACAATCTCAAATAGGGGTGGCCAAACCTACGGATCGGATCGGATCCGGTATTTCAGATTGGATATCCGACTCTTTTTTTTTTCAAAAATCACGATTCGTATCCGATCACTATCCGATCTGAAAACACCGAATCAGATCGGATCAGCCAGCCGGATACCCGCTGATCTGATTTTTTTTCATATGCTAGAAAATTGAAATTGTTCATTAAGAATCTCAAAATTCAACTCATAAGTACAATACATATCAAAAATAAAATTCAAATACCAAAATGAAATCAATATTTTTTTAAAACAAAAAGACATTAGTCCACCCAAATGACTCAACATTTTATAATACTTGTAGTCTGTAGGCTGCAACCTTGTAGGAAGTTCCATCTACTTTAGTGGCTTCTTCTTCAGTGAGTCCCAAAATTTATGAGCTTATTCTATAAAAAAAAAACACAATATCACAATAGCTTTACATATTTTACCTTAACGATTTATTCAATCAAACATTACAAGATGATGTACCTTGACATTTTTCTAGTTCTAGTATGATAGACTTAACTCATAACTCTCATCATCAATTATAAAGCTTGGTTGCTCTGTAGTTAAATTTTTTATTCCTACGAAAATCAACAATGAACAATTTATAAATATCAGTATTAGTAAATTTAAAAACATATTAATCAATTCAAATTAAATAAAACAATTAAAAGATTAAACCTTCTTCAAGTTGCTCCAATGATGCTAAACTTTCTTCAATTATCACAACCTTAGTTGTTCATTTCCAATCTTGGGTACAAATAAGAGCCTCAACTATTCTCGGGGTTAAAGAAGTACGAAATGAGTCAAGGACGTGACCCCCGGTACTGAAAGTCGACTCAGAAGCAACAATTGTCACAGGTATAGCAAGTACATCACAGGCCATCTTTGCAAGAATAGGAAATCTCCTTTGATTATCCTTCCACCAAGACAAAATATTAAAATTCTCATAATCATTCTCAAGTGGCTCTTCTAGATACTTATCCATCTCAGATTTGTTCCTTTGAGCATGATCAAAACCAACATCCATTTGAAACCTTGAAGTCAACAACTTTGCAAAATCCATAACTTCCTCTTGACGATTCTCATTCCTATTTTTCAATGGACTATTTGAAGAGGAACTTGTTTGCTTATCTTCTTGAGGCATTGAAGAAGTGTAGAGCTTGAACATTTCATCAATAAGAAGCTTCACATTCAAATTCAAGATTGTGCTTTTAGTATCATCAAAGCAATTACGCACAACCCAATCAACTAGATGCATCTTATGCCTCAGATCAAGTAACATAGAGATAAATATCAAATAATTGATGTTAAGAATGTCGCCCCAATACTTATCATACTTCACTTTCATTTGTTGTGCCATTTCCCTACATCCTTCATCATCATTTATGCACAAATTAGAGATCTTTAAACCAATGGCAAACACACTTTGTGCACAACTATTACAAGTGACATAACGAGAACCGGAAAACATCAAAGTAGCATCATAAAAAACCTTCAAAATTGGCAAGAAATGACTAACCCTTCTCCAATCCTCATCATTAGGACCTCCACCCACCTTCATCATCTCTTTATGGCAAGAGGAGTCCCTAAATATCAAGTTATCAAATGCCTTCTTAAACTTCACAGTACACTCAAGCATCAAATATGTTGAATTCCATCTTGTTTCAACATCCAAACAAACAAGACTTTTACTTTCTATCTTCTCTTCTTCTACACAAGTTTTAAAATTTTGATGTCTTGAAGGAGAAGATCTAACATATCTCACCATAGAACGAACTTTCATAATAGATAAATCCATATCCTTCAAACCATCCTTTACAACCAAATTGAAGATATGAGCAACACAACGAATATGTAGAAATTTTCCATCCAAAATACTAGATTCCCAATGATTAAGTCTTTTTCTCAAATAATCAACTGTCAAATCATTAGAACTAGCATTATCTACAGTCATAGTCATAATATTATTAAGTCCCCAATCAATCAAATATTTTTCAACACCTCGACCTATCAAATACCCAGAATGGCCAACAAGAGGACAAAAATTAATGATCCTTTTATGCAAAACCCAATTGTCATCAATAAAATGAGCGGTAAGACACATATAGCTCAAATTTTGACCATAAGTCCATCCATCGGTTGTCAAACTAACTCGAGAAAAGAGTGTTTCGAAAATAGCTTTCAACTTTCGTTTTTCTTCGATAAAAAGCTATAACAATCTCTAGTAATGATCTTACGTGATGGAATTGAAAATGCAGGATTCAAACACTTACAGAAGTATATAAATCCCTCATGTTCCACAAAAGCAAAAGGCAAATCATCAACAATAATCATCCTAGCAAGGGCCTTTCTACAAGTTGTTTGATCAAATTGCTAACAAGACGGAAGAGAAATTGTTTCAAACACACCATCATCACGGACAATAATTTTTGTTTCAACTCCCATAAGTTTTTGTTTCTTATCCATATTAGTAGGAAGTTGCTTACATCTCTTGATATGATTAGCTAAAGGAGTTGTTCCATTTTTTGCTGCACAACCAATTTTTGTAGCACAATATTTGTACTTTGCATAATTTATATCATCCGTTCTATCAAAATGAGACCACCAAATAGAACTTTTTCTCTTATTATCACAGATAGAACTAGAAGAAGAAACATTACTAGACGTAGGATGCTTTAATGATTTTTGACTTGTAGAAATAGGTGTTTCATTTCTATCAGACATAGATTTCTCACTCATGTTTATAGATCTTGAATACTAGTAAGATCTGCAAGTTATAACAACAGAAATGGAAAACATATACTTAAACACTAGGAACTGGAAAACAGATACTTAAATAGATACTGGAAAACAAAAATACTTAAACACTACGAAGTAGGACTGAAAAACAGATCTGGAAATGGAAGAAGCAACATAAATGGAAAACAAATTTGCAAGTTACATCAGCAGAAATGGAAAACATGGACTTACAAGTTACCGTAGCAGCTCCAAGCCTCCAACTCCAACCTCCAAGCTCCAACTCCAGCAACGTCTAATGACGATTTGAGAAACCGTCTAAAAATGTGAAGAAGAAGAAACAGATCTGAAATGTCTAATGAGAAACCTGTTTGATATGGGTTTGTAAACAAACAGAGAAAGGAAAAGAAAAAGAAAGGTAGAGAGAGATATATTTAATTATTTTATAATATTTTGTTTTTAAATTTATTCATTTAATAAATTTTAAATATCATCGGATCGTTTTCGGGTATCCGATTTTTTTTCCCGATCCGTATCCGATCCGGAAATCAGGTAAAAATATCGGATCTGATCGATATCCGAATTCGATCCATCGGATACATATTTTTTCGGATCGGATTGGCCGGATCAACGGATCGGATCTTTCGGATCAGATTTTTTGGCCACACCTAATCTCAAAGGTTGTTTTGCTCCTATCGATAACTTCAGCAACACCATAAGCCTTGTCATTTTAATAGAAACTGTATCTTGATCTGGCACATTATTTACTTGTCATTCAAATAGTAGTATTAGGTGTGTAATTGGAGGCAAAAAATCTCAGTTATTACCTACTGCATTATTTTTGACAACTTTGAGAATAATGTTTTTCGCCCAGAATCATTAAATATCTTGTCCAATGTTATGTCTTGTAATGCCACCAAAATTGAACATGTCAAGCTCTGACTAGTTTAAAAATATGAATACTAGAAGAGACTACACACAAAATTCAACACCCTAAAAAATAAGCATAAGACAGTAAAATTGTGGTAAATGAAGAAAAAATACATGTAAATCTTGAGCACAACCACAAATTCATTCTAATACCTTTGTCGAGTAGCACAGTATAGCATCCTGATCATTGCATTCCCACTACCAAGATCAGAGCTCAACAACTGATTTTTATATGGTAACTGAGTAAAAACAATACAAATAAAAAAAAAGGAATACAAGGGACTATTATGGAACAAACACAAAAGGATCAACTATAACTAGTACTAGTATACCAACAAGTATATGAGCATCCCGGACGTGAGCTGTCTTCTATGCATAGGAAATGAAGAAAGCATAGATCACCTATTCGGGAGCTGCTGTATTGCTTCTGAGCTTTGAGACAGATTCTATAAAATCCTAGAGCTGATCAGTTTCCCTAGCGAATGTAATGAAATCAAAGAAGCAACACTACTCAAAGACAAGGAAAATAGATTTACAACAAACATGTTCAAGTGCGGCTTTGGAGCAGTGGTGTATAAAATTTGGCAAGAACTGAATGCAAGGGTATATGGCAGAACCCGCATGAGCGTTGAAGAGTTATGGAAATATATTATATCGGATTGCAGCGCCCTCGCGGGAACATGGAGAAGAATTCCAAGCACAGAGAAGAACTGAAATATCTATAGGAACTGTAATTTACCGTTTATTTAACTCACTAAAATTGAAAACATTGTAATTAATTAATTCATTTAAGTTTTAGCTTTTTAGCTTTTATTCAGAATGTTATGACTTTAAAATCATTCTAGGCCTGTCTAGAATGATCTCTTAAACTCATGATTTTTTCCTGTTTTTGAGAATTTTTAATGAAATTACGCTAATTCGTTTCCCCCCCCCAAAAAAAAAACTAGTACTGGTATAAATATAATTAATTACTTATAACTCTAGCAGATTCACTAAGATAGTGTTAAAGCTTCGAGAGATCTTGCAGATAGTTTTCGTCCTATTGTGGGACTCAACCTAGAAGGAGATATAGCCATGTGTTAGAATAAGTTAAATGAAGATAAAAAAATAATTCATTAAAAGAGAAATAATTAATTAAGATTAAACGCACTAATTGATTAAAATAAACTTAGGTGAATAAAACTAAGTTTAATCTTATACGACATAGTTTTGATGATGAATAAGTGAATAAAACTAAGTTGTGCAAATGTCTATGTGCAGGTACAACTCAAGAAGCGCAAGTAGGCGTCTCAAGATGAGAAAGCGCAAGTAGACATCTTAGTGTAAGTAGACGTCCTGATCTGAAGAAGCGCAAGTAGACGTCTTAGTGCAAGCAGACGTCTTGGTCTAAAGAAACGCAAGCAGACGTCTCAAGTTAAGGAAGCGCGAGCAGACGCCTTGCTTTAGTAGTAGTTTGAAGAAGTGCGAGCATACTCCTTACTTTAGAAGAACTCTGAAGAAACGTGAGCAGACGCCTTGCTTCAGCAGTAGTCTGAAGAAGCGCGAGTAGACGCCTTGCTTCAAAAGCAGTCTGAAAAAGTGCGAGCAGACGCTTTGATTCAATAGTAGTCTGAAGAAGCGCGAGCAGATGCCTTGCTTCATTAGCAGTCTGAAGAAACGCGAGTAGACGCCTTGCAGTTGTCTGAAAAAGAACTCTACTTATCTGCATAGCTCATCAGCACATTGTACAACAACTTTCGTTATAAGCAGACTTCCTAGTCAGCTTATTACAACTACCACCTAGTGTTCAGCCATTAAAAAGTCGACATGTATCTACGCATTAGAGTCGATCATTGCCTACCTCTGAACATCAAAAGACATCAAAGTACAACATCAAATCCATGGACTTATGAACGGCAGACCCTTGTATTTTCGGTACGACAGATCCTTAAATTTTTGAATTTGAGGTATGAAAAATCTTTCCCGGTCATTTCACAATCCAAGAATCAGAGTCGACCGTTACTACACTTCACTATAAAAGAGCTTCAGAGTATAGCAATGATCTCCATAGTTCTAGTTCGATCTGGTTCACACAGTTCTACAGACATTCAAGCTCTAAGTTCTTACTCTCTCTAAAACTGTAAAAGCATACATTGTATAAGCTGAGAGCATATTTATTGTAAGTTGAACATAAAGTTGTATACTCAATAGAGTGAGTGCTAGGAGTTCAAAACAGGCAGCTGTTAAGTCTTGAGTTCTGACTAGATTTGTATAAGCTCTATATAAACCAAAGTTTTCTAGTGGAATCCTTTTGGAAACAGAAGAAGGGGTGACGTAGGAGTTTTTCTCCGAACATCCATAAAACTCTCGTGTTATTTACTTTCCGAATCTTTCTATCTTGCATCTATCGCTTCAAATCTAGCAAGAATTTCCGCCCTTGAATCCTTTCAAGAGCTTACGATGATTTGTGTAGAATATAAACATATTTTAATCTCTAACAGGATTAAAATCGAATTGAAAGTCAATATTAATAAAACAATATTCAACCCCCTTCTATTGTTGTAACCGATCCTATCAAGAGGTATCAGAGCAGAAATTTCTATTCTCAAACAATGTAAACATCCAAATCACGTCTCTTCTAAAAAAAATCCTTATGTTCATAAATGAATAATATAATGATTGGAAGATAAGGATGCAAATTCATATGTCTGATCAAGATGACGACATATGGTACGTCATCACCGATGGGCCGATGAAGATCCAGACAATCAGTACAGCCACAACCTCAATCAATGGCACTCATGAGATGAAGAATAAGCCAAGACATGAGTGGACTGCTGAAGATAAAAGAAATAGAAACCTTAATAACGTGGCTAAAGATATCATTTATAAGACGCTAGACAAGAATATGTTCAACAAGATTAAGTCATTCTCGACTGCCAAAGAAATTTGGGAGAAGCTGACTCAACTTTGTGAAGGCAACGACCAAACCAAAGAAAACAAGTTGATGGTTGCCACATAGAAGTTCGACAACATCAAGATGTGTCATCGAGAAACAATGACTGAATTCAATGAACGATTCAGAAGCATAGTCATTGAACTCTCCACTCCGGGAAAGACTTACAACAACAAAGAGGTTGCTATTAAAGTTGTGAGAGCTCTTCCTAGAGAATGGGACATCAAGACAATGGCGATGAGGGAATATAAGGATCTCAACAATCTTAAGCTGCACGATTTATTCGGTAATTTGAAAGCCTATGAGTTTGAGATAAACTAAAGGAATGAAAATGAACCATCCACATCGACCATCACAAAGGCGCTGGTGACTACTGAAGAGCCAGCCTCCGCGACGGTTGAGAAGTCCACTGAGCAGATTATAAACGATACAATGTCATTCTTCGTCAAGAAGTTTGGCAAATTCTTGAAGAAGAACCATCCCAACTCTAACTTTAATAAATTTAATAATATGAGTCAAAAGCTAATTTGAAATGCTTTAATTGTGATAAATTAGATAATTTCAAGGCCGACTGTAGAAAGTCCAAGAGGGACGACAATAAGCAGTCTGATAGAAGAAACAAAAAAGAACAAAAAGCTTTGCTAGTCGAGAAAAGCAAGAGAAAATGGGATGAGAATGACTCAGATGACAACTCATCAAGTGAAAGTGAAGATGAGAGTGTCAAATGTTTCATGGCTGACTGGACTGAGGTATTTGATTTCTCTTCTGACGACTTCACAATAGATGATTTAATCATTGCACTCAATGACATGGTCATTGAGTACAAGAAACTGTCAGATTATTTTATTGAGATAGATTTGAAAAACAAATCTGCCAGTACAAGCTTTTTATTTCAAAACAATGAACCATAAAATTTTGAAAAATAATGAAATAAATGAGTTATCATCTGAGAATGAGAAGCTCAAAGAAACGATCAAAACTCTTTCAGCTGAAAATCAAAGATTGAACTATGTGATTATTTCTTGGACAAAATTTGAAAAAGTTATTACACAAATGATCACTCAGGAAAGACCTGCCGAATGTAAATCTGGGCTAGGATTTGATAACAGCTCTCTAGATGAGTATAACAAAAAGTTAAATTCAGCAAAAGACAATCTTAAATTCATAAGCTTTGTCAAGATACTCTAACTGATATTGGAACTAGTCACAACTGTCGTGATTTAACCTTAAAAGATGATGTTAAATATGTTAAGTCGACTTCTAGCTGGCTCAAGCCTGAGAAGCTGACAGCCAGCTGTTCTGGTAAACAAAACTTTGACAAAAAGTCAAAATGTTTTAATCAAAAATCATCTTATAAGGTTAAGGGATCATCAGTTGGCAGAAAGACTTCTGCCAATTCTAAATCTTATGTTTTATTGACAACACAAAATGAGAGATCCATAAAAGTATCTTAAATATGGATTCACAATGGACTAATTAACCATTGACCCAAATGAAGTTGGGTACCAAAGTTGTAAATATACATATATGTTGGTACAATAGGACAATGGCCTAGAGGAGTCTGTTTGGTATCTGGACAACGGCTGTTCCAGACACATGACAAGCATGCATAGTTAAAGATTAGTAAAGAAACACATTACTAACAGGAAGTAGAATATGAAACTTATATAAGATGAATTGGAAGCCTAAGACGTCTAATCCTGTTTGCATGATAGCTAAAATTGATCAAAACTGGCTTTGGCATAAAAGGCTAAATCATTTAAACTTTAAAACTATTAACAACATCTGTTCAAAGGATTTTGTAATTGGGATGCCTAAACTGAAGTTTTCTAAAGACAAGATCTGTCATGCTTGTAAGATGGGGAAACAGGTCAGATCAACATTTAAAAATAAAGGTAATACTCAATCTGACATGTGTCTGGAATTATTGCACATGGATCTGTTTGGTCCCTTGTCATAATTAATGATTTTTCTAAATTTACTTGGGTTATTTTCTTAGCTTCTAAAGATCAAACTGCTGAAAGTTTGATCAAAATAATAAAAAGATTACAAAATGAAAAATCCTAAAGTGTTATAAAGATTAGAAGTGATAGGGGAACATAATTACAAACAGAATTTTGTCATATTTCCTCGAGGAATCTGGTATTAGACACGAGTTTTCTAGTGTTAGAACTCCACAACAAAATGGTGTTATTGAAAGGAGGAACATAACACTGAAGGAAGCTTCTAGGTCAGTGTAACTGATTCTGGTGTGTCTCAAAAACTTTGAGCAGATGTTTTCAACACATTTTGTTATATTCAAAATAGATCAATGATTAATAAACGTTTTAATTAAACACCCTACGGGATTTTCTATGGCAAAGTTCCTAAAATATCATATTTTAGAATTTTTGGCTGTAAATGTTTTATTCATAACAATGACAAAACTCATATGACTTCCTTTGATGCTAAGATAGATCCTGATATAATGCTAGGATATTCTTCAGTAAGTAAAGCATATATAGTTTTTAATAAATAAACATTAACTGTTGAAAAATTTACCCATATTGTTTTTGATGAATCTATTGAAAGTAATTCGAAAGAAATCATCAAAGTGTCTAACAGGTTGGAAGCTGCTAATCTTCAATATGATAGTGTCGATGAGGTTCAGGTCATAAGAAACAACACGTCTAATCATCCAACCGATCCGGTTAATCAGTCGGCTGCTCTAGTTGAAAGTCAATCAGAAAGCCAGACGGAAAGTCAGCAGGCTACTAACAGTCTGGTGGTGTTGAGACTACTGATCAGACGCCTGACCCTTTGGGACCAAACCTTAGATGGAGCAGAAACCATCCACCTGGACTAATCATAGGTAACCCAAATTCACAACTTATAACTAGAAATCAACTAATGGATGAAATTTCAAATTCTGCATTTATTTCTCAAATTGAACCCAAGAAAATTGATGAAGCATTCCTTGATCCAGATTGGATTAATGCTATGTAAGAAAATTTAAATCAATTTGAAAGAAATAAAGTTTAGAATATAGTTCCAAGACAAGATGATCAATCTGTGATTGGAACTAGATGGGTTTTTATAAACAAACTAAGTGAAGATGACTTAGTTGTGAGAAACAAAGCCAGACTTGTAGCTCAAGGTTATAGGCAGGAAGAAGGAATTGACTTTGAGTAGTCATTCACTCTAGTGTCTAGACTTGAGGCTATTAGAAATTTTCTAGTTTATGCAGCTTTTAAAATTTTTTAAGTATATCAAATGGATGTTAAAAGTGTTTTTCTAAATGGTATACTTAATTAAGATGTTTATGTTGAAAAGCTGCCTAACTTTCAAGATCATTATTTACCTAATCATGTCTTTAAGTTAGATAAGACTTTATATGGTCTTAAGAAAGCTCATAGAGGTTGGTATAATACTTTAACTAAATTCTTATTTGATCATGATTTTATTGTAAGCACATTAGATAAAACACTTTTTAGATTTGTTAAAGATTCATATATTTTACTTGTTCAAATTTATGTGGATGATATAATATTTGTGTCAACCAACACCAAATTATGTGAAAAGTTCTCTAATCGTGCTGAAAGAATAGTCATCTGATAGCACTGTATATCAGACGGGTTGTGCTTAAGCAGCTTGTAATTTCAGCATAGTTAGACGTTAAACTGTTAGACAGAGGTTTGCTGACACATCTATGCTGTAAGTCATTAGACGCCTTTAGAATAGACGTCTCACTAAGCTTAAATGCAAGTTATGCGGTCATCACAATCAGTTGGTTGTCTAAGTGTATTTAAGACGACTCATCTTAAGCTAAGTGTGATAGATGTTTTAATATTATCAATACGCTGTCGTTTAAACTCCCTCTTAAAAAGTGAATGGTCACATTTTAAAATAAATATTTTCCCTCCAATTATTTTGAATTAGATTGTTTAAAATAAGTATTTATTTTATTTGATTTTGTCTTATCTTTTAAATATCTTTTTAAATAAATTACATGAAGACACATGTCTATCATGATTAAAGATGTGACCAACACGCCCGACGTTTTATTACCACACACAAGCTTTTTAAAGATGTCCTTTATTTTAATTAATGACGTGTATTTTCAATGATGTCTTTTAAGACATGTGACAATTAGATATTATAAAAGAGTACCTAAGACGTCTCATTAACCCACTTGCGTTTTAAAACCCTAAATCTTTTCTCTCTCTAGAACACTCTACATTCTCTTTAGAATCTAGTGTTCTTCGTCTTCATCGTTTAATCTCTAAACTTTAAAGATGACTTTAACTTCCTTCGCTCAAAACATGATGCAATTGGACTTTGAATCGGTTTATGCTTCAAGGCTGACGATGATGATATAGATGTTCAAAACCTTAGAGGCTTCTAGTTTGAGGAAGTTTATAGGCGGTCCGTTTACCCTTTACGAACCAAAGTTTCGTGAGTTCTTTGCGACTGCCAAGTTGGTCGGAGACACTGTTCAAGCGACAGTAAAGGGAACAGAGATTTCCATCTCCAAAGATCTGTTTACTCAACTTTTTGAGCTTCCAACGGAGGGGCTCATAGCCTACGACTGAGGTTCTAATAGAAATGCATACGGTCTTTTCAGACGCCTATGTTCCCATTGAGACTCACGGGAATAAAAAGTTCTTAAAATGGACTTCTGTCTCCTAAATGATATCGTCTTTAAATCTCTCCAAGTGAGAGTAGGATCTTTTGATGCCTACACCCAGGAGCGATTCAAAATGATAATGTCCATTACCAAGGAAACGACCATCAACTGATCGTCTGTTCTGTTCACAACCTTAACCCTAATGGTGACAATGCCAAAGAAGCTGCATATTGGCTTCTCTATGCAACTAAGCAGGGTGCTTGAGCACCTACATGTAAACTTAGGCACCGCTGCTAATATTCATACAAGTAGGGTGATGACCAGTAGTATTGTTGGTAGTTATATCCTTAGGATGACGACTGTTAAAGAGTCCAAGAAAGACTCAACTGTTCAACAGTCAAGTGGTCAGTCTACCAAGATGTCTTGGCGCTAGACTGTTTCTTGTCGCCCTGTTTCAGCAAAAAAAGAAAGATGAGGGTTGAGGAGTCGGAAGCTAGTTTCAACAGCCAAAAGCGTGCTGCTGTTAGAGAGATTGTTGAAGTTGCCTCCAAGGCAAAGAAGGCATGAGTAGAAGAAACTCCTATTGTGAAGGTACCTCTCTTCACTATCCATATTTTTCCTTTGGCCGTAGTGCCTGTTGTGATCCCTATTGTGGGACAAATTGAAGAATCATCATCTGTTGAGCTTGCCGGTCAAATTGCTGATATACCTATTGAGAAAGCGTCTCCTAAGGTAACATCTAAACCTGCTCTAGCCAAAGTGTCTATTATTGTCTCTGCTGAGGGACCAATTGAAACACCAGCTGCTGAGTCAACTGGTATTATTGTTGATAAATCTAAGGGGAACATTGTTGATGCCCTGCTGAAGAGCTGACCAAGGAGCCTACTAGTCTATTTGATGAAATAACAACTACTGTAGAGAAGGTTGCTACCCCTGCTACAGATCAGTTAAAAGTAGCATCTCTAAAAGTTGTTGACTCTATTTCTGACGCCTCCCCAACAGCACCTTCAAAGAATGTTCAAGCTGCAAAAGGAATCGTTTTCAGGGAACCTGTCCCTTTTGCCAAGCCTACTGAAGTTGTAGGAAAATGTAAAGAAACCTCGATCGAGGAATCTGAGCCTCAATCAATAGTGAGGCAAACAATCGACCTCATCATGGAAGAGGTAGAGGAAGCTACTTCAGAGAGGTTAGAACTCTGTGATGATAGAGCAACATAAGGCTCCACAAGCAGGTCTATCAAGTCCTCAAAGGTGAAAATCTGACTAAGTAGTTCAAGGAGCTGTTCAATATAGAGAAAACAGTTCTCACTTGAGCTTGCACCGACGACATCCAAGAATCTATCAAGAGAAGAGAGTTGGTAGAAACAATCGCTATAGGGCGTGCTTTGTTCCCCATCCTTCGACAAAGGGAGCAAAACTATAACCCTTTGGAAATAACAACTTGGGGTGGACGGTAGGGTGAACAACCGTCTACAACTGATCTTAGATTCTTACAACTCAACCGCCCTGACGTTTGTCCATGGGACGGAATCCTCAAAGATTGCTGAAGAGCAGATAAGAGAATCTTGGACAGTGTAGAACTGTCCAAATGCTAAAGAGCGGTTGCTCTTCATTGACAAGCTACCCTTAGCTGCTGTTGAGCAACAGATCCCAAGTATTGAAGAGCATCAGCCTATTCCTGTTGCTAAAGAGCCGACATCCAAAGCTGTTAAGGAGCACATCTCCCCTACTCAAGAGAAGGTGCCCTCGTCTGTTGCTGAGGAGCACATCCTGTCTGAGCAGAAGTCGTCTGCAGAGAAGGAGGCTTCTGCACCTGCTAAGTAGCAGTCCACTCCAGCTTCCAAGAAGAGATCTTCTGAACTGCTGGTCAGATCTCTTCGCCCGCTTTAGAGAAGAAGCGCTCTCCTATGGTTTAGACGATTTCTTCAGACAAAGAGCAAACGTATGAAGAAAGAAGATCCTCCCCAAAATCCAAACTTCCTACTCCTTAATCTTCAAAGCAAAAATCCATCACTACTAAATCCTTTCACTCTGAAGAAGAGACTGGATTCATCAAAGATCTGTCTGAAGAAATTGAAGGAGAAGACAACGAGTCTCGGGAAATGAACAATGTGCCTCGAGCCTACACTTTCGAGAAAAAAAACAGCGTCGTCTAAAATTGAGTTAAGTATTCGTGTCTCCCCTCTTCACACTGTCCCATAAGGTTCTCATCTAGAGCGATCGAACCCTTCTTTCCCTGAGGAGTACTCTCGGGGAATGACAGATCTCAGGAACTTCATCATCAATGCTCTCGCGCCTATGCAGCAAAGCATTGAAACAATTTTTGGTTAATTGGAGCGTCTAAAGGAGCAGTCTTCTTTGAATTCAAAGGTAACAGTCGAAGTAGCCTCAGTATAGATAGAAGCTATCAAAGATATATGAGGACTTCTATTGAAGTGTCGATGATTCAGAATTTAATAATTAAGATGAAATCTACTCTACTCCAGAACTCCTTCGATCTCCACAAAGAGACAAAACAAACATTGGAATCCTTCTACCTTCAGTTTTTCAAAATATCAAATTCTCAAGACAAGAGATGCTGAGCGCATTGAAGTTGCTAGTGCCACAACCAATCAATTTGAGAATACTGATGATGTAGTAAAACGCATTGAAGCTGCTGAAGCTGCTGATGATAATGTTAAAAAGGGGGAAGAGATAGTAGCAGTTGGGGCACTCGAACCAGGAGGAAGCCAGACCGTGGAGGAGGTAGTGGAGGCTGTGGAAAAGGAAGAGGAAGAGAAAGAGGAGGAGGCTTGAAAAAACTCCTCTTCGGCGATAAAGGCTGCTAAATCTTTTGAAGAAAAGGGAGGATATTTTCTTTATTTACTTGTACATTTGTATTTATGTAAATATCTTATTTATAATTTTATTTCATGCACTTGAATAAGTTTTAACACCATAAAAAATGAGAATTTTTTTAGATTAAGTGAAATGAAGAAAAATAAAGAATTAATTAAAAAATAAAATACTTAATTAAGATTAAACACACTAATGGATTAAAATGAACTTAGGTGAATAAAACTAAGTTTAATCTTATACGACATAGTTTTGATGAATAAGTGAATAAAACTAAGTTGTGCAAATGTCTATGCGTAGGTATAGATCAGGAAGCGCAAAAAGACGTCTCAAGATGTGAAAGCGCAAGTAGACGTCTCAGTGCAAGCAAACGTCCTGGTCTAAAGAAGTGCAAGCAGACATCATGGTCTCAAGAAACGCAACTAGACGTCTCAAGCTGAGGAAGCGCGAGTAGACGCCTTGCTTCAGTAGTAGTTTGAATATGCGCGAGCAGACGCCTTGCTTCAGCAGTAGTCTGAAGAAGAGACAACTTGCTTCAGCGGCAGTCTGAAGAAGCGCAAGCAGACGCCTTGCTTCAGCAGTCGTCTAAAGAAGAACTCTGCTTATCTGCATAGCTCATCAGCGCAGTGGACAACATCTTTCTTTATAAGCAGACTTCCTAGTCATCTTATTACATTTTCCGCCTAGTGATCAACCATTAGAAAGTCGACACGTATCTATGTAGTAGAGTCGACCATTGCATACATCTCAACATCAAAGGACATCAAAGTACAACGTCAAATCCCTGGACTTATGAACGGAGGACCCCTGTATTTCTAGTACGGAGGATCCCCAAATTTCTGGATTTAAGGTACGACAAATCTTTCCTGGTCATTTCACAATCTAATAATTAAAGTCGACCGTTGCTACACTTCACTATAAAAGAACTTCAGAGTACAAAGGTGATCTCCCCAATTTTCGATTCCTTGTTCACACAAGTTCTATAGACATACAAACTCTAAGTTCTTATTCTCTCTAAAACTGTAAAATAATACATTGTATAAACTGAGAGCATATTAATTGTAAGTTGAACATAAAGGTGTCTGTTCAAGAGAGAGAGGGCTAGGAGTTCCGAACAGGCAGCTGTTAAGTCCTAAGTTCTGACTAGGGCTGCAAATGAGCCGAGCTCAAGCTTGCTGAAGCTCGAGCTCGACTCGATTAAGTATTTATTAGCTCGACTCGAACTCGAGCTCGATCGAGCTTATAAATTTGAGCTCGAGTTCGACTCGACTATATTAACTACAAGCTCGGCTCGACTCGAAAGCTTGAACACAAATTTAATTTTCAAGCTCAAACTCGAGCTCGAACTCGAACCAAATTTATTTATAAAATTAAAATATCAAACTTTCATACATATTAATAATTTAAAACATGATATTTCAAAATTAAAATATGAAACAATCCTAACTATTCAAAATTCTAAAACATAATAATTCAAAACATTATTAAATTACCATTACTAATCAAAATTCTAAAACATAAAATTCAAAAATTAAAGTACAAAACTATAAAAATTGTTTGAACATTCAATATATTAATCTTTTTAACTCATGTTCTTCAATCATAGTACACGTACAACTACCTGCATTCAATAATATGAAATGTTTAATGTTAAAAATAATTAATATAAAAAATAAATTTTAAAACAAATAACTAAAATTTAACTTACTTTAAGAGGTAGATACCTGCAACAATTGATATGCCTTCTCTTTATGAAAAAATGAAAAATTAATTAAATAGGTGATAAAATTAAGTATGTAACATAAGAATTTAATAATGAAAATTTACCTTAGTCTTCATATTATTATATATATTTGAATTATTTGGGTGCAAGTATAACAAGATTCAAACATTATAGGAAGAATTTAACTTATAACAACAATTTATTACTTTTTTTATATATTATAATATATATTATTAATCTTATAAATTATTTTTTTATCTAAACATATTATATATAATATATATATCCTTTTTTTCTCTCCATATTATATATAATAAATATATTAACTTTTTTTTCTCTTTAAATATTACTGTATATATATTATTCTTTTATTATATAAAATATATTAACATTTTTTTATCTTTTTCAATATTATATATAATAAACATTTGTTTATATATAATATATTAACTATTTTTATCCGTAAATAATTATATATTATAATATACTAATTATTATATTCATAATATTTATTTTTATTATAGATAATATATTAACATTTTTTTTATCTCTTTTCAATATAAAGTATAATATACTTTTATTATAAATAAAATATTAACCATTTTTATTTCTTTTTATACTAAACTAATTATTATATCTTAATATTATTTTTATTATATATAATATATTAAGCCTTATTTATCTCTTTCAATATTATATATAATATACTTTTATTATATATAATTTATTTTAAAAAAAATTATTTCCCTCTTTTTTTACAGCAGTCTTTTTTTTATAACCAATCAGTGTTATTCTATATATTCATCAACCTATGTATAGAATAATTGAAGTCTAAGTTTATCCTAATACATGAAAAAAAGAATAATTGAAGTCTAAGTTTATCCTAATACATTGAAAAAAAAGAATATATAAGCATAAATTTCTTTTAATACATGAAAAAAAGATGAATAAGACTTACCTTACCACTGAGTTCACCAATAAAATAGTTTTTTCCTTTCTTTATTACTGGATTTCCTTAAGGTAAAAAAATCAAAGTTAAATAAAAAGAAAAAACAATAGTTATCATAAAAGTAAAAATAAATTTAATTATCTGTAAGCCTCTTCTGAATGAAATGGATGTGAAGACGAAAAAAGAAGAAAATGAATAGATGAAGAATGAAAAATATATGAAGACTAAAGAATAAGAGATTACGAGATAAAGAAATGGTGAAGAATGAATGAAGAAAAAATTAAGAGTGAAAGAATGGTGAAGAGTGAGTGAAAGATATGGTGAAGATGAAAGAGAAAATGAAGGAATAATGAAAGAAGAGGCGATTAGATGAAGAAGATTAGGTTAGATGAGAATGAAAGATGAAGAAGATTAGGTTAGATGAGAATGAAAAAAAGAGGCTCGATGAAGAAGATTATGTTAGATGAAGAGTCATAGATATGTTAGAAATTAAGAATGAAGAAGATTATGTTAGATGAAGAGTCATAAATATGTTAGAAATTAGGGTTTTACTTATGGATTGTGGGCCTTCATATGGGCTTGCTTTGAAGAGAAAGAGAGGGAAAAAATATATTATTTGAGTTTAATATTAAATTAAAAAAATTATATATTATATACTTAGGCTTGAAAAAGCTCGACAAGTCATCGAGCAAGCATTATATGAGCTCGAGCTCAACTCGAATTTTAAACGAGTCGGCTCGAGCTCGGCTCGAGCTCGGTCAAAGTCAAGCTCAAGCCGAGCTTTGATCGAGCGGCTCACGAGTGGCTCACGAGTAGCTTGACTCATTTGCAGCCCTAGTTCTGACTGGGTTTGTATATGCGCTATATAAACCAAAGTCTTCTAGTGGAATCCTTCTGGAAACAAAAGAAGGGGTGATGTAAGAGTTTTATCTCCGAACATCCATAAAACTCTTGTGTTATTTACTTTCCGCATCTTTCCGTCTTGCATATTTCATTTCAAATCTAGCAAGCATTTCTGCCATTGAATCCTTTCAAGAGCTTGCGACGATTTGTGTAGAATATAAACAGATTTTAATCTCTAACAAGATTAAAATTGAATTGAAAGTCAAGATTAACACAACAATATTCAACCCCCTTCTATTGTTGTAACCAATCATATCACCATGGAAACTCACTCTATGGACCGAGGAAATAAAACTACGGACATACTGCCTAGCCATTGCAGCAATGTTGTCCTCCATGTTGGTCTCAAATGGGAACTGAAAGGCCATGGTCAAAACCGATCTCATGTTTTGGCTTGATAAAGCCTTTGTGATGAATGACCATTTGCTGGGCCTACATCAAGGTTGGATGTTAAATCTAAGGTCTATTTTTTTGTCAATACATCCTAAGTATTGGAAAACCCGTTTCAAAAAATTAACAAAAGCAATTAGTTATTGAACAGAAATTTTAAACCACAATTGAATAGACTGAACTAATTGAGAGAAATGTGACCATCAAATATAGTATTTAACTCAACTGGTTTTGCCTTCAATATTATGATTTGAAAGCCAGATGGCAGAAGCAGAGAATTATATGCAAACATTTCATCAATTGGAGCAAACACCAGTTTAAAGTATGCTCCCACAACATTCTCGTCAATTCCACTACATATCTGCCCAAATAAAAGACATGCAGATGTATAAGACATGTTTCAATTGTTAACAATTTATCAGGATTAAACTAACAACATTTTCCTACTAAATATATGACTCAAGTAAGTAAGAAATTTAAGTACAACCAAGTTCTCACTTTCCTTGATTGAGAACTAACGTGTGTGTTTTAAGAGTTTCCAGAATTATTTTAAAATGTTGTAGATATTTCTCTTAGTTTGAACACAATTTTTTTAAAAATACTTTAGCACAATGTTCGTTAAAATTTGGAAGGTAGAGGGAATATTTATCAATCAGGGCGGCAGAACTCATACAGTCCCTCGTGAGTTATGAAAACTGTTTTGTGGCAGTCTGTAGAATCCATTTTTTTTTAAAACTGTTTAGTGTCATTTCATTAGTGTAGAATCCATTCTTATTTAGTGATAGATTGATCGAATATCCAATTTGGAAAATAATTCCTATCTAGGTAGCTCCTCCAATAATTTCTCAATGATATGAATAAGATTTTGACAAGTGCAATCCTCCTTAAGTCAAATGCAAAGAGGTACTGGCAAATCAGGCATATCCGCCCCATCTTCCATGCATATTCCTTATCAGTGCATGACATAAAACAAGACTCAAAGTCGTTCATTCGTACAATCATTTTCCTGTTAAAATATTTAATCAACAGAGGTGGACAACCTTAACATTGATCTTCTTCGTTCACTAGAAGAAATTTTTCGAAGTTAAGGCCTGTAACCATGTCATACTCCTTCATACCAAATACTAATTCCTCCTCATTCACCATGAAAATAATCTCCTTCGAGTTTGACCTTACCTTCCCAAGCAGCATCTGATGGACTATTGTTCCTAAGAACAGCAAGCCCAGGGCTCTAAATAAATATTTGAATTGGGCATTTAGAGCCCTCTCCATAAGATCCATTTTATCTAACTTGTCAGCTATCTTCTTGAGGCTGTGGGTGCATTTCCAAGAAATCCTACCAGGAAAGTCACGAATGGTGGTTTCTGCCATCTATAAAAGGAACAACAACAATGTAGGTGAAACCTTTAACAACAAATACAACAGTAAGAACAAATACACTGTCGCGAGACGCAACCTAATTTGGCTAAACCCTAAACTTTAACCCTAAACAAAAAACTAAAACTAACCTGATTAATGAAGACGACAAAGGAACGAAAAGACGAGCTAGAAAAGTAGTCAAGGCATGTAGTAGTGAAGTTGAGCAGAAGCTAGAGAGAGACAAGTTGCGACGGAGTTTAGAAATATGAAATATTTTATCGCGTCATACTTATAAATAGAGTATGGCGCGTGTAGAAATGTGCGCCTCTTCGACTTCCATCGCGAGACGCGACCGCCCATCGCAAGATGCGACCGATAATCGCGAGAAAGGACTGCCCATTACGAGAAGGGATCGCCCACCGCGAGAAGAGACCGTCCACCGCAAGATGTGATCGTGTCGTCGCGAGACGATTGTGCCGTCGCGAGAAGGGACCAAATCAACGCATCCAACCTCCTCATCATCATCATCTGCATTCAAGATGAACAATCAAAACTTAAAAAGTGCAGCAATATCATCATCTGCATTCAATCAGCTTCTTACAAAGTGCAACAACAACCAACAACATCTCGAATCCAGATGAATCAAGTCTCGAATCTATTAAAAATTAAACACAAAAACATTCAATTCAGCTATAATGGAAAAAAGAACATAAATCACATGATATTAGAACGGGTTTTGTCCATTGTTTTGTTCTTCGTTCACCGATAGTTGTTCGTCGTTCGTTAGAAGAGATACGATCGATCGTTCGTTGTTAGAGCCACTTAGGGTTTAAAGAGAACGCGGAGAAGAGATAGAAAAGAGAGAACGGAAAATAAAGAAATGGAAAAAAAATGAGAATTATATAAAGAATTAGGGTTCCGTCGCGTAACGCGATAGGGGTATTTTCGTCCGAAAAATAGGAAGTGGTGATTCGCGCAATTTTTATTAGGTGTTGGCATCTGCACAATTAAGTCAATTTTTTTTATTTCTGAGTCTTAGGATTATTTAAAATATTTTATCTAAAATTTAACTATCATTTTATTTATTTAATTATATATTTTTATTAAAATATCAAAATTATTATTTATTAAAAAAATAAAAAAAAAGTTTATTAAAATAAAAAGAGAGAAAGAAATATAAATACTTTAGTATTTTAAATTTAAAAAAAATATTTTAAAATTTTATTTTAACCAAATACATAATAATATTATGTATAATAGATTATTAATTTAAGATTTGATTAATTAAGGAAGTTGTAATATTATTTGTATTTGTTGTATATTTAATTTAATTTAATTTTATTTTAGGAAGTTATAATATATTTTATAGAAATATTTTGATTTGGTATTATATTAGATTTAAGGAAGTTGTAATATTAAATTTTAGAAAGTAAAAAAGAGTAATTAACTAAATCAGGGTAGATTTTAACTTGGACTCAAAGTAACCCATATATATATATATGTGTGTGTGAATTGAGTTGAGTAGAAAGAAGAATTAATTAGATACGACGATGATGATGGTGATGATGAATTCGTTATCCATGGAAGTAGCGAAAGAGATAGTTTCGAAGAGAATTATTGAGTTGGTGGATTTTCCTAAAGAAACTGTTGGAGCAGATGAACGCGTGATGAATTGGTCGGATAGACTTCTGGAAGCTAAAAGGCTCCACCTTGAATTTTATCGAACTTTCAATACTAGTCCTCTTCTCCCTTTTTATTCTGTTAATTCTCCTAAGAACAATCTTCACCATCACCATGTTGATGATTCTGTTTCAACACCACCGCCCACGGTTGTTCCTCCTTCTCATGCGGATGCGGATAAAGTTGAGGAATGCAATATGAGTTCTTCAACGGCTCAGCAGAATGAGACCAATAAAACAGTATCAATCGGCAGCAGTGTTCTTGTTCCTATTATTATTGTTGATGACGAAGATGATGCAAACATGAGAGGAGGTGGAGGAGGAGTAGAACAGAGGAAGAAGATGAATCTAGCAGAAATCGAGGATGATGATTTGGCAGGTGCTGATGATGATGATGATGATACAATCTACTTCATGGATATGGATGAATATTATAATAATAATAATAATAATAATGATGATGATTCAAGACTAGGAGGAGGAGGCAGCCTGATTGTAGAGGAACATGAGACACCATTTGAGATATATAGTCCTGTATTGTTGAAGACAGCGACATCAATTACAGTTGAATCAGAAGACGATCATGAAATAATACTACCAAAAAAAAGGAAACAAGAGACTATGAAAGAAAGCAGCAGCAACAAAAGATACAACTTGAGGAAGAGGTGTTGTAATTGTGCAACAAGGTCAAGTCCATTATGGAGAAAAGGTCCGATGGGAAAAAACACCCTTTGCAATGCTTGCGGGATTCGATACAAAAAATATGGACGTCTCACTCCCACTCCCAGATAGTCAAATATAATCCAGTTTGTTGTTGTTGTTCAATTTCTAAAACATTTATATTGTATTCTCTTTTTTGGTTTTGCTACAGTTATGGTTAATAGATGTTAAAAGTTTCAACTATATTTCAATGTTCTTTTATTATGAATATTAAATTTAGATTCAATTAATCATCACTAAAACTATTTAACTGATGTTCTCTCAAATTTTGCAGCTTTTAAGTAACAAGACAATAATATTATATATAATGCACAATCATGATGATTGATACTCAATAATGAACAATAAGTTGTCGTCTCGTGTACTTTGGTCATTGCCATAACATTGTTTAAAGAGTCTAGTTGCAGCAATCTAACCGAAGTAGAGATTTCTTCTCTAAAATCACTTGTGTAACAACAATCTATTACATATATTTTATTTAATTCTTGTGAAGATGTCAAAGATGAAAAAGAAAAAGGGTTTGGGGATTAATATGCTGATCGATCGATTGTGTGGGATTTGCTCGAGTTTTCATTGAGAGGGTTCTTACGTTCACAACACATTTGCAAAGTTTGTTTATTAAATAAATAAATAAATATATAAACTCTCTGGATTGTAGAAAAAATATACAGAGATTGATGATGATGATGATTGATGATGGGATCAAATAATTAATGGAAATGGAAGCTGTTGTATTTATTTATTTACAGAGAGATTATTTATATATTTTAACTAATGATGAAACGAATCATAATTGGTTAACTAGTAATTTGGCGAAGCTGATGGGTCGGAAATCAGTTGTATCTGCAGCTATCCTATTATTAGGTCTTCAGTTTGAGCATCAAGGAAATGGTGGCCGTCATACATGAACAGAGTATTCCTGATTATTATATTAACAAAAAAACAATTAGATGATGATGATGATATTATTAAAAATGAATGAAGGGACTACTTACAAAGGAATAAGGAAATCCTCTTTACACGGTCCACCCTCATAGATCGGGACTTCAATCTGAGAAACAAACAAACAAACAAACAAATTCAATTTCATTTTTGTCAAAGAATAAATATAGAATGAAAAATAATCTTACGAATTTGAAGCCCAAAAGAGAGTTGCAGGTATTGCAGTGAACATTTGTAACTTTGTGATCTCCAATTGTCTGATAATCCATACGAGGATCGTCATCCAGATGAAAGTTGGTTCTGCAAAAATAAAAATAAAAAAGAATCTTCAGATCAATTTATTATTATTATTATTCAATAATCTATAATCTATAATCTCTGTTTTGTTTTGTTTTGTTTTCTGTAATGAAAGGAAATAGTAGCTAGCTAGGTTGTGATGAGATGTTATTACAGATTCTGGAAGACGCCGCCGGTGATCCCTTTGAGCTGTAAAAGATTAAACTCGTAATAATCAGAATCAAATGGAGTTAGAAGAGAAAGAGAAAGAACAAGAATAAGAGAGAGAGAGAGAGATACCGTATAGCAATATTCGAAGTCACCTGGATGACCAATATGACCGGCACACACACGGCAGACATACAAACTCGCCATTAAGATTATTCGCGCGCGGGATATTAGGGTTTCAAAGAAGAAGAAGAAGAAGAAAGAAGGTTGAGATTAAGCATAATTAAAAAAAGAGGGGAGCTTGAGTTTATATAATGATGCAAAGCGTGGCGGCGGCTAATACGCGTCTTATTCGTATCTTAACCACCTTAACTAACTAAGATAACATAACTAAGATATATAAGCGTTATCATCCGGGAACCTTCTCTTTTTTTTTCCATCTAAACTGACATCATGATGGCATAATCATGTTAATTATATTTAATTTTATAAACAGCTGCTGCTTTTGTAGCCATTTTTATTTTAATCTAAACTTATATATGTCCTCATCTTAATGGCCGCCCCCAACTCATTATTAGTCCTTTCACTCGTTAATTCCAAATCTCTCTCTTTATATGTCTGTTTTGTATAACAAACAAACAATAAACAATTATCCAATTGCTTAGTACGCCATTCACAAATTTCATTTTCCAAACCCAGGACCCCAATTTGTATTTACATAAATAATTAATTTTGGATCCTGTTTAGTTTTACAATTTTGACAAGTTCTTCTTGATGGATGCCCATAAGTATTGATTAGTTTTCAATAGAGCTTGCTTTTTAAAAAAAAAAAAAAAAAAAAAAATAGGAAAAACCCATCGGAAGTATTGAATCGAATCAAACAAACCCAAATTTGCCGTAAACTTTTAGATCTCCAATTAGTTGTTCAACTGAATTTAATTGATGATGAAGTAAGAGGCATGGAATGATTAATATACTAATAAATCTCTAGTATTTCATTGAAGAAAGATCTCGATAGACACCAGAAATTCAAAATATAATATAAGATGGAAACAAAATTAAACATGGATGGATCCTCAGAAGAAATTAAAACGGTAGACCTCAATTCATGATAGTCTTCTTGCGGTTGAAGACGAACGGTCCATTTGCCAAAGGATAATCAGTTGCCCAATTTGGGAAATGCACTTATATGCTGCTGATTAAGCATTTATATTCTGGATCTTCTTCTTCTTCATCTTCATCTTCAACGGTGGTAACACAGCAGCAGCAGCATGATCCAGAATTATCAGAGCCATCCATTGGCAAAATTTTGATCAGTATTGTTATTGAGAGAGAAAGAAAGAAAAGATCCGAGTTAATTTGATTACTTTTATAAAGTCTAAAAAAAGGTGGGAATAGGATCAGGATCTTCCAAGCATATGCTTAGACCATTATAAACTTTACCTTTACCTTTCTAATCTTACATCTTTATTTTTTCTATTTCTTTTTTCAAAAATAAACAGACTATACTCATACTGCCAAAACCAACCTTATAATTAGTTGCATTACATTTAAATTTTAAACTCCCTTTCACTGTTCTCTAATTTGAACCTTATTATTTTTAAATTTGAGTTACATTTTAAATGAAAGTAAACTTTATATGCATGTCATTTTTACAATCCAACTTATATAGTTATGAAAAGGCACAAGAATAAATCAAGAAGATTGTATATAATTTGCAAAAGTTTTGATAAGGATGCATATTAGTTGGAATTCCATATCCAAGGGGACAAAAAGTTTGATGCTGCTGGCACATGGGGTGTAGTAGTAGTCTGTCTACATTAAAGTAACAATCATGTCTGTCATGCATTTCTATGTACCATCATCATCCGGGAATAATCATTAAATAAAACAAAAATGAGAAGGTTATGTATATACACACATACAAAACTTATGAGATTAAGTCAGTTCCAAGTCCAACCAACCCATTTTGCATGTTACAGAGTGTTTATAATAAATAAATGAAGCAGAGATATATATAATACCCTAACTTTTCCACAGGTTGCTCGAGACAGAGCTCCTTCTGCTAGATGCTACTTCAAGTTCAGCTCTTCTTTTCCATAGATGCGCTCAAGTTCCCGTGTCGCCAATTGAAATGATTCTGAAAAACACGCGGGATTATTTTTAGAGATTGAAACCAAGAAATGATAATAAAAAAAGAAGTGAGACAACCTTTCCAGAGGCGGAATGCTTTCTGATTGATTTGTGAACCGGTCACAGTCTGAATCGCATCAAACAATTGAGACTCCGGTGTGCTCCTCAGCTCCTGAACTATCTGGTAGATGGTTTTCCCATTTTCAAAGTAAATATGATTGTTTGGGTGTTTCGTCTTGCACCCAGCATGACGTTCAAATTCATAAGCATTTAGCCCCTACAAAAGAAACAAAGAAAGAATCTAAACTTTTCTAGAGGCATTGGCACTCTAGCAATAACACAGCTGATAAAGAAAAAACTAACTTACTTTAGTGTAGTCACATGACTGACACCCGCATAGATAGCCAGAGCCTTTTATAACTCCTCTAAGTTCCTAACCAAGTTTACGGCAACGGTTCAAAAAGAATCAAGACAACAACAAAAAATAATAATAATAATAATAATTACCTCTCGTAACATAGAGACATACTTCACAGGCACACCGTCAAGCATACCAGTTGATATCAAGCTTCTGACATTTGATGGGAAACTATTTGGAGCCTCTTTCCTAGATGCCTTTGTCTCTGACTTACTCTTGGAGACTGTCTCCGCTCTCGATTTCCCCACCTGTGGAATACTCACCAAGTCCAAATCCTTATTTGTTGTTGTTGTTGTTGTTTCTGACAATTGAAGAGCAGACTGATCATATAATAAATGATAGCCATTCATCGGTTGAGCCAGAGCATCAATATCCTCATGGAAGCTTCCAAAAGATACCGATGCAGCTTCTCCTCCTTTATTATTGTAAGCTTCACCAACCACTACTAACTCATTTCCATCCTGCTTTTCCGAAGAGGAGCTTATGGGTCCCATATTATCACCTTGCACATTATATGTAGTAGGGCCCACAAACATCATGTTTCCGTCTTCCTTGTTATAGCCTTGTCCTACTGACATGGCAATGGATTCATTACTATGGTTATTATAGGCCTGCCCCATAGACATGCCATTCCCAGGGTCCTTAACCTGATTAACTTTCACTTTTCTAAGTCCACTGTAGCTAAGATATATTTCTGCGTCTTCAACAGTATGGGATATAGTCAATCCCATACATGAATCACTCCCAAATTGCTCGCCAATACCTTGTTTATTCAAACTTGAATCGTCACCTGTAATGGTGGAAATGTTTTGTTCAGCAAAGTTCATAGGCCTGCTTGCTTCAGCTCTGAATAAACGGCTTGAATATGGTGTGGGCATTGACGGGTAAGAGCAAGAGCTATCCCAAGTTGGACCACTTGCACTGAGAACTCCATTTGTTGTTTTGTTAATTGGAACTTGTACAACTTGCTGCTTTTTGTTGGGAAATACTTCTGCTTCAGTTGAATCAGCAAACCAATTATGAGAACGCTTTTGTTCAATCCTTGAGGAGTTATCATAAACTGCATCCCCATCAGCTAAATGTCCCACGCCCCCGTTTTTTGTCATCCAAAATCCCTTGCTTTGAGAAGACTGACAGGTCAAATTACATGGAACAAGAGTGAGTTCTTAGTTCCAGAATAAACACTATACCTTTCATGAACTAGGACAAAGTAAAATATTTTTCCACTCGATAAAAATTGGCAGAGAAATAGTGTAATGAAGAATGAATGCTATGGAGGGTATAAGGCTGAAAGGAAAACCAGTCATTGAAATGGAAGAAAATCAGACAAACCATCCACATACAAAGCAACAGTTTAGTCAAAAGCTTGCAAAACTGGTCAGACCAGTTCGGCCTACAGTTCACCTGCTTTCCAAACATGTCCTATATTTTCTATAATCCTAGCTCCTCTGTGATCTTGAGCCTTCCTTCCTTGGTCTCACCACTCATAACCATATACTCTATCTACTCTTCTCGTTTTTATTTATTTTTAATTATTATTTAAGTTACAGTAATATTTTTTCCTTAAGGATCCTATGTAGTTAACTAAGTAGATGTGCTAAAAATGTTATGCTATGTCCTCTGTTGAATTTTTTTCTTTTACTTTAATTCTAATGCTTAATTTTAAGTTGTTGAACTCTAATACTAAATAGGCCATTGATGTAAATATAATGAGATAATGGTGGTTTTTGTTGCAAAATTGTAGTTAGGAGAACAAATCATGAAAAATGTTGGCATGTTGTTGACCTGAAAGCTACAAAGCTGTGTAAGAATCTAACTGTACAGGTAGATCATTGTCTTCAAACTCTAAGTTGCATGATTTTCTAGTGCATACTCTGATACTCCATTTCATGAGATCATTGCTTGCTTTTGATAGATGTTATACAATAAGGAATACTAGCATGTAATTAAAAATGTTGGAATGCGACCCAACTTTATGTTTGCAATTCACCCTACATACACCAATCTTCTAACAGGTAACCCACAGTTATTTTTCCAATAAGACCCACTATCAGAAAAACGTTTGTGAACAAGACAATGCAGATAGTTTACAGCATAAACTGAGAGAGGAGCAAATAAACTAAGATAATCAAACTAGTAGACTTAACCAATCAGAACTTAGAACAAACCATTTAGCTTCTTTCTTCAGAACCGGCAAGAGTGAGTCCAGAGATAACGTTTCCGCTTAGTCCACACTCAACCCCTGTAACAGAACAAATTAGAATTCCCAATTTCAAACAAAATGAAACCCTAACTAACAGTCTCAAACCATCCGTAATTTCCATAAAACATACCATTGCATATATAAACTATTAAATCTTGAAATAAGAGATAAATTCATGAATAGACAGACAGACAAGAACAATCGGGCAGATGGAATGAAAGAACTGGAGCTCACAAGGATCATGAGTCATTAGAATATTCTTACGTCGTTATCTTAGAGGATATTTACAGACTTACCAAAGCGTGAAATTGCTCCGGCAGCAAGCAATCGGAGGTGAGAAGTCGGAGGAGTTTTCAGGTGAGGCGATTGAGAGAGAATCCGCTGCGATGGCTGATGAACACTCGATCCATGCTCCCGAGTGGAATAGATATTGTGAAGGAAGATGTACGCACACGATCGAGTGTGAACCGTACACGTGTTACTCTATGTCAATCGAACCGTCAATATTACAAACCGCTTGATCATCCGAGGCTTATTTCATCTTATTATTATTTATCTTTTTATAAACCAATTTTTATTTAAAGAAATATATATATATATTTTTTTCACTTCTTTAAATATATTTTTATTTGAAAAGTCTTCTTATAAATTTATTTTTGTTTGGAATTATTTATTTATTAATTTATTTTTATTTGTAATTAATTTTTATATGTTTTTTTTTTTTAATTTACATCATAAATATCTAAAATTATTTAAAATATTATAAAATCATTAATTTGTATTAATAATATCCACAAACTCCCCTTATAACATTTGTCTTGAGATGACTTTCTTTAACTTAATCCTCAAACGATGTTTACTATTCATCTCCTCCATATTTAGATGTTGTGTATTTGTATTGTGCCTCAAAAATTTTCTTTAAAAAAATAATGATGTTAAAAGAGTGAAAAATATTTGATAGTCTTATAACAAAAATATAAACAATATAATAGAGATTACGAAAAAATATATGATATTGTAATAAAAACATGTAATAGGCTTGAATTTACCTGCTAGACATGACTTACGCAAAAATGCAGTTATCTCTTTAATGAGAATGAAGGTATGAAGGTATGATTTGAAAACGAAATGAGTTTGTTAGTTAAAATAAACTTTAATTAAAATATAAGAAACACCGTCTAGTTGTAAATTTAGACTATCGATGATTTTAATTTAGTTGTCAATTAAATTTCGACCATAAAATAAAATTAGTCATACTTGGAGTTATGTTATTTATTTTGTAGTTTTGAAAGAACTTAATTATTTTAAGCAAATTAAATGTACATGAGCAATTTTAAACAAATAATATATATAATATATTAAAACTCAATTAAATATATATAGAACATTATACTTATTATCCTTTATTAAATATATGAAATATGAAAAGGTAAAATATAAAAATTATGATTTTTTTACTTGGTTTAAATTTTATAATAATAAATAAATAATTTAAGGATGAAATTGTACATTCTAATTATTTAGCTATATATTTATTCAATTGGTTATTCATGTATATATATATCATTTATTTGACAAAAGAAAAAGAATAAAACTTTATAATTTGACTAAATTTTATGTTGACCATGATAGAAAGATGTGATCTTTATTTTTACTATGAAATGAGATAACATGTTGAAAAAAATAACTAATTTGCAATAAGGTTAATTTTCAATATAAAAAGTGATTCAATAAATTAAAATATTATATTATAATTATATTTTTATCTAAAAGTTTTGATACATTTAAGAAATAATAATAAAAAAATAAACTAAAAGGAGACAAATAAAAGAAAGTCCCACATCATATAGTTGAGTCAAAATCTCTATCTTTAATTTGAAAAATAAATAAATATATATATATATAAATATATATATATATATATATATTTATTTGATAATTAAGGTTTCAATTAATTTTGGTACAAAAGTAATTATAGATAATCCAAGAAGATTATCTGAATTATTTTGATAAATATTGGATTATCTGAAGTAAAAAACCTTTTAATATATATTTTTTAAATTTTAAATAAACAATTTATTAAATATTATAATATATATATATATATATTAATTAGTTGACAATTTATGAGATACATGATTTTTTAGCAACAAAACAAGCTTGATTTTTTTAAGTATTAACATTTATGATTAAACAAAACTTTAATTTAGAGAGTTATGCAAACTTATTGTCGATTTCAAATTATCACTATTTTTTACATTTAAAATTATTATGATGTGTTTCTAAAGTGCACATAGACGTTTAATTTCGAAAATTCATGTTTTAATGATACTTAATTATTTAAAACTCAATTTGTAACTTCATTACGAAAGGGGGATAGTATGCAACTCTTTCAAAATTAAACATATATGAGATTAATCATCTTAAACAACTTCATTTGAATGCTCAATTATAATAAAAGTTCCAAATTGACTTCTAAAACAAAGTTCATGTTATATCAGACTTGCAACAATATATGAAGATACAAAAATTCTAGGAAATCAAAACTCCATTTTCCACGAAATTTTTAAATGGGGTTAGATTCAAATCGACATCCAAATGTTGTTTCTTTTGAATTGGCTCCTTTCCATTATTTTTCTGGTCATCCTGATCTCCTCCCTTTGAGCCATTAGTAGTATTGCTAGACTTTTTGTTGGCAGATCTATGTCGGCGCAGGTGGGTGACAAGCGAATTTCTGATGCGAAACTTCTTGCCACATATTGAGCAGGAGTAGTGGTGGCCACCAAGTGCAAACTTTTGAGTGTGGGGCTTCTTCTTGTGATTGGCCCGGTGCCCGCCAAGCGCCTGAAAGGAGGGGAATTCTTCGTTGCAAGTCTTGCACTCAAAGAGTCCATCGGCCGTGAGGTTCAACGATCTCTTAAGTATCTTCGGCACCTTATTAGACATGACTAATCTTGACTATATATTTCGTCTCTTAACTATTCATATATATAGCCCCATCTTTACAATTACATCACTAGTAATATCTCATTAATTGAGTTCATTGATTTCCATATATTTCTTTTATTTGATAATCTAGAAAGGTGCTTGTTTGATTTTTAGTTTTTTCAGTAATATAATTTTTTTTAAAACAATATTGTTTCATGAAATTTATAACAGGGCTATTTGGATAAATTGATTGAAATTTTTTTAATATTTTAAAAGGTTATAAATAATAATTTTAGAGTATTTTGATTTTTATTGATGAATTAATTAAATAAATTATGAACAATATGTTTAATATATTTGAATTAAAACAATTAAAAAAAAAACCATTTCAAACAAGGTTTTTAAAACTTTATTCAAGTTTGGTAGTAAGTTAATGCGCAGAATATATGAGTACTATGGATTGACCAAATTTATTTCTGTGTGATTATGTTTTAAAACTTTTTTAAGACAATTTATTACTTTTATAAATAAAAAATTTCTTATCAAAAGTTTATAATTTAATATAATTTAAAAGTTATTCAAAAGAAACTTTTTTTTTATCTAAATGACTTTTATACCAAACAAAATAAAATTATTTCTACTTTTTTTATTTTGACTATTTTCAGATAAGATTATATAATTATTACAATGTTTGAAAAAAAGTTAATTATATATTATAATATTCTTTATTTAATAATTCTTTTTAATATTTAGAGTGTTTTACTATTTAAGTTTTTAAATAATGATTTAGTGGTAATCTAAAAATTAGTTTTATTTTGATAAATTTAAATCTAGATCTACTAATTATATTATATTCTATTAAAACTCTACATCTAATTTTATATTCCAATAAGATACTGAAAAAAAAGATTGAATAAATTCTCTTCTTTTTTTTTCTCAAACCCAGATCCATCCATGGAGCTGTAAATATCAAACCAAATTCTTATTAAAGGATATATCAAGTTTCTATATCTGTAAAAAAAAAATAATAAAAAATAAAAAAAACTAACTAGTGTTATACGAAAATTTTATATTACACATCAAATTATGACTCAACTCAACTTAAATCAAAATATATTATATAATCAAAATACAATTTATTATTGGTGTTGTGGATTAATTATTGTTTAGTTTTATTTGAAAGGGTGGTCCGTCCAAATATTAATTTCAATATTTTAAAAGATTGTATTGTATATATTTTAATATTTAAAAATTACTAATTGTAAGCTAAAGTATGTTAATTATTTTAGGCCTGGCAAAAATATATATAGCTAGGTTAATAATAATAATAATAATAATAATAATAATAATAATAATAATAATAATAGTGTTTAAGGTTCGTTTACCGGATTCTCGCACTATAGCACGATCCGTATTGTGAGAATAAATGAGTCAGGTTGTTAATTTGTGAGTTAATCCACTCTTAAAACTTGGAAAACTTAAAAGAGTTAATTAAAAAAAGTATAAGATTAAAAATGATATAAATATTATAATATGTTCAAGACTATAACCAAGTTAATTCATCTCAAATTCAACCAATAAACATAGAACTATAAATCTTCGATATTTTTTATTTATTATTATTTTACAAGTTTTTTTTTTTTGTATGGGACGAGGATGTTTGTTTTTAATATAAATTGAATAATTTATTTTAAATTGTTAATAATAACTAATATCTCTGATATATTCATACACAAACTTATAAATATAAATTAACAATTCTTTAATGATTAAATTATTTATAATACACAATAAGTTTGAATCTCGCATTATGTAAAGTTAAACAATTATAAAAATGTATAGGAAGGCTTATTGATTTTTAAATATTTTTAAAAAACTTTCTTACAAGAACTCTAGTTTTTTTTAATTAAATAAATGATGACGGAATGGGTTGAAAAAGAGATGAGATAAGATAGAAAGGGAACATAATTTTTTTTGGGCTGCGAAGATGATGACTCATTCATAACCCATGGATTTGTTGGGTTCTCCCATGGGTCAGCCCCAATAAGATGGTTTGGTGCAAAATTCTAGAAGTAAGGTTATTAGGGATATGTGAAAGTAAGATGTCGATAATGATAATCACGTGATGAGATGATTGATTGATTTAAGTGAAAAGATGTTAGTAATGATGAGATTATTTATGTAAAATGTTGAAAGTAGATCACAATTGAAAAGATATAATATTAGTAGTCAAAATGTATTTATTATTTGTATTTTAGAGATTATATGGTTTGTGATTCTGTTTAAAGTTTAAGTTGAAAAAAAAAAGGTAATAATGAGAATGATTGAGTACATAGGCTAAATAATTTTTTATTTTTTAATATGAGTTGAGTGATTTATTTATAATTTTTAATCATATTAATTATTTATTCATATATAAAGTTATAAAAATAAATTTTAATTGGTATTATTGTTAAGTGTTCATAATGGTTCGAATATCGCCATAATTATAAAATTTTATATGAAAGGTAACGATAGATAAATATGTGAATGGAGATTATTGGTTGACCGAAATGTATGTAATAAGTTTGTAATGAGATTGTTGAGTGCAAAATGTTTAAAATAGTAGTTCGATTAGGGGAACATGATAGGTTGGTTGACCAAAGGAGATAGTAAGAGAAAATATCTGTAAGAATGAAATGATTGGGTGCAAAATGTTGATGTTGTTTGGTCGAAATAAGATAGTTAAATGACGATGATAGTTAAATATGTGAATGGGATTTTTGGTTGGTCGAAAGAGAGTCATGTGAATAGTTAGTAATGAGAGGTCGATTGAGAATAAAAGATAATGATAGTTAAATGTGTGAATGTGTTTGTTGGTTGGTCGAAGTGAAGAGATGATTGAGTGACGATGATAGTTAAATATGTGAATGAAATTTTTGATTGGTCGAAAGGAGAGTCACATAATTAGTTAGTAATGAGAGGTTGATTGAGAATAAAAAATAATTATAGCTAAATATGTGAATGATTTATCGAAGTGAGGATAAATAAGTAATATGAATGTTCAAAAGTGATATCAATTAGTAATTAAAAGGCGAGAATGATTATTATACAGTGGTAAATGATAATTGTACTTTGTTTATATTTTTAACCATACAACCTTACCCTACGAAAATTCTGTTAGTTTTGATAATTATAATCCAAATCGACTTTTAATCATAACTTATCCAAATTATTAATTGAGATTTGTTTTGACTTGAATTTTGAATTAATCTGTAGAATACTCTATCTTAAATTGGGTGGTAATGAAGTTTTTGAAAATCAATCGAGAATTGATGATCGAGGGGGCCAAAAAAAACTATCATCTCTCCATGAAAGAGCAAGGGTCCTTCTAGGAATTTTTAATTAAATTTACCCTTCTATTTCTGTTACGAGGTCACAAATTTTAGTTTAAAATTGTTATTTAATAAAATAAAATAGTGATTATATTAATAACAAGCTTTAACATCTTAATCTAAACAAAACCTTAGCTTATTTAGGGATTTAAAGGATACAAAATTTTATCTAGCCTAATCTTAAATTAGGTTTACCAATAAACTTTTTCTCTACCATTTGGGCAGCCTGATAAATCTCTCTCTATTATTTGGGCAACTAGATGAGAAGGTAATTTTTCTTTTGAAATTTTGTTTGTACTATATTTCTTTCTTTATTACTCATTATTTATTCGATTATTTCCATTTTGTAAATCTATATTAGATCTTTGTTGATCTATTAAGAACTCATCACACAGCTTAATGTTTGGGTGTGATTTAAGCGATTTGTTGAGAGTTTTTCTACTCTGCAATTTCTTATTCATTTATAATTTTTTTTATTCATTCATTGCATCTCTTCTTTTCTTTGATTTTGCTAATTATATTTAAAATTATTTATATATATTTTTTAGATTTAAGTTAAAAAAATTTGAAAATTCGAATACCAATCTGTCTTGTTCGTCCTACAGTTTCATGGTAAAATATATATTTTGTTGTTGTTGATTTACTATCTAATTATTTGTTCTCTCCAAATATTTAACTCATCTCACCAAATTATATTCATTGTTAGCTTCTTAAATGTGCATCTCATATTTGATCTCTCCTATCTTTCAATATGAACATTTATTTAAATATTTAATAGATTAGTTGGGATTTGTAATGCTATATAACACCTATTAGGACATTTTTATATATATTTTGTTGTTGTTGATTTACTATCTAATCTAATTATTTGTTCTCTCCAAATATTTAACTCATCTCACCAAATTATATTCATTGTTAGCTTCTTAAATGTGCATCTCATATTTGATCTCTCTTATCTTTCAATATGAACATTTATTTAATAGATTAATTAGGATTTGTAATGCTATATAACACCTATTAGGACATTAAATGTTTTAAGTTCATCCATCCAAATGTATTGCATTTTTTACATAGTTTTAGATTCTGCACCAATATCTTGTCCTTCAAACCCTTTATTAATATAGTTACAAATTTATTTTTTGATCATTTCTAAAAAGGCATGCTAGATTATTTGTTGTTTTTATAATTAATAGGTATAGTGATAATATCATTCTTCCATTTAAATTGAATGACCAAAAATACACCTTTGTTGATAAATTTTATTAACTCCTATCAATATATATCCTAATTTTTATTTTTTACTCATAATAGTTCAATTTCTGAGATGTCTCTTCCATATTGGACCTTTTATCATGACTCATCTCTCCCAATTGAAAAAAAAATATTATTATTTGAGTCTCCTCAATTTATAAAAGAATTAAATAATCTATAATTATTAAAATATATTTTTTTACGGAATTTATCCTAAAAATAAAATAAAATTAAAGACCAAAAATAAATTAAATAATTATTTAAGAAAAATTTTATATTTATTTATTTCAAAATTATTAAATTAAAGGCTAAAAATAAATTAAATAATTATTAGAGCAATTGTGTATTTCTTCCAAAATAATTAAATGAAAAGTCAAAAATAAATTAAATAATTATTTTAGAAAAAAATTTAAGTTCCAAAATAATTTAAAATAAATCCCTAAAATACAAAAAAAAAAAAAAATTAATAAAAAAATAATAATAATAATAAGGAGTAAAGAGAACAAACAAGGCCAAGCCCAAATCAAACAACTAAAAACCACCTCACCATTTAGCGCGCCAGGAAGATAACGACTAGACTGACGCCCATACTAACAATGAGACACGGAACTCCTTGGCCTCATGGAATCTAGACAGAACTCCACAGAGCGCGTCCAACGTGAGTTGGCGGTTGATCTTCGTCTTCTCCTCGCAATGCCCATATAAAAATATTTGGGTTTCTTGAATAATGATGAATAAATGAATACAATGCACTGTTATTCTCATTTCAAGGAGGTAAAATATATACAAGATTATCATAAGATCCACTAATTTAAGAATCTCTAATATATTAAATATATTACATATATTACACGCCGCATCGAAATAGGTAGGCAGTGTATGCTGAGATTAAATCGAAATTCTTCAAAAAGAACTCTCCGAAGCCCCTTCGTGAAGATATCCGCAAGTTGAAAGCGAGATGGGACATGAAGAACTCCAACCTGACCGTGAGAGACCTTCTCACGAACAAAGTGAATGTCCATCTCAATGTGCTTGGTCCGTTGGTGCTGAACGAGATTACTAGAGAGGTAGATTGTACTCATATTGTCACAGTAAATAAGAGTAGTGGTGAGAACCTGACAATGAAGTTCTAGGACGAGTGTTCAAAATTATATGAAAGCACTAAACACTTGAGATTTATGAGATAAAGGGAAAGTCCACAAAAAAGACAAAAAATCATCAAGAAACAAAACATAATATTTATGGCCTATAGAACTTAACACAGAAGACATCCATACATTACTATGAATAATGTCAAACGGTAATAAAGAAGTAGAAGTAGAAGCCTTAAACGGTAAATGAACATGTTTTCCTAATGAACACGAAGGACAAATATAATAAACATGTTATTTATTACAATAAATTAATTTATTTATTGTAAGAGATTCAAAACTAGAGTTGCCAAGATGACCTAGGCGATTATGCCACAAAGATGGCGACAAAGCAACAAAAACAGAAGACGACACATGTCTCCTAGTTGTGATCGGATATAAATCTCCCCGAGTATCACATCTCATTCGACGCGTCCCCGTTCGAAAATCCTTAACGGAAAACTCAAAAGGATCAAACTCAACAGACACAGAATTATCCGTAGTGAATTTACGAATAAAAACTAGATTTTTAACAAGAGAAGGAGCATGGCGAACATTATTCAAGGTAAGTTTAGGATTCAGAGAAGAAATAATGGTACGCCCAATACCCGAAATCGAAATCGTATTACCATTACCTACAAGAATATCATGTTTAATGTCTGAATTGAAATAAGACGAGAAAGTACATTGTTGAGATGTTATGTGGGACATCGCACAAGTGTCCATGTACCATATCGGTTCAGGAGACGTAACACCAAGGGTATACATGGCCGATTCAATGTCTGTCGGAGTTGGTGGAGACTAAGCTAGAAGGACGCGGGGCATGGAGACCCGACTGTTGTTGTGGTGTCGACGGATGAGAGCTAGAAGGAGGTCTCTTCCATTGAGTCGTTGGATACGGGCATGGAGGAGAAGCCCATGGCCACTACCAAGATAATGATGGTGGTCCTAAATGACCAGCCCATTGTTGCGGACAAGGAGAAGGAGGCTGAGTTTGGACTTGGTACTAGGACTGCCCCGATCGACCCCCATTACGAGAGTCCTTCTTCTTTGGTTTCTGCCGAGATCCACACGATAACATACGTTGTGACCCATTCATCCCAGACGTGTCAGAGACAAGAGCTACACCCGACATCGGTGCTAAACCAAAGGCCACCCGCTTCGTCAAATCAGATTCCTCCAAAATCAACATGGAGCGTGCTTGGTAAAACTGAAGCAAATGATCACTATGTCAGAGTAACGTTGCCACCCCATTGTACGCCTCCGCAAGGCCCGCGACCAACTACAATACGAGGCGGTCGTTCGAGACCGGGTTACCAACACCCTTCAACTGATTGGCCAAGACTTTGAGACGTTGACAATAAACCGAGACCCTAGGAAAATCTATTATGATAGTGGTAGAAAACTCTTGCTCGAGGGAAACCGCACGAGAATGATGATTATCTTGAAAAATCCCACGTATCCGTGTCTAGGCTTGCTCGACTGTAGAGTCTAGTTCCAAGATCGTGTGAAGAAGATCATGTGAGATTGTGGCATAGATCCACTGAAGGACAGTGGCATAGAGAGTTAGCCACATATCTTTCTCTTCATCCGTCGATGGTGGCGGTAGAATAGGGACCGACGGGATGATGTGATGAAGGACCCGATGAGAACGAGCATGAATCTTGAAAAACTCCACCCATATCGTGTATTGAATGTTTTCCAACTCAAGAACAATAGAGACATGATTCTTGATGTTAGAAACGACAAGGGTCGGGTGAAATCATTGTTTGTTAATCGTCATCAGAAAAGAAAAGTGATTGAAAAGAAGATAACGTAAAAGAGAAAATGGACCGCTAAGCTAGGGCGCAGCGGAAAAAAACCCTAAGCTCTGATACCATAAAGAAATACAATGCGTTGTTATTCTCATTCCAATGATGTAAAATATATATACAAAATTATCATATTAAGATCCACTAATATAGGGATCTCAATATATTAAATTGATTATATTTATTATATTGAGATCCACTAATTTAGGAATTTCCAATATATTAAATATATTACATTTATTAATGAGTTCAATTTCATCATTATTTAACCAAAACAAAAAGTTGAAGAAGAGAAATGATCATAGCAGCAATGTGATCATTTCCCCTACATTCATAGCTCGTATTACTCGCCGAGGGGATAATATTTAGTCGAGCAAATAAAAAGCTCATTAATGGTTTTGTCTGAAATCGAACTCAATCGACCTAAGCCAGCTACAAAAGGAATCCTCTGGCCAAGGAAAAAAACAAGAACCAATATCAAGCAATCAATCTCTTTCAACAATAATCAATAAAATTTTCAAAGTCTTTTTTAATCTATTATAAAGCTTCAACAAAAGTTTATGAGTGTTCTCCAACTCATTGTAAGCTACCAATCTCATTATAATTCATGTCATGAACAAAGTTGGGAAATTTTAAATTTTAGTTGATGTGTTCTTAAATATTGCCTGATCACTCAAAATTATGATTTAATCTAATCTTAAGATTGTTTGTAAGACTTCTATCGAATTCAATTAAATTAATTCAGCTTAAATAATAAGAAAATACCAATTTTAATTTTAAAATCTCAAAAAAGACTGTGATTCCTTGAACTATAGTTTAAGAACGACATTCAAAAAGTCTCCTAACACATTTTAAATGATGTTATGAATGTTTTTAGATTAATTTGAGGAGTTTAAGGCATGTTTGCTCAAATTTAATTTTTTTTCTAAAAAGTACCGGGTTTGAGTTTTAAGAATGATCAAAACGAATAGCAAGTTGATTTTAAATAAATTGAATTAGTTCTAAACCTAAGGAAGATCTTGGTAAGCTGTAATTTTAAATGAGAACCATACAACTTCAAATACCAAGTTTTAGATGATTTTTTTTGGAGCTCTGTTGATCCATTTCCATTATTTGATCCCATCATCAATATCTATATATTATTCTTCAATCCAGATAGTTTATTTATTTATTTATTTATTTAATAAACAAACTTTGCAAATGTGTTGTGAATGTAAGAACCCTCAATGAAATCACTCCATCCCCAAGAAATTCTCGAATAAATCCTACAATCGATCGATCATCATATTAATTCTCGTCCCCTTTTCTTTTCACCTTCACCTTGGACATTTTCAAATCCCCGTTCATCCAATCCAGCCGACCACTCAGCGAAATGCGTTCTCAAAGCGCGTTTTCAAGTGCCTTCTCAAAGACAAACGTGTAAATTTAACTAAATCAATGTGAAATTGTGGGGGATCGATCGATGATCATTTACAGGTGAATCATAGTATTCGCATGTAATTTACATACATTTTGTGGGTGTGTGTGAGAGAAACTGTGCCTTTAGTATCTGTTAGAATAAAGAGAAATTGTATTGAATGTTATATATCGAATTACATAAATTATGTCTATTATATAGACATTACATTGAGCTTATAAGAAAACTAATAATATAATATAATATAATATAATAATGATATTATCACAATTTATAATATTGTGATAATATCTTACATTATATATTATCTTATATTCTAACATCCCTCCTCAAACTCAAGATGGAAAACGCTTGATCAACTTGAGGTTGAAGACGAGATGATGAAATATTGATGTTGTATTCTTCAAACTTTAAAAACTCGTGAGCTCCATCCAGCTAAAGGATGACAGTGTGTTGACGGATAAACCAACGAAGATGTAGAATCCCATAGGAATAGAATGCTGGGGTGAAACAACAACCGAATGAACTCCGAAGTTATTCGCGAGTCTCGAAATCCATCCAACGACGGGATGACAGTGTGTTGCATTAAAGAAAACCAGCGAAAAAGGTATTTAGAATCCCATGGAAATAGAATATTGGAGTGAAACAACACCTGTAAAACTCATTCTAACGAGAGAATGACAGTGTGTTGACTAAATAACCAGTAAAGGAACACATATGATTGGATTAACACCAAAAAATATGGTATTAGCTACTGGGATAAAGCAACAACTGAAAACAAACTCAGAGAATATGATTATCGAAAAAAATAAGAATATCAACATAATTATTTGAAAGAAAAAAATATTATTAAGAGATAGTAATAATAATTAATAAAAAATTATTAGAGTCCTCCATCAATGGCTAAAGTAACCATTGATGGAGGCAGCGGAAGACTATCACTTGATTGACTCAAGAACGATAATAAAGCTCTGATACCATGTTAGAATAAAGAGAAATTGTATTGAATGTTATATATCGAATTACATAAGTTATGTCTAATATATAGACATTACATTGAGCTTATAAGGAAACTAATAATATAATATAATATAATATACTAAAGATATTATCACAATTTATAATATTGTAATAATATTTTACATTATATATTATCTTATATTCTAACAGTATCAAAGTTTGTTTAGCTGAATCTTAAAGTCACGGAGCGATTTTGAAGAGGTGATTTTTTGGGTTTTGTTTTTTTTTTCTTAAAAAATCTAGAAAAAAACTGATTTTTATTTATATTTGATCAAATTACTCTTTATCTCTCTAGATTTTTATTTAATAATTAATTTATATTAAAAAAACAATGGATAATTTTAGTATTTTAAGAGATAAATAAATTGATTAGATAGA
Organism: Impatiens glandulifera; assembly: GCF_907164915.1. Lineage (NCBI taxonomy): Eukaryota > Viridiplantae > Streptophyta > Magnoliopsida > Ericales > Balsaminaceae > Impatiens > Impatiens glandulifera. The sequence continues at coordinate 22,790,610 of NC_061862.1, read as the reverse complement.
TGTTGTGATGGTTGAGTTTTAGGTTAAAAACTGAATTTTATCTCAATAACTCATTCATCAAACAAGCCCATGCTGTGCAAGGTTTGCTCTGCTATTATCACTGACAAGAAAGATATGCATTATTAGGGAGGACGTTGGATTGATTCTTTTCTGTTGGCTGAGGAATTTGAGAGGTGACTGAGAACATCAAATCCATATGTCTGTGGTGCTGATATTGTAAACTTGGAGACTAAGGTAGACACAATTGAAGAACAATTGCACATCTTATCTAGTGGCGAGATTCCAGATTGTCTTTATGATTCGGTAGGATGAAAGTTGATTTCTCCAAATTCTTCGGGGAATGGAGGTGAAATGTTGGATTATACCAGTTGAAACATTTTTTTAGGGTCGTGCAACTAAAGCCGAGATTACTCTCAATCATTTTGTTGGATTATGTCCTTCTAGTTGGAGAGACCCAATTTGGTGTGGGTTTTATTTAGGACAAAAGTATATAATGTGAAGGGACATTATTTTTCATATAAGTTTTTAATGGATTTTACAGAATAACAATAGAGATCATAGCAAAAATAGATTCAAGAGTTTGAGGTAGCAACTGAAGAAGATTATCGTTTGTCGAAGTTTGTACCGTTTTAATCGACTTCAAATGTTGACAACTTGTTGGTTATTTCTTCAATTACATTTTAAATGATGGAAATCTGTTTTATGGCTTTTCTAAGTTAGTTGAAGTGAAACTAGAATTGCATAATTTATAAGGTTGGTTGATCTTATTATTTTTGCTATTTGTTGTTATTTCTAAGATTGTTGTGTTATCTTGATGCAATTGATTAGTGACTCTAGTTTATATCTAGAATAAATACATGTTTGTAACCTTGTTGATGATAGTGAATTGTTAAGTGGTCTGACTGGTACCGCGATTTTTACTCTCAATTTGAAAAGAGGTTTTCCACGCTAAAACTTGTCTTGCATTCTCGTTTTGATTTTATTATGTTTTTCTCATCTCTTATACTCAGTTAATTGGAAAACATTATGTTTTGAAGAATACATTTTATCATTATAGTATCATAGCCTTGTTTATTTGAGTATAAGTATGAAGACTAACACATCTAGAATGGTGAGCTTGATTGATTTTAATTATAAGATCTGAAAGGCAAAAATGGAATATTTTATGTATGTGAAAAAAAATTATTTACTAGTGTTCTCTTCAGTTAAACTTGCCGAAAAAAATGTGGATGAAAACTTTTGCATAGACAATTATGCGGTTATATTCGTCAATGAGTTGATGATAATATTTTGAACCATGTGATTTCGATTATTGATGCTCGTACTCTTTGGACTAAACTTGAAGAATTGTATGAGAGAAAAACATGTAATAACAAACTGTTTTTTGATAAAGCAATTGATGTCCTTAAGATATCAAGTTGGTTTTTCCGATGACTGATCACTTGAATACTTTTGTGGGAATTATTGATCAATTAGATGCAATGAAACTCATCTTTGATGACGAGATACATGGCTTATATTTACTTGGTACTCTGCCTAATTCATAGGAGACTTTAAGAACAAATCTATCTAATTCTGCTCTAGATGGTGTCCTCTAAATGAATTTAGTAAAAAAACAATGTGTTGAATAAAAAATGAGACGAAAGACACTAGACTGTTTTTTACAATCCGAGGTCTTGGTTACATAATCTAGGGGAGAAGTAAATGGCAAAATGTAAGTAATCATAGCAAATATCGTTGGACTTCTAATAAGTGAGAAAATGTTTAGTATCATCATTGTGCCTAAAGGGCCATATCAAGAAAAATTGTTTTAAATTGAAGAAGGAGAACAAGAAGAAAACTCAGAACACACCCACTACTTCCAACCACGGAGAAGGTAAAAATCATGATGATGTTGCTATTGTTGATATTTTTTTACTGTTTGTTATAATGATATTGAGAATGTTAATGTGTCTTGTTATGAGATGGATTGGATTGTAAATAATGGTGCTTCTACTCATGCTACATCACAATGAGATTTTTTCTCAGCATATAAGGCTGGTGATTTTTGTATTACTCGTATGGGTAATACTGGTCAAGCTCAAATGGTTGGAATTGGTAATGTTTATATGGAGATGACCAATGGTACTACTCTTATTCTAAAACAGGTTAAATATATTCCTGATATTCGCTTCAATTTTTTATTGGTTGGAAGATTGGATGATGAAGGCTTATGTAATTCTTTTTCTGGATGTGAATGGAAGATTAAAAGGGGATAAATAGTTGTTGCTAAAGATAAGATACATTCGAATCTGTATATTGTTCGTTCTGAAATATCTAAATGTTATATCAACACTTGTGAATCTGATTTTTCTTCTGAGTTGTGGCACAAATGTTGGCTCATATTAGCAAGAAATGATTACCTATGTTGGATAAGAAAAATGTGTTATGTGGAGTTTCAAATGTGCACTTGAAGAGATGTTTAGATTGTTTGACTGGAAAACAAAGACGAGTGTCATTTAGATAATTTGAATAGAAAAAAGTCAGAATTACTAGACTTGGTGCATTCTGATGTATGTGGGCCAATGAAGTCAAGATCACTTGGTGATGAATACTAGTTTGTAACCTTCATTGAGGACTATTCCCGAAAGGTTTGACCCTATACATTGAAGATGAAAGTTGAAGTGTTAGACACATTCAAAGTGTTTTAAGCCTTAGTTGAGAGGGAAACTGGAAAAAATGTGAAATGTATTCGAACAGATAATGGGAGAGAGTACATTGGATCTTTTGATGAGTATTGTCGACAGCAAGGTATGAAAATGTTGAGGAGTCCATACCTTCTAATGAACCAAGACAGTCTACTCGATAGAGACGTCCTTTAATTAGATACTCAACAAATGAGTATGTATTTTTCACTAATGATAAAGAATCTGAGAGTTTTCAAGAAGTATTGGAAAGTGAAAATAAAAAAATGGATGGATGCCATGGAGGATGAGATACAATCTCTTCATGTGAATAACACTTTTGAGCTAACAAAGTTGCCTAAAGGCAAGAAGGCTTTGAAAAATCGATGGATTTATCGGTTGAAGCAAAATGGACATACTTTACAGCCTATATATAAGGCTCGGTTGGTTGTAAAAGACTTCTCGCAAAGAAAATGTATTGACTTTGGCGAGATTTTTACTCTTGTGGTAAAAATGCAATTTATTCATGTGGTTCTTGGTTTAGCCGTTACCCTTAATCTAGAGGTTGAACAAATGAATGTTTAAGCATTTTTTTCGTTCCTTCTAAAAATGTCACCCCGTCTTTAAGGGCGGTTCGTGCGATTCGGAAATTAACGACCCCATACCTTACTTTCCTCTCATGCTCCGGTGGTAGGAGACAATGGATTTTTATGGTAGATTCGACCCGTGCACTATTTTTTAAGAAAAAACGTTTATTTGGCCGGTTTTAGAAAGCGGTTTGATTTAAGGATAGAGTTTTGAAGAAAATTTTGAGAGGAATTTTGTATGTTTATCAATTTTTCTCTTTTTGATATTTTTATAATAAAAGTATCAAAACCATCAATTTTAACAGAAAGTTAATACCGTATAATATAGATTTCAAAAAAAAATATCATAGGTTTTTCCAAAATATTCATAGGTCATATATATAATAAAATTTTAAACCGAATAATGTAGATTTCCAAAAATATCATAAGTTTCTAGTTATAATATATATATATATATAAAATTAAAAAGAACTTAAGGGTTGAGAATTCATTGACCCTCTTTATCCGGTCGGTTGACCATGTCGGTGAAACAGTTGTATAAGATACCCTTTCCAGGAGTAGTAGGATCTCGGGAACTGCTAGCCGGTTGACTTGATAATCATGTCGACCGTTGGGGTCTGATCGGTCGAGCAGGAGCTTGGAATGATGAAGTTCTCTAACTCTGCACAAAGTTTTCAACCGAATCTGCTCTAGTTCTTTGATCTGACCGGACACTTGAGTTAATTGGTTCTACTCGGACTGTTGACGTTGGAGCACTGGACCGGCGTTTTCTTGGATTCAGAGGTGCATCATCTTCATCTTCTTCGTTAGCAATTGAATTATTTGAACCACCGGCTGGATTCACAACCGTCTGAATATTTGTCTGTTCAACACGAGCTAAAACCGTTGCTACTTGTTCTCTTTTTCTTTTGTTCGCTTGAGCCCTTGTCTTTTTGGCAATTGGAGTGAGTGTCTTTCTTCATTTGCCACCGCTAAAATTTGTTGTTGTTGAATGTTTCTAGCCGCATCAGCGTTTTGTTGTTCAGCAGCTTTAAGATTATCCTCTTCGGCTTGAAGTCTCTAGGAAAGTTATGCATCGTTAATTTCAATCTCCCTGGCTAGTCGGTCCCTGTCTTCTTCTTCGGTTTGAATTTGCTTGGCCGTTTCCTCATCTTTTCGTATTTGCTCTTCATTGGTATCAGTTTTGATCCTTGCCAACTCATCTATTTGTACTGACATGGCTTGCATCGTTTCAAGAATTTGAGAGGTAACCATCTCAACGTGTTCGATTTTGGAGTCGGTGGATAAAGTCCTAGCTTCCAGGGGTGCCTGCCACAACGTCATGGAGTCTTGAACCGTTTTCTAATTAAAGCCTTCATTTCACCCGAAAATAGAACAACAACTTGATTTTGCACCGGAGGCGGAGAATGAACCGATAGAGATAGAGTTGTGCCGGTCTGTCTTGGAGGACTGTTCTCTATAGATTTATTTCGGTTAGGAGACTTACCCAATGAAGACTTGGCCTTGGAAGATATATTAGTTGTATCCTTGCCTTGTACTTCTTCGGTGCATGGAGAAGTCGTTGCACCATCTTCTTTTTCCGAAGACGCGAAGAGAGATTCTCGTTGACTTTCTTCATTTTGATCCCCTGTCGGTCTGGATGATTGACCGGCCTCAAAAGTTGTTTGTTCAGGCTGTTTCCCGTTTCGGTCAGCCTCTTCAACCGGAGTAATGTTAGGCATTTCAACATTTCTCTCGGTTTCTTCTTCCATCCTCTTGATATTGGCTTGAAGTTTCTCTTCAACCGTTTTCAGTGTTTCCATCACACTCTTATCTACCCCGGCTATTCCACCTTTAGCCATATATTTTTGATGAACGTCGTCCATTGTCGACGTTAGCACCTTTAGTTTTGTTTTGGTTTCGACCAACTTTGCCCTCGTCATAATAATCGGTATGGATGATGTCTTGGCGAGATCAATGACTGTTTCTTCCAAAGTCACCAGATTCGACCACTTTTCATTCTCGGAATATTTCGGGAGCATATCTTTAAATAATACTTCAGTCCTTAGTTTCCCCCATTCATAGAAGGAATTGGATAACTCATAAGCTCTTTCCTCAACCATCTTGATAACACCATCCACAATTTCATCAGACTTATCATCGGCCATTTGAGAGTCCGGAATTTCAGAATCCGGAATGATTGTATTGTTAACGGTCTCCTCATGAGTCGGATTTTGATCGGATCCGGTTGAGAGAATTTCTTCATCAACTGGACCGGTTGGACCTCCTTTGGTATGGGCACTCTCATGCACTAGAGATTGTTCACCCAAAATTTCTTCTTAATGTTTGTCCGTCTCATCGGCCTGTTCAGTAGCACCTGCCCAATCAGTTTTAGCAATCTGATCGGTTTCAATAACTTTACTTGTCACATCGGTTTTAGCAAACCGATTGACATCGTTCACAACGTCAATAATAACATTTGAAGTCCTCTGTTGTGCCTCTAAATCCGCAGGCCCAACAGGTTGAATATCAGAATTTCTAGGTATAGAGGTAGTAGTTGGAATAAGGGTACTTACCTCAGGGATGAGAGCTTCTTTAGATTTGGATCATCCGGTTACACTGGTCGAAGATTCAGCAGGAGTCTAAAGGTTTTCTGGATTTGGAACAAGTTCGGCTCGAATCTGATCCTCGACCGGAGTGGGGACAGGAGTAGCCTCGCTGTTAGCCGACCCGAAAGGTATGACAGTGTGTGTTTTCTCGCTATCGGCAGATTCACTAGCTGTTTCCCAGTCACCGGCTTCTTCCCTTTCTTAGTCGTTTCCTTAGTTTCTTTCACCTTTGGCTTCTTAACCTTCGGTTCTTTCTCTTTAGGTTCCTTTTCTTTTGGTGCTTTAGCCTTCCTGACTCTAACTAAGCTTTTCCCAATACTTACAGAATTTAAAATTTTGCTCTTAGGAAGAACAATACCTAGACCGGTTGGATCTAAAGATGGAGCAGAATCTTGTCGATCTACATCGCATACCCTAGAGACCGGTCCTTCTTCCCAACCACCATTTCACACAGAATTTCAAACAGGACACCGGCCCAGTTTATTTTATCACCGCGGATAATTCCGACCATCATCTTGAATTTAGACCGAGTAAGGTTGTCTAAATTGCCTCCTCTTCTCTGAAGGGATTTGGAGACGATATTACAGAACAGAGATTATATATAGATTATTGAATAATAATAATAATAAATTGATCCGAAGATTCTTTTTTATTTTTGCAGAACAACAAACGTTGGTCTGGATAATGATCAGACAATTGGAGATCACAAAGTTACAAACGTTCACTGCAATACCTGCAACTCTCTTTTGGGTTTCAAATTCGTAAGATTATTTTTCATTCTTCTATATTAATATGACAAAAATTAAATTGAATTTGTTTGTTTGTTTGTCAGATTGAAGTCCCGATCTATGAGGGTGGACCGTGTAAAGAGGATTTCCTTATTCCTTTGTAAGTAGTCCCTTCATTCATTTTTAATAATATCATCATCATCATCTAATTTTTGTTTGTTAATATAATAATCAGGAATACTCTGTTCATGTATGACGGCCACCATTTCCTTGATGCTCAAACTGAAGAGCTAATAATAGGATAGCTGCAGATACAACTGATTTCCGACCCATCAGCTTCGCCAAATTACTAGTTAACCAATTATGATTCGTTTCATCATTAGTTAAAATATATAAATAATCTCTCTGTAAATAAATAAATAAATAAATACAACAGCTTCCATTTCCATTAATTATTTGATCCCATCATCATCATCATCAATCTCTGTATATTTTTTCTCCAATCCAGAGAAGAGTACACGAGACAACTTATTGTTCATTATTGAGTATCAATCATCATTGTTGTTCATTATATATATATATATTGTCTTGTTACTTAAAAGCTGCTAAATTTGAGTGAATATCAATTAAATAGTTTTAGTGATGATTAATTGAATCTAAGTTTAATATTCATAATAAAAGAACATTGAAGTATAGTTGAAACTTTTAACATCTATTAACCATAACTGTAGCAAAACCAAAGAGAGAATACAATATAAATGTTTTAGAAATTGAACAACAACAACAAACTGGATTGGATGATATTTGACTATCTGGGAGTGGGAGTGAGACGTCCATATTTTTTGTATCGAATCCCGCAAGCATTGCAAAGGGTGTTTTTTCCCATCGGACCTTTTCTCCATAATGGACTCGACCTTGTTGCACAATTACAACACCTCTTCCTCAAGTTGTATCTTTTGCTGCTGCTGCTTTCTTTGATAGCCTCTTGTTTCCTTTTTTTTGGTAGTATTATTTCATTATCGTCTTCTGATTCAACTGTAATTGATGTCGCTGTCTTCAACAATACAGGACTATATATCTCAAATGGTGTCTCATGTTCCTCTACAATCAGGCTGCTTCCTCCTCCTCCTTCTCCTAGTCTCGAATCATCATTATTATTATTATTATTATATTCATCCATATCCATGAAGTAGATTGTATCATCATCATCAGCATCAGCACCTGCCAAATCATCATCCTCGATTTCTGCTAGATTCATCTTCTTCCTCTGTTCTACTCCTACTCCTCTCATGTTTGCATCATCTTCGTCATCAACAATAATAATAGGAACAAGAACATTGCTGCCGATTGATACTGTTTTATTGGTCTCATTCTGCTGAGCCGTTGAAGAACTCATATTGCATTCCTCAACTTTATCCGTATGAGAAGGAGGAACAACCGTGGGCGGTGGTGTTGAAACAGAATCATCAACATGGTGAAGAATGTTCTGAGGAGAATTAACAGAATAAAAAGGGAGAAGAGGACTAGTATTGAAAGTTCGATAAAATTCAAGGTGGAGCCTTTTAGCTTCCAGAAGTCTATCCGACCAACTCATCGTGCGTTCATCTGCTCCAACAGTTTCTTTAGGAAAATCCACCAATTCAATAATTCTCTTCGAAACTATCTCTTTCGCTACTTCCATGTCCATGGATAACGAATTCATCATCACCATCATCATCGTCGTATCTAATTAATTCTTCTTTCTACTCAACTCAACTCACATATATATATATATATATATATATATATATATATATATATATATATATATATATATATATATATATATATATATATATATATATATGAAAAATGATAGAGAGAATATTCTACCTGTCAACCCACGTAGCACACCATGTAGGCATCGCGCTCCCAGTCGCTGTCTCAAAGTCGCGCTATCTATCATTCCTCTATATATATATATATATGGGTTACTTTGAGTCCAAGTTAAAATCTACCTGATTTAGTTAATTACTCTTTTTTACTTTCTAAAATTTAATATTACAACTTCCTTAAATCTAATATAATACCAATTTCTATAAAATATATTATAACTTCCTAAAATAAAATAAAATATACAACAAATACAAATAATATTACAACTTCATTAATTAATCAAATCTTAAATTAATAATCTATTATACATAATATTTTTATGTATTGGGTTAAAATAAAATTTTAAAATATATTTTTAGATTTAAAATACTAAAATATTCCTATTTCTTTCTCTCTTCTTATTTTAATAAACTTTTTTAATTTTGATATTTTAATAAAAATATATAATTAAATAAATAGAGTGATAGTTAAATTTTAGATAAAATATTTTAAATAATCCTAAAACTAAGAGATAAAAAATTGACTTAATTGTGCAGATAACCGGCGCCTAATAAAAATTGCGTGAATCACCATTTCCTATTTTTCGGACGAAAATACCCCGTTGCGTTACGCGACGGAACCCTAATTCTTTATATAAATTCTCATTTTTTTTTTCATTTCTTTATTTTTCGTTCTCTCTTTTCTATCTCTTCTCCGCATTCTCTTTAAACCCTAAGTGGCTCTAACAACGAACGATCGATTGTATCTCTTCAAACGAACGACGAACGTCTATCGGTGAACGAAGAACAAAACAATGGACAAAACTCGTTCTAATATCATGTGAGTTATGTTCTTTTTTCCATTATTACTGAATTGAATGTTTTTGTGTTTAATTTTTAATAGATTCGAGACTTGATTCATGTGGATTCGAGATGTTGTTGGTTGTTGTTGCAATTTGTAAGTAGTTGGTTGAATGTAGATGATGATATTGCTGCACTTTTTAAGTTTTGGTTGTTCATCTTGAATGTAGATGATGATGATGAGGTTGGATACGTTGATTCAGTCCTGTTTCAAGATTCATGTGATTTAGTCCCTTCTCGCGATGACGGCACGATCGTCTCGCGACGGCACAATCGCATCTCGCGGTGGGCGGTCCCTTCTCGCGATGGAAGTCTAAGAGGCGCGCATTTCTGCATACGCCATACTCTATTTATAAGTATGACGCGATAAAATATTTCATATTTCTAAACTCCGTCGCGATTTGTCTCTTTCTAGCCTCTGTTCAACTTCACTGCTACATGCCTCGACTATTTTTTTTGGCTCGTCTTCTCGTTCCTTCATCGTCTTCATTAATCAAGTTAGTTTTAGTTTCTGGTTTCGGGTTTGTGTTCAAGGTTTAGCCAAATTCGGTTGCGTCTCGCGACGGTGTATTTGGTCTTACTATTGTATTTGTTGTTGAAGTTTTTACCTACATTGTTGTTGTTCCTTTTGTAGATGGCAGAAACCACCATTCGTGACTTTTCTGGAAGGATTTCTTGGAAATGCGCCCACAGCCTTAAGAAGATAGCTGACAAGTTAGATAAAATGGATCTTATGGAGAGGGCTCTGAATACCCAATTTAAATATTTATTTAGAGCTCTGGGCTTGCTATTCTTAGGAACAGTAGTCCATCAGATGCTGCTTAGGAAGGTAAGGTCAAACTCGAAGGAGATTATTTTCATGGTGAATGGGGAGCAACTAGTATTTGGTATGAAGGAGTATGCCATGGTTACAAGACTTAATATGAAAATGATTGTACGAATGAACGACTTTGAGTCTTGTTTTATGTCATGCACTGATAAGGAATATGCATGGAAGATGGGGATGGTATGCCTGATTTGTCAGTACCTATTTGACCCAAGGAGGATTGTACTTGTCAAAATCCTCCACATGGTGGAAGACATGGAAGCTTTCCTCCGATTTCCATGGGGAAATGTGTCCTTTAGAGCCACCCTGAAGGGTGTTAACAAGAGCATGAAACATCTCGGTTCTCTATATTTTTCCAAGAAGGAGGCGAGAGGGATTAGTGATGCTTTTTCTTATAACGTTTATGGGTTCGCACTAGCATTTCAAGTGTGGACATACGAGGTCAACAAAAGCTTTGTCTCTAAATTCGTCAGAAGGAAGGAGCTTGATGATCCTTTACGCCCAAGGATATTAGTCTATTATTCCAACAAGAAGAACACCATGCAGGAGATAAAGTATTCCCTTCAGAATACGAATCTGACTAAGATGGAAGAGTCCTCCGTGGAGAAGAGCTTGTACAGTAGGTGGACTTTGAAAAAATAGACAATTATATTGATGATTTATTTGAGGGATTTACATATGGGGGAAGATCAAGGCTGGAGGTGAAGATGAAGAACATACTTCCAAACCTGTCAAGAGGAAGAGAAAGGCTGAAGATGAAGATCAGAATGTAGATACTACTCTCAAACCTGCCAACAAGAAGATAAAGCTTGAATATGAGGTAGAATCTACTCCCAAACATGCTCCCAAACCTACCAATAGTCTTACTCCTCCCATAAGTCCCCCCATTACGACGTCAAAACCTGTATCTCGACCATACCATTGTGTATTGTTCATTATAAATGGTTTGGTCGCATCTCGCGATGGCACGAACGTCTCACAACGGAACAATCATCTCGCGACCATACCATTTTTAACGAATTAAATAAACAACAAACAATGATTGAGGAAGAAGAGTACCAGTTGCCACCATCGTGCTCGTGCTCGTGTTCATGGTTGTGTCGTCGTTGTTCTCCGTTCGCCGTGGCTGTTCGTTGCTTTCGCCGTTTAGGTTTTCATTTAGAGAGAATGAGGAGAAGAGCGGAAAGAGAGAGAAGGAGGAAAAAAGATAAATGAAAAAAAGACGAAATTATATTAAATAGTAATGGTATTCCAGACTTTTCATAGGCCATCTTGTCATGTTACGCGACGAGAGTATTTTCGACACGATGAAAAATAAGAAGTGCTCATTTGTACATTTTTTATTAGGCGCTGGTTATCTACGCAATTAAGACAATTATTAGGGTCATTTCATCAAATGTCATAATCACACACCTAGCCAACCCAAACTCAAATGTCATAATCATCATAAACCGCACAAACCCAGTCACCCATATTCTACTCTTTTTAATCTTATTCAATGTAGCGACATATGGGCCTAAAAATTCTTGGATGAAGGAATGAACAATATTTTATGTTATACTTGTGATGAGAAAATTGGATGGGAACCATATGTGCAAAGTCAATTTATTCATGATTATTATAAACGAAGTAAGAGAGTATGGGAACGTGTTACCTTATTTTACTGATCTTTTAGCCCAACTAATCAATTACTTAAACTAGTTCATGATAAATCCTACATTACAAAAATAAAGGGAATATTTTGATACCTTACATTACAAAAAAACTGATATTGAAATCATGGCAAATGACATGTTAGATAAAGGGATTATTCGATCAAACTACAACGCATTTGCAACACCTATAATGTTGGTAAGGAAAAAAATCTTACTTGACGTTTGTGCATCGATTAGAAATAGTCGAATGCTAAAACTGTGAATGAGAAATTCCTTATTCATATCATTGAGAAATTGTTGGAGGAGCTACCTGGATAAGAATTCTTTTCCCAATTGGATCTTCGATTAAGCTATCACTAAATAAGAATTGATTCTACAGACTGCCACAAAACAGTTTTCATAACTCACGAGGGGCTGTATGAGTTCTGCCGCCCTGATTGATAAATACTCTCTCTACCTTCCAAAATTTAACGAACTTTGTGCTAAAGTCTTTTTAAAAAAAATTGTGTTCAAACTAAGAGGAACATCTACAATATTTTAAAATAATTCTAGAAACTTTTAGAAAACACACATTAGTTCTCAATCAATGAAAGTGAGAACTTGGTTGTACTCAAATCTCTTACTTACTTGAGTCATATAATTAATAGGAAAAGGTTGTTAGTTTGATCCTGATAAATTGTTAGCAATTGAAACATGTCTTATACATCTGCATGTCTTTTATTTGGGCAGATATGTAGTGGAATTGACGAGAATGTTGTGTAGAGCATACTCTGAACTGGTGTTTGCTCCAATTGATGAAATGTTTGCAGATGATTCTCCGCTTCTGCCATCTTGCTTTAAAATCATACCATTGGAGGCAAAACCAGTTGAGTTAAACATTGTCTTTGATGGTTACATTTCTCTCAATTAGTTCAGTCTATTCAATTGCGGTTTAAAATTTATGTTCAATAACTAATTGCTTTTGTTAATTTTTTGAAACTGGTTTTCCAATACTTAGGATCTATTGACAAAAAAACAAACGCTGGATCTAACATCCAGCCTTGAAGTAGGTCCAGCAAATGGTCATTCATCTACAGACGCTTCATCAGGCCAAAACATGCGATCGGTTTTGACTATAGCCTTTCAGTTCCTAGTTGAGACCAACATGGAGGACATTATTGTTGCAATGGCTAGGCCGTATGTCCGTAGTTTAATCTCTTTAGTCCATAGAGTGAGTTGCCATGGTGATAGGATCAGTTACAACAATAGAAGGGGAGTGAATATTGTTGTGTTAATCTTGACTTTTAATTCGATTTTAATCATGTTAGAGATTAAAATATGTTTCTATTCTACACAAATCGTTGCAAGCTCTTGAAAGGATTCAAGGGCGGAAATGCTTGTTAGATTTAAAGCAACAGATGTAAGACGGAAAGATATGAAAAGTAAATAACACGTGAGTTTTATGGATGTTCAGAGATAAAACTCCTACGTCACCCTTCTTCTGTTTCTAAAAAGATTCCACTAGAGTTCTTCTTTAGACGACTGCTGAAGCAAGGCGTCTACTCGCACTACTTCAGACTGCTACTGAAGTAAGGCGTCTGCTCGTGCTTCTTTAGACTTCTACTAAAGCAAGGCGTCTGCTCGCGCTTCCTCGGCTTGAGATGTCTTCTTGCGTTTCTTGAGACCAGGACGTCTGCTTGCATCGAGACGTTTACTTGCTCTTCTTGAGACCATGACGTCTGCTTGTACTGAGATGTCTACTTGCGCTTTCTCATCTTGAGACGTCTTCTTGCGCTTCCTAAGCTATACCTGCGCATAAACATTTGCACAACTTAGTTTTATTCACTTATTCATCATCAAAACTATGTCGTATAAGATTAAACTTAGTTTTATTCACCTAAGTTTATTTTAATCAATTAGTGCGTTTAATCTTAATTAACTATTTCTCTTTTAATTAATTCTTTCTTTTTCTTCATTTGACTTATTCTAAAAATTTCCCAATTTTTGATGATGTTAAAATTAATTAAGTGCAGGAAATAAAATTGTAAATAAGATATTTACATAAATACAAATGTACAAGTAAATAAAGAAAATATCCTCCCTTTTCATCAAAAGATTTAGCAACCTTCATCGCCGAAGAGAAGTTTTTCCAAGCCTCCTCCTCTTCCTCTTCCACAGCCTCCAGCCCTCCACTACTTCCTCCACGGTCTGGTTTCCTCCTAGTTCGAGTGCCCCGACTATAACCATCTCTTCCCCCCTTTTAACATTATCATCAACAGCTTCAATGCGTTTTACTACATCATCAATATCCTCAATTTTATTGGTTGTTGTAGTGGCAACTTCAATGCACTCAATATCTGATGTCTTGAGAGAATTGGATATATCGAGAAACTGAAGACAAAGGATTCCAATATTGTCTTTGTCTCTTTGTGGAGATCGAAAGAGTTCTGGAGTAGAGTAGATTTCATCTTAATTATCAAATTCCGAATCACCGACACTTCAATAGAAGTCTTCGATATATCTTTGATAGCTTCTTTCTACGCTGAGGCTATTTCGACTGTTGCCTTTGAATTCGAAGTAGACTGCTCCTTCAAACGCTCCAATTCACCAAAAATTGTTTCAATGCTCTGCTGCATAGGCGCGAGAGCATTGATGATGAAGTTCCTGAGATTTGTTGTTCCCCAAGAGGACTCCTTAGGGGAAGAAGGGTTCAATCGCTCCAGATGAGAACCTTCTGGGACAGTACGAAGAGGGGACACACAAATACTTAACTCAATTTCAGACGGCGTTGGGTTTTTGTCGGAAGTGGAGGATCGAGGCACATTAATTATTACCCGAGACTTGCCATCTTCTCCTTGAATTTCTTCACACAGATCTTTGATGAATCCAGTCACTTCTTTAAAGTGAAAGGATGTAGTAGTGATGGATTTCTTCTTTGAAGATGAAGGAGTAGGAAGTTTGGATTTTGGGGAGGATCTTCTTTCTTCAGACGTTTGCTCTTTGTCTGAAGAAATCGTCTGAACAGTAGGAGAGCGTTGCTTCTCCGAACAGGCAAAGAGATCTGACCAGCAGTTTCTGAAGATGTCTTCTTAGAAGCTGGGGTGGACTGCTGCTTAGCAGGGGCAGAAGCCTCCTTCTCAACAGACGACTTCTGCTATGACGGGATGTGCTACTCAGCAGCAGACGAGGTCAAATTCTCTTTTGTAGGGGAGATGTGCTCATCAGCCGCTTTGGATGCTGGCTCTTTAGCAACAGGAAGAAGCTGCTGCTCTTCAATACTTGGGATCTGTTGCTCAACAGCAGCGAATTGCAGCTTGTCATTGAAGAGCATATGCTCTTCAGCATTTTGATAGTTTTGCACTGTCCAAGATTCTCTTATCTACTCTTCAACAATCTTTGAGGATTTTATCCCATGGTAAACGTTAGGGCGGTTGAACTGTAAGAATCTAAGATCAGTTATAGATGGTTGTTCACCCTACCGTCCACCCAAGCTATCCTTTCCAAAGGGTCATAGTTTTGCTCCTTTTGTCGAAGGATGGGAAAAAAATCACACTCTCTAGCGATTTCTGCTACCAACTCTCTTCTCTTGATAACTTATTGGATGTCGTCGGTGCAAGCTCAAGTGAGAACTGTTTTCTCTATATTGAACAACTCCTTGCACTACTTAGTCAGATTTGCACCTTTGAGGACTTGATAGAACTTCTTATGGAGCCTTATGCCACTCCATTCATCGCAGAGTTCTAGCCTCTCTGAAGCAGCTTCCTCTACCTCTTCCGTGATGAGGTCGATTGCTTGCCTCACCATCGATTGAGGCTCAAATTCCTCAAATGAGGTTTCTTTACCTTTTCTTGCAACTTTGGCAGGCTTGGCAAAAGGGACAGGTTCCCTAAAAACGATTCCCTTTACAGCTTGAACATTCTTTGAAGGTGCTGCTGGGGAGGCGCCATAAATAGAGTCAACATCTTTTGGAGATGCTGCTTTTGACTAATCTGCAGTAGGGGCATCAACCTTCTCTACAATAGCTATTATTTCAGTAACCAGATTAGTAGGCTCCTTGGTCAGGTCTTCAGCCGGGGAATCAACAATGTTTCTGTAGATTTATCAGCAATAATACAAGTTGACTCAGCAATTGGTGTTTCTGTTAGAATCGGGATCGCCGATAGAGGACCGGGGTCCGGCTAAAGGTAGATCGCTTACAACAAAAACACACAACACACTGGAACTAATCCGGTTAAGGACTAGAATCGCTCTTAACACTTCATAGATTGTCACAGACTCTTGAACCGAGTTCAAGTGCGGAAATGTCTGTTTCAATCTGAAGCAACGTACACGGTTCGGTTTGGAAGGTATTTAGAAAGATTCGGTTAAGATGGAGAGAACACTGGTTCGGTTTGAATGAATAATGTTTCGGTTCGGTGTTTGTAAGTAAGCCGGAAAATAAAAATGCAGAACACAAGACATATTTTTTATGGATGTTCGGAGTTGAATCTCCTACGTCACCCCTTCTTCTCAAATAGTGAGAAGGATATTCACTAACTGGAATATTCAACCACACACACTTCGATCGAGTCTTATTTACTGCTCGTCGGTTACACCACTCACACAGTGATATAATACTTTTACACAAGGTAAAATACACAGATTTCTTTTACAACAATTGTTTCACTTTGAATCAGAAAGGCTATATGAACTGAGGATGTCTTTCAGGCTTGTTTATATTAAAATTGAGTTGTTTCTAGCTCGCGCACGTTGTGTGTTCTCTACTGCTCTTGTATCCCTTTATATAGAGAATATGACAACGGTCATATTTCTCTTTCATCTATTGATTGGTCAGCCGAACCGGCTAGAGTAGGTAGCCTTGCTTTTTGTACATGTGGCAGCCATGCACGAGGTTAGCCGCCTATATCATGAGGTTGCTTGTGATCTTGGTTAAGATCTACAATGATTAGATTTCCTTCATGCTTTATATCGGATCTTTCTTTGTGCATTTCCAAGAAATCTTCATTACGTCATCTTCATAGATTTCATCACTTTAAATAATTTTACGTTGGCCTTGTGATCTTCGATGTTTTGAGCTATCCGGAATTGATCGGTTTAATACTTCTTGTCGAACATAAGTTTGAGCCGATCCGGTAAGGAGAGTCAAACCGATTTACTTGATTATGTCCGGATTGTTGAAAACGAAAGGTTTCAACCGATCCGATGCGGCTTGAGCTGTACCTGCACAAGAAGTTTGAAGTTGATTAAGTACTTTGGCCGTTTTAAGCTTAACTTACTTTAATTTTTCTAACAATTTCTCCCTTTTTAATTATTTAGAATAAATATTCAAAACTTGTAAGTGTTGGCCGGTTTGAAAATTTACTTAATTTTTCTGACAGTTTCAATCGGTCCCTCAATAGAGACAATAATAGGCACTTCGATTAGAGAAGGTTTAGATGTTACCTTGGGAGATGCCTCCTCAGCAGGTATATCCACAATTTGACTGGCAGGCTCAATAGATGATGGTTCTTCAACTTGTTCCACAATAGGGATCTCAACAAGCACCATGGCCTAAGAAAAAATAGGGGGAGTGAAGAGAGGTACCTTTGCAACAGGAGTTTCTTCTACTCTTGTCTTCTTTACCTTGGAGGCAACTTCAACAATCTCTCTAACAACAGCACGCTTCTAGCTATTGGAATTAGCTTCTGACTCCTCAGCCCTCAGCTTTCTTCTTTTTGCAGAAACATGGCGATGAGGAATAATCGAGCGCCAAGACATCGTGGTAGACTGACCACTTGACTGTTGAATGGATAAGTCTTTCTTGGACTCTTTAACAGTCTTCATCCTAAGGATATAACTACCAACAATACTACTGGTCATCACCCTTCTTATATGAATATTAACAACGGTACCCAAGTTTACCTACAGGTGCTCAAGCACCCTACTTAGTTGCACAGAGAAGCCAATATGCTACTTCTTTGGCATTGTCACCGTTAGTGTTAAGGTTGTGAAAAGAACAGACGACCAGTTGATTGTCGTCCCCTTGGTAATGGCCATCATCAATTCGAATCGCTCCTGGGTGTAGGCATCAAAAGATCTTACTCTCGCCTAGAGAGATTTGGAGACAATATCATTCAAGAGACAGAACTCCAATTTTAAGAACTTTTTCTTCCCGTGAGTCTCAACGGAAACAAAGGCATCTGAAAAGACCATCTGCATTTCCATTAGAACCTCAATCAAAGTCTGGTCGAAGTCTGCGAGCCCTTTCATTGAAAGCTCAAAAAGTTGAGTAAATAGATCTTCGGAGATGGAAATCTCTGTGCCCTTCACCGTCGCTTGAACGGTGTCTCCGACTAACTTGGAAGTCGCAAAGATCTCACGAACCTCTGGATCGTGAAGGGTAAACGGACCGCCTAGAAACTTCCTCAGACCGGAAGCCTCTAGGGTTTTGAACATCTCTATCATCGCTGTCAGCCCTAAAATATAAACCGTTTCAAAGTCCACCTGCATCGTATTTTGAGCGAAGAAAGTCAAAGTCGTCTTTAAGGTTTAGAGATTAGATGATGAAGACAAAGAACACTGGATTCTAGAGAGAAGGCATATAGTTCTAGAGAGAGCAAAGATTTAGGGTTTAAAAATGCAAGTGGGTTAATGAGACGTCTTATGTACTCTTTTATAATATATAACCGACACATGTCTTAAAAGACATCATTGAAAGTACACGTCATTAATTAAAATAAAGGACATCCTTAAAAATCTTGCGTGTGGTAATAAATTGTCAGGCGTGTTGGTCACATATTTAATCATGACAGACACGTGTCTTCATGTAATTTGTTTAAAAATATATTTAAAAGATAAGATAAAATCAAATAACATAAATACTTATTTTAAGTAATCTAATTCAAAATAATTGGAGGGGAAATATTTATTTTAAAATGTGACCGTTCACTTTTTAAGAGGGAGTTTAAACGACATCGTATTGATAAGATTAAAATAGCTGTCCCACTCGGTTTAAGACGAGTCGTCTTAAATACACTTAGACAACCGACCGACTATGATGTCCGCATAACTTGCATTTAAGCTTAGTGAGACGTTTGTTCTGAAGGCGTCTAATGACTTACAACACATGTGTGTCAGCATACGTCCGCCTAACAATTTAACGTCTAACTATGCTGAAATTGCAAGTTGCTTAAGCACAACTCGTCTGATGTATATTGCTATTAGACGACTGTTCTTTCAGCACGATTTGAGACATTTGTCTTAACACGTC
Organism: Impatiens glandulifera; assembly: GCF_907164915.1. Classification (NCBI taxonomy): domain Eukaryota; kingdom Viridiplantae; phylum Streptophyta; class Magnoliopsida; order Ericales; family Balsaminaceae; genus Impatiens; species Impatiens glandulifera. The sequence goes on along the minus strand of NC_061862.1, from coordinate 22,771,621 downwards.
TAGCTTAACATCTTATCAACAAATTCCCCCTAAATTTGTGCATATTAAATTTAAATTAATTTAAATCTAAAAGACCCAAAATATTTCTAAAGTAAGAAAACTTAGTCTCGGGGAGTGGTTTCGTGAAGATGTCTGCCACTTGTTGATCAATTGAGACGTATTCCAGCCGAACATTCTTTTAAGCAACATGCTCCTGGATGAAATGATGTCGAATGTCGATATGCTTCGTTCTGGAATGCAACACCGGATTATAAGTTATTTCGATAGCACTAGTGTTGTCACAGAAGATTAGAGACTCGCTTGTCTAGATGCCGTAGTCTCTCAACTGTTGTTGGATCCACAGTAGTTGAGCACAACAGCTGCCTGCAACAAGGTATTCTGCCTCTTCTGTAGACGTGACGACAAACGTCTGCTTCTTGATATTCCAAGAGATCAGACGATCACCAAGGAACTGACACGTTCCATAGTGCTCTTCCGATCAATCTTACAACCTGCATAATATGCATCAGAGTAACTTACAACCGATTTAAGTCGAAACTAGAATCCTTCGGATACCACAGTCCAACACATTAAGTTCCTTTTAAATATTTTAAAATACGCTTAGCAGCTACGTAATGAGATTGTTTAGGATTAACCTGAAAACGCCCACACACGCCAACGACGAACAAGATGTTTGGCCGACTGACTGTTAGATAAAGCAAGGAGTCGATGATTCCTTAGTAGGCTGTGATGTCAATGCTTTGACCATCTTCATCTTTGTCCAGCTTCCTTGATGAGTTCATGGGTGATGAGGCAGCTGAGCAGCTCTCCATATTGAATTTCTTCAACAGCTCCTTGATATACTTTGCTTGATTGATGAAAGTTCCAACTTCAAGTTGTCGAACTTGAATACCAAGAAAGAACGTCAGCTCACCCATCATACTCATCTCAAATTTATCATGCATTAGCTTAGAGAACATTTTACATAATTTGGGGTTAGTTGACACAAATATGATATCATCCACATAAATTTGAAAAGTAAAATATGTGAATCTTTAACAAATCTAAAAAGTGTTTTTATCTAATGTGCTTAAGACCATATAAAGTCTTATCTAACTTAAAGACATGATTAGGTAAATAATGATCTTGAAAGCCATGCGGCTTTTCAACATAAACATCTTCAATAAGTATACCATTTAAAAAAAACTTTTAACATACATTTGATATACTTTAAATTTTTTAAAAGCTGCATAAACTAGAAAAATTCTAATAGCCTCAAGTTTAGCCACATGAGCAAATGACTACTCAAAGTCAATTCTTTCTTCATGCCTATAACCTTGAGCTACAAGTATGACTTTGTTTCTCACAACTAAGCCATCTTCACTTAGTTTGTTTCTAAAACTCATCTAGTTCCAATCACAGATTGATCATCTAGTCTTGGAACTATATGCTAAACTTTATTTCTTTCAAATTGATTTAAATCTTCTTACATAGAATTGATCCAATCTGGATCAAGCAATGCTTCATCAATTTTTTTGGGTTCAATTTGAGAAATAAATGCCGAATTTGCAATTTCATCAATTAGTTGATTTCTAGTTCTAAGTGTTGCATTTGGGTTATTTATGATTAGTTCAGGTGGATGGTTTCTATTCCAGCTGAGGCTTGGTCCCAAAGGGTCAGCCGTCTAATCAGCTGTCTCAGCACCATTCGGACTGTCAACAGCCTGCTGACTTTCAGTCTGGTTTTCTATTTGACTTTCAACTAGAGCAGCCGACTGATTAACTGGATCAGCTGGCTGATCAGACGTGGACCTAAACCTCATCGTCTTTATCAGATTGAAGATTACCAGCTTCCAACCTGTTAGTCAATTCGATGATTTCTTTCGAATTATTTTCAACAGATTCATAAAAAACAATATGGGTAAATTTTTCAACAGTTAATGTTTGTTTATTAAAAACTATATATGTTTTACTCACTGAAGAACATCCTAACATTATACTAGGATCTATCTTAGCATCAAAGGCAGTCAGATGAGTTTTGTCATATTTTTAAACATTATTTTATCTAAATTAATATTAAAATAAGATATTTAAAAAATAGTATTTAAACAAATTAATTTTCCGAATATGCATGTTTTAAAATTGGGACTATGTGTATGCATGGTATTTATAATGATGTTTTATTACATGTGTGAATTATCTAATCAGATAGATATAAGTAAATTAACAGTTATCTATATATATATATAATGATACTTAATTTTTAAAGTGTCCGGATTGCCGGGTCGAGAACTGTGGTTAATTTGGATATATGTGAGAGTAAATGGATACTTGGGCCAGATTGTGGGTTGACCCGCCCATAAACTTAAAATGGTTAAAAATCAAATCAAAAATGTTATAGGTATGGTTCGAACTTTCAACCTAACAAAACAAATACAACCTTTTAACCAAGTAGGCTAATAATACTTTATATTTTAAATTCAACCCAAAATTTGATTAACGCGTGACATTTTAACAATATAAGTTCAACTTTTTAACTAATTAATCTATATATATATATATATATATGTATAATGATGCTTAATTTTTAATGTGTCCGGATTTCCGGCTCGAGAGCTGTGGTTAATTTGGATATATGTGAGAGTAAATGGATACTTGGGTCGGATTGTGGGTTGACCCGACCATAAAATTTTTACCGTAATATTTTTTTCACGGTTTTTTATATTATTACTCGTGCAAATGCACGGGATTCCGAATATGCACGTTTTAAAATTTGGACTATGTGTATGCATGGTATTTATAATGATGTTTTATTACATGTGTGAATTATCTAATCAGATAGATATAAGTAAATTAATAGTTATTAGTGATTAATTTGCTTCATCATTGGATCACTGAGATGTATATTTTGGGCTTTATCTTGACTGAAAGATGGTTTAATTTGTAAGTCTTTTAATTCAATTCAAACATATTAAAATAGAATCATTATTTAAAAATATTTAATTTAAAATTTTCATTAATTTAAAAATTACAAAAAATAAATATATACTAAAATTATATAAAATTAAAAAAATGATAATTTTATTACTTTTTATTTTATAATAAAATCATTTAGTTAAAATATTAAATATATTTTATAAACAAGGTTTAATAATTAAAAAGTGTAATTAATTGTCTTCTTCATTCAATAGAATTTCTGGCGGTTTCCATTACATATACTCTTGAACTTGATTTAGGCAAATTGAGAAAAATAAAATGTGTTTCAAACTGGGCCGAGGCCCATTACTTAGCCCATTTCGATTTTAAATTATGTCAAGCACTCAAGACTCAGTTTGTCTGCATTTAATATATATATATATATATATATATATATATATATATATATATATATATATATATATATATATATATATATATATATATATATATATATATATATATATTCTATACAAAAAAAAAATAGTAATAAATTAAAAAAAAATCTTTTACAAAAACTAAATCCAAGTCCACAATGGGTTTAAAATTGAATGAAATTAGCTGGGTTTGCATTGGCCTAGATCTCGTTGTGACTTAACATAAATTAAAATAGAGAGAAAACCTAAATAATCTTAATATATTTCATTTTAACACACGGATAAAAATATATATAAAAAGTTAATAATAAAAAAATAATAATATATATTCAATGTTTAAATTTTTTAATAAATAACTAATAATATATTAAAATAAAAATAGAACATTTTCCTTCCATATTTTATTCACTTCGATAAAATAATTTATCTTCTCACATGTCTCATCAAATATATTTTTTTCGAATGGACCTCTTATCTCGTAACCTTACACATTCATTTTGGTCAATCAAATATTAGATTTATATTTTTTTAACATTTAGCATCGTGACATCACATTTTGGTCGATCAAATATTTGATTCATATTTTTTAACCAACAATTGATACTAGTCTATTATCCCTCGACAAAGTACATGTCAATCAGTTAAAGGGTTGAACTTGTTTGTTAGGTTGCAAGCTCGAAATATATATATAGCATTTTTAATTTTATTTTTAATCGGAATTCAACCCAAATATTCATTTACTCTCACATATATATCCAAATTAACTACAGCTCTCGACTCGACAATCTGGACATTTTGAAAATTAAGCATCATTATATATATATATATATATATATATATATATATATTAGTTAATTAAAAAATTGAACTTATATTGTTAAAATGTCATATGTTCATCAAATTCGGTGTTAAATTTAAAATTTAAAGTTTTATCAGCTTAGCTGGTTAAAAAGTTATACTTATTTTGTTAGGTTGCTATTTCGAAACATACATATAGCATTTTTAATTTTATTTTTAACCGTTTGAAGGTTATAGACGGGTTCTTGTCACAAAGGCAACAACACAGCGAAATTTTTGACTTAATTTTTCGCCCTTGCACGGATTTTTTTACGCACCAAAACAATCAGCCAAACTCAACAAACAACCAAGTCCTACAATAATCAATCAAACATACAGCAAAGAGAAACACACAATGATTACGGGTTACGCCCAATTTTATAATTCTATTCACTTACAAATAACGATTACAAAGAGGCTATAAAGACTCAAGGCTGCACACAAAATGACTCTCACTTGTGGGGATATTTTTCTATTCAAAATCCAACAATTTGTCTAGTGCAGCTAAAGAGATATTTATAGCCAAAAGAATAACAAGCTGCTTAGGAAAATAACCGTTTTAAGGTGTGGGGGTCAAACTGCCAAGTAGTTGGTGCTGATCGTGGGTCTAACTGTTGGGCAGATGTTGCTGAACGTGGGTCTCAACTACCAGTCGTGGGTCTCAACCGTCCACTACTATAGCTCCACGTTCCCCATCGTTCCTAGTTGCACACTAGCTGTTGGACATGGGTCCTAACTACCCGTAGTGGGTCAAAACCGTCCACTACGCCCACGTTCTCCACTGATCCCAACTACTGCTGACTTTTCCCCCCACTCTGCCCATCATGCCGATATTTCCGAGTCCTCGACCCATCATGTCGATATTTCCGGGACCCCAATCTGGTCGCCTCCGGTCCTCTTCTAATCGTCACCAGTCGGCTCCATCTTTTCTGCATCCCACGCACTAGACATTATCACCCTTATGCCCACGTCGCACGCACACGACTCCTCTTAGGAATTCCCTCGGTCCTGGCCTTTCCCAATCAGGCCAAGACAAACGCTTGCTAACCCCTTGTGCCTTTGTCGTACGCACACGACACCTCTTCAGCACACTTCTCTTGGTCCTGGCACTCCACACTCATTCCACGACAAACGCATGCTAACATCCTTCTCTCGGTCCTGGTATTCCACACTCCGGTCCCGACAGAAACCTTGATTACTTAGCACTTCGTATCAGGTGCCAATGTCGCACGCCCACGACACTCTTCTCGGCACCTCTCGGTCCTGGCCATCCACCATCAAGCCAAGACAGCTTGGCTAAAACCTTGCGCCCAAGTCGCACGCACACGACTCCACCTCAGCACACTTCTTCTCGGTCCTAGCACTTCACACTTGTGCTAGAACATAAGTTTTAGTTACTTAGCCCTTCTCATCTCCGGTGCCATGTCGCACCCCCGCGACTGTTTTTAAGCACCTCTCGGTCCTGACAATTCGCAATCAGACCAAGACCAAGGCCATCTAGTTAGGGTCGTAACATACCACCCCCACTAGAGGAACACAACGTCCTCGTTGTGGGCTGCACCAAACCCGTCTCGCCCAAGTTCCTAGAAAATACTTCCTCGGTCTTCCAAGCCAAACTCACTTTCAGCATCTGCATCAAGACTGTGTACTTGTCAAATCCATCCACTCCTTGGATAGAGGTCTTCCCGTTCGCATTTGGGAATTCCGCCTTGCTCAAGTATTTGAAACACCCTTCAATAGTCTTCTCGGTCGAACACCCCTTCAGCCATTCACATAAGACCGTAAACTTGAATAATCTATTCACACCCGGGATAGAGATCTTCCCACTCTCATTTGGGAATCCAAGAAAAAAGTCCCTTGAAAGCCGTGGCCATAGTTCCCAAGAATCCCCAGCAGTTGCACCCCCTACACCTTTTTCTCGGTCTTGTCCAGATAACACACTAGAAAAGTTATCATCTGGCTCGCACGAAGCTGATGTGTGAAGTCCTCCTTGGTTACCTTTCGAACACCCTTCAAAAGTCTGGACTTCATAAGCATCGGGACCTTAACACATGATGACGCTTGGCCCTCTCTGGCCAGAATCTCCAACAAAGCCGACGCATTCGCCTCTTCCTCCAACATTCGGCTTTCAACTAGTTGAATGGTAATGAGACGTCCCGACTTTTCTCTCCTTGGAGAATCGCAAGTTTCTGCCACAGGAGGGAGAAATCGGCTCTCCAATTAGCAGCTCTCTCAAATAAGGCATCACCATCACCTTTGCTTGGACTAGAAACTTATCTCCCAGGATGATATCACCATCATCTAGGGGGACAGTAACACACTTGATCTGCCCCAGCCAACATCCCACCTGGAGGTAGCAATCACCACACCTTTACTTGGCGCAACTTTGGAATTCAAGGCCTTCTCTCGGCCTTTGTATTGGGACCCCTCCGATACCCACTTTAGAATTCCAAAGATGACTTCCCGCAAGCCCATCTTCTCATGATTCCAACAAGAATCATTTAATAATCAAGCCCTCCAATAGAGGCCTGCATCACCCATATGACACATGTTGGTTATATGTCCTCGCTCCTCCATAAGAATCTTCGATGCTGTGTAATCTGTTCCAGGATCCCACGGAAACTTTTATATTTCTTTGCAGCTCCTCACACCGCCAAAGAATATTGGTTCACGCACCTTGAACCATGTTGAAGAACATGCCACTGTTGCCAATCCTGAAGCAGCAGCTTACTTCGAAAACTTGATTTCACTATCAAGTTGATCCTATTTAGACTCAAGGTCTTCCTCGCATAGAAGCATCTTCCTTCCAATAAAATCCAAAACTTCAGCAGTGTTATCCCGTCTGGACAACCAATCTGAATTTGGGAAGTCTGTCTCAAGAACAGATAAAGAACCTTCTCCATTAGGGTTGGGCATCAACCAAGTCCTCAAGGTGTCGCACCCTTAGTTCTAACTCAAGAACTCGACTTCTAGTTGATTTATATGCGTCCATCTTCGATCAATATCCAGCAGTTTGCTCTGGTACCACTTGTCACAAGGGCAACAACGCAGCGGAATTTTTGACTTAATTTTTCGCCCTTGCACGGCTTGTTTTGCGCACCAAAACAATCAGCCAAACTCAACAAACAGCCAAGTCCCACAATAATCAAACAAACATACAGAAAAGAGAAACACACAACGATTACGTGCTACGCCCAACTTTATAATTTTATTCACTCACAAATAACGATTACAAAGAGGTTATAAAGACTCAAGGCTGCACACAAAATGACTCTCACTTGTGAGGGATATTTTTCTATCCGAAATCCAACAATTTGTTTTGTGCAGCTCAAGAGATATTTATAGCCAAAAGAATAACAAGCTGCCTAGGAAAATAACCGTTCTAGGGTATGGGGGTCAAACTGCCAGGTAGTTGGTGTTGATCGTGAGTCTAACTGCTGGGCAGATGCTGTTGAACGTGGGTCTCAACTACCAGTCGTGGGTCTCAACCGTCCACTACTGCAGCCCCACGTTCCCCTTCGGTCCTAGCTGCGCACCAGCTGGTGGACATGGGTCCTAATTGCCCGTAGTGGGTCGTAACCGTCCACTACGCCCACGTTCTCCACCGAGCCCAACTGCTGCTGATTTTTTCCACCACTCTGCCCATCATGCCGATATTTCTGGGTCCTCGACCTATCATGCCGACATTTCCGGGACCCCAATCTGGTCGCCTCCAGTCATCTTCTAACAACTCATATTCCGAATCAAGTATCAATTTTACTCACACATATATATTCAAATTAACCATAACTCTCTATTCGACAATCCGAACAATTTGAAAATTATATATATATATATATATATATATATATATATATATATATATATATATATATATATATATATATATATATATATATATATATATATATATATATATATATATATATATATATATATATATATATATATATATATTAGATTGTATAGTTTATCTAACGTTATAATATAATATATTTGTAAGATATTATCATAATATGATAAATTGTGATAATATCAATATTATATTATATTAATATCCTTATAAGTTTAATCTAATATCTATATATTAGGCATAACATATGTAACTCTAAGACATATCATTCAATATAATTCAACACAATTCCTTCTATTATTATGTAAATACAAATTCGAGATAGGATCGGTCATAGCTTATAACCGTATCCAAAATATAAAAAAGTAATAGTATCAACAAAATTTAATTATTAAGTTATTATATATTTTAATATATTATTTAATTAACTAAAACTAATACAAATTTATTATATTTATTTATTAAACATAAAAAAATAACTATTTAAATAATATTTTCACACTTTTTGCACCCAATTTAGCATAATATATCAGAGCCGTTGCTCATTGATTCTGGGTTCGAAAATGAAAGTTGTAAATGAGTATCATTGTTTCTTGTTATACAACACAAAGAAAGAGAGATTTGGAATTAATGAGTAAAAGGACTGACTAGATAATGAGTTGTTGGGGGCCATTAAGATGAGGACATAATGTTTTTAGATTTGCTGAGTTGGATGTAATGTTAGTCTTCTTTAAGATAAAAATTTGTTTTAGTTGAGATAATTGATGAGCCATTTTAAATATTATATTTTCAAAATAATCTGATATCCAAATAAAATAAAAATACTACAAAAGCATAACATTACAAATAAAAAAAATAATGAATTGGTCAAAACATGATTATGCCATCATGATGCCAGTTTAGCTAGATGGAAAAAAGAAGGTTCCCGGATGATAACGCTTATCTTAGTTGTGTTATCTTCGTTAGTTAAGGTGGTTAAGATACGAATAGCACGCGTATTAGCCGCCGCCACGCTTTGCATCATTATATAAACTCAAGCTCCCCCTCTTTTATTATGCATATATAATCTCAACCTTCTTCTTCTCTTTCTTCTTTGAAACCCTAATATCCCGCGCGCGAATAATCTTAATGGCGAGTTTGTATGTCTGCCGTGTGTGTGCCGCTAATATGGCTCATCCAGGTGACTTCGAATATTGCTATACGGTATCTCTCTCTCTCTCTCTCTCTCTTATTCTTGTTCTTTCTCTTTCTCTTCTAACTCCATTTGATTCTGATTATTACGAGTTTAATCTTTTACAGCTCAAAGGGATCACCGGCGGCGTCTTCCAGAATCTGTAATAACATCTCATCTCATCTCATCTCTCACCACAACCTAGCTAGCTACTATTTCCTTTCATTACAGAAAACAAAACAAAACAGAGATTATAGATTATAGATTATTGAATAATAATAATAATAATAAATTGATCTGAAGATTCTTTTTATTTTTTATTTTTGCAGAACCAACTTTCATCTGGATGACGATCCTCGTATGGATTATCAGACAATTGGAGATCACAAAGTTACAAATGTTCACTGCAATACCTGCAACTCTCTTTTGGGCTTCAAATTCGTAAGATTATTTTTCATTCTATATTTATTCTTTGACAAAAATTAAAATTGAATTTGTTTGTTTGTTTGTTTGTTTCTCAGATTGAAGTCCCGATCTATGAGGGTGGACCGTGTAAAGAGGATTTCTTTATTCCTTTGTAAGTAGTCCCTTCATTCATTTTTAATAATATCATCATCATCATCTAATTTTTGTTTGTTAATATAATAATCAGGAATACTCTGTTCATGTATGACGGCCACCATTTCCTTGATGCTCAAACTGAAGAGCTAATAATAGGATAGCTGCAGATACAACTGATTTCCGACCCATCAGCTTCGCCAAATTACTAGTTAACCAATTATGATTCGTTTCATCATTAGTTAAAATATATAAATAATCTCTCTGTAAATAAATAAATAAATAAATACAACAGCTTCCATTTCCATTAATTATTTGATCCCATCATCATCATCATCAATCTCTGTATATTTTTTCTCCAATCCAGAGAAGAGTACACGAGACAACTTATTGTTCATTATTGAGTATCAATCATCATTGTTGTTCATTATATATATATATATTGTCTTGTTACTTAAAAGCTGCTAAATTTGAGTGAATATCAATTAAATAGTTTTAGTGATGATTAATTGAATCTAAGTTTAATATTCATAATAAAAGAACATTGAAGTATAGTTGAAACTTTTAACATCTATTAACCATAACTGTAGCAAAACCAAAGAGAGAATACAATATAAATGTTTTAGAAATTGAACAACAACAACAAACTGGATTGGATGATATTTGACTATCTGGGAGTGGGAGTGAGACGTCCATATTTTTTGTATCGAATCCCGCAAGCATTGCAAAGGGTGTTTTTTCCCATCGGACCTTTTCTCCATAATGGACTCGACCTTGTTGCACAATTACAACACCTCTTCCTCAAGTTGTATCTTTTGCTGCTGCTGCTTTCTTTGATAGCCTCTTGTTTCCTTTTTTTTGGTAGTATTATTTCATTATCGTCTTCTGATTCAACTGTAATTGATGTCGCTGTCTTCAACAATACAGGACTATATATCTCAAATGGTGTCTCATGTTCCTCTACAATCAGGCTGCTTCCTCCTCCTCCTTCTCCTAGTCTCGAATCATCATTATTATTATTATTATAATATTCATCCATATCCATGAAGTAGATTGTATCATCATCATCAGCATCAGCACCTGCCAAATCATCATCCTCGATTTCTGCTAGATTCATCTTCTTCCTCTGTTCTACTCCTCCTCCTCCTCTCATGCTTGCATCAACTTCGTCATCAACAATAATAATAGGAACAAGAACATTGCTGCCGATTGATACTGTTTTATTGGTCTCATTCTGCTGAGCCGTTGAAGAACTCATATTGCATTCCTCAACTTTATCCGTATGAGAAGGAGGAACAACCGTGGGCGGTGGTGTTGAAACAGAATCATCAACATGGTGAAGAATGTTCTGAGGAGAATTGACAGAATAAAAAGGGAGAAGAGGACTCGTATTGAAAGTTCGATAAAATTCAAGGTGGAGCCTTTTAGCTTCCAGAAGTCTATCCGACCAACTCATCGTGCGTTCATCTGCTCCAACAGTTTCTTTAGGAAAATCCACCAATTCAATAATTCTCTTCGAAACTATCTCTTTCGCTACTTCCATGTCCATGGATAACGAATTCATCATCACCATCATCATCGTCGTATCTAATTAATTCTTCTTTCTACTCAACTCAACTCACACATATATATATATATATATATATATATATATATATATATATATATATATATATATATATATATATATATATGGGTTACTTTGAGTCCAAGTTAAAATCTACCTGATTTAGAGTTAATTACTCTTTTTTACTTTCTAAAATTTAATATTACAACTTCCTTAAATCAAATATAATACCAAATCAAAATATTTCTATAAAATATATTATAACTTCCTAAAATAAAATTAAATATACAACAAATAAAATTAATATTACAACTTCCTTAATTTATCAAATCTTAAATTAATAATCTATTATACATAATACTATTATTCTGGTAAAAAAAAATTAATTTAGGCTACCCAACTCATATTAGTAAGTTGGGTTATAATTTTGGTAAATTTAATTTGGGTTGAATATGAGTTAGGCAATTCAGATTGGGTTTACTCGTTTGTTCATCCCTAACTTTAATAGCTTAATGTTTATTTTATTATTCAATCCAGTGAGTTCATTTATTGAATAAAGAAACTTTGCAAATGAAATCTCCATTTTCAGTGCAATTGTAGTAATACTTAGCCGGTGATTTCTTCTATAACCATCTACAATTGTAATTGTAAGCGTCATTTTATTTATCTATAGAAAGAACACTTTTTATATATATTTTTTTTGTTATAACTATATTTTACTGTAACTTGAGTTTTGGAGACAGAAAAGGGTGACACCAGTTTTCATGGCGAGGCAAATAGGTAGGTCGGTCCGCCAAGTGGACACAATGTGTCTGTTCTATGTGCAATCGTCGGTTGCATTCATGTTTAGGGAAGGAATACAACCTCTTTTTTTCGACTCAAAACTTATATCTAAGCCTTTTATTGTTATTCAATTTTAGAGGTAATAATCCAATTTGAAAATAGAGTTATTTAGCTCCTAGTAAATTTAAATGTAAATAGTGTTAATATTTGTCTAATTTGTATACAACTATGGAAGACAATTTGTCTAATTATTTGATTAAAAAAGCGTTTGTTCATAGAAGGAATAACTCTTTTTATAATAAAAAATTTTAAAATATAATCCAACCGGTTGGACCTGTCCGGTCGAAATTAGCTAAAAAATACGAGTAATGATCGAACGGTTTTTAAAACTTTAATAATTATGTATATAGATTAATATGTTTTTGATTTAATTAGCTAGTAAAATAGCAATGATTTATAAGTTCAATAATACATAATTAAGGAAGAACACAAATTAATTCCAACAGATTAAAAAAATGATTTCTCAAGTCCATAATACATAATTTTATAGAAGAAATAAGAGTTCGTGGAGGTGCCATAGAGTAATTCTTCAAATGTTAGAGCTAATTTACACTGTAAATTAAAGTTATAGGAGAGTTTTAGTCTGGAAAAGAAATTTTGATTAAAATTTTGATTTTGAAATAAATAACTTAGAGATAAGAGTTTTGTTGGCGTTTTTTAATGAAAATATAGCTATGTAAAATAAAAATAATTAAAGAGTTATATTTAATTTTTTTTTTTTTAAAAATCAAAATAATTAAGAAAAGTGATAAAGAAGTGATATAAATCACTTCATTGAAAAAAAAAAAAAAAAAAGTGTGAGGAAAGAGAAAAAAATTATTTTTTAAAATTGTGTCAACTTCCAACGCATTCTCTCTCCCTAGATATTTCTCAATAAGTTATTTAACAAAATTTTGTTTTTAATTAAAAAAATAATTGTAATGAGCATACAAATGTTGTCTAGAATAAAATAATTGATAGTGAATATGAAAGAATAAAATAAATGTAATAAAATATTTATCAAACAAATTTGTATATGAAAGTATTTTATACATGGAGCAAAATATCTATTTTTTTTTGTTTTTGTTTTTTTTTTTTAATGCAGAACCACTTTTGCGAGCTACCTCAATAACAAAATATTATAATACATATATATATTCCAATCATTTAATTAGGAGTATTCTAGATTCACGGGAAGTTGATCGAAAAAATAATAATATATAATGGAGAAAGATCGGTTATGATCTTTTCTTGTAACTGATGTGATGCATGCAGTCATAGAGTTTTCCAGATTCATTCGTACATTAATTAACTTGTTTGGTTGAAACATTTAATTTGGGAAAGATGATTCATCGACTAAATATTATATCTTTTAAGTTTTCATTTAATTTTTTTTTTTTATTCTTATTATATTCAGTTAATGTCACATATCAATGACAAATTTATATATAAAATAATAATAAAATACTAGGCCTTGTTTGGTTTTGGATTATTTAAATAATTAATTAAAAATAAATAAATAAATGTTCAATATTTTCTAAAATACTAAAATATTCTTTCTTTAAAATTATTATTTTTTATTTTATTTATATATATTTATATCTTTTTACTAAAAAAAATTATTTTCATATCCTCAAAATCATCATTAATTATCATTTATCTAGAGAGTTTCCCCTTTAAGTTATTAAAAAAAAACTCAGAATCTAAAAATCTAAAACTAGACTTCTCAAATATATCTATTTATTAAAATTTTATTTTTTATTATATATGAAATATTTTTAAAAATAAATTATTATTTTTAATTTTGGAAACTAACATTTCATCGGACTTTTAGAGACGTGTAATGAATAAATTACACTAATTTTATTTTATTTTATTTTCACTTAATAAATTAACATTATTCATAATTATATTTACACTTAATCATTAAAGTGATGGAATTCTTAAGGATGATATAGACATAATTTATTTATTTATTATAGTTAGTTGTTGTCATATTTGTTACGAGTAGATTGAGTGTAGATTGAGTCGACAACTCACTTACTTTTGTATTATCGATGTTGACTAATATATAGAATCTTTTGTGAAGTATTACTGAGATTTATTAGGTGTTGTTAGAGTTTTTGAGTAGTTGTTGGAAAATTTGAATTGATATGATTAATATGTTTTATTTACGTATTACCTATATACATATTTGTATTATCATTCAATTATTTTTTGGACTATCTAGTTGGAGTGAAATTATTAAATTTTCCATTATCGTAGTCGTCCGATGTGTATAATTCATAATACTATTATTATTACGCTTTCTAAAATTCGTTTAAAAAAAATCAGTAGAGCACGTCGGAAAATTAATCGTTTTCAAAATGACTTACGAGTTCGATAACTTATTGAGTAACGTTTTATATATATTTTATTTCATTTTTATCGTTGTGATTAAACGATTTTTATCATTTTTAATATACCTAAATCTTAACCGAAAGAAAATTGTTTTTTTTTTTAAATTAACTTTCTCATAATTAAAAACTAGGTAAATGGGTTGAATATATCTAAATAAAGTTAAGGAAACCATGTGTAAACATAATTATGAGGAATTGATGAAGATATGATAATAGATCAATGGAATTAAGAATGAATAATTAAAAGTGATGATCATTAGTTAAACAATTCCTACTACAATAGAGTTGCCAAATTTCAAACAATTCTCAAAAGGAGTTAAGTTCAAATCCACTCGTAGAAGTACCCTTTTCTTCTCCTCCTCTGAAGGAGGCCCAGTCTTCTTGTCTTCTTTAGTAGTAGTAGTAATAGTGGTAGTAGTAGGGGGTGAGGCCGTCCGGTGTCGCCTCATATGGCCGCCGAGAGCCTGACCGATAGGAAACTGATCGCCACATATAGAACAGGCATGCATTTTGGGCTTACCCATCGCAACAATAGTACTGTTATCACCGGCACCACCGTCGACTAGTGTTAGCTTTGGCCTCTTGTGGCTTGCGCGATGGCCGCCCAGGGCTTGGAATGTCGGAAACTGACGATTGCAGGTCTTACAAGTGAAAACACGTCCACCGGAGAGAGCTTTTTCACCGACTTGGGAAAGCAACATCAAGCAATTAGCCATCGCCAATGCTTCCACTTCTGATCCATCTAATAATTCATCTCTCACTCTCTTTACAGTCATAGCTACGATCAATCGATCTCTGTTAATAATTATGCAGATGCTGGTTCTACTCAAAATAATATATATTGTTTACTTTATTAATTAGCTGCTGCTGCTACGTACATCACAAGGAGAAGAAGATACACCTATTTATATATATATTTATGGAAGGAGGGTCGGATTACCTTTCTACCCCTCCGTGTTTCTTAAAGAGAAAGACAATATATATTTCTATGGCGGTTAATTCATTCAACGGCCCGGCCGCGTACTAGGTTGCTCCCACGAAAGGGATATTTTTTTTTATTTATTTTCTAAATTTAATTGAATTTCACAATTTTATTTAAATTTAAAACGTTTTAAATGAAATTATTTAATTTGTTAAAAAGATCATTTATTTATATATATATATATATATATATATTTCACTATTTTTCAAGTATTTTATATTTTTTAAATAATGTTTGAAATTAATTTAGTAGCATTAAAAATTTGATTAATTATTATTTAAGAGGAAATTTTAATATATAAGTTAAAAATTATTAGTATTTATTTTAATTATATTTTTTATTTAATATATATTAAATTATATAAATACTGTACATTTAGTTTGTTAAATAATCAATACATAAAGATATAATAATCATTATATATTTTTTAAAATATTATTAAATCATATTAAATATTAAATATAGATTTGTATATTCAATTTTTATCTTCATTAAGCACTCAGTCTTTAATATTTAATTTTCAAATTCATCAAACACTTACTTATATTAGTGAGTTTTTACAAGATAATTAAATGAGCATAATTTAATTTAGAGAAATGATTAAGAAAAATAATTTATTTTTATTTTCTCTTTTTTTACTCTTTTTCTTTTTTCTAACTAATTAGGTGAAGTAAATTCCTTCTATCCTAAATTCCTTCTATCCCTAAGTTCCTTCATACTATCCTCCTCTTGAATTTATGTTTTATGTTGTGAATAATGTTTGCATCTACTTTATGATGTAGACTAATTAATTAATTAATAAGAAATGAGAAAAATAAAGTTGATGTAATATATCAATAGGAAAAATAATAATTAAGTTTCTTTTCTGTATGTATGGTCCCCACTGAGTGATCTGTTGATTGTGGGGAGCTTCCTCTTTCACACAGAGACTTTGGAATTTTCCTCTTTTACTTACTGCACTCTTCTAGTTCCTACTACTCTACTTCCTTTTTTTTAATAACTCTACCTTTCAAATTAAGTTATTCTTTATTTAGAAATCTCTTACGCGTTCAATAATACTACAATTATCGACTACACTTAATAAATTGTCAAAAGAAAAACAAGTAATTAAATTTCATTTTCTTAGGCAATATTATAATATTAGTACTTTTGGATGATGGGTTTGTAAAAATATATTGAATTTTGTCTAATACATACATAAATAACTTATAAAATGAATCTAATAGGTAGGCAATAATTAACATTAGTGTGTATAAAATAAAATATTAAAGTAATTAATGTATAGTGATACTGGTGGGTAAGTAAGGATATAGATCTAGTTTCTTAAATCTTACGATGATGTTATAAATTGGGACCAAATTGTGAAACTTCCTTTGCTTATAACACGACAATAACTATTCAATAATAGCTTTAGTTTCTTATATTTTAATATTAACTCACTAGGCTTCTTCTCATTATTGGTTTTCATTTTTCTTTTTATTATTTTGGGTTGACCTTGTTTCAAGAGCCCCCATTTGATTAATCAATCAACTTTTTCTTAAATACTTTTTTTTATTCAACTTATTTTGCTCAATAATTCGATTAAATAATTTAACTGATCAAAGTTTCATCTAAGAAAGATTTAAAAATCTTGAGTTTAATTTTCATTAAAAATCCCATAAATTAAATTGAGTCATGCAAACATCTTACAAAAAAAATAATTAAGAAAATTATTAAGTAGTTCATGTTTATGAAATTGTATGTTTGAGTCTTCATTATTTTGACATTAAATTTTTTTTTTTTGAAATCATTAGACTAACAATACTAGTCACTAAATATTTTATTATTTAAGTAAAATAATTTATTCTACATTTTTCAAAAACAAACAAGGCCTTAACTTGTTATACATTCCCAGTCTCTAACACGGGTGACGGGACCACACTCACTCAAGCCAATTGGCATGTGTATATTATAATGTATCCCGAGTAAATTACACATTTTTTTAAATGTTGAAAAAACAAATATTAAGCATTTTTATAAAATTAGCAAATTTAGCAATTATAATCTCTTTTGTGTTGATGAGAGAGGATTGAAATCTTAGATTGTAATTATTTTTATTTTTATAAAAAAATAGTTATCATTTAAATATTTAATTATGAGTTACATACCAAAAAAAAATAATACCAAATAATCTTTATAAAATCAAAATAAATCATTAATAATATACATTTTAAATTACAAATTACGTTTGAAAAAATTTTCTATAGGAATGTTATGTTTGTGTTTTTTTAATTCATAAAATAATAAAATTAAATTATATAAACAATTTATAAAAATAAAATCTTAATAAAATAATAAGATCTCACATTTGAATTCCTAAATAATTAGAATTGATACTTATTAAGTAATGCCAGACTAAATGTCTTACTAAATGAAAATTGATAGTATATATATATATATATATATATATATATATATATATATAT
This sequence comes from Impatiens glandulifera, assembly GCF_907164915.1. NCBI lineage: Eukaryota > Viridiplantae > Streptophyta > Magnoliopsida > Ericales > Balsaminaceae > Impatiens > Impatiens glandulifera. The sequence continues at coordinate 22,753,636 of NC_061862.1, read as the reverse complement.
ATATATATATATATATATATATATATATATATATATATATATATATATATATATATATATATATATATATATATATATATATATATATATGGTGGAAATGTAAGTAAACCAACAAAATTATCCAAACAAATCAAAAGTTTCACCCAAACTTCATCATGGTCATGGATAGATCACCCACAGGATCGGGTCCAAATCGCTCAAACCAAGCTGAATATTAAATCGAACAGGTCAAATCAACTTCATTGTAGTTTACTTTTCTACTAAATTGATTCTAACAGTTCAATTCGGCACTACCGAAACTGCTCAAACCGACTAAATATTAAAAAGTTGTGTTTAAATAATTCGAGAGCGATAATCGAACTTTAAACGGGTAAAACACACCTGTAAAGTATAAATAATGAGAAATAATAGACAAATTTATCTCAAAATTGTTAAGTAATTCTTAGTGTGACGATTAATAAAAAAAATAATTCTTAGTAAGACGTAATTGAGTCTTGACTCTTGATGAACCATTTTTATAAAAAAAAATAGGTAGATCTTATAATTAATAAAATAATTTATATGAAAACAATATAACATTATTTATAATTTTTTCACAAATTATGTTACGGCATCTTATTAATAACATTATTCATAAATTTTGTTTATTAAAATTATGTTATTGAATTAATTCATAATATTGTTACTTATTCATATACAATAAATATGAGATCAAACCAAATAAATTGATCAAACCGATTTTTAATTAATTAAACTGAATTCTTTTCTTTGAAATTTAGTAAACCGACATCAATAATTTTGTAACTCCTAGAAAATTCTTTCCATAGTTTAGCACGTGCTAACTAACACATGGCAATACGGGTCCGGAATGACTCAAGGTTCGGTGGTTTCAATCGTGATTTGCGTGTCAGACATCTCTTTTTTAATAAAACAATACTTTTAAAATATCTTGATAGTACTTAGCAGTTTTTAAAATTAATTATGTAAAAAACAATTAATTTTATTCAAATTTTAATAATATGAGGATTTGTTGTAACCAAGTGACGATTTGATTTGAAATCCGGTTTAAATTAATTTAAGAAAATATTATTTATTTGAAAATAAAGACGTCGATTTATTTTAGAAAAATCAGTAAAATGTATGTGTACAAACGTACCTTATACTAGAGTTTCTATAAGGAATTTGTTATTTAGTTACGCTCGGAAAAGGGCTTGTGCGCTATGTTCTCTACGTCCGTTGAAAACAGTTTTATTTTTTAAAAATCTAGCTATCGAAAGATTTATTTATAATATTTATTTTCTTTAATTAAATTAAACAAGGATAAGATTGGATTACGTAAATAATTTTACGTAAATAATTGTACAAAATTATTTAAATTTGCGTAAATACGATTGCGGTTATAAGAGTTTGAGTAAAGAACCTGAAAATATCAGAAAAGAATGTTAGAGTTTTAAAATAAAACACCAACCGGAGCCTAATAATCAAAATATTTGTTTGGGAGATATCCCAAAAATATTTTGAAATCATTTTTTGATCCCTCGGGATCATTTGAAAATGGGTTGGGGTTCCAAAATTACAAAAATAATTTTGGATTTTGGAAAGTGGAACTAAACAGGTCTTATGACTAAAGTCCTAAGGCTTGGGTCCGTTTATATTGGTCGGGGACCGGATAAACTCGATCTAGACCGAGGGAGCTCTCGATCAAGGTTTGGGACACTCAATCAGAAGACCGGAGTCCCTAGGCCAGGGTTCCGAGGACTCTCGGTCCTTGGCTGAAATTACCGGTCTAAGTGTAAAAACCTATCAATCTTGGGTTAGCATGGGGCTAAGATCCTCGGTCTTGGGTTTTTGTTTGGGATAGTCGGTCCCAAAGTTGGATCTCTTGGTCCTAGGACCTCAGAGTATTGGTCCTAGGTCAGATTTCTCGGTCTTAGGTAAAAAGCCTCGATCAAATTTATCGGTCCTAACTCAAGAACACCGGTCTTAAGGCTCAGTTCTAACACAAGAATATCGGTCATTGGTCTTGGTCCTAGGTCGATTTTCTCGATCTTTGGTCTTGGTTAGGACCGAAGATTCTCGATCCTGCCTCTCGATCCTCGGTCCTACACGACTCAGTCCAAAAACACCAAGTGTTTTTATTACATGTTTGTATATTTTGATACAGATAATGAAAACATGATTTGTAAGTTACTATCAACTTAGTTGGATGTAGGGATCATAACCCCTAACCTAAAACCGGTCAATCGAGTCCTGGGATAATCAATTTACGAAATGATTTCTAGGGCAAGATTTGAGAACTTTCGAATTAGGTTATCTCATGGCCTAATTCTTGTTCCAACAACTTCCGAATGATGTTTACAATCGAACATGGCCAAAACATGAACATCAAGCAAACTCTTTAACAAATTTCAAAAATTAAATTTAAACTTTTTATTTTAAAAAGTTTCAATTCGATCAAACATGATCGGGATGTATATAATATGATTTGAAACTCATCCTAACATGTTTACAAACATGTTAGGCAACTATTTGAATCAAAAATTAAGCTCAAGAACACGAAATTCAAAATTTTTGGATTTAGAAATAAAATTTGGATTTTTTTATTGGTGTTGAATTGATGAAATCTCTTTCGACGGAAAGCTTGGAAATCATCTAAGCATTGATTTCAACTATAGAAAGTACAAAAGTGATCTATAAATAAGTTCAACCCGATCGAAATTGAAAAAAATCAAGTTTGAATCACATGTGGTCTGGAAGCTTACATGTGATTGGAGAACACTCTTATGATTAAGAAAGCTTTTCAAAGCTCTTAATCGAAGCTTAGAACAAAAGAATAGTTTATTCCAAAATCAGTCGTTGGAGCTCCTTTGAAAATCTTCAAATAGGCTGTAATTGTTAGATTTTGTTCGATGGATTGGAAGGAGACCTAAGGAGTATTTATACCCAAGCTATATCGATTTCGAAGCCAAATTCGTTTCCAGTTTGTCTACTGAAGTTCATCCCGTCATTTTCTGATTTATCCTTGCGAATCCTAGTTCTAGGGTAGGGTTTGAATTCAAACCCTAAAAGAAATTATGGCGATAAAGAGACGTGCACGTATGCAAAGTTTGGAGGGATAAAGATGAGAAACGAAGAAGATGAGGTTTCTAGAAGGTCATCGGCGTCGAGCGCAATCCTCTGGCATTCGCAAAGAAGACGATCAAAACGACGTTGTTTCATTAAAATGAAACGCATTGTTACGATCCGTTGACGGTCCATCAGGCGTTCATGCGTTTGGGCTAACGGGGTTGATGTCCCATTAGTTGATCATGTGTGGTCCCGGGAGCGCGTCTTCTTAGTTAAAATTGGCTATGCGGAGCGTCCTGGTGCGTATATTGAAGACCATGCGCTCATCTGATGGATGAAGTTCCTGCTACAACTAATTTCTTTAATTTCGGCCACACTAGATTATCAGTTTTTATTTTTAATAAAAAAAAGTTATTTGAAATCAATTTTTTAACCTTTTCTTTCATTTTTCTTTACCAATTTAATACGCGAAAATATTTTTGAAAACATAATAAAAATTATGTTCATTTATTTTATTTTTGAGTATTTTAGAATATTTATTTTATTATTTTAGGCTATAAATTACATATAACTTATATTTAAAATTATAATTAAATTATTTCAACCCTTTTTGAGTTTAATTTGTGTAAAATAAATGCAATATTTTAGTTTTAAATTATTTTTGGTTTTTAATTAATTTTTCTAATTAGAGTTTAATTATCATAATAATTAACCCTAATGTAATTTTGACATCTTCCTTAGATTATTTTGAATTTAAAAATTCAAAATATTATTTTTAAATTATAAATATTATTATAAATTGGGTTATGTCAAATTTCCATGCTTACAGATTTGAACGTGCATTTCGATTATTTAACTGATCAAACTGAACCGTTTATTCTTAATGAAAATATTGAGAAATCTATACATATTATAAAATGTAGTATAATTATAATTAAGTTCAAATTAGTATTATGTTTAATATTAAGTTAAAAATTGTGAATTTTAAATTAAATTATTATTTTAAAGTGAAAAACTTTGACTAGGTAAAGAATTAAACTGAAAAATTAGAGTAAAAATAAAATAAAATAGGAGAAATTAACTTTGATTCTACTCCTAGCGACTTCCTACATGGCATGCAAAGCTGTAATTTAAAAAAAATATAAAAGTATATTTAGAAAAGAAGGGCACCTCTACTCGTATTCCCTTTCAACTCGTCTTTCCCTTTCAACTCGTCTTCGCTTGAAACCCATTACGTCGTAGACTCTTCTTTCAAACCATAGCTCTCGTCTTACACTTGAAACCCATTACGCCCAAACTCTTCTTTTAAACCCTAGTTCGCACACCTCTTCGAAGAATTCATTGATCGGTAAACTCGAGCGCAGTCGTTCTTACTTTACTGCAAATCTCAAATTGAACGTATCCATTGTTCGGTAAACTCGAACGCAATCGTTTTTTACTTCAGTTCAAATCGCAAATTGAACACCAGTAAAAAAATAAGTATTAGTAAGGGCGAAAGACGTTACTGAAATCCTCTACAACCGTTATTGATGACATTCTATAACGATATTTATCGTCGTTATCATTTGTTACAAAAAAAGAGTGTTACTAATAATAGAATAGTATCAGTAACGACTTTTTAAAACCGTTACTGAAACTCATATTAGTAACGGCTATACAACTGTTACTGATATTAAATCAATAAGGGCTTTACCAAACATAAAACCGGTACTAATAAAGTATTAGTAACGATTTTCTTATGTTTAATAACGTTACTGATAAAGTTTTAGTAACGGTTTTCTTATGTTTAATATTGTTACTAATACTTTATCAGTAACGGTTATTTCATACTTAATATCGTTACGGATACTCTTATTAGTAACGGTTTCTTTGTGTTTAATACCGTTACTAAAAAATATAATCGTTTTTTTTTGTTTTTTTTATATTTAATATTTGTAACTATATAAATAATAATTATTATTCATTTGTCAAAAACATTAATATAATCCAAAAAGCACAATCCACAATCCACAATCCACAATCCACAATCATCAATCATCAATCCACAATCTAAAAACCAAAATCCAAAATTCAAAATCAGAATCCAAATTACGTCATCAAATTATGAGAGATCAATATTATTATTATTGTTCCATGATTTAGATAAAGAAAACCCTACCTTCCAAAATCAATAGCAGCCAATGCGGTTGTTCCAGAAGTGAGAGCGGAATTTAGCAAGCAAACTTTGGAGAAAGCATTGTATGTCTGAAGAAAAGTTGTGGCAACTGCCCACTCAATGTGGGAAGTCTTCACCCTCAACAATGAGCCTATGCAAATGGTGGCATGCAAAAATAGCAGCATGCTTTCCCCATGTTCATAAAAAAAACCTAGCAGAACAAATCAGACACATGCGGCTGGTGTTCAGGAAACAAGAACATAATATTTTAAAAATAAAAAGATTATAAGTTTCCTTTGGTTTGAAAATTTCACTCCACTTCACTAAACTGCATCCTTTTTTTTGGGATGATATGAGATTTTTAAGAACATAATAGAGTTAACCAATAGCTAACGACATGGAGTACTTTGAGTTATTTTGAAAAGTATGAGATCGAGGAGACCCATGCTCTAGAACGAAGAACTGGAACAAACTCTTAAGTTGCTCCAAAGTAGCTCAAGTACAAATAGTCTTGCCTTAAATTTGGAGGCCATGACAATGAGGATCGTGCTGCCTTCCTCTAGGGCATAAACTATAGTTTTTCATAACAAATAAAAAAACTAGCTACTATAGTTAATCTACATATCAAAGGGTGTATTCTTACAATGACATTTTGGCTTCACTTGGAAACACTTGTGTTTGGAGCTGGCTAAGAAATTTCATGGATACAAATTCAAACTCGTGTGGTATATAAAAGGTGAGGCTGACCACATTCAAACATCTATTTTCAATGATCCAACTGTCGGATTACCAGGAAATTTAAATAGTTTGTATATTTTAGCCCTCACCAAGCTCAATTGGACATCATCTCTTACAGGAGAAGCAATTCTATCATGAGATGTATCTGAATCTAGATCTAGATCTATATATGAGCTAGCTCAAGTATGATTTACTTTGATTCCAAATAGGAAAATATTTGAATCTACACCCGCATGAGAAATGAATTTTTCAAATGAGGCTACAACCTAATTAATACATAGTCAATTTTGTGTGGTTCCAATTTTCGAAAGACAATAAATAGACCTACCTTTTTGAAAAGGTCGATTATATCTTTCAGTCTTCTTTCAGTCTTGTATATTTCTGCATTCCATATATGAAAATCAAATAGTAAAAGAAGCCTAGTGGTGTAGGCTCCTTCCCAAAATTGGGTCAATTTCCATAAATCAATTAATGAAATTCGACCCAACTAGACATGAAGAACAAACACCCCTTTCTAAAAAATGAAGGGAATTGAAATAAATGAAAATTGAAATGACTAATTAACCATAGAAGCATGATGAATCAAGGATTTCTTGCACCGAATTGAAGAAGGAGAATGAGAAGAAGAGAGGAATTGGTTGGCGCTGAAACAATGCTTTTAAGCCGCAGAAGTTGTGGTTGGATTTGGAGGCCGTCTATCACTAGAACAGCCCATCTCTAAACCATTCAAACCTTGAGTTCCTTCCATGGTTACATTCTTGATAAGAAAACTTGTTTGATAATCCTGGAATTTGCATTGTAATTGGAATTGGCATTGGAATTGGAGGGTCCAATTCCAATTTTTATGTTTGTTACACACTTTAATATTAAGAACCAATTCCAATGGAATTCAATATATTGTAATTTGATAGTTCTTAATTTCAATCTTTTTAGGTCGGAATTGTAATTCCAAATTAACACGTTTTTCATGTTTTGACATGTTTAACACGTTTTTCACACATTAAACATGTTTAACACGATTAACATATTTTCATATTTTGGCACGTTTAACACATTTTTGACACATTTAACACGTTTTTTATGTCATTGACACGTTTAACACGTTTAACATGATTTTCACGTTTTTAACACGTTTTTGACACGTTTAACACGTTTTGGCACGTTTAACACGTTTTTGACACGTTTAACACATTTTGACACATTAAACACATTTAACACGTTTTTCACGTTCTTAACACGTTTAACACGTTTTTGACACATTAACATATTTTTCACGTCCTTGACACGTTTAACACGTTCTTGGCACGTTTAACACATTTTTGACACGTTTAACATGATTTTAACGTTTTTAACACGTTTAACATGTTTTTGGCACGTTTAACACGTTTTTGGCACGTTTAACACGTTTTTGACACGTTTAACACGTTTTAACACGTTTTGACACATTTAACACGTTTTTCACATTCTTGACACGTTTAACACGTCCTTAACACATTTAACACGTTTTTCACGTCCTTGCTTAACACATTTAACACGTTTTTGACACGTTTAACATGATTTTCACATTTTTAACACGTTTTTGACACGTTTAACACATTTAACACGTTTTTGACACGTTTAACACGTTTTTCACGTCCTTGACACATTTAACACGTTTTTCACGTCCTTGACACGTTTAACACGTTTTTGACACGTTTAACACGATTTTCACGTTTTTAACACGTTTAACACGTTTAACACGTTTTTAACACGTTTAACACGTTTTTAACACGTTTAACATGTTTTTGGCACGTTTAACACGTTTTTGACACGTTTAACAGGTTTGGACACATTTAACATGTTTTTCACGTCCTTGACACGTTTAACACATTTTTGACACATTTAACATGTTTTTCACGTCTTTGACATGTTTAACTTGTCCTTCACACGTTTAACATGTCCTTGACACGTTTAACACGTTTTTGACACGTTTAACATGATTTTCACGTTTTTAACACGTTTTTTACTTTTTGGCACATTTTGCACGTTTTGGTACGTTTAACAAGTTTTTCATATATTTAACTCGTTTTTGATGCGTTTATCACGTTTTTGACAAATTAAATACGTTTTTTTACGTTTTTGACACGTTTTACACGTTTTCACATTTTTTACACATTTAATACATTTCTTTACATTTTTGACACGTTTAACACATTTAACATGTTTTTCACGTTTTGGCACGTTTAACAAGTTTTTCACATGTTTGGAACGTTTAACACGTTTTCATGTTTTTAACACATTTAAAACGTTTTTAATACATTAAACACGTTTAACACGTTGTTGACACGTTTCACATGTTTTTTATGTTTTTGAAACGTTTGACACATGTTTAACATATTTAACACGTTTTTAACACGTTTGTCACGTTTTGGCACGTTTAAAAAGTTTTTTTTCACTTATTTGGCACGTTTAATACATTTTTGATACGTAAACACGTTTAAACGTTTTTGACATGTTTAACACATTTTAAACCTATCAAAACGTGTGAAAAACATGTTAAACGTATGAAAAATGTCAAAAACGTGTTAAATGTGCCAAAAACGTGAAAAACGTGTTTATAACGTGAAGGATGTGTGAAAACGTGAAAACGTGTTAAGATGTGTGAAAAACGTGAAAAACACGTGAAAACGTGAAAAACGTGTTAAATCGTGTGAAAACGTGTGAAAAACGTGTTAAACTTGCCAAAACGTGAAAAACATGTTAAACGTGTCAAAATGTGTAAAACGTGTGAAAAATGTGTTAGACATGTCAAAAATGTGTTTAACGTGCCAAAAACGTGAAAAACATGTTAAACGTGTGAAAAACGTGTTAAATGTACCAAAACGTGAAAAAACGTGTTAAACGTGTCAAAAATGTTTAAAACGTGTTAGACATACCAAAAACGTGTTAAACGTGTGAAAACGTGAAAACATGTTAAACGTGTGAAAAACGTATTAAACATGTTAAAAACGTGCCAAAAACGTGAAAAACGTGTTAAACTTGTTAAAGTGTGTGAAAAACGTGAAAAACGTGTGAAAACGTGTTAAACTTGTTAAAACGTGTGAAAAACGTGAAAACGTGTGAAAACATGTGAAAACGTGAAAAATATGTTTATCGTGTGAAAAACGTGTTAAACGTGTGAATTATGTGTGAAAAACGTGTTAAATGTGCCAAAACGTGAAAAAACGTGTTAAACGTGTCAAAAATGTGTAAAACGTGTTAGACATGCCAAAAACATGTTATATGTGTGAAAACGTGAAAAACATGTTATATGTGTGAAATTTATTAAACATGTTCAAAACGTGCCAAAAACGTAAAAAAATGTGTTAAATTTGTTAAAACGTGTGGAAAACATGTTAAACGTATTAAAAATGTTAAAAGCGTGTTAAGCATACCGAAAATGTGAAAAACATGTTAAACGTGTGAAAATGTGTTTTAAGTGTGAAAATGTGTTAAACATGTCAAAAACGTGTTTGAACGTGTCAAAAACGTGTTAAAATGTCAAAAACGTGTTAAACATGTCAAAAACGTATTAAACATGTCAAAAACGTGAAAACATATGTAAAAAGATAATATTTTGAACCGATATTTTATTTTACAAACATAGGAATTAGAATTGAATTACAATTGAATTACAATTCTATTATTTTCCCAAACATAGGAATTGGAATTGAATTACAATTCTATAATTTTTTTAAACATAGGAATTGAATTGTAAATCAATGTCGATTCTCATGGAATTGGAATTAGAATTCCAATGCCAATTCCAATTCCAATTCCTCTTCATCAAACACACTCTGGGTGTGTTTGATAACCCTGGCATTGGAATTGGAATTGGAATTGGAATTGGAGGGTCCAATTCCAATTCTTATGTTTGTTAGACACTTTAATTTTAATAATTGGAATTGAAATTAGAATTCCAATGAAATTGGATATAGTGTAATTTGATAGTTCTCAATTCCAATCTTTTTAGGTCGGAATTGTAATTTCAAATTAACACGTTTTTTTATGTTTTTGACATGTTTAACATGTTTAACACGTTTTTGACACATTTAACATGTTTTTTACGCCATTGACACGTTTAACACGTTTTTGACACGTTTAACATTGTTTTCACGTTTTTAACACGTTTTTGACATGTTTAACACGTTTTGACACATTTAACACGTTTTTCACGTCCTGGACACGTTTAACACATTTTGACACATTTAACACGTTTTTCACGTACTTGACATGTTTAACACGTCTTTAACACGTTTAACACGTCCTTGACACGTTTAACACATTTTAATACGTTTTTGGCATGTTTAACACATTTTTGGCACGTTTAACACGTTTTTAACACGTTTAACACGTTTTGACACATTTAACACGTTTTTTACGTACTTGACACGTTTAACACGTTTTCACACGTATTTCACATTTTTCACACATTTTTCACGTTTTTCACACGTTTAACACGTTTTTGGCACGTTTAACACGTTTTTGGCACGTTTAACATGTTTTTTTGCACGTTTAACACGTTTTGACATATTTAACACGTTTTTTACGTACTTGACACATTTAACACGTTTTTGACACATTTAACATGTTTTTCACGTCCTTGACACGTTTAACACGTCATTGACATGTTTAACACATTTTTGACACGTTTAACATGATTTTCACGTTTTTAACATGTTTAACACGTTTTTGACACGTTTAACATGTTTTTAGCATGTTTTTGTCACGTTTAACACGTTTTGACACATTTAACATGTTTTTCACGTCCTTGACACGTTTAACACGTTTTTGACACATTTAACACGTTTTCACATCCTTGACACGTTTAACACATTTAACATGATTTTCACGTTTTTAACACGTTTAACACGTTTTTGACACGTTTTGACACGTTTAACAAGTTTTGACAAACCTAACACGTTTTTCATGTCCTTGACACGTTTAACACGTTTTTGACACATTTAACACGTTTAACACGTCCTTGACACGTTTAACACGTTTTTGACACGTTTAATATGATTTTCATGTTTTTGACACGTTTAATATGATTTTCATGTTTTTGACACATTTAACACGTTTTTGACACGTTTAATACATTTTTGACACATTTAATATTATTATCACGTTTTCACGTTTTTGACACATTTAACACGTTTTTTTACGTTTTTGACACATTTAACACGTTTGTTTACGTTTTTGACATATTTAACACATTTTTTTACGAATTTGACACATTTACCTCATTTTGACACATTTAACACGTTTTCACGTTTTTGACCATTAAACATGTTTTTTACGTTTTTGACACGTTTAACACGTTTTTGACACCTTTAACACATTTTTTTTTTACGTTTTTGACACATTTACCTCATTTTTGACACGTTCACGTTTTTCACGTTTTGGCACGTTTAACAAGTTTTTCACATGTTTGGAACGTTTAACACGTTTTCATATTTTTAACACGTTTAAAACGTTTTTAACACATTAAACACGTTTAACACATTGTTGACACGTTTCAAATGTTTTTTACGTTTTTGAAACGTTTGACACATTTTTAACACATTTAACACGTTTTAAACATGTTTAACATGTTTTTCACGTTTTGGCACGTTTAACAAGTTTTTCACTTATTTTGCACGTTTAACACATTTTTGATACATGTAACACGTTTTTACGTTTTTGACATGTTTAACATGTTTTAAACCTATCAAAACGTGTGAAAACATGTTAAACGTATTAAAAATGTCAAAAACGTGTTCAATATGCCAAAAACGTGAAAAACGTGTTAAAAACGTGAATAATATGTGAAAACGTGAAAAACGTGTTAAAACGTGTGAAAAACGTGAAAAATGTGTGAAAACGTGTTAAACTTGCCAAAACGTGAAAACATATTAAACGTGTGAAAACGTGTTAGACATGCCAAAAATGTGTTTAACGTGCCAAAAACGTGAAAATCATGTTAAACGTGTGAAAACGTGTTAAATGTGAAAAACGTGTGAAAACGTGTTAAACGTGTGAAAAACGTGTTAAATGTGCCAAAACGTGAACAAACGTGCTAAACGTGTCAAAAATGTGTAAAACGTGTTAGACATGCCAAAAACGTGTTAAACGTGTGAAAAATGTGAAAAACATGTTAAACGTGTGAAAAACGTATTAAACATGTTAAAAACGTGTCAAAACGTGAAAAACGTGTTAAACTTGTTGAATTGTGTAAAAAACATGTAAAAAACGTGTGAAAACGTGAAAAACGCATTTAACTTGTTAAAACGTGTAAAAACGTATGAAAAACGTGTTAAACTTGTTAAAACGTGAAAACGTGAAAAACGTGTTAAAACGTGTGAAAATGTGAAAAACATGTGAAAACGTGAAAAATGTGTTAAAACGTGTTAAAAACGTGTGAAAACGTGAAAAACAAGTGTTACAAGTATGAAAAACGTGTTAAATGTGTCAAAACATGAAAAAATGTGTTAAAGGTGTCAAAAATGTGTAAAACATGTTAGACATGCCAAAAACGTGTTAAACGTGAAAAACATGTTAAACGTGTGAAAAACGTATTAAACATGTTAAAAACGTGCCAAAAACGTGAAAAACATGTTAAACTTGTTAAAACGTGTGAAAAACATGTTAAACGTATTAAAAATGTTAAAAACGTGTTAAACATACTAAAAACGTGAAAAACATGTTAAATGTGTGAAAATATGTTTTAAGTGTGAAAATGTGTTAAACATGTCAAAAACGTGTTTAAACGTACCAAAAACGTGTAAAAATGTGTTAAACATGTCAAAAACGTGTTAAACATGTCAAAAACGTATTAAACGTGCCAAAAACGTGAAAACATATTTTAAAAGTTAATATTTTGAACCGATATTTTATTTTACAAACATATGAATTGGAATTGAATTACAATTCTATCATTTTCCCAAACATAGGAATTGGAATTGAATTACAATTCTATAATTTTTCCAAACATGGGAATAAGAATTGAATTGTAATTCAATGTCAATTCTCATAGAATTGAAATTAGAATTTCAATGCCAATTCCAATTCCAATTCTCCCTCATCAAACACACCCTTATTATATTCCTTTTCAATTATCATCAAAGATGAATTACAATATTGAATTACAATATTCCCAAGTTTATTGTTGGGTTTTCTTTAATAATATAGCATTCACATATCAAATTTAATAAATTAAAAGAGATATACCAAGCATATATACATAATATCATTGATATATTATCATATTCATTTCTTTGTATGGCCAGTTCTACTATGAAACAAGAAAACAACAAATCAAGAAACTTCTCAAGAAGAAGATACCAAGAAACTTGCTTTAAAAACATTATATGCTTTAACTTTTAACTAATACCTCTCTAAGTGATATAAAACAATACCACACACCAAAAAGCTAATGAAAAACTTTTATTTATTATTAACCAACCCAATATATAAACAAACACAAAGTTTCAATCTTCTCAAGATCTTAAAAGTGTGGTAGTAGCATCAGAAACAACTATCGGGATTGTATTTTCTTCTTGTGAAATTGTGTCGCTCATCAAACTTTTATTTTAGCACTTTCATGTCATTGCATATGTATGACTGATGTCTCTCCTCTACAATTATTAATTACACATTTAATGAGATTAAAATGAATTTTATATCTTAATAATGAAGAGCAAGTAATTGTTAGAGGTGTTCATTGCCATTGCGGGCAGGTATTATCTTTCGGGTAAATAAATGGGTCAGAGTTTTTTATTATAAAAATGGATCAGAATTTTCTGTTTTGCAAACGAGTTAGGATATAAATACATTTTTTGGTATTTTTTTTTAACACTGTAAGGTTGGAGAGAGTAAACAAATCTAGGGTTTTCTGGTTCCTTCTTTGTTCTTTAGCTGGTCCAGAGAGAGGTTAGGGGAGCTTTGATTATGGAGTTTTCCAATCAATCCTAATATAATCACTTCTTTCATTTGAGGGCAGTGTTTGATTTCTAAGAAAATCCGTAGTTTTACTGTTGCAAAACCCAACCGTAATAGAAAATCACTGCAATGTGACAACAACACGACCACGGTCCATGAGAAATTCATCCAACTGCAAATATTAAAATCCAAAGTCATTGTCAATCCAAGTATATTCTACCAGATTCATAAACAAAATATAAAAAAGATTGAGATATGACAACGCAGTTCAAACAACATGACAACACAGTTCATAAAACATGATAACGTAGTTCATAAAATATGACAACGCAGAAATATAAAAAATGACAATGCAAAATTAACATAAGTTAAAACGAAGAATATAAAACATTACAATTCAGCTAATACAATATTACAACGCAGTTCAAACAACATCACAACACAATTTATAAAACATGACAATACAGTTTATAAAACATTACAACAATGCAAAAAAAAAAAAACTTTACAATGCACAAAGCAGTTCATAAAACATGACAATGTACATCACAGAAGATCGTAAGTTAGACTACATCACTAAATTTTGCACTGAAGTAAAGAAGGATGAATGAGTTTACCATTTTTAAGCGGCGTTCAATTTTCAAGATTGAAGAACAATATAGTCAAACAGAGAACAAAAATGGAATACGTTCGATTTGCGATTTGAACTAAAGTAAAGAACGATCGCGCTCGAGTTTACCAATACGTGGATACGTTAGATTTACGATTTACATTGTAGTAAAGAACGATTGCGCTCGTGTTTACCGATCAATGGATTCTTTGAATAGGCGTGCGGGCTAGGGTTTGAAATAAGAGTTTGGGCGTAATGGATTTCAAACGAAAGACGAGGGCTAGGGTTTGAAAGAGGGGCGCGCCGCTTTTCTAAATATATTTTTATAATTTTTTTTTAAAATTAAAACGTGGCATATGTAGCAGCGTCGATCTCTCTATCATTTCTCGTAAAAAAAACCCGAATAAGTTTGGATCCCAATTGGATCTTCATCATCATCCCTATTGTTCAGCATTTGCCCAAACGAGACAACAGCACAGTATAGTTAACAATTCAGACTTGCCAATTGCTCCTTCCTGAATTCTGATCGCAGATCGCCAAGAATGAAGGACGACGACGACGATGCTCTCCTCTCGCCGTCGATTCTACCCCCATTGACCACAATTGCTTCTCCTTTGCAACCCTTGGATGATTCCAGCCGTCAGCTCAAGCCAACTCCAACCAAAACCTCTCGTTTCGAGCTTCCCGGAGGTTGGGAGGTTCAATATGTGCCTCGGGCCATCGGCAAACACGTTGACAAGGTTTTTATTACTTTTCACTCTCCATCTAACCTTATTATTATGGCACCATTTTCCCTGCATGAATTCGGTTCTATACAATGGGGCATAGACTCTCAAGATATCAAAATTTTAGGTTTCTTGTAACTAGGTCCAGATCAAACTTGTTTGATGTAGTTCTTAACCAGGGAACTTTCATTCTTGCAGTATTACTTTGAGGAAGGTTCTGATAGGAGGTTCAGATCTCTGAAAGAAGTTGAGAGATACGTCCGTGGTCAGGAAAACATAACTTCAAAGAAACCATATAAAGCACACAAGCATATCAGTGTCAGTTTCTGCTTGTGTTTTATGTTTTGCTGAGAATATGGTGATTGCTGAACTAATTGTAGTTTCCCTTTCAAATTTGGCAGAAATCTGGTCAAAGGAAGAGGGCTGTCTCAGGGAGGATGGTAAGGACACAAACTTTTGAAGCTTTCATCTACTCATAATTTAGTTGTTAGGTCTTCACTTAAGTGTTCTTGAACCTTAAGCAATCGGTTGGTTATTATCTTCTGAGAGGGCCTAATCTGGATTCTCTAAATAAGGCATTTTGGTTCTTTACTTTCTCGATCATTTTATTCTCTGGATTTCTTAGACAATCTGTTTTTATGGATGAATGAATGACAACATTGTTACTCGTGAATGGTGGTTTGGTTCCTGTTAGTCAATATCTAATCCAACTGTTTATTCTCACCAATGATAGCACTACTAATTTGTCTGCAGTTGTTGAAACTGGACGAAATATCCGACGAAGAACAGTTAACCATTGAAAATCCTTCTAGTGCTGCAGGGACATCGCACTTTGCACTTCCTGTTGGTTGGGTTGTTAAGGAAGTGCCGAGTAAATACCAAGGACTGACAACCAAGGTTCAACTTAAACTTTGTTTCTAGCTCTGAGATCATGTTTTTTATTTGTGTTTAAAGAGTTGCATTTCTTGCCTTGTCTCTTTGGTTCAAGCATATCTCAAAAGTTGTCTTAGTTCCTTAAGGAAATCTACAATGTCTTGGATTGATCTTGGTCAAAAAAGTTAGGATCAAACTCTTTATATCTATGATGGGTTAGAGCCATAACTATCAAATACTCTTTGAATTCTTTAGCTTCAAATGGGATACCTTGTTCTTTCTGTACACGATGTATATTTGATGGAATTCTTATGTTAATAATGATTGATTTTCTTTGTTGAATCCATTTAGCATATACAGAAGTTGTGGTCACATGTTATTTTCTTCTTGAGAAGGCAAAAATATGACAAATCTTTTAGCATCCATGTCAATCTTTGTCAGTTGTATATACTACCATCATGAGTAGAATAGATTTCATTTAAATTGTTTGTTATGCAGTTCTACTATGAGCCAGGGACTGGTCAAAGGTTCCGGTCGTTTAGTGCTGTTAGGAGATATATTTCAGAGAAGAATGTTGAGAAGAATATTGAGAATAATATTGAAAATGCTCCTCTGGCCAAGATGTTCGAGTTGGGCAGTGGTGTTAAGGCGAGATCATTAATAATAATATTTCATTTCAAGTAGTTATGGTTTGCTTCGCTATTAAACATTCCAATTTGTCGTTGCAGAAACCTCGTTCAAAGAAGAAGATTTCTGAGCGCAAGATAGATGGTCCGACATTGGATTTTTCCAGAACACCAGCTAAAATAAACTGGATACTTGATGATTCAGTAAATGGTAAATGGAATGCTTTAATTGGTCAATCAATGGTACCAGAACCCATAAGACAACTGTGGGAGGAGAAATTCCAGTCATCGATCAATGGCAATGACGATGGCATGGCCAGTGCCATTGTAGGTAGGTAATAGAGAACGAGATGAATAGTGATGGACCAAAATTTTCTGCCCGACATTATTGGGCTGATTCATTTTTACAGTTTTATTGTGTTGACCATGTAAATTTAGTGAGACAATTTTCTGTATACCATAAGACCATGGCATCAATTAGACCTTGTTTGAAAATCATGTTATTTGCTTAAAACAACATTAGGATGATGTAACCTTTTCTCAATCAAAGTTTAGTCACAACTTTCTACTAATGAAGAAAAAGAACAATGTGCATGCAATAGAGAAGTAGAAGAGAGGAGGATGTCATTTCCCTAACAAAAGCTGCGCTTACTTGTTTGATTCCGCTTATTTGTTAAACATTTTATGTAAGTTTGAATCGCTAATGTTGGGTGTGATTAAACTATGTATTTATTTGTGGTAGATGAGAGGATATCAATTGGTCTTATTTCCCTATTCTTCTTCATCATATATATAGATAGAGCCTAAGATGCAGTTTTAATAGAGCTTTTCAGAAATCATAAAGCTTGAAAATGACAAACAGGAGGGGGGGGGGGGAGGCATACGGCATGATCTATCTCATCCATCATAAATGTTGTGTAAGAATGCTTAAACAAGTAAAGTAATCGGGAGCAGTTAGATATATTAAAGGAGATAGATATTACCAGCAGGAGAAGCTGTAATCCTCTTCAAAAACCTAACAGATAATCTGCTGATCTTGTTTGTTTTTTCAAACCACAACCCAAAAACCTAACAGATAATCTGCTGATCTTGTTTGTTTTTTCAAACCACAACCCAGAACCACTGTTTTCTTTCTGTTGTTACAAATTAATTGCGGCTAGAATATGTTGTAGGAAATTCCACATGATTGATTCATCACTATGAACATAATAATCTCAACTTAATACCATTTAAATACTTGTTGAAACAAATTAAGGCAAGTAATTGATTATTTGAGATATGGGCATGAGCTGCATTCATGTTTGCCTGTTAGAAACAATAATACAGTAGTAGTAGTAGTGATCTCTACCTCAAATTCTCCTATCCAACCTGACCCAACCTTATTATTAGACACTTCCAACTGCCACTCATCATCATCATCATCACTTCCAAGTCTGAGTACTACTACTCCTGCAGCAGCCAAGAAACATTTTTTACTTTAATCCATGAATTATGGTCCTGAGTACTGACCAACAATGGATTAAGATTGACACCATTATTTATTTCAATGTATTATGGGTGAAGAAGACTTCATTCATATTCACCTAGTCCTTTTGTGTGTTTTGTGATTCTTTTCCAAGATAATGATGATATCATCACTTTTTGTGAATAGAAATCAATGAATGATACACTGACTAGACTAGACTGACTGACTACCTGCAGAATCAAAGGATCCTTCCAAATAAATGGATAGCTGCTGCATGGAAAGCCTAAAAAACTTTAATAAAAAATGCATGTGAATGTGAAAGAAAGTTGACTCACCGATCTGATGCAGATCTCTTGAGGATCGGGATCTCGTCCTTGTTTGTCTCTACAATTAACAAGCTACCACTGAAGTACTCTTTACCCTCCATTTTTACCTGCCCGTTAATCTCGCTTGTCTCATCCTTCTTTTCCACTTTATTCGAAACCACCCTTCCACGCGGCACCCTTCCCTTGTAGTACGATATCAGATTGAATCCCTGCCGTTCTTCACCTCTATCTTCTTCCTCCTTCCAGCAGGTCGGCCCGCAGTCTTTGAACGACATAGAACCGCATGAAATCAACTGCATCAGAACAGATGACGCCCTCAGACGACCACTTGGTGGAGTAGGAATCACATCCTTGCTCACAATCACACGGCTGTCGCCTTTCATCAGGGAACCCAGGGTTTCGGGACTCGAATCCGACTCCGGTGGTGAGATCATGTCTTCCCTTCTCAGTTCCGTATACTGGCTCTGGCTCTGACTCCCGCTACACGACGGTGGTTTCGTTTTCACTTCTTCTATCTCGTCTTTCTCAACCACTGTCACAGCTGTTCTCCGCCTGCTGCTGCGGCGATCCTCGGTCTGAGTGGACGCATTGGCAGCAGCAGCCCTACCGCTTCCGCCGCCAGAGTCGGATTCCATATCGTTCTTGTAAACCTTATACTCGTTGAAATCGGTCGATGTCCATGATTGATTCCTCTGCCGAATCACCACCGGGAAATCAGATTCGTTGCTGATGCTAGGTTTTCTAATAACCGCAGGTGGTGGTGGTGGTGGCCTTCTGGCGCTGGTCTCGATCTCATGATTAGATTTGGAAATGATGTCGCCGTGGAAGAGCTCCGTTCCTTTGAGAACGTAATCCTGACCGTGCGCTGGATAGACAAGATCATTCTCCTCCAAATCGTGCCAAACGAATCCGTTTCTATAACTCCTAAAATTCGTCGAGAATATAAAACTCTCAGTTGATGAAATTAAACCTAAAGCAGAGTTGGATGGATGAAAATGGAAACGAACCTTTTGCAGGACCAGGAATACAATTCAGTCATGCCTCTACCACGGAGTATAACCAGTCGATTGATAACATCTACATAGTAAGTAATAATGATAATAAGACTAGCTAACTAACAGTTGAACAAGTAAATGAGATGGATCTTGCTAATTACCTCTTAGATAAAGACCTTGGGGGGAGGAAAGAGGAACTTCGATGAAATGAGGATGCTCGAGGTGGCCATTGCGGGTGAGGTAATAGACTAGCGGGAGCTTGGGTAGGTTGGTGCGATCATCATCATCATGATCGGGGCTGGTGTCTTCTCTGTGAGTTTGGATTTGCGATCTTCCTCTGGAGGAGGCGATCGCCATCAAATATTTTGGAAGAAAATCTTAGAGAGATGGTATGATTTTGAGAGTAGTTGGAATATGTAAATGTCTATCTATCTATCTAGGCGGGAGAAGGAGACCAAAACCTACTTCCTTCAACTCTCTCTCTCCTCTCTCTTTCTCTCTCTCTCAATTAAGTTTGAATTTCTCTGCAAGTGAAAAGAAAAGTGACTAAACAACCAGATATACGGCCTAGTACAATTTATAAATAAGTCTGATGAATTATCTAATAAATTGTTATAATAATAAAATTATTCTTTCTTATTCAAGTTTTTATTAAACAGTGACTTTAAACAATCATAATTTTAATTTTAGTTATGTGAAGTTTTTTTTTTAATTTACAAAACGTCTTCATTGTTATTTTATCGTATTGTTTTTTAATTTTTTCAATTAATTTGTCAAATTTATAAATGAAATATGTTTAGCCGTTTTGAAAGTATGTTTTTTAAACTGTGTATTTTTCAAGATGAGAGGGTTTAGGTAACTAAAAAAAAGTGTGACATTGTAATGAAAAAATTAAAAAATATATATAATTTGATATTCATATGATGTAAATGGAGCTTATCCACATAAATGAATCTTAGTGTAATATATTCATATTAATAATTATTGATAATATTCCTAATAGGAAAGAATATAGATTTATGAATGAAATAAGATTTTAAAAGTTATGATAGGCTAAAATTGCATTTTATACCATATTCAACTAATTAGATATTTGTATTATGAACTTAGGATAAGTTTTTGAAAAATAAATTCTATATTATAAAATATAGATGAAATTTGATTTAAATATGTTATTTTGTCATTGTAATTTACAACGTTTAGAAGAAAGTCTCGTATGACTAAAATTGGTCAACCTAGTAGCAAAATTTAAGTTCAAACCTGAATAGCAATTGAGCTTATTCAATGATTTATTTAATAATTTAAAACAAAACAAAAAATAAACTTAAGCAATTGTTTATCGAATAAGTTAATAGTAACTCACTAACATAGTTAAAGTTTCAAGAATGATTCCTAGATCTTTAAAAAATAAAATAAAATAAAATAAAAATAAACTTGATCCAAACTAGGGCTGAATAATGAAATAAAACAGAGTAATATATATATAAATGAAATAATGAGCAGAGAATGTTGACTACTATACAGTGTGAAAGGGAAGAGTGTGGACACAAGTCAACACTCATAAAGAGGGCGGCGCATGTGTTAGCCGGAATGCAACAACTATTCAAATCAAATGGACTCAATATTATTATTATTTCATTTCTACATAATCAACATTTATTATCTTATTTTCAAAATAAATACAATTCACACCATCATTTCAAATAAAATAATAAAATTCACTTATGTGTCTATATACATTCAAATGAAAATAATAACAGTTCAATATTTTATCTTTAATTAAAACTAATTTAGTGAGATTTTTTTATCCAAATAAACCTGATACAAGTGGAAAATAGTTGTTTTGCCAAGTAAGTTTGAGAAAAACAAAACAATTCACGACAAATTAAAATTATAATACTAAATACAAATTATAATATCTTTACAACTCTTTTAAGAAAAGATTCATTATAAAAATAAAAATTTTCATAAGGTGCTGTGGTGTAGTGGTTATCACGTCTGCTTTACACGCAGTAGGTCCCCAGTTCGATCCTGGGCAGCATCAATGTTTTTTTTTATCTTTTGAAAAATATAACATACTAACCTTCATTGTTTTCACCTCAAAATATGTTTACATTTGTGTGCTTAATAAATGACTGTAAATTTTGAGAAGATGTGTTAATGTTTTCTTTTTTTTCTTATTGGCATCTTCTAAAGTTCTGAAAAAGTCAATACTAGTACCCAATAACCCAACCCATTTGATTAGTCAACATGTTTAGGACACATCCTTTTCACATTTTGACCTAAAATGTACTACATACTTTCTCATGTTTCCAAGAGATTCCCTTCTTTCTTGTACAATTTTTCTTTTTTGAGAAGTTTAATTATAATTATTCACCATATATAATTATAAGTTCAATTTATTGGGGGAATTAAACACTTCACTTGTGATAAAAATGACATAAATCAAAACAACTTGATTAAATAAATAATAATAAATCAATTAGATCAAGACATAAAAAGTTGGAGTGAAATTGGATTTCAATGAGCAATTGTTATTATATACAACTAAAAACTTATTTTCCCAAACCAGATCCGGCTTCCATGGTTATTTTATATATATTTTTAAATAAATTATACAAGTTATTGGACTAACTCAAAAGTAAAAAGTCGCTATTTAAGGATGAAAAATTTTAAGTTTAATTCCTATTATGCATTGGGAAGAATGTCGATTTATTTATG
Organism: Impatiens glandulifera; assembly: GCF_907164915.1. Lineage (NCBI taxonomy): Eukaryota > Viridiplantae > Streptophyta > Magnoliopsida > Ericales > Balsaminaceae > Impatiens > Impatiens glandulifera. Next base: position 22,731,398 of record NC_061862.1, on the reverse strand, counting down.
AAATTGGACCAAGGTGTCAAATTTATTGTTAAAGTTGTAAAATTTTATCTATGTATATAATTTGATAAAAAGTGTCAAATTTATTCTTCCTAATTAATGTAGTTAAATTTTTATTGACATGTCATTGCAATGTCATATTCACTTATTTTTTTATGTAATTATTTTTATAATCCAAATTTATCATTTCAAACCTATCCTTCTCTTAAATCTCTAATTCTCTTCCAAATTTTACAAAACTCTCAGTACTATTGAATATCATCAAAATTGAACAAATTAAGTTAAAAATTAGCTAACAACAACTAATTAAACTTTAATTAACTTCATTATTCAGATTAAATTAAGTTCGATCCATCTTAATTAATTTGTTCCAAGCTTACCATCTCGCCGAATGTCTCCAGCAATGGACCCATTAACTCATTTAAAGCTCACGTCAAACACAATCAAATTCTTCAAAAACTCAATCTCCCCTGAAATACAAGACCTTAGTCTTGTTCATAAAAATAATCTCATTCAAATTAGACATATTGCCTATAATAGCGAGAAGATATCACTGAATTTATTATCAGCCAAAACGATAACGAAACCGTCGAGTTACCAAAATTATCAAGCAATTCGAACCGAAACCTATTGTGATCGATAAAAATAGCCTCCAAATCCTTGTTAAATAACTCCCGTGGAGCACTACCGATCCACAAACATCAGAGCTAGTAACCGGAGAACTACTCGAGGGAATTTGCCCGCGAAATGGTTATTACTCAGATCCAGTTCAAACAAAAGCTTCATATTCTTGAACCGTGTGTGGAATAGTGTCGTAGAAACGATTGGAGTTAATATTAAAGAATGCAATATTTGTAAGTAATCCAAGCTCGTCCGGTAGATAACCGACAATGTATGAGATCGATTCCGACGACTATTATTATGGAAGGATTGTCTGGAGGCAGTGCACAATATACATATGTTGACTGTGAGATTGAGAGGATATGAGAGAATGGAGAATAAAAGCTGTAACTTGTGAAAAGGTGAAGCTTGCACAGGAACGTCTATTTGGTTTGAGAACTGTTGGGTGAAAGAACAAAGAGCTTGAAGAGGGTTAAATTTTTTATTTAGTTTTATTTTATAAGTATGTTTGAAATGATAAATTTGGGTTATGAAAAATATATGTATAAAAAATAAGTCAGACATGGTATTGCCATGTCAATAAAAATTTAACGGCATTAAATAATTCTGTTAAAAAAATAAATTTGACATTTTTTGTCAAGTTTATATCCATAGATAAAATTTTACAACTTTAATAATAAATTTGACACATTCAACCAACTTTGTAAATAAAATTGACATTCTTCTCATTAAATATTTTCTAAATTTCATAATTGAGGTTCACGTAACTTTATCAAATTAAAAATAAAAAAATTAAAATGAAATTTTTGTTTCCATGTTTTATCTTTGTTCCATCTCACATAAGGAAGGACAATATTGTAATAAAAATAAAGAATTTTTTTTTTATTAAATATTGTTCTATAAACATGTGAGAAAGGGACAGAAGAAAACAGTTTGTATTTAAGTCCAATATATCTACATAAATTTTGATCTAAATTGTTTGTATTTAAGTAAAATCAATACTTTCTTCTATCAAACTAATAAATATTAATTTTATTATATATATATATAATTTAACATAATGAAATAATATTGTAATCATTTCTCAAACAACTCACATTTTTATTAAATATATATTTTTTAAAATTATGGTTTATTTGGATAAAGCCTACTCCAAACAATTTCGATAATTATTTCTTTTTTTTCTTTCTTTCTATTATCTGAATTTATTGCACTAAAAAGTGTATTTATGTAAGAAACAGGAAGGCTTGACCATAACTAGTCTTTGATTTTGACACCGATAGACGTGGCACCTTCCTACTGGTTGAAATTAACCCTAACAAGTCTTTGATTTTGAATGCCTTTATTAATGATGGTCATATTCTTACACGTGCCAAGACTTTCTTAGAGATAATGATTTGCTTGGTTTTGATTTATAAGAGAAAATTTATTTTTGATATATATGTAGAAAAATAGTAGTAATAAAATAAGATAAAAAATAATTATATATTTCCCAAACAAAAATTGAATAAAAAACTTACTAGAAAATCATGGAGCTTGTTTGATTTGAAAAAAAAATCCTTATTGATGAAAAAGCTATTTATGAAAAAGCGATGTGTTTAATTTGTGAGATGAGTAAAAGAAATAATTCTTGAGGATAGAAATATATATATATCAAATAACCCTAAATATTTGAAGATGAAATAACATAGAGCTATAAAATATTGACAACGGACTTATTCTTTTCTTGAGTGGATTAAAAATTTAATAAGAAATTTTTATCAATATATTATTTTTCAGCTCGCTACCATTATCATATTTTAAAATAGCAGTGTCTTATCATTTTTATTATTGACATTTTGTAACTTAACAAAATAAGAAAAAATATATTATAATATTTTAATACAAAATTAATATTTATTAATGTTTAAATTGAAGTGGGACATCATTAGTTCTCCTTAATTAAAAAAAATAATAATAATTATTATTTAATAAGTAAAAAAAATACATAAACTAATTTCATAATTATTGGAGTTAATTTTTTTTCTCCTGATTTTAGAATTGTTATCTTTTCTTATTTAATTTTCAAATTAACACATACATAAATAGTTAGAAAAGTTGAATGACTAGGTTAGGTTATATATTCTTGATTTGATGTACTTTTGTTATTTTTAAGTATTGAAATTGATTTCATGGGTCTAATGGGCCGAACCATAATATTTAGTATTAATGGGTCGAGAATTGTATTTCAACCCCCACGAAACTTATAAGAATTAACAATCAAATTCTGAATCCGATTCAAAGATTATTATTAATTAGTGAAAGAACAATTCAAACAGGTGTCTTGGCCCATTTGCAAAACAATAACATAAATTATATTTTTTTTAAAGCTAAGATAATACTTTAACCCTTATTTAAGGTTGAAATTTGTGTAGTTTTGAATCAGATTTGAATGTGATTCAAACTATCACAATTTTAGTCATACTAACCAAATTGAATAACAGTCTTCTTATTTTAACGTAATATTTTTATTTTTTAATTAATTTTTCATATTGATAAAAAGAACAATAATTCTCTTTTTTTTCCAACCATTTTCATATTTTACACATTTTTTAAGACATTCGAACTACATTCGACAAATTGGTTGAATTGTGCTAGATGATGCTCGAACTATTACATTTTTAGTCATTTAAGACTTTCTCCTAACTGAACAAACACTGTCTTCTTATTTTAACGTAATATTTTTATTTTCTTAATTAATTTATCATATTTGTATAAATATAACAGTTTAATCTTTTTTTATAATAAAATTTCCAACTATTTTCATATATTACACATATTCAACAGTTTGAAGTTCATACATCTCAAAAAAGAAAAAAATACGTCCAAAACGTAAGTAAATATTATTTCATTTATAAATATGACAAATTAAAAAAAAATAATAAAATTGTAATAGTTCAAACATCCTATAACACAATTCAAAGTTTTGAATCTCAATGCGAAATTAGTGTATCAAATTCGAGTATCAAATATCAATTAAGCCAATTTTATTAGTAGTAAAGATTTGTTCATTTGGTTACAAAGGTCGTCAAAAGTACAACAAGGTTCAAAGTTTTGAATATCATCTAGTGAAAACGAATCAAATTTGAGTATCAAATATCAATTGAGCCAATTTTATTAGAAGAAACAGTAAAATATTTGTTCATTCGGTGACAAAAGTTGCTAAAAGCTAGACTTTTAATCCGCCGTTGAATGTGTAATCCTATAGGAGAATTTGAACATATTTTCCATGAGGATAGTGTTGATTTTGCTATTAATAACATATAATTTTCTAAAAAAAATGAGGTTTAATCCATTTTGTTCCTTGTTAATTGCAACTAGATAGGATTCCGGATTTAATATATGATGTTCAAGCACTCACCTTTTTGCTGAATATAATAAACAAAATGATTGTGAGAGAGAACTAATCAAAGTTATACAAAGATGGATCATAAAGAACAGTAATACAATAATGAATAATGTGTAACATCCTTCCCCAACTTGATGACATGAGATTCTACCCATATATTTCTTTTAAAGAAAAAAGATCATATATTAATTAATATTTCAAAATAAAATAAAAATAAGTTGAGTGGGGGTAGACCATGTAGAAGAAGTGGAATCTCGATGTTATTATGTAAGGGTGTGTTTGATGATGGAGAATTGGAATTGGAATTGGCATTGGAATTCTAATTCCAATTCCATGAGAATTGGCATTGAATTACAATTCAATTCCTATGTTTGGAAAAATGATAGAATTGTAATTCAATTCCAATTCCTATGTTTGGGAAAATGATAGAATTGTAATTCAATTCTAATTCAATGTTTGTAAAATAATATATCGGTTCAAAATGTTAACTTTTAAAATATGTTTTGACGTTTTGGCACATTTAATACGTTTTTGACATTTTTTCACATTTTCACATGTTTTAACACGTTTTTCATATTTTTCACACATTTTCACGTTTTTCAAACGTTTTAACACGTTTTTCACGTTTTTCACACGTTTTTTACGTTTTCCACGTTTTTCAAACGTTTTTCACATGTTTTTCACGTTTTTACACGTTTTTTTACACGTTTTTACACGTTTTTCACGTTTTTCACACGTTTTTTTACACATTTCCACACGTTTTAACACGTTTTTCATATTTTGCACACATTTTTCACGTTTTTTCACACGTTTTCAACACGTTTTCACGTTTTTCACATTTTTCAAACGTTTTTTCACATGTTTTTCATGTTTTTTCACGTTTTCACACGCTTTTACACGTTTTCACACGTTTTCACAGTTTTTACACGTTTTAATACGTTTTCACGTTTTTCACACATTACAACATGTTTTTCACATTTTTTCACACGTTTTCACACATTATTCCACATGTTTTTCACATTTTCACATTTTTCACACGTTTTTCACGTTTTCACGTTTTTCACACGTTTTTAACATGTTTTTCACGTTTTACACGTTTTTCACGTTTTCACGTTTAACACGTTTTTCACGTTTTCAAATGTTTTCACGTTTTAACACGTTTTTACACATTTTTCACGTTTTCACACGTTTTTCACGTTTTCACACGTTTTTCACGTTTTCACACGTTTTCCAGGTTTTTCACACATTATCACGCGTTTTTCACGTTTTCACGTTTTCACACGTTTTAACACGTTTTCACGTTTTTCACGTTTTTTAAACGTTTTTCACATGTTTTTCACACATTTTTCATGTTTTCACACGTTTTTTACACGTTTTCACGTTTTTACACGTTTTAATACGTTTTCACGTTTTTCACACATTAACACATGTTTTTCACGTTTTAACATGTTTTACACATTTTCATGTTTTTCACGTAATTCACGTTTTTCACACGTTTTAACACGTTTTCCACGTTTTCAAACGTTTTCACGTTTTAACACGTTTTTCACACGTTTTCACACGTTTTTCACGTTTTTCACACGTTTTTCACGTTTTCACGCTTATCACACGTTTTAACACGTTTTTCGCGTTTTTCACGTTTTTCACGTTTTCACGTTTTTCACGTGTTAAACGTGTTAAAACGTGTTAAACGTGTTAAATGTGTTAAAAATGTGTCAAACGTGTCAAAAACGTAAAAAACATGTGAAACGTGTCAATGTGTTAAAAACGTTCTAAACGTGTTAAAGACATGAAAACGTGTCAAAAACGTGTTAAACGTTCCAAACATGTGAAAAATGTGTTAAACATGCCAAAACGTGAAAAACGTGTTAAATGTGTCAAAAATGTGGTAAACGTGTCAAAAACGTAAAAAAAGTGTTAAATGTGTTAAAAACGTGAAAACATGTTAAACGTGTCAAAAACGTGTTAAATATGTGAAAAACTTGTTAAACGTGCCAAAACGTGTCAAAAATGTGGTAAACGTGTCAAAAACGTAAAAAAATGTGTTAAATGTGTCAAAAACGTGAAAACGTGTTAAATATGTGAAAAACTTGTTAAACGTGCCAAAACGTGTAAAACGTGTCAAAATTGTGGTAAACGTGTCAAAAACGTAAAAAAATGTGTTAAATGTGTCAAAAACGTGAAAACGCGTTAAACATGTCAAAAACGTAAAAAAACGTGTTACATGTGTCAAAAACGTGAAAACGTGTTAAACGCGTCAAAAACGTGTTAAATATGTGAAAAACTTGTTAAACGTGCCAAAACGTGCAAAATGTGCCAAAACATAAAAAAAAAACGTGTCAAACGTGTCAAAAACGTGTTAAACGTGTTAAAAACGTGAAAATCATGTTAAACGTGTCCAAAACGTGTTAAACGTGTCAAGACGTGAAAAACGTGTTAAATGTGTCAAAAACGTGTTAAACATGTCAAGGACGTGAAAAACGTGTTAAATGTGTCAAAACGTGTTAAACGTGACAAAAACGTGTTAAACGTGCCAAAAACGTGTTAAACGTGTTAAAAACGTGAAAATCATGTTAAACGTGTCAAAAACGTGTTAGACGTGTCAAGAATGTGAAAAACGTGTTAAATGTGTCAAAAACGTGTTAAACGTGCCAAAAACGTATTAAACGTGCCAAAAACGTGTTAAACGTGTCAAAATATGAAAATATGTTAAACGTGTAAAAAACGTGTTAAAAACGTGTAAAACGTGTTTGATGTGTGAAAAACGTGTTAAACATGTCAAAAACATGAAAAACGTGTTAATTTGGAATTACAATTCCGACCTAAAAAGATAGGAATTAAGAACTATCAAATTAACTATATTGAATTCCATTGGAATTCTAATTCCAATTCTAATTCTTAATATTAAAGTGTCTAACAAACATAAGAATTGGAATTGGACCCTCCAATTCCAATTCCAATGCCAATTCCAGGGCTATCAAACACACCCTAAAGGAAAAGGGATTGAAATTTGAAAATGGGGAAAGAGGAACTTGGAAAGGGTCCTGCATGGAGTGAAGATTAAGATATCTAGTTAGCTATGTATGTGAAATTGTTTTGGGGATCGCAGATGAGATTTCTTAGCTAAAGTTTCAGGTTATTTTGAACCTAGCTAATGTAATATAATTTATTAACATTAAAACTTAATTATATATAAATATGTATTGGTCCGAAGAAGAGTTGTAGATTGAGTTGGATTAACTATCTAAACCCTAGCCTAAAGGGAGTTGGCAAGATGATTATGGCTCAAGAATAGCTCCTTATCGCACAACTTCACGACAAATGGGGAAATATGTATAATTATATGAGTAATGATATGGAGCGGAAAAAATATTGACAAGAAGGTGTAGGGAATGATGTGTCACATTTTTAAATTTTAATAAGGAAAAGAATTTTAAAATTTCAATCCAATTAGAATGTGTTTTTACTTTGTTTGCATGTAATATATATGTAATAAATAACTTCCTAATTAAATTGTTTTTATGTGAAATATATAGGAACTATATATAAATTATTTGGTTTTATATTGATGTTATTTAGGAAGCTAGCCAGAATTCTGGTTGCTAAGTAAAATCTGTACGAAGTTAAAATTCTTGATAAAATTAATGGCCATAAGCCAATGAGATTGATCAAATGATGAAAAATCCCCATTGTGTGAATGAAAACTATCTTATTTGATTCATTTTTTTTTAGTGTTTGTTCTTCCTTTTTATTTATCATAATTTTGTGGCCTTACAAAATGTGTACTGAGGAAATCATTTCATTTTTAAGTTTAAACTTCCTAAGTAAAAATAAAGATAACTGGATACAGGATACATGAATACCCATCCGTCACTAACAGACAAGGGCAAAGTTAGAATTTAAAATCTTCCCGAACTATCTTTTTTTAATAAAAACCAATATAACACAATAATAACCGTATTTGTTTTAATCGGATAGATAATGAAAAATTATAAATTTTTAGTTTAAAATAAAGATGAAATATTATTTTTTGTCTTCCTCTTCAAATTTGTCTTTAAAGAAGTTGTTGAATTTCAAGATTATCAAAAATTATAATCAGATCATTTAGATAATAAAAAGTATTCATATAGACACAAATAACTATATAATTGAAATTATACCTACCTAAACGGGTAGAATACTGCCTCCTTCTAACCCTAAAAATGACAAAAACTTAAAAACTTAAAGTCAGTGAGAAAAAAATTATAATTTCGAACTGATATTTTTTTTTTTAACTTTCTCCATAAGGGCCTTATATTCTATATTAATAAATCAAACTAGTATGAAGTTCAAGTAGAACCAGGGGCGGAGCCTGGATGAAAAATTACCTAGGGTTGACTCCAACTTGCATCTCAGATGTAACTTTTTATGCTCCGCTTTTTTTTCAATAAAATTTCCACAATTATTAGAAGATGGAGACTCGTCATGCCCTCTAAATGCACACGCTTGCAAAGTGAGCCACCGAGTGTTTTCAATAGTTGTTGTAAGCCGTAATCTGTTATTTTGTTTTTCATCTAAAGACTATGCATTCAGTACTTTGTCAATATGACAAAGATATTCATTAGATTATCAAGATATTCAACTACCCTATTATGTAGTGAAATATTACATCTTATATGCATAACAAAAGAGCATCTATCCTCATCATTAACTCGTTTTCAATATTTGAATCCATCTATTGTAAATGTAGGTTTTTGGGGTTGCTTATGTTCAAATAAGAAACATGGGAAACAAAAAGCAGCATCTTTCAAAGGAGAGTATTTTCTAACTAAGTAAATTTCTTAAACCAATGATTTTGGAATCGTCGATTTTGATTTCTAAATTTGGTTGGCGGGTACTCATCCTTAATAGGTTGATATGACCCCATCTTGATATAAACTCGTCTAATTTCATCCCTTTGATTAAAAGGATATTTCCATATCGGAATACGTAATGATAGATTAAGTTTAAGAGAACTTACATCAACATCAATTCTAGGAGATTTGTTAGGTTCTTGAACAGGGATATCAAATTCTTTATTTAAATACCGAATCAAACAAATGTAACTATTTTAACTTGTTTATTAATATTAATTTTTATTTTCTTATAAGTTTTTGAAATAGTTTAAAATTAAGAAATATAAAACACTATTATTATTTTAATTTTTATATTTTATCCTTATAAATAATTTGTATTATTAATTATATTGAAATAAATAAAAAATAATATATAATTATTATTTTAAAATAAATAATATTATTATATGAGACAGGGCTTGATCACAGTTTAGTTACATAGTCAACTGGGCTAAAGGTCATATATCAAATACAAATATAAAATGTTTGATTTTAAGATTTTAATTTAGGTGGGACTGGAGCCCACCCTAGCCATGCATGGCTCCGCCCCTAAGTAGAACACTAATTAATATATTGGAAAACTTGGCATTATTATTTGTTTATTCTTATTGATTTTGGTTATGGTTATTTCAATATAGCTCGAATCTTAATTTGTGTTAGATTTGGTATTCATGTATTTAAATGACCAATTTATTTTTCTTTCAATCTAAGCAAGTGTTCCTAATAAAAGGCATCTTTATTATATCAATTATTTATTTAATTGGAAATATTTTTTACAATGTATTGTTTGTATTAATTGGAAATTCAACAACGGCCCACCACTAGTATTTGTCACATAAATGAGCCCTTTAGATTTTTTTTTATTTAATCCCATTTTATTCCTTGTTTAGTGCAACTAGATATGATGTTTAGCCACCATACATACATGATGTGATGTCACTCCCTGATCTAGATTTCAAGCACTCACCATTTTTGCTTATTATTATAATAAACAAAGTATTAATAATATGACAAAATGTGTAACATCCTAGCCGAACTTGATGACATATATATGAAGAGTAATCTTTTCATAAAAGAAATATTTCTTCTTATCACTTATCTATTGTAGCATGCAAAAATGCTGAATTTAACTGAAAAACTAGAGGGGATAGATGATTTTAAATCAAACAAGTCCTCTGGCCTCTTATCCAAACAAATTAACCCTGAAACTAAAGTTGGTGTGAATTTGAAGGCCTTAAAACGTTTTAAGATGAAATTGAATCCGTGAATTATTGATCTCTTAAGAGAACTCTTACCACTGAATTATCTTAGTCTTTAATATAAATTCTCCGGTATAATCTATAATTAAGATCATTTGTAGATAATGGCCTTACATCACAATCATGATTATAAAAATAAACAAGCAGCATGGCATGGGACGGACCACATGGACGGCTATGGTTAAATCTTGATGATTTTAGATAAAAAAAAAAAGTAAAAAAATAGATGAAACTGTTCCATCACTTGTATATATATAATAGAGGCTTGAGCACAATCCTCTTGCAAGTTGCACCAGCTAGCACTAATACTTATAAGTAAGTGGAATCCCTTATCTTTGGAGAAAAGGAAAAGGAAGAGAAAAATGGGGAATGGTGAGGAAATTAGAAAGGGTCCATGGAATGAAGATGAAGATGTTAAACTAGCTATGTATGTGAAGTTGTTTGGGGATCGCAGATGGGACTTCATAGCTAAAGTTTCAGGTTTGAAGGTGGAGGGAGACATGTAAACCTAATAGGTACTATATATATAGGCTTAGTTAATATTTTTGGACATTGAATTAGCTAGTATATATAATATATATATATGGATCGATCAGAGCTTAGTCATGTTGCATATATAGGTTTGAAAAGAAGTGGAAAGAGCTGCAGATTGCGTTGGATTAATTATCTACACCCTGGTCTTAAGGGTGGCAAGATGACTCCCCAAGAACAGCTCCTTGTTCTTCAACTTCACTCCAAATGGGGAAATAGGTCATCATCTGATTAATAAGCTTGTATAATTAATGAATTATGTACTAATTTCCTATAATGATTGCAGGTGGTCAAGAATTGCTAGTAATCTGCCGGGTCGAACTGATAACGAGATAAAAAATTACTGGAGGACTCATACGAGGAAGAAAGCACAGGAAAGGAAGCGTGCTACCTCTTCATATTCGAAGAGCATACAACAGACTGAAACAGAGTGTTCCATGGAAAACGATAACATAAGCGGCTGCAGCAGCAACAAGAACTTGATCATTAGTACTGATCTGATGACTGTGGCTCCTATGTGGGAATGGGACTCATTATGGAACATGGATTGGGAAGAGATAAACAAGGCATTCACTCCTCATGTAATAATTAATCCAGCAACTAATTTCTGCAGGTTATGAGCAACAAACAACAAGAAGAAAGAAACAATTTCAAATGTTTTGTCATCTCCTGTGTCCTGTCCTAAGGAAACATTGTTTATTATTATTAAGGGGAAGAAACAATAATGTTTGATCACTTGTTTTGGTGGTGTTTCTGCATTTGGTATGGAATATTAACCACATTAATTCGCATTATTAACAAGATATCTTTATAGCATCATTAATCCTTTCATACATTGTATATGTTTCTTTTCCATTATTAATCTTTAAACAATAATCAAACAAGGTCATATCATTCATTCTTGAAAAAGTTGAAAAATTCTCGAGTTTGATTCCCTAGAAAAATACCCAAATTTAAGTGGGTTCGGACCGTGATTGTAACTGTCTGGTGAAAAATATAAAAAAGTTCAGATTTTTTCAAACCAAAATTTTAAATTAATTGTATTGCAGAATCAATAGAGCATATACCAATAATAATAATAATGGGAGGCAAAAAAGTGGAGGACAAACCTCTATAATGGATACTTTGATCACTAATTATACTCTTTTTAATTTCAAGATATTATTAATTTATTTAACAATCCTCCCTCAATTCTCTTATTATTCTTGAGGTGTCTTAATTCAGATTTTTTTGTTTGTAAATAAAACTTAATTAAAGGTAATATTCAAAATTTTATTTATGTTTTTATCTAAATTCTGATATATAAATAAAGTAAAAGAATGTTTTCTAACTAGATTTAGTCTAATAAATTTAATCTATTGGTACGAGGAATGACGGGACGGCGAGCTCAGCGACGCTCCACCTAGCTGCCACAGTGGGAAAAAAGGCACGGTGGATGAATTAGAGAAAAAATTAGAAGAGTGCGTTATTTTACAGTTTTGATCAAATCATAGCCTTATCCTATTTAAAAAAGCTCAAAAGTATAAGCTTTAGATTTATCTCTCAATGAGAAACATATTTCGAAGCAGACGATGACGACCTAGAAGACGACTACCGTGAACAAGACGACCGCAAAAAAGACGACCACCGAACTAAAGTGTAATGTTATTTTTAACTTAAACTTTAATGTATAGACTGAAATGTAATGTCTAAACTTTTAAGGTGAAGTGTAATGTCTAAACTTTAATGTTATTTTTAAAATTAAAGTGTAATGTCTGATAAACCGAGGTGAAATATTGATAATATTGGTCTATTTAGTAATATTGGTCTGTTTGTAGGTCTGTTTTCAGGACATGACCATGTACAGGACCAATTGGTCCCAAACATTCCGAACATGGCCATATAGAAGACTAATTGATCCAATACATGACCATGTACAAGGCTAATTGGTCCCGAACATCCCAAACATGGCCATGTAAAGACCAATTAGTCCTGAACATCCCGAACATGGCCATGTACAAGACCAATTGGTCTTGTACATGGCCATGTTAGGGACCATTTCGGATGCCAACATGGATTGGTCATTATTCTTTTTGTTAATACAGTTTGTCTCTTATTCTTTAGCTTCATGGATCCCGAAGTTGAAATACACGATGTTCAAATCCCTAGTATTGGAATGAATTTTCCTTCTAAAAAGGAGTTTCGCGAATTTTACAACGCATATGCCCAATCAAAAAGTTTTGGCATTTCTAAGCTAAGAGCAAGGAACGGTCCAGATGCAAACAAAAGTGGTTCTCCATCGTTTGTGCCAAAAGTGGTGCATGTTCTACAAAGGGATTTTTTTTTACAATACAGACCTTCAACCAAGACGAACTGTAAGGTTAAGATAAATGTTGCAGTTCGGAATGAAGGTGTTGTTGAGATAACTAGTGTCTTCTATGATCATACCATATCTTGAGTCCTAAAAAATCTAGACATTTTAGATCTCATAAGGTTCTAGATCTAAGTACGAAAAAAGATTGGATTTAAACGACGAAGCTGGAATTATTTTGTCAAAAACATATCAATCACTTGTAGTTGAAGCTGGTGGATATGATAATATGACTTTTGATAAGAGAAGTTGCATAAACTATATTTCAAAAGCTAGGCGGTTGCGGTTAGGAAATGGTGATGCTGAAGCACTATGTCAGTATTTCTACCGAATGTAAAACAGATGTTTAAGTTTAGTTTGAAGATACTTTCAATGTAAAATCTTTATTTCGTGTATGTGTAATAGATATCACACCTCTCCATCCATAATACTTTGTCTATATTTATAATACAAATGATGTGTAAAAGTGTAACATAACTAACTTTAACTTTAAATAAAAAGAAGTTTCATTATATGGAAACCAAACAATGTAGCAATCAAACAATGTTACAATGTTATTAATTCACATCCTCTTCCTTTTTTCTAACATTGTAGCAACTCTCTCTAATTTTTCAGGTAATTGGTGCTAAGATTGTTCACTTTTGACCTCTTGATCGTCGCAACAAATTTTATCCTCATGGACTCAATTATTGATAGGAACTGCAAAAACACAAGTTTCAATATGTTAGTAAAAACAGACAATTCTCAAACAATGTTAAAATTGTATAACTTACATTGACATTGTTGTCAATAGTAATCGGTTTTGTTTTTTCTACTATATATGAATCAATCTGCCACATGTTATAGATTTCACAATCCGTTTTATTATGACAATCTTGCCAAGGAAATTTCATAATATTGAATGGGAAGTCAGCTATTGAAGTAGATGTTCACGGGTCAACGGTATACATGAAATCCACAAACGTTTTTTTTTCTTTTCTGTTTTACCTATGCAAGAAAAAATACTTTTAGATAAATGAATGTAATAAAAACTTTTAGATATTCGAAAACATCAGTTTATTACCAAGGCCATAGATGTCGAATATTTATCCTCCCATGGTAAATTTTCTAGCAATGGTAGGTTGTCAATTAATTGGATTTCTTTTTGTATCATGTTGATGCATTACACATAATAATGAGAATATTCTAAAATAGAGAACATAATCTGCAAAATAGACCCATTTTTCATATAGTTAGGTAGTCGAAAAATGAGATTATTCTTAAATATTAGAGAAGTTACTTACAAGGTCAACCTTCTTTAAGTCTTCAATAGATATATGAAATATATCCATTTCTTGTTAATTATACCAAAACAAATTTCAACACCACAATGATGTGAACTTTGCAAATGAACATCATATTAAAAAATATATATATATAATAATTATGACATGTTAGGGAACCAATTCAATTGCTCCCGAACATGCCATGTTCGGGATGTTCGGGACCAAAGTTCCCGAACATGGCCATGTTAGGGAGTTTTCATATAAAAAAAGCTTACATATGTAAAATTAGAGAAGCAAATTTTCTGGATGCTTTTATTAGTTTTCTTAAAGAGGTAATTAATCGATTGGCTCCCGACATCAACTATTCTAGATTCCAAATATGTATTAGTTTTGAATGTGAGCATGTGTTCTCTAATTAGCGTGACTCGATCACTCTCGAATAACACTTCACTGCAAAGACAAAAGAAGAAAACACATCCTAATAAGAGTTAAGAAAACATTAAAATGACTATAAAGAGTTGTAAAAATGTTACATTAAGTCGGATTTTGCAAAAATTAGGTCGACAAAATTTCGATCAGAATGTGAAATTCTGGAAAAATGGAAGACATGGGATAATTTCATCCTAGTTATTTCCATGTAAGGAGAGCAAAGAGTCGGCCCAAATTTTTTAATCCTCCACAACCTCTAGGGGAGTGGGGCATCCACACGAGCTTCTACTTTTATAGCCGAAAGTGGTAGTGTTTCAACTCGAACTGTTGGCTCATCCACATCCGAATTGTTAATAACTCCTCTTCCATTGCTCTTCCTCCACCACCACTTCGGGTGGTACCAATTGAGGTGGTGTTTTAACTCAAACATTTGTGGTTTGATTATCTTTGACAACATTTGCATCATCATCCACCACCCTTTATGGTGGTGTTTTAACTCGAACATTTGCGGTTTGATTATGTATGTCAACATCCACATCATCATCCACCACCACATAGGGTGGTATTTAAAATCGAATATCTGAGGGTTGATTATCTTCGATAACATCTACAACATCCGCTATGGGTGCCTTTGTGAAATAATTGTGAATGGCATCCCTGAGAAATTGATTTGTGTTCATAGCCTCGTACAAAAATGGATGGACGAATGAAATAGGACAGATGGGTTGACTTCATGTTATTGTGATGATGTTGCTACATCTGCCAACATTAATGTTGCTTTTGCTATATTTTTGCATATCTATCCATGTTCTTTGAAGATCTAGCCATGTTCTGTGTAGATCTATTAATTGTGTTTAAAACATTTTTAACGATGGAGGAGGTTAATATACCTAAGGCTCATCCTCTCCAATCTGAGCTCTCTTCACATGATCATCCACAGGATTTGCCACATGATCATCCTCATGACCATCCTATCATTACCCACATCATCCTCATGATCATCCTCATGATATGCCTGATGATGATCCACATTATCATCGACCTGATCTAACACCCGATCTGATACCTCCTCTAAAAGTGAAAGGCGTCCAACATCCCTTTCATATCCAAATCCTCCTTGTTTCATTTTCATCTAAATCCTATTAAATAGATTATTGTCATCCCAACATGACAATATCAAAAATTTTCGTTCGTAAAGTAGTTACAGTTTAGGGTTCACAACCCTATTCATGTAAAATAACTGAAAACAATAAACAATATGTTAGAACATTTACATTGAAATTTAAATAAAACACTGAATTAAACCCACTTCTGACCGCCTTCAACTAAGCATTGCATTGTGAATATGAACCAATTTAAGTTCCGGATATTATTGACATCAAATAATGATTTCAAATTTTAAACTTGCATTGTATATTCTATGTGGTCTAGAGAAAGTTGTTGACATTATTGTCAGCAACTCAGTTGTTTAGAATCGTCTTTGACATTACAGTTGTTCTTGGACCAGAACTATTTTTTTCATTCCCCATTGTCTTCTCCACTCCCACAATCGTTGATCATATTCGGGGCACTCATTATCGTTTCTAATGGACTCAACAATTTCAATTTCCCTTCTCGGGATGCTCAGTATGCACTGAACATCCTCTTCTTCAATTTTGACTTTCTGCTCATTCTGTTGATTGATCGTACAATTACCGTTTACGATGTCGAATTTTGATGACCTAACGAGGTGTCTAGAGATTTCTCTTGGACATTTTGAAAGACCAAGTGTAAGAAGCCCTCCAAAGCCTATGGACTCCACTACCTCTTTTTGTTCTTTTCATCAATTGTTGAAGAATTTGTTAGGATCAGGATCGCCGATAGGGGACCGGGGTCCGGCTAAATGAAACCTCTTACAACACACACACCGGTTGGCCCTAATTCGGTTAAGAATTAGAATCGGTCTTAACACCACGCAAATTGTCACAAACTCTTGAACCGGGTTCAAGTGCGAAAGTAATTTGTTTCAGCTTGAAGCAACACATACAGATCGGTTAAAGAAAAGAGTAGAGAAGGTTCAGTTAGGATGAGGGAAAATCGATTTAGTTGGTTTGGTAACCGAAAATAAGTAAAGAACACAAGACAACAATTTTATGGATGTTCGAAGATAAAACTCCTACGTCACCCCTTTTTCTCAAATAGTGAGAAAGATATTCACTAAGGAATATTCAACAACACAATACAACACACGATCGAGTCTTATTTACTGCTCGGTATTTACTTTACAACACTCACATAGTATTGTAATACACTTTTATAGATATGTAAGCACATAAAATTCTTCAGTTTGTTCTTATCAATCAATAGTTTTGCCGATTTGTCAAAGTATATTCACAAGATTAAGAGTCCAAAGCTTAAATAATGAGCGGAATAATCAGGTCGAAGAAGATCGCAACAGTTTTTTCGTTCCTTAGTTCTTTCGTATGGCCAAGAGGAGTTTCTTTAGCACATTTGCTTCCTTTTATAGTGGAAATATGACAACGGTCATATTTCTCTCTCTTCAAGGTGATTGGTCAAAAGGAGCCGTGCCAGTCCGGATTGGGTGACTTGCACGTTTTGTCTTTGTACACATGACAGTTGTACATTTGGCAGCCACATGCTCCTTGGAGGTTGCTTGTGGACTTAGGCAAAACCAGGTAATCATTCACCTGCATTCTGTCTTGTTTCGGAACCTTCTTCTGCATATTCCGAAGACATATTTGTTTATATCAACATGTTAACTTCCAACATATTCATGTCTTTGAATAATCTGCCCGTTGGAGATGTATGTTAGCTTTAGGATTTTCAATAGGTTGAGTAAGCCGGACATTATCGGTTAGCAATTCAACCGGTCTTGAAGTTAAGCCGATTCGAATTTCTGAGAGGATAGATTAATTAAGGAGTTCTGGTTTGGACTTCTTCATGAGAATCAGTTTAACCGGTCTGGTCGATGATATGTACTTCGGTTTGACCAGTCTGGTCGATGATATGTACCTCGGTTTGACCGGTCTAGTCGATGATATGTACCTGCACATAAAGTTAAATTTGATTAAGTTCTTTTTAATAGTTAATTTACTTATTAATTAACTATCTAGTTTTTCTAACAGAATTAATTTGAAAAGACCATTTGACCAGGTCTTAGTCAAAAAAATGGTGTGTTCAAATATTTTTGGGGAGGAGTGAGGTAAGGGAGTGAGAGATGGAGGAGTTGAGGAACTAGAGACGAGTGAACGAGGGATGGGGGAGTTGAGGAAGCTGGAGATGAGTGAGAGGAAGATGAGAGAGATAAGGAAGTTGGAGATGAGGAAGCTATAACAGTAATGGTAAGCAATGACAAATCTGTTGTCGATGGCCGACGATGTTTCCTTTTATATACTCTACAAAAAATAAACAGATAAATGAAGCATGATTAACAAATATAAAAGTGCTAAAACTGAAAATTCAAGTTTTATTTACCATGTTAAGGATCAAGTGATCTTGTACATGGCCATGTTCGGAATGTACAAGACCAATTGGTCTAGTACATTGGCATTTACAAGACCAATTGGTCCTTAACATGATCGTGTACAAGACCAATTAGTCTCAAACATCCCGAACATGACCATGTACAAGACTAATTGGTCCTGAACATCTGAACATGGCCTTGTACAAGACCAACTGGTATAGTACATGGACATGTACATTGATCAAGTACATGACCATGTTCAGGATATTCTGGACCAATTGGTCTTGTACATGGCCATGTACTGGACTAATTGATCTTGTACATGCCCATGTTCAGGATGTTCAAGACCAATTGGTCTTATACATGACCATGTACTTGACCAATTGGTCTTGTACATGTCCATGTTTGGGATGTTTGAGACCAATTGGTCTTGTACATGGCCATGTTAGAGACCAATTGCTCAAGTTTTTAATCTCCAAACATAATTCAGCTAAAATTTCAATTTTTGAATTTCCATTATTATATGTATTTACTATACCATGTTCTTAAATCTCCTAACTCAAAAAAAGAAAACAAAAAATAGAAACACAAATAAAAACAGTCTCAAAATATTAACAAATTTCATAACATGAAAATTCTAGTTTTGTCATGTATCTTCTACAACTGTTATTGATAGTTTTTTCTGAATTCATCTATAACAGTTTCTAGAAACTAATAAACTAATAACTCAAATTTCCTAACTCAGATACAGAAATCAGAAACACAATTAAATACAGTTTCCAAATATTAAATCAAGTTCCTGAACATGGACATTTCAGGAAAACCCTAATTACATGATGATCATGTTCGGAAACTTACCTTTTGTAACTCTTGGACTTGGATGTAGTTGAAGGAATCTTATTTTCCTGAAAAGTAAAAGTAAAACGATTTTAGGGTTTTAGTTGTTCGCTAACATTATTGTTCGACATTGATTGTAGGGCTTACCATTTTCAAAGCCCGGAAGATAGAAGAAATCGCCGAAGTCCGAAGTCGCGGAAGAAGGAAGAGGAAATCGTCGAACTCCGAAGTCGTAGAAAAAGGAAGAAGAAATCGCCAAAGTCCAAGTCGCGGAAGAAGGAAATTTTCGGAAATGGAGAAGAAATCGCCGGGAGGAGAAGAAGACGAAATGTTCGAAAATTGAGAGAGTGAGAAAGAGAGGAAAAGAGAGACGAAAGGTTCGAAAATGAACTCCGAATTCTTATTATTATTTTTTTCTCTTTCATCCATCTACCGTGGCTTTTTTCCACGGTAGCAGTCAGGTGGGACGTCGCTGCCCCAACCTCGCTCTCCCTATCATTTTTCTTTGTAAATAGTTGTTTTAAAAATTTGCTATAAAGTTAAAATTGCTTTTGTTCTTTTTATTTACTTATGTTTGTTTGTTACAATTTTTTTTTTCCAATTATCTAAATTACATTTTAGACCAAATTCAAATTTTAAAGTTATGTTTTTTATTTGGGTACGCCATCAAAAGTCGCTGATTTCTGAGTTAAATTGATTGAATTGAGTTCTAACAATAAAATCGTGGACGTCTAAATATCAATTTTCCTCGTCATGTGGTGGATAATCTGGAAATAAATAAATAAATAAAAGAGTTTTCAAAAGAAAAAATTATGGATACGATCATTCAAATGATTTAGGTTACACGTGCTCACCTCAATCCGAAAAATAAGGGCTTGTATGGGATCTGAATTTTCGATCTTATTAGCAATTAAAATTCTAACGTTATTTTCTTATTTATTGTTTTTTTTCTTCCTTTTTTTAACGTTTAACGCATAATCTTGTGCTATTTTAAATAAGAGTTTACATTTTTCAAAAAAAATAATAATAATTCTTTTTGTTTATATTAATTATAATTGTAATTTTTTTATATAATAAATATTTTTTAGTTATAAAATTTGGTATCCAAATTAATGTAAGAACACGCGTAAGTGAACTTTAAATTTGATATAAATATGACTTTATATCACCACGAAAATTGTACATATTTAACGACCTACACCAAATTTATATAATTAATTTTTAATCATAAGAATAAATATTAGATTATTTATATTTGAGAAATGTGAAGATTAATAATAGTAAGGATAAAGAAAGAAAGAAAGGAAAAGAAGAAGAAACCAGGAGACCAATCGTTTGGAGATTGAGTAACAACAATGTCCGGATCCTTGTCGAATCTGTATCTCGCTGGTTACAACTCTCTTCAGGCCGCTGGATGGTCATTCCTCTTTCGTCCGCTCATCTCTTTCTCTTTCTCTTTCTACTCTATATTTACTGATACTTCTCATAATGCAGGACAATATCTCTGTTGAAGATATTGAATAACTTTATTACTGCCAAATCGTTCAACGGCGCCTATGCCTCTGCCGGAGATCAGCTCTGTAAGTGGCTCAATGAATTTCTTTCTTTTCTTCCATTAATTATTACTTCTTCTTAGATGCTTATTCTTATCTTTTCTCAAGGTTTTCTACAAGCTTTCGCTTTCTTGGAGGTTATTCATGGAGCAATTGGTAGATAGATGATCCTTCTTCTGAGACTAACTAATAATACTTCTTTTCTTTTTTTCTATTTTATTCATTTCTTCCTTTATTATTATAGGTATTGTTCCTAGTGGATGGGTTAATCCCTTATTTCAATGGGCAGGAAGGTCCAATTTCCTATTGCTGATTGTTAGACCAATTTATGAGGTACAATTAATATGACTTTAGTAGGGTTTTTCTATGTTTTGTCTTTTCACTGATGAAATATGTTAAGTGTAGGTCCAGGAGCTACCTGCTGTTTACTTGACATTAATTGCTTGGTGCCTAATTGAGGTAAGGAAGATGTCTACATTGGAAAATAGTAATTTAGATCATGTTTTTCTTCAATTGCTATGATTTCTTCTATAGAATTGCTTTATTGAATTTCCTAGAATTGCATCTTTCACATGGTTCTTTAAACCAGTTAGAGCAATGGGAAACTTTATGCTAAGTGAGATAATGATTGATACTGAGTTCTACTTTGAAAAGTGTGTTGGGTAACATTTACCAATCTTTTGTGAGTGATGTAAAGTGCTTTAAATGTAAATTGATTTATAACCAAGAAAGGGGATGAAATTCCTAAAGAGTAAATAGACAGCATGTGCCTTTTGAATTTAAATGTTTAGACATTACTTTTGAACATGAACTTAAATGTTTCAATTTGGAAATCAAAATGTTTAGACAGTTAAGAAGTAGAAGTAACATGTGCTTTTTTCAAGAACAAATCAATGAAATGCCTAGGTACCTACCTCTCTCTTTCTCTCATGTAGCCCAAATCAAATCATTTAACTTTTATTCAGCTTATACACTGATATTGATATTGTAATTTTAGAATGTATTGGTTATATATTATGGATAAAATGTAAAAATATTATGTTCACTAAGATAATATTTCTTTATCAGTAATAATAATAGGCATGAAATCCAACTACTATTACGTTTCAATTGAAAATCTTCTAAATTCCTAATAAATAGTAAGCATATAACTAGAGTTTTATATCATTATATCAATATGTTTTATTACAAGTTCTTCTATGTATTTCTAACAAAAAAAATCTTTAAAATATAGTTGTGACTATTATCTTTCATGGTATTCAAAAAGGCATATTCTTTTGTGTTTTATCGTAACATAAATTCCTTAGAACTCGTGCAGAACATGAATGTATGCTTCAAAATGGAATGGAGTAGTATAGATGGATTTTATTAATTCATTGACTAACCTTTTCTGGATTATCATCTTGTTGATATGGATCTAAAATAAGAACTCTGCTACAGGTAGTCAGATATCCATACTATGCTTTTACTTGTATAGGAGATTGCCCGTACTTGATCACTTACCTCAGGTCTGTTATTCAATCAAAATTCACACTCTTAATCACTTGCATATTCTTAATTATTTGAGAATATTCTGATGTTGTACTATGTTTCAACTAGGTACACAGCATTTATTGTATTGTATCCTGTTGGGATGATTGCTGAAAGTAAGTTCATTAATCTCTTCATCTTTGCTTAAATGTCTAATATTTTCCCCTGATTTGATGTGCCTTTTAACACTTTTAGTATCCACCTTTATGAAGCTTGATAACTGGGTTATTCTTATGTAGTGTGGCTCATGTACCAAGCACTTCCTTACATAAAAGATAAAAGTCTCTATGCAGATTCATTTAAAAGTCTTCATTTTAGCTACTGCGACCTGGTTAAGGTAATTGATTTATTCTATTGATTAGTAAGAAAGTGGTAGAAGTCTTAAATGTTAGTTACCTTCTTAACTTTCTTATTGATCATATTGCTGTACGAGAAGCCAACTGAAACATTATCTTAAATAAATCTTGAAAAAGAAAATCTGGCTCAAGTTTCGTTGCCTTGTCATGCCCAGATGATTTCTCTAGCAGATAGTTTTATATCATCCAAATATTGATCACGTTCCACTTGAATCATTATATCAGGTTATACTTTTGGTGTACCCACTTGTCTTTCCCAAGCTTTACCTGCATCTATTCAGGCAGCGGAAGGCAAAGCTTTTTGGTAAAACACACGAGAAGAAGAAGAGAAGATGACAAACAAAAACCATTGAGCACCTGTATGTTTTGAGTCCATAAGATTTTATTATTCAAGAACTTGACAAGACAGATGCATTCTGGTTTCTTTTCTTTCCTTTCCTTTAAGAACGAAAAATTCTGATAATTAACTTGCAATTATGTGTTGAATTTACTTTCTGGTTTCACTTAACAACTTTGAGTGCTGCAACAGGTATTAATCTTGTAAGATTTTTGGGGAAGCAATGGGCTGCCTAGGAAGCTTGAAATATGGTGTGACTGTATATTGTCAAGTTTGTAAGGAGAATGAATACCTCTTTTGTTTTTGCATTTGAATTATAGCATGTAATGGAATGATTCAATACTCACAATATGTTGGTAAAATCTGTCGTGTTTAATTGAATTAATGCTATATATATTGGAGTTTGGTCTCGGAAATTTCTTGTATTATATAGCATTAGTATTGCCAATAAAACATTTAGCATAAGAAATTGAAATGAATAATGCTTTGGATTACAAATAAATGCAATAGAAGTTGTTTTTTCTGTTTCTCTTTAGCATTAGGGACTGTTTGTTTAATGATATTGTAGGTAGAGAAGAAGGAACATTAATTAGAAGAAATGCTCAAATTTTCATTATTGTTCAAGAACAAGACAAATTTCAGGAAATAAAATACAAATACTAAATTAACCAACAAACCCAACACCACCCATTAATTAATTTCAACCAAACCAAATTAAACAGATCAAATTTGAATTCCCTGTTTTGATCACTAATCGGATGTTGTGGGGAGTTGCTGGTGGGTGTTGACACCAATGAAGATAACCTCGTACACAACGGCTGCAATACCTGCACCAACAAAAGGTCCAAGCCAGTAGACCCAGTGGCTGGTCCAGGTCCAGCTAACAACAGCTGGGCCAAAAGACACGGCAGGGTTCATGGATGCACCATCAAAGGCACCACCAACCAAAATGTTGGCACCAACTATGAAACCAATAGCAAGAGGTGCAATGATTCCAATGTTTCCTTTCTTGGGGTCCAGGGCGGTTGCATAAACCGTGTAGACCAGACCAAAGGTCATCACAATCTCCATCACTACTGCGTTCCATTCAGACACACCTGAGGACAGGCCAAAAGCAGAGGTGGTCTGCATGCAGAAGGCAAATTAATTAAGTGATTAAATTTATAATGTAACTAACTGTGTAAGTAGTTATATATTAGTACCAATCCACCGGTGGAGAACTTAAGAAGAAGGCAAGCAACAACGGATCCGAGTAATTGGGCGATCCAATAAAGAACACTTCTTGCCAAAGTGATGTGGCCACCAATGAAGGCTCCAAAAGTAACAGCTGGATTTACATGACCACCGGAGATGTTAGCTCCGACTGAGACCGCCACAAACAAAGCGAATGCATGAGCCACAGCCGCTGCCACTAGTCCAGCCGGTGTGGATGAGCCATCGTCAGTCAGTTTATCTGTCCAAAATCCAAATCATGATCAGTTCACGGTGAACCCATTAATAAAAAATGCATAAATAAATACAATGTAGACTTACTAAAAGCCATGCCAGAGCCTTCCCCGGCAAAAACAAAAATGAGGGTGGAGATGAACTCCGCAAGGGCGGCTTTTAGCGCATCAGGGTGGCTCGCCTCCGCCGGAGACCCGACAGCGATTCTAGAGATAGGCATTTTCAATTTTATGTGGAATGAATTAAGGTTAAGGCTTTCTCTTGTTGAAAACTTTGCTTCTTAATTGCAATAATAGTTAGTGAAGACACACATATATATATACTACCTACAAGCCTTCCAACTCCTTCTCTCATTGTCACACTCCTCAAATATATGTTTAAAAAAATATCTATTAGATAAGTATGTATGATATTTAGTAAATTGAAAAATATCATATTTATCTGCTAAGTCAAATTTATTTATGTATATATATATTTTTAAATATGAACTTGACCAAGTGTATATTATTTATGAGTTAATTGAATATTTGCTTGAACATTAGGATGCAAGGATCCACTAGGCAACAACAATTTTTATTTAAAGTTATATTTTTTTTGTTATTAATATATATTTAATATTTTAAATTAATTATTTTATAAAATAAATTTTTTAAAATAAATTTTTTTTTATTTAGAATATTTTAATAAATTTTTTAATTATAATTATATATATATATATATATATATATATATATAATGATAACTTTGAATTAAATAATTTTAAACAATGATTTAATTTTATATTGGAATAATGAAATTTGTAATAAGATTAACTATTTTATATATTTAAAAAATATATAATATTGTTATTTATTTATTAGAATAAATTTAAAAAATATATAAAAAACATTCTATATTTTAATAATATATTAAAATGGCTAATTTTTTAAAACATTTGATTCTAAATTATTATTTATTTAATTGAATTTTTATTTAGTAAATATTTTAATAATTATTTAAAAATAAAAGTATTATAAATAGAATTTTATATAAATTAAAAATAAAATTTTATTAAAATTTTAATAAAATATTGTTTAAAAACATTTAATTTAAAATTATTATAAATTTTAACAGTTATAAATCAAATATATATACATATATATCAATTAAAATTATTAAAAAAAGTAAAAAAAAAATTAATTATTGTATTACTTTTTTATAATAAAATAATTAAATTAAAATATTAAATATATATTAGAAACAATATTCTATAATAAAAAAGAAGAGTAACGTATCATGCGGTAGTGACAAAAATAAACAAAGTTATAATATATTAACTGCTCTTCATTTCAAATGAAGTTTTAAATTTTATTTATTTTTTCAAATTTTAAAAATGGTATTCTTAGACATGATCACTAACATTTAAGAATCGGAAGAAAGATTTTTTTTTTTTTTTTTTTTTTATAGATTTTTGGTATCAATACTTTGCAAATAGAATTAAAACTCGTGACCAAAATGAATTTTAAAAGTTGAAGTTAGATTTATGTATTTGAAGAGAAACCGTATGTAATATTAACTAAAGAAAATATGATTTACATTTAACCCACTATGAATAAAAAACGAATGGATTAGGTGGCAATATTTAATTGGCTTATCCCCAAAGGTCACATGATCATGAGAGCTTATTTAATAACTTATTTCATATGATCGATCTGTACTCCTGATAGAATTTACAATAAATTAATTATGCCAATTATTCATATTCTATTATAAATTTAAATATTTATGATAACTGTATGTATTCATTTAAAAAAAATTTAAAATTTCAATTTTTTTTAAAAAAAAATTATCAAAATTTGAGATATTTATTTATAATTTATGCAAAACATTACAAACAAAAAAAACCCAAATTAATGATGACTTCTAAATAAGAATTAGGTAAATGGACTTGTAGGTTAGTGGGTCTTAAATTAAAGTGTCATTGTACTTAATCTAATTCCATTAAATACAAACAATTACACCTCACCGACTCTAATCCCGATGATTTATTAATTAAGTGTTAAATCTTATTTAATCTAAATGATTGGTTAGTATTTATCTTATACACGAATATATGTATTTGATATTATATTTATAATGTTTAATTGTAAATCATCTGATCCATGCCGTGCACAATAAAACATAGGAAAATTATTTTGTAAAGTAAATTAATCGAACGTTAATTCGATAGGTAATCCTTCCACAAAAACTTAAAACAAACAGTTAAATTAAAAATAAAAATAATATATATATATATATATATATATAAATTTTGAATTTGAGACATAATCAATATAATATTTTAACTAACAAATTAAATAAGTTTTAATATTTTAAATTCAACAATAAATTTGAATATTTTACATATTGGGTATATATTTTGTATTTGAATGTAATTTTAGTGATGTAAGTTAAATATTTATCTTTGTTTGAATCTTTCACATAAATGTAAATGAATATAAATATAAATAACTTGTTGTTTAATATACGGAACAATCGAAAAAACCTTATGTACAAAATATATATTACACAAAATTCTAAAATAAATTAAAAATCAAAATGTAATTTAATGTTTATATTATTTATTCGAGACCATTGTTTGAATTCCAATGACTAAACTATTAAATAATAATTTTACCTTCTTTTTATTATTTTAAATGATTTAAATAAAGTAGAAGTCATTGATTATGAGTGTGGGTATAATTCAATCTTTCCAATTTTTTTATTATTATTTTTATTTTTGTAAAAATTTGAATGTTTAATGAACAGTAATTAAGAAATTGAATAAGAGTGGACCTCTTAGAAATTATTTGATGTGTAATTGCAATCATTTTTGTGATGTTAAATTTTTATCGACATATTATTGACGTATTTTAATCTTTATAATGTATTTAGAGATATTATATAATACTCAAATTAACCAATTATGTTTTATTTTTATTTTGAAACATTTTAAGTGGTTCTAGATGACCTCTAGTTGGTGTATAATTGCTATAATTTTTGTCTTGTTTCTTTATATGGTTGTTATTAAAAAATAAATCTAATATTAGAATATGTTTTATATAAATAATATATCTAGATGAGAACTTGAATCTGAATCAAGAATTAATTATCTTAAATTATCCGGTTAATTATTTTAATTTGGACGGTGGATCGTAATTAGCTAGTCTCTGCCAACAACTAATCAAACTAAACATTCTTTTTCGGGTTTTGGGACCTAACTTAATTAATCAAGTGAAATAGTTTTCCCTTTTTTTAATTATATATTATATATATAACTAACTAACATTCAAGCTTCATCAGTCAACTGCCGGAGGATGGGATTAAGGTTTGATTACCTATTAATTAAATTATTCAAACTTAATTAAGCTCTCGACCGGCCCATTTTTTTTTGTTGGGACAATTACCTAGTTTTAATACTCATAGATTTTGTTGGGCCAAGTCTGTTTTTTTCCTTCAAAAAGGATGAATCTTTATAAATAAACACTCATTCTATTTATATGTCAATAAATTAGTTGTTAAAAATTACTATTTTAAATAATACAACTATGCATAATTAATGAAGATAAAATTATTACAATTACACAATAAATAGATTTTCAAGAACCGATTAAAATATTTTAAAATAAAAATAAAAAAAATGGACTAATTAAAATAAACAAGATAGAAAATTCAGTGAATTCTTATGTCTTTTTTTTTTTAATTAAGTCTTTCATGCAATTTTTTATAAGTAGAAAATAGTGGATTTGTTATTTAAGAATGTAACATTATATATATATATGCCCAAGTTACAAAATAGTTAATAATATCGATTTATAATTTTTTTAAATAAAATATAAAAAGTTCCCTATGTCATTTTTTTAAATATATCTCTTAAACACGTAAATCTTTATAAAATAAATAAAAAGTTTGATATTTAATTGAGTAACATTACTGATATGATTGTGTCATCCAATTTATTTGTTTTGACTTTTAAATTTAAATCTTCATGTTTATCTTTAATAAAAAAAAAAAAAAGTGACACTTTAATCATTATATTACTTTTAATTGTTAAATTTTATTTATAATTTTATGTATGCATATATATTTTGTAAATAAATATTGACTTCAATGTTTATCCGCATATTGACACATGAATTAAATTGTAAAACAAAGTATAAATTATTATCTATTTTTTGTTTATTGATTAATACTTAGTTGTTTGCCTAATCGAAAATAGGACTACTACTTGGAAGGCTTCCCCGCAATAGAATTAACGTTGTTGAAGAGATAATGATTATTCACCATTGATAATGAACGAATTGAGACAATTGTTGTGAGGACTTCAAACTCTACAGCAAGCAAATGTAAGAGTGTAAAAAATAAACTTGACAAACCTAGTGTGTATCGATTATTAAATTATAAAATAAATAATAAATTCAACCAAACTCAATTGTCGTGTTATGTCATTTCGATAGGAGATCATTATATATATATTATGATAATAACCAGAATGTTGAAAACTTGACATTTGTGATGTATATTTCCTACCGAATTTATGACGAATATATAATTAACGACATATTTTTTATTTGTTTAATAAATATCTGTATTACGGTTGTCAATAAATATTCTGATGAACATAAAATTCATCAGAAATATTTGTGACGGTTTTTCCTGTATGTCATATTGTGATGATATTTCTTACATAATATATTCCGTCACTTTTACTACGAAATTTATGACGAATATTTCGACAATGTTTATGACATAATTTCATTAGAAAATTTTCATTGTATTTATTATGGAATTTACGACAATATTTTTTACGGATGATTTCATTAAAAACTATTATGTAGAAAACAGAATGTTTTCATAAGAATATCCTAATTAATATATTTCTCAGAATGTTAGAATGTTTTGATTATTCACCATTGACAATGAACGAATTGAGACAATTGTTGTGAGGACTTCAAACTCTACAGCAAGCAAATGTAAGAGTGTAAAAAATAAACTTGACAAACCTAGTGTGTATCGATTATTAAATTATAAAATAAATAATAAATTCAACCAAACTCAATTGTCGTGTTATGTCATTTCAATAGGAGATCATTATATATATATTATGATAATAACCAGAATGTTGAAAACTTGACATTTGTGATGTATATTTCCTACCGAATTTATGACGAATATATAATTAACGACATATTTTTTATTTGTATAATAAATATCTGTATTACGGTTGTCAATAAATATTCTGATGAACATAAAATTCATCAGAAATATTTGTGACAGTTTTTCCTGTATGTCATATTGTGATGATATTTCTTACATAATATATTCCGTCACTTTTACTACGAAATTTATGACGAATATTTCGACAATGTTTATCACATAATTTCATTAGAAAATTTTCATTGTATTTATTATGGAATTTACGACAATATTTTTTACGGATGATTTCATTAAAAACTATTATGTAGAAAACAGAATGTTTTCATAAGAATATCCTAATTAATATATTTCTCAGAATGTTAGAATGTTTTCCAGAATGTTTCTCTTGAATGTTAGAATTAAGTTGAGTATTACGACAATGTTAGAATGTTTCCCAGAATATTTCTCTTGTTTTCATAGAAATATTCGTTAAAATTAAATATATTTTTCTCCTAATTTTTTCTTATAATACATTACATATTTGAAAACTTTAATAATAATATTTAAAATAATTAAATAACTATTTTTAAAAGTATTAAGTCAAAAATAATATTCACTTAGAAACAAAATACAAAATGTATCACTCAACCGTTACTAACATAAAAAAAATATTAACAAAATGTATCAATATTGTTTTTAATAATTTTAAAAAAAGTGAAAGTTAGGCTATACTCTCATTTTAACTCACAATTCTTCATTCAAACTGCTACTGCTTTGCTTTAACATTTTGCTCCAACTTGATTTGCTCCAACTACTTTATTGAGGATCTAATTCATATCCTTGCACACATAAATGCATTAGAGGTACTTGTAGGTGCTGTACTAATAATGAACACCAAAACTATACATGCCAATAAAAAATTGAATAAAACGTCACTATTCCCGTTGGATAAGCAAAGACGCTACTGCCTAGTTCTTTTTGCATTCTTTCAGTTAATGCCCCTATTAAGATAAGAGGATTATAGCGAGCGTAGCCCTATTAATAAGCGTTAGTGAGCGCAACGTTTTACCAAGAATGGCCATTAGGGGACACCCACAACTTTTCACTAGTTAGAGAAGCCCTCTTTAATACATTAAGAAAAAATGTTCATAGGGGCCAAAAAGACTCGGTCATAGGAACTTATACCACCTACGTGCTGGGCTTCCTGCCTTTCCGCCCTGCCTACATAAATAACAGCCCTTCAATAGCAATCTCCAGCCCAAAGATGCTCGGTTGAATAAGTGAGAAGCTCTTCTCTAGCCCTAAAATAGATCTCCGTGACAAGGGGACAATAGCGGTCTGTAGCGCGCGTTGAAAAGGCCGGAAAGGTATGAAAAATCTTTTTTTTTATGCCGGACACTTGCCGATTTTTTTATAAATGGAAGAAAGGGGATAAAGAAAAAGGGGGTTCCCTGGGGCGACACGATATTGATAGAAGCTTCTTTTTCATTCTTGGACAATGAAATCGAGAAGAGTTCAATATTGCAACCTGATAGTTTATGGAGCTATCATACTTCCTCGTAAGGGCGATTGGGTGTGCAATGAATGGAGGCCAAATACTGCGGCAGCTCGCCACGGAGCTTGCTTAGCTGGCGCCATAGTTTTGTTTCATTAGTCGGCACGAGTTACCTTGCCAATTCATCCAGTAATATCAAACTAATTAATTATTTTCTTCCTAATCACAAAATACACAAGGAACTATCACGTTATAATATGGTATTGTAAAAGGTAATCACATAATGAATTATAACTACTTTATCCATGCATTTGATTTCAACACGATTGTTCCACTAAAATGGTGATCTATTGACTCATTTTTTCATATAGGTGGAAGAATACCCTTTAAATTTGACCAAAGTCTCATGATTTCACGACAATGGTTATATATATAATAACAAAATGTCAGTCTAGCAAACAAAATATAAATTGTGGATCATTTTTTACTAAAAAATAAATTATTAATTCCTAAAAAAGATGAAGATTCCACAACCCCAAGACTGACTCTTCTTCTTGACAATATTACTACTAGTATAAGGTAACATTGTATTGTAGCAAATCAGTTAGAAGGAACCATCAGTAACAAAAAATAAAAATTAGATGACTAAGTTACTAGTTCATGTACCCCTGAAACCAAGTAGATTTGTCCTTTTAAGTACCCTTCTCATTTCCATCTTCCAAGAATGAACAACTAGAAGGCTAATTTCTTGCACTACCAATAACAAAAGAGACAATAATGTAAGATGACATACTTGAAAACAGTTGTAACATGTCAAAAGACCAGACTATCAACACTCGTTAACATGAGAGAGATGCAAGTTGCTGCTAATATGGTTTCTTTAGTGCAGAAACATATACACAATTACATTTTGAGTGAAAAATAATTCTATTACATTTTTATTGCTAGAGATTACAAACAAAAAAAATTAGGAAGTTTCTTACTTGTGTTATTCGTGAGCTCCTACACTAACTTTCTCCTAAGTCGTTCTGATAAAAAAATACAAAAGTTATAACACGTATATTTGCATTAAAAATAATTTGTAAAATTGAAAGTGTACCTCATCATTATTTCGTCTTTCACAAAATACCATTAACTTGCACATTTGGGCCTGCATATTCTATTGTCTTTTTAAAAGTTCCGCAATTATTACATCTGCTTGGAGCTTTTCTTCTTTCAAATCTTGTATTGTATCCTTCAATATCTAATTTTTTTTAAACTTGTACCGATGAGGATTCTTGATCATCCAAATAGGAGCTAGCAGTCGTACTCATACCCAATATTCTCCTTTTTTAGGCCCACACACAACTATGACCCATAATTCATCATCTGTTTTTTTGTTTGCCTCCTCACAACCATCATTAATTTGGTTGAGCTCTCTAAAATTATCCTAGAAATACATACCAATAATATATTTTAAAAAATCAATATAAACATTTAACACCTTAGTAAATTTTAATATCAACTTATATGTTAACATAAAAAAAAAGAGCTTATCATAATTTGTACCATAATATTACCACGTATAAGGGATTTTCTTAAAAGTTTAAGGGATTTTTTTGTTAAACACATATGCATTGTAATTGATATAAAGATAACTTATTATACCACTACTGCAACTGCTCGTGGGCCACTCCAACTACCATCCTTTTTTTATGTGTCCGATAAAAAGACTCAAAATATTGTGGGTGACCTCCCTAGCTCCACTACCTAAATAAAGATTACAGATAAAAAAATATTTCAATTCTCTTACCATAAATAAGGATATTTAGCTTAAGAATAATGGTAATCATCTACAGACTTTAGGAAAATTATTTTCATGTTTTCTTCTTAATTGTTAGTGTAAATCTCTATACGATATATGTAGGACATGAAAAGTATGATTTCAAGTCATCTGCATACATGGTCTTTAAGCATCCAGAAACATACTATCAATGGAAAATTTGATACAGTTCCATGTTATGCATATTCATCTATAGGTTCACGAACCAAATGTCTGGTTTTCACAAAATGTCAAAAATACAGAATTGCTAACATAAAAACAACAAGGATAGAAGATGAAATTATGTTTACAATGTTCCTGCTGATTTTTAGCATAGAAGTTGAAACTATGTTCGTAATTATAAGAAGAAAAATGTATATTTATTGTGACCTTATGAAATAAAGAATACATGTATATGAAATCTTATATCGGTCATTTTGATAAGTTTTTGTCAACTTGATCAAAATACACTAAAACATATTTGTTATAAATCTATAATAAAAACTCCTAATCACAATCATAATTTACCAAATATAAGTATCTTAGAATTATAACAAATATTTCTCAAAAAAATGATTACATATAAAAATAAAAATATTAATGGACTTACAAATCATTTATTATGTTTTTGAATAGTTATGAAGCCTCCACAATATGTGGAGCCCATAGATGCGACAAAATACTCTTCCCGACTTATTTTTGCTTTCTCACTTTTCTTCTTGTACTCGAGATCGGCAAAAGTTCTTTGTATTATCTCCCAACTATCGGGATTAATGAACCATGACTTTGTGTTGTTTTTTCTCGTATCATATACCACATTCCTTATCTTTTCACCCACTTTTCTTTTGAATATTTTGTGGATCTCTTCCATTTGAGTTTGATTGTATTTGAATTTCACTTGTCATACAAATAATTGAAAAAATTAAGAAATAAACATTCAACTATTTGAATTGTTAAAATTGATCGAAGTTGGTTATAGAATAACTTACCAAAAGAGTTTAAATTGTTTGAAAAATTAAAATGTATTTTTTTCTATTAAGGTATTCATCACAAATGTTGGAAACCTAAATTCAATTAACTTACGTTGAATTCACTCCACCATAAGTTTATTACTTCTTTTGGCGCTGTTTTCTAATTAATGTATGGACCTCCTTGCCAACAAGATGTTATCATCCTATTCAACTTTCTCGTAATATCAAGTTCAAAGCTGTCAAAAGTATATAAAACAAATTATAAGTTATTGAATTAATTAAAAATATTGTACTTATAAGAAATGAAATATAACTTACTTAAGTCTGCTGGGTTTGATTTCCAAAATATTATGTACAATTTCATTATCTTCAGATGACATTACCTCTAAGGAAGCTAAAATATCAATGATTAGCCAAAATATTATTCATTAAAGTTTGTTTCTAAATAAAATACTCATTGTGTACTTCATAATTAATTAGTAGTATAATTATGAACAAACAAAACTTGAATAATAGCAATAATATTCGATATGATTTTGGATCATATAAATATTTGACCAGAGAGACAGTAGTACTCATCCCCTATCATTCATCTCGATCAATACATTATATATAAAATTTAAATGGAAATAAAGAGATAAAGATGAAATATAAAAAAATTCAACAAATTTCATCAACTGTTTGTTTTAAGGATCGAAATAAAAACAATAATGATATTTTGTGTAGTTTTAATGGTGGTGTAGGTTTATCTATCACCTCTTTACCTGTATCCCTTTAAGCTTATTTTCTTTAGTAGATTTGTGATGTGAACTATTGAACCTTAACGAAATCAATCCACCATTTTCCCAACTTTCTCTCCTGTTTGTTGGTCCTATTTCTCTTAGTGTCTCTATTGAAAGCACTTGTAACCCATGAAGCACCAATTAGTATATACATGTTTTTATTATGACAGTTCCTACATTATTGAAATATGCATGGAATCGAACAAAAACAATGAATAATCAATCATTACAACAAACAATTAGAATCTCTCATAGTCTATACATAGCACATGAAGGAACATGAGTTCAATAATGGTTTCTATGCACATGTGGTTGGAATGTATATGTTCATGATAAATAGAAGGGAATGGTACCATGGATGAAAAGAAAATTTGGTTTCTAAACATGCATATAACAATTTCTTGAGGTTATTTAATGACAAGTGAATTAATAGATGCATTCAACTAAATTCAGATCAAACTTCTTTATGGAGTTCTTCCTAAATCAATCAAGAGTTGACTTGGTCCTATTTGAATCATACTCTATTGTTCTTAATAGGAAAGGTAAACTTCAGATTGTATTATCATATACAATTCAGACAAAGAACCTAATAAGGTTAGGACACATTGATATAACGAGAAGTAATTAGTATTCACACTTGAGTTTTTCCAATCAACAGGGCCGACAAACTCTATCACTCTATTAGTACGCCAAAATAAAACAACATCCAAGCCTTTTAGACGAGTCGAAAGATGACCAGAAAATCACTCATTTTGGACACGCTCCAAAAGTGAAAGTGTTTGCCAACATATATAAAAAGAAATAATAGTTACAGAAGTGGAAGAGTCAAACCAGAAGTGATGAGGTTTTAGAAATACATAAATCATAAACAAAACCTAAAGATCTAACGCATGATTTGTTTTTCATAACATCTAACATCAAATTCACTCACATTTCTCTCAAATCATATAAATTGAATCTAAAAAATTAAACATCAACTTTGAAACTAAGCAAAGAAATTTGTGGAAACATAAGGAAATATAATCCTAAATCAATCTTCTC
This sequence comes from Impatiens glandulifera, assembly GCF_907164915.1. Lineage (NCBI taxonomy): Eukaryota > Viridiplantae > Streptophyta > Magnoliopsida > Ericales > Balsaminaceae > Impatiens > Impatiens glandulifera. The sequence continues at coordinate 22,695,918 of NC_061862.1, read as the reverse complement.
TCTGGAAATCATCGACATCAAATAGTCGCCTAAAGGAATGATCATATTGAAAGTAGAAAGTCGAAGAGAATAAGAGAAAGATATGGAAAGAAACTTACTGATGATAGAAACTCGATTCAGACTTTAGAGAGATTCGTTGATTATGAGCATCCGCCTAAACAGTTGTTGAAGAAGAGTGGTGTAAGAAAATGGAGAGCAAATTGGTGATTAGGGGTTTTCCAAATATATATCGAGGTTGTGACGGATGAGAGAAAGATTCCAATAAGGAAGCTCCCAAAAAATATTTTTTTTGTCCAGTTGTACAAGACTCGGAAACCTACAGGTGTATTAGATGGATTTTCCATAGCCGTGGGCAAATCACAAACTAACGATAATATTTCATTACCACTCAATCTTTGTGGAGGAGGTGATATATCAATTCTGTCTTTGATGAAATTTTTTTTATCTCGTCTAAACTGATGTTGTTCTGATAAAAAGTGTTTATGACAATCAAAGTAGCAATGCTTCATGTCAAACTTAAGTCTGTAGGATTTTAATTTTTTCATACAAATTGGACATCCATCAATTCTAGTAGTGCTCCAACCAGATAGCACTACATAAGTTGGAAAAACATTAATGGTCCATAAAAGAGCCGCTTTCATATTGAATGTTTATCCACTTGATACGTCAAATGTTGAAACACCTTCAACCCACAATTGTTTTATCTCTTCTATTAATGGTTGCATGTAAATATCAATATTTTTCTTTGGATTTTCTGGACCGGGCACAATTAAAGAAAGAAATAGGTATGGTATTTTCATACACATACCTGGTGGAAGATTGTATGGAGTCACAATCACCGACCAATAAGAATAATTTTTTTCAGACATACCAAAAGGTGCAAATCCATCAGCGCACAATCCTAAACAAATATTACGATGCCCTACTGCAAATTTTGAATATATACGCTTAAATGATTTCCACGCTTCTCCATCTGAAGGATGACACATCACATCATTTTTAATATCATGTCGTGCATGCCACATCATATGTTCTGATGTTACATGTGATGCATATAATCTCTGCAATCTTGGCGTCAAAGGCAAATATATTAATTGTTTACAAAGTTTTTTCCTTTTAGATTTCCATCATTTTGCTCGTATCTTGGTTGTAAATAAAATTTACAATATTCAGATAGATTCTCATCTTTCCAGAAAAACATACACTCTTTATTTCACACATCAATCTTTACAATCGGTAAACCTAAATCTTTAAGCAATTTCTTCGCATTATAATAATTTATAGGCAAGTTGTTGTCATGTGGAATTAGGTCGCACATTAAATTGATAATGTCATTCATTGTGCTTTCAGATAAATTATGATCAGATTAGAGGCTGATAAGTCTCGCAGTTGTTAATAATTGTGTTTCACTTGGGTAACCTTGCCAAATAGGTTGATCTTGCATTTAACATTTCCCAAAACTTGTCTCCTTCAAGAAGATCATCTAAAGGAACGTGTGAGGAAGAACTTTCATCTTCATTTTTTATTTATTAATTTAAATAATGGATTTCTAAAAAACTAAATTGTAATTTGATTACCGCAAATCCCCGAATTATTCAAATTTGAAAAAAAAAATTAATTATTTTCATAATTAAATTTAAAAACTGTCCGTAATTATTTTTTTTTAAATAATATTATATTTTAAAAAGATTACTGACACACAAATCGATGTTAAAATTATCGAATCTCGAGCTTTTTGTAGAACCAAAACTTATGAGTTTTTCCTGGGTCTTTTATAAGAACCAAAACTTAAGAGTTTTTCCTGGGTTACAGGGTCATGAAAATAAAAAAATATTATAAGTTATTAGATTGAAAATAAAAGAAATAATTTGACATATAGAGTGAGTGGGAAAAGAAAATTAAAAGTAGAAAGGATTCAAACAATTAAGAGATTTTATTATTTTTAATGTTTTTGAAAATTAGTGAGTCAACCCTCCTTGTTAACTCTCTTTTTTAATTAGATTTGTTAACTCTAAGGGTGTGTTTGATGAGGGGGAATTGGAATTGGAATTGGCATTGGAATTCTAATTCCAATTCCATGAGAATTGGCATTGAATTACAATTCAATTCTTATGTTTGGAAAAATTATAGAATTGTAATTCAATTTCAATTTCTATGTTTGGGAAAATGATAGAATTGTAATTCAATTCTAATTCCTATGTTTATAAAATAAAATACCGGTTCAAAATATTAACATTTTAAATATGTTTTCACGTTTTGGCACATTTAATATGTTTTTGACATGTTTAACACGTTTTTGACATGTTTAACACATTTTTACACGTTTTTGGCACGTTCAAATACGTTTTTGACATGTTTAACACATTTTTACACGTTTAACATGTTTTTCACGTTTTTGGTATGCTTAACACGTTTTTGACATTTTTAATACTTTTAACATGTTTTTCACACATTTTAACAAGTTTAACACGTTTGTCACGTTTTTGACACGTTTTTAACATTTTTAATACGTTTTTCACACGTTTAACATGTTTTTCACGTTTTCACACGTTTAACACGTTTTTGGCATGTCTAATATGTTTTGCACATTTTTAACATGTTTAACACATTTTTCACGTTTTGACACATTTAACACATTTTCACACATTAACATACGTTTTTCACGTTTTTCACACGTTTTAACACATTTTCACATTTTCACACGTTTTAACACGTTTTTCACATTCTTCACCCGTTTTTCACGTTTTCACACGTTTTTCACGTTTTCACACATTTGTCATGTTTTCACACGTTTTTCACGTTTTTCACACATTTTAACAAGTTTAACACGTTTTCACACGTTTTTTACGTTTTTCACACATTTTAACAAGTTTAACACGTTTTTCACGTTTTTGGCACGTTTTTAACATGTTTAATATGTTTTTCACACATTTAACATGTTTTTTACGTTTTTCACACGTTTAACATGTTTTTCACGTTTTTCACACGTTTAACACGTTTTTGGTATGTCTAACACGTTTTACACATTTTGACACGTTTTTTCACGTTTTAGCACATTTAACATATTTTCACACGTTTAACATATTTAACATGTTTTTCACACTTCTTTCACATTTAACACGTTTTTCACACGTTTAACATGATTTTCACGTTTTTTGCACGTTAAATACATTTTTGGCATGTCGAACATGTTTTTCACACGTTTTACACATTTTTGACACGTTTAATATGTTTTTCACGTTTTAGTAAGTTTAACACGTTTTTCACATGTGTTCATGTTTTTCACACGTTTTTTCATGTTTTTACACGTTTTTCACGTTTTCACACATTTATCACGTTTTTAACATATTTTTCACGTTTTTGGCACATTAAACACATTTTTGACATTTTTAATACGTTTAACATGTTTTCACACGTTTTGATAGGTTTAAAACGTGTTAAATATGTCAAAAACGTAAAATGTGTTAAACGTGCCAAATAAGTGAAAAACTTGTTTAAACATGCCAAAACGTGAAAAACGTGTTAAACGTGTTAAAAATGTGTCAAACGTTTTAAAAACGTAAAAATATGTGAAACGTGTTAACAACGTGTTAAACGTGTTTAATGTGTTAAAAACGTTTTAAACGTGTTAAAAACATGAAAATATGTCAAAAACGTGTTAAACGTTCCAAACATGTGAAAAACTTGTTAAACGTGCCAAAACGTGAAAACGTGTTAAAAACATGAAAATGTATCAAAAACGTGTTAAACGTTCCAAACATGTGAAACACTTGTTAAACGTGCCAAAACGTGAAAAACATGTTAAACGTGTCAAAAATGAGGTAAATGTGTCAAAAACGTAAAAAAAATGTGTTAAAGGTGTCAAAAACATGAAAATGTGTTAAACGTTTCAAAAACGTAAAAAAACGTGTTTAATGGTAAAAAACTTGAAAACATGTTAAACGTATCAAAATGAGGTAAATGTGTCGAAATCGTAAAAAATGTGTTAAATGTGTTAAAAACGTAAACAAATGTGTTAAATGTGTTAAAAACGTAAAAAAAAACGTGTTAAATGTGTCAAAAATGTGAAAACGTGATAAACGTGTGAAAAACGTGTCAAAAATGTGAAGAACTTGTTAAACGTGCCAAAATGTGCAAAATGTGCCAAAATGTAAAAAATGTGTTAAACGTGTCAAAAACGTGTTAAATGTGTTAAAAACGTGAAAATCATGTTAAACGTGTCAAGGACATGTTAAATGTGTCAAGGACGTGAAAAACGTGTTAAATGTGTCAAAAATGTGTTAAACGTGTCAAGGACGTGAAAAACGTGTTAAACTTGTCAAAAACATGTTAAACGTGCCAAAATTGTGTTAAACGTGTTAAACGTGTCAAAAACGTGTTAAACGTGTTAAAAAATAAAAATCATGTAAACATGTCAAAGACGTGTTAAACGTGTCAAGGACATGAAAACGTGTTAAATGTCTCAAAAACGTGTTAAACATGTCAAAGATGTGAAAAACGTGTTAAATGTGTCAAAACGTGTTAAACGTGTCAAAAACGTGTTAAACGTACCAAAAACGTGTTAAACGTGTTAAAAACGTGAAAATCATGTTAAACATGTCAAAAACGTGTTAAACGTGTCAAGGACGTGTTAAACGTGTCAATGACGTGAAAAACGTGTTAAATATGTCAAAAACGTGTTAAACGTGTCAAGGACGTGAAAAACGTGTTAAGTGTGTCAAAATATGTTAAACGTGTCAAAAACGTGTTAAACGTGCCAAAAACGTGTTAAACGTGTCAAAACGTGTTAAACGTGTCAAAAACGTGTTAAACGTACCAAAAACGTGTTAAAAACGTGAAAATCATGTTAAACATGTCAAAAACGTGTTAAACGTGTCAAGGACGTGTTAAACGTGTCAATGACGTGAAAAACGTGTTAAATATGTCAAAAACGTGTTAAACGTGTCAAGGACGTGAAAAACGTGTTAAGTGTGTCAAAATATGTTAAACGTGTCAAAAACGTGTTAAACGTGCCAAAAACGTGTTAAACGTGTCAAAACGTGTTAAACATGTTTAAAACGTGAAAATCATGTTAAACGTGTTAAACGTGTCAAGGACGTGTTAAACGTGTCAATGACGTGAAAAACGTGTTAATTGTGTCAAAAATGTGTTAGACGTGTCAATGATGTGAAAAATGTGTTAAATGTGTCAAAACGTGTCAAAAATGTGTTAAACGTGTTAAACGTGTCAAAAACGTGTTAAACGTGTTAAAAACGTGAAAATCATGTTAAACGTGTCAAAAATGTGTTAAACGTGTCAATGACGTAAAAAAACGTGTTAAATGTGTCAAAAACGTGTTAAACGTGCCAAAATATGAAAATATGTTAAACGTGTTAAAAACGTGTTAAAAACGTGTTTAATGTGTGAAAAACGTGTTAAAAATATCAAAAATATGAAAAACGTGTTAATTTGGAATTACAATTCCGACCTAAAAAGATTGGAATTGAGAACTATCAAATTACACTATATTAATTCCATTGGAATTCTAATTCCAATTTCAATTCTTAATATTAAAGTATCTAACAAACATAAGAATTGGAATTAGACCCTCCAATTCCAATTTCAATGCCAATTCCAGGGTTATCAAACACATCCTAACTTTTTTTTCGCGTTTTGGTGCAAAGATTCAGTTGTTTATAGTTAAGTATTATTATATTTATATACTCTCATTAAGAAATGATTCAAAAAATTATAAGAGTTTATTATTTTTAATGTTTTTTTTAAATATAGTGGGTCGACCCTATTTGACTTACGAGTTAACTGATTTGTTAACTCAGGGTGTTCAACCGGCCGGTTAACCGGTTAACTAGTTAAACGGTTCCGGTTAATACCCGTTTTGACTTTTATTTTACAAACCGGTTAACCGACCGTTAATGGTATCGGTTTTACCGGTTCTGGTTTTACCGGTTTTGGTCGGTTCTGGCTGGTTAACCGGGTTTAACCATGAACCGATAATTCAATTTTTTTTAAATTAAGTAATAAATTTATAAAAAATTAATTAATTATTGTTTGCACTTTCCTATTATACTATTCTCCATCCTTTTTTGTCTCCATTATACTATATTATATTATTATTATATATTATATTATAATAATATATTTTATTAATATATTTAGAAATATGTTATAATATATAATTGTATTTTGACAATATAATATATTTTATAGTTATTCTGTCAGGTTTTTATATGTTCATTGAGAAAATTCAAATTCATTATGTCGATTAGTCTTTGACCAACCAAGTATAAGCGAATATGATAGAATTCTCTTCTCAACCGATAGAACAGAAAGTAGAATCGGTAAATTATAATTTATAACTTTGATTTTAGGTGTTTTCGTATTGAACGTGTTGAAAAGAAAGTTAAAACATGAAGTGAAGGTTGAACTTTGAAGACATCAAGTTGTAATTTGCTTAACTATTTTGATTTTGTTAATTTATAATTTCTAAAAATAATTTTACATGTTTTAATGAAATTATATCAATTTATTTTTAATTTATTTTTTAAAAATTTTATATAAATTATAATGTTTTTTAAAAATTATTCTATAAAAATTATTTATAAAATAACTAATACAAATTATAAAATATAAAAATATATAATTAAATTATTACCGGTTTATCGGTTAAACCATTAGAAAAATAAGGAAACCGAAAACCAAACCGTTTAACTGATAAAAAACCGATTAACCAGAACCGCTAGAACCGGTTAACCAATAAATCGTTAAAATGAAACTGGTTAACTATCGGTTTGGTTGGGTTACAGGTTTTCCGGTTTTTTTGGACATCCCTAGTTAACTCGACTCTTTTTCTCTCATATAATGGGTCGTGCATTGTGGTGCAAAGACTCAATTGTCTATAATTAAACATTATTATTCAATTTATATATTCTCATTAAACGAGAACATGACTGTGAAATAATGATATCACCGCAAATTAAATTCGGGTCACAAACAAAATATTATAAGATAATAGATGGAAAATAAATAAAAAAATTTACATATAGCGTTAGAGGGAAAAGAAATTTGAAAATATAAATTATAAGAACTTTTTGTTTTTAATGTAATGGGTCAATCCAATTTGACTCACAAGTAACCGATTTGTTAATCCGACTCATTTTTTCTCACATAATGGGTCGTGCGTTGCGATGAAAATACTCAATTATCTATAGTTAAACATTATTATTATTATTATATTTATATACTCTCATTAAACGTGGACATGCCTCTGAAATAATGATATCACCGCATAATAAATTCGAGTAAACTTTATAATATAATAGATGGAAATAAAAGAAATAACTTAGACATATAGGTGAGAGAGAAAAGAAATTTGAAAGTAGAAAAGATTCAAAAAGATTATAAGAGTTTATTATTTTTAATGTTTTTGAAATGTAGTGGGTCGATCCAATTTGACTCACGAGTTAACCGATTTGTTAATGCAACTCATTTTTTCTCACATAATGGGTCGTGTTTTGTGGTGCAAAGACTCGATTATTTTTTTTTTTAAATATTTCATTTAATAAAAAATCGTTTAAGTACAACGATAAAAGCATGACATGAAAAAAAAAAAAAGTTATATACAAATTGATTACATTAGAATAATTAATTGACTCGAAGATCTTCAAAAGGGTAATAAGGTCTCCACACGACTCCACTGTTTTTACCAATCTAATTTTCGATATCGTCATGATAATGACATTGTGAATAATCCTTAACGGCTTACTTTCGTTGTTAAAAGTTCTCCGATTTCTTTCCAACCAGATAATCCACTAGAAAATTATAGGAATAGAGATCCATCTTCTATGTCTCATATTTTTAGTCGCCCCAATCCATGCCTCCCAATAGCCACTAACAGTTTCCGGCATAACCCATTGTATTTCAGTCAAATTCTACAAAAGACTCCATATATTTGCAACTACGTGACAACTATAGTTAAACATTATTATATTTATATACTCTCATTAAACGTGCAATAACTTAAATAATGGTTACCGCGTAGAATAAATTCGGATCACAAAAATAAATATTATAATATAATAGATGAAAACATAAAAATAATAATTTGAAGATTCAAATAATTTTAAGAGATCATTAACCTTTTATTTTTACTCTATAAGTTTATTTTGGGTTACCTAGCATAACCTCAACTAGAACGCTCAAACCTAATTTTTTTTTTTTTAAATAAAATCCTTGCTACTTTAGTTACTAGGTTGAGTTAATCATTATTTTTATTTTAACAGAGGGTATTATTGACATTAATAAACACCTATGTTCAAGAAAGTATATATATTTGTGTCATTGTACCAATTCAGTAATAAAAATTAATTTGTTTGTTAATTGGGATAAAAGTTGTATTGACCTAATTTTAAATATAAGGTCTTCTTTACTTTTACATTGTAAAAGTCACAACTATCATCATAATTTTATAAACAAACAAAAATATTTAGCAACAACATTTTGTTTCCTAAAACGTCCCGTTTATTTGTTTGTTTCTCTGTCTTGTTGCTTTGATCGATAAGATCAATAAAAACCCAAAAGAAGACAAGACAAACGGTCATATATGGCCATAATAAAGATGCCAGCTTTATCATCAAACTCAGTTTCTATATAATCCCCATCTTCCCTAATAAGCAGATCGAGCACCTAACATGCTCAATGGATGGAAGTCCTCCACCTCCTGCACCTCTTCAACCTCATTGGAACCCCACCGTTTTTGCCTTGGTCGGTTCCATTTGCATGCTATTCCTCATCTTTAGCTACTACAAGTTACTCAACCGATGTTCTTCAGCTTTCTCTTTCTCCCGAAACCAGATTGACCAACCAGAGGCTTCCCAAAATCCATCTCATGAGCATCAGCTGTATGCGAGTAGTCAAGGGCTAGATTCTTGCATCGTGCATTCCCTTCCAATCATTTGTTATCGGAAGAACAAGGCCAATGGGAATTACGATGAATTAGAGCTAGGAAGGATGATTAAAACAGAGTGTTGCGCGGTTTGTTTGACCGAGTTCGAAGATGGGGACTGGCTCAGACATTTGCCCACATGCTCTCACGCATTCCATGTCGCCTGTATTGACGAGTGGTTTCGAATTCACTCCAGTTGCCCGCTATGCAGATCGCCCGCGTTCGATCCTAGTCCTAGTGCCGTTGGACAACAATACGAGAGGTCTTCTGAATTTTTGCTAAACACACTCGCCAGGGAAGATTTCATTCATCACAGATCATGATCATATTATTAAATCAAACAAAAAGAAACAAGGAAACAATGTAAAAAAACAGGTTTAATTATGACTCAAATGTACAACGATGATCGAATCATTTATGTTTGCTATTTTCATCCAATCAACGGGTCTTGGAAATCAGGTGCATAAACATGGCCCATTTTGGTACGCTTGGTCTCGAGATACCTCCTGTTTTCATCTGTGATCGGGGTCAAGACAGGCACGCGTCCGACAACCGCCAAGCCGTAACCTTTCAATCCCGTGAACTTGGCCGGGTTGTTTGTCATGAGCCGCATAGTCCGAATCCCTATATCTCTCAATATCTGTTGTTGTTGTCAAGAACAATTAATACTTTTAAATGTAGATTAAATGAGATTAGTTGCCAGTTGAGAATGGGAACTGACCTGGGCTCCAATTCCATATTCACGGGCATCGGCAGCAAACCCAAGTTCAAGATTGGCCTCAACTGTATCATGACCTTCATCCTGCAAGTTATACGCCCTGAGTTTGTGGCCCAGCCCGATTCCACGGCCCTCGTGTCCCCTCAGGTACACTAGAGCCCCTCTTCCGGCTTCCTCGATCAGCTGCATGGCTAGAGCCAGCTGATTGCCGCAGTCGCATCTACCCGAACCAAATATGTCCCCGGTCAGGCACTCTGAGTGCACTCTCACCAGCACGTCCTGCCCGTCTCCAATGTCCCCCTGTTTTCGGAGTGTCCCATGTAAAAATTTCAGAGAGCATCTATATATATAAATGTAAATTACCTTTACAACGGCTATGTGTTCGGTTCCATCTAATTTGGATTGGTAGCAATAGGCCTGGAAAAGGCCCCATTTTGTTGGCAAACTGGAAACTGAACTTCTTTCCACCAGCTTTTCTCTTTTTCTTCTATACCTGTATTCATAAATTATCTTGGATGTTTAACCAACTGATCAATTGGACTTAATTTGGATATAAATTTACTTTTAACCTGATCAAATCGGTGATGGAAACAATCGGGATGTTGTGTTCTACAGCCAGTTTCTTCAAATTGTGCATAGATGCCATGGACCCGTCTTCAGCATCAACCAAAGACGAAAACATGGAAACAGGGCGCAAACCTGCTAGCATGACCAGGTCCACTGAAGCCTCAGTGTGCCCAGCTCGCCTTAGGACTCCCCCGTTCCGATACTTGAGAGGAAACACGTGCCCTGGCCTTCTGAAATTCTCCGGCAATGAATTTTCCAATGAAAGAGCCAACACGGTTTTCGCCCTGTCCGTTGCCGATACCCCTGTGGACGTGCCATTCTTCGCATCCTAATGAAAAAGAAAGTAAATAGAATTGAAAAATGAAAAATCATACAACCCAATAAAAATGCTTACCACAGGAATTGTAAAAGAAGGTGTGGATGCATCGTCTTCCTTCTCCGGAGACATTAAAGGGAGATTCAATCTATCCAAATCTTCGCCTTTCATGCCTACTGAAACAATCCCTGATCCGTGCCTGACGAAAAACGAGACTGCCTCTGAGGTAGCAAATGATGCCGCCATTACAAGGTTTCCTTCAACTTCTTCCCCGTCCTCATCGTCCACTACAATCAAAAACTGGCAAGAAGTATAAGCTGTCAAGAAGCTTCAAATAAATATAGATTACAAGTTCTAACCTTGCCTTCACGCAGGGCATTAAGAGCCTGCTCAATGGAAGAGAAGCCTTGAGATGGCCGGTCAGGATCATCCTCTGCATCGCTGACAAAGAACGTAATTTCATCTTCTGCATCTACAGCTGTTCTGAAAGGCGGCAATATTGAACCATTCTCATTCCCCGATGAGTTCGAACCAACAGCCCAACAAATACTGCTGCTAAGAGACCTGTGTTTTTGGACTCTAAAAGCCAAAGTTTGATTCCTTGCCCCCAAATAAGGATGAGAGCTGAATTCCAACAAACCCAAATCATAATATGCCTGTGTGAGTGAGTGAGAGATAGAAGATTGTACCTTGGAGTTGCAAGTGTATTGTGAAGGAGAAGATGGAGCTGATGACAAAGGGAAGACGAGTCCATGGAGAAGAAGAAGAACTGCAGGAAAGTTGATGAATAAGTTATAACTCTTAAAAATAATAATAAATTGACAGGTATGTATGGCTCCAATTTATCTAAAACAAAATTGATTAGAAACTCTTTGTAGAGATTTTGATAGCCACATGTTTATATGTCATCTCAATTGTAAAATGAATGACAGGTTGGCTTATTAAGAGTTCATTTTCTTTTAACATGAATATATTGTACTTGGTGTTCGTGTTTCTTCTCCACCCATCAAAATTAATCAAGATATATTTATATAGATTATCACTTTCAAAATATTTATTTTATTTTATTTGCCAAGCAAATTCAACTTTGAGCTTCACTAATTGAATTATTGTTGTCCAAATCTATTGAATGTAATATTACAAATCAATTAGGAGACAATAATTATGCACTTTATTAGAATAATATGTTTATAAAGTTCTAATAAGGTCAACTAAGAGTTCGAGATGTAGGGCATTGTTAGCCATACCTATTGGCCCAGGCTCATCCGTTTGTTTTTTTATTTAAAGAGGAAAAATATTTTATTGAACTTAATATGAAAAGTGTCCCTTAGTTTAGTTATTTATTTAGTAATCATAAGACGTTTATTAAAGATCATCAAGCCTATGATACTATGATACTGTATAAATAGTTAATGAGTGCATTAACCCAATTAATTCAAAAGATGAAAAATGTGTTTTTGTCAAATTAGACATCGAAAAAGCTTATAACCATGCCAATTGGAAGTTTTTATTTGATGTAATGGATAAAATGAGAAGGTGAGCGAAATGGATTGGTTGGATTAAATTTTGTTTCTCGACGGTTAAGTTTTATGTCATTGTTAATGAGACTTCTGAAGGATTTTTCGAGAGCTCTAGAGGGATCAGACATGACGATCCATTTTCTCCTTTTTTTATTCATCATCATTAAAGAAACTTTCTAAAAAAATTATGGTTTTCGAAGAAAACTCGGGACTCATTCGTGAAGTGAGTTGTGGCTCAAGAAGATAACATTTTATCATATCACATTTGTTTTTTTGTTGATGACACGCTCTGCATGGTTCATGCTACCTATATGAACTATAAACATCTCCGAGATATTTTATGATTATTCGGTGCATGTTCCGGTTTTCGAATTAATCTTAATGAGTCAGGTATCTTTTTTTCAAATTCTATTTCGAATAGAAGAAATATGAGGTTGACAAATGTATTGGGGTTCAGAATTGGTGGTCTTCCGTCAACATATCTTGGTATGTCATTAAGTGTTAAATTACAATCCAAAATCTCTTAAAACCCTATTATCACTAAAATGAAATATAAAATGTCTAGATTGAAAAGTAAAATAATCTTGGAAAAGGGTCGACTAATCCTCGTTAAGAGTGTGTTGTCATATATGCCCACATATATGATGTCGTTATTCATTCTCTCCAAGAGTGTAGCGGTGAAAATAGAGAGAATAATGTGTATTTTTTATGGGATCTTCTAACTCTTCGTTTTTCATATAATTAGTTAGGCTACGGTTAAATGTTTAAATATCAATAAGGTCTAGATATTCGAGATCTTATTTTTTTTTTAATAAATCTGTTTTATCAAAATGGTGTAGTAGATTTGCAATAGAGTCGAATAGTCTTTGGGCATCGATAATCATATGTATGTATGGTAATGATTGGTATGGTTATTTCAAACAAATTTATCCAGCGGAATGTAACATTTAGAGGGAAATTTATTCTATGTGGAAAAGTTTTTGTGACCAGTCAGATTCATTGTGGGAGATGGTTCTTCGATTAGATTTTGGGACGACATTTAGTGTAGTGTCAAAAGTATAACAACAACGTATATTATTTTAATTATTATACGTAGAAATTTCACAGTTAATAACATGTTTAATTATCGGTCTAGTGGTTTCACTAGCCGAATTATATATAGAAGTAGATTAAACATTATAGAGACTTCGTCTCATAATAGAGTTTTATTTTATGTATGACACAATCAAGTGTCACCGTCTGAACAAGTCTTTATGTGTTGGCAAGATATGGATAGTTTCATGTGGAGTATTACTACAAATTGTTCGCTAAGATGATTTCATAGTATTTTTTTATTGGGAAACACTTTGGGAGTCAAAGATTCCATATAAGATCTTTTTTTTGGATGTAGCATTATTCATGAGGAATTCTAACATATGATATGTGCATGAAAATGTTGTATTATGGTTTGTCGTATGTTTCACAAAAAGGTTGAATCGACAACTCATATACAGACTTACTTTTGCATTGTCAATAGGTGACTAGTATTTGAAGTCTTTTATGGAGTAATACTGAGATTCATTGGGTGATGTCTGAGTCTTTGGATAGTTGCTTGAAAGTTTGGATTGATGCGATTAATATGACAAGACTAAATAGTTGGGTTATCATCCCAATTATTTTTTAGTAGACTATCTGGTTGGAGAGAAATGATCGAAATTTCAATGATCGTAGTCATCCGATGCGTATCATTCATAATACTATTATTATGACGATTTTTGAGATTCGTTTAAAAAAAACAGTAGAGTCTGTTAATAAGTTAATCGTTCTTCTCGTTGATTTACGAGCTCGATAACTTATTGAGTATTTTTTCTGTTATTTTTTATATCATGCTTTATTGTTGTTCTTGAATGATTTTTTTTCATTTTAATATACATGACTTTTTTCAAAAAAAAAATAGTTATTTATTTACTATTATTTTATTTGTAGTATAAAAAACTAACATTATTTCAAAATTATGAACTCCAAATTATGACTCTTTTGTCGCACTTTATTAAAATTTAATTTACAAATAATAAAAAATAATATTTAAAAAATTAAAATAAATAAGAATCTATATGTTAAATAATATCATAAATTTGTAAAAATCATAATTTCAATTGAGAATCCAACCACCTTACAATTTCACTTTAATTGTCCTTGATAAGGGATGGACACAAACTCAAAAAAAATCAGAAAGACAATTGACTGAATGAACAATAAACGAATAACATAAAATTGAGAGTATTTTTCGAATTATAAAAATACGGAATGACAAATTGTTTAATATAATGAACCGAATAAAATATAACATCAACTCAAATTTTAGTGTGTGAAAATAAAATAAATACCCTATGCTTAAAAAAAAATAAAAAAAAAATAAAAAAAAGCAATATGAGAACCAAGAAAAAAACCATATTTAACTTATCAATATTTTCACTAAGATAAGATAATGTTAATTTAGTTATACATATATCCATATATTTAACAAGCTTTTATGTTTAACTTTTAAAACAAGATTAATATAATGCAATCAATCAAAGATAAGCAATATGTTAAAACGAATCAACTTGGCATTCTCAAGTTTAATCCCTAAATTCAAAATTGTGATTTAAATCCGATCATATGGTTCATGAATTATGCTGGTTGTGCTTAGAAGAAAATTAAAGTTGAATCTTTTAATTGAACAATTTTAATAACTTAATTAAACTTTGGTGTAGCTAAATTTTATATTTAAATTCGGTTAACATAGATATCCATATTTATGTAATTAAGTTTACATTTAGAACTGAATCATTAAATTTAAATTCGGTTGACATAGATAATCCATATTTATATAATAAGGTATTTGATAAGTAAGTATTTATTAAGTTAAATCATTAAATTTTGATAACTTTTATTTAAAATCTTTAATTATTTAATTTAAGTGAAATTTAGTTTAATTGAGTAATATAATTAAGTGTTTTTCTATATATATTTATAAGGAATTAATTCTAATTAAATTCTAATGAATTTACTTCTAAAAATAATTAATAAATATTACAAGATAACATCTAAAAAAATCAAAATAAATAATTCATAATTTAGATATCAAATTGTAAAAATAATTTAAAAAATAAAACTTTTAATAAAAAATATTAAAAAATACAATTTGTTGAAGACCCCTCAAAGAAGAAGAATCAATGAATTAATTTTGTTTAATAAGTTTATAATCATTAAATATATATATATATATATATATATATATGCATTCAATGCATTATATACGGGTCTTGGGTCTTGATTGAGCAAACTTATCCAACACAATTTGGGACCACCTCTAATTTATATGTATTTTTATTTTATTTTAATATATATATATATATATATATAAATAATTGTAATTAATAAGTTATCAAATTTGTAAATCTGTAAAAATAATGGTCGTAATAATATTATAGTTATAATAAATAAATACATAATTATTTTAATAATATATTTTATAATTTTATACTAATTAATATTATTATCATAATAATTTGTAATAATATCTTTTAGAACAAAAAAAAATCAAATATAAGTTAATTTTTTTTATTAATTATTAATTTTTATTTTTAAATTCTATTAAAATGAAAATTTAATAATTATAAATATATATTTATATATATTAAAAATATCAAAGTGTCATATTAAATGATATAAAGAGAATAAAATATAATGGAAAGGAAGGAGATAAAAAAATAAATTATCTAGCTTGTTTTTTTTCTCTAACTTAGAAATAAAAAATGAAGTAATATTAAAAATGAGGACTGCATTCAATTAAAATTAAGTGATAAGCTTAATTATAAACACTCAAATTTTGAACTAGTTATTTAAACAAAAGTTTTGAATTAATTTATTTTATATATTTTGAGTTAAATTTAAATTACTATATAAGATTTTACATATTTGTATTTTAAAATTTTATAAATGCTTACTGTCATAAAAATTAAAAGTAGGAGAAACAAAACAAAAATTGTTAAGAAAGTATTGCTAATGACTCAGAATAATTTAGATATAGATTCCGTATCATTTTCTCTATCTTTAATTTTAAATTATACAAAATATTTAATAATTTTTTTTATTCAATTTTTTATTATTTTAAAAAAATATTTAATAATTTTTCTCTCTTTAATTTTTTTATCATAAATTATTCAACTTAAACTAGAAACTAATAAATCATAAAAGTAAGTTCTAATATTATTTACTAGTTGAATTAAAATTTTAATAAATTTTATAAGAAGATTAAATAATAAAAAATGAAAGAGAAATAAGATAGAGTATTGAAAAAAAAATAACAGTTTAGTAATATATATATATAATTTAATATATATTTTAAAAATATATTTTTATATATTTTATTAATTTGATTATTAATTCTTCTTATTATTACTTAAAAATTTTATATTTAACTTCTTATTCTCTTATATGAGGTATATTTATTAATTTATTCAATTATTATTTTTAAAAATATATAAATTAATTAATTAATTCAAATATATAAAATAAATTTTAGTAGAGGTTCTCCTTTTTTTCTACTATAAAAAAATTAATAAATAAAAATAAATAAATTAGTGAGAAAAATAATTAAAATACATTTAAAGTGATATATACAATAATTTTAAAAAGGATATTTATAATAAAAAAAGGTTAAAAGAGAGAAATTATTAAGTATTTTTTAATAATAAAAATTGTAAAAAAAAAATATTAAATGAGTCATATTCAGAAGAGAGAAAAGATAAATATTGAGAAAAGAGAAAAATAAATATATACTTTAATAAAAAAAAAAAATCATCTGACATTTCGCTATAAATAATTTGCTCCAATATCATTATTCATTTAAAAAGTAAGGATGACAGATAGAGTGGAAAATTTGTAACAAATAATGTGTCATTCTACAGATCACATAATAAATATGACAATTTTTATTTATTAATTATAAATAAATTGCTTCTCACCCCTTCTGACATTTTCACTCTCCAACTCTATTGAAAATAAATAAAGATTGAAAATAAATAAAAAAATTGAGTTTGAATAGTAAAGTAGGTTAATATTGGAAGTTGAACGAGAAATAAGATTAGTTTGAGAATTGGTTTCAACTTCATTCCTCACTCAACCCCAAATTACATATTTATCCTTACCACTTTTATATATTTATCTTTATTATTTTACTTATTTAAATTAACTTTATTTATTTAATTTAATTATTATATTTTTCTTATTCATTAAATTTAATTAATTATTTTCTAATATTTAAATTAACTTTATTTATTAAATTTAATTATTATATTTTTCTTATTTAATTAAATTTAATTAATTATTTTTTAATATCATTTTTTTATTTTTTTATTTAATATTTTTTATATCGATTTTCGAATATTTATTTTGGTTTTCTTATTTTGGTTTTCTTATTTCGGTTAAAAATTCTTTTTTATTTAAAAATATATGAATTCATTATTAAAGTTTTACGTTAAATCTTATTTGTTATAAATTTTTAATTATAAATGACGATAAATAAAAATATTAATAAAAAACTAAAAAAAAAAAATTTTTATTAAATCCACCCATGCAAATTTAAATTTAAATTTATAATAAATAAAATTTAAATTACTAATCTTCAACCTATAAACAAAAAATACCTTATATAAAAAAGAAAGTTATAATAGTACGTAAAAGGTGAATTTTTAATATATATATTTTATTAGAAAATTAAATAAATAAAAAGTTTAAAAAGAAAATTATAATTTTACGTATATAAATTAATATATAAAATTTTTGTTCTCGTATCATTACTCAAATACTTAATATTAAAAATTTAAAAGATAAAAAAAATTAAAGAATATTAAATAAACAAAGTAGAAAAAATATATTAAAAATTAATTAATTAATTATATTTAATGATAAAAAAAAATTAATAATTAAATAATATAAATATAATAAAATAAGTAAATATATAAAAGTGATAAGGATAAATGAGTAATTTTGGAGGGTGAGTGGAATGGGGTGGTGTAAGAGGGATAGTTTCCCAAAGTAACATAGTTTTGTTCATTCATTCCCAAACTAATCTAGTTTACTGTTCAAACTTAATTTTTTTTATTTATTTATTCTTTTATATTTAAAATTCATTATATATAAAACTAAATTATTTATATTTTAATATATAATTTAAATTATTATTTTTATAAATTAAATTATTTATATTTTGATATATATTTTAAATTATTATTTTTATAAATTTAATTATTTATATTTTGATATATAATTTAAATTTGATTATTTTTTATAACTTTGATTATTTATATTTTAATATATATATATATATATATTTTTTAATTATTATTTATATATATAATAAATATTCGCTTTAACATTCTAATAAATAATTGATAAATACTAATAAATTTAAAATATTTTAAATATTATATATTCATAAAAACGTTTTTAAATTTATCAATTATTTATTAAACATAATAACATTTTTAATTAATATTTTAACCCTAAAAATAAAAATATGGTAATCTTTTTATTATATTTAATAAATAATTGATAAATTTAAAAACGCAAATATTTAATTATTATATTGTCATGGTTAAAATATTTTAAATTTATTAGTATCCAACAATTATTTATTAGAATTATTTAATATTTATTACACTATATATATAAATATATATATATATATATATATATATATATATTAAAATATAAATAATCAAATTCATAAAAATGATTATATTTAAATTATATATCAAAATATAAATAATCTAATCTATAAAAATAATAATTTAAAATATATATCAAAATATAAATAATTTAGTTTATATAAATAATAATTTAAAATATATATCAAAATATAAACTTTATATATAATAAATTTTATATGTAAAAAAAATATATAAATAAATAAAACTGAGTTTGAATACTAAACTAGATTAGTTTGGAAATGAATGAATGAATTAGGTTAGTTTGAGAAAGTGAACGCGAAATAAGGTTATTTTGGGAAACCATTCCGAAGGGTGGAAAAAATGGAAACAATTCTATTTTACCCACTTTTCAAACAATTTTTCCCAAACTACCCACATTTTCATTCACTTTCTCAAACTACCCATTTTTCTCTCTTTAAATCATTAATCATCATTTTAATTATTTTAATTAAACATATTCCACACTAATTCACTAATTACTCTATTTTATAAATATAAATATATATAATTAAAATTAATAATACATATATTTAATAAAATATATTACATTAATATTAAAATAATATATATATAACATATAATTAAAATTAAATATTATAAATTAAATCATTTAAATAAATATTATACACTAAAATAAAATATATTACATAAACTTTTAATATTATATATTAAAATAACACATATATTACATAAATATTAAAATAACACAAATATTTTATTTTTACTTAATTTTATAAATATAATATATATAATTAATATTAAACATTATAAATTAAATAATTCAAATAAATAGTATAAACTAAAATAAAATATTATACACTAAATAAAATAAACTACATAAAATTTTATATTTATAAAATTAATTAAAATAAATATTATAAATTAAAGGTGTATGTAATATATTTTATTTTAGTTTATAATATTACTTTAAATTATTTAATTTATAATGTTTATTTTAATTAATTTTATAAATATAAAATTTTATGTAATGTATTTTATTTAGTGTGTAATATTTTATTTTAGTTTATAATATTTATTTGAATTATTTAATTTATAATGTTTAATATTAATTATATATATTATATTTATAAAATTAAGTAAAAATAAAATATGTGTATTATTTTAATATTTATAGCATATATGTGTTATTTTAATATATAATATTAAAAGTTTATGTAATGTATTTTATTTTAGTGTATAATATTTATTTAAATTATTTAATTTATAATGTTTAATTTTAATTATATGCTATATTTATATATATATATATATATATATATATATATTATTTTAATATTAGTGGATTAGTGTGAAATATGTGTAATTAAAAGAATAATTAATGATTTAGAGAGAGAAAGATGAGTAGTTTGAGAAAGTGAATGAAAATATGGATAGTTTGAGAAAAAATGTTTGAAAGAAAGTAACTCCCTTAATTATAACTCACTTCATTATAAACACAAACACGTAACAATTTTTATCTATTAATTATAAATGTATATGTCACCATTTAATATTTTTCTCTCTTCAATTTTTTATTATTTAAAAAATAATATTTAATAATTTTTCTCTCTTTCATTTTTTAATATTTTATCTCTTTTCAATTTTTTCATTATTAAATTATTATAAATAATATTTTTAAATTATTAATATATATATATATATATATATTATAATTTTAAATTTATTATCAAATAATTTCTGTTATTATTTATTTTATTTTGACAAATTCTTAATTATTTTAATTATCAAGATGACTCAATTCAAATTATACCATACTAATATTCAACATAAATAAATTCAAACACTATGATAAGAACTAACCAAATATAATAATATAAACTCAGAATATATAATATTTTGAGTTAATTAAATTTATAATAATTTTAAAAGAAATGAAATGTGAAAAAAAAATTAAAAAGGAAAAAACAAGTAATA
This sequence comes from Impatiens glandulifera, assembly GCF_907164915.1. Taxonomy (NCBI): domain Eukaryota; kingdom Viridiplantae; phylum Streptophyta; class Magnoliopsida; order Ericales; family Balsaminaceae; genus Impatiens; species Impatiens glandulifera. The sequence goes on along the minus strand of NC_061862.1, from coordinate 22,675,184 downwards.
AAGAGTTTGGGTAAAAAAATATATATAATTTAAAAAATTATATATTTATATATTTGATTTATTTATTTATTATTATTATTATTATTATTTATTTTTAAAACATATAAATAAATAATTAATTATTAACTTGCAAAAATATAAATATATATATATATATATATGAGATAAATAATCAATTAAAAAAATAAAAAAAATTATATTTATTTTTTTATTCTCTTAAATATATATTTATCAAATATAATATATATTTTAAAACATATATATTAGGTTATTAATTTATTATTATCCTTATTATTACTCTAAAATTTTAAAAATAAATAAGTTAAATTACAAAATATATAAATATATGTTTATAAATTAACAATAGAAATAAATTATTATTGAAAAAGTAAAATTAAATTATTAATAAAAAAAATATTAATTGATAGAAAAGAGACAAATAAACATTTAAAATTATATTTAGTTATAAGTCTAGTTATCTTTTTAAATATTTTGTTCCCTTCTATTTTGTTACTCTAATTTAGAAAATATATATCTCATCTCTATTAATAAATTAATAATTTATTTTTCTTATTCAATTAACTATTTTTTATTTTCTATTTATTAATAATTTCTCTCTCTTTATCTATGAATTTATAAATATATATTTTAGAGTAGTAACAGAAGAATTAATAAATGAAATGACAAAAAAAAAATTAATATATATATATATATATTTAAATGATAAGAGCAGAAAATTTAATAAATAGAAAATCATCAAAACATTTATACTTTTAATCAAATATTATTTCACTTTAAATTATATTTTATTTTTTAATTTGTATCTCAATAGTTTACTATGAAAATTTTATGAAAAACTAATATTTGAGTGAGATTAAGGAAATTTCATAATTATATTATCTCATTGATTTCATAAGAATAAAGATTTAGATGGTATACTTTAGAATAACATTGGATTGTATGTTTGTTTGTATGTATATTTCATTCATAATATTTAGTATTTAGATGGTGTAATTTATATATAATTAAGAAGGGTACAATTAATTATTATTTATTTTAGTTGAAATTATTTTTATTATTAAAAATCATTTTATTTTTATTTTTTAATAAATAGAAGAGAATAAATTATTGAGCCCAATCAAAAATAAATAAATAATTTCTTATTTTCTTTATATATATATATATATATATATATATATATATATTAAATTTAAAAAAATGTATATATTCTTTTAAACTTATAAAATATATATATATATATAACAAACTTAATTATATATATATATAATAAATTTATATATATGTAACAAATATATATATATATATAATTAAAAAATATATTTTTAATAAATTAATAATAAAAAATTGATATTAAATACCAGAGAAATTATTTTAAAATAATTATTAAATACAAGACTTATAATAATATGTAATCTTTAAAATGAAAGAAAGGGAAAATATTATAAGTCCTATTTTAAAGGTGATACATCATTTACTATTCAATTTGATCTACAAAATCTTTTTCTCACTTTATGCTTACTAAAAAATAAAACATGATATTAGAGATTATGAATAATAATAGAAAGTTAGAAAAAAAAATTGTAGTCAAAATGTAGCAAATAGAATTAGACTATACATAATTGAAGATATTTATTTATCTCTATGATTTAAAATATATATTATATTTTGAGATTAATAATGAATAAATTAAATAACAAAATATATAAGTTTATTCCAAAGAAAAAACAGTATAATATTATTCAACCAATTTTGAAAAAATGTTTGATTTATTATGTTTTAGATAATTATTTTTAATATTAAATTATATATATATATTTTAAATTATATTATTTTTATAGTTTATCTTGTAGATAAGATAAGAAATTTGAGATGCTGACTATGAAAGACTAATGAAAAATTAGTATTAAATAGTAATTGAAGACAATTTTGGTATTATAATTAAGTAAAATATTTAGATAATATCGAAAAGATAGAATTAAATATTTTGTAATAATAAAAAATTGAGAAATTATTAAATAAATTTACGGCATTTTATTTATAAGTTGACGTGTATAATCAATCTCTTATGATACAAATATTTCGGTATATTGTTAGTTTTAGTAAAGAAAAGTCATTAAAAACACGTGTTTAGAAATGAGTGATATATAAAATTGTAACTGTGAGTCCTTTTTGAGCGGATCATCGTCACCTTTTTCTCTCCTTTCTTTACTATATATATATATATATCTTCTTCACAGCCTTTTCTCTATCTGTGATTTTCCAGTTAGAAAGAGAAAGTGATAAAATGGATATCGATCTTCATCCCAAGCTTGCCAAGAAGGTCTACGGTGGAGAAGGAAATGGAGGCACGTACTACGCCTGGTGCCCCGATGAACTTCCCATGCTCAAAAATGCCAACATCGGAGCAGGGAAGCTCGCTCTCGAGAAGAATGGCTTGGCTCTACCTCGCTACTCCGATTCCGCCAAGGTCGCCTACGTTCTCCAAGGTACCACCTCCAAAAGATTTGCTATCATCTTCATCTCTCTCGCTTTACATCGATGCGGATCTTATCTAATTTGCTTATCGAATTTCTGATTTCAATAAATAATGGGTTATGGATCATTTGATTTTTCTGATTCAATTTGTGTTCGTAGTTAAGATTTCTAATGTTTGATTCTGCTGATCTATTGGTTTCTTGATTTGATCTAATTAAGCATGATGATGCTGAGTGAATATGACAGAGTTTAATTAAATCTTATCAATTCCTAGAACAACGACCGATTTGATTTACTGAATTTGATTTGCTGTTATAGCGGCAGATCGGATGCTACAACTTGGAACTGAATTTGATTAGTTCTTTCTTTTATTAATCTTTCATTTGGCAGAGATAATCATTCAATGTTTACCCTAATCACAAATGAAATCTGGATCTGTAGTTGGCTTGAATCTCGTTCTCATTAAGAGATCGTGTTATATTCTAGGATCTTCAGGTGTCATCCTTATTATTATTTTATATTGGTTGTTGTGCGGTTGACTATTCAGAAACAGTGGGAAAATGATAGATTAGGTGTACATAAGAAAAATTGGATGTAAATAATGAACAGTGACAATAGATTCTTTTGTAGCTGCAATGGGTGTTCTTGAGTTCTTAATTTCCAGGTGATCAAATCATGAGAAAAGAACTTAATTGATTCTGTTCGAAACAAAACCCCTTCATTGAAATTATGTTTTCTATTTCTAACACTCGACGATGGTTACCATTATAGGTGCTGGTGTTGCTGGGATTGTAATGCCAGAGAAAGAAGAGAAATTAGTAGCGATCAAGAAGGGTGATGCCCTAGCTATTCCTTTTGGATGTGTTACCTGGTGGTACAACAAGGAAGACGCAGAGCTTGTAGTCCTCTTCTTGGGTGAAACCTCAAAAGCCCACAAAGCCGGTTCTTTCACAGATTTCTTCCTAGCAGGCACAAACGGCATCTTCACAGGCTTCTCAACAGAGTTTGTGAGCAGAGCTTGGGACTTGCCAGAGGATGTTGTCAAGAACCTTGTAAGCAAACAACAGGGTTGTGGCATAATCAAGGTTGATGCAAGTTCCAAGATGCCCGAGCCAAAGGCTGACCATCGCGAAGGAATGGCACTCAACTGTGAGGAAGCTCCTTTAGATGTTGACATAAAAAATGGAGGAAGGGTGGTTGTTTTGACACCTAAGAACCTTCCATTGGTGGGTGAGGTTGGACTCGGGGCTGATCTGGTGAGGTTAGACGGTGGTGCTATGTGTTCGCCGGGGTTCTCGTGCGACTCAGCCTATCAGGTGACCTATATTGTCAGGGGAAGTGGTCGGGCTCAGGTTGTGGGAGTAGACGGGAAAAGGGTATTGGAAACAACTGTCAAAGCTGGAAACTTGTTTATTGTGCCTAGGTTCTTCGTGGTCTCGAAAATTGCTGATGCAGATGGGTTAGAATGGTTCTCCATCATCTCAACACCAAGGTAATATATAATTAATTAACTATCTGTTTAAAAATGTTATGAAAGTTGTTTTTACTGATATGAACTTGGTGTGTTGTTGTTCTTGCAGTCCTATATTTACTCATTTGGCAGGAAGTATTGGGACATGGAAGGCACTAAGTTCCGAGGTGATTCAGGCTTCATTGAATGTGGATTCAGCTCTTGAGCAGGAGTTTCGCAAAAAGAGAGCTGCTGAAGCTATCTTCTTCCCACCTCCAAATTAAGAAATTCAAACATATCTGTCAAGTTTTTAATTCCCTAGTTAAGTTTTAATTTCCCAGTCAAGTTTTAATTTCCTTTCTAGACTGCAATAACATTCCCCATTAATATGGATTATCAATGCTTTGGAACCCTGTTTTTTTTTTTTTATTTAATAAAATATTGTTCATCATTTGGATGATTTCATATTGTAATGCAATTGGAATATGAGTTTCCAACCATTTTGATTTCATAAAATTTGGCTGACTCTGGCAGTTTTAGTGTTTTGATGTTGAGAATTTTGGATAGTCACCAATTTACAATAAACTCAAGGTCTAACCTTTCACTATCACACACAAAGTGTGGCATATATATGAACATAATCACCATAAATAAATTCAGTATGTTTCTCTTTTTCAGTGTGAATATTAATCATTTCTGAAAATTGTGCCAACAATAAGGTGGTTGAATTTTTTAAAAGAATATAGTACACCTCATTCTTTGTTTTTATTAACTTATCATCTTTTCCGATGATATTTTACCCTTTCCAACAAAATCATATTTAAACTTAACTGATAATGCCTGACTTGTTTAGAATTCCATTATTTTATATGTTTGGTATTAATTTGATTCTTTTTAAATGATATTTTAAACATTTATTAATATTATGAATTGCTCAACATTAACTGAATGGCTACAGCTACACATACTATACAGAGCCGGTCTAGGTAAGTCCCACAAGTACATAGGCTAAAGCAGTCCACACACCAGATAGTCTATTTAACCAAAAAAAAATGTTTTTAGTTAAATTTATTAAAAAATTTAACATATAAGTGTGTATCTTAATAGTTTAAAATGAAAAAAATGTAATTTTTATTTGACTATGAATTTTATTTTCACTAAAAGCAATTTTTTTAAACTGAAATAAGGACAACAAAAAAATATTCATTCACATTTTTCTACATTGAGGATGGACGGCCTAATTTTCGGGACCGACATTGATACTATGGTATGTATTTCTTTAGTTCAAATTAATGAAATCTTAATTTAAATATTTATATTACAAACACGATTAATATTGCAAAAGAAACGTTATCATAGCTGAGATTGAAGTAATCAAATTTGCAATCATCACCGTCAAAACCTACGATCCTACAATGGGATGATTTTAAATTCTTTTATCAAAAAGTTGTTAATGATTGGGCTTGTTGGATCTTTGGTCATTGGGAATTTTTCTCTTAAAAACCATGTGTGATGAAATTTTAAAAAATAGTTTTTAAGGATTAAAAGTAAAAAATATCCTTTATTTTTAATGATAAATTAATTTTATATAATTAAATAAAGAATAATTTTAGTATTTAAATATATAAAATGATTGATTAGATGGTTGAAATGATTGATTAGATGATGTTGAGTTTTAGGATAAAATTCTATAAATCTCCCAAATAACATGAAACGCATTTTAAATTTATTGTTTCAGATTTGGTGCTCCACTCTGTACCACATTTATGAAACGAGCCATAGGAACATTTCTTCTATTACAAATAAGCCAATTCGTGACGACATCCTGCAATCTTTTCAATAAAATTAGGAATACAAAATTGAAGGTTTTTCTATAGCTAAAAATCACACTGCACAATGAATCACAAAAAGACACAAAAAAAATGGAAAAATAGTGGATCGAACAAGATATTGACGTGTTTAAATATTTACTCTTTCAATACTTTCAAACGATCTAAAAAAATGAGGAAAAATATAACAAAACCAACAAATAGATCTAAGTTTGAAAACAGAGAACCGTCGACAAAATGATGAAGAATGTAGAACAATTACAAATGAAATCAAAGTAACTCACCCGAAAAAACCATCATTGAATGACTATCAAAGTCCACGCTCAAAATAGTTTTTAAAATCTATAAATATAACTTAATTTAATCTAATTTAATTTCTCGTATGTTTTTGCCACTAAGTTGTTTTTGTAAACTTATGAAATATATATAGCAACTTTGATAAAAATAAATAAATGAAAAAATATTAAATATGTATATATATTTGACATGGGAATATATACTTTAATACATCCTTATTATATAACTAATCCAATAGGGAATGAGTGGAATTAGATGAAAAATACCTACTCCATGTCATCAACTCCTCCATCTTCCATATCACCAAACCAGTACTCTTCAATTCTTGATCAATGTGTGTAGTATATATATAGAAGACAACCAAATTATCAAATCATCATCATCATCTCTACAATTCAAATCATTCCACAAAGTCATGGCGAATCAACTTCTAATCAACAACATTGTCTTCAGCAGCCTGCTTTTCCTGGTCCTCACCATCACTATAGCCTCTGCCAGTCGAATGCTTGACGAAACCGACCCATCATTAGTGGATGCCGCTCCTGCTGCCGCCTCCACCACCCCCATTTCCGGCGTATCTCCGGTTGTAACCACCACAAGCCCTGTTTCCTCTGCTGCTTCAAACCCATCATCTGTTGTTGGTGGGGCAACAGCTGCAAACACAAACTCAAACACAGTGGGTAGTGGCGGGGGCGCCGGTACTGGAGATAACCACGACATGATATTCTTCATGCACGACATTCTCGGCGGCTCAAACCCAACAGCCAGGGCTATGACAGGTATTGTAACAAACCCAGCAGTCAATGGTCAGGTCCCATTTGCCAAGCCCAACGGTGCTGTCCTTCCAATCAACAATGGATTACCTGTAAACAATGCCAACAGCGCTATCATCAACAACAACAACCTCCCATTCCTAACAGGTCTTGGTGGGACAATCCAAAATGTTGGGCAAAACCAGAACACAAACGGAAACAACATCATCGGTGGGGTATCGGGTTTCCCTGTCCTGAACAGTGCACAGCTTCCTTCAGGGAGCACTTTCCAGAAATTAATGTTCGGGACTATAACAGCCTTCGATGATGAACTTACAGAGGGACATCAATTGGGATCTGGGTTGGTCGGGAAGGCGCAGGGGTTCTATGTGGCTAGCTCAGAAGATGGGAACAGTCAGACATTGGCATTCACGGCTACGTTTAAGAATGGGGGTTATGAGGACAGTATTAGTTTCTTTGGGATACATAGGATTGCTGTGTCGGAATCACACTTGGCCATAATGGGAGGGACTGGGAAGTATGTGAATGTTAAGGGTTTTGCCGTCGTTAAGACTTTGCCTCCGGGGACTAACCAGCAAGAGACCGACGGGATGGAGACTGTGCTTGAGATTTCTGTATATCTTTCTTATTAATAATTTTACTTCTATTTGCATTTCCTGCTTATTATTGTGTACGTTTCTTTTCTAAATCAAATGATCCTAATATATGTATGGTTTGCTTTTATATATTAATTTATTAATTGTTTGTTGTAGGTGTTGATCTATATTTTGAACTTGTTTCATTTTGAATTTTTAATCTTTAGAAGAAAAATATTTGATAAAAGAAATATATGTTATTAAAATTAAAGTAGGAATATTTCAATAATTTTTTTTTATATATATGTCAATTTTTCAAATTTAATATGGGCTTTAATGAATTACATATGGAGAAAAAAAAATAGAAGGAGAAGAAGAAGACAAAATGTGAATAAGATAAAAAAAAAATAATCTAAATTAGCACAAAATTCTCTTGTTCGAATAAGCAAATGGAGCATAATGTTTTGATTATTTCAACTTCAATTTTTTTTTCTTCAAATGTTCTTATATTATTTTTTATTCTAAATTGTCCATTACATGATGAGGGGTATAGACTTGACTAATGTAACTCAGAACCGATTTCAAGTTTTGGACCGTGCAAATCCAGATTAAAAAAGATTATTTTAGTTGTCCTATATTTATTTTTACAATATTAAAAAATAAAATTGTTTTTTTATGAGATTTGAACTTTTAACCTACTAAAAACAATTAGTTTTTATCTTGAATCACTGTACTATACTAATTTATATTTAAAAATTTAATAAATTTAACTAACTATCTTATTTTTTTTTTTATTGAATGAGCTACCCTAACCCGAGAGTTTGCTAGGCTTACTCCGGACTGGCCCTGCTAATGTTATTGTTTGCTCCCACCTTATTTTTTTTCTCATAAGTCAGTGACTATAAGTGTCATGTCCCAATAAAAGTTAAAAATATTATGCAGAATGACTCACATTTCTATGACAAGGTCTCAATAAAAAAGAATGTGGTCGATAATTTTCTTGTTCTTTCTTATTGAGACAAGATTCATTGACCAAAGCATAAATAAAAATCACGCTTGTGACATAATTCCTTTTAATTTTTTATTTTTTAAAATTAAAATTATTATTTATTCTAATTCTCAAACATAGGTAAAATTTATGCTAATTTACACATTTCATTCATAAATTTCTAAAAAAAAATTCAAGCCCACCCATAATTTTTTTCATACACATGCCCAACTTTAAATCATGAATTCGTCTCTAAAAAATAAATCCTATGTGAGATCTTCCTAAAAGAGACATTCATTGATTATCGCGAAGTCTATAAGAGCATCAGCAGTGCACAAGACCTCTACCCTCTTATTTTGTCAAATCAATATTCCACCTCAGCAGAAAGCGGACACATGTTGTACTTGGGCAAAACACTTCAATGCTTCCGTCCACCCTCTTATCTAAATTAAATGTGAATTTTATTTATACTATTTTAAATAAATAACTAATTTATATTATTATAACTAATATTAAATATAGTATATTATAGAAAAATTTGAGAATTTAAACTTTTAAAACGTTAAAACGTGTTAATATAATTAATAAAAAAAAATATATTAATTTATTTAAAATATATATTTATTAATTAAATATATAAGTCCTATGTTATATATATTATAAGAAAATTTGATAATTTCACCCTTAAAACATGTTAATGTAATTATAACTTAAAATATTTTTATAATTTAAAATATATTATAATATTTTTATAATTAAATATATAATTAATATTTTTATATTATAGTAAAATTTTAGAATATATATTTATTTAATGTTACTTAAAAATAGTAGGAAAAAATAGTATAATTAAATATATAACTAATATTCTTATATTATAGAGTATATTATATTATATAATAATGAAAATGTCAGAGTAGGGCATGACCGGCATAGAAGGCACTGCCCTCTTTTTGCTTGTCTGGTCATGATGCTTTAATTAACCATGACTACATTTTTCAAAAACTATCATTCTCATTTTTAAATATGGCCAATACCTTGCAAAGAAGAATCATTAAAAATTGTATTGATTATTTTTAATCTTAATTCAAATAAAAATATATAAATTCTAAGTGTTTTTAAATGAAAATAGGTTAATAAAATAAATGAAAATGCAATAATTTTAAAGTGGGGGAAAATATATAAAGGATGAACATACCTAAAAAAGAATGATAAATTATATATATATATATATATATATATATATATATATATATATATATATATATATATATATATATATATATTATATTCTTATTCAAAAACATTTAAATAAAAAATTATCAAATCATACTATACTTAAAGTCACATCAACCACAATAAACAATAACATAGGATTGGAATAAATTATTAACAACATGATTTTTGTCATGGATTAAATAAATAACTTATCAAATGTTTTATAAAATGATTAGAGTTGTTACAAAATATATTATTTGAAATGTATTTATTATAAATGAATATTTAGAAACTACTTATTTTATAAATGTTTTTAATAGTATATTGTATGATTATTTTAATTATTAGAGATGTTTTGGCGTTGGAGTTTGGACCATCAATCAGGTGGGGGATTCGTGTCACGTGCCCTTTATAGAAAATGGGTATAGCTAGACATGATATCATGACAGGACAAATTAAATTTTAAGACCGTTTTAGAAAAATAAATATTAAAACCTTTTGTATGCAAATTTGTAATTAATTTTGTTAGGCATGGTTGAAGGCTTTGGGTTATTAAAATAATGAAAAAAAAATATAAAAAAAAATGAGACGGCGGATTTATAGTTATTATTCATCTCTTATTACAGTTAGACAGGAAGAAATGATGTTTTTTTTTTTTGGAAAAAAAATGGGACAACGGATTAAGTATGTAGCCCGCAAACACACTTAATCATTTAACCAGGCACAGAATTTGTCGTCTGACGGACTCGAACCCAGGAACTTAGGGTTGGTATCCACCTCTTCCTGGGTTCCTGGGTTCAAGCCCGTCAGACGGCAAGTTCTGCGTCTGCTTAAATGATTAAGTGTGTTTGCGGGCTACATACTTAATTATTTGCCCCATTTTTTTTTCTTGAAAAGATAATGTTAAAATGTGGACAAAGGGGTATATCAATAGATTTTAAATATATTTTTTTTAAAAAATATGATAATTTTTTCAAAATCATTACCAATAATTTTTTTTCGCTCCATGTTATTTAAATAATCTGGACCAACCAGCCTTATTTTAAAAATTACATCATCCCACCCCATCAATGAATCTAAAATATATTTTTAATTATTATAAAAAAAACACTAATATAATAGAAAACCGTTTAAGCCAAAGTAAATAGTTTATGAATGTTCATGTCCTTGAATTGATTTGTTTTGAACAAAATAGAGGGTAGCAAAATAAAAAGAAAGAAAGATACACATTTGGTATGTTACCAAATTAACCTGAAAAAATGGAACTAGTCATTCAAGCACGCATATACCTTTAAGAATATTCAATATCAAATACATGACTGGTCACATTGACTAATAATAGGAAATTATCTAAACATCAACATGCATACTAACAATAACTGTTGATTAATATATGTAATTATGTAAATTAGACATGCATATAGATGTTTATGAGAATCTTAATGATGGATGGTTTCTATGCAGGAGCATAGGGCCAAAATTGAGCAGTTTTCACTCGCGAAATGCTTGTTAGGACTTGTAAAGGCGTGACATCTCCCACCACTGTCACTTTCTTCGACGCCAAATCTATATTAACCGATGTCACCCCTGCACGAAATGTTTATATGTAAATTCATGATCTCGAAGACATGCGTTTGTGCATTAGCTATTCGGGGTTTGGTTGTTTTATAAAATTTAATAATATTGAACCATAACAAAAACAAATCTACTTATAAATATGTAAATTGTAAATTAAAATAGAGGGTTAAGATAACTATGATTATACCTTCCAACCTAGAGATATGTCTTCTTACTTTTCCCTCACAGCCCTTGCAATGTATTGATACCATTAGCTCCACCACCTGCATCCATCACATATATAACTAGCTCTCATATATATACTAGTTTGCTCATAGAGATTGATGATACCTGAGTGCGACGGCTGGTGGAATTTAGAGAGGAAGAGGGATTCTCCTGCGTTGGCACGACATGAATAGTTTTGAAGTGGTCGGAATCAGCCAGAAGATTAAAGAATTTGTGTGTATCGGTTTCATTATTGAGAAGGTTGTTTGAGGAGGATCCAGCTTTGAGTTGATCATGAGAAACTGATGAGGTTTTCCTTGTATGCAGATCAGACCGGGTGGTGTCTCTGACAGAACTGCTGCCCCTGTTTTTGTTGTTGGGATCAATGGGCACCAGTTGAGATGATGATGAGAAGGGTATGTTGGGGCTCGGTCTCTTGGAGTCACCAAGCTGGCGGCGGGCGTGGTGGCGACGAGGGGTTGAGCTGACTATGGCTCGTTGGTCCATGCTTGAACATATGGCTGTGGAAGCAGGGGATGCACAAAAGAGATCTAGGTGCTTCATTTTCATGGTAAGATAATATGATAAGATGAAATGGCTATTGGATTGTGTAATTATTAAGATAGAGATCCATGGCTAGCTATGAAGAGAAAAGAAGGGTCTTTCTAGAAGAGGCCAATTGGTCGTCTTATAAAGTGGTGGATAGTGGTGACCAGTGGGGGATAGATAATAGGATAAAAATATTTATAATAATTATTCCAATATATCTTAAGAAAGAAAGAAAGAAAGTGCAATTTGGACTATGTAAGTACTTAATTAATCTTCATTTTTTATTGTTTCATTTATAAAATTACAAAAACATAAATGAAGTTAGTGAAAAAGGAAGCATAATTAATAGTATTTTCCTATCAATAAATTTTACATAGTTGAAAAGTCATACAATCAATATTAATGAATTTTTCCAAGTCAATTCCTAACCCAATTCACTTTCTACACTTCACCAAACAAAATGCAAAATTTCATAAATTCAGTTTAGGTAAATTTTAAATATTTGATTCAGATTGACTGAATTTCTAAAATTAACTAGATTTATTCCGGATTCAATGAATCTAAATAAAATTCTTCTCAAAAATTTAATCAATCTAAATCTAATTTCTAAATTTTTCTTTATTATATATATATATATATATATATATATTTATTTATTTATTTACTAGTTTTTTTTTTTGGAATGGTACCATAAGTTGCTATGGAGGGGCTCGGTCCACCCCGAAAATAAAAAGAAAATAATTTTTTACGATACAAATATGACAATACCCTATAATTTCTTAATTTTTTTTTTAAATTTAATACACTCTATATTTTATCTAATTTTTTAAAAAAAAACTTACATTTGTTCACTCTTTTTTATTTATAATTTTCTCGTTATTTTTTAAGCACATCTCAACTTTTTTTCAAGTACATCCCAACTCGAATTCATGTATTCGTCCCTGTTTTTCAATCTCAAGTCCCTGTTTTTCAACCATTGAGATATTGCAATATTGTAATGGGTTTGGACTTGCAATAAATTTTTGTATGACATTTTATGTTATTCTTCACTTATTATATTTAGATATGGATTCTTGACCATAGGTATGTTGAATGCATGTTCCAAGCTTTCATAGATAATAACTCCATAGTTTCTGTCTTTCTTTTTTTCTTACTTAATCATTAATGTATATACTAACTAGTGTTAAATTAATTGTGCAATAACATTAATAATTATTAACAAGGTTTTATTTGAAATTTTATTTATTTATTTGGGTGGAGTCTTATCATATTCTATATTTATTTATCGAACTAAAAATTGAGGACATTAATTTTTAATTCATTTACTTTTATAATTTGTCAATTTTGCAAGCTAAGGATAAAGTGAAAAAAAAATCAAAACTTTTGTGAATAAAATTAGAGGGACAATCCCAAAACAAAACAACATGACACGATGTCTTATCCATTCAAAACAATTAACTAGTGTTTCAAGAATCAGGTAACATTTTCTAACTAAATCCAATTGTCTAAAAACAATGAACCAAAGAAAATTTTGGCACCTTAGAAATATTACTGTCTCTTTTTTTTCAAGTTATAATAAATATTTGAGTATTGACTACGATTTAATTTTTATTTTCCAAATACATACTTATATATAATTCATATTAATTGAAACTTTAAAGCACAAAATTTAAAACTAATTAAACCCATACAAACATTAACAGAGGACTTGCAGACTTAAGTGTGGTCATGGGTTTTGATTAAAAAATAATATAATTATTCCCTTGATCTGTTAAGGAATATTGCCATTACAATTGTTGCCACATGAAGAATAGATTGTCACAATCAAATAAATAATTAATTAAACCACAATATACAGTAATCACATATAATAATTATAAACCCAAGGACAATAATCTATGACACAAAAATGCTATAATGTAATGTGTTTATAATCTAGCTAATTGCAATGGCCTATTAATTTTTTTATAACTTTTACCTAATTAATTTTGATAATTTTATGGTTTGTTTGCAATTTTCTTCCTTAGATAAATAATAAAATAAATTTTATCATTTAAAAAGAATAATAATTATAGTAAAATCTTATGGATTAAGTTACACATTTCTAACTCATTCATTGTGATAATTTATGTGGTAATGATTTAAGTAATCGTTTTGATTTAAACGAACCAACTTAAAACTAATTAGGCTTTGTTCGGTTTGGGTTTTTAAAATAATTTAAACAAAATCACTTTTTCAATTAATCGTTTTTAAATATCACATTACTCATGTCACTAACTAAAATACTCAAATATTCTTTATTTTAAATTATTATTTTTTATTTTATTTATATACTAATACACTTTAAGTCTTTTCTTATAAAAAAACAGAAATAAAATAATCATGATTTTTTCAAAATCACCATGAAAAAACTATAAGATAAAAGTATGGTTTAAATTACATCCTATTTAAAAAAAAAAATCAAAAAGTTCATTGTACTCCAAATAGGATTGATAATAAATATTAATGAAAAATTAACAAAATAAAATATGGTAAAGTGGGTAGTAAGGTAGCTGTCAATTTTGCAAAAGGGACATGTGATGTTACCCCATTAAGTGTCTTTAGATTTATTATTATTTTTTTAAATTCAATTATGAAATAAATATTATTTTTTTTATTAATTATATTATTTAAAATACTAAAATATTATTTATTTATTTATTTTATTATTATATATTAATATTTTTTAAAATCATTTTATCAAAAACTTTTGGAATCAACATTGATCAATTTTTTTAAAAATAATTCACAACCAAACAAACAAGCCCTTATACTTAATCTTACCACAAAATTCCTTAAAACATTCTGGAATTACTTGCATGTGATGAGGGCCATAAATACTTATATTTTAAGTATTTGAGACAATTTGAATTCATTTTTTTCTTTTTGGAAGTTTCCCAACTACTATCAAGAGAAAACCCAAGAATGGCCAACTAATTCAACACTAGTCACAACATTGACAAACAATGTGATCCTAAAAAAAATATGTTAATAAAAAACCAATAAATATGGCATTTCGGTGAAGAAAAATAATAAAACACCACAGTTGCATAAAAATCACAATTGATGTAAATAATTTAATTTAGTTAATCAAAAACCAATAATTTAACTGCAGTAAGAAAAAGAAGAAAGTAAAAGAAATAATTAACTAATCAAGGTGGTTTGTTAGTTGTTAGGTCAGAAACATGTAATGATGAAGACAAGAGGTGGCTTAATTAGGGTTTTGCTTTAAGGTCGATTAGGCTAATTGCCTTTATATATTTATAGCCTGCAAAAGTTAATTAAAGGTTAAGTGGGGATTAGAAAGTAGATTTTGTCATAATTGCTCTACTTTGATTGCTGGTTGATTAACACTTTAATCACTGTTTCCATGTTGACAAACTTGTTTAAATAATTAATTGTAATGATGGCTTATCCATCAAGGAATTAATTATTCTTATAATCTTGGAATTTGGGCTTGAAATTTTGGCCTTTATTAATGGTGGCTGAATGCCCATGATTCTTAAAAAGATTTTTAGAGTTCCTTGTCTGTGGGAGAATTTTTTTTTTACCCAATTTCATGTTATTTTCTCTTTTTTTTACCCCATGATTAGACTTTAAATGATTAACAATAACCTTGAGAGTATTAAAGGCTAATGTGATTTTAAGATTATTTGATAAACTCATAAATATGTTTGACAATATTCTGTTTATTTAAGTTGTTAAAATTGAGAGTGGTAGATACACTTCATTGTTTCAAAGTATCATTCTTATTTGCTTCATATTATACAATCTATTCAATAAATACTTAATATAATTGATTTTATTTATACGGGATATCTTATTTCCTAAAATTATTGCGATTTATTCAAACTAGACCTAATTGTTAATAGTGTAATTATGAGTATTCAAGATTTTTCATTCAAAATATATAACCATTTTATAATTCTCTATACATTTAATTAAGTTTTAAACATCTTTATATACATGATCTTGTTTAAAATTGACCATTTTATATTTATTTTGTTTGAAATTGTTCTTTATAAATTTATTTCTGTTTGAAATTACTTCTTATACATCTTTTTTTTTTTTGAAATTTATTCTTGTTACATTTATTATTGTTTGAATTTACACCATAAGTATAAAAAAATATTTAAAATATTATAAACACGTTAATTTGTGTTTAAAATATGCACAAATTTATCTTATATGAGGTATATCTATTTTTATTTTTCTAAATTTTATTACGGGCAAAGTTTTCACTTTCGTCTTAAGATGACTTCTTCAACTCAATTCTCAAACGACTACACATCTAATATGTTGTAATTTTAGACAACGGTGCTACAAACTAAGACGACGACGATGTTGTTACTCATTCGTTTGCTTCATAAATAGATATTGTGTGTTTGTGTTGTGCCCCTCAAATCATCTAAACGATAAAGAATATTGTTGTTGAAGGCAGGGCCGACCCTGAGGTAAGTCCGGCAAGTCCTCGGGTTAGGGCAGCCCACTCCCCAGGGCAGCCCACTTGTTAAAAATATTAAGGTATTTACTAAAATCTATTGTAATTTTAAATGTAAAATGGTGTAGCTTAGTGGTTCAACATACAATCTTAAATTATATATGATTGTGGGTTCAAACCTTACCAAGAAATTTTTTTATCAATATGTACAGTAGTTATATAGTTAAAATGTAAACAATATGATAAACATTACGAGATATAAAGTATGATATCGTAATACAAAAATTGTAATATGGTAGAATCGTCCGGCTAGACAGGATTTACATCAAAAAGCGATTATCCTCTTAGTGAAAATGTGTAATTTTATTTGAAGACGAAATCAATTTATTAGTCAAAATAAGTTTTAATCCAAATCTAAAAAATAAAATATAGTTAAACCTTAGACGATCAATGATTTGAAATTAGTTATCAAAATTATTTAAATTTCGACCATAAAATAAGAATACTTTATTATACTTTGAGTTATGTTCTCCATTTAGTATTATTTGAAATATTAAAAAAATTTCAAACAAAAATAAATGTAAAAGAAAAATTTTTAAACAAAAATAAATATACAAGAAAAAATTACAAACAAAAATAAATTTACAATAAATAATTTCAAACAAAATCATGTATATAGTAATATTTAAAACTTAATTAAATATGCAATGAGTTTTATACCTATTACTTCTTTTTTTTTTTATCTTTTCTCAATACTACCAAATATTTTCTTGAAAGTAAAGATTATTACTCAGTTAAGATGATATTTGTGGTTAGTGTGATTTAGTATATTTAAGCGTTAAACGCTTAAATATTTTTGATATTCCGCTTATTCAAGTAGTTAAGACGGAGAGTATTTGATATACTTAATCATTTCAAATATCATTCTTATTGGTGTCACATTATCTAGTTTATTCGTTAAATACTTGAATATATTTGATTTTATTTATACGGGATATCTTATTCGTTAATATTATTATAACATTTTATTATAGAATCATGACTTATTCGCGTTTATAAACCAAATGAAACTAACAATGGGTGTTAATATGAAAAGGTATCCAATATTTTTTTATCTTTTCTCAACAATACAAAATATCTCCATGAAAGTAAATATTTTAATCTCGTTAAGATGGTATCTATGATTGTTCTAAAAAAGTTTCAAAGTAAATCTTTGTTTTGAATATGAGACTTAGAGTAATGTTATTTGAAAGACATTTCATAAATAAATTAAAGTTAATCAATGATTTTAATAATTAATTATATATGATAGATAATCTTCATCATTAAAATGCAAAGCAAGATATATAGTCGGTCGTGTGGGTCTTAGAGTCTTAGTGAAGCCAATTGTTTTATAATCACGCGTTTAAAGACGTGGGCCTTTGTAATCTTAATGGATGGGGATTAATTAAAGAATACACCCTCCCTAAATTATTAACTAATCATTCTCAAATCTCAATTTCTTTCCCGCGCCCTTTGTTTCATTTCCCTTTCCATTGTTAATCATTACTTTTATTTTTTAATTTAAGAAGCTACCACTAGTGGTGGTGAGACAATTACACTTTGTCCCTCATTTTTTGATTTGAATTGTTACGTTATGCTGGTTTTTCTCCGGTTTGACCGCTAGCATCGAAGATGAGACATGGATAATATTTGTGTCATCGTCCCGATCTTATCCCGAATATTAATAAACATATTTAAATATATAATATCACAAATATACGATGTCTGGGTATTCCCTGAAATCAAACGAACGGGATGATAATAGAAAAAAATGAAAGAAGTAGAATGAGACTATATCTTATCAGACTTTTGTTTCCACTTTAACTATCTAATACTCCAAAACTATTATACATATAACTTCACTTCATTTAAAAAAATAAAATAGAGGACCAAAAATGCATAGTTAGATAAGAGAATTATACAACATAATAGAACTAGATTTGAATTGTGGTGTAATTATTAATAAATAAAAAAATTATACTAGTTTTTTTTTGTTTGATTTTGCAAATAAACTAAGTGTAGTGTACTTTATTCCAACACAATGCCTTGATAAAAGGAGGCAAAATATTGAGAGGGTTAAAAAATGATAAAAGGTTTATAAAGGTTGTCTAGCTAGCTTATTGTAGTTTTTTTACCTATATTTAGATTTGATTATCCCGCAATTATTTGATTATGCCTACCCTATAGTTACCCTTGTAATTTAACAATAAGATAACATAGTTACTCATTTGTGACCTAATATAAGGGTCGATCTATGTAGGGGTTTGGATGGGTTGAAACCCACCCTGAAAATAATATATATATTTTTTCGGTAAAAACGTGGCATTACGTACCAATAATTTTTTTTTTAAATGTTCAATATTTGTTTATTTAATTATTAAAAAAATGATAAAACTTACTTTTATTCACTCGTTTTATCTAAAAAAAAAAATTCATTATTATTTAATTACACTCTATTTTTTTTAAGTCTTGAATCCTAAATCCATACTGCCTAATACAATCTTCTTTTAACCAGGAACAAACTTTTAAATTCATTTATTAAAGAAAATAAATAGTTTATAAAAAAATTGAATTTATATGATAGCTGATTATTTTATTTCTTTAAATTAAATTTATTTATTTAAGGAAATATATATATATATAATTATAATGATGCTTAATTTTTAAAGTGTTTGGATTGTCGGGTCGAGAACTATGGTTAATTTGGATATATATGTGAGAGCAAATAAATATTTAGGTTGGATTGTGGGTGACCCGCCCATAAACTTAAAACGTATATAAATAAAATTAAAAATGTTATATGTATGTTTCGAACTTGCAACCTAACAAAACAAGTACAACTCTTTAACAAACTAGGCGAACAACACTTTATATTTTTAAATTTAACACCAAATTTGATGTATGTTTCGAACTTGCAACCTAACAAAATAAGTACAACCTTTTAACCAACTAGGCTAACAACACTTTATATTTTAAATTCAACATCAAGTTTGACGAACGCAAGACATTTTAATAATATAAGTTCAACTTTTTAACTAACTAATCTATATATATATATATAATGATGCTTAATTTTTAAAGTATTTGGATTGTCGGGTTGAGAGTTGTGGTTAATTTGGATATATATGTGAGAGTAAATGGAAACTTGGGTCGGATTGTGGATTGACCCGCTCATAAACTTAAAACAGTTAAAAATAAAATTAAAAATGTTATATGTATGTTTTGAACTTGCAACATAACAAAACAAGTACAACCCTGTAACCAAGTGTGATTATGATGTGGTTTGCCGATGAATAATAAGTCGGTATCAATTGAAAGTGGTTAAACAAATATGAATCAAATATTTGATTGATCAAAGTATGAGGTCACGATGCTAAATATTAAAAATATGAATCAAATATTTGATTGACAAAGTGAAAGTGTAAGGTCACAAGATAAAAGGTTATTCAGAAAAAATATATGATGAAATATATGAAAAAATAAGTTTTTTATCGAATTGAATAAAATGTGGAATGAGAGAGTTTTATTTTTTATTTTAATATATTATTCGTGATTTATTAAAAAATTATTATTAATAAATAAATTAAACTAGTTTTTGTTGTTTGATTTTGCAAATAAACTTCACAAATGTTGAGTGTACTTTATTCCAACACAATGCCTTGACAAAAGGAGGCAAAATATTGAGAGGTTTAAAAAATGATTAGAAAATGATAAAATGTTTATGAAGGTTGTGTAGCTAGCTTATTGTAGTTTTTTTTTTACCTACATTTAGATTTGATTAGCCCCCAATTATTTGATTATGCCTATCCTATGCTTACTTACCCTTGTAATTTAACAATAAGATAGCAGAGTTACTCATTTGTGACCTAATACTATCTTCTTTAAACAAAGGCATAACAAACTTCTAAATTCATTTATATATAAAAAAATTGAGCCTATTGATAGCTGATTTTTTCAATTTTTATTTTTATTTATATATTTTTAAACTAAATTTATTTATTTAAGGAAATTAGTATGACCGCACAATAGTCACACCTTATTTGATTTTAAATGAAAAATAAAATTTAAGAAATACATTTAAACTAGTAATCCTATAGAATTAACTCATTTTCCCACTTTGGCAAACAAAACAAATTATATTTTATATTTTATCTAATTAATCATTTTTCTTTTGTAGCTAATTGAGAAGACCTTATATTTAACGAAATTGAAAGTTTTGGACAGGCCCAATGGGTTTGGTAGACAAAAACAACTAGGTCACGTGCTTGGGAAATTTTGTTTGGGTTTTTGTATTCTGTCAATTTAGCCGCCGAGAGACACTTTCAGTTTGGGATCCGGCGGTTTTGTGTGACAGATTACGATAACGAAAAGAGAAAGAGATCATGGGTAAGAATCTAATTCTGAGTATCAGTTGATTATGACTGATGATACGTGAAAAACTCCAAATTAATTGGTGTTGAATCTCAATGCAGCCAGAATCAAGGTTCACGAGCTGAGGCAGAAGAGCAAGGTGGATCTTTTGGCTCAGTTGAAGGATCTAAAAGCTGAGCTCTCCCTCCTCCGCGTTGCCAAAGTCACTGGAGGCGCTCCCAATAAGCTCTCCAAAATGTAATTTTTTCCCGAATTCTCTAACATTTCCATCTCTAGTCATAAATATGTGTACATTTTTGGCAAACCTAGCTTAAAAAAACAATTTTGTATTAAAAAATATTGATAATTTGGAGACTAGTGTTAGATAGTGAACAAATTGATACAATGGATCAAGGGACTTGATTTTTTTTTAATTATAGATCCCAGAAAATGAGACATGAGTAATGCCATAATTTAGGAAGAAAAATTACCATTTTAGTCGAATAATTGTTCATGGGTATGGTGGAAAACATGTAAAGTTATATTCTTTTGCAAGGAAAAAGAATTGAGGGATGATGAAACTTTCTTTACAAAACATATCTGTTTTAAAATACATTCAAGAGGATCTTGATGTTCTTTCTAGTTCAAAATTGAAATATTTTTGCAGCTTGATGATTTTTACTGTAGAAGGTTTTGGCGAATTGAACACTTAAACAAGCTCCAAAGCTTGGTTGGGTTCTAGATTTAATGGATTAAAACTAAGATATGGACTTCAACATCAATGTAGTACAGTAGTACAGTGCTCAAATCATGTCTTGATTAAGATTGAAGATATAAGATAACCAAGAGTGACTTTTCCCACTATTAAAATTCTATTGGGGGTGAAATTTCTGTTGGCAGAAAGGTTGTGAGGCTATCCATAGCACAAGTCTTAACGGTGGTTTCTCAAAAGCAAAAAGCAGCTTTGAGAGAGGTGTACAAGAACAAGAAGTATCTTCCACTTGATCTGCGTCCCAAAAAAACTAGAGCCATTCGGAAGCGCCTAACTAAGCATCAGGTACCAACTTTCCCCTTCACCTATTAAACCTTTTTATGTTGTTGTAGTTCATTAATTGTCAATGTTGATTTATCCTTTAACACTAGTATGTATTGTTCTGCCAAAAAAATGTGGCTATCTTAACTGCAAATAAGATTATTAGTAGCTTTTGGTCCAAATGCTGGATTAAGTTCTGAAAAATATGGGTTTATTATCCTGCAGCGGTCTATAAATCTTGATGAAAATTGGCTACATTCCATAACACCTAGAATTGTTTTTCTTTCTTCATTTTTTTTAAAGCTTTCTAACATGTTAGCATTAACTATTGCTACCATTTTTCAAGCACAAAGTCAAAACACATGACCCAACTATCAGAAACATTGAGTTGTGATCATAATTATTCTGGACCCCTCTATTCGTGGTTTAATTTGTTAAAGTTGTATTTATTCCATTGTTTGGCTTATGCTCTCTTATTTGTTCTGCATATATAGGTATCCTTGAAGACAGAGAGGGAGAAGAAGAAGGAAAGGTACTTTCCATTGAGGAAATATGCCATCAAGGTTTAGCAATTTGATTAATGTTGTCTTTTTTCATTTGTTTTACCTAGACCGGTATTTCTTTGGCGTGTCGATGTAGACTGTTTTCATGATGGGTTTCAATGGAATTCTACCCCCTTTTTCTATTAGAGTTTTTATCAATGTGTTCACCACACAATAATATGCTTTGATAAAATTAAATTGTTTGCATTTAAACATAAATTTCAAAATTAATTATTTAATCTATTTTTAGGAATGTCTTACACACCAGCCTAGAGATCTAGGATTTTAGAAGGATTGTAGATGAGGCGACAATGGTTAATGGAGATAAATGCTTACTCTAATATTCATAAGCTACTAACCTGCTAACTTATTCTTCTAATTATAATATTACACTACCCGTATAGGCGTATACTACTACTTATTACCATACTACCCTTCTACTACTATTGCTACCATTTCAGAATGGAGAAACCGTGTATAAAGCCATGTGATGATAATGAGAGAGTTGGGTCAATGTGGTCCTATATCATACTTGCTGCTTACATACATGGGAGGTTGTAAAGCAATTAGTTCACTTGTTTAGTCCTTTTTAGATGTCAATAAATTTTTCTCCTTCTTTTTTCTGCTGGTTATAGTAATACTCCCAAAGCTCATATGTATTTCTTATAATGTTGCACACATTTTGAAAGAGGTCCTAAAAGAACTTCATTGTTGGACCTTCAATTTATATCATTGTTTGAACATTTATTTGACCTATCTATTTGTTGGATCTCATAAAATTGTTATCAATTTCAATTTTGAACCAGATTTTTGTACTTTGAGAGTATTGAAGTAGAAAGCAGCATCAATGGCTCACAAATGTGGCCAACATAAATTGAAGTGATCGATCATACTTTTACTGCCAATTCATCATTCCAACTAACCATGTTCCCCATTCATTTAATTCACTCTTTAATATAGGCCTAACTTGTATCATTGTCAACCTCAACTACCCTGCCTTACTGCTTTTAATCCAAGCCTTCCCCTTTCTCCCTATTAGATAAATTGCCTTCAATATAGTCATTCTCAATTTGGTATGCTTTTAGGTGAATTACGTTTCCATTTTTCTTAACAAGATGGAATCATTGTCAATCCCCTTATCGTCTTGGGTGTGAGATGTCTTTTGTCAATGAAATGCACGACAAGTCTTCCACTTGAATAGAACTAGAAAAGTCTTATGGGTGTGAGATGTCTTTTGTCAATAAAATGCTCGATCATTCTCCCCACTCGAATAGCTATACAAGTCTTATGGGTGTGAAATGTGTCTTTTGTCAATAAAATGCACGATAAGTCTCCCCACTTGAATAGAACTATACAAGTCTTAGTACTCCCCACAAAAATTTAAGTGGAAAATAACAAGACAATTAGAAGACTTCTCCATTGTGATGCGGATTGCTTGTTTACCCCCACAATGAAGTTTTCATGATATCATAGAAGTTTCATGAGGATAACTAAGAAGAAGGCCAACTTCTTGGACCCTCAAAGTGGAGAACAACTAATCACGCAGGTCCTTATTAGTTAACAAATAAGGGTAGTTTAGGCAAATCACATGAGGGCGAAAAGTAAGAGCCCTCATATACTGGTAGGATTAAAAAGTTGAGAACGACAATGCAGAGACGAATAGAGATGATGCTTAGCTATGTCCTTAACTTAAGCTGTTAAGTTATACATAGTGATCGAAGGGTCTAATAGGAAAAATGTTGTTGGGAGTAATTGAATTCCCTTATTTTATTCTCTTCACAATTCAGTCCCTATTTAATGTACTATTAGTCTTTATATAGAAGCCCTTCATCCTATAACACTTCTCATTACAGGCAAGTGTTGTAAGAGCAAACATTCTCTCTTTGCTCTGTGACGGGCAACATGATTATGTACATTCTTCTTCCCTTCTTCTACCTCATCTTCAACCTCTTCAAGATTCTCTATTCTAGGCGAAACAAACAATGTTGCATCCTCGACTACCAATGTTTCAAGCCCTCCGAAGATCAGAAACTCAGCACCGACTTATCCGGCGATATAATCATGAGGAACAAGCACCTCGGCCTTGAAGAGTACAAGTTCTTACTCAAAGCCATCGTCAGCTCTGGCATAGGCGAACAAACCTATGCCCCGAAAGTCATCTTCGAAGGTCGTGAATCTTGTCCTACCCTAAACGACTCCATCTCCGAAATGGATGATTTTTTTAATACGGCCATAGGGAAGGTTTTAGCAAGGTCAAATGTTTCGCCCTCGGACATTGACGTTCTTGTGGTCAATGTCTCGATGTTTTCCGGCACTCCTTCCTTGTCGGCGAGGATCATCAATCGGTATAAAATGAGGGAGGACATTAAGGTTTATAATCTAACGGGAATGGGCTGCAGCGCTAGCTTGATATCCATTGATTTGGTGCAAAACATCTTTAAGACACAAAATGACCTTTATGCCCTCGTCGTGACATCGGAGTCCCTGAGCCCAAATTGGTACGTGGGGTATGATCGGTCCATGATCCTGTCCAATTGCTTGTTCAGGGTCGGCGGGTGTGCAATCTTGCTAAGTAACAAAGTTGTGTCGAGTCCTCTAGCCATGTTGAAGCTCAAGTGCCTCGTGAGAACTCATCACGGGGCGAGGGACGAAGCTTATGGGTGTTGTTTCCAAAAGGAGGATAATGAAGGAAGTGTAGGGTTTTACTTGAGCAAGACCCTACCGAAGGCCGCCACTCATGCCTTTGTGGATAATCTCAAAGTAGCATGCCCGAAGATCCTCCCCATTCGCGAGCTGCTCAGGTTCTCCATTTCCACGCTCGCGAGGAAATGGCTGGGGTGGGGCTCGTCAAAATCGGGTGGATCGAGAACAATCTTGAATTTTAAGACTGGGGTTGACCACTTCTGTTTGCATACAGGTGGAAAGGCAGTGATAGATGGGATAGGACATAGCTTGAATCTGAGCGAGGATGATTTGGAGCCGGCAAGGATGACCCTACACCGATTTGGGAACACTTCAGCTAGCAGCCTATGGTATGTGTTGGGTTACATGGAGGCGAAGAAAAGGCTGAAGAAAGGGGAGAAGGTGTTGATGATAACATTTGGGGCGGGGTTCAAGTGTAACAGCTCGTTGTGGGAGGTGGTGAGGGAAAGGAACGGTGGTGGTGATGGTGATGATGGTAATGTTTGGAATGAATGCATTAATGGCTACCCACCAGAAACCTTGGCCAATCCTTTCATGGAGAAGTATGGATGGGTTAACAGTGAGGATCCTGCAACTTTCAGTGCCAAGAAAAGGAAGTAACATGTTCTGCCTCTATTTTTATATTTGAATATCTCTCTCTATTATGGATTTGAAATTTAGTAAAAGATGTGTGAAAGTGAAATATTATTTGTATATCATTCAAGTTGTTAAAAATGCACAAATATCACAGTTTAATAAGTTTTTTGATATTTTTTTTACTTTGATGTGAGTTAT
Source organism: Impatiens glandulifera (assembly GCF_907164915.1). Classification (NCBI taxonomy): domain Eukaryota; kingdom Viridiplantae; phylum Streptophyta; class Magnoliopsida; order Ericales; family Balsaminaceae; genus Impatiens; species Impatiens glandulifera. The sequence continues at coordinate 22,649,303 of NC_061862.1, read as the reverse complement.
CCAAAACAAAAGTGACACTAGATGAAACTACAACCAAAGTATTGGGTCCGTCGAGACTCGAGCCACCCTTGTCGAAGCGAACTTGCTCCGAAAAATGGCTCGAGTCAAGTCAACTTTTCATTGGTTTCATAATATGAATAATGGGTTAGATAAATAATTTACCTACTGCACTAATATATATAACAAACATGAGATCCATACAATTAGGTTAGAAACATGCTCCAATGTGCATACACATTATCCTACACATACTCCAACCAATTATATATACACATTTGGCACACTTTCCCCATTTTCAAGGTCAAATTAAAAAAAAAAAAAATCTTCACGTATAGCTAGCATAATATTATTAATATAATATAGCAAAGTTTCAACGATATTGATAATATCCTTTTTTTATATTTATGTCGAATAAATAATAAATAAAATAAATTTATTAAAAGACTTTAAAAAAACATGTGGCTATTGGTTCAATGTATTGTGAACTATTTTTCTTTTTTTAAATAAAAAATAAAATTGAATAGTTCTTATTATGTTCATGTTCTAATTACAAAAAAAAATGAGATAGATACTTAAAAAAAAATTTTAAAATAATTTATGATATATTTTAATCAAATGTCTAGCTCTAAACTACATAAAAATGTTCTAAATGGGTCAATATTTTTGAATTATTTTGATAGTTGTAATGTTTATAAAAAGAAATTTATGTCTATTTTCAAATTTCTTTCTTAAAGTGAAACCTAGTTTTAAACAAAATATAAATGTTTTAGTAACTAAAAATAGTTCATTATCTATCCACTTTATTAAAGCACTATATCTCTATAATTTATATTCAGCTTTTAAATTTATATATATATATATATATATATATTTAAATTAGAGTTTATTTTAATAAAATTTGAGTAAAATTCATTTGATCATGAAATTTTGTAGAATTTTATTAGATCCATATCATCATAATTCTTACTTTAATTCGAACATCTTTAATAAATTATTTTTCTCCTTTTAAATAATTGACAGTAATTTCTTGCTTTAACCCATATTTTTTTACTTATGTAAATTGCAAATAAGAGAATGATATAGATAAAAAAAAAATGATATATAGCAAAAGGTAAATATATATAAATAATAAAACGATAAAATTAACAAAATATGTTGCAAAGTAAGATTCTAAAGAATTTTCAAAGTTTCTTAGTCCATTATCATTTCTGAATAGGGACGAGAATGGGTGGATCTGATAAATAATATCCCTATTTATTCTGATTTTGGAAAATATACGTAGACAAGTTTATAACCTTATTTTAAAAATATATATATATATAGGTATATATAATTTTTTTTATTATGATATATATTATAATATAATATTTTATAAAGAAATAAATTTAAAATTTTTACACGATGTAAAAATAAATAAATATTTGATGATTTTATATATTTAATTGTTTATACAGTGTTGAGAGTAGAATTAGGTAAGATCGGGTCAACTTCCCATCAAATCGAGAAAAATCGTTCCTAACAAGTGTCGTATTGAAAAACGCGAAAAATATTATAATTCTCCTCGCTAATTAAAAAACTTGAACCTAAATTAAGAATCAAGGTCCTTTTGCCAAAATGGTGATTATGATAAATTTCATTTTAAAACTATGAATAGAAGAAGTAAGGTTTAGAAATGAATAAGTAACAAAATAAAAATGTATATAATTGAAGTTTTAGAGAGAGTAGAAGGGCTTACTTATTAAAAGAGGATCGCCGGACGCAAGATCTACGGGAGAAGGCCGGCGGCATTTATAGAAACATCATCTCTCATTCATATATTCTCTTTTGACTTGCTTTTTATTAAATTCTAAGAAAGAACCAGAGAGAATTTGATGCTAGTCTCTGTCTGTCTGTCACCAGCTTCTAGCTGGGCCACTTAAGTTCTTCATTCACGCCCCTCTTAGATTTCTTTTCTTCCTTTTTGTCTGCAACCTGCTGTTCTTGTTTAAGATCTTCTTAAATCTGTCATATCAGATTAAACTATTTGATGGGTTTTCTCTGATTACTACAATCCATCCATCCTTGTATTTGATTTGAAGCTAATGAACCACCACCCACTACTGGGTTTGCAAAGATGATGAAGAACAAGATCGTGTTTTTCGTTTCTCTCTTATTGATTCCATCTATTATTAACTGCATCTTTACTCCTGTTGATAATTATCTAATCGATTGTGGTTCTCCGGCCAACACATCTGTTGGTAATCGTGTCTACATAGCTGATAACTTAGCCGATCGTCTTCTTTCTACCCCGCAACCCGTTCTAGCTTCCAATCCTCAATCGTCTTCCTCAAATATATATCAAACTGCGAGAATTTTTGATGCGATTTCCAAGTATTCATTTCCAATCAAACAACCCGGTCGTCACTGGATCCGTCTGCATTTCTTCCCCTTCGTTTACCAGAATTTCAATCTCACCACCGCAAGTTTCTCTGTCGATGCCTTAAATTTCGCCCTTCTTCGCGATTTCACACCTTCTACAGATCCCACCTTCAAAGAATACTCTTTGAATGTTACGTCAAATTCCCTAGTGATTACCTTTACCCCCTCGTCGAACTCATTTGCATTCGTTAACGCCATAGAAGTTGTTTCTATCCCAGATGCTTTGATAACAGATGATGCCACTTCCGTCGATCCACCTAATGTATTCCAAGGTCTGCTTGGCGCGGCGTTGGAGATTTCTTACAGGGTCAATATGGGTGGACCGATTGTTTCGCCGGATTCAGATACACTCACGCGAACTTGGCTTCCTGATCAGAGTTTCCTGTATCAAAAGGACCTCGCCGCGAACATGTCCAACATTCCGGCTGTTAAGTATCCTTCAGGCGGGGCTACTCCGGAAATTGCTCCTGATTCTGTCTACGGAACACTTACCCGTATGAAATCAGATGACAATCCGAACAGTAACTTCAACGTGACATGGAATTTCGATGTGGATCCTGGGTTTCAGTACCTTGTTCGATTTCATTTCTGTGATATATTCAGTCCGTCTCTTAACCAGCTTTACTTCAATGTATTCATCGATTCATGGAAGGTTGCTAGCGATCTAGATCTCAGCGTCTTAGCAAGGGCATTGGCGACTGCTTATTACATTGATTATGTTACAGTTTTGACTGTTAGTAATAAAATGAGCATTAGCATTGGACCTTCACCCATTAGAGATTTATATCCCAACGCCATTCTAAATGGTCTTGAGATTATGAAGATGAACAATTCAATGAGCAGTCTTACTAGTTTGCCTTCTACAGGTGGTTCAAGTTCGAGCTCGAATTCGAATACCCATGTTGGTCTGATTGTTGGTTTGAGTATAGGTATATTTGTGGTTCTGCTAGTGCCTGGGGTTCTCTTTTTCATGCGTAGAAGAAGAAAGATGACAAGACTTCGTTCGAAAACATGGGTCCCGATATCGATGGGTGGAGAAGGAGCTTCACATACTATGGGCAGCAAATTCTCCAATGGAACCACAATTAGTGCTGGTTTTAACATGGGGTATCAAATTCCTTTCTCTACTCTTCTAGAGGCCACGAATAGCTTCGATGAGAATTGGGTAATCGGGATTGGTGGGTTTGGAAAGGTTTACAAGGGAGTTTTGAACGACGGCACGAAAGTTGCTGTCAAGAGAGGAAACCCGAGGTCCCAACAAGGTCTAGCGGAGTTCCAAACTGAGATCGAGATGCTGTCTCAGTTTCGCCACCGTCATTTGGTTTCCTTGATCGGTTACTGCGACGAGAAGAACGAGATGATATTGGTTTATGAGTATATGGAGAAAGGAACCGTGAAGGGGCATCTATACGGGTCAGGGGAGCCGAGCTTAAGTTGGAAGGAAAGGCTGGAGATATGCATTGGATCAGCTAGAGGACTTCATTACCTCCACACGGGATACTCGAAAGCTGTTATCCATCGCGACGTGAAGTCGGCAAACATACTTCTTGACGAGAACTTAATGGCGAAAGTGGCGGATTTTGGGCTGTCGAAAACAGGGCCTGAGATAGATCAGACTCATGTTAGCACTGCTGTGAAGGGTAGTTTTGGTTATCTTGATCCTGAATATTTCAGAAGACAACAGCTGACTGAGAAGTCTGATGTGTATTCTTTCGGAGTGGTGTTGTTCGAGGTTGTTTGTGCTCGACCTGTTATAGACCCGTCACTCCCCAGGGAGATGGTGAATCTTGCTGAATGGGCGATGAAATATCAGAAACGCGGGCAATTAGAACAGATAATCGATCCAACTCTTGTGGGTAAGATAAGACCGGATTCTCTGAGGAAATTTGGAGAAACTGCAGAGAAGTGTTTGGCTGATTATGGTGTTGATAGGCCATCAATGGGAGATGTGTTGTGGAATCTTGAATATGCACTTCAACTTCAAGAAGCTGTTGTTGGGAATGAACCGGAGGAGAACAGCGCCAATTTGATTATGAACCTGTCGCAGCCGCCGCCTGAGGTTCCTGTTTCGCAGGACGCGGAGGCGGATGTTGGCTGGGCTCGCAGTCAGTTAGAAGACAATGATCTTTCTGGGATTTCCATGAGCAGGGTTTTTTCACAACTGGTGAATTCAGAGGGCAGATAGATATGATCAAATGGGATTTTTATTTTGCTGTTTTTGAGCATATATTTATTTATTATATATCATTGTATGATTCATTTTTCAATTTAAACAGATGTTTTGTTTCAATCTTACTGTTCAGATAATGGTTTGTTTTTCTGGGAATTTTTATTGTGTATGATTAAGTTTTATTAGATAGACAAATTTTATGTCAAATTTCAAAAAAAAAAAACATTTTGTTTTCAAACAATAAGGTTGTGCAATTTTTAGAAACTCAATCCATTTTGTATAGAATATTTTTAAGTCTCATCAATGCAATTTTCACAATTTATTATATGGTCTAATTAGATAAATTTTCCATTCATCAAAAATTCTTGTTCCCAGTCAATTGTTCTAGAAAACCAATTGACTTTAAAAACGAATTTCCACAACAATGTCCCACAAGAGCTATCTATGGTAGAAGAAAAACGATGGACAAACACCAAGATTGTGCAATCTCATTCAACATCAAAGTATATACGTATTCTCGAAGTTTTCATTAAACACTCAATTGAAATTGTCTTAACTTTAGTGAATAAAAAATTACAGGACGACGTCCACACAAAAAAAAATGGACACAAAAAAAAATGGACACAAGTGTCCCAAGACAATACAACCCAAGTTTGATAGATAAATACAACATAAGGTGATAAATAATTGAATGAATGAAACTAACTAGAGCATCCTTAAAAGAAAAAAAAAATTACTAGGTATCCACTACTTTAACCTAATTAATCTCACAATGACATGGTGGTCAAAATCTTTTGTGGAATTATGTTTAAAAGTTTGTTTTTTTTCTCTTTACAAGTATAATCATTTTATTAATGGACACTGAGAATGCATCAAAATTATATACGTAACGATTATGAAAACGATTTAAGGGAAAAAAGATTTTAATTATTTTATCTTTCCTTCCCAACCAACATGTGTCTCATGATCTTATATTATAATAGGATAAAACTTGAAAGTGGTGGTGTCCGTGTCCAAATGCCTTTAATTGTTCTTATCCTTTCTAATTTCTAATTTATTTATTTTTACTCAAAATATTTAACTTTATTTTCCATTATATTACTAACATTTTTCATAAAAACATAATATAACTTGTATTTTTGTCACCAAAGTTTGAAAAAACATTTTCATAGCATTTAATCAATTAAATTATATTATTTTCAATACAACACAAAATATAAGATGTTTAAAAAGTAATAATAATAGACCGATTGATGACAACAATCTGTGATATAATTATTTCTACACAGAATACTTAATTATAGTAGGAAGTTATAACATTATAAATTGTTTTTATTTATTAAAACAACTTATCAAGTTGTTTATCAAGATTTGATAGAATAGCCAAATCTCATCACCTTTTCATGAAAACATCCAGATTTTCATGTATGCTAAAAATTGGGGACTTTTATTTCAAGTTGTCATAATAATTGTAGGAAAAAATAATTTAATTGTTATTTGTGCCCTGTCTAAGTATGAAATTAAATCTATTGAATAACGACTTTCCAGATGTCCTTGAAAACAAATTATTTGAAAAGTATGTGAATCTTCAAAATCAAATTTCTTTGGATTTTTATTTCCTTTCTACACTATTTTCAATATATTTTTAAGGATTCTACTCAGAATCAACTTTTAATATTTGACATATATGCTATTTGGTTTATTTGAATATATAATTGTGTATTTTCTTAGAAAATTAAAATATTTGTAAGTAGAGTTATTTTTAGTGGAGATCGAACTCGTGTTTTATACTCTCTTAGAAACGAGCTATCCTAATGAATTATTTGTTGGTATAATTATTTATGACATTTTGTGACGAACGAAGACATAGTAGTAGATAGGGTGCATCAACATAACTTAGTAGGTTACATTACTAATAGAAATTCTCATGTCTAGCAACCATCTCCCGAAGATTTTATCAAAATTAATAATAATGATGTTGCTAGTGATAAGCAAAGTGGGCATGTTGATGTTGCTTTGGTGACTAGAGATAATGATGGTGCACTTTTATTTTATAAATTGTGTTAATGCTTGAAAATATTTGATCATTTAATTGATTTAATTGATGAGGTGTTCCCTTGAAATGGGCTATGGAAGATAGCCCATGTGCCTAATTTTATTGTTGAAACAACAAGATTGTTGGTCTCTATCGATCTATGCATGAAATTTGTTGACAAATTTAACAAATTTGTTCATAGATTGAAAAGTTTTTCAATCATACTTTATTTTTTTTTTAAATGTCTTAGTCGACACTATTTTATTTTTTAAATTCAATTTGCATTTTAAGTGGTAGAGACACTCGTAGATTATGTTACTACAAAATAAACGTAAAGAGTTTGCATGTTTCCCTGATTTTATTTATGATGTTATAAATTCTATTATGCATGATAAGTTTACTCTTTAAATGTCTAAAGTATATATAATTGGATTTTTATTAATCTGCAAAATATTTTATAAAATAAAATATAAGCAAATAAATATCTCATTCTTATTTAAATGATGCCAAAAGAGAATAAACCTATAAAAATAAAAAAACATTATTTCTCATGAATGATTATGAGTGATTACACATGCCATGGCTGTCTTCACACTCAACCTTTAACTATTAAAAGAAGATGCCAATCTTATCAGAAGAAAATGTGGACCCAATTAATTATGATAGGATATAAGTTCTACTCTTAATTTTTTTTTCTCTTTAATTTCATCTAGGTGAGAATAAATTGTAAGTTACAAAATAGGGTGGTCTTAAATTTTTTAACCAAATCACAAATGGTATATTAGTAACAAAAAAAAAAAATATAATGTCTGAGCCCGGGTTCGAACCGGGGACCTTTAGTGTGTGAGACTAACGTGATAACCAACTACACCACCCAGACAATTTGAGTATTAAACCATGTTTTATCTATATAACATAAATGAGGGGTAATTATATTAGTAATATTATTGCATTTTAATTTAATATTCATATGTGGAATCTAATGGCATATTTTTTTGGTAAAATCATATATATAATCAAGTATATATTTTGAACTATTTAGTTTTTTTTAATTCAATAATAATTTTTTATAAAATAATTAGTAAAAAAACCATCATACTATAGAGTCACTAGTAGAAAATGTATAATTACCGAGGACTCTCACTAAGAGCGATTGAATGTTCTCAGAAATATTTATTTCACCGAGAGCAACCCTCTTCTCTCGCTGATATTTGTTAAAATCACCGAGAGCAACACTTCTCCATCGTAGATAGTTTTTATTGCCGAAAGCCCTTAGTTTTAGCTCTCGGTGAAATTCTATTTTCGAGGGCCCCCGATTACGCCCTCGGTGAAATAGTCCCTAGACGCTTCCTTTCTTCTTCCTCCCGCTCCCTTTCTTCTTTCTTTCTCCGATTACGGTCCGTCCTCCGTCCATCCTTCACTCACATATCCGATTACGCCTGTCCTCCACCCATAGATCTGATTCCGCCCTCCTCCGGCCACAGATCAATTCCGCACCGTCCTCGTCAGCTTCCCGATTTCTAAGAAGAAGCAGCAAGGTACTCCCTGATTTCGTCAGCTAATGATTTGTTGATTCTCTGGATTGTTTGTTAATCATTTGTTTATATATATTTTGGGATTTTACTACTAGAATTAGGGTTTTTGTTGTTAGATTTTGGGATTTTGCTGCTGGATTCTTTGATTCGAAGCTTACTTTTTACTGCTACTTTTTGATTAGCAACTATTAGAGCACACAAATCGAATGAATATACGGAAAATGATTGGAATTACATTTTGGATCGTCACTTTCTCCGAGATGATTTTCGGGTGAATCTTTAAATTCTAAACTTTATACATCATTGTTTATAATGTAACTAAGTATTAATTGATGTTTTCAAAAATAGGTAAAAAATGAGCGGAATTCACAAAATAGGAAGAATCTTCGAATGACACATCATGCGGGGAGTGTGTCATTCTCGCAGATGACAACAAAAATGGTAAGTATATTTATTCAAAAGTAATTATAATATGTTAACTATATTTTGATAATTAACAATACTAACATTTAATCTTCATAGGAGAGGACTACGGGTATAGTGCCATCACACATTGACCTTTTCTACGAGACACGCAATAAAAAAGGAACAGGTGATGACTGTACTCGTGTGGTGGATCCCCATATATAAGAGAAAATTGTAAGTGTACTTCATATTTTACATATTTATTGATGTTATAATTAACTAATCAACTTTGTTTCTTTTTGTAGGATGTGATGCGTCAGACGCTCTAAAGAAATCCCGATATGTCTGATTATGAGCTGACCGAGAACATTTTTGGACGACAAGGACACGTGAGGACCATTAGAATGGATACGACATGAGGTCCACCCAGTTTAGAGGAGATTTGCGTGGTGGAAGCCAATCTCAACAGAGGGAGCAAGAGTTTAAGAAGTTGCGTACTGAATTACAATAGGAGAATTTGAAAAGAGAACAACTGGAGGTTGTAGTTCTTGAGTCAAAAAGAGACACACTTGAGACTAAAAGAGAAGCAATTGAAACAAAAAGAGAAGCATAAGAGATAAAAAGACAAGCTCTTGAGGCACAAAGACAAATGGAAAGACAAATGGAAGAATTTTTAGAACTAATTGGCGGCGTTTATGCCGAGATATCCTCCACTTCCACCTCCGAATCAATCTGGTATATGATACTTTTATCTTTTAATACTTTGACCGGCATATGGGATAATTGAGATTTTGGTTTATTAAATGATTGTATTTTTGAATGAATTGAGATTTAGGTTTATTGGATAATTGTATTTTTGGATTATTGAGGTTTTAATTTATTAAATGATTGTATTTTTGAATGAATTGAGATTTAGGTTTATTGGATAATTGTATTTTTGAATTATTGAGATTTTGGTATATAAAATTCGGTATTTCTAATTTGTGTATGATTTAGGTCTGAAATTATTTGGTTTAAAATAAGAAATATTCGGTTTATAATCATTTTGTTTATAAAAAAAAACTTATTATAGCCGAGAGCAATAGGCCTATGCTCTCAGTAAATAAATAAAGTTAGCTCCGAGAGCATTATAAAGGCTCTCGTTAATATTTTAAAATCATCTCCGAGAGCAGCGCTAACGCTCTCGGTAACAAATTAAAGTCATCGTTGAGAGTCGTTCATTGCTCTCGATTATAATTTATCTCCGAGAACTTAATATGCCCTCGCAAATACTTTTTCTTTTTTTACCGACAATTTTATCACCGAGACGCTGCGAGAGCATTAATCACTCTCCGTGACTTCTTTCACCAAAGACATATTGTCTTTCTCGAGAGTTTTTGCCCACCTTAAAAATTAATTTTTTACTAGTGAGTCTAAGACATATAGATAAAATTCAAGGGACAAAAAAAAAACTCTTTTCTATTATATAATATAAACAATTTTATAGAAGACTCATTTAGTTTAATGACACATATACTAATTTAATTCCCCTTAAAAATTAATCTTCACACAATCTTTTTATGACTGTTAATTTGTAAACAAAATATTGTTAAATCAAACAGGGCAAGTCAGTAATTTTGTCAAACCAGACAGACTTTTTTCAAGTCTACAAATTTGGTTCCTTAGAAAAAAAAAAATAGTTTATTTATTCATAATTAATTGGTATGAAAATATCATATTTGTAATTTGATTATCATAGTGAATATTAATTCACAATATAGTTTAAGAGGTCTCATTATATCAGTGCTGAATAAAGAATATGATCTTTGTATCTTTTTCTAAATGTTACAAGTTTCAAGTAAATTTTTTATTCTTAATTATTACTAAAATCTTGACTAAAAAGTATAAGATTATTGACTGTTAGTGAATGTCATTTTCTTAATTATTAATTTGTACAGATGATGTGAATGCTAATTTTTTTATTTTTTTATCTTAATTACATTAGCTAATATTTCTCATTAAATTTATTACTATAAAATGAATACTAGCCTTCTTTACATTTATTCAACAATTAATTAATCATATATATATATATATATATATATATATATTAACATTAAAACTTATATACCAAATTTTGTTTTAAATTAGCTATAGTTTATAATCATGGTTGTGTTTTAAAATTATATTTTAGTCTTGTTTTGGACAATTTTTTATTTACAATATATTTTTCCCATCTAAGTAATTGTCCTTTACGATTGTTTGCACTGCTTTGTTATTTCAAAGATTGAACAATATATTTTAGAAATATTAATTAAATTGAAATGTCTTAAAATAACTTTAAGACAGTTTCTCTCACAAGCTAGCTAGGCGTGCATGGTTGATAATCATAATTCATAATGACATAATGGGAAAATAATGAGAAATCAATAATTAATTATATATATTATTTAACAACAACATAATTAATTACTTACTCAATCAGATACATACAAATATATTTTAACAAAATTGTTCATATGATTTTTCTCAAATAAGAAAATAATTAATATTATTATTTATTTTGTATGAAAATTAATATCATCAACCGACCACGTCAACCTTTGCGGTACAAGAAAGCAATCGCCGGAAAACCGAGCGAAGTGCCGCCACCGTCCTGGATCCGGCACCTCCGCGGCGACTGGTCCGTTTCCTCTCCCTCCTGGTCATGGGTCTTGACCTTCCGGCCTTGCCAGTGGTCCTTGCCGGCTGAATCTGATCGCGGTCGTCGTCGTCCCTTGAGAAAGTGTAGCTTCTTAGATAGAGTTGTCTACATGAGATACTGTCCACCACTCTGACCCTAGGGAGGTGGGGTCTGGTGGTGTCACCAAGGTCACGGTGGCGGTTGGAGCTGACGGAGCGGAGGAACTCGGCGTCGGACTCGGGCCACTTGTAGAGGTTTGTGAAGGTGGCACGAGCCACCATCACCGGAGGCCGTGCATCGTCGATACAACGAGATATGCATAAAGAGGACATTGTTGAATTAATTTGCGATAACAAGAGACGGATTCAGAAATTTGAGTTAGGATGGGCTCGAGAAATCTGAGTTAAGATTGGTTCGAGAGTTTATGTGAAAGAATTGAAATATAGAGAATTTTGTTTTCGGTGTTTATAGCAAGATGATTTAGGCAGTGCTTACAATGCAAGAAAAGGGATGGAGAGAGAATTGCATTTTATTGTGTTTTTTTTAATTATAATGATACACTATCATGAGAAGGGTTGTTAGGCTCAAACCCATGATCATGAGAGAGGCACGTGACATTCCTTATAATCTAACTTAATTACATTTATATTTCAATTATGAGATTGATTGAGACTTAATTATAGCAACTTAATTACATATATAATAAAACCATTACTTTTTTCCAAAATTATTGTTAGACAAATTAGACAAAATAAAGAAGAAAAAAATTAATACGATAGTTCAATGGTAATTACACGTAATTAAAATATCAAATATTACAGATTTAAAGTTTATCATGATATTTAAAGTTTAATTCGTACTTAAAACAAGTTTATTGATCCTTCACATTTGTTAAGATGGGCTACAGCCTACAAGGCTATGTTTATTTAATTGGATCTGAAATGTTCCGGGCCCATGCAGATGAAGCCCAAATCTTGAAAGGAAATGCTTCATGGAAAGATAAATAATATTATTTAGTTTAACTGATATTTTATTTTATATTCTGCATAATTTACGAGATAATTAGGTATATATATATATATGTTTTTCCTTTTATAGAATCTTAGTATATATATATATATATATATATATATATATATATATATATATATATATATATATATATATATATATATATATATATATTAGAAAATGTGATTATAATTATTATTCCATTATTTTAAATACTAATTATTCACAAAATTTAATCTCTGTAAGTAACACAAGTAAATGTAAAACTGTAATTTGCTGTCAGTATTGATGAACATGTGCCAGCTGTTGTTGCTAATATCGTTTACTTTTATTGAACTTAAAGTTGTACACAAAGGTAGTGTTTGGTAAGCGGTATTAAATATATAGATATAAGTTATATGGAGTATAAATTGTAAGGAGGTATTAAAGGTTATAAATTATATAAGTTATTCTTGTTTGGTTGAGAGTATAAAATATATATATAAATTATATAGGTTTTATTATTGTGTGTTTGGTTTGTGGTATATGAAAGTATTAATAAGTGTAAATGACTATTTTACCCTTATATTTATATAAATTATTTTAATTATTATTTTAATATTTATATAAATAATATTTTTTTTATTAATTATACTAAACTTCATAAAACAAAAATAATAATATATAATTATCATATAAATATATTTTTAAATAAAAATATTATTATATGATTTGGATTATTTTTTATATATTTCCTTATAATTTAAATTATATAATTATATAAATAAAATTTATTTATATATTAATTAAAATTGACCCGTGTTATTATAAATATTTGTATAATATAACAATATTAATTGTTTGTATCAAATAAAATATTATTAAAAATAATAATAATAATTTTAATAAAATAATATTTGAAATTTGAATGGTATAATTAAAAATTAACTTCATAAATAAATTATATAGATATAAGTTTGTATTAATTAATAATAATATCACTAATTTATATAATTTATTAATAATAAAATAATTTTTTTTTTATTTTTTAAATTAATTATATATATGAATATTATTTTTTAATTAATATTATTAGTTTTAAAATAATTATTATATTTAATTGTGTATAAAATTATCACAATTAAATTTTTTATACTTAAAATAATATAATTTTTGTTTACAAAATAAATAAATATATAAAAATTAAATAAACAAATAAAATTAATATTTTTAAATATAAATAAATATTTAGTTATAGGTTAGTATTATTATTAAAATATAATAAAAAATTTTAATTTTAATAATTTATTAAATGAAAGGGTAAAATAGAAATATTAAATTTTATTAAATCTTATATATGTTTGTAACAGGTGACAGTAGTTACAATGTTGTACCTCTTTCAAGGTATAAATTATACTAGAATAACACTGTAGATATAATTATTAATATACCAAACAACTATTATAATTTCCTGTAGATAATGTAATCCTTTATCTATAGTATTATACTCCATACCAAACGTAGTCTTTCATAAATAAAATATATATATATATCTTTAATAAATGATAGTTAATGTACTCTATAAAACTTGTTTGAAGTGATTTTTTATTAAATATAATAATTAAATATTCTAGTTACTGGTCTTTTATATATTCCAAAATAAAAAGTATCACAAAATAAAATAAATGAGAATAAGACTTTAATAACTTCACATATCTTCGAACCAATCATACGGTTGGTTCTAGGATGAGACATTAAAAAGTTAGTTGAAGAGGTTCAAACTAGTTAGTGTGTACTGGCTCTTACGGGTTTGTTTGAAAGTTAGAGTTGAATTGAATTTGACTGAAAAAAAATAAATAATTTAAGAATGCATTTTTTAAAACTGAAAATTGATTTTTAATTTATTAGTTTATATATATATATATATATATATATATATAATTTTGAGACTTTTCATTATCAATTTATTAATATCCCGAGAATCATAATAATGGGTTCGCTTTTCTACGTCACCGTATTTATATAATTTTGATTAAATAGGTTATATAAAAATTAGTTTTAAAAATATTTATTTTTAAATAAATTAAATAATAATTTTAAATATATTAATTTTTTTAAAGTTAAAAAATAGTTAATGAAGTTAATATTAGAGTAATAAAATAATGAAACTATAAATTAAATGTTAGGATGTACTACAACGATACAACAATAGAAGGAGTTGAATATTGTTGTATTAATTTTACTTTTAATTCGATATTAATCCTGTTAGAGACTTAAAAATTTATTTATATTATTCGATAAATCATCGCAAACTCTTCAACGGTTTCAAGTGCGGAAATGCTTGCTAGATTTGAAACGTCAGATGCAGGACTGTGAGATGCAGTAAGGAAAATTAAACACAAGAGTTTTATGAATGTTCGGAGATAAAACTTCTACGTCACCCTTTTTTCTGTTTCCAGAAAAATTCTATTAGAAAACTTTGGTTTGTATAGCGTCTACACAAACTCAGTCAGAACCCAGGACTTAACAGCTACCTGTTCTGAACTCCTACCAATCACGTTGTTGTCTGTTCAACTTATAATATTGAATATACTCTCAGATATTACAGTAATTTATCTCTCAGTTTGGCGTAAATGAAATACAGAATGTACTTATGAAAGATGAGATAGAGAGAGTAAATTGATCGAGAGTTGAAGTTTGTTGTTGTTCGACTTGTTATCTGTATCTTATATGTTCGAAAAGTCTGTTCGTCGTTGTACTTTACTGCTCTTTTATTGAAGCGTAACAATTGTTGAATCTGATTCTTGGATACGTGAATTGACCGGGAGGATTCGCCGTACCGAGAATCCAGATATTTAGGGATCCACCGTCCAGAAATCCAGTAAACTATCAACAGGCATACAACCATTAGAAAGTCGACACGTATCTACGTATCATATTCGACCGTTGCTACATTTCAATATAAAATGACATCAAAGTACAACGTTGAATCACTGGATTTCTAAACGGCGGATCCCTAAATATCTAGATTCTCGGTACGACGAATCCTCCCGGTCAATTCACGTATTCAAGAATAGATTCGACCGTTGTTATGCTAATGTTAGCGCTTCTTCAACTCTGTTGTTGACGACCTTCTATCAGAGTTTCTTCAACTCTATTGTTGACGTAAGTTTGCTGTCAACATTTTTTCAACTCTACTGTTGACGTAAGTCTGCTGTCAGCGCTTCTTCAACTTTGTTGTTAATGTAAACTTGATGTCAGCGCTTTTTCAACTCTGTGTTGACGTAAGCCTGCTGTCAGAGCTTCTTCAACTATACTTACGTCAGCTTAGCTCGCGCTACCTACATATTAAACATTTGCATAACTTAGTTTTATTCAATTATCTGCGTATAATCAAAATTATGTCGTATTGTTTTTAATTATCCTAAGTTCATTTTAATCAATTAAATTGTTTTTCTTAATTCAACTTAATTAATTTAATGAATTTTTATTTAATTTTAATTAAAAAAAAAAATTAACTTAATCTAACATTAAATAATATATAAATTATGACTAAAATAATATTCTTATATTAAATAATTCTTTTTATTTTACAAATAAAATATGATAAATATTAATAATTTAAAATAAATTATAGACCAATCAAATAAAAATAACAAATCATTTAAAATAAGCTCAAAATCAAACCAACTCTCCAACTAATGATAACAATTTGAAATTGCTCAACGGTAATCGAATTATCCCGGGGCGGTTTTTTCGAGTTTGACTAGTAGTTGACCGAGAATGGTGCGGGAATGGTATTTGTGTCCCTCGTCCGAACCGCTCCGAACACTAAAAATATAATTAAATATATAAAATCAACAATATATTTGTTTATTCATTATATTTTATTATATTTTTAAGTTTATTTTTTTATAATAATATAAATTTTCAATATATTACAATATACATAATATTAAAAATTTATTTATATAATTTTATTATATAAAAAATTATTTATTTTTGAGAATATTGTATAATCGGTGACCCACGAGAATTTCCTAAAATCGAATTGGACGAAATGATAATAAAATTCTCGAAATAAAAATGGGACGAAAAAAATACATTCTCTGCCCCCAAACTAGCATTTGCTGATTTCAAACCAAATCCAATTTTTACTACTGTTTAAAAAAATTAAAATTGTTTGGAAATCAACAGCTCCCCGGAGGTGAAATGTGTTTGGAATAATTTGATTTTTTAATTTACTTAAAATTATTTTTTAATATTTTATTGAATATTAATTTAGATAAAATAATATTTTAATTTTTTTTTATAATTATGTATATTAATAAATTTAATAATAGTTATTCGTTAAAATCTAATAGTTAAGTTTTTAAAAGATATTAAAAAAAAAAGTTTCTCGTGAGGGTGATCAATGTGGTAATGACTCCAAAAGTTTAGGGACGGATTTAACATGGTGAGTTTAAATTTATCAAATTCTTTTATTTTAATTTTATGTAGGGATTCCTAGTTTTTATTTTTAGTTTTTAATTTAATTCATTACTTATTTTTCACATTTTTTTTAAAGAGTTGAATACTTATATTAATTTATTCGTTTTATCTATAATTTTTTAATTATTTTATAAGAAGGCCATCCAAAAAAAATTAACCCACATTACTATAATTTTTTAATTCGTCCTCAAACGAATCTAATCTCTCAAACACTTCTAATTCCCCCAATCCCGCGAGTAAGGATCTGTTGTCCCAAGTGAAGCTATCCCTAGTGAAGCTGTCCTTACTGTCTTATTTATCAAAACGACGTAATTTTGATAGATGCGACAATTATATATTAAATAAACCCTAAATTCTAAATTCTAAATTTTAAACCTTAAATTCTAAATTTTAAACCTTAAATTCTAAACCCTAAATCCTAAAAAATTATATATATAACATTTTATTTTAATATTCAATTTTCTCTTTTCTCTCTTATGAGACATCAAGTGGATATTATCTTGGGCAGAAGATCCAAATTGCAATCCGGCCGTGTTTAAGTTATTACAATTCTAATTTAACAAAATTACACAATAAATCAAATTGCTTACCAAAAAAATTACTAATATAGAAATGTAACATTTTCTCAAAGCGCATTGATTTACAACACTCTATTCATATTCTCCAAAAACCTAGCAAATCAAATTCAGCCTTATCGATACTTCCAATAATAAAGTTAGATCAAACAAGCCCTTAATATAATATCATTATTTGACAATTTTGGCTTGGAAGGGTATCATGGCATACATCAAAAAAAATATGATAGAGTGCAGATGTCATATATTGTTGTTTGTGGCAGAAAAAAGAAGAAAAAGGAAGAATTAAGTTGTTGAAAGTAAAGCATACGCAGCCATGCCCATCTGACAACTGACATCATACTAAGAGTGGAACCTAAGTAAGTAATCCTTCCATTTTGTAAGTTGTAACCCACGCTCCTTCCTATATTTCCCCCACTTTTCAAACATTTTTCTTAAATAATAAATCTGGACAAATATAATATTTAGTTAGGAATTTGGTCGTAAATGTATAATTTATTTATAAATCAGAAATATTTTATTTATATTTACGGATTTTATAACACGTAAAAATATTTAAGATTACGATTGGACGAGTGAAATTGGAATTGACAGGGAAATTCCAATTTCATTAAGATTGACATTAAATTACAATTCAATTCCTATGACTGAAAAAACTATAGAATTATAACTCAATCTCAATTACTATGTTTGTAAAAAAGAATATAATAAAATTAATAATTTTAATATATATTATTTATTTTATTAAAATATTCGTTTGACACAACTAATTAAGATAGCTCAAATGTATAAAAAAAATTAAGTTTCGATTTTCGTTAAAAAATATTGGTTCAACGTATTAACTTAATATATTAAAAATTAATATTGGTTCAATATTTTAACTTTTTAAATTCAAAACCAAAATATCAGTTTAACATGTTAACTTCTTAAATTAAAAAAATATATTTTAGTTCAAAATATTAACTTACTGAATTAAAAAAAAAACATTGGTTCGATATTTTAACATCATAAATTTTCAAAAAATAAATATCGTTTGAAACTTTAATCGTGTTTTAAATGATAAAATAATAAGTTATTTTGTTTGAAAAATCATTAAAAAAATTGGAATTACAATTCCGACCTAAAAATAGTGGAATTGAGAACTATAAAATTACATTAGATTGAATTCCATTGGAATTCTAATTTTCAGTTCCAATTCTTAATATTAAAGGGTCTATCAGATTTAAGAATTGTAATTGAACCCTTCAATTTCAATTCTAATTCCAATGTCAGTTATAGAGTTACCAACACACTCATATGAGATATTCAAATTAAAGATAAACAACATTAGTCGAAGGTTCATGTATATTAAAAATGAAAAGAAAAAAACCGTTTAAGACACAACGATAAAGCATAAATAAAAAAAACGATACTCAATAAATTATTAACATTGTAAATTCTCGAAAAGAACGATTAACTCTACTGGTTTTTCTTAAACGAAACTCATAACACGTCATAATAATATCATTATGAATCATACGACTACAGTCATTGAAGGTTCGATAATTTTTCTCCAACCAGATAGTCCACCAAAAAATAATTTGGTTGGTAACAAAAATATGTAAGCATGTCATATTAGCCGCATCAATCTAAATGATACGTCGCAGTTAGACTTCTAATACACCAAATGTCGTCCCAAAATCTAATCGAAGAATTACCATCCACAATGAATCTAAACTTCTCACAAAAACTTTTCCACATAGAATAAATTTTCCTCAAAATGTTACATCTTACTGGATAATTAGACATTTTGAAGAACCAACCAGACCAATCATAACCATACATACATCTGATTATCGATACTCAAAGACTATTTGGCTTTGTTGCAATTCTACTACACCATTTTAATATAAAAAAGTCTTATTAAAAGAAATAAGATCTCGAATATCCAGACCTCATTGATTTTTAAAACATTTAACCTTATCACAACTAACTACATAACAAAACGATGAATTAGATAATCCACATAAAAATTTACATATTATTCTCTCAATTTTCACCGACATACTTTTGGGGAGAGAATGAATAATGACATCATATATGTGGGCATAGATAACACATTTTTATTGAGGATTGACTTTCGAAATTATTTTACTTTTTCACCTATACAATTTACATTCTATTTTAGTAATAATCGGGTCCAACCTTGAATTCTGAACCTCAATATATTCGTCAACCTCATTTTTTTTTTATTAAAAAAGTTATGTGAAAATTATATCTAATTTATTAAAATTAACTTGAATTTAATAACTCATAATCCATTAAAATATTCTAATATAAAATTTATGTTTTTAATTTATATTTATATTTTAACTTATTTAATTATAAAAAATAATAATAAATTATTTTAAGATTATGAGTGTTTTTACTTTTGTAATAAGATTTATATATACATTTGATTTATAATTATTAAAATTAATGATAATTTGAAATAGGATATTTTTAAATAATTATTTTATTTTATTTTATTTTATTTTCTTAATAAGACTAAAATAATATTGTAATACTTATTTAAAATAAAATATATTACAAATACAATTTTATATAAATTAGTATTTAATTTAAAATTATTATTAATTTTAACCATTATAACTATAATATATATTATTAAAACATACAATAGTTTCAAAATATTTTATAATTTTTTTATATAATAAAATAAATAAGTTGAAATATTAAATACAAAACTTTCTAATAATAATTTTTTGTTGGGTAGTTTTATACTTGTTTCAACCTCTTCTCTTATGTATCAAGGTAGTATCTTATTAAAATATATATATATATATATATTTATCATACACAAAATAAACAAAAATATTATGCACATAAGTAAATTTGACACTTTATTTTTAATTTTTTTATTATTTTTTTGAAGAATTTTATCGAGCTATTGTTTAATTTTCATACATAAAATAGTAAAAACATTGTAATTAAATACGAATTAAACGAGATATTTTATTTTAATATTCCAGATGAATCCGATGAGACATATAAATATGATTCTCGAAAAAATAGTCAAACCTTGAAAAATATAAAAAGAAAAAGAAATTTAACTCGCTATATATTATTAGCTTTATCACGTGGGGCAACTTTAACACCACACACAAACCCCACTCTACATTCTTACTTTTATTTTTTATTTTTATTTTTTTAGTATGTACTACCATCTTCTTCCTGTATAGAAAATAAAAATAAAAATAAAAATAAAGTATTGTTATTATTTCATATATCATCTTCTATAACTTTAAATGACTATTTCACAATCTTTAATAATTTTATTATTTGTAATCATGGTGGAGTACATCTTATCTTATGATAAAATATATTACAAGTCATTTTTTTTTTTATTTCATTACTATTTTTTTATTTAAACAAGTATATTATTATTTAATAAATAATAATTTCATTATTTTTTTAGTGCAATTTTACTTTCAATAATCAGTGTTTTTTTTTAATTTGTTCTCTTAAGGCATGGTTTGGAATTCGGATATTTTAGTTATTTAAATAATCTATAATTTTATTTAGATGGAGATTATGACAAGTTAAAATAACTTTGGATTAAGATTATAAAAAATTGTGTTTGAATTATGATTTTTTTTAAAAATAACTTAATGAATTGTTTAAATAACCTTGTTTGAAAAAAAAAATTATAACAAGTTGAGTTATTTTGTGAAAATATTTAAAATGTATAATATATATATTTAAAAAATATAGAGAATTTTGGTATTTTATTTGATAGTAATTAACTTTGTATTTGCAGCCCGGACCAAATTAGAGCTATTTGGAATCAAATAATTTTGAATGCTGTGTACATGAATATGACACTTATATAGTAGTTTTTTAAATTATAATTAAGAACTGTATTAATTTGCAATATATTAAATGGCGGTTGTAAAGAGAATTTGTAAAGTGTTGATAATTTATTTATTTTAAATAATCTAAAAAATAGAATAATTATTGATTAAACTATTTTATATATAAAAAGTTAATTATATTAATATATATAAAACTAAACAAATATTATTAAATTTGTTAATATATACTTAATTTAAAAATAATTTAAAAAATAATCAAAATATTATTTCATCTCAATTAATATATTTTTAAAATAAATTAAAAAATTTAAATTTATCCTTCCAAACAAGGACATATAAATAGTCAACAATGCTTCTAAACACAAATTTACTTTACCTTAAACATCTAAAAAAACTTTAATTTAACACACATTATTTTCACTTTAATAAAGTATTTAAGATGAAAATCAAATAAATCATTATTTTTCTAGTTTAATTTAAAAAAATTATCATTAATAAAAATCATTTAATCAACTTCAAAGAACAAAAGAATTAAAAAATAAATAAACAAAATATCCAAATAAAATAAAATATACCTTCTCTATTCTATCTAATATTATCTCATGTATTTCTTTTATGTTTTCAACATAGGAACATCTAAATTAATAAATAAAAAAACTTATTTTAAATAAGTTTTATAAAGAAAATAATTTAAATTCATAAACAATTCACATAATTAACTTAACATAATAAATAGAAACTTAATCTAAATTTATAGATTAAACTAATATTTAATAGATACTTTATTATTAACTGTCAGAAATTATGCAAATTTGAGTTTCTCTTTATTTCTACTGGCTTTTCTTCACATGAGATCACGCTCACACTACTTTCCTGTCCAAAAAATAAAATAAAAAATCAGCATTCGTCGTCTTCTTCGTCGGGCTCAGCTCTCACTCTGAAGTTCCATAACTGTACTGGTCTTTTCTATATCTACAGCCGACGCCATTGTTGAAGCTGTTCATATTCTCGGCATTTTCAGCTTTATTCTCCACGGCCGGCAACTAGATTGAGTAAGAAACGAACTTCTTCTGTATATCGTTTTGCTATCATGATTACGACTTGTCGTTTTCGATCCAATGTTCTTTCTGTCTGTCTTCTTTTCTACATTATCGATTACTTCAACCGATTAAGCTTCCGATGATGTGAGTTGTGTTATCTTCTTTCTCTACCTGTATGTATCCTTCTATATTGACTTTCCTTCAACTCCTTGCGAGTTTGTTTCCTGGAATTTAGGGCTCTTGTTTGGATTTGGTTTGAATCGACTCAATAGGATATTATTTCATTGCGTTGTTTCAGGTGACAGTTTAGGAAATTAGTTATGGAATCTACAATGTCGCAGCAAATAAAGCGGGGAGGAGGTATAGTTTCACTTTCACCATCACAGACGCCGCGGTCAAGCGATAAGGCGGTAAGAGATCTGCGATCGGGTGAAGGGAACTATAGTGGTAAACTTGAGAAGGAGAAAGGTGTTAATGTTCAAGTTATTGTTAGATGCAGGTGAGATATATCTTAGATTTTGTATATGATTAACCAGTCTCACCTGAGTATGATCTTGTTGTTGTTTACTGAGCAAAATTTCTGAATGCCATGGATTTGCTTTGCTTGTTGTTTTTGCAGACCACTGAGCGACGATGAGACGAGACTGCATACTCCGGTGGTCGTTACTTGTAATGAGAATAAAAGAGAAGTTTCCGCCATTCAGAATATTGCTAATAAGCAGATTGATAGAACCTTCTTATTTGATAAGGTTTATTCGACTGACCATTGCTAGAGGCTTAGAGCCCGTATACCTCTCGGACTTAGATTGAATGCAGATAATATAAATTTGTAACTCCTTTAGTGTGTATCATTTTGCAGGTTTTTGGTCCAAATTCCCAACAGAAAGAATTGTTTGATCAGGCTATTTCTCCCATAGTGTTTGAGGTATTAGAAGGATATAACTGCACTATTTTTGCCTATGGTCAGACAGGAACAGGGAAGACATACACCATGGAAGGAGGTGCAAGAAAAAAGGTTCAAGTTATACACCTTTACAGTTTATGGAGAAATATTTTTGCTACAACTGATCCCTGTTCTTTGACCCTTTTTTTTCTCAGAATGGGGAATTCCCAAATGATGCAGGAGTTATTCCTAGGGCAGTTCGTCAAACTTTTGATATACTTGAATCACAACATGCTGAGTACAGCATGAAAGTCACATTTCTAGAGTTATATAATGAGGAAATAACTGATCTATTGGCCCCAGAGGAAACTTCAAAATTCATAGATGACAAATCTAAGAAACCAATAGCCCTCATGGAAGATGGAAAAGGAGGTGTTTTAGTCAGAGGTTTGGAAGAGGAGATTGTAACCACTGCCAATGAAATCTATAAGATCCTAGAGAAGGGTTCTGCTAAAAGGCGTACAGCAGAGACTCTACTTAATAAACAAAGTAGTCGTTCTCACTCGATTTTCTCCATCACAATTCACATCAAAGAGTGTACTCCAGAGGGAGAAGAGATGATTAAATGTGGGAAGCTGAATCTTGTTGATCTTGCTGGTTCAGAGAATATCTCTCGATCTGGTGCAAGAGATGTAAGAACAAATATGTGTGGTTATATTTGTTAGTTGTCTAATTATTAGTACCAAGCATGCATTTCCTTTCCTCTCACATTGTGAATCTATCTTAGTACCCATTTGGAAACACTTATTATTTTTCGTTTCTGAATCTCTTTCCAAATATAGAAACATTTGGAAACTAAATTTAGTCACAAACATGTACAAAATTACTTTTATTTCTGTATTTGGAAACGGATCGAGATACAGAAACAATAAGTGTTTCCACTAATATGGGCGTTTTAATATGCCTGTTTTGTTTATGTTGCAGGGGAGAGCCAGGGAAGCTGGTGAGATAAACAAAAGTCTACTCACACTTGGTCGCGTCATCAATACACTTGTTGAACACTCTGGTCATATACCATATAGGTAACATAAAAGTTTTTAAAACTTACGTTGACAGCTCTAGGTTTTTGTTCTCTTTAGTTCCTGCTGAAAAGCATTTATATGGAATATCAGGGATAGTAAACTCACAAGACTATTGAGAGACTCCCTGGGAGGTAAAACCAAAACATGCATAATTGCAACAATTTCACCTTCCATCTATTGCTTGGAAGAGACACTCAGTACGCTAGATTATGCTCATCGTGCCAAAAATATAAAGAACAGACCTGAGGTCTGACCTTTTTTAGCATCTGGAATTCTACTACCCACCCCACAATAGCTCCTAAGTTTTTTTGGGCTGCTTTTTATTTCAGATCAACCAGAAGATGATGAAATCTGCTGTTATCAAGGATCTTTACTTTGAAATTGATAGGCTCAAGCAAGGTTAATATACCTGGACCCTCCATCACATATAAAAATCTAATGCATTTTCATTGTTCAAGAGACAATCTTAATGCAACTGTAAACCATTTGTGTACCAGAGGTTTATGCTGCTAGGGAAAAGAATGGTATCTACATCCCACGGGACCGCTATCTTCTTGAAGAAGCTGAGAAGAAGGTTAGACCTAGCTAATTTACTTTGATGGTCAAAAATATTAATTTCATTGGCCTACTAAGTCGGTTGAAATGCCACTAATTTTATTCTTCTAATCCTCCCACTGACAGGCAATGACTGAAAAGATAGAGCGGATGGAACTTGATTTTGAATCTAGGGATAAGGTGCATGAAATATCTAATTTTACTGCTGTAGTGTTTAGGTTTATCAATTTCTATCTGGAGAGACCGTTTACCTTGTTGCATCATGATGATGCCTTTTTGCAGCACTTAGTGGAACTTCAGGAACTTTACAATTCTCAGCAACTGTTGACTGCAGAATTGACCGATAAACTGCAGAAAACAGAGGTAACAATGTCAATAAGATCTCTCTCTCTCTCTGTACCATTTATACTTCCCCTCTCTCTACAACCCTCAAACAATTATTTTTGTGTATTGCAGAAAAAGCTCCATGAGACTGAGCATGCACTATTCGACCTCGAAGAACGTCATAGACAAGCAAATGCAACCATAAAAGAAAAGGAATATTTGATTTCTAATCTTCTCAAGTCTGGTAAGTGAAGAACCAGTGTATTCCCCTGCCACAGTTGGTTCAGTTTCTTAGTATTTATCATGGGACTTACTGCTGTCAGCCTGTTTTCCATTTTTTTGTGATTTTACATCACTGAGTTATTTTTTCTTTCTTGGGGTATCATATTTCATCCTATTTGGATATACTGCTAGCTAGATAGCCAAAACTGACATCCTATCTCGTCCTATAACAGAGAAAGCACTTGTTGAGAGAGCACTTGAACTCCGAGCAGAGCTAGAGAGTGCTGCATTGGATGTCTCTGGCTTGTTTACTAAGATTGGTGTGTTTGTCTGGTCTCCTAGTTTGTAATCCTCTATTGATGCTTTAGCTACTTGAATATAATGAAAATTTACAATTTGCATTTGTCTTGTTTTTTTCCATTATAGAGCGCAGGGATAAAATAGAAGATGGAAACAGAGTTCTTATACATCAATTCCAGTCCCAGTTAACTCAGCAGCTTGAGATATTGCACAAAACTGTTGCAACTTCTACCACACATCAAGAACACCAATTGAAAGATATGGAAGAAGACATGCAGTCATTTGTATCCACTAAAACACAGGTATGCCGAAGCTAAATAGAAAAGTTTCTTTCCTCTATATGCATGTAGGATGTAATGATAAGCACACCCTGTTTTAAAAATACTCTTAGGCGACAGAGGAACTTCGAGATCGACTTGCAAAGATGAAAAACATGTATGGATCTGGCATTAAAGCGTTGGACAATTTAGTTGATGAACTTGATGGAAACTCAAGATTGACCTTTGAACATATGAACTCTGAAGTTTCAAGTCATTCATCTTCTCTAGAGGAGGTATGATGCTTTTCATTTATTTTGCTTCTCATTTTGTCGCCTCTTGGGTTAATTCTAGTCTAATACGAACTTATACATGCAGCTCTTCAAAGGAATTGTGTTGGAAGCTGAGACACTGCTTTGTGAACTTCAAAATAATCTTCAGGATCAAGAACAAAAGATAACTGGTTATGCACAACAACAACGAGAGGTAGAAGGGTTGAACAATGAGTTATAAAATAATTATAAATCTTGGAACTCATCTGAGAATAATGTCATTTTCGTTCTTTATGCAACTACTATAAAACAGGCACATGGTAGAACAATGTCAACCACTCGTTCTATATCAGACATTACAGTTGACTTTTTCCATACTCTGGACATGCATGCTTCAAAACTAAGCAAGATTGTGGAGGAGGCACATTTGGTCAATGATCAAAAGTTGACAGAGCTTGAAAAGAAGTTTGAGGTGACACACGCATAATAACTGTTGCCCTATTTCATAATTTAGTAGCAAATTTCTTCACAATGAGTTTAATACGTCGTTTTACTGTGTCAGGAATGTGCCGCAAATGAAGAGAAACAGCTCTTAGAAAAGGTGGCAGAGCTACTAGAAAGCTCCAATGAGAGGAAGAAGAAACTGGTACACTTTATCTACTTTTGATGTTGCTAATAATTTCAACAACTATACCCTTCCTCTCCTACATAATCATTAGAGCTTGTTTGACGTTGGTTAAATTTGGGATTATTTTCATAAAAAAAGAATTTGTGTTATGCGTTGGTATATATGTTGTTATAATGATAATTCTGAAGATCTTTACATCCTTTTGGGTTCCCTCAGGTTCAAACAGCAGTCCATGGACTTAGAGAAAGTGCATCAAGTAGAACTAACAGCTTACAGCAAGGGATGATAGCTATGCAAGACACTAGTTGTTCCATTAAAGGACAATGGACAGTTTACATGAAAAAGGCAGAAGATCATTATCTCGAGGATACTGCTGCTGTAGAAAAGGGAAAGAATGACTTGGCAGAAGTTGTACAAAGATGGTATGAACAAGCAAGGCATATTAACAGTGTGTTCCAATTATTTCGGTCAATCTGCATACTCTGATTAATCATTATTGCATTTCATTGTCAATTTGACATTAGCTATGTAAAGGCCAAAATGGGGTCAGAGCAATGGCGGAATGCTCAAGCTTCACTGCTCGGTCTAGAGAAAAGTAATGTCGCCTCTCTTGATGAAATAGTCAGGTCTGCCTAAAACAACTCTCTTGGTGTCAGTCATAGTTGAAATTATTTTCTGCTCATTTTTCTTTTACTTCATTTGGCTTTGCAGGGGAGGAACAGTGGCTAATGAGACTTTACGAGCTCGTATTTCTTCTTCTGTAACATCTGCATTACAGGACGCCGAAGTGGCAAGCCAGGATCTGCTCACACCTATAGATTGTACGGCTTTCATTTATTTATTCATTTTGTTTTATTACCATAAGCTAACGAGTGGAAACACATTTATAGATTCGTTACAGCTTGACCATGACGCGTGTGCAAATGTTGACTCCATGATCGTGCCTTGCTGCGAAGAACTAAGGGAATTGAAGAGCGGTCATTACCACAAGACAGTGGAGATAACTGAGAATGTTGGAAAATGTCTTCACGACGACTATATGGTAAATAATAAGAACACTTTCAATGTCTTTTTCTCCATTGTTCTAAAAAACCCGCGTGTTTTGTCAGGTTGATGAAGCCTCTTGCTCGACACCGAAAAAGAGGTCGTACAATCTACCGAGTATGACATCAATCGAAGAGCTGAAAACTCCATCCTTCGAGGAGTTACTGACGTCATTCTGGGATTCGATGAAAGATCAATCAGAAATAAACGGGGATATGAAACATAATTATGACGGGGATTCGAGAGTACCTCTAACTGCTATTAACTAAAAGTTGGAGGTAGATAGATAGAATGAAACAATTAAAGAAGAATTCCTTTTACTCTTTTAAGAAGAAATATATGTATATATATTTTTTGATTGTTTGTTTGTTTATTTCATCAACTCTTATTTGTTTGTGTGAAAGAAATGGATTTCCTTCCATTTCATTCTCATAGGAAGATGATTTTCTTCTTATTAATTAATTTACTTATAGAGGCAAAAACACATGTAATTCTTTGCTAAATTGAAATTCTTTGAGTGGATTTGTGCAATGACATTTCTTTTTGCTATCTTTTAATCAATAATACTGTTTCATGCATAATCCAAAATATAGTTAGTGGAAAGATATTTTATTTCCTATTTTTCTATGAGAAGGACATTATAATATTATGAGATATCAACTTGTTAAAAAAAAATAGAAAGGTGGTAGTATCTTTTTCATAAACAACTGTTGTAGCATTGAAAACTAGAGACAATGAATATGAAGTAAAATAATAATATATATATTATTTTATTTGGACTTTGTACAAGGAGAAATGACAATCCAATTAAAATGAATTTCATCTAAAATATTTATGTATAAAATATAAAGAAATAAGTTCATTTTATTTGTGTATTGGAGGAAATAAATCAAACACAAAATATGAGTATCTAAATAAATAAATAAATAAATAAAAACACATTATATTGCACATATGTCTATATCATAAGATCTCAGGAAGGTAAGACTAATTCCCCAACCACTTTGAACGTGCTCACAACTCCTACTACACCAAGAACAGAAAATCATATCATAATTGCAATTTCTACAATTAAACCGACAGATAAATCATTTGTTTAAATATTCTAGTTTTTTTGTTGTATCTGCCGGGCCTGCAAAACATGGCCACCATGTCTGTTACAAACAATTATTTCATTTTCTATTTCAATTAACTAACTTTTATCCAACCACTCTCAACTCAATACACCCTTAATTCCCTTTTTTCAAATGAAAAAATAAACCATTCTTCCCTTTCTCTGCATGTCCTAAAATCCCACCTCTAGAGAACCAAGAAGAAGAAGAAGAAGATTGACAATGGAATCTAGAGACAATTCGGTGAGATGGATTCTAGAGGGTCTCGAGGTTGAAAAAACCGATGACGACATCTCCATTCATATCGAAACAACTCCGTCATCTACAAAGGTAATAAGCTCGGTTAAGCATGGAAACCGTCCTAAGATGTCTAGAACACAATCCGGAGCTGAAAGGGGATTCAAGAGTATAAGATTCCTCGATATGACAGCAGGTAAGGAAGGAGACGGTTGGAAGAAGATCGAGAAACAGTTTAATCTATTTGCAGTTCAAGGACGACTCTCCAAAGACATGTTTGGAGCCTGCATTGGTAACTAACTAACTAACTAAAACCTCTAATTCTTTTCTTACTTGATATCTTATTCTCTTATATATCTAAAACTTTCTTCCCCCAAAGGAATGAAAGACAGTAAGGAATTTGCTGGAGAATTGTTCGAGGCATTGGCAAGGCGCAGAGGAATCGATGTTGAAGAAGGAATCACAATTCAAAACATGAGAGAATTCTGGGAAGACATGTCTAATAAAGATGTTGATGCCCGTCTCCAAATTTTCTTCGACATGTAAGTAGTGAACATGGCCTTTTGAACGTTTATGGAACCGGGTAAATCATAATAATAACAACACTACTCAGGTGTGACAAGAATGGAGACGGGCAGTTATCGGAAGAAGAAGTCAAGGAAGTGATCATAATGAGCGCAGCCGCAAACAAGCTGTCGAATTTCAAGCAACACGCAGCAACTTACGCAAGTTTAATCATGGAAGAACTCGACCCAGATCAATTAGGCCACATAGAGGTATCCGAAACTCGAACATTTTGATCTTTTAGACAAGACTTTTTCGATTGAGCTTCTCTTTTATTGCGATAACAGATGAGACAGCTCGAGATTCTACTGAGGGAGATGGTAGGATCCACTTCCGTCGAGAGCAACAAAGACACCATCGCCAGGAGAACGAAAACGCTGGCGAGAACCATGATTCCCAGACGATACAGAACTCCGGTCAGCAAATTCTTCTCGATTGCTAAGGAAGCAATTCAAGATAATTGGAAGAGGGTATTGATTCTTACATTTTGGTTGGCCATAAACATAGCCCTGTTCAGTTGGAAGTTCAATGAATACCGGCATAAAGGGGTGTTTGAAGTCATGGGTTATTGTATCTGTTTCGCCAAAGGTGCTGCCGAGATTCTCAAGTTCAACATGGCTCTTATTCTCTTACCTGTTTGCCGAAGAACACTAACGACTCTTCGCGAGACGTTCCTTGGACGTTTCGTTCCTTTCGACGATAACATCAACTTCCACAAGATAGTTGCTCTTGCTATTGTGATCGGAACGTTTATTCATACGCTGATGCATGTGACTTGTGACTTTCCGAGAATAGAATCATGCTCACCGATCAAATTCAATAGGATTCTTGGGCCTGCGTTTAACTACAAGCAACCTAGTTACGAAGAGCTTCTTGAGAGCATTCCGGGTGTAACTGGCGTTCTTATGATTATTCTGATGAGTTTTATCTTCACCTTGGCTACCCATTCATTCAGGAGGAACGTCATAAAATTGCCATGGCCCTTGCACCATTTGGCTGGATTCAATGCCTTTTGGTATGCACATCACTTGCTGGTCATCGTCTATATCCTTTTCATCATTCATGGATACTTCCTGTTTCTCACCCACCAATGGTACAAGAAAACGGTGAGTTACCATCAACAAACATATTAATATATGGAAAACAAATGTTTGGATTGGGGTTAGGAAAATGGGTTAAATGACTTAATAAAAAAAATATTCACGGTTTCTAATCTGAATCTGGATAATCCGGATTCAGATTCATAAAGTGTTTTCCAAATGGATAATCTTTTCTATACATGCCCTTGCAAACTTAAGTACTTCATTGCTCTACAGACATGGATGTATGTGGCAGTACCTATACTTTTGTATGCTGGCGAGAGAATCCTTCCATCTGTCAATGATAAAGATCATCGTGTTACAGTCATCAAGGTTTGCATCAAAACCGCTTCCAAAATTTTGCCTAAGTGAACACGAATGAGCTACATTTCTCTAATTTTTTTGGGTAAAAAAACTGTGCAGGGTATAGTGTACAGAGGAAATGTCTTAGCACTGCACATGAGCAAGCCTAAAGGATTCAAGTATAAAAGTGGGATGTATCTCTTTGTCAAGTGCCCAGATATATCTGGTTTTGAATGGTAATTAAATGATGAACTAATTATATGATCTTAATTTCTGTTTCATCAGTCAAAAATCTACTTATCAGCTAAACAACTTGTACAGGCACCCGTTCTCCATCACTTCTGCACCAGGAGATGACTATTTGAGTGTTCACATCCGTGCATTAGGTGACTGGACCAATGAACTGAAGAATCGTTTTGAACAGGTGAATATTGTTTCCTGGTTTGAACATGCTCTCAAATAATCCATTTAAGTTGCACAAAAGATACAAATAGACTGTTGAACTTTTGATTGACTCATTGAACTTTCACATGCTTATTTCAACACCATCCAAGAAACCACAGTTGGGATACTAACGGAATGAGATTATTTTAAGAAAGAGGGTTATTACCCTAGTGTACAAGTAAGATTGACTATTAGAGCCAATCAAAAGTTGAAGGTTATTTGAACCTTTTCCCCTAATTTTTATAATCCTCAGGTTTGTGAAGCTTCGACTGCACAAGAAAGGATGGGGCTGGTCAGAATGGAAACTAAAGCATTTACTGGCTTAAACTTTGAAGAGACACAAGAAGGGTGAAAAGAATATTACATGAAACTAATCATATAATTTAACTTTTAAGATCTGGACCTTATAGTCTCCTCCATTAAGCAGGTATCCAAGAATTTACATAAAAGGGCCCTATGGAGCCCCAGCACAAAGCTTTGAGAAGTACGACATTCTTTTGCTCGTTGGCCTGGGAATTGGAGCAACTCCTATGATTAGCATAATCAAAGATATCCTCAACCATGTCAAATCAAGTGGCGTGGACCCAGTAAGTTTGAAGTTTGATCAATATATAGTTACACATGATGAGGGAAATCAGCTAAAAAAACATGGTTTGTTGAAACTAATGCAGGAAATGGAACATGCTCAGCCATCAGAAGACAACAAAAGTGGACCAAAAAGAGTATATTTCTACTGGGTGACAAGGGAACAAGGATCATTTGACTGGTTCAAAGGAGTCATGGATGACATAGCAGACTATGATCGCGATGTAAGAAAATAGTTCAGCAAAACTAAGAGTTGTCTTATTTTGGTATTTGCAAATGTATCTCAAGCTCGCTCACTACAACCATTTCGTTGATGTATATTTGATGATGCAGAATATAATAGAAATGCACAGTTACTTGACTAGTGTATATGAAGAAGGAGATGTTCGATCTGCTCTCATCTGTTTGGTGCAATCCCTCCAACATGCTAAGAATGGAGTGGATGTCGTTTCAGAAAGCCGGGTAAGAATATAAAATCCATGTCATGAATTCCTAATAGTTTAACATCTAACATGGATTTCCAACAGATAAAAACACATTTTGCAAGACCCAATTGGAGAAAGGTGTTCACTCAATTGTCAACTGCACATGCGGCCTCACGAATTGGTGAGTAAAAACCACTATTTGTAGTATCGCTTCTTTGAGGCTGTTAGAAATGAATAAGAAGTTTGTTTTGTGTGTTTGAAGGTGTATTCTACTGTGGAAGTGCTACACTTGTTCAACAATTGAAGGATCTCTGCCGAGAATTTAGCCAAAACACAAGCACCCGCTTTCAGTTCCACAAAGAAAACTTTTAAAAATAACATATTTTTTTTTTGTAGCATATTATTTGCATATTTAGCAATTATTTCTGTAGGTATGCCTGCTGCCTATGCCTTTTGGTTTTCCTATAACACAATGAATAGAGAGGTATAATGATGCTAAGTTTATGAAAGAAGTATTTATGTAGGTCAGTATTGGCATATCCTTGCCAAAAGCACAGCTAAATAATACACAAGATTGATCTGCTCTTTTTTATACATCAACTAACATATTGCTCAACTATATATGCTTTGAATTGACATGATATAACTTGAGTATATATGCAATGTGCATGCATAGATAGATAGCAAATGTGATCATCAAAAGAGTTATAGAAACAACAGAACAAGTCAAGAATATGGAAGAATCGTTGATAAAATGCATGGAAGTTTCAATATGAATGAATATAGATGGTGAAAAGTAGAGACGTGTTTATAAATTGATAGATAGATCATGCGCATAAAATGAATTCTGATCAGTAGTAGACATTAAACATACCGTAGATTAGATAGACGAACAGAACACCGATTAGCAGCAAATCTCAGGTTTCGAATTCACTCCAGTTGCCCACCGCTAGCTACGCAGATCGCCCGCGTTCGACCCTAGTACTGTCGGACAAAGAGCTCTTCTGAATGCATTTATATAATTTATTTATTTCTTGTTAAT
The DNA here is from genome assembly GCF_907164915.1 of Impatiens glandulifera. Classification (NCBI taxonomy): domain Eukaryota; kingdom Viridiplantae; phylum Streptophyta; class Magnoliopsida; order Ericales; family Balsaminaceae; genus Impatiens; species Impatiens glandulifera. The sequence continues at coordinate 22,615,770 of NC_061862.1, read as the reverse complement.
TTTTATAGTTCTTTATTCTATTCTTTTTATTTCATAATTATAATTTTAAAATGTATATTTTTTTAAACAAAAATAACTTATTATTTTATTATTTAAAACATGATTAAAATTTTTAATCGATAATTTTATTCTTTTAATTTAGAAGGTTAAAATATCTCTGTCTTTTTTTATAAAAAAATTAGTAAGTTAACATTTTGAATTGGTATATATTTTTAATTGAATAAGTTAATATGTTGAATGATTTTTTGTTTTAAAATTTAGAAAATTAAAATGTGAAACAAATATATATTTTTTAATCTATTAAATTAATATGTTAGAACTGATTTTGTTTTAATGAAAATCGAAACTTAAAAAAATTTATTGAGAGAAAGGTTAGAGTAACTATTAAAACTTTATAACAAAATATGTATATAATTGATAATTAGGAAGGAGAGAAGGAAAAAGTTACCCCTAAAATTGTGTTAATTTCTTTGCATAATGTCCCACATTGGACCAGACTAACTCTATGAGAAGAGATCACTTATCATGACCGTGTTTAAGCAATTTTATTATCGGCACACATGTTTTTGGAGGTTATCACTTATCATTATTTGATAGCCCTATAAGAGCCTCTCCAATGGAGCTGCAAAATAAACCTAAAATGGGATAGCAACTCTAATAGTACGCAAAACGGAAATCAGAAATGAGATATCCCATTCTCCCTCTCCAAATACGTTGCTCCTGTAGCAGATCGTATATATATTTTTTTTTACGTTTTAACCTTGAACTTTTATTTCATCAATTTTATATATTAAACTTATTTATATAATTAATTTATATATTTTATTTATATTTTAATTTATTTATATTTTAATTTGTTTATATGTTTTATTTATTTATATGTTTTATTAGTTTATATTTTATTTTTATCCTATATTTTATATTAAGCTTATTTATATAATTATTAATTATCTCCTTTTTATTTGTACGAAATAATTTTTTATTTCAATCTCATATGTATTTTTTTGTGTTCGTGTATTGTAATTTTTGAATTTTTAATAAATTTTTATAATTAATTTATATTTAAGTTTAAAATTTTTGGATGATATTATAATATTGTGGTGTAATTTATAAGTGTGTAAAATATATGGGTGATATTAAAAAGTTATAAAAGTTGATGTAAGAAAGAATATTATAAGAATATTCTTTTAGGTTTGAGAATGAGTTTTTTGGTTGGAGAAGAATTACTGTTTGATGTGACATTTGTTTATATTTAATATAATTTTGTTAAGATAAACTAATTAACTGAGAACACAATTTTGGAATATCGATTTGTCAAGAACGAGATGGCAGAAGCAAAGAGAAAAAATGCAGATTTTGACGAAAATAAAAGCAAATGTGCTGAAGTTATGGGGTCTGAAATTGCTGAGTCAAGCAGATCAATCAACATTGGATGCGGAATCAGCTATTGAAATTGTAGAAATGATTGGTCTAATGGTAAGAAATCAAGGGTTTCGACCGAGGAAAATCTTGATATTAACGGTCAAAATGTGAAAAAAAACTGAGAAAAATGGGTCTATGTTAGAAACTGATTCGATCGAAATTACAATCGGGTCTGGTATTGATGCAGCTCAGGGTCAAGACGTAGAACTACAATGCAAGAATGCAGCTTATGAAAAGACTCATGAGATTTTACAAATTCAAATGCTGAAACTAGGACCGATGTAACTATTGGTCTTTCAACTGATATTTTTAAACCGTATGCTGAGGATTCTGGATTCAGACTTGAAAATGTGACAATCGAAATTAATTCTAGGTCTAAATCTGAAGTTGGTATGGATCATAATATGAGAACAAAAGGTGAGCACATGAGAAAGCTAAGATATTTACAACAAAGCCCGATACAGAAATTAGGACCAAGGGTCCCATAAAACTCGGTTCTCTTACAACCGAGAATGATAAAAATATCGGTCCGAATTTCAGAACTGGCCAAGTTGATAGGTTAAGAAGAGACTCCTGTTGAAGAACAAGAAACTGCTGACCAAGGAAAAAATAAGACACAAAATGATGACATTCTAATGAAGATAGGAAGGACTGAGGTTATTAGAAACTCAGGTGACAAAAGAGTTAGATGGGCTGATCAACCTAACTAGGCAAAAAGCGATAGTACTAAGGAGACGATTCCATCAGTCACTACAATCCCTGTTGTTGATTGTAATGAAAACAAAGGCAATGTTGGTGATAATCTTCCTAAAGATACAACAACTCCTTCTAACAACACTGTTATTCCTCCCGCCTGGTCTATGAAGAAAAATGAGATTGCTAATCTGACAGGTCTTAGGAACCAACTAAGGAAATTATTTTTACAAATCAAGAAGCAGGAAATTACTATGGAGAAAGTAAGAAGTGATCAATTGAACATCCAGTTCAATATTCACTATCAAAAAGACTAGAACAAATTCAACAAAGATTAATATGATGAGATAGTCCAATGGTCGGTTAATACCATGAGGGAGGTCTCAAAGTGTAGCAAAACGATAGTGTATACTATCAGAAATAATCCAAATAAAACATGGAAAAATGACCAGGTTTGGGGTAATAGGGCTGCACTTGATCCAGAGAAGGGAATATTCTACATAGATACTATGTTCCTAAGAGTAATCACCCATTATCCATACAGATTTGAACTGCTTCCGAAAATTGAAGAAATATGCATGAAAGCTTGGGATTCTGTTATTATTGGGAACTTTATGGGCAACACAAAAGTTCCTTATCTAGGCGTGAAGACAACCCTTATGAATTAATGGGAAAGTTCTGGACTTGAAAGAATTACAATTAACGACCACAAATTGTATTTCATATCTTTTAGAAACGGAAGCAAAATCAAGCTAATCATCGAAAGCGAATACACTTTTATTGAGGGACAACGCTTTAAACTATACAAATGGATTGAGGAATTAAACACTAATCATAGAACACCCGGGCTTGAACAGATATGGGTCAATCTAAAGAACATCCCTCCACATTTGTGTAATTCGACCGGCCTTGGCTATAGAGCAAGGCAAGGTAGATGCCGCTTAAGACTTGGAGTTCGAAGTGGCATGGATCTAATGAGCTATTCCTCTCCTCCTTTATAAAAAAAATAAGGCAATTGCCCACTAATCCTTATGTCCTGAGCCTGATTTTAATACTTCTATCTAAATCTAATATAATAGGAATCCCGATCTTAGAACATAATCTTTTTCTTAGCAAGAAGTTCATTTTATCATTTTCTTAGAATATTAAGCAGACTTTAACTCATTTCTCCCTTATAGTATCAATTCTGACAACAAATGCGAATTATGTAGCAAATGTCGCTGATGTTTGATCCATCTATGGAAGGCTACGAAAGAGCCTCTTTTGCCAGGGTAAACGTTGAGATTCACCCAAGAAGCTCTCTTCCGCTGAATCTGGAGCTTAATGATAGGCTGTGAAATATTTTCGAAATTGGTGCAAGGTATGAATGGCGTCCGAATAGATGTGTGAATTGCAATACATTCACTCACTCAACAAATAAATTCCCTACGAATAATTCTCAAAATGTCAATCTAAACAATCATGCAGCTATAAGAAGTGAACAAGATACCGACAAGGGTAATTAGAACATCAGAACTGGAACAACACAAGAAGCATCTGTCAATGTTAATATTCCTGAAGATAATCAAAAAACGAACCAAGTCCAAATAGAAACTTTCAATGAAGGTAATAAGCTTCAGGCTAAAACTAAAGAAGTTATACAGGCAGAATGTTACAAAGTTGGAATTCAAGAGCAGAACAAAGCTAAAGTCCAGATTAGGGTTAAAAGGAAAATCACAAAAAAGATGAAATGGATAAGGGTCTAGAAGAATGTTGTGAACCAAAGTTGTGGTAATAATCAAGGTATGTATATTGGTATTAAGGGTTATGATCAACACAAGGTTAAAAGAAATGAGGGTCTGGGTTAGAATCAAGCGTCGGTTATGGGTCAAGATCAGCACCAGGCTAAGAGTCAGAATCAAAAGCTAGCTATGGGTCAAGATCAACACCAGGCTGAGGGTATTGAGGGTTTGGGTTAGAATAAGGGTATGGGTATACATAGGGTCTGGGTTAAAAACAGAGTTCATTCGTGGGTCATGTTTGAGAAGGTATTGGAAACGTTGAAGATGATGAAGGAATTATTCAGGGTACCAAAACTATCGGTCCGAACTGTGCAGCGTTCCAAAAATCCAATCCTAACCAAGAGAACACTGTTATCATCGGTCCTAGTGATGAGATACCCAATAGTACTGGTCAAAACCATGCGGGAAAGATCAATCAATGTTGTAAAGACCATTAATCCCAAGAGAAGAGTAAAATTAAACCTGATAAAGAAAACCAAGATCCTCAAGCCATAAGTGACCGAGAAAAATAGAACCATAGCCAGATAACATCTCAAATTGTGGATTAGGACCGAGGGATTCATAATCTGAACCGAGAAATCCTAAGCCCTCAAAACGTAGATTAGGACCGTGGAATTCTGGGTCTCTATGAAGCAAGTAAACCATGTCTTAACCAAGAAAACCAGAAGCTACACCAGGGTGCTAAAAATGCCATAATCAAGGGTCAAGACCGAGCTTTTCAATGTTCTCATAAAGCCACACCTCTAGGCCATGAGTTACCCTCACATTGCTGGAAATATAAGGATAGAAAAAAGAATAGATCGGAATATATTAAGAATCAGAAATGAACAAGGAAGTATTGGACATAAGACTACTTTTCTGGACTATGACCAAGAAAATCCAAGGCTCAAAAATGTTGAATTTCTTGCTGAATCTATTGAACGTGACCTAGAAATACTTTAAAATTTTAAAAATTTAGAATTGAACCTAAACAAGAGAAATATTGAAGTAGAAAGTTTAAGCTCCGAAGTGAGTCAAATCAAAATAGGAACTGCTTAAGAATCTAGCAGTGAGGAAGTCCAAAGTCAAAAAAGGCCAAACAGAAGAGAACATGCGGACAATCACAAACAGAAAGAAGGGGCTACTAGCATTGGTGAAGTTGATCCAGATGCAACAGATCCAATCATCGATGAGTATGAATTTAAAAGAACACAATCTGTAGTCATTGAAGACAGTGAGGACAGTGATGCATACGACTTAACTAATGATGAGACAGATCATGTAGTACAAGACAGTTTTGAAATGCAGAAACCAAACCCATATATGCATTCATGAATATCATAAATGGAACATAAGAGGTCTTAATGATCCTCTCAAATGCAAAGAAATTAAGAGAATTATTGAGAATCAGAAGGTTACAATCACAAGGATTTTGGAAATGAAAGTCAAAAGTAATAATGTTGACAAGGTTTGCATGTTGTGCGTTGATAGTAGTTGGGAACTCATTCATAATTCGAACTCGAGAACTTGAAGAATCTGAGTTGTCTGGGATCTAATGGTTGCCGAAGTCAAGTCACTTTTCTTCAATGATCAAACAATACTGGTTGGGGTCAAGGAAAAAATCATTGGAATTGAGTTCCAACTTGCTATCGTCTATGGTAGCAATTCCAGTACCGAGAGAAGACTACTCTAGAGTTGTCTTAGGAACTGGATTGATGGAGATAAACCTTGGGTTGTCCTTGGTGATTCTAATGCTACGAGGAGCAAAATTGACCGAAGCCTGGAGTCTGATATTACCTAATATATGATTGTTGAACTTCAAGGATTGCATCAGATACATAGGATGCATCGAACCAACCAAGTCAGGGAACTTCTTTACATGGTCATCAACTCGAGGAGATGGACATATTCGGAAAAGAAGAATTGATAGAAGTCTTTTCAATGAGAATTGGATTTCTCAATTCCCGAGAATCCAACTACACGTTTTGAATCTTGAAATCCCGGATCATAGCCCTATCAAACTCTTCTGGGAGAAGGAGAGCTTTAAAAGTCCTTTCAAGTCTTTAATTTCTAAATGGAGAGTAATAATTTCAAAGATATACTAGGTAAAGTGTGGGCCAAAATGTGGAGGGATCAAACATGTTCAGGGTCTTAGAAAAGCTTAGACTTCTAAAAATCAAACTGAAAAAGTTTGACAAAAAAAGTTCAGTAACATCTCCAAACGAGTCCAAATAGCCAGAATTGAGTTAGAAGAAGTCCAAAGCAAGTTACTTGGATTCCCTTGCAATTTTAGAAAATTTGAGCATATTAGAAGAGAATTTTGTGAAATAGAAGTTAAGGCAGAATTGATTTTCTCTCGGTGACAAGAATACCGCATTCTTCTATCAGAAATGTATGGTTAGAGGAATAATATTTATAAGTTAAAGAATGATGATGATGAATATGTACAGGGACAGAAAGGGGTACAAGATTTTGTCATCAACTGCTATAAAAAGCTTATGAGTACAAAGAAAGCGCAACCAAGTCATTTGAACACCTTATACTAGATTATTGATAAAAGGGTTATATTGAAGACAGTCAAGATCTAATCAGGGTTGTCACACAGGATGAAGTAAAAGAGGATATGTTCAGCATCAACGGTAATAAAAGCACAGGTCCATACGGGTTTAATGCTCAATTATTCAAGGAAAACTGGTCGGTTGTGGGTCATGATATTATAGAAGGGGTTCTGGAATTCTTTAAGAACATGAAGATGCTCAAGTAGTGAAACACTACAGTCCCGACTCTTATACCCAAAACCTTAGTTCCCGAAAAAGTTCAAGATTTCAGACTGATTTCATGCTGCAATGTCATTTACAAAATTATTTCAAAAATTATTTCAAAACAATTTAAAAATGGCATTGGTAAAATAGTTAGTTTAAATAAATCTGCATTCATTCCCCGGTCGAACTATCTCACATATCATTCTGCTCATGTAAAACATCCTCAAAGGTTATGGGAAGAGAAAAATATATTTGAGAGTGTCTTTCAAATTTGATATATAAAAAATGGAAAGCCATTCAGGACTTTATGGTCGTATCGGGTTTTTTCATGATTTTTATAAAATGGATCATGCAATGCATTTCTACCTCTCGTTTTTTAGTTAGCGTCAATGAGATCCATAGAGACTACTTCAAGGGTGAAAACGGTGTGCGATAGAGAGATCTCCTATCATCTTACCTTTTCGTCGTCATCATGGCGATCTTTGAGAGCGTCTTTGCGACGTTCTGAAAGAATCAACCATACATCTTCCACCCATTCTGTGAGGAGGAGGAGATGACCCATTTATGTTTTGCTGATGATTTGTTCATTCTCGCGCATGCTGACGTTAATTCCTTAAAAACTGTAAGAGTTGCACTAACATTTTTTTTCTTCTGAGGTTACAAGTTTGACTATCAACGAGAACAAGAGCTTGACATTCTACGTAGGAGTAAAAGAGGAAACGAAAGCAAACATCTACAACATCATGAAAATTGCAGAAGGAAGCTTCCCGGTAAGATACTTAGGCATATCACTCACGGAAAAACATATCCAAATCTTGCACTGCAGACCACTGATCGAGAAAGTGAAGAACTCAATTTTTGGTTGGGCAATAAAGAAACTTACATACGCTCGAAAAATTGAGCTGGTCAAAAGCATGGTAATAGCTTGATCTCGAATAAGGTAATGAAAGAACTTGACGTGCTAATGAGAAATTTTATTTAGGAAAGCAGCAGGAGAGGCGGGAAGAAGGTTAAGTGGACCGCACTTTGCAAACCAAAGGAAGAAGGCGACATAGGGATCAAGAACTGTGTTGAATGGAATAAAGCATTGACATATAAGCACTTATGGGTCATCGAGAGCAAACAAGAATCACTCTGGAGCAAGTGAGTCCACACCCGGTTTATGAAACACGAATTAGGTGTTTGGTCGTTAAAGAAAATCCTTAAGCTAAGAAACAATATTGCAAGACTTTTTGACATTAGTTGGGGAGACGGTAGAAACACACTGTTTTGGCATGATCCCTGGTATGAGTACCAATCGCTAATCAATAAAGAGGATTTTAGAAACATAAGGATCAAACGGGACTGCCTAGCTGCCAAGATCAGAGACATTAAAGACGAGCTATAGAATTCGCTCCTTAGACGAATATCAGTGGGGCAACGCATTCTCGAACATATTAGTAACATTCAATTCAACGAAAGAACAGACTTACACCGATGGAAAACCGAGGAAAGCGGGAAGATGATTTCAAGTAAAATGTGGAACACCATCCGAGAGAAGGAGCAAACAGTAGATTGAGCTAATCTTGTTTGGTCGTCAAAGGTTATCCCGAGACACCAATTCATCATATGACTTGCATTTTGGGAAAGGCTAAACACGAGAGATCGCTTTAGGAAGTATATGAAAATTCCGGATCCAAGTTGTCTATTGTGTGAAGGGAATGAAAATATAATAGATCACTTATTTGGTTATTGTCCTTACACATCGAATCTATGGGAAAAGTTTGTCAGAAGAATGGAAATGGTTAGCCTGCCTACATAATGGAAAGAGATCAAAAAGGAAGTCATACACAAAGCAAAGGGGAAAAGTTTCAAGTCAAGTGTTTTCAAAAGCGACTTCGGTACAATCGTCTACCACATATGGCAAGAAAGGAACACAAGGGTGCACTCAAGCATAAGAAAAAGTGTAGATGAGACATGGGAAGACATAGTATTCGACAACAACATAAATCTACAAACGTTGAGACGAATACCCATGACTGAGCAAAACTGAACACTAAACTGGAACTAAAAAATCACATTCAAAAGTCACGAGAACGAAAATTTTTTTAGTTAGATAAACGCTTTAATTATTTGTGTGTTCTGTGATTCATTTGTTTAAGACTGTTACGAACTAAATTTTTTTATGCTTGTTTAGGAAAATACATAAACTCGTTTCATTTTTTGCTTTTTGAAATTTTTTAATGAAATGACTTTAAGTCTTTTTCTAAAAAAAAGTTGAGATTGAAAGAAAAAAATATTATTAAACTTATTAATAACCATATTTAAAGTATAAATCAGAATATTATCCTATTTAAATTAATATTTTAATTTTAAAAAACTCAAATACAGTTTCGAATATAAGTGTTTTCAAATATTTATGTAAAAAAAATAGAAAACAAAACCTCGGCAAAAATATAATAATAATGAAATCGACTGAGGTAACTTATGTCACAAAGAAAATGTTTGTCAATACTTATCTTAATTAATACTATTTAGTTTTGTTAAACCTATAAATTCATTTTCAAATCTAAAAGGAAATAAATGTCGCATTAATACTAATTCATCTCCAACTAAAAAACTTATTTTCAAACTAAAAAAAACATTTTTAGAATTTTTCTTTCTTATAATAACTTTTTAACTTTATTAATATTATTGATATATTTATCAACTTTACCTATTTAACTTCAACCTTTTCTTATTCTTTTAATAAAATTAAGATAAAATTAATTATATATCTTTTTACGGATAATTGCTTTTTTAAATGTATTTTCTATGTTTATTCGTATTATTTAAAATTATAAATTTATAATTTATAAAATTTAAGTTATAAAATATAACGCAAAATATAAAATATAAAATAAATTAGATAAAATTTTAAGTATAATACAATTTAATGATTAATTATATATTTAAAAAATAATTTAATTTTTTATTTTAAAATGAAAAATTAAAGGACCAAATCAAATGTTTCAAATAATTTGTATAAATAAGTTTAATATTTAAATTAAAATAGTTATATATTTCAATGACTTAATTAAAATTTTATAAAAATTATGCAGGATGAACAGGAAATACGCATATATGCGTTTCTTTCTAGAGAGAGTTTACATTCTCATTTTACAGGACCGTTTGTCGTTCGGTTGTAGCAAAAATTGGAGCTACATTTTGCATTTACAGTCCGATTGGAGATGTCCTAAAAACGAAAAGTCAATTATTGTAAAAGGTAGTGCTAATTTTTTTCGATAAAAATGTTGATTTAAAAGAATGAACAAAAGAGGATGAATCATGTCAAATATGATATAAATGATCTAATGATACAAAAATAAAGGTATTAAGGTCTGCTTTTGATTCTTACACGAATTTTGACTTTATGTGTTATTTCTATTTCATTTCATGTATTTGGATATATTTGATGGTCTATATTCTATACCATTGATAGTTTGTTTCTTAGATTTTTTTGGGGGTGTCTTTAAAATGTATTTTTGGTTAACTTTTTTCTTGTCATGTTTGTGAAGATAAAAAAACTTGAAAAAAATGAAGCTAATGGAGTGTACAATCTTTAATCCTAAAATTTTAGGAGTTCATTTAATTAATTATTTGAAATAGATTAACCACTATTTGGATTTTTTACTTGCATAATTTGTTACTGAGGGAGAATGTTAACATAAGTACACATTAATATTTCACAGTTAGGCCATCTCCAACAAGACGGCAATGCTTCAATCGGATACGTAAATGCAACACCAATTTTGTTTCAATCGGGCGAGAATAGGAGCTGCAAAATAGTATATCTACCCTCCCTCTAAAAATAAAAGCATATATGTGTATTTCCAGTTCATTTCCTAACTTTTTTTATAAACTTTAAAAATGTCCTTGAAATATATACACACTTAATTTAAATATTAAAATATAAATTATTTGAAACATTTCAATTATTCCTTTAATTTTTAATTTTATTAAAGATAAAAAGTTTTAATATTTTGAAATGTATAATTAAATCATTAAATTATATTATGCTTTAAATTTTATTTAATTTATTTTTTATTTTTATGTTATATTTTATTATGTATAAATTATTGATATATAAATAATTTTATTAAAGGAATGAGAAAAGATTGGAGTTAAATAAGGTAAAGTTGATAAATATATAGATGATATTAATAAGGTTAAAAAGTTAGTATAAGAATAAAATATTCTAAGTATTCTTTTGAGTTTGGAAATGAGTTTTTGGGTTAAAGATGAGTTAGTGTTTAATGTGACGTTTATTGCATTTTGGGTTTGAGAATGAGTTTTTGGGTTGGAGATGGTCTTATAACTTATCTATATATATATATATATATAATGATGCTTAATTTCAAAGTGTTTGAATTGTCGGGTCGAGAGTTATGGTTAATTTGGATATATATGTGAGAGTAAATGGATACTTTAGTCGAATTATGGGTTGATCCGCGCATAAACTTAAAACGGTTAAAAATAAAATAAAAAATGTTATATGTATGTTTCGAATTGCAACATAATAAAACAAGTACAATATTTTAACTAACTAGGCTGATAAAACTTTATATATTAAATTTAACATGAAATTTAATTACGCGAGACATTTTAACTACAATTTTTTAACTAACTATAATCTCTATATAATTATATAATGCTTAATTTCAAAGTGTTCGGATTGCCGGGTCTAAAACTATGATTAAATTAGATATATATATATAAGAGTAAAATAATATTTGAGTCGGGTTATGGGTTGACCCACTTATAAATTTAAAATGGTTAAAAATAAAATAAAAAAATATCATATTTTAATTTAATTTATTTTTTAGATGACTAGTTTATATAGATATCAATGTTTAAGTTTGTTTTTATGTAATTGAATTTATATCTAAAACTAAATTATAAATTAATGTATTTGATAACTAAGTACTTAATAAGTTAAATACTTATTTGATAACTTTTATTTAAAAAAAAATTAATTATTGAAATTAGATAAAAGTAAAAAAACTAATTTGAAACCTAATTAAATTGAGTAAACTATGTCTAGAATCTAGATTCATACCTAAACAATGATTCTTTCACTTATTTCTTTATTTTTTTTTAGAGAATAGAAATTGAATTGGTGGAGAAAACATCATAATTTTTAACAATATAATTTTGTTTTGCTTAATAATAAATAAAATTATTGTATTAAAAAATATATTAAATAAGTTGTGTATCCAAATTTTGTTGTCGTCTAATTATGTGAATAAACTTATTTTATAATATTGAACTCGTGACTTTTTGTTCTATTAAGCCGACTCTTACCACTGTGTTACCTTGGTGTGATATAAACTATATTAATGTTTTAATACGGTGTTTGTTAAATTTTACTATTAGGCCTTGTTCTCTTTGGGTTTTTTAAAAAACCCATCCAAAATCAGTTTTCCATCAATCATTTCTCAACAATCACATCACTCATTTCATTAATCAAAATACTAAAATACCCTCTATTTTAAATTATTATTTTTTATTTTATTAATATATATCAATACCCTTTAAGTCTTTTTACCAAAAATAATTATCACCTCCTCAAAATTATCATCAATCATTACCTTTTTCCCTCTATAGGTTTTTTAAAAACCTCAATCCTTAGTTTAAATTAAATTCTATATACTATTTATAAATAATATTTGATAAAAATTTATATTCTATACCATCTATAACTCATAGGTAATAGGTAAGTAAATACTTTTTTTTATATCACTTAATTTTAAAATTTCTATTAACCTTTTATTTATATTATATATAATTTATAATTATATATATTAAAATAATTAAAAAATTTAGGCATTTCATTATTTTGTTATCAAGCCAATAATTTCGAATATATTATATTTAATTTTAATATTATTATTATTATCTATAATAATTTTAATATTATATATTTGTTTAAATATTCCAATATTATAATTAAAAAAATTATTTATTTTTATAATGTTAAATATATTAATTATTATTATAATCTTCTATACTTTAATTAGATTATAAATAATATTGTTTATTATATATATTATTTTTATTTTATATTTATTTTATTGTAATTATTAATAATATTTAAATTAAATAAATATAATTTATATTTTATATTTTAATTAAAATTACATTAATTATTAAATGTATTAACTATAATATTAATTTATAATAATTATTAAATATTCATTATATATAAAAAAAAATCATATTTTTACTTTAATTATCCTTTTTATTCTTATATATCTATCATAAAATTATAAATCATATACAACTTCTACTTTTTTTTTTTTTTTTTTTTTTTTTTTTTTTTTTTTTTTTTTTTTTTAATCCAACAATAATAACCTAATCTATTTATACAATTTCTTATTATTTATACTCGTATACAAATTATACATTTTCTTTATTATTTAATATAAAATTATTATTTTTAATTAACCCATAAATAAATAAACTTTAATTAATTATTCCATTAATATTTGCTTCCTCTTAGATTTGATCCCAAATGGTGTAACTTCCTTCCGACAGAGGTCAATGCCATGCCATACGTTCCGGGGAAGGTATCGCCGGAAGTAGAAATACTCCGATCTCAAATGGGTCCCATCCAAAGGCTGAACTTGGGCGAATCCTGGCCGCCAATCATCGTCTCCGACCAGCTTTAGATAGAGGTAGCAAACTGGGGACTCAACGCATCTCCCCGTGACCTGAAATTGGTCCACGACGCATGCCTGAAAGGGCTTCATAGGAACATCATCCAGGACCTCAGGGTCTAACGGTTCCAACCGCCTTAGATGGACAGAGTTAAGCCGCTGAACCAAGACATCGTTTGATTTCACGTCGCCAAAGCGGAGAGCGACCCGATCGGTTGTCTCGGCACCCTTTGTACATGTTGTTTCTATTGTCACCAAGTAAGTGCAGTTTGTTGTTATTACCTTTGGACTTGGTGGTGGAAGATGATGAAGATGGTGATGAAGGGTTTCACTTTCACCTCCAGCCACAATGGCAAAGAGAAGAACAATTATAAAGAACATGGCAAGCAGATCACTTTGGGTCTCTCAGAAAGGGATAGAATTCCAATTTATAAACACTCTCTTTGTGTGTGATTCTTCATTCCTTACTTGTTCATACAAAATACCTCTTATCTTGAGGCCAAAGGCTACCTTAGGAATAAAACAAAACCAAATCCAATTCACAAAAAGAAAAACACAAACAAAAAGGTGTGGGTGGGTACTATACACCATAAGAAGAAGAAGAAGTAACAAAATCTCAATTGGGATAATCGTGCACAATTATCTGCATCTGCGGCTCAGCCACATGCTGTCTAACGAAAGATCTCCTCCACCAAACTTCAAACGCCTTCTGTATATTAGGACAGTCATCTCCTTTGTTAACAAACCGATCAAACCAGCTCAGCAAGATCCCTTGTTGCTGTAACAATGGCAAAGTTAGAATGGTTTGACTCAATCCATCCTCCACAAGCTTCTTGTCAAAAGATCTACACGCCCTTCTCATCCATCCGAAATCCTCGTACAACGCTTCCAGCCATGTACACAGCAAAGAAAACCGCACCTCTTTTGGAATCAGAACCTGTCCTCTCCCAATTGCAATACAAAGCTCTGCAGTTATCCTACTTATTTCGTGTCTGTACATAGTGGGGATCTTCGAATGAAGAACAGCCAGCTCTTTCTGATCTGCCCACACCTTCACAAATTCATCCCCTATCTTCTTGTGAATTAGTATATCCACAATCCATCTCATGTTATCAGCTTCTCGAGATATTTCTCCCATTAACACCCCTCTGTCCTTACTGTTTTCGTCTACAAGGGTAGCTTCGGATAATCGGAGTATGAGAGAATTAAGACATGTATGAGAAAGATGATAAAGGGTATCTCTGGAAATCTCTCCTCCTTTTGTGGTATCTTCTTCTTTAAGAAGACGGGAAATTAGAGACTTGATTTCTCTTCTAGCTTTTTCATCCTTCGCCTGAAGAACACCTGACAGAAGTTTCGAGAAAATGTCATCTGCTCTTGAAGAAGTTGATGGTTGAGCTGATACTCTCTGAAGAACATCTGATACTGAATCGTAATCGTGAAGATTAAGTTCATTGAGTTGAGAGATGACTTTCTCCTCCTCTTCTTCCGTCCAAGGAATTGCTTCTAAATATTCTAAGCATGATTCTATCCCAGCATCAAACATGAGAGAAGCAGATACCTATATATGATTCAAAATTACAAAAAAAGTTAACTTAATTAAGCATTAAAGCTTCAAGATTCAAAGTTAACCTAAGCATTAAAGCTTCAAGATTCAGATTCAGATCCATACCTTCAACAAACCCAACACTTTAGAGACATCCTCTCCCAATAATTTCTTCTTTAAATCATCACAATACATCAAGACAACAGTTTCCACATAAACTTCTACATCATCACAATCGCATATCTCCACCGAAAGATACAGCATCCCCGTTGAAGATGCCGCCCCACCAACCGAGTCAGTAACATCCCGATGCAGCTTATCAGCGAAGAACCTACTCTGATCGGCCAAAACCCTACGGTGAACGTCCATCGAGACTCTATACCCATCTCGACCCGTAATAGTAAGCTTGACATCTCCAAATCCACCCCAATTTCCTGGATTTCGAAATGGAGCCCCGGCAAGAACCCTAGAAACCCTTTCGTGGATCTTGTGTCGGGCATCAATCGACTGCTTGGAATCAAGATTATGTTCTTCCGACATCATCTCGAAGAGGGTCGGACTCTGGCGAGATAAATTGGACGGTGCAGCATCAGAGGACAATGCTGGAGGAGGAGGAGGCGGCAGAGGTGGTGGGGAAAGAGTGTGGGAAGGTGATAAAGACAATCTGTTGGAGAGGGAGACCGGCGAGCGAGAAGGAGAAAGAAAGGTATCGGAGATGAAGCCTTGCTTGATCATTGCAGACACTTCCTTGGATTTGGTGTATGGTTGGGCGAGCGTGTGATTGTTCTGGGCCGCCATTGTTAAAAACTTGTGAATCTAAAACAGAACAAGTATATACTGGTAGAGCATCAAAGCAAGGAGAAATGGTTGTCCATTGTGAGATAGCTTATGATGAATCCAAGAAAAACAAGGAGGGAGGGAGAGATGGGAAATTTGAGGAAATGACCCCAAAATAAGGCCTAATAGCCGATGGTGCGGGCCCAAGATTTTTATAGCGCTGGTGACCCCCAAACATTTTTCTGCCGAAAATACCCCCGTTGCGTCACGCACCCTCCCGTTGCGTGACGCACCTGAGGGCATTGTGAAAAGTCCACAATGCCCTTACTATATAATTAAAAAAATTCCAGTTTTTCTCAGTTCTTTCTTTCTTGTTCTCTCTCTTCACTTCCCATTCTTCCATTCTCTTCCTTCTCTCTAAAAAGACAACTCCCGACGACGAACTCCGACGACGACCCCCGACGAAGACGTCGGAATCCCAGCGAAGGAGATGTCCGCTACTACTGGTATTCTTCCTCCTTCCTTTATTTCTTTCGCATTGTTTTGTTAGGGTTTAGGGAATGGAGATTTATTAGATAAATGTCACCGGCGGCGAAATACGGGTACGTCACGCAGGTGCGTCACGCAGGTGCGTCACGCAGGTGCGTCACGCAGGTGCGTCACGCAGGTGCGTCACGCAGGTGCGTCACGCAGGTGCGTCACGCAGGTGCGTCACGCAGTTTGGATATTTGTTTGGTTTTTCTCCAAAATCAATGGAGCCCAATCTATGATGTAACTGCTATACTTACCTCCATCCAGGTATGGGTTTGTTTGATTTTGAAGTTGGAACTAACTAAACCAAGCTCACACTAAAAAATACAAAAAGTTATACCTAATTAGTTACATTGCTAACAACAACATGAGTCATGGATAGCATCTGATCAAAATTACATCAAAACTTATAAGGGTTCTATTTTTTCTGCAGTCGTTGCTTTGTGACCCGAACCCAAACTCACTTGGCAACTCAGAAGCGGCAAGGATGTTCAGTGAAAACAAATGCGAGTACAATATGAAAGTAAGGGAGGTTGTTGAGCAGAGTTGGACTGCAGACTACTTCTTTCCGAGGTGGTAGGGTGGTTTGTCCCTATAATAGAGATACTGAGATTTTATTAGAACTTGAAAATGTTTTAACACTTTGTGAACTCTTGAATGGTGAACTACCAACAACATCACATATTTTCTTGGGTTCATTTTAGGGTATTTAGTTTCAGACAAATCTTGTGCATATATTGTTGATGATCCCCTCTGCCTATTAAGGTTAATTGCTTCAATTCTGCTACTCATTATTGTACTGAATTCTGCTTATATCAGTTTTAGTGTTTGTGCCTTTTATGTTGGAATGAGATATTCTACTACAAATTTTAACTTCAAATAATAACAATTTAACTATCTTGGACTCTGTTAAAATTTATTTGTAAACTTTTATATTGTAAAGCATTACATTTACCTCAAATCACAACTTCTGGTTCACAAATCACAATTTATTTGTAACTATCCAGACTTGTTTAACTCTCTATAACTTGAAACTAAACCATTAAATCATTTCGTTCAAAATTCAAAGATTTACCTCAATCATACTTCTCTTATCAAATAACAAATAAAAAAAATAATTTACTTTTCTGCTATTTCTCCAATTATCGTGACTATGATTGTGATCGAGATAAATAAATTAAATGCTTGAACCAACTTAAATGAAGAATAATCTATAACAAATGTGTTGTATATATACATAGTACAGAGTTTACAGCAAAACTCAAATTGGCACAACATATAAGACAATTCTAACAAAAAAAAAGATTTGTTCATCGTACTCGAGGCTGCTGCCGGTGGGCTGGTGATGGAGAGGCAGCAGAATGTGTCGTATTCATGGGCGAGCAATGATGCGTTTTTGGTGGTAAGTTACTTTTCGAGTCATTAGCAGTTCGAGTTTTGGATGTGTTTTTCAAGGACTGGATCTCTTCTAAGGTGGCTAAAACCAGTGACATTTTTGGGCGTACTTTAGGCTCTGATTTTAGACACTGCAGAGCAAGGTTAGCAGCCATAAAAGCTCCCTTTTGAGGATATTGTCCTTCTAATTTTGTGTCCATAATCCTGAAGTAGTGAACAATTGTTCATCAATCCAACCTTTGAATACATAACCGAATCCACCTTCGCCAAAAAGACTGTCAGGGCGAAAGTTTTTGGTGGCGTTCCTTAGCTCGTTATATAACAAACAAACAAATAAATAAATTTCCTTTCTTGGACGCTGTTAGAGGTTATACCAAATCAAGAAACTACATAAAAGATTTCCAGATAACTAAAGATAAATACCATAATCAGGAACATTCTTAGGCTTTCAACTAAAACCAAGTAACCAACAAACAGAACTCACATCTCCCGAGCCTGTGTTCCATTGATTTGCTAGAAGCTGCAAATTATTAAGAAAAAGTTCAATTATTGCAATGAAAATCTAGGAATCGGAAAATTAGCATAAATTTAGGCTCATTCTTCCAAATTTTGTGATTTTATCCTATTCATAACACTAATTCAATGACATTTCATTCCAAATACAAAAGAAGAACATTTACCCAATAGTCTTCCCCATCAGCAGAAGTTCCCCATCCAATCAGCTTCACAGCATGACCACCCATAACATCACCCGTTATGTGTTTGTAAACTCCTGATTTGTAGTGCGCAAAATCCTGCATCCACGAAAGAAAGCAAATAAGCTTGTAGCAACATTACAACAAAAGTAAATCCTGATAATTTGAATTTCCTCCTTTCTAGTTTACCTCATAAACAGTGAAGGCAACTTCTACTGGTCCGTTCTTGTAAACTTCTGCCATAATACTGTGTGGGTCTGAACCGACTCTGTATGCGCTGACACTGAAGTGCTTTGATTTCTTCCAGAGCATGTTTGTGTTTACACACTTTCTCGAACACTTGGGAGTGTCATATGCAGGTTCACATCCCGGGTGGGAGCAACCAGTACTATCGAAATAAGGGTCACACTGCCAACAACAAAAATGATTAAAAAAAGACTATAGATAAGTTCTAGAACATTCCAGTGCACAGTAGGGGATAATCTCAACCTCTTCTGTGACAACACCATGATGCTTAAAGTATCTCCAAGCATAAATAGGATAACCGCCATCACAACCGCTACCGCACAAAAATCCACAGCAAGCAAGAATATCATTCACAGAGAGTGATATATTCTGTAATGAAGTAAAGTTCAGTTATATAAGATGATGATATAACGACTAAAACATAAACAAACTTTTCAAGATTGTCTGTGACAAAAAATCACCATGTTGTATTGGATACAAAAACGATCAGATAGGGATTCAACAGCACCAAAAGCCCAACAAGAACCACAATGACCCTATATATTAACAAGGAAGAACTCATTATTCAGTTGAAAAATCCACCAAATTTAATTGAGGAAAGCAAATAAGTAGTGTTTCTCATTACCTGATCTTTATATTGGAACAGTGCAGCAGTTATCACCACAATTGAGACAAGAGAAACATTAGAATGAATGCTTATAGAAAAGAAAAACATAATTTGGTAAAAAGACAATATAAGTGAACTACCAAGAATTCTTCCAATTGTGTGACATTGAGGCCAAGCTGTTCTAGCATCAAATTCAGCTGGCAAATCTGAAGTTCTTGGATGAACAACAATTGGAATTCCCCTAAAAGCATGTGCAGGTGTAGGTTTCACACCAAGAAGACGCTTAAATTGGCTAACCTAAAATGATAGTTGACATGATTAGAAAGGAATACATTCATAAATTGAGTTGGCAAATAAAGCACAATCTAAACTAAGCCCATAAAACTCACTGTGAAATTATAAAATTTAGGATTCATGTCCGCTTTCCAGCCAGCCTTAGGATTTCCATTAATCAGTTCTATGATCGGCTCCTGAACAACCACAAAGATTCAAGATTCCTGCGTGACGCACCCTGCATGACGCACCCTGCGTGACGCACCCTGCGTGACGCACCCTGCGTGACGCACCCTGCGTGACGCATCCAACCAACCAACCTGCATTCAACGAATCAGGGCGAATCAATGATGTTCTGTAAAAGAAATCAACACAAACAATCATATGTAAAGGAAATCAACACAAACAATCATATGTAAACGAAATCAACACAAAATATAAACGAATATAGTGGAAATTTTATCTTCGGTCGTCGTCGTTCGCCGTTGGAAGTTCTTCGCAGCTATAGGCCATTGAATATGGTGGAATGGTCCACGGTGCCTCTTCGATCGGTTCTTCAGCGATGAAAAAGAGAGAAAGTCTTCTCCGCCACCATTAGGGTTCACGGCGGGCGGAGAAGAAAGGGAAGAATGGATGAGAGAGAAAATGAAACGAAAATGAAAAAAAAATTAAGTCTTTATAGGGTTCAGGGTGCGTCACGCATCTGGAGGGTGCGTGACGCATGGGTAAAATGGTCATTAAAAAATTTGGGGGTCACCAGCGCTATAAAAATTAGTGGCCCGCACCATCGGCTATTAGCCCCCTTTTTGGGGTCATTTCCTCAAATTTCCCGGGAGAGATAGCTTTGGATCTGAAAATTATTTAAATTGAGAAAGGGAAAGAGAAAGAGAAAGGAAATACCTTTAATTAAATTTGCAAATTGATGCATTAATTACTTTGATAATTATTATTAACTATAAAAACGGCTAATTATTGCCTAAGATGTTTTCACCCAATATTATCTTGCCATAACATCAATCCTTACAACTTATAAATTGAATTTTGAATTATAATTTTGAATTCCTCATGGTTTTAAGAGCATCAGCAGCGCAAATGACCTCTGCCCTCTTATTTTGTCAAATTAATGTTCCACCTCAGCATAAAGCGGGCACATATTGAACTTGGGCAAAACACTCCAATGCTTCTGCCCGCCCTCTTATTTAAATAATTTAAAGGTGTTTTAAATAAATAACTAATTTATACTATTATAACTAATATTCCTATATTATAGGAAAATTTAAGAATTTAAACTTTAAAACGTGTTAATATAATTAATAAAAAAATATTAATTTATTTAAAATATATATTTATTAATTAAATATATAAGTAATTTAATTTAAAATATTTTTATAATTTAAAATATATTATAATATTAAAAACTAAAAATTACCTACATAAAAACTGAAAATGACATACATAAATAAAATATAACTAATATTACTATATTATAGGAAAATTTGAGAATATATAACTAATATTTTTATATTATAATAAAATATAAAATATTTTATAATTTAAAATATATTATAATATTATTATAATTTAATATATAATTAATATTATTATAATTTAATATATAATTAATATTCCTATTTTATAGTAAATTTTAAAATATATATTTATTTAATGTTACTTAAAAATAGTAGAAAAAAAATATTCCTATATTATATAATATATTATATTATCTAATCATGAAAAAGTCAGAAGAGGGCATGACCGGCATAGAGGGCACTGCACTCTTTTTCCTTTTATCTACAATGCAAAAAATGAAAAAAACCAATGACCTGCCCTTTTCCACGCTGTCCGATGCGGGCACAGGTCATGCGTTGGAAATGCTCTAAAGTTTGAGAATCCGTTAAAATTCGATAGATAAATTAATAAAAAAATATTTTATTTATTTGTAAATATTATATGGATAATAAGTTAACAGTGTTTAAAACAAAAAGCTTGTGTTGTATAAATTTCAATAAGGAACTTATAGTCCTCAAGGAGTTTGGAAGAATTCGGATAGAGCGGGATTGTTAAATGGCTAAGGATCAGGAAGTCAAAGACGGGGGAGTGAAACAACCTTTTGAGGTGTATTACAGAAAGTATGAGAATTCTCAATGTTATTCATACTTTGCATCTTAATGATCGTAGAGATTCTCGTGATTGGATTGTTGAGCAAAATGAGAAATTTGTTTCGAGTTTAGCTTGAGATTATATTCATTGTAGAGATTGTAGAGGTGATATTGTTGGTTGGTGCTATGTTGTTTGGTCTTCCAGAATTATTCATAGGCATCAAGTTATTATGTGGTTATTAATTCGGGAAAGACTCTCAAACAAATGATCATAGTAGAAGGTACATGGACATTCCATATACTAATTGTGTCCTTTGTGATGGTCAAGAGGAAACTATGAATCATTTATTTGAGTGAGTGTTGTCTGTTCGCATCGGAGTTGTGGAAAAGATTCTCAAACATGAAGCTTCTCAATTTCCCAATGGAATGGAAGAATATCAAGTAAGTTGTTATCGTCAAAGCGAAGGGTGATCAGTTTTTCTCGGATGTGTTTAAATATTGCTTCGCTCCTATTGTCTATCTTGTTTGGGTTGAGCGAAATGCAAGACCTTTCTCTAGAGTTCGACGAGATATTGATGAGGTATAGAGAGATATTGTGACGGATGATAACTCGCTCATGAGAACGTGGAGAAGAATATCCATATGTGAGCAGAATTGGAGTCTATACAAAAATTGGAGAATTTAATATGAAAAAGTCACTCAAATTCTTTCTTTCAAGGCAAGTTAAAAAATAAAGATTTGTATTTCCTTTTATTCATATTTTTGTAATTTGAATGTTTGTTTCATTCCTTAAAATAAGTATTCAGCATAAAAAAAATTATGTTAAGTCATTTTCTTAAAAATAAAAATAATAAGGAACCTCAAATTGTGAGGTTTAAAAAAAATGTCTGAAATTTCGTTTCAATTTTTACAATTTGACTTATATTTAAAAATGTTTTTAAAAAATAGTACGAATTTTTTAATAATATTGGGACTTATTGTAAAATGGGATCCACCTTCCATGGTTTTGTCAAAACAAAAATAGATGCTACCAATATCTAATAATGATGATGGCTTCATATTATAATGGATATTTGGGATATTTTTCCTATATATAATATGATCCACACTATATTCCCATTTGATCTCAAGCTGGATTGAAGTGGGGGGAAATCATGGAGGTGCAGGGTAAAACATAAAATCAAATGGAAGTTGAATTGGGGATTTTCTAAAAAATCTCTAGTAAACAAAAATTGTACACAGACCAAATCCTATTTTGCACTCAATACATGATACACCTTACTATTTATCCCATCCCAGACCTAACCTGCTCGGGTGAAGAAAATACGAGAGAAACACACTACTGTTGCAAGCCGGTATGATGCCATGGAGCAGATTTTATGCTGTCTTTGGAGGCAAGAAAGACTCCCACCATCCAGATTCATACTTCTTATAAGGAGCAGTCCATTTCTCTGGCTCTGGGAAGTTTATAACAGTCGGGTTAGATGCCAACGCTTCTTCTACATTGTCAGCTTCATAGCTTTCGCACAAAACTCTGTCCAACCTCAACTTCATGAACCTGCATTTATGATTAGCCATAAATAAGCTCATGACTATATTTTGATTCAAAGCAAAGTATGTAGAAACTAAAGAAGATACGGTACTATCTTACGTGATCCAAGGACCATTAGTTGAGACAAGAGCAACAGCAGGTCTCTTTAATCTCTTGGTGATGTTGGGAAATTTGTCCAAGAATTTTGGTTCAATCACAAGCCAAAAGTCCTGCTCTTTGTTTCGTTCTTCAAAGAGACGGAGGCGTTCAAACATCAACTCCTTGAAATGCTCTTCTTCGTCCAGCATGAATTTCGCATTTGCCACCACAAAATAGTACTTATTGCTAGCTTGTTCCTGCATCTCATGATAGAACAACAACAATAACACTTCAGTCTAACAAACTTCTTGATCTCAGGTCTCTTTAACCCTCTTACACTTTCTTATAATATTAACATTTGTTTGTTTTGTTTTCATTTTGAACTATCATTTTCTCATTTGAGCTCAGGAGCATCTAGATCAGGCAGTCCCCCAAAGAAGATTAGTGCAGATAGACAAAGGGAATTTATCATCTAGCTTTTCACTTCAGCAGTGGACATATCATCAACCATGAAAATGGGCTATAGATAGTATCTTCCACTACAGCCTCAGTGGATAGATTGTTATGATCAATTTTCTTTCAATTTTCACCATGTCTGAGCAAAAACAAGTCATAAACAGTCTAATTGAGCTTATATGTCAATAACCATTGAAGCTATGCGTGATTTAAAATGATGCCCTTGACTGCTAAGTTCTAGATTACTTAAGAAAAGCCTAAGCCATCAAAGAATAGGTTCCGCTGGCACATGAAATTGTGGAACAAAGTAATGATAAAAGTGAATCCAGAGCCTTATATGGCCAATTATGGGGTTGGATGATTAATTAATTAAAGCACAAGCTGTAAACAGGTGGTTACAATGCAAATAAGCACTCAAGCTTAACAATAGATCCCAATTTAAGGGTTCAATCGATAAGAATTGAAGAACTAACCTTTTCAGCAAGATCCAGGGAATCAACAGCAGCAACTGCTGTTCTGACAGAGCGCGTTTCTACCTTACCGCCGCATTTGACGGTTGTGGCGAGGTTCAGTGTTCGATTATCCGGAGCTACAAGTGGGAAGCAGAGTCCGCGCGATGGAATAGATTGTATATGGTCGAGGTGGGTTCTATTGCCATGCGCGATGGCGGTGGCGGGCAAAGAGCCGGGATTTAGAGTTGCTGCTACTGATGCTAGCATTGCAGCGCTTAACAAGGAGGAGGAGGGTGTCTACTAGAATTTGAATCCTTGAGCAAATCTCTCTTTCTCTTTCCCTTAGTCTGATCGTCAGCGAAGAATCTTATCTTCCTGCCTTCTTCTCTCTCTTCCTTATCTCGTTTATCATACTGCACCAATTACTCATCATTTTTTGTATTTTACCATATTAAGTTTCAAATTAATACAGTTTTTATAATATAATTAATATTTTAAAACTAAAATTATGAATTATTTGCAATAAACTTATAAATTATATATTATTTTCATTAATAACGATCATTTAAGGGAAATGTAACGAAAGGACTCTAAAGATAGCCGTGGTCACCGAATAATTTTTAATTTGACCCTTTATATTTTTTTTAAGAAAATACTCTATCACGTTTTGCAAAGTAATTTTTTTTATATAAATATTCAATTTTTTTTATTTCGTTATTTTTCTTTCTCTCTACTCGCATTCTCTTTTAGACGGCGACAGCGGCGAACCATAAACGAACACATAATACAAATACAAATCGACGACCAAAACTCATTCTAATATCATGTGTTCATCTTATTGTTCATCATACGTATCGATTTATATTCTTATTTCCATTAGGTTCATTTTCAAACCCTAAACTATGAGGTAGTTCTTATTATTCATCTTTCCTAAAACGAAAATAAGAACAATCAGGTTTAGGGTTTAAAGATGAATATAGTGGAAATAAAAACATAAATCGATACGTATGATGAATAATAAGATGAACACATGATATTAGAACGGGTTTTGGTCATCGATCTGTATGATGTGTTCGTTTAGGGTTCTGTCGCCTAGGGTTCTGCCGCCGTCTAAGAGAGAACGCGGAATAGAGAGAGAAGAGAGAGAAAAGAAAATAATGAAATGAAAAAAATTGAGTATTTCTCGATGGACTATCCGAAACTCAATGGGCTATCGCGTTTCACGATAGAGATATTTTCGTCAAAAAAATATAAAGTGGACTATCCTAAGGTAGTGTTTGTTACGCGATATTAGTTATATAAGTATAAGTTGTATGGGGTATAAATTGTAAGGAGGTATTACGAGTTATAAATTATATAGGTTATTGGTGTTTGGTATGGAGTATAAAATATGTATATATTATATAGATTTTAATTTTTTATGTTTAGTTAGTAGTATTAAAAAGTAGTACAAAGTTTAAAAGACTATTTTATCCTTATATTTATATAAATTATTTTTTTATTTTAATATTTATCTTATAGGTATTTTGTACTATTAATTATATTAAAATTAATACAAAAAATAATATATAATTATCATATAAATGCATTTTTAATATAAATAATAAGGTTTGTATTATTTTATATATAATTTCTTATAATTTAACTTATATAATTATATAAATAAAATTTATTTATATATGAATTAATATTTAATAATTATTTTTTAAATTTATGTATTATTATAAATATTTATAATATTTGAAATTAGAATGGTATAATTATAAATTAGTTTCAAAAATAAATTATATAGATATAAGTTGTATTAATTAATAATAATATCACTAATTTATATATTTAATTATAAATATCATTTATTCATAATATTATAAATTAATTTTATATATGACTAATTATAAATACAATTTTATTTTATAAATTAATTTTATATATGACTATTATTTTTTTAATTAACATTATTAGTTTTTTTAAATAATTATTATATTTAACTATATATAAATTTTTCACATTTAATTTTTTATTACTTAAAAAATATAAGTTTTTGTTTAAAGTTATAATAAAATATATAAAAATTAAAATTTAAATAAAAATAAGTACTTATTTATTTATTATTATTATTATTTAAATTAGAAAATTAAACATAGTTAAATATAAATAAGTATTTAGTTCGAATTTATATTTTTATTATTATATTTTAAATATAATAAAGAAATTAAATTTTTAATAATTATAACAGTAAAGATAAAAGTGAAATATTAAACCTTATATATACTTTTACCTAGTAGAAGTAGTTACTATATTATACCCTTTTGAAGGTATAAATTATACCTAAATAATCCTATAGATATAAAATCTAATCAACCAAACAACAAATCTAATTTACTATAGATATAGTTATATTATATCTACTTTCTTATACCTCATAACAAACCAAACCTAGCCTAATAAAATATTACAAAATTAATATTTTTATTTTAAACTCATACCAGATTTAAAATCGAACTAAAAACATGAAGGCAAACAAACTGTTGGGTTAAAAGAAATAAAACAAAGAGTCAACCAAACTGTTGGTTTAAAAGAAATTAGCTTAAGCCCAACTTTTGTTGGATTTTTTATATTATTTATTTTAGCGGATGACTCCAATTTATTGCATAGAAGAAATTGTGGAAAACAAAATTATTTGGCAATCTAAGTTTTTGTCCAAAGAATCACGGGTAAAGTTCAAATTAAAGAATAATCTAAATAGATTTAAATAATTTCAAGTGCTATTTTATGCTCAAATTTAGATGTTTTTATCAAATGGAATTTGAACTTTCAAGTGTGAAATTAGACTTCTACTATTTTAATTTTAGTAATTTAAGATTTTTTTATAAACAAATAAACTTTAACATAATAGTTTTAATTTTTAATTAATTTACCATATTTGTACAAACAAAATAGTAATTTTTTTTTTAAAATATATTTTCACATATTAAACATTTCTTAAGGCATTCAACCTCTTATTCAACAATTTTAAATGAGTATATCTCAAAAAAATATTCAATTTAAAACACAAATATGTCCAAATTGATAGACCGCCACATAGTGTTACGTTGTTATAAAGTTATTTGAAAATTAAATACAAAATCTATCTCTATTCAAAAAAATCAAATCTTTTTTTTTAGATTACACATTTTTGTAGTCACTTATATTAACTTTAACAAATTAGAATGCGTAAATCTAAAAAATAATATTAAATTTAAAAATTATGTCCAAAACATCTCTAAATAGCATTTCATTTAAAACGTGACAAATTAATTAGAAAAATAAAAATTATACATTATTATAAGATAACACATATTTTGTCCATTAGGATATCATCAAATGATTAAATTTTTTGATAGCTCAAGGCTCATATAACATAATTCAAAGTTCGACCACATTTGATAAAAAAAACGACCTAAATTCGAGCCTCAAATAACAATTGAGCCAATTTAAATATGAACAAAACATTTATGAATTAATATATATATATATATATATATATTTATATATATATATATAAATAAAAGAATATTATATTTATCTCATCATGAGGTTGTCCCGCTTAAAATTTTTTATCATCTTATAAAATTCTGTCATTTTTATTCAGATGAAAAAACTAACGGTGTAATATTTTGCCATGTAATTGTTACATATTTTTTAATCTAGTCATTTGATCTACGTGACATCCTACTCTTTTAATTTTAAAATTTTGTATTTGTCAAGTAAATATAATAATTTGAAATCATCCGTAGTAATCAAACTGAATTGCTTCATTTGGGAATATTTTTTTCCGATTTGACCGATAGTTGACAGGAGATGAAGCGGGAATGATATTTGTGTTACCCCGATCTCACTCCGATTCTACCCCGAACACTATAAACACAATTAAACATATAAAATCACCAATATATTTATTTATTTATTATATTTTATAAGAGTTATAAGTTTATTTCTTTATAATAATATAAAATTTTAATATATTACCATATATATTATATTAAAAAATCTTGTATATAATTTTATTATATAAAATTTTAATTTTATTTTAGAAAATATAGTATAAACGGTGCTCCACATGAATTATTCAAAACTAAACGGGGATAAGAATAATAATAAAAAAGTCTCTAAATTAAAACGGAACCACAATGATAAATGTATTTTCCATCCCATTATCATCCCTATTACCAAATAATAAACCAAAAACATAAATTCTCAACTAAAAATTTCTAATGGATAGGATCATTT
Organism: Impatiens glandulifera; assembly: GCF_907164915.1. Lineage (NCBI taxonomy): Eukaryota > Viridiplantae > Streptophyta > Magnoliopsida > Ericales > Balsaminaceae > Impatiens > Impatiens glandulifera. The sequence continues at coordinate 22,587,480 of NC_061862.1, read as the reverse complement.
CCTCCCAACTATTCTGCTCTGTCAGAGATAAAATAGTCATTTTAAATATATATTACTGATTTGCCATTTCTGTGAAAGGAAAATAGAGAGTAAGGAACAGTTAAGAGCAATCAACCACTCAACAACTACTATTAATAATTTCATAACTATTTAATATAATATTTCTAAAATAATTATATTTATTTATAATTTGTAGATAACAATAAAATGAATCAAAAGATAAAATTTATAAAAAACGGCAGGGCAAAATAGACGAGTTCATTAATATAACTATTTAAGGGCATGGGTACTGCATTGTCCCCACATCTTGGGTTCTTATTATGATGGAGATGAATTCATATATTGTTGGTTTTTTTTCCTAAAATATTCTCTTTTGAGTGTTTGTTCCACATAGGAAGTGAGCAAGAAAAATGTTTTGACCTGACCCTATAAATAAAGGGCTTGGATGTTAGTTTTTTCTCTTGAATTATTTTGAGTATCTTTAATCCGTGTTAACGATTATAGTTGAATATTTTTCAGTGGCTCTGCCCGTGGATTAGTCAGCACTTTTGCTAGATACCACGTTAAATTGGGTGTCGCTTTCATTCAGTCTTTTAATATTATTATTATCATTGTTCTCGAATCCGTTATAACAAATTGATATCAGAGCAGAGTTTTTCAAATCTGCTCAGGCAAAAACGATGGTTGGAGGTAAAAGTTTGAAAGCCGACAAGTTTATTGGGAGGAATAGTTTCAGTCTGTGGCAGATCAAGGTCCGGGCATTGTTGAAACAACACGGCCTATGGGCTCCCTTGATGAAGCCCGCACCTGTCCCACCACCTGCTGATATGGAGTCGTTGGAAGAAAAGGCACACTCAACATTGCTCTTAGCTCTAGCAGACGATATCATTACTGAGGTGGCTGAGGAGGAAACCGCTGCTGGTTTGTGGTCTAAGTTGGAGACTTTATACATGAAGAAGAGCTTAACCAACAAGTTACTTTTGAAGCAACGTCTGTTCAGTCTGCGTATGCAGGAAGGTACACCTCTTAGAGACCATCTAGATCAATTAAATGCAATATTATTAGATCTGCGTAATATTGATATTAACATAGATGATGAGGATGTTGCCTTGATTCTGTTAGTTTCTTTACCAATATCATATGAAAACTTTAGGGAGTCTTTCATTAGTGGTAAAGATTCATTGGCTCTAGAAGAAGTTAGATCTGCCATTCACAGTAGAGAATTGTGGCATAGCTGCAGTGGCACTGTTTCGGATAGTCAAGCTGTTGGACTAGTTGTAAACAACCATCAGGGATATGATAAACCGGGGAAAAAGAAGTTCCCCAAGAAACCAGTCAGTAGGGGTTCGAAACCAACAGATGTGTGCAATTACTGTAAGGAAAAGGGACATTGGAAGAATGAATGTCCAAAGAAGAGACAAAGTCAACATGAGAAGGCACCAGGTACTGTTGCAGTTGCTGAAGATGGTACAAACTCCGAAGAGGATATTGCCTTAGTTGCTGATGGTCACACACATTACACTGATGTGTGGGTTCTGGATTCTTGAGCATCCTACCATATTTGTCCTAGGAGGGAATGGTTTTCAACCTATGAGCATGTGGATGGTGGAAATATTTCTATGGCCAATAGCTCTACTTGCAAGGTGGTTGGGATGGACTCGATCAATATTAGGACTCATGATGGAAAATTTCGTACACTGAACGAAGTTAGACATGTTCCACACATGACGAAGAATCTGATATCTCCAAGTCTTTTGGAAAAGAAGGGGTTTAACTTCATAGAACAAAAGGCACACTTGATTACATCCACTTTGATTGTTGGGGGTCGTCACGTGTAGAGTCTTTGGGGGGTCACATGTATTTTCTGTCGTTGATTGATGATTATTCAAGGATGACCTGGATATTCATAATGAAGCATAAGAGTGATGCTTTCAAGAACTTCAAGTAGTGGAAGGCATTAGTGAAGAATCAAACTGGGAAGAAGGTCAAGAGGTTACGAACTGATAATGGTTTAGAATTCTGTTGGTCTGAGTTTAATGAGTTTTGCAAGACTGAGGGGATTGTCAGACATCATACGGTTAGGAATACACCTCAGCAGAATGGTGTAGCAGAACGTATGAATCAGACACTACTAGAGAGAGCTAGGTGTATGCTCTCAAATGCTGGGTTAACAAGAATGTTTTGGGCTGAAGCAGTTAACACAGCATGCTATCTAATTAATCGTGGACCTCACACAGGTATAAATCTGAAAACTCCTTATGAACTGTGGTCTGGGAAGCTTGTTGATTACTCTATTTTGAGAACTTTTGGTTGCACGGTCTACTATCATGTCAATGAGGGGAAGTTGGAGCCAAAAGCAAAGAAGGGAGTATTTGTAGGCTATGGGAATGATGTGAAAGGATATAGGATTTGTTCCCCTTCTGAGAGGAGGGTTATTCTGAGTAGGAATGTTGTCTTTGATGAAAATTTCATGTTTAACCCAACTGTGAAGTTCACCATTCCGGTAGATTGTGGTGTCGAGAAACAGGTGGAGCAGGAAAAGACTGAGGCTAGTTGTGAAGTAGAGGAGAGTTTTTCTCAACCACTTTCAGCGGCAGATTTTTCAGTTGCTCCATCATCATCTGTAGAACATCAAAATCTAGCTCTTAATCGCTCTAGAAGAGCTAATTTTGGTATACCTCCTATAATGTATGGCTATGAGGACATAGTTTCCTATGCTTTATAGGTTGCAGAGGAAGTGGATCCTCATGAGCCATCCACTTACAAGGAAGCTGTTACGGGTACTGAGTCTGTCCAATGACTTGCTGCCATGAGAGATGAGATGGCGTCACTTCAAAAGAATCAGACTTGGGAATTAGTTAGAAGACCACCAGGGAGAAAGGTTGTCACTTGTAAATGGTTGTTCAAGAAGAAGGAAGGGTTGCCACCAGTTGAGGGGGTCAAATATAAAGTTAGGTTAGTTGCTAGAGGGTTTAGTCGGAAAGAGGGAGTGGACTAGAATGAGATATTCTCACCAGTATTCAGACATACTTCCATCAGGGTGTTACTTGCTATAGTTGCACATCAGGATCTGGAACTCGAACAGCTAGACGTGAAGACAACTTTCTTACATGGAGAGTTGGAAGAAGAGATATACATGACTCAGCCAGATGGTTTTCAAGAACCTGGAAAAGAGTAATATGTTTGCAAGTTGAAGAAGTCCTTATATGGACTGAAACAGTCTTCGAGGCAGTGGTATAAGCGGTTCGATAACTACATGTTTAAGATTGGTTATTCAAGGAGTCCGTATGACAATTGTGTCTACTACAACAAGCTCAAAGATGGTTCCTTCATCTATTTGGTATTGTATGTAGATGATATGTTGCTAGCTGCTGAGAAGAAGTCTGACATTCAAAAGTTGAAGGGACTACTCAGTATATAATTCGAAATGAAGGATTTAGGTGCTGCTAAGAAAATTCTGGGAATGGAGATCTACAGAGATAGAAGTCATAAGAAGCTATTCTTGTCACAAAAGGGATATATTCAGAAAGTTCTATCGAGGTTTGGAATGGCTACTGCTAAGCCCATTGATACTCCTAGTGCTTCAAATTCACATTTGTCTGTAGTATTTGCACCCAAATCATCTCAGGAGAAGGAATACATGTCACATGTTCCTTATGCTAGTGTAGTGGGAAGCTTAATGTATGCTATGTTCTGCACCAGACCGGATCTTGCACATGCTGTTAGTGTTGTCAGTAGGTTCATGGGAGACCCTGGTAAGGAACACTGGCAAGCAGTGAAGAGGATTTTCCGCTATCTCAGGGGTACATCTGATATTGGTCTTAGTTATTATGGTGATAGTCAGTGTCTAGTATCTGGTTACTCAGATTCTGACTATGCTGGAGATGTAGACAGTAGAAGATCGATGACCGGTTATGTATTCACCCTTGGTGGTTCTGTTGTGAGTTGGAAGGCTACTCTGCAGCCGATAGTAACTTTGTCTACTACAGAGGCAGAATATATGGCTTTGACAGAAGCTTCTAAGGAGGGAATCTGGTTGAAAGGATTGGTTAGTGACTTGGGTCTACACCACGATCAGGCTTCAGTGTACTGCGACAGTTTGAGTGCAATATGATTAACCAAGGATCAAGTTCACCATGAAAGAACAAAACACATTGATGTGAGGTACCATTTTCTGAGAAGTGAGAAGAGGATCAAGGTAAACAAAGTGGGGACTGCAGACAATCCAGCTGACACTAGTAAAAAATGTGTTTTTAACGGTGAAATTTTACGGCGGTATTTAAAACCGTAGTTAATACCTTGTTTTTAACTGTGGTATATAAAACCGCCTTTAAAAGTCTTACATTTAACTACGGTATATAAAACCGCTTTTAAAAGTCTTACATTTAACTGTGGTATATAAAAACCGTAGTTAAAAATCTTATCTTTAACTGCAGTTTTTTATACCATAGTTAAAATCTTATCTCTAACGGTAGTTTTTTGTTTTTTATACCTTAGTTAAAATCTTACGTTTAACTGCATTATATAGATCCACATTTAAAAGTCTTATATTATTGTAAATAAAAAAAAATTATTAATATATTTTAATTTTTATTATTTAAAAAATTAATTGAGATAAATTTAAAAAGAGAATATTAGATAAGTTAATTAAAATATATATACTTATAAAATATTATTTTCACATACCTTACATGAATTAATAATGAAAAAAAAAAGAAATAATAAAATATTATATTGAGACTTTATATTTATATATATAGCTTTATATCCTACCCACTTGATTTAGTTTATAAATAATTCTAAAAATAATATTAAATCTTATTAATATTTTTCTCTCTCATAATTAAATAATAGACTAATTTATTACTAATTATATTTATAAAATAATATATATATATATATATATTAAGATAAAGTATTTATTATTTTTTAATCTTTATAATTTAGTATGCACTATTATATTTTTTAAGTCAAATAAATTTTAAAAATATAGAAAACTAGTTTTTTTTTATTTACATTATTGAAATATGTTTAATGAAGATTTGATATTGTCAAGACTATTTTTTTATTAATTAATGAAGATAAATTGTTATCAAATATTTATTTAGAATTTTTGTTGTATTTTTTTTTAAACTTATATTCTAATTAAATTCATAAAATAATAAAATAATGTAATATATATATATATATATATATTAACAAATATTAAGACTTTTAAACTGTAGTTACAAGTATATGCTAATATATTTATTAATTAAAATTTATTAATTAAAATGAAATATTGAAAATATAATTTTCTCTCTTCTATTTTTTATTTTTCTCACACTCTTTCATTTTTTTCAACTTCAAATCATTCTCTTTCATCGTATATAATATAATATAATATAATATAATATAATATAATATAATATAATATAATATAATATATATATATATTATATATATATATTATATTATATTATATTATATTATATTATATTATATTATATACTATGAAAGAGAATGATTTGAAGTTAATAAAATGAAAGAGTGTGAGGAAAATAAAAAATAGAAGAGAAAGTTATTTAGTTTTTTCAACCAATTAACACGTTATTCCCTCCCCTAAGTTCCCTCCCAATCCTCTCTCATATGTATATATAATTTATTTATTTTTTTTATAAAAATAAGTTTAAAATAAATATTAATTTAATTTTAAAAATCTAAATAAGATTATTTCTATGCATTATATTAGAAATTTAATTTAAATATAAGTTTAAAGAAGTTACTTTCTCAATAATTATATATAATTATAAATTAAAATATTAACTTATTATATGAATTAAATTTAAATTAAATTTAGGTTCATAATTTTATATACATTTAGTTTATAAATAATACTAAAAATAATATTAAATCTTATTAATATTTTTTTCTTTCACTAATTTAATAGACTAATTCATCACTAATTATTTTATAAAATAAAATTCAAAATAATAAAAAAATCTTGTTTATAAGTTTATATTTATATATAACAAATGTCTTATACAAAGTAATTTGTTATGTGAATCACAATTATACAAATATTTTAAATATTTTTTTATTTAAGATTAGTTAATGTAATTATCACAATTAATGGTAAATAATTTAATCACATTTACAACTATTATATCTAAATTTCAAATAATATATATATATATATATATTATATTTATTTTAATTGAAGATAAACATTTTATCATTTTAATCAAAATTTATATTTAAATTATGTCTTTTATAAAATAATATATAAATATATATTAAGATAAACTATTTATTATTTTTGTATAAACCTTTATATAATTTGGTATTCATTATTATCTTTTTAAGTGAAATAAATTCTAAAAATATGAATAATTAGTCATTTTTATTTCATTTAGATTCTTAAAATATATTTAATGAATATTTGATATTGTCAAGATTATTTTTTTTATTGATTAATGAAGATAAATTGTTATCAATTATTTACTTAGCATTTTGTTGTATTATTTTTTTAACTTATATTTTAATTAAATTCTTGAAATAATATATATATATATATATTTATTGGTTAGCATTTATGACTTTAAACCTTAATGAAATTAGTTATAACCACTAATATATTTATTATTATAAAATATATATAGTGATTGATTCAATAATTATATATTATTATAAATTTAAATATTAAACTATTATATCGATAAAAAGTTTCATAATTTTATATATATTTAGTTTATAAATATTTCTAAAAATAATATTAAATCTTATTAATATTTAATTACTAATTAAATAATAAATTAAATAATAGACTAATTCATCCCAAATTAATTCATAAAATTAAATTTTAATTAATAATAAAAGTGTAATTTATAACTTTATATTTATATAGATAACAAACTTCATAAAAACTAGGTAATTATTACAGTTCATCACAATTACATAAATATTTTTATTTTTTTTATTTAAGATTAATTTTATATTAAATTATTTAATCATATTTACAAATAATATATTTAAATTTCAAATAATATATATATATATATATATATAATATTCATATATTTTAATTAAAGATAAACTCTCTATCATTTTAATCAAAATTTATATCTAAATTACTTTTATAAAATTATATATATATATATATATATATATATATATATATATATATATATATATATATATATATATATATATATATATATATATATTAAAATAAACTCTTTATCATTTTTGTTTTTGTGTAAACTTTTATAATTTGATATATATATTATGATAAACTCTTTATCAAATAAATTCTAAAAATATGGAAGACTAGTCATTTTTATCTCATTTACATTCCTAAAATATTTTAATAAAGATTTGATCATTTCAATGACTATTTTCTTATTGATTAATGGAGATAAATTGTCATCAATTATTTATTTAGCATTTTTATTATATTTGTTTTTGAATTTAGTTTAAACTTAAAGTTATTTGAAATTGTAATTTGTTTAATTATTAATAATATTTTTTGTATTTTAATTTATAAATTATAAAATACAATAAAAATATTTTTGGTTTTTAATTAATGAAAATTAAAAAAAATAAAAACTAATTAAGAAAGTGTGTGAAAGTATTTTTTTATTTTATTTCTAATTTATGTTTACATAAATATTTAGGATTGTTAATAATCTGGTAATCATAAGTAATAATAAAAGCGACGGAAAAATATAAACTTTTTAGTATGAGAATATAATTATTTTTAATAAAAAATTATTGTTTATAAAATTTATAATTATATATCAGTTTTAATTAATATTAGTGTTTATTTTTTATAATATTTGTACTTTATAAAATAAAATAAAATTTGTAATTTTTAAATATGAATAAAAATATATAAGAATTTAATTAAAAAAATGAAATGCATAAATATCTTTGAATTATATAATATGTAAATTTATAAATATAATTGAGAATTATTGTATTTAATATTATGTTATTTTTAATTATATAATATAATAAAAATATTAAGGAATTAAGGGTTATTTATTCCACTTCACCCAGTCCTCCATTTTCTTCTCCACGGTTTCACCTTCCTCTTTTTGTGGAGCTTCAACCTACTCTAATTGATCGAGCACTATCTAAATTCCTATTCTCTTGCGCATTATCTATATTCCCTATTATCTTTCTAGCGCTTCACCTTACTCGGTACATTTGAAGTATTATCTTTCTAGCGCTTCACCTTACTCGGTACATTTGAAGAAGCTTTCTAGCGCTTCACCTTACTCGGTACATTTGAAGAAGATTTCTGCATTGTAAGTACCTTACTCGGTACATTTGAAGAAGATTTCTGCATTGTAAGTATAGTACTCCCTGGTACATTTGAACATTTGAAGAAGATTTCTGCATTGTAAGTATAGTACTTTTGTTTCATCGTCCTCCATCTTGTAGATAATGATTATTTGTAAGTTTGGTCAGGTCCTCCATCTTGTAGATAATGATTATTTGTAAGTTTGTAAAGATGCATTTATTAAGTTGTGTTATGGTGTATTAATAAAAGCATGAAAGAAATTTGGTCATTGAATATAATTAACTTTATTTATGAATTTTAGGTTATCAAAATGTGGTTGTCATTGATATAAATTTGAAAAAACTAATGAATGTTCTAAATTCATTTCCTCATTTTCTCCATGATTTTATTTAAGTGATAGTGATCTCTTTTGGAACAAGGACGTCCCCAATTTAAGACAAGGACAAATAGATGGAACAATAAAATTTCTTTGAGGGAAATTTGCAGCACCAAATTAGCATGAATTCTCTCTTCCAATTAATTTATCAAATGTAATTTATATCAATTTATTTAATATAGGAAATATTTTACATAGTTCTTGCTTGTTAAAAGAGAGTAAAAAAGTGTAATTTGTTACTAATTGATAAATTTGTATTTGAATCTTTTATAGGTCGGGAGAAGGAAGAAAAGGAAGGGAGAAGGAAGAAAAGGAAGAGGGAGAAGGAAGAAAAGTTGTTTCAAATTTTGGAATTTGATCATCATTTTTATTGATATAATAATGTTTATTTTGTATGACTTTAAATATTATATAATTATATTTTGATGTAATTATATTTGGATATAATTATATTTTTAGGTAATATTATAATATAAAAATGGAGTGTTAATTATATAATATTATTTTGAATGATTTTTATTGTTGACAATTGACTATTAACTACACTTATAACTATCAGTTATTTTTAAATTCTAATTAGTAATTAGAGACAATTATTTGTGATAAAAATATTGTTTTTATATAGTTAACTAACTGTTAACTTATGAACACTATTAATTGTGGTTATTAAACAGAAGTTAAAGACTATTACTTACGCTAAAAATAACTATTAACTACGGTTTTTATACCGCCTTTATAGCCACTATTAACTGCGGTTTTTAAACCGCAGTTAGAAACTATTACTTGCAGTGAAAATCCCGCCTTTATAAGTAAATAATTTACTACGGTTTTAGGAACCGCAGTTAGAGACTATTAACTGCGGTCTTATAAACCGCAGTTAGAGACTATTAACTGCGGTTTTATAAACCGCAGTTAAAAGCTAGTATCTGCGGTAAATTTACCGCCCTTAATTGTCAAAATCTCTTTAACGGCGGAACTATTAACGGCGGTTGACTACAGTAATTTTACCGCCGTAATTGTCTTTTAGCAGCGGTAAATTATACAATAACGGCGGTAAAAACCGCCCTTAAATGTTACTTTTTTACTAGTGTGATATGTTTACCAAGTCAGTTCCGCAGAGCAAGTTTCAACACTGTTTGAACTTGCTCAATGTTAGAAGTTGTTGATTGCCCTTGAAGGGGCAAGGCCTGAGGCAGAGCAGGTCACATTTGGGCATTCAGTGTAATGCATCTGTTTTGTTTATCAGGGCATTCAATATAATGCATCTGGCACATCTGGGAAAATATTCAAGTCAATGTGGAGATTTGTTGGTTTCTTTGCCTAGAATATTCTTTTTGGGTGTTTGTCCCACATAGGAAGTGAGCAAGAAAAATGTCTTGACCTGACCCTATAAATAAAGGGCTTGAGTGTTAGTTTTCTCTTGAACTATTTTGAGTATATGTAATCCGTGTTAACGATTATAGTGAAATATTTTTCAGTGGCTCTGCCCGTGGATTAGTCAGCGCTTTTGCTGAATACCACGTTAAATCGGGTGTCGCTTTCATTCTGTCTTTTACTATTATTATTATCATTGTTTATGATCATTTATTTTTATTTTGGAAGTTAGTTCTCTATTATTATTACTCACAATTTTAACTTAAGATTATTTTTTTTAAAAAAATTGAAAATCAAATTCGTTTTTATTCTTTTCTTTTAAACACGATTTTTATCATGCTTATAGGGAGAGAAAATTACCGATATTTTCGGTATATCGAAAAACCGTATTACAAAATATTGAAAATATCGATATTTTTGATATACCAAAAAAAGTATGGTATCGATATCAAAATTATTGGTACAGTAAATACAGTAAATGCAGATTTTCAAAATATCGACATATATATATAGCAACATAAAATTTATAATTAAGTTTTAATTTTCGTTTTAATAATTAAATTTACGCATAATTAAACTTTCGGTAACCGTAATTTAAGTATCAGTCTAATCTTAATAGATTTATTTATTTATTTAATAGATTTGAAACTAAAAAGTATAACTATTATTTATCTCTAATCTTAATATATTTATTTTATTCTCTAAACATATTTGATATTAATTAATTATACCAACTTAATTTTTTAAAATTAAATTAAAATATAATTAAACTTTAATATTATTCTAGTATGAATGATATAATATCGATACCGAAATTGCGATATAATGTCAATAATATGTATGATCGGCATGCTACTTGTTTAATACTAAGATTTCTGTATATCGAAATAATGATTTTTCTATTACGGTATACGGTATGAATAAAAAATTTACAATATACATACCGACCCACTTCACTTGCCCCTACTAACTTAGTATGGATGGTTTTTCAAACTAACCTACTTTATTTATTAATTCTCAAACTAACTTAATTTACTGTTCAAATTCAAATTTTTTTATTATATTTAAATTCATTATATATATATATAGATATATATTTTTAAATTATTATTTTTATAAATTTAATATATTTAAATTATTATTTGTATAAACTAAATTATTTATATTTTGATATATATTTTAAATTATTATTTTTTATAATTTATAATTATTTATATTTTAATATATATATATTTACATTTGAATTATTATTTATATAGTGTAATAAATATTCACTTTAATAAATTTAAAATATATTAACCATAATAATATTTTAAATTTATTAGTATTTATCAATTATTTATTAGAATTTTAAAAGAAATATTTATTATTCTATATAAATAATAATTAAAATGTAAATATATATATATATATATATATATATTAAAATATAAATAATCAAATTTATAAAAAAAATAATAATTTAAATTATACATCAAAATATAAATAATCAAATTTATAAAAATAGTAATTTAAATATATTCAATTTATAAAAATAACAATTAAAATAAATATATATATAATAAATTTTAAATGTAATAAAAAAAAATTGAGTTTCATTAAATTGGTTTGAGAATGAATGATCATACATTTAGTTTAATTTGAGAAATCTAATGTTAGTTTGAAAACCATCCAAAACCATTGAGTGATCATGTGGACGCTAAATTAGAAATACAAAATATTAGGGGAAATTTGAGGAAATGACCCCAAAATAGGGCCAAATAGCCGATGGTGCGGGCCACTAATTTTTATAGCGCTGGTGACCCCCAAATTTTTTAATGACCATTTTACCCATGCGTCACGCATCCTCCAGGTGCGTGACGCACCCTGAACCCTATAAAGACTTAATTTTTTTTCATTTTCGTTTCAGTTTCTCTCTCATCCAGCCCCTTTCTTCCCGTCTTCTCCGCCGTGAACCCTAATAGCGGCGGAGAAGACTTTCTCTTCTTTTTCATCGCCGAAGAACCAATCGAAGAGGCACCGTCGATCATTCCACCATATTCAATGGTCTATAGCTGCGAAGAACTTCCAAACGCGAACTGCGGCTCCAACGGCGAACGACGACGGCCGAAACAAAAATTTCCACTATATTCGTTTATATTTTGTGTTTATTTCGTTTACATATGATTGTTTGTGTTGATTTCCTATACATATGATTGTTTGTGTGGATTTCCTTTACAGAACGTCATTGATTCGCCCTGATTCGTTGAATGCAGGTTGATTGGTTGGTTGCGTCACGCAGGGTGCGTCACGCAGGGTGCGTCACGCAGGGTGCGTCACGCAGGGTGCGTCACGCAGGGTGCGTCACGCAGGGTGCGTCACGCAGGAACGTCATTTGAAAGTTAGAAGGTCCAACTTTAAATATATTTTGAAAAAATGTAACTGGCTTGTTTGTGGGCATGGTTGGGTTATATATTTGAAGTTTTATAAATCATAAATGTTAAAAATAATTGTCAAATGAAATTCAATGTAAGATAGGGTTTAGATTAAAAAGTAAAATAAATAAAAATTAGTCAAAAAAGAAAAAGGTTGAAATCAGAGTAAAAGTAAAAAAAATCCCAGCAAAAAATATTTGGATTGTAAAGCGCAATTCTCTCCGGCGACTCCGATAGGCCTCCATTTCCAGTATCCGTCCACCTTCAACTCAAACTCCGGTACCGGCTCCGGTTCCGGCTCGGTATAAGTCATATCCAAAGCTTTGTATACATCTGAATCAGTCTCTCGATTTTGTTTATGTTATCCCTCTCACACTTGATTCACTATGTTTGGAATTGGAACAGATGGATTTGGAATTCTACATGTTTGGACCTTACAAGATCCACAAGGATGAAGTCTTCTATCTATCCGATCTTTCTTACGCCATGGTCAATCTTCGCCCTGTTGTTCCTGGTGAGTTACGCTTCCGTTTAACAGTTCTAATGTTTGTAGTCAAAGTCTCTTATTATAAGTCCATTTATCTGCCACTTACATAAGCTAGTCATTCGTTTCAAAACCTGAAACCAGCAGCCGAAGGAGATGTGAAATGTATACGTAATGCGAATTTTCAAAACCTAAACCCGAAACCCTTAAAAGCAATTAGGACGGTTGAAAGGAATGAATAAGTAGGTCTAGATTGTGTCTCTTTGGCTTTTAGCACTATGATTACTCTCCCTTTTGTTACTAATGCTATATACTTATTAGTGCTATATTTTCATTGTTTTGCAGGTCATATCCTTAGAGCATTTCTTATCTGTTTCACTATATTTATAATTTTGCAAGCATATTGTGAATGTGTTGAGCTTTTTAATTGTTGACTTGACTATACGCAAATGTTCTCGTCTGTCCAAGGCGTGATGTAAAGCGCTATTCCGATCTCACTAATGACGAGATAATTGATCTATGGCTTATTGCAAAGAAGATTGGAATGATGCTTGAGGACTACCACAAAGCAACATCCTTGACCTTCACAATCCAAGTAAGATGGTGTATTCATTCAAAAGTTTTTCTTAGCACTAGAGAACACCAATTAGGACATTCTTGGTACATGATTCATTCAATTATCACGTGTCTGTGTTTTGTCATTTGTTGAAAACTCAGGATGGTCCACAGGCAGGACAGACGGTTCCTCATGTTCACATTCACATCCTTCCCAGGAAAACTGACGACTTTGGGAGAAACGATGATGTATATGATGCTGTAAGACCACATTTCTTTAGTTCTGGAACCCTAAATCATGGATTTGTTCTGTATTAAAATTCCTTGTTTTGCATTTGTGTTTTAGATTGATGATGAGGAGAAGGAATTGAAGCAGAAGCTTGACTTGGATCAGGAAAGGAAAGACAGGACTCTAGAGGAGATGACTCGAGAAGCAGGTGAATATAGGACACGTCTCTCCCACTAGATAGATTTAGACCATTCATGTGGTTGGATCACTTGCCTTGAATATGGAGAATACATTTTTCCTTAGATGTGACTAAAAGACTTGTTTCAATTGAATATTTGGTGCAAGTTTAGTGGGTGATAACCAAGCCCTTGTTTGATTTAGGGTTATTTGAATAATCAAGTGGTTGTTTTGTTTCCTAACTTTGTTTGATGAAGATTATTAAGGGTATCAATCTTTTTATATATAAAAATGTATTTGAATTCAATCTGAAGCAACCCATATAAAAATAAGGTCAAAACAAGGTCTATAAAGACTTTTACTTTTGTTTATAGATCAAGAAATGTTTAAAAACTAAACACAGTGACACACATACATACTATTGATAAGTTTATGTATTGAAGCAAAAGTTAAGAAAACATGTTTCTTGAAGAAGTCCTTTCCAGCTAGCAAAATAAGTTGTGTATAAGTAATGATTAGAAAACATTACAATCCCTGCCCATTTAGATTAGGTCAATTTATGGGGGACTGAATGCTAATCTCAAAATGGGTTACAATTATTGTATGTTAAAATAAGAAGATTAATGGAGAAGCTGTTCTGATTGTCCTGTTGTGATGTTGTGTAGTTTGGAAGAAGAGACAACACCATGATTGCATGTCTTTTGTAATTGGATTAAACGGTTAAGATCAAAATTGTGCATCTTGATAAGTTTCTTCTGTCTAGATGAGAAGAGCCTTTGCATAAAATCTTGATAAGTTGGGTCTCTAGAAGTGAAGAGGAAATAGGCATAACCGATGACTATGCTAGTAGCTGTAGTGAAGAAGGCAACAGGTTCCATAACATCCCACGAATATTCCCAGAAAGTGAGACGAAAGAAGAGTCCAACCTGAGTTATAGCTAACCCTAACCCTGTCCATAGGATATATCTTACCTGCTTATGTGCTAACATGTCAATTTCTTCCTTCTTTTCTTGCAGATTCTCAAGTTCCTTCTTTCTAGGATCATCTTCTTCTGATGTCAGAACAAAAGGCACAGCTTTTCTTACCAGATCTACCACCTGATAGTCATAGATCTATCTATGTAAGAAAGAAAGAAGATAACAGAAGATGAAGAAGAAATAAAGAAAGAAAGAAAAGGAAGACCTTGTGAGGATGAAGATGAACTTTATCTCTAAACAGAAGAATGACCCCTGCTTCATCAAGAACACGAGCAAATGAAGCTGCCTCATCTTTGGATTTAGCAACACCCATCTGTTCGCAAGCTTCAATAAGCTCTGAATACCCGATCATCTCCTTCCCATCCATTCCAAGCTTCTTCTTCAACTCCTCAACATTCACCAATCTCATCAGCTTCTTCGCTTCCTCAGACGATATCAATTCCCCAAGTCCCCCCTTAGCAGCATCTTCTTTCCGTTCTCCTCCGCCGGAAAAATTAATAGTATCAGACGAAAAGGGTGATGCCAGTAGCCTTGCCGGATCGAAAACCCGAAACGGCCTGATGGGTAAAGACGTCGTCTTCGGCCGGCACCGGACCGCCGACGTGACGTGTCTGAGAAAAACGCCGCCGGAAGATCTCCACATTGGATAATATATGTTGGGAAGTGTTCTATCTCTCTCTACTGTGGAATAGATTATAGATAAAGAAAGCTTAAAGATGGTTATCAATGGCGTCTTGTGGGAGGTGGGTGGGGACTTAGTCAATATTACCTACCAACTGAAGCCGAATCTCGTATGGGGTTTTTATTCACTTTTCTGGCCGTGTGCGACCTTTCGGAGAAACCGTAACGTAATTTGACTCGTCGACACGCTTTATTAAATATTATTATTTTTATTTTATTTTATCATATTACTATTAATATATCCTTGACTTGTAGCTAGATTGATATTCATTTATCATAAACTTATCTATCTCCTACTTTTTTATTTATAGTAATACAATTAAATAATTATATTTTCATGAACAAGTTTTGAGATTTATATTTCACATTTCAAATAATTTTTAACATTCATGTTTTAACCTCTTGTACTTTTATGAATAATATTTTATTTTTAATAATATGTCCTCCACACACCTATAACTAAACATTTTATATGTTATTTATTTATATATACTTTTTTGGACTATTTGTGTTTTAATTAATGTTTAAGTAAAATATTTTCTAAATATATATTAAATTATTATTATTATTATTATTGTAATCTTTTTTTTGTACAAATGACATTTTGTGGGATTCATTGAATTTGATGGTTTGGGGATGATGAGATTAAAAAACTTTGATTACCAACTAAAAGGAAAATATAATAGAGATTAGAGACGTGTCTTCCTTTTATTGATGTTTGAGTTGTTTTCTCTAACTCAAATTAGATTATCCAGCGAAAATTGTATAATAGGTATTTGCTAAGACATATGTTCTTTGATGGTGAAGGTTAAATTATTCAATTATGTGTATTATATTAATTTAATAATATATATATTTGAAAGTAAATGAATACTTGAATTGAATTATAAGTTGATTTAAATTTATATAAAAAAGTTAAATTGGTCCTACAAATGTGAGTAACTAAATAAAGCTCCTAGACTTCTATTATATATGCAAATCACTTCTAAACTTAAAAAATTAACATTTGGATAGAAAAAAAAAGTAGTGTCATAAGTAGTATCATATTTATTATTATTATTATTATTATTTTTATATAAGATTGTAGGATAACATCGTATAATAACTACTTTTATTTAATTATTATTATTATTATTTTTATATAAGATTGTAGGATAACATCGTATAACAACTACTTTTATTTTAGTAGGACGTTTTAAGTAAAAATCAAACAAAAAATTTAATATTTTAAAACTCATAATTTTTATTTTTTAATATATTTATTATAAATTGAAAAAGTATTAAAGCCTATAAATATTGACAATTATTTTTGTTTGGAGTTGAGTTGACCACGTCGCTAAGATGCAACTTGTTTGGAATTTTTTTCTTTCTTTCAAGATCACTACTACCAATTGTAGACAGATTTTGACCAAAGAAATAAAAGACAAGGCACAGTAAAAAGTGGTAAGGTCAATTGTAACCGTAAAGATAATTCCACTTATGTCAGCTTTGCTTTAAATTCGGTACAAAATATAAAAGACAAGGGAGAAAGGCAGGGTTAATTCATTTCTCTTTCATTATCTAATTTCCATTCTTGTGTCTCAAATAATTAGGTTCAGCCCCCACATCAAGTTTTAGTTTTAAGATTTTATTACCAATAAATAAAATTAAATATATTTTAACATTTAACAAATCAACTAGATAGTTAAAAACAAATAATAATGATAAACTGAATAATTTAACATATCAAGCACATCGTGCTTACATTATTTAATCATTATTGTTATTATTTTCTTACAGAAACATTAGAAATAAAAATATTATAATTAAAGAAAAAAGACAAGAGGCATAGATTCTCTTAAATTTTTTAATTTATACTTTGTGTATCAAAAAGTTTGCACTGATCAGTGATCACATCGTTAAAGTTAAAGTATTGACTTTTGAATAGGGCTCATTAGTTTAATGTAATTAATCAAATAAATGGTATAAACAAAAATATATATAAAAAAAATTATTTAGACGAATGTAAGTGTACAACTAACTCCAGTTAACATAAGCACGTTTCAGATATTGTCGTAAATTACATTTGACGATTGACAACAAAGCTCTATCTTGAAATTGGTACAGACAAAAACATCAGTCAGTTCAGTTGTACCTTCAACAGACTTTGCGCAAACTTTGCTTATGCGTAATCTTTATAACATGCGATAGGAGTAAGTTTATTGGTAACTTTTATTCTAGGATGACTTATCTCAAAGATAACTGGTCATGTCTAAACCACAATGAGATTGCATTGATGATACTTGCATTGATGATACTAATAAGTTCGTTGACTACTCTAATACTATGAGACTTACTCAATTTTCTTAGACTCTCCGGGATGAATTTCAGTCTACCAAAGCTTCTCTCTTAAACAGGCACCTTCTCCCCCTCACCCCCTCATTTGACAGGATTATTATTGAACTTATCTCTTTAAATACTGAGTTGGGTTTAGCAAAATCTTCTTGTGATACATCTTCCAAGCCATATTTCCTTTTGTCTCTAATGTTCAGCTTCACACTAATTCAATATGAGTTTTTTTTATTGTCATATTTATTTTATTCTTTCCTAAAATACTATTTTTTACTCCTTTTCTTATTTAGAAAAGCTACACTTTCTACAACTAATTCATATAGGTTAGCTCTCAGTTGGTTAGGTGCTGTGATTTTCCTTCTTCATTGTCAGCCAATTATTTTCAAATACCTTATTTTTAGGGTGTGAAAAGTGCGCAAGCCTTCTCCAAGCAAGTCTGTTAGTTGCAGGGCTTCACTCCTATTCACGTGGGCAATTACATGGATTATATTGATTTACACTAATTTCTCGATGATTATCGCTCGTTAATATATAGAGTCCTATAAGCATATCTTGACGCCCCTTTTTATCTTAACTTTAGGTCAATTTACTTCGCCGGAAGAAAATAAAGTTGGGTGGACCCTCTTGTTCCTGTTTAATCCCCTCCATTATCAAGAAGTGTATCGACGACTTTTTATACCATTTCTCATGACACATTACTAATGATCGAGTAGATTTCATGATTATAAGTTCATTCTATTAAAGACTCTACAATTAAAGAACACACTTGAGTCTCTTGATTTTCATATTCCATCTATTAAGTGTATTTATATTCTTTACATATTCTAACATTTCAGTTTCTCTTATTTTTGTATAAATTCATACTCATATAAATGTAATAACACACTGAAATATATTCTTAATCTACAGCAAGTTCTTGCTTAATTATCTTCTCTAACTTGGTATCAGAGCCATTATTCGGTTTTAACAAACCACTGTATCCATGGCCTCTTCTTCATCTTCTTTCGCTTCAACCACTCATCTCTTCCACAATCTCACATCCATTAAACAAGATCAACAAAACTTTCTTATTTGGAACTCTCAAATCTTATATACCCTAAAAGTTTATGGTCTCTATTCATATGTTACTGGAACTAATTCTGCCCCTAAAGCCTTTCTCCAAGCCGATGCTGCTGACGGATCTAGTGTCCTTACTCCAAATCCTACTTTTACTATTTGGGAGGAACAAGATCAGAGGATCCTTTCATGGCTTCTCTCCACCCTTTCAGAATCCATTCTAGCCCAAGTGGTTGGTGAATCATGCACTACATCTAAAGACCTTTGGTCTGCTTTAGAACGCACATTCGTGATAGAGATTAATCCCATGGTTATTATTGATAAACAATGTTACAATATATACTAGTCAAAAGACTCTTAATAAGGTAAACCACTAATCTAGGAATCTAAACAAGGTAACCCACTAATCTAGGAATCTAAACAAGGTAACAAGATATATACAATATACTAATACACCCCCGCAGTCGAAACGGGAGATTCTCGGACGCTGAGACTGTCTCTGAAATCTTCAAATAGTATGCGCGGAAGTCCTTTGGTGAATATGTCAGCGATTTGAAAACGAGAAGGCATATGAAGAATGCGAACTTTACCTCTATCTACTTTTTCCCTTACAAAGTGTATGTCCATTTCGATGTGTTTGGTACGTTGATGTTGGACCGGATTTTGGGAGAGATAAATCGCACTTATGTTGTCGCAGTAGACCAGTGTGGCTTTGTCCAATGAGATACGAAGTTCTAACAATAAATTGCGAAGCCAACAGGATTCGGAGACAACATTGGCAACTCCTCTATATTCAGCTTCAGCACTAGAACGAGAAAGTGTGGATTGCCGTTTTGACGACCAAGACAGAAGATTATCGCCTAGGAAGACGCAATAGCCAGATGTAGAGCGACGGGTATCTGGACATCCTCCCCAGTCTGCATCAGTATATGAAACGAGTGTAGACAGTGAGGATTTGTAAAGATGAAGGCCATAGTGCTTTGTACCCTGTAAGTATCGAATGATTCTGTGTAAGGCAGCCAAGTGAGCCTCTTTCGGATCATGCATGTGGAGGCAAATTTGCTGGACTGCATATGAAATATCAGGACGTGTGAAAGTAAGATACTGTAGTGCTCCGGCTAAACTTCTGTAATGAGTGGGGTCAGAGACTGGTGGACTAGTTGATTTTCCAAGTTTGCCATTTGTATCGACCGGCGTTTGTGTTGATTTGCAAGTAGACATTCCAACACGATCAATAATTTCTTCAGCATATTTCTTCTGACTAAGACAAAGTCCATCCTTAGTATACGATACAGCAACTCCCAAGAAATAGCTTAATTTACCTAAATCCTTCATAGCAAATTCTGCGCCTAAGCTTTTCATGAGAGTCTGACGTAACTGATCAGACGAAGCCGTAATGATAATGTCATCAACATACAAGAGTAGATAGGCAATTTCGGACCCATGTTGATAGATAAAAAGCGAATGATCAGTCGTGCTGTGTGTAAAACCGATTGTAGAGACAAAATCTGCAAACCTTTGATACCAAGCACGAGGAGCTTGTTTTAAGCCGTATAAAGATTTGCGCAATAAACAAACATGGTCGGGAAAGATTTTGTCTCTAAAACCGAAAGGCTGATGCATGTAAACTGTTTCGTTGAGATTACCATGTAAAAATGCATTCTTGACGTCCATTTGGTGAATGGACCAAGACTTCGATAAAGCAATGCTCAGAACAGTTCGTATGGTGGCTGGTTTGACAACAGGACTAAAGGTTTCTTCACAATTGATTCCAATCTGCTGAGACCTGCCATCACCAACAAGACGGGCTTTATGCCTCTCAAAAGAGCCGTCAGAGTTAGTTTTATGCTTAAAAATCCACATGCATCGTATAATATCAACACCCTGAGGACGCGGAACCAAGTCCCAAGTCTTATTACTAATTAAAGCGTTAAACTCATCGTCCATGGCGGCTTTCCAATTCGGGTCTGATAAAGCTAACTTTGGGTTTTTGGGAATAGGCGATGGAGATGTGAGTGTGTTTAGATTGAAAATGCGTTTTGGACAGACAATCCCATCCATTGCGCGGGTTCGTATTGTCCGTGTTGGATTGATGATGGTTGGTGAATGATTTGGACGGTTTGGTCTTGTGGACGGGCTGGTCGTGTTTGGGTTTGGGCCTGGTGAAGTGGTGATGGGTGATGGTGGGTGTGGTGGAGTGTGTTGAGTTGATAATGGGCTCGGTAATGGAGTGTTGTTTGGTGGGGAAATGGACTCGGTGATGGGCGGGGTTTGGATGTGTATTGGGATGGTTATTGGTTCGGATTGAGATGGGTGAGTTGAGTTTGGGTTTTGGACAAGAGAAAAGGGAAATTTTGTTTCGTCAAAAATGACGTGACGAGAGATGATAAATCTTTTTGAGGCTGGGTCGTAGCATTTGTAGCCGCGATGATTAGAGGGGTATCCTAAAAAGACACAAGGGGTAGAGCGTTTATGAAGTTTGTGAATAGTGGTTGGAGGAAGAAGAGGATAGCAAAGACAACCGAAAATTTTTAGGTGAGAGTAAGAAGGAGTTCGGTTATATAGAAGTTGAGTGGGTGAGAAATTTCGAATTTGTTTATTTGGAAGAATATTTAGGAGATAAGTGGTCATTTCGAGGGCGTGATGCCAAAAATTTAACGGGAGAGAAGCATGAGTAAGCAATGTTCGAATCATGTTATTTATGGTGCGTATTTTTCTTTCTGCTTTACCATTTTGAGGAGAAGTATAGGGGCAAGAGAGGCGAAATTGTAGACCATTTTTGTCACAAAATGTACGAAATTGACTGTTGTTATATTCAGTTCCGTTGTCACATTGGATTGTTTTAATGGGCTTTTGAAATTGTGTTTGAATTTGATTTTGAAGTGTAGAGAAGACGGAGAATACTTGGGATTTGTTTCCAATTGGAAAAGTCCAAAGGAAATTTGTGTAATCATCAAGAAACAGAATATAGTATTTATGTCCATTTGTACTTAGCACAGGCGACGTCCACAAATCACTATGAATAATATCGAATGGGGAAGTAGTATAAGAGACAGAATTGGTAAATGGTAACTTAACTTGTTTACCAAAGATGCAAGACTCACAGAGTTTAGACCCTAAAACGGGCTTACAAGAAATAGAATTTGATTTATTGAGAGAATGCAAAATATCGACACCGGGGTGTCCTAATCTATTATGCCATAAATTTGACGAAATTGCAGTAAACGAAGAATTAGTTGGGGGTTTTTGGCTTTGGCTCGACAGAGAGAGTGGGTAGAGATCCCCCGAGCTATTGTTCCTCATGATAACCTTCCCCGTCTGGAAATCCTTTACAGAAAAACCAAGTGAGTCAAATTCTACAGAGACGTTGTTATCACGAGTAAACCGACGAATAGATATAAGATTTTTAATGAGTTTGGGAGCATGTAGAACATTGTTCAGAAGTAAGGGTGGTAAGGGTGGTTTTAAGTTAGTTTTACCAATACCGCGAATCGGGATTTCCTGTCCACTCCCAACAATGATATTTTTAACACAATTTAAATTAGAATAAGGCGAGAGACTACCTGAGTTGGGTGTCATGTGTGAAGTTGCTCCCGAATCCATGTACCAAGTATCGTCAGGCGGAGTAAGGGATAAAGTGTGCATCGCCTGATTGATATCGGTTGCAACGTAACTTTGGGGCTGCTGCTGGCTCGTCTCAGCCATGTAGGCCTGCTGTGGCCGAGAACCGAGTACGCCTGCTCCTGCTGTCCGAGTGTGTTGCTGCTGATAGCCAGAACCGCGCCAGGAGGCGCCTTGTTGCTGTTGACCAGATGCGTGCCAGGGGGCGCTTTGCTGCTGCGGCCAGATCTGTTGTGTCGGGTAGGGACAAGGGGGTGCTGTCCAGCCCGCAGGCGCCCACTGTGCCCATTGCTGTTGGCCAGGAGGTGCCCAGAATTGCTGCTGCTGGTGGTATGTGCGGCTGGTGTTGCGACCGCGTCCTCTGCCGCGCTGGCTGCGTCCTCGGCCCTGGCCGGCCTGTTCCTGCGCGCTAGAGGTGCCCTGCTGCTGCTGCTGGCCGGTAGCACGGGCTGATTGGCTAGAGTTGTTTCCGCGGCCTTGGCTACGATCGTCCGAGGCAATAAAAGAGGTGTTTGTGTGGACGAATTCATCCTTCCTTGTTTCAACAAGGAGCAAATCAGATCTAGCATCGTAGAAAGATGGGAGAGGCTTCTTTTGACCTATTATGGTGGCGATTGTTTCGTAGTTTTCATTCAAACCCCCAAGTAGACGCAACACCAGTCGATTTTCAGAAACGGGGCAATCAACATTAGCAAGTTGATCCGCAATCATCTTCAATTCAGTGCAATAAGCACTCATGTTTGGGAAATCATTGAGACGAATTTGAGAAAACCTATTTTCAAGATACATAGCGCGAGAACCTGTGTTATCTTGAAATATATTCGCTAAACGTTCCCAAGCCTGAGCAGCCGTCATACCAGGTTTTTGGATCGTGTTTAGTAGATCCTTGGATATTGTTCCAAATATCCATTGCTTGACAAGGGCGTCAAGGCGTTTCCACAGAAGAGAGTCGGTCTCGGAAGATGTTGAAGGTGTTTCGGAGGCGTTGGGAGTTTTTGGTTTGAGATGTTCGTAAACATTGTGAATCAAGCAGTGGTTTTCGAGAAGGTCTGCCCAAGAGAGATATTCCTCGCTACCCATCTCTAGGGTGATAGGAATTATGGAGCGGAGATTGTTAACAGAGAAAGCAGAGTGGTATTGAGAAACAGACATGGTGGTGGGCGTCTGACTTTGATTGGAGGAGGAGTCTGAATTAGTAGGTGGGACAGACATTAGAAGTTTGTGCGTGAGGCAGCAAGGTGGGAGGAAGAGAAAAAAAATTCGATTGATGATCTTGAGAGGATCTTTACTCTGATACCATGATAGAGATTAATCCCATGGTTATTATTGATAAACAATGTTACAATATATACTAGTCAAAAGACTCTTAATAAGGTAAACCACTAATCTAGGAATCTAAACAAGGTAACCCACTAATCTAGGAATCTAAACAAGGTAACAAGATATATACAATATACTAATAATTCGCCTTTCAATTTCAAGCTCGTCTAATGCAGCTTCGTCTTCAACTTCAAACGGTAAAGAAGGGCTCACTCCCGATGGTCGAATATTTACAGAAAATAAAATCAATCATCGATAGTCTCGCTGGTGCTGGGCAAAACATATCTCAACAAGATTTCATCATTAATGCTTTGAGATGACTCGATTCTGAATACGAATCTCTCACTGTAGTGGTAACCACTCGCACTGACCCCATCGCCATCGAAGACCTCCAAGGAATGCTTCTTACACATGAGATTCGCCTTGAATCACTCCACTCTAACTCTCCAACCGCTAATATTGCTTTTGGATCGAGAGGGATTTCGAAACCATCTCACTTTCAACGATCGCGAAGTTCGATCCCCTCTCCGAGTGATTATAGTGTAGAAAATGAAACTGTCAATAGATTAAGCTCTCATAATTCTAATGGATATCAAATAAATGGGCCTTCAAGTTCATCTAAATTTTCACACTCCGACTGGGCTTCTATTATCGGGTCAGGGTATCCTTTTACTAATGGGCCTTCTATTTGGGTCGTGGGCCTCGTGGGCCCAATAGAAATAAAATACAATGTCAATTGTGTGATCGTTTTGGTCATGCGGCTAATGTTTGTCGATCGGGTCTGTTTTGTAAGATTTGCAACTTTATAGGTCATTCGATTGAAACTTGCCGACGTCGTCAGAATCAAAATTCAACGACACACTCTACTATGATGGCTACACCTTCTTCTGTTTATGACTCAGCTTGGTATCCCGACTCTGGTGCTACTGACCATCTCACGACGAATCTTGACAATCTTAGCCTCTCAACACCATATAATGGTACATAAACTATTAAAATGGGAGACGGTAACCCTCTTCCTATTTCTAATATTGGGTAATCATTCATTCCATGTTCTAATAAAAACCTTCACCTACGTAATATATTACATGCCCCATTAGTAACCAAAAATCTTCTAAGTGTTTACAAATTTTCTGCCGATAATAATATATTTTTTGAATTTCATCCAAATTATTGTATTGTCAAGGATCAGGTCACGAAGAGGGAACTCCTTCGCGGCACACTTAAAAATGGGCTATATCGCCTAAACTCAATCATCAACCATTCGCCCACTCATCAAGCTCATATTGGAACTCGTTCATCTGCCAACTCTTGGCATCATCGTCTTGGACACCCTTCATCATCAACATAAACCTTTATTATGTATTTTTTTAATTTACCTATTATTGGCAACAAGAAATTAAGTTTTTGTGAATCTTGTCAATATGGAAAAACACACAAAATTCCTTTTCCTATTTCTCAATCTCGTTGTAAGTCTCCATTAGAAATTAATACATTCTGACGTTTGGGGTCCTGCTCCTCTTTTCTCTACTAACGGTTTTCGATATTTTGTCTATTTTATTGATGACTACAGCCGCTTTACTTGGCTATATCCTATCTATAGAAAATCTGATGTCTTGTCAACTTTTATTAAATTTAAGACACTTGTTGAAAATCAATTCAACACATCTATCAAAACTCTACAATCTGATTGAGGAGGCGAATATAGGAGTCTAAAATCTTATCTTGAAACTCATGGCATTCAACATCGTCTATCATTCCCTCATACAAGTGAACAAAATGGTGTTGCTGAACGTAAGATTCGCCACCTTACAGAAATGAGTCTCACTCTTCTTGTTCATGCTTCTATGCCCCTATCTTATTGGGATAATGCGTTTTTGACAAGTACGTATCTCATTAACCGCCTTCCTTCAAATGGTAAGCCTCATCAATCTCCCTTTAAAATTCTTTTTAATCTTCCTCCAAACTATTTATTCCTTAAAACCTTTGGATGTTCCTGCTTTCCGCTCACTCGATCATATAACTTTCACAAAATTGATCTTTGTACTCTAAAATGTATTTTTCTTGGCTATAGTCCAAATCACAAAGGCTATCGTTGTCTACACCTTCCTTCCGGCAGAATATATATCTCTCGTCACGTCACTTTTGATGAACAAACATTTCCATTTAAAAGTACATTATCCGAATCTACTAATCTTTCTACACTATCAGTCTCTCCAACACTGCATTCTCCTTTTCTGCCACATTCATCACCTCCAATCTCCCCAATTTTAACATCACAAATCCCTGAACTACCATCTTCTTCAATATCCGAACACTCATCATCATCATCAAACTCTAACCATCCATCTTCACCAACCAACTCCCCAACATCAAACTCCTATCAACCATCATCAACAACCAACTCATCTTCAATCAATCCTCTTACTCTCACACGTGGACTTTCCACTATTATACATGCTCTTGAATGTTCCTCTCATCATATGATCACACGTGCCAAAACTCGTGCCCTTCATAACGCCAACATTGCCACCATCTCCACCTCTCCACCCACATGTTTCTCCACTGCCAATAAAGATACTCAATGGCGTTCTGCCATGGCAAATGAGTTTAATGCTCTAATTCAAAACAAGACATGGTCTCTTGTTCCTCGATCCTCGTAAAATATCGTGGGTTGCAAATGGGTTTTTAAAATCAAACAAAGAGCTGATGGTTCCATTGAACGTCACAAGGCTCGTTTAGTTGCAAAGGGATTTCATCAACAAGAAGGCATTGACTATCTTGAAACATTCAGCCTAGTTGTCAAACATACTACCATCCGAACCATCCTCTCACTTGCTATCACTCGTCAATGACCTATTCATCAACTCGATATTAGCAATGCCTTTCTATATGGAACTCTACACGAGGAAGTTTTTATGTCTCAACCACCTGGGTTCACTCATCCTGATTATCCTAATCATGTGTGCAAACTTCACAAAGCACTTTATGGACTACCTTGAAATATGCTCTTCTTTCCATTGGTTTTCATGAATCCAAAAATGATTCTTCTTTATTCATGTACCACTCTCCACAAATTACATCATTATTTCTTGTCTACGTGGATGATATTATATTCACTAGTAATTCTTCCTCTCACATCTCCTCAATCATCTCTCAACTTAACCACATTTTCCCTCTTAAAGATTTAAGTCCACTACATTATTTTCTCGGGATTGAAGCTCATCGATCTACCTCCGACATTTTTCTCTCTCAATCAAAGTATATAAATGACATTCTTATCCGAGCCAATATGAGTGACTCAAAACCTCTTAATACTCCAATCTCTTCTGGGTCATCTTTATCTCGCCATGATGGCGACACTCTTCCTGAACCATTTTTGTATCGCAGCATTATTGGTGCTCTCCAATATTTGACGCATACTCGGCCTGAACTAGCATTTGCTGTCAACTGTGCTTGTCAATTAATGTAGTCTCCTACCACTACTCATTGGTCTGCAGTAAAAAGAATACTCTGCTACCTTCGTCATACTCCTCATCATGGACTTCTCATTCATCCATCATCTTCTCTCGATATATCTGCCTTCTTTGACTCCGATTGGGCTGGTTGTCCGGACGATCGTCGCTCCACAACTGGCTACTGCATATTTCTTGGTGACAATCTTATCTCTTGGAATTCAAAGAAACAACAAGTTGTTGCTCGGTCTAGTACCGAGTCTGAGTATCGAGCTCTAGCTCATGCCACTGCTGAACTCATCTGGCTCCAATCCTTGCTACGTGAACTTTGTATCTCCCCACTTCAACCTCCCACTCTATGGTGTGACAATATTGGTGCTGCATTTCTGTCGTCCAATCCAGTTTTTCATGCTCGTACGAAACATATAGAGATTGATTTTCACTTCGTTCGTGAACGTGTTGCTCAGAAATCTCTTTTCATTCGATACATACTTACTGATGATCAAATTGCCGACATCCTCACCAAAGGACTTGCATCAAACCGATTTGCTTTATTGCGTAACAAACTCACGGTGTGTGCCTCCCCATTTCGTTTGAGGGAAGGTATTAAAGACTCTACAATTAAAGAACACACTTGAGTCTCTTGTTTTCATATTCCATATATTAAGTGTATTTATAATCTTTATATATTCTAACATTTCAGTTTATCTTATTTTTGTATAAATTCATACTCCTATAAATGTAATAGCACACTGAAATATATTCTTAATATACAGCAAGTTCTTGCTTATTTATCTTCTCTAACTCATTCCATGCGGGACAGACCGGAAGAGGGTTATATATAATCTCATTATGAGGAGTCGATAAATTCTTACTTTTCTTATTATCTTAGTATTAGCCGCTTATCCCTCCATGGAATGGATAGAAAAAAGGTGAAACGCTAGTAGGGTCACTTTTCTTTGGGGGATAAGTGAGCTTCTTCACAAGTTTATTCCTGCCCCGAACGGCTGTTGTTGTTTGTGATGTCTCGATCATTTATATGGACCCACTTTTCATTCCATTTGTGGGAATTTGATGATTTATAAATCATCCTTAACGAATGATCCGCTCATGTTTGAGCATGACGAATTACATCGTGTCGACCTCTTGTCAATAAAGTTTTCGGCCTCTTATGAGAATGGAAAACTTGAGCATTTTCTGAATCGGTGGATGATGAATGGATTGAAAAAAATGATACTTTCGAGAAAGGAAGAGTACGACTGAAGTGGCTATACATACAAATCTATTTTCGGATGTATATGCTTCGATTGAAAGTGGAAAAAAAAAGGTGACTGGTATACCACCATAATGAAATTGCCTTTCATTTGATTAATTGAAAATGTTTTTTTGTTGGCTTTGTTGGGGAGGCTTGTAGTTTGTTACGTCGGCTCCAAAAGGATAAATTGTAATGGAATCAATAAAGTTATGTGGAGTTTTTAATAGTATAAGAGAGTCAAAGTAGTGAGCGCCTTGAGGCCACTATGATCCCCGAGGGTTGACGGTCCATTTATTATGAAGAGCGGGCCAGCAATGAGACAAAATGGGCGGGCACTTCTTATCAAACCAAGCCCAGTTCTCACCGATAGGCACTGATAGCCTTGTCAACTATGATAATATTGGCCATGGCTGGAAGGAGTCTTAAATACTTGTACAATGCTCAAGTCGCTCTGAGCAACGAGTGGGAGGAAACATTGACTTTCTATCTTATTAATAAGAGGAGTGATAGAGAAGAAAATGAGAAAGAAAAAAGAAATAAGAGAAATAAACTATTTTATTTTTTCAGTCAACTATATTGTGATTAATAATTTATTCTCCAATTTTTCACCCCTAATAATTTATTTTATTAGTAAAATGCATTTAAACATAAATTTATATATTTACTAATTAAATATTTATATATTCTTCTCATTCCTTCTATTAATTAATTAATCAACCAATCGAAGTGCTATTGGAATTGACGTTTCTTTTGGCCAGATTTGTTGGAGGAGACTGATTCATTGTTTCAACATATCTGGGTTTGACTACAAATTAATTTTCAAAACATGTTGTGCATAATTTTTTTTTTCAGGAAATCATAACATGCTCTGGCTGACAAGGAAATAAGAATCTCATGTTCACCAATCCAATGTTCTTTCGGGGAAATTTCAAGATACACGTTGATTGCGCGCAATTGTGGTTGATCTGATTTCTTGAACTATCTATTTGGGACATTTTTATATTTTTATTTTGCTGGAATTTCAACTTATCCTTTGAGATTATAGGCAATGGCAATTTGAATTTTTCATTTTATAGCAAATCCATGATATTGTGATAGGATGAACACTAACCATTGTGTCTTCTTCTATTATATGGATTTTCATTTGTGAAAAGACGATCTATTTTTTCTTTTATTAAAATTATATTTATGATAAATATTTTTAGAAGAGCGATAGGATAAGAGAGAGAATTTGAGAGCGAGAATAACGTGTCACACATCACTCGTTGCCTGAAAAACGGATAAAGAGTGAGAAAAGAAAATAGAGAAACACGTTATTCTCTTTTAAATTTTTTCGCTAAAACATTTCTCTCATCTTTTTATGTTTAAAATGGAAGGAAGATGTGTTGAATTTAATAAAAATTAGAGAGTTAATTAATTAATTAAAAGAATGTGAGAGAAGAATATATTTAATTAATAAATTTTTTAGTTTTATTTTAGTTATAAGGGATTTTTTTAATTTTCTTGATTTTTGTTTTAAATTTTAAATAGTTTGTTAAATTAATTATTGTTTAATTTTACTTCATATACTAATAAAAAAATGTCTAAAATCCAAATATAATTCCCAATAAAAACTAAGATATAATATATGTGTAATAAAAATATATAAACAAGTTCTAATTAATATATTGGTTAGTTATTTTTGTTTGGATTTGCAGTTCATTAAACATGTAATAAATATATACATAAGAAAGTATATCACACTACTTAGGGATGGAAGGATAATTGTAATTAATTTTGTCTTGATTTATATATTTATTCAAAAAATAATTTTATTTTAAAGTTGTTCACTCCTAATATATATATATTTTATAATTTCATGATAAAATATCTAGAAATAGAAAACCCTTTAATACTATTACCTAATTGCACATAGTTGTAGGTTTAGATGGTTATTTGAAATAAAAAAAAATAGTACTTTAATTATTCAATGTTAAAATAAATAAATACATACAATTAAATTTTGCCATGAAAAAAGAATAATATGAAAATTATAAATTGTAACTGCAATATCCAACCACTTTTCTTAGCAAAGTCATACATATATATCTGCATAAAAAAAAACAATATAATTCAAATGTATTTGTTTTGTTTCTGGTCGTGTCACATTTTTAGTACACAATTTGAAAGTTGGAACCTTAAATGGAGAAATTTAAATTTAGAGTTCAAATCAGGTAAATAGAAAAAAACCGAGCCCCAAGTAGGTATTATTAAGAACAAGAAAAAAGAACTCAATTCTTCGACTTCTGAATCTCTCCGGTCTCCACTAAACCCCTTCTCTACTTACACCGATTAGGGAACAGCCGACGAGAATCGAGGGCTGTCTTCGTCGTTCCCGAATCGCTGTAATCTGGTATGCTTCCATTCCATTATTCTTATGGAGGCACTCACAACTATACATTTCTGTATATTTAAATCCATGCTCAACTGATTCTCTTTACTACTCTGCTAAGTTCTTGCATCTGCTTTTCGATTACTTGTTATAGAACCAATTGGGTTTTCCTTTCTTCATCGATTCAAGGGAATATCAAGTTCCTTTTTTTTCTGGGTCAAAATGTCAAGTTTGAATCTTGGAGAAGTTGAATACACTATTTAATATCTTTTTACGGGGTCATTGTATTGCTTGTGAACATTTATTCTTATGCGGCGTTTTCTCATTAATCAGGTTCCGAAAGGAACTGAATGTTTAAGGTTGAAAATGAGTCAGCTAGCGAATGCATTTTCTCTTCTTGAATTGGATGTTCCCGATAAAGAACCATCAACTTCTAAAGTTGCAGTTAATCATGGAAAAACAAGGAGGGAAGGTCAGTTTGATATGGATACCTTAATATAGTTTCTCTAGTTCATATCATCACATCACATCCCATTAATCAATATCGAAATGAAAGGGAATATGTTTTGGTTGCAGGTAAGGGAAAGGGCAAGAATAAAATTGACAACACTTCTGACACAATCACTTCAGAGAAGGAGAACGGGGCGGAAAGTAGCTTAGAAGTCCCAAGTTCGCATTACAAGATGCCCCTTGTATGGATTGATCTGGAGATGACAGGTGATAATTTGTTCCACCAAATGGTGCTGTTTGAACTCTTAATCTAGAGCAATCTTTTTACCATGTTCAATTTTGGTCTCATCACACGGGCAATTTGTAGAATGATAAGTATGCTTAATGGTTGACGTGTTCCACTTTGATTCTTCAAGTCATTGAAGATCGTTGGTGACTAGTGACTACTTATAATTCCAAAAACCTTTTGTATTAACTTTCATTGTATTCCATCTTTTGTGACATCAAAATTATCTCTCACCTTTCCAGTTCTTTTCTTAATGTCTTATACTATGAGTAGATATTAGTGGATAATTTTTAAACATACATTTTAAACTAGAAACTTCAAATTTCTACTGGAATCATCATATGGTGTCATATGATGATGACTATAAGTTCCTTGAACAGAAAATGGAGAACCAGTTAATTACACAAAATAATCACCTTTTTAATTTTGGGAGTTGAGACAAAGAGTGGCAAGTTTATTCTACTAGTTATTAGGATTTTAACATATAGCTCAACCTGTTGTCTGTATTTGCTTGCTGCAATTTCCGAATCTGTTGAAATTGTAGTTCCTTTGGATTGCTTGCTACAACCCTTTCAGTCCTTTGGAACTGCTTCACAATAAACCGGGAGTGACATAATTTTCAGGAAATGGTTGCAGAAGAAATTTACCTGTCAAAACATGTCAATCGTCATCAACAAGCATGCTAACCTAATTTCTTGACCATAAATCTATGTTTGGTCTTAAAGATCAGCTTAATCATATATCTTTATTATGGTCTTAGTCCGTTCTAACAATTCTGAGAGTCATGTCAGGCTATCTCAAGCCGAATTTACTCTTTGTATTTTTTTTCTTACTAGAGTTGCATGATGTTGGTATGATGGGATGCCAGAATTACTCCTGTTATCAATTTAAGCTACTCTTCCATTCAGGATTGTAAAAACTGCCTATTGTGCATCTATTAAACAGTAGCATATTTTTTGTGTGATATTTGAAAACAAGGACTTGAAATGTTTTGTCAGTCCATGTCGAATTGAAAGTCATTGAGAAATATAACTTCATCTAGTTCCAGAATAAGCTAAAGATTAATTGCATTAATTTCTTTTGGAAAGAGTCGAAAGTCAGTTTGACGAATTTCTTATTTAATGGCCTTCTTTGGAGCACGTAAAGTTTATAGGATTTACTTCAATTGATGGGTTTGTAATAGACTTCAATGTTTGTAACACTGGCAGGTCTCGATGTTGAAGTGGATAAAATACTGGAGATTGCTTGTATAGTCACGGATGGGAATCTGACAAAAATGATTGAGGTAATTCCCCCTTTGTCAACTCTCAGAATAATTTAAGATTTCTAGCATTGTGGTGCCTATTGTTCTATTTCATTTTCACACATGCTGTGCAAGTCCTTGATTCTCTTGAAGGAGATAAGTCTTTCCTGAATGGAAAAAAAAATCAGTGACTCAGTGAACATAAGTTGTTGAAAAACATTGTTCCTTTTCATTTAGGGTCCACATTTGGTTATCTTTCAAAGTAAGGAGTGTCTGGATGGAATGGGAGAATGGTGTCAGACTCATCATGCAGCGAGCGGTAATGTCAGACAACCTTTTGTGTTTGCTCTCGCTATTTTATTTTATCTAATTTTTGGATCATGTGATCATTAATACAGGATTAACAGAGAAGGTGCTACAAAGTAAAGTTAGTGAGAAAGAAGCTGAAATGCGGGTGAGCTTGTCTTGTCATTCTTAGGATCTTGAAAATTCTATGAAGGAAAAAAGAGATCAAATTAGTCAATAAATTTTCTTAAGGAAAAAAGTTTCAATTGCTGTTGTTATTGTAGGTAATTGAATTTGTGAAGGAACATGTTGGTTCATATACGCCGCTTCTTGCTGGAAATTCTGTGTACACCGACTATATATTTCTGAAGGTCTGATTTCTTGTATTGCTTCTTATATACTATGAACAGTTGAACACATTTGTTAGTTAAGTTCAATAGAGTACTTAACTTCCAATATGTAATGGTCAAAGTAAATTATGATTAGTTTAGTTTTAAATAAGCTTTATTTTGTTGGCAGAAATACATGCCAGAGTTGGCCAGTCTTGTCTCTCATGTTCTTGTCGATGTTAGCAGTGTGAAGGCTCTTTGCGTTCGATGGTATCCTAAAGGTGACTATTCTCAATTGTTTAATATTACCATCTTTTGCTTTTGTTGACTTTGATGATCATGTAATTTTACAATGAATGAAAATTGTCAGAGAATAAAAAGGCTCCACAAAAGAAGAACAAGCATCGAGCGCTGGATGATATCAAAGAAAGCATAGCTGAGCTGAAGTACTTCAAGGAGAACATTTTCAAGCCACCCAAGTCCAAGAAATGATTACTAAGAATCTTCCAAAGCCGAAAGAAAAGAGCGTCTCACAATTCTATGAAGAATCTGCCAACATTTTAATCCTGATATGCTAAATGATCCAGTCTAGTGTGTGATGATGCAAAATTGATTCTACTTTGAACTTTGTAAAAACCACCTATAGTTGGGATTAACTTGTTTACATGATTACTACAGTCAATTCAATGTTTTTTTTAAAGGATGAAACAAACTTTAGATTTTCTATATTTCTACCAAGATAGTAAAAGTGTGTGAAAAATAACCCAACAAAAACTCATTCAAAGCATCTCTTCTTTCTGGTCTGGATTTTTGTACCTCTGTCTAAGATAGATGATCTTTTTTAACATATGACAAACAAAAAGTTGAATGTTCAACATACTGTTAAGCTTTAAACTATGACCGAGCCTTTCGAGTTCTTTAGTTCAAGAAACAAGTTCTTGATTGTAGGGACCAGGGACGGAATTCAATTCTCAAACGCAACGGACATAGAGTGAGGAAAGAATTCGAGGTTAAGAGAGAATAAACTGGGGTGAGAAGAGAATACCACTAGAATACACCTAACGGTCCAAGAAAAGGGGATGAGGGCCGAGAGATAACTTAGAGCACCAAGTTTCAAAATATTCAATTCATAGCCCCAAAAAGTGGGATGCGCATCAGCATTTAAAGAGGCTGAAGTACCCAAGAGTCGGTTACAAATTTGTTATAACAATTTACAAAATAACAGAACTCGGTTTTAAAGAAATATAAGAGATGATAAAAGATGAATTATTAAACAGAACATAAGGCTGGCCCAATTGTTCCATAGGACCGAGGAGGGTGCGCTTTCTTATTCGTGGATCGTAACATCATCTCCCCCATCAGAAGTTCGTCGACCCCGACGAAGAGAGTGTTGTCTTGTTTGCCTCCTTGCTGCTAGCATCTCTGGGCATTGAATACTTATAACTTTTGCATCTTCCCAAGTTTGGTCTTCTGTTTGGGCTCCATCCCAATTGATTAGTAGCTGTTTTTTCATTTTTCCTTGCACCATTATATTTTGTTCACCCACAATTTTCCCGGTCCTGTTTGGTTGTGTGCTAAGTTGGGGAATATTTTCAACAGCAGCAGGGGTACCTTTGAATGATTTTAATTGCGAGACATGGAAGACATTGTGTATTCTGTTGTCGGCCTCGAGTTCCAGCTTGTAAGCAACTTCCCCAATCCTTTCCAACACTTCAAATGGCCCAAAATACTTTGGTGAGAGCTTGTGGAATAACTTCTGGACCGAACGTTGTCTATATGGCTGTAACTTCACCAATGCCCAACTACCCACTTGCAACGTGACATATTTTCTCTTCTTGTCCTGCTGCTTCATACGATTCTGGGCTCTTTTCAAATGGAATTTTATGAGTTGGAGTGAGGCTTCCCTGGCCGTTAGCGATACATCCACCTCTTCCACTCTCGAGTCACCTGCTACATACGGTGTGTGGATCGGGGGTATCCATATATGGCTTCGAAAGGAGTTGTTTGTATTACTGTATGAAAATTAGTGTTATACCACCATTCAGCCAAAGGCAACTAATGTACCCAATCTTTCGGTGTTTGGCCAGCCATGCAGCGTAGATAAGTGACCAAACATTTGTTGACTATCTCGGTCTGGCCATCCGTCTGGGGGTGATAGGCTGAAGATAAAGCTTGTTTTACTCCTTGTATACTTAAAAATTCCTGCCAAAAGGTGCTTAAGAACACTTTGCCCCGATCACTGATGATGGTTGTTGGCATTTCGTGGAGCTTGGAAACGTTGTCCACAAATAATTCAGCTACTGTCCGGGCAGAAAAGGGGTGTTGCAGACTCATAAAGTGGGTCATCTTCGATAGTCTGTCAACTACCACAAATATAACACTTTTACCTTTTGACTTAGGCAAGCTTTCAATGAAATCCATGGAGACCGATTCCCAGAATCGATTGGGAATTGCTAACGGCTGAAGCAGACCCCTATATGCTGAGTTATCAGGTTTATTTTTTTGGCAAACTTCACAGGTCCGGACAAATTCCCTAATATCTTTAAGCATTCCTGACCAATAGTAAACAAGTTGCATTTTCTTCTGGGTGACTAGAGTCCCCGAATGCCCCCCTTCTGCTCCCAAGTGCATGGCTGCAATTAAGGTATTTCTGAGGTCGTTATTCTTTCCCACCACCAGCCGGTCCCTTTTCCTCAATAACCCGTGGTCGTATGAGCATTCTGGGTGAGAATCAACATTAGCAAGAATTTCACGAATGACTTTGGTTAAGTTGGGATCTTCTTCATAGCTTTCCTGAATTTGTTTTTGGACAGCAGTGTGATAGACCGAAATTCCTGCACATTGGACACCTGCTACCCGCCTAGACAAAGCATCTGCCACCAAGTTTTCTTTTTCCCTTTTATATTGAACAACAAAGTCATATCCCACCAATTTATAAAGCCATTTCTCTTGAGCCGGGGTTTGAACTCTTTGTTCCAGCAAGTATTTAAGAGCTTCATGATCGGTCTTTATAATAAATTGCTTGTACCTAAGGTAAGATCGCCACTTGTCCACCGCAAAGGTTAAGGCCATCAGCTCTTTTTCATATGTGGATGATGGTAACTTTTCTGGTTCAATCGCCTTGTTTATGAATGAAATTGGTCGACCTTCTTGGATTAGAACTGCCCCTATACCAACTCTGCTTGCATCGGTCTCTATTACAAAGGGAATATTGAAATTTGGAAGCGCCAGGACCGGAGGGGAAAGCATACACTGCTTCAACAATAGAAATGCATCTTCAACTTCTTTATTCCATTCAAACTGACCTTTTTTCAACAGGGCCGTGAGTGGTCGTGCTATGGAGCCGTAGTCTTTTATAAATCTTCTATAATATTCGGTCAGACCAAGGAACCCTTTCAATTTCTTAGGAGATTCTGGAACTGGCCATGTGCTCATTGCTTCTAACTTTGCTGGATCCGTGGCTACACCATTCTCGTCAAGGATATGGCCAAGATAGGAAATTTGCTTGCACCCAAAATTACATTTCAGCCTGTTAAGGAATAACTCGTTATGTTGCAATATTGAAAGTACCTTAGGTAGGTGCTGGATATGTTCCTTCTAGCTCGGGCTGTATACTAGGATATCATCAAAAAATACTAGCACAAACTTCCTTAAAAATAGTTTTAGGGTCGCGTTCATTGAACTTTGGAAGGAGGACGGTGCATTGGTTAGGCCGAAGGGTATCACCAAAAACTCATACAGGCTTTCGTGAGTACGGAATGCTGTTTTATGGCAGTCACCTGGGTGCATCCTTATCTGGTGGAATCCTGAGCGCAAATCGAGCTTGGAAAAGAACCCGGACCCATGCAATTCTTCCAATAACTCTTCAATGACCGGAATATGAAACTTATCCTTAATGGTTGCTGAGTTGAGCCGCCTATAATCAATATACATTCTCCATGATAAGTCTTTTTTTCGGACCAACACCACATGGGCAGCAAAAGAGCTGTGGCTTCTTCTTATGACTCCCCTGTCGAGCATATCGTTGACCAAATATTCAATTTTTGTCTTCTGCAGGGCGGGATATCGGTAGGGACGCATGCATACAGCTTCCGTGCCTTCCTTTAATGGGATGCGGTGATCTTGTTCCCTGGCGGGTGGTAAGTCCTCAGGTTGCTAGAATATTGGGCTGAAGTCATCTAGCATTTGCTGAAGGTCTTAAGGAATATCATCTGGTGGCCTTGTAAAGAGCGAAAAAAATTGTGCTTTGTTTTCACTTCTTATTTGGATCATGGCAGCAACATTGCCTTTCTTTAATAACTTCTAGGTGATCACCCTTCATTAAATTGATTTGTGTATGGGGTATGCCTTGCAAGACCGTGGTTATCCCTTCCCTTTTAAAAGAGAGTGTTAATTTTTCA
The DNA here is from genome assembly GCF_907164915.1 of Impatiens glandulifera. Classification (NCBI taxonomy): domain Eukaryota; kingdom Viridiplantae; phylum Streptophyta; class Magnoliopsida; order Ericales; family Balsaminaceae; genus Impatiens; species Impatiens glandulifera. Next base: position 22,549,524 of record NC_061862.1, on the reverse strand, counting down.
AAGTCCCATTTTGAAGGGCCTAGAGTAATCAACCATTCGATTCCCAGCACAATATCATACCCTGTCATTGTCAATACCTTCATATTTGCTTGATAAAGCTTACCTTCCATAGACCATTTCAGATCTTGGCAGAAACTAGAGCATAGAATGTTAGAGCCGTCTGCCACTCGGACCGAGAGCACTTGGGTGGGAAGTATGTCATGGATAATGTTCTTCATTATCCTGCTATTAATGAAGTTATGAGTGCTGCCTGTATCAATTAGGATCACGACCGGTAGGTTCCCAACTTTACCAAGAATCTGGAGTGTTTGAAAGGTTTTAGAACCCGTCAATGCATGTAAGGATATAGCTAGTTCTTCCACTACGTCAGGCTGCAAAAGAGAATCATCAAAGTCTACCTCCGGAGCAGGTTCTTGGAGACTTGGGGCGACTTCTTGATCATTGGCCGAGACCATGAATAACTTTGATTTACACATGTGGTTTGGTTGCCATTTTTCATCGCAAGTGTAGCATAGGCCCTTCCTTCTCTTTTCATCCATTGAGACCGGGTCTAATTGCTTAATATGACCCTGATTTGCACTCGAAGAGGACCCATATGATGAGCTCGGCTTGATGTATGGGGTTATGTTCGTGCTTTGCCAACTTGGTTTGACGTTGCTCGGATTGGGCAGTAGTGGTGGCTCGGCGCTGTACAAATTCCCATTGCTCATTAAGGACCGATACGTTGCTTCTTGGACTTTAGCCATGGCCATGGCTTCGTTTAGAGAATCCGGGAATCGCAACCTGATACAGTTTGCAATTTCCTCCCTTAGACCGGACAAGTAGCAATCTATGACGTATTCCTTTGGCATATTGTAGAGTTTTTGAGAGATCGACATATATTGCAGATTATAATCTTGAACCGACCCAGCCTGTTTCAGATTCATCAACTGTCTCATTGGAGTGTCGTGTATAGAGGGTCCGAATTGCGTCATAAGATCTCTCTTGAACACGTCCCAAGATAGGGCCTCCATATGGTCTCAATTCTATAGATAAGATCCATACCACATTCTTGCTTCGCCAGAAAAGTGAATGGTTGCAATTTCTACTTTCGTGGCATCCCTAGTTTTATCCATCCTGAAAAATTGTTCGGCAGATATTAGCCAGCCCTCGACATCCGACCCATCAAACCGAAGAAAATCGACCTTGGTTAGCCGAGTAGGAGGAGCATAGTGTTGGTCGCGGTTCTGGCCAGGGTGCTGGGGCCTAAATGGGGAATGATCGTGGCAAGAATTATCTTCATAGGGTCTGTGGAGGGGTTCTTGCACATTTCCAGATGCCCCGCTCTCAAAGGCTGCCATTCTTTCTTCAGCCGCATCAAATCTTCGGTCTATGGCAGCTTGCATCGCAGCTGTTTGTTGGGACATGTTTCAATAAGGGCCTTGAGCGCATCCATTTCTGATTGCTGGCGAGTTTCTACCATGTTGAGAATCGACCAGCTTTGATACCAATATGTTAAGCTTTAAACTATGACCGAGCCTTTCGAGTTCTTTAGTTCAAGAAACAATTTCTTGATTGTAGGGACCAGGGACGGAATTCAATTCTCAAACGCAGCGGACATAGAGTGAGGAAAGAATTCGAGATTAAGAGAGAAGAAACCGGGGTGAGAAGAGAATATCACTAGAATACACCTAACGGTCCAAGAAAATGGGATGAGGGCCGAGAGATAACTTAGAGCATCAAGTTCCAAAATATTCAATTAATTGCCCCAAAAAGTGGGGTGGGCATCAGCATTTAAAGAGGCTGAAGTACCCAAGAGTCGGTTACAAATTTGTTATAATAATTTACAAAATAACAGAATTCGGTTTTAAAGAAAAATATAAGAGAAGATAAAAGATGAATTATTAAATAGAACATAAGGCTGACCCAATTGTTCTATAGGACCGATGATGGTACGCTTTCTTATTCGTGTATCGTAACATATACATATAAAAAAACAATTTTTTAGTGAAAACAAAACGTTAGCTGCGGTAATGAGCAAATGGTATGAATACTTGTGGCTGCGGGCGCTTTCGTTCGAGGCCGTCTTAAATTTTTAAACCCATCCCTAGGCGGGAAAGGTTTGATTTTTTTGCATCATTTAATCGCTGCTCATCTTTTCCGGTACCCACCAAGCATTTGTCGTCAAGGCTCATATTAATGGACATTGCCCCTCGTCGGAGTACTAGAAAGAGGACGACAGTATCGTCCCGTACCACACTCGCCCTTGCCCCCGTCGAGAAGAAGAAGAAGCCCCGATGTTTGACTCGCGTGAAACCAAATAGAAATGAAAGGGGAGAGGAGAAGGAGAAGGGGGAAGAAGAAGAAGTCGACATAGAAGATTTCTATTTCAAGAGTACCAAGAGACTGGAAATCAGGGTTTTACTTTTGGAATGGTATGATAACTACAAGAGGGACCTTCCGTGGAGAAGAATCAGCAATGGTTATGATAGTGGCGATAAGGATGATGGGTATGACAGTGAGAGGAAGGCTTACGCGGTTTGGGTTTCAGAAGTGATGCTTCAACAGACAAGAGTTCAGACTGTAATAGACTATTTCAATCGTTGGATGCTGAAGTGGCCCACAATTCATCATCTTGCTCGCGCATCAATTGAGGTTCTTGTAATCAAAGTTCATTCCTCCACATTGAGTTAGACTTGTGATGTTTTTCTTCTTCTTCTTGATGTTCATTCAACAGGAGGTGAATGAGCTGTGGGCAGGTTTGGGATATTACAGGCGGGCACGCTATTTGCTGGAGGTATGTCTTCTTCTTCTATGAAGATCCTGACCGAATATAAGTACATTATATTATTGTTTATGACTGAAACATATTGTTTGTTTTGTTAAAAGGGAGCAAGAATGATTGTTGAGAAGGGAGGTGTCTTCCCCAAGACAGTTTCAACTCTTCTCAAGGTCCCTGGAATAGGTGATTACACTGCTGGTGCAATTGCGTCTATAGCTTTTAAGGAGGTGGGTAGCTTTTGTTTTTCCAAATAAATGACTATCTTCTTCTTATTGCTTCTTAATCTTTTCCAGAAAAATACATGATATTTCAGGTGGTTCCAGTAGTAGATGGAAACGTTGTAAGAGTGATTTGTAGACTGAAGGCTATTTCTTCAAATCCTAAGGATTCTGCTATAGTTAAGCATTTATGGTGAGCTCTTTTTCAACTGTTTCGATTATATGCATGTCAAAGTCCTAGCGATTAGTTTGTATGCAGCAAATCACTTTTTATTTATTTATTTGAATATTCCTGTAACTGGTAGGAAAATGGCTGGACAATTAGTTGACCCATCTAGGCCTGGAGATCTGAATCAAGCACTTATGGAACTTGGTGCAACAGTATGCACTCCACTGAATCCAAGCTGCTCTGTTTGTCCTGTATCAGCACACTGTAATGCCCTATCCATCTCCAAGAAAAATGAATCTAAAAAGGTCACAGATTATCCGATAAAAGTTGCAAAAACCAAGCAAAGGCATGAATTCTCTGCTGTCAGCGTGCTAGAGATATTATTGGAAGACCAAGATGATTCAGATGGGCAGTTTTTAATTGTGAAAAGACCAGATGAAGGGTTGCTGGCAGGGCTTTGGGAGTTCCCATCTGTACTGTTGGGTGGTGAAGCGAAGTTGGTGGAGCGGAGAGTGGCAACAGATGTGTTTCTGAAGAAGAGTTTTGATATAGATGTGAATAAAAGATGTGAGGTGGTTTTGAGGGAAGATGTTGGCGAATATGTCCATGTCTTTAGTCATATTCGTCTAAAGATGTACGTGGAGTTGTTGGTATTGAAATTGCAAGGTGAGAAGAAACCGTTATTTGGTGATGAAAAGATTATATGGAAATATGTGGATAAAAAGAGGCTTTCATGTATGGGATTAACATCTGGTGTTAGAAAGGTATTGCAATTCTCTATTTTAATGCTTTTGATGGATCATTGTTTTCTAATGTTTATGTCTGTCTCTGTTTGCAGGTTTACTCAATGGTGGAGAAATATAAGCAAGCTAGATCCAAAAACATTACATCCGAGAAAAATACAGAATTAAAACCTGTAAAATTCTCAAAGCAAGCTTAGGTTTGGGAGTGGTAAGCCTATTTTAGTTGAGAATTTTGGACCAGACCAAATGCAATGATGTCTGGTTGCAATTGAGAGAATAACTCCTTATCCTTTTTGTTTACTTTGACTCATTTGGCTCCTTTTTCTAGTAATATATGTTAAGTTATTTATTTTCATTCCTTTTATAGGGTTAAACAGTTCGGTTAAGTCACTATATTCATCAAATTTTGAGTGGAAATCATTTTTGGAAACTAAGAATTCATAATAAATTTAAAACGTTCATTTAGAGAATTCTCTGAGGAGCATTTCATCTAACTGCAAAATTTAAGATCGATAAAATTGGTTGGATGTGTAATTGCTGTGAAAAATAGATAAAAATGGTTGTAAACGTCTTCTTGTTTGTGTCTTTATAGTCGCATTCATTCCCAAATAATTTGAACTTGATTTCAACTTTAGATTTCCACATCTGGGAAACTTTGGTTTTACTTATTTTGTAGCAATTTCTATTTATCAAATTTAGAAGGCAAGAATTTTTTTTTTTCTTTTAATGGGATAGTTCTTGGCCAAACGTTATTCTCTTGGAATTGGCTTTGCAACAAAATCAAAACTTTAAAAAGGATAACTGCATTATTGATCTTTTTGATGATTCACAAGATAACCCAAAAGAAACTTTTCCATTTATAATATATGACAGGGATTTATGGTTTACTTTTCGATTGAAAGAATCATTGTTTGCAATCGTTAAAGAATAAATTATTTATGCAAATACGGATTTTGGTCCGACTGTAACAATCGGGTGAGATTTCAATTTCAAAACAAATTCTCAAATAAAAACTTCATCATACTCCTCTATCAATTCGAATTCACCGATGGAAGCAACAAGCTGGAATAACTGTGCTAAACTATGAGATCAATTCTTGTATAGAAAACTAGTTCAACCGGCCCATCTTATGTGCTTGGTTATGATATCATTCAAAGAGATGAGTTTTCGAAATTCAAAATACCCCCTTTATCTATTATTGAGTCATCTTGGTTTGGTTTTGATTGGTTAACTCGTGTAGTCAATTTTAATTGTTAAAAATATTATATTAAATTAAATAAGAAAGAAATATTAAGAATAATGTTTTTTTTCTAATAAAAAATCGTTCACTTCATTGATGTTAATTGTTAGAAATCTTGTTTTGAAATAACAGAAATATATATATAAATTGTGTTACAAATAGATGAAATAAATACAATGTTACAAAGAACGAAATCACCAGATAAAATTGTTGATTCGAGGCATGTGCTTAGCACATTTCCCTTAAAACAGTTCCACCGTCTCCCCATGTGCTAGAGCTTATCACAGATGGCTGTCTCCCAGGGTACAACGAATCTAGTAGTGATTCAGCACCGAAATCACTACACAACGAGCTTGATAAAGTACCTGAACTATCACCGGGTTTCAACGGAAAAATCGAACACGGAACTCGAAGAACACTCACAAACAAGAAGAAGACTTTTGGAATTCTAGAGTGAGAAATAATGAAAATGAAGAAGTGATGTGGTTTTTTGTCCATCGAATGGTGTGGGATAGAATGCCTATTTAGATTGTTGAAATAATAAACTGTTAATTAAATCATCAATTGATCCAACGGTTGGCATTGCTTGCCTCTTCATTTGCCTTAATATTTCTTCTTAATGAAGGATAATTGTTTGCCAAAATTAATGAAGACATTTATTTTGCAATACTCACGTTACATGGTTTTTTAATCTGTTAATAATAATATTAAATTATCATAACAATTAATAATAATAACAAACTCAAGTAAGTCACACTACAAATTAACAACATTTTGTTAATTGGTCATCAAGGCATTTTGATTAATTAATTTAAATTAATTAATTCAAACATTTGGATCAAATTTCATCCTATAATTCACATTTGAATTTCACATGAAATTGATTTAATTTTATTACCCATATTCTAATTTCCATTCATTAATAGAATTTATAGAATTAATTTAAAAATTCCAACAATCCCCCACATTAATGGAAATTTAAAGATTAACCCGGTGAAAGGTTCAACAGTTGAATTCTACATAGGATAGGTAGGTGTAACCCTTTGAACCTTCCCTTATGAAAGTATATAACTTTACTAGCCGATTAGTAGACTCGATGTCCTTGAACTATTCTGCCATTTGTGTAAACGATTACACACTTTCACATAGAATTCTCCCTGATACATGTCAAGCTCTCATGGTTGTGTCCGTTTTGGCCATGGAACACGCGCCTGGTTCTGTGAGAGGGTCTAGAATTGAGCCATGCAATTCTTTCGAAGCGGCCCCACTTCTCCCTCACATAGGTGATCTCTTTGCTCACAAAGAATCATTAAAAGCAATATACTTATCCTCGTCAAAATATATATTGTTTTGTTATAGGATTAATCCTCAACAATAACTTTCCAAGTTAGTACAATTAGGTTGTCCCATTGAACCTAGTTCTTGGGATCTCCAGTCTGCATAGGTTGGGTTTTCCTTCATACCAACTTATAGTAGGCTAATGTCTCAAAAGACTTCAAACTATCTCTCTATTCAATAATCTGATTAGTGGATCCACAATGTTATCTTTGACTTACATAGTCAAATTTGATAACTCAATTAGAGAGTATAGTATAATGACATTATGTCTAAGACGTGTATGTCTAGACTTGTCACTGACTCTAAGCTTGTCCAATTTCTAATTACTATCATAATAATTAGAAATTTATGTTGGTACATTCTTAGTTAACCTTGGAACATCTTCTAATAAGAAGCATAGTCATTCGTACATGCTTATCATTTAAAATTTTATGAAAATATTGTTTACTTGGCTAACTAGTAGACAAAATGTCTTTGAACTATTCTGCCTTCGTGTAAACGATTATATATTTTACATAAAAATATTTTATTTTTCGACATAAGTCAAAAATATAGATTATAACGTTTAATCTATCCATCATAAATAACTTAGAAGATTTCCCTACGTAGATTGCACTTCTAAGTGTAAACATATTCACTTTAAGACGTAAAGTCTTTCATTTAATAATATCAATATATCATTTGATAACAACATGATATTTCGTTCAGTGCAATTCATATCCTTTATGGATTTAATCATTTTTATCGTAATTTTCAACGATAAAAATATCATACAAAAGACACGTAATGAAATAATTTTCATTGTCTTCATGATATATATAATTGTCACATCCACTTTTTAATAAAAATATGATCAAATTTTCATATCATTATTATAAAATTTGTTATAAGTCATATCAAGACTTTATAAACTTTCCTTTTCATTTATTTCATAAAATCCTTTTGAAGACATTGGTTCTTCAAAGTTTTATGAAAATAATGTCAAAATATGACACGTTTCTTGATTTCAAAATCCTCAAATCTAAAATATCGATTTGAACACCAACTCAGCAAATATAAACAAGACATTTTCTTGTTATTTTCTTTCTTTTTTGTAAAGTTGCGCAACTTTATCTTTTATAGAGAACATATTTCTCTAACAATAAATTATCTTTTTATTTATCATAATATACACAATTATTTTTGTGTTATAATCAATAAAAATATTTGCCCCCACATTCGTGTTGGTACCATTTTTTAAACCACACACTTATATGATTTAAATCAATGATTTTCTAATCAAGAAATTGTCACACAATTCTTTTGCAAATTTCTTTTGTTATACTTATCATACAATGAATAAGATAACTATATCATAAATATTTAATTGAATAAAATATAATTTATATACAAGAGATTAGAATGTTTATTCATATATAAATCATTCTTCACATAATCTCTACATAAGAAATTAAAATATTTAATCAATTAAAATATTTATTTCAACACTTAATTTCTATAAAAGAAATTAGAATATTTAATCAAATAAATATTCACCATATCACATGATTTATACAAAATAAATCATAATGTTTTAAGCATCTTTGACCAAAGTCGCTTAAACATTTATTTCCGGTTGCACGTTTGCATCCCGGAATATCGGCACGTTTGCCACATTATTCTCAAATCAAACAATACTTTGCTTGTAATTATTTGATTTCAAAATTATCAAATATATTTAAACCAAAATTAATATATCCATATATATGATATTATATATTATTCTTCTTTCATTTTAGTCACCACGATGACAAAACAACTATAATATATATATATAGTCAATAACATAGAAACGTAATCAGATAAATAATATGTCATATATATTCTTAAACAAATATATATACAACTTCATTTATCATTAAAAATACCGTTTAAAAAATACATAATAATTAATTAGAATATTAATTATTACACTTAATTAGAATGTTGATCATTTATCTTTAATCGAATATAAAACTAACTAATTATAAAAATAAATATTCATGTCATCAATTATTCGTTTCTTAATTAATTAGATGACCTTTAACATTCTATAACAATTCTTTGCCAATTAAAGAACACATGATTTGTGACAAATTTCAAAATTATCTATTAAAATAAAATAGATAGAAAATAAATCTTAATTTATATATATATATATATAAATTTCTAGATAATCATACTTATTATGAATAACATGAATCATCATATTATTAGCTAATATGCATGATTTATATTAATAATCAATTAGCAATATGATCAAATAAAACATAACTACAAATGTACCTCATGTCTTAATCGAAGTAATTACATTATCGTGTTATGAACGATAATCCACGTGAAGCGGCAATGCTCAAAACAAATCTAGGTGGATCATTCTCACCGAGATAATTCTTGCGAAAATATTTCGACTTACATAATTGTCTCTTTCAATGCATGATTAGAATAAGTTCTAACACAAACAACTTATTTAATCTTAAGAAATTAAAATTTCTATACTCAATTTATTTCATAATTTCTACATAAGAAATTATAATGATTTCAACATTCATAATTAATGTCATTTAGACAAATCATGTTTTTTTTTATAAGAAATCATTATGAACACATTAATCTCATAATTTTTACACAAGAAAATTATAATGATTTTCACATCAAGACTCAAGTCTGAATTTTATAAAGAAATCATTAACTACACCATTCATCTCCAACATCAATGGATAGAGTCATTTTAAGGAGTCATATTTCTACCAAAAAATCATTGACTATCCATTCATCTTATAATTTCTACAAGAAATTGGAATGGTTTCAACATCAATACCTTTAACAAGTCTGATTTCTACAAAGAAATCATTGACTATCCCATTCATCTCATAATTTCTACACAAGAAATTTGAATGGTTTCAATATCAATGACGACTAAAGTCATTTTAGCTAGTCCGATTTATAGACTACCCCCATTCAACTCATAATTTCTACACAAGAAATTGGAATGGTTTTTAACATCAATGACCACTGTCATTTTAACAAATCTGATTTCTACAAAAGAAATCATCAGACTAGCTGGATTCGAACACATGACCTCTTTTCCTCCACGCATCATTATGTCTAAACTTTGAACCACTGCGCCAATGCACCCTTTCAATGTTATATTACTGTTTACGACCTTTTGTCTTCTTTTTAGAGAAACTTAACTTTCTCTTCTTTTTGACTTAAACTCTGTCAAACAATGAATATATACACATTTAAAACCATAACTTATTATCATAATAAAATGTAATATATAAAAAATGTATAAATAAAGATATCATCTCTCTTTATTTATTAAATCATCCTACCATATTCTTATTAATTATATTGTTTAATTAAAAAGAAGGTATATATTATAATTAATTATTTTAAAACTGAAACCATATGTTTCAATTATAATTAATTTTAACACCATAAATTTTATAAAAATTGAAAGCTAACATATTAGTTACTTTCTTATTTTCATTCATTATTATTAATAATTTTAATAACCAAACAAATCTTTAAATAAGACTAGAACAAATTAAATTATTGTGTTCTAATTTATTTTCTATATAACATTTGTATAATGAATATACAAATTAATGTTCTTGAGAAAATTTTCATATCAAAATATATTAGCTTATAAAACTAAGCTTTAACAGCATAAGAACATATGTGTTAATAATCAAACATATTTATATGCAATAAAGACTTATCTTTATTTGTTGATTCCTTGATATGAATCTTTTCCATTTTTTTTCGAAATGAATATCATCTCTTCCGCAACACCGCGACTAGTATTTCTGAAACATCAAAGACAAAAAATATATTCGATGGTGCAAGCTCTTAAATAGCTTAGCACAAAGGAACTGTTTTAAGATTGTTAGAAATCTTGTTTTGAAATAACAGAAATATATATATAAATTGTGTTACAAATAGATGAAATAAATACAATGTTACAAAGAACGAAATCACCAGATAAAATTGTTGATTCGAGGCATGTGCTTAGCACATTTCCCTTAAAACAGTTCCACCGTCTCCCCATGTGCTAGAGCTTATCACAGATGGCTGTCTCCCAGGGTACAACGAATCTAGTAGTGATTCAGCACCGAAATCACTACACAACGAGCTTGATAAAGTACCTGAACTATCACCGGGTTTCAACGGAAAAATCGAACACGGAACTCGAAGAACACTCACAAACAAGAAGAAGACTTTTGGAATTCTAGAGTGAGAAAGAATGAAAATGAAGAAGTGATGTGGTTTTTTGTCCATCGAATGGTGTGGGATAGAATGCCTATTTAGATTGTTGAAATAATAAACTGTTAATTAAATCATCAATTGATCCAACGGTTGGCATTGCTTGCCTCTTCATTTGCCTTAATATTTCTTCTTAATGAAGGATAATTGTTTGCCAAAATTAATGAAGACATTTATTTTGCAATACTCACGTTACATGGTTTTTTAATCTGTTAATAATAATATTAAATTATCATAACAATTAATAATAATAACAAACTCAAGTAAGTCACACTACAAATTAACAACATTTTGTTAATTGGTCATCAAGGCATTTTGATTAATTAATTTAAATTAATTAATTCAAACATTTGGATCAAATTTCATCCTATAATTCACATTTGAATTTCACATGAAATTGATTTAATTTTATTACCCATATTCTAATTTCCATTCATTAATAGAATTTATAGAATTAATTTAAAAATTCCAACATTAATATCCTCACTTAAATAAATCCCTAAGCAAATTAAGTAACGTAGTAGGTGTAATGGATAGGTTGAGTTCAAATTTTCCTAACGTAAACAATGTTTTTACAAAATCTTCAAATCTTAGGTTGAATTTCAACTCGGTTTTAGTTAGTTATATAATCTATACAAACCGGTGAGACGAGACATAACAAAGTTTTGACTTAGTTGTCGATGAATTCGAAATCAAGAACTTCTCCCTTTTTAATATTTTGCTTCTCCGTAGATGATTGTGAAGATTTTTCAACGACAATACAAGCCTTATAGAAGAAAAGCAATCATTGTCAAGCAGGGATAGAATCCAGAATTTGAAGTTAGGGGTAGGCTTAAACTTTTTTGAGACGAACTTAAAATAAAATTAGCTTAAAATTTTAAGGGTAAAAATAAGTAAATATTTCCTCTAAAATTAAATTAGTTTGAAAATATTATGAAATTATAGTAATTTGACATTATTTTAATAAAAAAAAAAGTGAACTTGAGCCTATTAAACACATCTAACAACCTCTTTCAAATTTTAAGTCTCATCAAATAATTATAAATTTATAATCAAACAAAGTTTAACAAAAATAAATAAATAAATAATGAATTCTTCTTAATTATTAATTATGACACCAACTCATCTAGATCTCTTTCTCCTTTAATTGACCAAATCTCTTTCACCTTTAATAATAAGTCTTTATTTTAAAAAAATATAAAATTGGTTGGGCGGGCTTAAGCCCCATGCATTCCTTTTGGTTAGAACAGATTCTCGAGATAACGAAAAGATGTATTTCTTTGAGAAAATTTATTGGTAGAAGTCTATGCGGTTATAACACTAAAAAGGAGAAGTTTCACCCTTCTCATTTATGTGGATATATCACTAAAAAGTGAGAAGTTTCATCAATCTCATTTTTATGGTGTACAATGTTAATAAAATCGATTTCAGAAATAATAAGTGGCAACTTTTTTTTTTTTGACCTTTTTGCGATCCTATAATAAAAATGAGGTTAAAGTGACAAAATGTTTTCGTCTCGCATCTAATCTAATTGTTTAAAGATTTTATTTAAATAGAAAATTTTTCATCAAAAAAAAAGACGAGAAACGGACTCTCCTTGTAGATGTTCTTACACATGTTTCGATCGACCTAAAAAACTACGATAATTTTTTTCTGACAGACCCTCCTAATTTTAAAACTAGTTAATCTATTATTCGTCACTCCAAAAGACTCTATCCTGATTTACTTGAAAAAAATTGTGAAAATAAAAAACTTCAACAAAAATTCTGTTTTTTAGTTGGGAAGTTATTATTAAAAAAGTTTTGACATTTAAAAAATAAATAATGTCATATTGCTAATAGATGCATTATTTGTTTGAAGAGGGAATAATTCATTGATTATATTATTCTTCATTGCGACCTTGCCAATATCATGTTGACTCTTTTGTAAAATCTCTTTTGTTTTCAATTAATACATAAAATGTCGACGACTTTTAGGTCAAATGGATTGAATGATGTAGACGATTTGAAACAATATGGTGGATGATTTGAAAATAAATAAATAAAGAATTTTTGAAAGAATAATCAAAGAATCCATGCATGGTCAATTGAAACTTATGAATGAGGTGGGCCTTACTCATCCATAATTTATTTTTAAATTTATATATATACAATTTAGCAAGAAGGGGTTGATGATAGAATATTGGACTTTTTGAATAATGTTTGAGAGAGAGAGAAAGAGACGTTACATATATTATTTTAGTTTTGTTTGATTATAATAATTATTTAAATTTTTGTTATTTTTTAAGATTTTAATGGGATTATTTAGTGTTTTTAAAATTTTTCTCCTTATTTTTTGTTTTTTAGTCTAAATTAATGATCACATGGACAAACTCATTCATTCAATAAAAATATATATAAAAAAGTCATTTAATAAAAAATAATTATTTTTTGTGTAGTCAATAATTATTTTATCAATTTATATTTTAACAAAAATATTTTGTTATAATCATATCTTAAATGTGGTTACTTGGACTACTTTTAATTATTTTACTCGTTACAAATTGAATTTTAAATTTTTTTATTATATTTTATTAATTTTTTTTATGTTTCTTAACATATATTTTTTAATATTTTATTATATATATATTAAAAAATGATTTTTTTGGGACGGAAATAGGTTAAAGTTGAGATTGTCTTAAACTCAAACAAATATAAAATACTTAAAAAAACTCCTTAATTTTGTTTTTTCATTTTTATTTACAATTTTCTTATATAAATAAAAAAATACTAAATACACATTAATCTATTTTATTCGTTTTTATTCATAATTTTTTCTTTATTTTATTCAATCTCATTAAAAAAAATTTAAATCTATTTAAAATTTTCAAACCACCCAAACTGAAATTCTTAGATTCGTTTCAATTCAAAAAATAGAACTTATCCAAATTTAAAAAATTTCGATCATATTAAAATTTAAAATTATTACATTTTTTTCTCTCATTTATAACATATAACATTGAACCCGTTTTGGTTGTCATAATAATAATAAAAAAAAAGTTAGATATTTCTAAACCAACCTATAGCTCTAGAAGCAGGTAACTGGATGTGTCACGAGATAAAGACAACCTTTTTTTGTGTGTGAAAGTATAGGGGGTTCAATTGATGATTAGTTAAAAGTTTGAGGGCCAAATTTATTTATATTCCCGATGTGATCAGGCCTAAAATCGTAAATTTTACACGACATTATTTTCTTTTATTTTTATATTTGTTTCTCTTGTCACCGATATTTTTTTTTTTTTTTTTATTTCAGTTCTTACCAGAAAAAAGTGGGTAATGCTAAATCCTACGACGACTGTCTGGTCTTCACTTTCTCTCTCTCACATGTTAGACATCTTGGTGGAATTTCTTCTCCCCATCGATCGCCATGGCATCTTCTAATTCCCAGCCGAATGGTTTGTGAAATTCATCTCATTTCTTTCTTTTACGAAAGTCGATTTTCAAACCTAACCCTTTCTTCTTTTCGATTTCATTGATTTGATTTCTGGAAACCCGTTTCCTCTTGCCACCGACCCGATCATCTTAGAGATAATTATTGACTTCGTTTTTCAATTCATCACTTATATTAACGACTCTTTCCTCCCTAAGCTTCAATTTTATTTCTGGGGAAAGGAACGGAAGTTTGTAGCTGTTTATGTGTTCTTTCGGATTATACTTAACTCCCTGATTAAGATTCATAGATAGAAAACAGTAATTGGGTATCATCTATTTTGGTTAGTTGATGTTTAACATACTTCTGGATTCATAGAATTCTCGGGTTCTGATTCTGATTCTGAATACTTGATTTGATAGCAAATTCCGAGAATTTAGGTTATTAAATTGATGAATAGATTGTAAGATAGTGTTTTTGTTTATCTATGGTATATGATTCTATTTCAATACAGGTGGTGGTCCTCCTCCGAAGCCATGGGACCAAGCAGGTTCGTCGGGTCCAACACCGTTCAAGCCTCCATCTCCTGGAAGCACAAGTGATGTTGTGGAAGCTTCAGGAACAGCAAAACCTGGTGAAATTGTCTCTTCAGCCAACAGGACTGGAACTACTACTATAAACACAAATTCGCTTGGAAGGCCTGTGCCTACAAGGCCATGGGAACAACAGCAGCAGACTTACGGTAGCACCACTTATGGAGGTGTTATTATTTTATCTTCTTGTTTTTATTTGATCATCATTTTTTGGTTGAGTTTGTTTCTAATTATTAAGTTACATGGTAGGTGTAGGAGGATATGGTTCAACAATGAACTATAGCTCAGGCTATGGCTCTGGATTGAGCGGTTCATATGGAGGAGGGGGGATGTATGGTGGAGGAATGTATGGAAACAGCATGTATAATAGAGGAGGATATGGCGGTAGTAGCCTTTACGGAGGCGGTTCTGGGATGTATGGTGGTGGTGGAATGTATAACAGTGGCTTTGGCGGCCAAATGGGCGGCGGTTATGGAATGGGAATGGGAGCGGGTGACCCATATGGCAATCAAGATCCTAATAATCCATATGGTGGTCCGCCATCTCCACCTGGTTTTTGGATATCCTTCTTGCGAGTGGTAATATTAAGTTCTGTTTGAAATTGTGATATCATATTGTTTATAAAAGTGTTGGCAAATTGGTCCATTACTAAATTTTATTAGTAACACTTTTTAATTTTTTTCATGTTAGATGGAAGGTGTGGTGAACTTTTTTGGTCGGGTTGCAATGCTGATAGACCAGAACACGCAGGCATTTCACATGTTCATGAGCGCCCTTCTTCAGGTACACTTAACTTATATATGTCCTCCAGGAATCAACACAAATACATAAATTTTGTGATTTGTCTATCCTGTGCAGCTTTGTGATCGATCGGGCATGTTATATGGAGAACTTGCTAGATTTGTGTTGAGACTGTTGGGAGTAAGAACACCACCAAAGAAAGTGCATCCAGCCGGAGCTGAACCTCATATGGGCCCTCACAATGGGGCTGGAAACTACATTGAAGGACCAAAAACCGCTCCAAATGGTGGTGCTTGGGACAACGCATGGGGTGAGGGTTCTAGTTAGAAGTGATTTGGTCACTACAGAAGTGAATGAAATGAGAGTAAAAGGAAAGCTGAAGGTGTGAACTCTCTGCCTTTGGGTGGTTGAGTTTGTAAGATAAGGAGCATCATAGGTTGGTTTTCAAAAACTTTACCCAGCTTCTTATGTCTTGCTTTATTATATATCTTTGAGCTTGTTGATGAATTTCTTATATGAATGAATACTTTTTGGTCTCGTTTTGGGAACCTTGATCTATATTTCAATCAATTCATTTCTTTTTTATTTGACACAAAATCAAAATCTCCACCAACCATGACTTTTAACATGTACCTATGTTTTCGTTTGCATGATACTAGATTAAATGGACACTGATCATATTTCTTTAGACCAGCTAACAACTTAAGTGGTAATGATCTTACATAAGAAATTAAATGTTTCATGTTTGATTATGAAGAATGTGTTAATAGTTTGACAAAAATGTTCTGGTTTAAAAGGTGATCATGTTAGCATACCCCTAGAAATAAACTGAGTAAAAAAATCAAAAAAAAAACTTAGAGACTAAATTATGGCTCTTGTTATTATTTGGAATTTGAGGAAAAATATAATTTTTTGAAATTTTTATAGATTATGTTATTAAACTTTAGAAAAAATCACAGTACCAAATAAACTCAATAAATCATGAACATAAATGATGTAATAGGGTTGAAACAATTTTATTTGCAAAATAGGTTACCAAATGAACTCAAATCATGAACGATAATTATGTAATAGGGTTGAAACAATTTTATTTGCAAAATGGGTTATCAAACATTGAGGAGCTCCTCTATTAAATTGGTTTGTTCAGAGAATTTCAAATATATAACTAACTAATAAATTTACGAGACATAAATAATCAAAAACAGGGATAACTCATAGACTCACAAACATCAAGATATAAAAAACAAAACCGTATAGTCAAATTTGAAACCATAAGAAATCCAAACTAAAAACAAAGTCATATGTATATTGTCATTGCAAAACACACAATGAGATGTACCCAAAGAAGGAAATGAAATCCATACATATTTGACGTCTCTGAACCCTTTTAAGTTTAATGAAATCTAGGGACAATGGAATGTTTCCATAGCAATAGCAGATAAATTAGAAATGGAAGTCGCTTGAAGCCAATCAAGACATGTTTTCTGTGAAATTTGTAATAAAATGTATTTGTGAACTGAAAATCTATCATACCTTTGGAAAGAGCTTATCAGTGAATTCTACTTCAAGATGTTTATAACTTCTATAGCGTGAAGAACGCCTCTTCAGGGATAATGCGTTTTACTTCGTCATTACTCAACTCAACATTAGGTTTCGATTGGAACACCTCCCGAGCAAGTAAAGACAAACGAGAATTCGGAGTACCAGTGTAGAGAATTGAAAGTCGTTGGCATCCATCCCTCAAGGCTTGCATCCCCACTACACATAATTTGGTGCATCTGTTCACATGAAGCCTCTCCAAGCTCTGGCAGTTCAATCCAATTGATTCCCAGCCAGGAAGCCCAATTCGGAGGCAAAAACCTAAGTGCCACTCTTGCAGAAAAATGCACCCCTTCGCAATAACTGCAACCGTCTCGTCCCCAACCAGTTTACACTTCCTTAAGTCGAGAACTCTCAATCTGGACGCTTGCCCCCTCCCAATAAAGGTCATCCCATCTGCATGCATTCCAGTGTAAAAAGAGAGGTTTAGATATTCAAGTGCACCCCCACTCAAAATTTCCTTTATGCCCTCGGGAAAAAGATTGCAGGATTCCACTTCAAGACAGGTTAGAGTCTTCCAACAATCCTTAAAGCCCAAGCCTGTGATGTTACTGCAACAAGATACTCTCAATGATTGAAGTTGACGGCAATTCATAATAAGATAACTGATTCCTAGGTCGGTAATATCCCTACAGCCTGACAGGTTGATGTCCTTCAATCCGGTGCAAGTTCTAGTCAAAATATAGAGTCCAGTATCAGTAACATGGGAAGCGGCGAAAGTAATGATGGACAAAGAAGGCAACACAGATGCAATGAATGACATCCCACTGTCAGTTATTGTAGAAGAACACCATATGTGAAGAGCTTGCAATGTTGAGCTGCACAATGCCAACAGTGCTAAGTCTGAGTCAGTCAATTCGGACCATCCTGTGAGGGTGAATGATCTTAGGTGACGAAAACGGAGTAGCAATCTACAAATTTGATAACCAATGCTGGTCTTGTAGGATTTACTGGGTACATCTATTAAGCAATTCAATTCTAGAGAACGACGACTGGAACTTTCAACATCAAGCCAGCGATGACAAGTCAAGCCAAAAGATTTACGATCTGAGTCGCTGTCCAGCCTTTCAAAAATCAAATATAAGCAATCAAGTGGAAAGTCCATAATTGATTTTAAATAGACTTGTATTCCTTCCCATGTAAAACCTTTTGTTCTTCACATAAACAGTACTTAAAGGGAATCTGCAAAGGTAGAAATCAATTCACTTCATTTAGCTTACATGTAAGAAATAAGAAAAACTGCGAAAAATTTGATACTAGGGTAAATATTAGGGTTAGGGTTAATGACCCGTTGGGATCTTTGACGGTTACAAGAATAACGCGGGTACAAATAACGCGGGTAGTCGATATGTTTTAGTTAAAATTTAAAGTTAGTTGAATACTCTAGCTAGATTTTATTTTATTGTATTTCAAACCCTATCAATTAAGGTTTTCTCTCCTCATCCAATCTCAAATCTATGAATCAGTCTAGTTCTCATCTGAATCTATAACACTATCATGCATTAAAATCACAAGTGAAAGAGCAGTTAGAAAAAAAGTTTCAATCTTATTAAAAAACGAGGTATTCAATGTATTCCAATTCTTAACCACTATGCATCAAAATCACAAGTGAAAGAGCAGCTAGAAAAAAGTTTCAATCTTATTAGAAAACGAGATATCCAATGTATTGTTAACTCATTACAATAACTGATCACCTCTTATCACTGCAATTTTACTTACATTTTGTTTTATCCTAGGATTCGTACACGGAAAACGTAACCCAGAATCGATCGCGTCCTCGTTCCTGTCGCCGCCGCCGCGGTTCGTCTCTGTGTCTACTTTCTGTATGCTTTGTCAATTATTTGAAGTCCATATTAAAATTGTGATTAGGGTTTGGTAGTTTGTAGCTCGTTGGATCTGGGTTTTATGAAGAACAAAACATAATCCAGTGATGGATGTCCCGAAGTCATAAATCCAGATTTTACTTTTACTAACCCTAACCCATTTGTAACCTTTAATCCCTAATGGGCTTTTGTTTGTGATGATATTTCATTGATGGATTTGATTTCACTCATTTTCAAGATCACATATTGTTTGAATGATATTGACCACTTGTAATAAAGTGTTGTTCTTTCCCCTTCTCTTATTCAGTTTGATTCAGTTTTCGTTTATGAGAGATTTAACTTCTGTTTTTCCTTTATTTTTTTAATTTTATTACAAAGAATTTCCGAATTATAATAATAATAATAATAATAAAACAGACGACTGATCTGTTCATAGTCTAATAAGATATCTCTTTCAGAATAACAATTTAATTATTATTTTTATTTAATAATTATTAATTATAAAAAAAAATAACATTATATCAGATATTTTATAATAAAAAAATTAATATATAGAATAATATTTTTAATTAATTATTAAAATAAAATATTAATATATTTAACTCAATATTTTTATATTGATGTTTTAAATTATTAATTATTTTATATATATATATATATAAATAAATTCATAAAATATAATATATATATATATATATTTATTGTAACAACCAAACAATAAAAAATTATTTATTTAATCTTATAATATCAGTGTATATTAAAAAAATATTTATATTATTATAAAATATATTGTTAAATAAAAAAAATTCATTTAGATAGATTTGAGACTTATTTGAAAATAGTTATAGAATGTTTTAAGAAATTATCTAATAATATATATTGTCTTAAAAGAAAAAAGAAATAGATTTTTCTATCGTGAGTCTATAAACTATGGTCTTTTTTCTTTGGTTTGTAAAAGAATTCAATCAAAATCAATTTTTTAATCAATTACTTCTTAATAATTATATCACTCATTTCATTTATCAAAATACTAAAATATTTTTTATTTTAAATTATTATTTTTTATTTTATTTATATATATCAATACCTTTTAAATTTTTTTTTATCAAAAATAATTATTATTTTCTCAAAATCATCATAAATTATTATTTTTTTCTTCTTCTAAATCTTTTAAAAAACCTCAAATCTTAGTTATTTCGAGAAAAATGATAAATAATAGGTATTGAAAATTAATTTTTAATTTTTAATTTATAAGTTTATTTATATGTATATTAATTTTATATGTATTATATTATTCATATTAATATAATAATTATTTTATATTAAATTTTATGAAATTAAAAATAAAGATCAAACTAATTAAAATAAAAAAGTTATAAATTATATTTTATAATAAATATCCATGAAATTTTTTTAAATTTATTTTATAAATATTATAAGGGAACGTTTGATTGTCTTTCCCGTAAAAAGTGTATTGTATAATTAAATTTTGTTCAAATTTATTTTATATGAACTTAAATAACTTTGTTATATAATTTTGTTTAATAAAATTATTATCAAAATTCAATTATATATATATATATATATTTATTTTAAATAAAATAAGGTCTTTATATACCATAAAAAAAAGTTTATAGAAACACTATTTTTCAAGAACATTTTTAACGGCATATAAATTGATTGATGGTATATGATTTATTATTAATCATAACAAATTAATATTTATATCTTTTAATAATAATAATTGAAAAAAATAATAAACATAATTTTTTTTATTGAATTGAATATCAAATAATATTATAATACTTAGATTATGACTAAAATAATATTTTTATATTAAAAAACAAAAAAAAATTCAAAGAAACCTATCAAAATAATACAAAACATTTTTTTTTGAGAGAAAGAGTGAAACTATATTGAATTTGCCTAATTTGTTAATTATTTTTAAATAACCTAATTTACTATAAACACAATTATTTTTTTTTTAAAACTTATTTATTTATATTTAAACTCATTATTAAATTATATATATATATTTAAATTATTATTTTTATTAAAATATTTAAATTAATACTTTTATAAATTTAATTATTTATATTTTGATATATATATATATATATATTTAAATTATTATTTTTTATAATTTTTATTATTTATATTTTTGATATATATTTTAAATTATTATTTTTAAAAATTTAATTATTTTTATTTTATTATATATATTTACATTTCAATTATTATTTATATAATATAATAAATATTTACTCTACCATTCTCCTACATAATTAATAAATACTATTAAATTTAACATATATTAACCATAATAATATAATAATTCATAAAAATGATTACAAACATCATTCTCTAGATTATCAACGTTTTGCTCCAGACATTATTAGCTACGTCTCGTATAACTTTCTTGGTCGCACATCAAAAAGTTATGTTTTTTTTTTAATTACCCATCTCAATTTGAATAAGATGGTTTTGACCTTGTTGATTTTTCTTTTTTCTCAAATACTTTTTAAGTATCTATGAAATTTTTAATACTAGATTTTATGTTAGGTTTGTTTGTTTATGAATATTTGTATCTTATATTTTTATTATTGTTTCTGAAATGCTTAATCTCATTATTTTGTTTCAATTTTGCTTAGTAACACTTTAAATGATCGTATTTTTGTAATGTTTTTGTCATTATATATAAATGATTCTCAATAATATAATATTGGATGAAACTTATTTTTTTATATAAAATAATAATTGAAATATAAATATATATTATAAATAATTTAATTTATAAAAATAATAATTTAAATATTTTAATAAAATAATAATTTATATATATATATATATATTTAATAATGAGTTTAAATGATAAAATAAATATATTAATTAAAAAATGAATTTGAATAATAAAAGTAAGTTAGTTTGGGAATAATTAACAAAAATATGTTAGTTTGGTAAATTTAACGAAAAATAAGGACAGTTTCAAAAAATAATTTCATAATTTATAAAAATGATTACAATCATCATTTTCTAGATTAATGACGTTTTGTTCAAGACATTGTTGGCTACAACTCGTATAACTTTCTTGATCGCACCTCAAAAAGTTATGTTTTTTCGTGAGTTATCCATCTCAGTTTGAATAAGATGGTTTTGATTTTGTTGGTTTTTCTTTTTCTCAAATAGTATTTATGAAATTATTAACACTAGCTTTTATGAACATTTGTGTCTTATATTTTTATTATTGTTTCAGAAATGCTTAATCTCGTTATTATGTATCGATTTTATTTGGTGACACTTTAAACGATCGTGTTTTTGTAATGTTTTTCTCATTATATAAAATGATTCTCAATTATATAATATTGGATGAAACTTAATTTTTTCTATATAAAATAATAATTGAAATATAAATATAAATAATTAAATTTATAAAGTAGTAATTTAAATATTTTAATAAAACAATATATATATATATATATTTAATAATGAGTTTAAAATTTAAATGGTAAAATAAATAAATTAATTAAAAAAAATCAAGTTTAAATAGTAAAGAGGTTAGTTTGGAAATAAATTAAAAAAATAGGTTAGTTTGATAAATTAAAAAAATAAAATTTATTTGTGAATTGGTTCCTAGTTCAGCTGCTGCACCAACTCTTCGGACTGAAGTGTTTCAAAACATGTGAAACTTGAATATTAATGAACAAAATTAATATTTTATCAAATAAACCTAATTGAAAACTTCCACAAGGTTATGATTAAAAGGGAATCTTGTTTAGTTGATTTTTTTAAGATCATGATAAGAATATACATGTACCCATAAAAATCACTCTATATATATATCTTCAAAGAAATATATAATAAATTGATGCTTCTAATTTTTAAATAAGTCAATAAATTAACAGGGACTTTTTTTACAAGTTTTGACTCAATAAGACATCTAACTTTTTCCTATCACAATCAATTTTATATTCCGAACACTTGTATATATTTATTCATTAAATTAAATTTTTAAATAAATCGTCACACAAACTTTCAGAAATAGTCACTATTGGTCAATCTCCTTTTTCATATTTTTTCCCATTAAACCTACCTCATAGATTTTTACATATAACTTCTTCTTCCACTCGCCTCTTTACTATTGCAACAAATTCCAATTTCACTTTCCCGCTAACAGTTGACATAATTTGGCTGAGTATCATTGATACTTCGATTGCACCTTGATGGTTATTAATTATCCGATTTTGATGAAATTGAAACTCTGAAGATAAGGTGTATTCCTATTTAATTGGAATGAGACTTGTTAATGACTATGTATTATGCTTTGGGGGCATATGACTTCAATGGGAAGTTGTTATTGCCCTCGATCATTTGGCTACACATGCATAATCAATATAAAGGAAGTGCTACATCATACTTATAAGGATATTGCAGAGTTTTTAGGTTAAATGCCTTATTTATTACCTTGATCGGGGTCCCTTCGTATTCTTTGTTTATCTTTACTTTTCAGTTTTGTGCATGGGTGTTCATGGGAAATGGTGTCCCTTCTCTAAGTTTCGAATCCTCAAGCAAATTCTCAATCTTAAAGAACTTGGAGCTTTTTTTTCCCTCTAGTTTGTGATCTTGAGTTCAAGACTTCTGAATTTAATTCACAATCTAAATTTAAGATTCTTGTGTTGAACATATTGATGATAACTTGAAACCTTAGTTTTTCGAATCTCATTATGTACTAAAATAATAAGTTGGAGGTTTTGAATAAATAATTTAAGGGTTAATAATTAACAATCAAAATAATTGGAGAATCAAAAGTCAAAGATTAGAATAGTTGAAGAGCTTCAAATTAAAGCAGTTATTTTTAACGAAAAAAATTTGAGAAGGGGTCATTTACCATCTCTAAAATTTTAGGAGCGATTTGTTTTAAAAAAATAATTCGAGAGCTAAAGATAAACAATTGAATTAATTAGAGGGTCACCCAAATAATTTGCCTAAAAATTATTGAGAGTCTAAAAACACTCATTGAAAAAAATATTTATTTAAAAAAGGTTTAGTGCTAGGTTACAACTGAGAAAAAGTCTCGATGCTATGTCCAATGGCGGATGCACTCAGCGGTGGGCAGTAGTCCAGTGTGATATATATATATATAAATATATATATATAAATATATATATATAGCTTGCTAAAATTTTCTATCTCTAAATATAATATCTTATATAAGAATATGATATATCTATAATAATATTTATATTAAATTATATTATTATTATATTATATTAAATTATATTATTATTATATTATATTATATTATATTATATATTTTTTTTATATTCATACTTAAACTTTCATTTTTATTATTTATTTAGAACATAATCAATTTAAATTTTTATGATTGTTTGATTTAATTTCTCTACAACTATCTTTGGTCTCTCTTTTGAATCTCTCGGTTAGTTTTCTTTACCTTTTCTCAATTAATTTGATTTATAACATAAAATTGTATAAATTATATATTCTTATTTTAATTCTATATTTTTGTTAATAGGATTACAATGGATAATGAAAGGAGTAAAAAAAGAAAGACATTATTGTCGTTTTTCAAACATAAAGAAAATTCATCTACATCTACGGTTAACGAGGTAAATCTTCAATCTTATACATCTAATATAGAAGAAGAACAACCTGTTTTAAATTTTCCAAGGGTTGAAATTGATCTTAATAATCTTGAACGAAATCCCGCAATTTGGATTCCTATATGGCAACATCCAATAAATAAACAAGATGAAATTAGGCGGTCTTATATTAGAATGGGTCCGTATCAACCTAAGTTAGATGAGTATCCAAGAACTAAGTTTGGATCACAAACTCAGTATCGTAGATTTCAATACTCGTGGTTTGAAAAGTTTCCTTGGTTAGAGTATTCTTCATCAAAGGATTTAATATTTTGTTTTCCTTGTTTTCTTTTCCAAGAGAAATCACATATTAATCCTTCATTCACTATTGATGGATTTAATAACTGGAAAAGAGTTAACGATGGAGTTAAATGTCCACTTTTAATTCACGTGGGAGGTCCTACTTCCTCACATAGTAATTCAGTGAAATGTGTTGAAGATTTGATGAAAGTAAGTGGACATATTGACAACATATTGAATGCCCAAAGTTTAGATGAAGTTCAGAAAAATCGATTACGACTTAAGACAACAATTGAGAGTATTCAATGGCTTAGTTTACAAGCTTGTGCATTTAGAGGTCATGATGAATCTTCATCTTCTAAAAATTGTGGTAATTTTATAGAGATGATAAAACTTATGGGTCGATTGAATGTTAATATTGGTGATATAGTATTAGAAAAAGCTCCAAGAAATGCAACATATACTTCACCAACTATTCAGAAAGAAATTTTGCATATTTTTGCAAATAAAGTAAAGAAAAAAGAGCCGATGTCAATTATTTTGAGATTTGTTGATTGTTTGGGTATTTTACGAGAGCGTTTCTTTGATATTGTTAATGTTCCAAATACTACTGCTTCAACATTAAAGAAGAGCATATCAGATGTTCTTTCTCGACATAATTTGAATGTCACCAATATGAGAGGGCAAGGATACGACGGTGCTAGTAACATGTCTGGTGCTTGGAATGGACTTCAAGCTCTATTTCTTCGAAAGTGTCCATATGCATATTATATACATTGCTTTGCTCATATGTTGTAATTAACATTAGTTGGAGCTTCTACAAAAGAGATTTCTGTTTGGCTATTTTTTTCAAAATTATCCACCATTATTAATCTTATTGGTTGTTCCTCCAAATGGCATTTTGAGTTACATTCTGTTCAAACTATTGAAATTGATCGTATGATTACTTCGGGTGAACGGGATACTGGTAAAGGAATGAATCAAATTGGTAATTTACATTGTAGTGGATCAACTCGATGGAGCTCTCATTTTGAATCTATTTGAAGTTTAATTGATATGTTTGGTGCAACTATTTCTGTTCTTGAAAGTATTGTGGAAGAAGGATCGTCTAGTTCTTTACGTGGAGAAGCATGTGGTTGTTTGATAACTTTGAGATCTTTTGAATTTGTTTTCACACTTTATATGATGCAAAAAATTATGGGAATTACAAACTTGCTTTGTCAAGCTTTGCAAAACAAATCTCTTGATATTATAAATGCCATGGATCTAGTATCAACTACTAAAGCACTACTTTTCAATTTTAGAGAAGAATGATTTGATCATCTCCTAGAATACGTGCAAATGGTTTGCACACAACATGACATTGAAATTCCGGATCTGAATGCTTCATACAAAAGTGCAACAAGACGTTCATGTCAACAAAAAGATTCGTTGGTAATTCAACAACACTATCATTTCAATATCTTCAATTCAGTGATAGATTTTCAACAAGAAGAGTTGAATTCCAGATTTAGTGATGAGGCAGTAGAGCTCCTTAAACTTAGTTCTGCTTTGGACCCTAAAGATAATTTTAAATCATTTAAAGGTGAAGATATTTGCAAATTGGCTGAAAAGTATTATCCAGGAGACTTCAGTAAACAAGAAATGCATTATTTGAGATCCCAACTCCAGCATTATAAAATTGATATTTCTCGTAATGAGAATTTTCAAAATATGTCTTCCATCATTGAATTGTATCGCAGATTAGTTGAAACAAATAAGTCATCAAATTATAATTTGATTGATAGATTGATTCGACTTGTTTTGACTTTACCAGTTTCTACTGCCACTACAGAAAGATCATTTTCAGCAATGAAACATGTGAAAACTATTCAACGGAATAAGATGGAAGAAGAGTTTTTAGCCGATACTATGATAATTTATATTGAACGAGAGCTTGTTGAAGATATTGATTCAGATTCTATAATAGATGAATTTTATTCTATAAAAAATAGAAGGTTGCAACTTAAATAATATGTAAAAGTTTGTTAAATTTTATATATTTTCTTGTCTTATTTTTACATTTTCAATAATACGAGATAATTTATATATATATAAATTTGTTATTAAATCGGGTATTTCGTTCATTTCTTAGATCTTTTATATTTATTTTATTTTATTAGGGGTATTTATTGATAAATTTAATTACTAAAAAATTAAAATCAGTCCAGTCAATACACAAATCCTGAATTCGCCCTTGGCTATGTCTTACATGTTCGTAAAAAAAAATGAACGTTCTCTATTAACAATATTTTGGTCATTTTTTTAGAAATATTTTTACACTTTTTATTCATTACGTCAAGTCTTATCCGGTTTAAAAGATCTATCATATGCCCTAGACTAAAATCTAAGGATAAAATACTACAAGGAAATAATAAAATAAATATTTTTTAAGATTAAAGGATAATTTTAAGATTAAATATTTTCATGAGCACAACTTAATTTTGTATTTTTTGGTTTTTAAAAATGAAGTTATAATTAAAACAAAATGAAAATGTCAAAAGTTAGTCAAATAGGCCCAAGTGTAAAATGATTTTTGACTTTTTTTTCAGTTAAAAATAATCTTTTCACTATTTTGGGTGGATTTTAAGAAATTAATTAAAGAAATAAACTCAAGAAATAAAAAAACAAAACATGAAAACAAACAAGATATAAGGGAATCGGGCTAGGGTCAGGTCGCTGGTTCGGGTCACGGGTGGTCACGGGCATGCAGTGGCGGACCCAGAAATATTTTCTCGGGGGGCCGAATACATAGTAACGTAACATTTTTTTGGCGATCAAATAAATGTATTTTTTAATTAAAATTTTACTTGATAATTACATAAAATACTAACAAACACAATTACAAAATACTAATAAGCACAATTACTAAATTATTCTTGTCCATGAGTCGGTACAAAAGAAGACAAATTTATTCTACGAGATTCCATTTGTTGAAAATATTGCAATATTGGCTCATTTTCAATTGTTGAGAAAATATATTTCTCAACATATACAACTAAACTATCATTCATCCATTCATTTTCCATTCGGTTACGCAAATCAGTTTTCACGGTCTTCATTGCAGAAAAAACTCTTTCAACGGATGTAGTTGCAACTAGTAAAACTAAAACCAACTCCATCAATCGATAAATCAACGGAAAAACTATATGTTTTTTCTGTTATAACCAATTTCCGAGCAAAAATTTCCAAGTCTTCAATTGAAGAAAATTGAGGATCATCCCGCAAATTAAATAAGTAAGCCCGAAGTTGTTGTTCCAAAAATAAATAATCACTGCCTGTGAAATCTCAAGAATAAAGTTTGGCAAGACAAATGAGTTTACGAATATCAAATTTGGAGAATGAATTTCTGGGATGAAGACATGATATGCAATCAAGTAATTCTGTATTAACTTCTGAAAAACGATTATTTATTTCTTGCATAATCAAGTCAACAACCTAGCATTAAATAATAAATAATAACTATTAATAGATAATATATAATAACTATTAATAGATAAGAAATAATATTTATTATACCTGACAAAAGATTTCCACACGATAATGATGAAGATTAGTGATGAGTTCTCATTTTCCTCTTCGCCTACCATTGCTATCAATTATCATATGCTCATTCATATCAAGTATTGAGATCGAGTGTAATTGACAAAAACTGTTAACTTGGTCCAAAATATCATGTCATCCATCTTCTCTAAATTTTTGTAATTGATTTTTCGAACTCGCAATCAATGACATGACTTGAACTATATTTTGATCTCCTCTTTGTAGGCAAAGTGATAACTCACTTGTAATTCCCAATAAATTTTTCATCAAATACAACACAAAAACAAATTCATAAAAAACTAACTATATAAAAATATGAAAATCTAATTTAATAGGTTTCATTCTAATTTTATGAGAATATAAAAAAAATAAAAAATATTAATAAAAATAAAAATACAAAAACGTGATAAACATATATTATCAAGTGAATAGACACTCGAGATTACGATTATAGAATATTAATGCATATAAAAACAATATATCAAATTCTTTGTTTAAATACCGAACAAAACCAATGTAACTATTTTAACTTGTTTATTAATATTAATTTATATTTTCTTATAAATTTTTGAAATAGTTTAAAATTAAGAAATATAAAAAATTATTATTATTTTAGTTTTTATATTTTACCCTTATAAGTAATTTGTATTATTATATTAAAATAAATAAAAAATAATGTATAATTATTATATAAATATAATTTCAAAATAAATAATATTATTAATAAATTTAAGGTGAGGCAAGGTTCGAACACCTCGTTGAACTACAAAACTAACTAGACTAAAAATTACTTGTTAAATATATATATATATATATATATATATATATATATAAAAAATTATTTTAAGGTTGGGGGAGGCCCGGGCCCCCCAAGGCCCCCTTGTAGGTCCGCCACTGCGGGCATGGCAACGGGCAGGCAGGCCTTGGTTAGAAACCAAACCTTTGATCTGACCTCTCGATTGTGAAGCTGGCCATCAATCGTTGGTCGAGGTAATTAATTTACTCAATCAGGCGACAAAGGATCCTCAGTCGTGGTATCAGTCAAACGTTTAATAGAAAACAATTGAGCTTAATAGAAAACGTTTAACACACAATTGATTGAAAAATAACCCTCAATTTAAAACAAAATAGATTATGAAAGCATAAATGATAATTCAAAAATCATAAGTTCAATAAATTAAGATCTAGGCCATAGTGAAGAATGGAAAGAATAGGAGAACTTACCATACTTCTAGGAATTCTTATAGACAATTCATAAGTAAGCTCCAAGGTCCAAGCACACCTTAACTATGAATTTGAAAAAAATGAAGCCTTTAAAGCTCAACAATGATGAAAGTAAAAAACAAACTCTCAACTTGGATGTCCTCTTC
Source organism: Impatiens glandulifera (assembly GCF_907164915.1). Classification (NCBI taxonomy): domain Eukaryota; kingdom Viridiplantae; phylum Streptophyta; class Magnoliopsida; order Ericales; family Balsaminaceae; genus Impatiens; species Impatiens glandulifera. Next base: position 22,519,749 of record NC_061862.1, on the reverse strand, counting down.
TAAGTTGCTTTAGGGCATTTATATAGGCCACTTGAAAAATGGCTTGGGCCAGTTCAATCTCTTTTTTAAAAAACAACTTAGCATCTTAAAAAAAATAAAAAGAGAAAAAAGTTTTGAAATTAAAACAAAAACAAATATTTGTCCTAACTTAAATGGAAACACACAACCATTAAGAAAAATATGAAATTGAAATCAAACCAAAATCAAACAATTCAAACAAACGAAATAGAGTATGGCGCCTTGAACAAAAAAACTTTTGTGACTTTCCAATACGCAATGCTCCACCTTTGACATAACGATCAATTCTGCTCATTCATGGGAATTCGCCGACATGTGTACTTGGGTGCGTTACCATTAAAGAGTATCTTTCTCCGAACCTACTTCACATCACTTCAGACTCTTGTAAAAGCTTGTTAATTTCGCTCCATCCAAATGTGATACACATCTGTAGCAAAACAACACTCGAAGAAAACCAAGTACCCTTTGCTTTAATGAGTGTCAATTCCTTGATCTCCTTCTCTTCCACCGAAAAATTAAGAAACTCCACAAATTTGAAAAATCGCTCCAAAATCACGGATGTAAAGAAACATTGTCCAAAAATATAATCCATGGTTTCTTCTTCATCAACACACAAAAGACACTTCGAGTCCATAATATCCATGTAACCCTTGATTCTATCCATTGTTATTAGTCTTTCATGGAAGACTAACCACATGATGAATTGATGCAATATGATGATTTTAGGGACCAAACCAAATGAATCCACGTTGTTGTTTCCCCTCTTATTCGAACAATATCCTAAGAAAGCTTTGAGACAAACTTGTCAACTCTTTCTATCTTCCATTCTTGTGAATCCCTCGATCATGAAATTGCAGATTTTAAATAAAATCAAGGATCCTTTTATCTTTTGGTATTCGCCTCAAAAGACCATTCTATTCCATGTCTTTAATACTGTATGTGTTTAAAAACGTCCGCCCCAAAAAAATAATTTTGTTGACTTTTAAGAAATAAATATAAAATATAAATATCTTTTTGAAAATTTTGAAATAAAATTAAATCAAATCGGGGAATTGTTTAAAAACTAGTTTGTGACTTAAGAGTCACCACCTAAATTTTCTTATAAAATTAGGAAAAATAAATTATTGGCATGTAAAATAATAACACCTTTTGAAAAGAGATTCTTTAAGGGTTCAGTGCTTGGTTACACGTGAAAAATGGCTTTGACGCTATGTCTCACATGCCCGTTAAAAAAGTCTCTACTATTAATATTTTGGCCATTTTAAAAAATATTTTACACTTATTTTATCCGTTTATTTATCAATTCCTATCCGATCTCAAATATTAATATTAAATATAAAGGTAATACTTATTAAATACAATAACGAATAATAATAATAAAATTATTCACAAATAAATAAATAAACTAAGAAAAGAAATGAGAAAATAAAGGGAAGAGGTTTTCGTCTTCAGAGCTTGTGCAACTTGCTGGGATGACTAGTGGCGATGCAGCTTGTGCTCCAGCAGGTGAAAAGGTTTCCGTCTTCAGAGCTTGTTTAGTTTTAGTATCCGTACTCCATCCTTGACGCACGCCTGGCACTACAGACTCTATCTTTTTCTATTCTTCAATCACAACTTTCTTCCCTTCTCGAATCCGTTGTAGCCTTATTATTTCAAGAACGACTTCCTGAGCTTCCCCGTCATCTGAGGCATACCATGATTCTATCAGAACCTCTTCTTTGGGGTCATGTATCGTATGAGTGACTGATACATTAAGCTCAAGTGGGTTAGTGGGTCTACTAGTAGTCCCGAATAAAGGGTTTATTTGACTAGTGGGTGGATTAAGTAACTGCCTCATATAGTCTAATAGTAAAAATATATTGTCATTAAGATTGTCTGCTCGGATCCCCAAAATAATGCCATAGGTAGTTTTCTCATCAACCCTTGGTCTAAGAGGAATATCCGGCGATGCAGATTGCCATGTTGGTTATGTATCATACATTTTTTAGATGAAGCGTCCGGTGGTGAAATCTCGTGTGCAACCCGTAGTGAAAATATTTAGTATGTGGAACCATCAAGAAGAGTGAGTTTAAAACAAGTAGTGAGGACAAGCGGTGTCATCCTTATGCACGTATGTGTCCTAATCGTAATAGGCGTCCAATTTCCGATTCATTTTAAAATGTGTTGTATTTCGATGTGAGATAAACATTAATAACTCAAAAGGGAAAATAACACAACAATTTAGTTTAGGTCCTTCATTGTTCGTTTGCTCCTCCGTTTCTAGCTCTACTTGCTTTTGTGTAATTTTTTTATAAAATTCCCCAGATTGTTGGTTTTCTTGCTTTCCTCATAGATAGCACTTGAATAACTAGTCTTCGTGGCTAACAATCTTATATCTGTGTAATAAAGACTCAAAGACAACAACTCGTTACGTTAGACATTTTAATTTTCCCTTTTATTTTCAAACGGAATTTAGAATGTACTTTTGGATGCCTATCTCATATGTATGCATACATGTATTTATCATATATAGTTATCACATATTGTAAGAGGCTTCGCGACATGACTTTGTTGCTTGGGAACGACAAGTCAACGACTTGGTAGAAATGAATTTTTTTTATAAAGTTAGAAGTGGCTTAAGAGTGGAAATTTGACGAAATGACCTAAAGATGCCTTTATTTGCATCCGTGGTCACCCCATAATTTTTATTGCTTTAGTGATCACTTTATTTTTTTGACGAAAATACCCTTATCGCGTAACGCGAAGGGCCTTTACATTACGCAAAATGGAAAAGTTCTTTATATAAATACTCTAAGTTTTTTATTTCGTTATTTTTCTTTCTCTCTCTTCTCTCTCTACTCATCGTTTTTTCTTAGACGACGACGACGGAACCCTAAACGAACATATCATACAGATCAATACCAAAACCCCCGTTCTAATATCATGTGTTTATCATACAAATCGATTTATGTTCTTATTTTCATTATCTTCATCTTCAAACCCTAAACCTGTTCTTATTGTTCATATTGGTTTTCATATTGGTTGTTCATATTGTCGATGATGATATTTGCAGATAATCTTGTTTTTTGATTCTAAGGTGAATGTTTTTTGATTTCATTTCCTCGTATTTTCTATGTATAACGATGTTGTTTTTGGATCGATCTGTCTGCGATTTGTTTGATCTTTTTTTGTTGATCTATTTGGCGAGTAACAGGCTCGATTATTGCGATTTTGTGGGTGGAGGAGGAAGGAGGTTGTTGTTCTATCAAACAGGTTAGGGTTCGAATTCATTTTCGAATTGTGAATTTTTTTTACAATAATTAGATTGTTTGTTTTGAGTTTCTTTTAATGATTTTGTAAATTGTATTTCTTTTTGCGTTTTAGGAGAACTATGGTTTTCTGCAAAATATTACAAATCTATGTTGAACTTCCTAATTCAGATTTAATCTTCTTTACAGTATCAAATGGATGCATTTTGATTGACTCGGTTACATGATCATGATACATATATCATGAACCTAGATCAGTAATGGAGAATTGTGGTGCATATAATTTTTTGAACTAAGATAACTGTTCACAGATGCTATTCCATATGTCTGTGTACAAAGTGGCATCTGGATTGTTCATATTCATCCATTTGGTAGATCCCATACTAGCCTTTTCTTTAACTTTGAATTGCTATAGCCTCTAGGCAAGTTGTAATTCAATATATGATGTGGGTTATTTGTGATCAACAATCTACTAATGAAGCGAATCATTATATTCATCAACCAAAACATTCTGATTCTCTTTTGTTTTCATGTACCAATCCATATCACACTCTATTATATTTCATTTTTTTCATTCAGTAAGCTTAAAAAGATGGAGCATGATGAGACTGGATGCCACACATCACCGGAAGGTCCAATCTTGTGCATCAACAATTATGGCTTCTTTGGAAGTGCAACAACCATGAACATGTGTTCCAAATGTCACAAAGACATGATTTTGAAACAAGAACATAGGAAACTTGTTGCCTCCTCCATTGAGAACATTGTTAATGGAAAGGAACCCGCCATGTCGATGTGGGAATATGTTCTATGGATCCCATCGCTACTCTGATAAACATGGTTTTCTTTTTGACTATCATGGTGCTGCCTAGGATGCTATAGCTAAAGCCAATCATGTTGTTAAGGCGGAGAAACTCAACAAGATCTAGAGATGTTATTTCTGCAACCTCTTTGTCTTCATTAGGACCTTGATCAAGAGCTAAAACAACTGTTCATATCAATTGAGATATATCATCCTTTCGGCTTCTCTGTTTGTTTCTCATTGCAGCAGGAGAGAGATTGTTTATTTTGTTTGCTTCAATGTTTTTTAAGTTGTGGTGATTTGATAAAAAAAAGACATTTGTGGTTCTTGGGTTTGTTTTCACTTTTCAGTACTAGTTTGTCATGTGGAAACTATGAATGATTATTATGCTTTGTTATATGTTCTTGTTGACATGGTGTTTAAATAAATCTAACTATGTATTTGTGATCATATCCATCAATTACACATAAAAGTTGTAGATTTATATATACAAATATATGTTCTTCTATTTGATTAATTTTAATTGTTAGACAAAAATGTGTTATTGTATTGGTAGTATACTAGTATACCTTATCAAAATATGAACAACTTTGGGATATTATTTGAGATATTATTATAATACATATTTTAATTAATTATTATATAGTAAGTTGCCTTGCCCTATCCAAAAGTTGAACAAATCCAAACTACCAACAACACACATAATAAGAATATACATAAACAACATACATAATGTTAGTGTATATAATGTTAGTGTATATAATATAATAATATATTATATTGATATATTATTATATTATATAATATAATATAATATAATATAATATATTCTATAATATATTCTATTCTATTATATTATATTATAGTTTCCTTATATTACTAATGTAACTCAAGTATAAATACTTATACTATATTGAATAATATAGTTTCCTTATATTGAATATATTCTATTCAAAAAAATGTTAGTGCATATAATATAATAATATATTATATTGATATATTATTATATTATATAATATAATATATTATATTCTATAATATATTATATTATATTATAGTTTCCTTATATTGCTAATGTAACTCAAGTATAAATATCTTTACTATATTGAATAAAGATACACAAAATACAATCTTTCTTTCTTTATTCTTACATTGTAAGAATAGATAGAAAGAGAATAATATTGTGTATCTTTATTCAATATAGTAAAGGTATTTATACTTTAATTACATTAGTAATATAAGGAAACTATAATATAATATAATATATTATATTCTATAATATATTATATAATAATATATCAATATAATATATTATTATATTATATACACTAACACCCTCCCTCAAGCTCAAGGTGGAAGAGCATTGAACATCTTGAGATTGGAGACTAAATCTTGAAAACGTTGAGGATGATGAAATTTGGTAAAAATGTCAGCAATCTGAGCTTGCGAAGAAATGAGAATCAATTGTATGGTACCATTAATGACATGATGGCGTGTCAGATGACAATCTATTTCTATATGCTTGGTACGTTCGTGAAATACATCATTATGAGCAATCTGCATTGCACTATTATTATCACAGAAAAGTGGAATAGCAGCGGATGAAGGAACACCCATATCTTGAAGTAACCATTGTAGCCAGAGAAACTCAGAGGTAGTATCTGCAAGAGCACGATATTCAGAGTCTATACTAGAACGAGAAACAATAATTTGTTTCTTACTTCTCCATAAAATGAGAGATGTGCCAAGAAAGAAACAATAATCAGTAGTGGATCGACGATCAGTTAGATCCCCTGCCCAATCAACATCAGAGTATGCTCATAACTCTTGAGGATAAGAGTGAGCAAAATGTAGTCCATGAAATAAAGTTCCTCTAATGTATCATAATATACGAAGAACTGTAAAGAAATGAGTTGTACGAGAAGATGACATAAATTGACTCACGATATGGACAACATATGCAATATTTGGCCGAGTGACAGTAAGATATATAAGACTACCAACCAGTTGTCGATAAAGTGTTTCATCACTTAGTGGAGTACCATCAGTAGCAGCCAAATGTTCTATGGAGTCAAAGGGTGTGCTAACAATTTTTGTGTTAGTAATACCAGCCCGATATATGAGATCAGTTGCGTACTTAGCTTGTGATAAATAGTAACCGGATTTGTTGGAAGCTATTTCAAGTCCCAAGAAATAACTTAATTGTCCAAGATCTTTCATTTCAAATTGTTGATGTAGAAAATTCTTGAGATCACGGATTTCATTTGTGTCATCACCAGTAATTATCATGTCATCCACATAAAGTAAAAGTAAGGTACAACCTTGATCTGTTTTGCGCAAAAACAATGCATGATCATAAGAGCTGGATTTGAAACCAAGATTACCAATGGTGTAGCTAAATTTGGCGAACCACTCCTTAGGAGCTTGTTTGAGACCATAAAGAGCTTTGCGGAGTCTACAAACTTTATTTGGAGGATGATCATACCTAGGTGGAGGTTGCATATACACTTCTTCTGTTAGTTCACCATTAAGAAATTCATTTTTTACATCCATTTAAAATAGTTGCCATCTTTTTCTAGAAGCTACTGCAACGAGGCTACGAACCGAGGTCAATCGAGCGACAGGAGAAAACGTTTCCTCATAATCAATACCATATTCTTGAGTATATACCTTAGTAACAAGGCGAGCTTTATATCGTTCGACTGAACCATCTGCTCGTGTCTTAATTTTAAAAACCCATTTACAACCAACGATTGACTTATGTGAAGGTAAATCAACCAAGTCCCAAGTTTTTGTCTTGGTAAGTGCTTGCAATTCTTCTGTCATTGCTTGCTGCCATAAAGGGTTAGAGTTGGCCTCACAAAAAGTACGAGGTTCATAGAGAGAGACATAGCTGAGTACACATGAAAGTTACGAAGACGAATAGAAGGTTGACTTACACGATTGGTACGACGAGGAGGTGGAGGTGGTGGTGGTGGTGATGGTGATGGTGATGGTGGTGGTGGTGGTGGAAAACAAGAAAATTCTTGAATTATATGATCAGATGAGGTATGTGCCGGATTTTAAGATGGAGAAGATGTCGATGTAGGAAATACAGATGGAGTTGAGTCGCATGAGTTGTTAAATGGTCCTACAAAAGAAATGTTAGGAAATAGAGGTATGGTAGGATCACGAAAAAATTGAGTAGGAGGTTCATTGACTCTAAATTTAGATATAGTTGAAAACATCTTATGTTCCCAAAATGATACATGACAAGAGATATGAAGACGTTGAGACAATGGATCCCAACACCTGTATCCTTTGTCTTCGATTCCATAACCTAAGAAACAACATAATCGAATTCGAGGTTCTAATTTATTGTATTCATGAAGTTGTAATAAAACAAAACAAACACATCCAAAAACTTTGAGAGTTTGATAATTCGGAGCTCGCTTAAAAAGACGTCCAAAAGGAGAGATGTTACCTATGACAGGAGAAGGAATGCAATTGATAGTATAAACAACCGTGAAAGCTGCTTCTCTCCAAAAGTTATCGGGACAAGAAGACGAGATGAGAAGGGCTCGAACAACATTAAGAATGTGTCTATGTTTTCGCTCTGCCCAACCATTTTGTTGAGAAGTTCCAGGACAAGATCTTTGAATAATTGTGCTCTCTTGTGCTAGAAACTCTATGAATTTTGTTTCTTTGTATTCCATGGCATTATCAGTGCACAAGATTTTAATTTTGGAGGAAAATTGAGTCTGGATCATATTAGCAAACCGAATATAAATTGAGGACAATTCAGACCTATTACGCATCAAATAGATCCATGTATAACGAGAAAAATCGTCAATAAATATCACATAATATTTTAAACCACCCATAGTATTATGTGGTGCAGGAGCCCAAATATCAGAGTAAATCATATCAAAAGGTGCTAAGTAATTAGAATATAATATATTATATTATATAATATAATAATATATCAATATAATATATTATTATATTATATACACTAACACATAATAAGAACACATCAACATACACTTTTATTAACTAATTCCTCATCATCCTTAAATTAATGAAAATCTTTCCATGACTCTTCATCTAATTAGGATCACTACTAATCAAAAGCGAATCAGCACCAAGCCTCTCAATCGCCTCATTCTTCTTGCTAATCGAAGTACTAATAACAGTCACATTAGCACCAAAAAGTCTTGGCAAACTTAACCACACAATGACCTAACCCACTAAGACCCACCACACCTAAATTGGTTCCTGGATTATCCAAACCAAAGTACCTTAAAGGACTATAAGTTGTAATTCCAACGTAGAGAAGAGGAACAGCCGCATCAAGAGGAAGATTCACAGGTATTTTGACAATAAAATATTCATCTGATACCATGATGTCTGAATATCGTCCAGAATACTTCAGCTGCAATAGAAAACATGAATGGATAAATAATACTATTAAAATCAATGCAATTATTCATTAAATATGCGAAAAGAGAAGGCCCTTCGCGTAAAGGGAAGGCCTTCGCGTAATGGGAAAGCCTTCACATAACAGGAAGGCCTTCGCGAAATGTGAAGTTTCATCGGGAAGTAGAACCGAATAAACAATAAACAACAACAATGCATGTGATTCAGGATTGAATACAAGATGTCCATTTCATTTAAATAAACAACAAACGTACTAGTTGCCATCGTGCTCGTCATGCTCATTGTGGTGTCCGTCGTCGAATATCTCCGCCACCGTTTAAGGTTAGAGAGAAGGAGGAGAAAAATGAGAAGAGAGAGAAGGAGAAGAAGATAAATAAAAAAGATGCCTAAGTTATATTAAATAGTAGGGATATTCTGAACTTTTCATATTTTTCCACTTCGATGTGAAGGCCCTTCGCGTTACGCGATGAGGGTGTTTTTGTCAAAAAAATTAAAGTGGTCACCAGAGCAATAAAAATTATGGGGTGACCACGGATGCAAATAAAGGCATCTTTAGGGTCATTTCGTCATATTTCCCCTTAAGAGAGAGTTGTTCCACCAACAAGGATACTATCCCAAAAGGGATCTCTCGATGTAAGATGAGCTCTCAATTGGACGTACCCCTCACAATTATTTGAAAATCCCTCATTTTCAATAGTAGAGAATATTTGAAAAGTATAGAGGGTTAATCCAAAATTTTTCCTAGAGTTTTTCTCAACTTTCAAATCACATAAAGCCTTCTTGGCGAGTTGAGATCGTCATTCCTCATTGACAATCCTAGCTCGTAATCAATAGATGTATAGGCTTCGTCAACGACTTATACCTTATACTATCTTCACATCGGAGCCCCGAGCTCATGCACATTAAGAAAACAAAATCTTTTTCTAGGGAATAACACTAAAGTGTAAAATAGATTTCTAAATTGGCATAAATTGTTTTTTCAAGTTAAACATCGAATGTCCCCAGTAGAGTCGCCAGCAAACTGTACGCGTTTAAAAATGTCCGCCCCCCAAAAATGATATTTTCGACTTTTAAGAAATAAATATAAAAATCTAAATATTTCCTTGAAAATTTTGAAATAAAATTAAATCAAATCAGGGAATTGTTTAAAAATAGTGTGTGACTAAAGAGTCACCACCTAATTTTTTTTTTATAAAATTAGAAAAAATAAATTATTGGTATGTAAAATAATAACGCCTTTTGAAAAAATATTTTTTAAGGGTTCGATGCTTGGTTACACGTAAAAGTGCTTTGACGCTATGTCTCACATACCCGATAAAAAAAGTCTCTACTTTTAATATTTGGCAATTTTTAGAAATATTTTACACTTATTTAATCCGTTTATTTGTTAATTCTAAAATATTAAATGTAAAAGTAATACTTATTAAATATAATATCAAATAATAATAATAAAATTATTCACAAATAAATAAATAAATAAACTAAGAAAAGAAATGAGAAAATAAAGGGAATTAAATTTATTATATTTATAAATTAATTTTATAATTATAAATAAATTAACTCACGATTTTATTTTTGAGTTTTTATAAAATGGTTAAAAATATTTAAATTTAAAATTTAAATAAAATTGAAAACATACATGAATAATTTGTACAATCTTTTGGGTGCTCATTACAACAACCATTTTTGTCAATCTTAAAATTTAAATTTAATTATTTTTAATATAAAGTTAATAAATAAATTTAATTCAGCAAAAGAAGAATTTTTTTAACCCATGTTATTAATGAATTTCAATTAACAATTTAAATTTAAAGAAATTAAACCGTAAAAGAAATAACTCAAATTAAAATTTATAGATAAAATTAAGATAAGACAAAATGAGAGTTGAAGTTTAAAGTTAGGTTAAGTGCTTCCTAAAATACTAAAAGCTTCTTGAAAACAACTTCACACACAAATGAAAAGAAAAAAGAAACTCTCAAATAGCCATTTTTTCTCTTCTTTTTCTCTTTTTTTTTTCACTTTTTTTTTATGTAAAAACATAAATTTAGAATAAATAATCACAAAGGTATTTCCAGTAGCTAACTCAAATCACTCTTTCTAGCTAACTATATCTCTGTCACTCTAAGAAGAAAAATTGAAAAAATAATGGGGTGTTCTTAGATCTGGATCTCTAGAGATTCAAGGGGCTCCATCTTCTTCTTATAGGCGTTCGAGAGTTGAGATCCCTCTTCGATGCGATCTTCTCGACGGGCATCCAGGAAGACTAGATCTAGTCGGATATCGTGGAATCTTCTACTCGGTCTTCTCGGCGGGCATCCGGGAAGACTAGATCCAGCCGGAGATTGTGGCATCTTTTACTCAGTTTTCTCGGTATCCGAATATCCCAATTTTGTTGTCTGTCTTCTGTCTCTTTTGTCACCGAACATTGTTGAGAGAAGGTTAGAGAGAGGCGAGAGCCTCGCTCTATCTTTGGAAGGAGTCATCGACAAAAGTGAGGGGCGGAAATGAGAGAATAAAGGAAAGAATCCTTTTTAATTATCTTCACGCTGTTTCATCTGGTCTAGTCCTTTTCGGATTGGGCCTGTTCTGACTGGGCTTGCTTCGTTTGGCTTATATCTTTTCCTTTCTACAAAATAATTATAATAATAAAAATAAAAATATTATAAATATATATATTTTATTTGTTTAGATTTTATTTATTTCCTAATATATCTTTAAAATTAAACAATAATTAATAACAATTGGTGCATTTACTTTAATTATTATTTTTATTATTATTCTATTCCAAAAATATCTAAATAATACCAAATTAATAATGAGTTTAATTTATTTAAACTAAACTCATTAATTAATTTTATATTATTCTCCAATATATATATATATGTTAGATAAAATTAGACCGGTCAACAGAACTTAACATAAATAAACCTCACATGCAGGAACAAAGAACCGGACCGGTCAAACCAATGAACCGGTTAAGATAACTCAACCGGTCAAGTTATCAAACCGACCAGAAACATGACCGCACAAAGAAAGACAGGATCGGTCAAAACCGAAGGCTGGAAACACCAGATAGTCGGTCATTAACCGACCAGAAGCCAAGGCAAATAACCGGAAGTCATCCGGTAAAGACAAATAACAAATCAGCACAAGAAGATACTTCGGGTATCTGCTGAGAATGATACCAAAGGAACAGACTGAACATTTACATATTCATACAAGTCTGAGGACAGTCTGCAGGCTGCATAAAATCGTCCTACATGATCTTTCCACTTCAGGATAAATCAGAGGCAATCTTCCAAGTACAGACAACTGTCTAACCGACAGTTACCACATTGAGTAAAAGACAAACCTAGCCAGTTTGTCCTACATACTGGAAGAACAAACTGCCAATTCTGATAGATTGACCGCCAGGTCTGAAAAGTTGACCGTCAGGTCTGAATCACTGAACCTCTGCTCAGCCAATCAGATTCAAGGAAGTGAAATATGACCGTTGGCATATTTCACCTATAAAAGGAGCAGCTGAAGAAGAGTAAATGCGGGACACAGTGAACAATTAATTTACAAGTGATAAGATTGTGTTCTCTCTCTAGAAAGCTTAAGTGCTAAGTTGAATTGTGTATTTACAATTTCGGTGTAAACTGTACGGGTGTTATCGAGCAGGAAATAAGTCTCGATCGGATTGTATTTGTATTCTTTAGTGAATATCCTTCTCGCGGTTTCGAGAGGAAGGGGTGACGTAGGAGTTTTATCTCCGAACATCCATAAAAACTTGTCTTGTTATTTACTTTCCGCCTGATTTACTTTATAACCGAGCTGTACTAACTGACCTATAGCATTTTGACCGACTCTACACTATCTAAACCGAATCACCAAGTTACAAAAACCGACCCATCAATTTCCAAACCTGCCTTGTACAAAAACCGGTTCTGCCTATCTCGTGAGTGTGTTGCTTCAACCTGAAACAAACCTCTTCCGCGCTTGAACCTGGTTCAAGGGTTTGTGACAGTTTGTGTAGTATTGAAATCCCGGTGTTAATCTCTAACCGGATTAATCACCACCCTTTGAGTGAGACGCGCTAACCGGCCCAACCCCGGTCCTCCAGCCGCGACCTAGATCCTAACAATTGGTATCAGAGCAGTTAGTTTCAATACTCAAGCAAGCATGTCGTTTGATAGGCCACTAATGCTAGAAGGTGATGACTTTGCCAACTGGAAGGCACGAATGCACCTACACTTAATCACCATGAATGATGAGATGCAGTTCATTCTGGCCGAAGGACCGATAATCATTGATAAGGACAGAAAGGAATGGACAGCTGAAGACAGGAGAATAAATAACCTGGATAATCATGCCAGAAACCGGATCTCCAACAATGTGGACAGAAACACGTACTGCAAGATTAGAGACTGCAAAACCGCAAAGGAAACATGGGACACGGTTATTCAGATTTATGAGGGAAATGAAAGAACCAAGGAAAACAAGGTAATGGTAGCTACTCAAAAGTTTGAAAGCATCAAGATGAAACCGGGAGAAACAATGAGAGAATACAATGACCGGTTCACAGGTGTGTTAGATGAGCTAGCAACTCTTGGTAAGTGGTATGACAACAAGGAGGTCATCATAAAAGCTTTAAGATCTCTTCCAAGTGCGTGAGACATAAAGACAATGGTGATGAGGGAATCAAACTGCCTAAGTAAGATGAAACTACATAATGTATTCGAAGACCTTAAGGCATATGAGTTCGAAATGAGATCTAGGACTGAAGAAGAGGTTTCGGCTTCAACCTCAACCAGAGCACTGATCACATCCACAGAACCGGTTGCACCTGCACCGATCAGAACCGCTGAACAGTTCACCGAGGATGCCATGGCAATGCTTACACAAAAATTTGGTAGGTTCATGAAAAGAAGCCAACCAACAAACTACAACTATGGTGATAAATCCAATGTAAGATGATATAACTGTAACTATTTGGGACACTTCAAGTGGGAATGCAGAAAACCGAGGAGGGATGACCGGAAACCGGACAACCAAAATAACCGAAATAACTATCAACAAACCGATGAAGGAAGTGAAGTTCAGAAAGCATTGATAGCCGATGATGGAGGAAGCTTATGGGCTCACAGTGACAATGATGATGAACTCACATGCCTCATGGCAAATGAGGAACATGTATTTGACTCCCCTTGTGAAGAATTTACTAAAGATGAGTTATATAATGCATTGAATGATATGGTAGCAGAGTATAAGAACCTACTTTCCTTGTTACCTAAACAACTCAACTTTAGAGCCGACCCTATAGTACCCATTCTGACAGAACCAGAAATATCCATTCTAACCGAACTAGAGATCATAGAACCTGATGAAATCCCTACCTTAGAAACTGAGTTAGCACCTGAACCACCACTCAAGACCGAACAGTCTAGTGAATCAGCTCGAGAACTGACCGAGGAAGAAAATGCCCGACTACAGTATAAAATGGCCGCATATAAAAGATCTAGTGACATGGTAAAGAAGATGTGTAGCTATAAGAGACATCCTTTTTGCATGTTTGGTCTAGGGTACAAAAATGATAGATCCAAAAACCAAAAACCCGTAGACAAAGTAAGGTTCACAAAGAACGACCTCCCTCTTATAAGTTTCATTAGAAGCTCTTTAACCGCTGAAGAGGAATTGACCGCATATTATACGGCAGAAAAACTAACCTATGTAGGTCCAACCGACTCTGAGAAGCTTAACCCTGAGAAAAGGAAAGTCAACCTGCTCAAAAATAGGAGAGCAAATCCTCAACCGCCTAGGACAAACCAAAAATCACCCTCATTTAAGGCCTTTATAGAAAAACCGAAGTATCCAAAACCGAGTGCCAAAAGGACGGTCAAGACCTTAGCAAAGAAAGCTGTCCGGTTTGTCAAAGTCTGGATGCCCAAGGGACTAATCGCATGTGGACCCAAGTAAATGTGGGTACCAAATAGTTGTAAATATGTACATTTTGTAGGATTTAAAGAAACGGCTAGGAAACTCTGAGTGGTACTTGGATAGTGGTTGCTCCAGGCATATGACCGGGAACAACAACCTTCTAACCGACATCAGAATAGAAACCGGTGCACTAATCACTTTCGGTGACAACTCAAAAGGTAGAACTGTGGGCAAGGGTAAGATTGTCCATGGTAACCTGACAATTGATAATGTACTCTTAGTTGAAAACCTACGTTTTAACCTACTAAGTATTAGTCAAATGCGTGATGTTGGATACACGGTAGAATTTCTTAAACATGCATGCCTAGTTAAGAATTCTCAAGGTACCATACTACTAACTGGAAATAGGCTAGGAAATATCTACAAGGTAGACTGGAAAACTAAGGTAGAATATCATGTATGCATGATAGCTAAGACTGATCAAACCTGGTTGTGGCATAAAAGACTAAACCATCTGAACATGAAAACTTTAAACTATATTCGCGGTAAAAAGTTAGTCGACGGAATTCCTGACATAGTATTTAATAAGGATAAGGTTTGTTCAGCATGTCAAATGGGTAAACAAACTAGGTCAACCTTTAAAAGTAAAGGAAATATTCAATCTAACCGATGCTTAGATCTCCTTCACATGGATTTATTTGGACCAATTCAGGTCATTAGCCTATGAGGTATGCTTTACACCATGATAGTTATTGATGATTACTCTAGGTATACATAGGTAATATTTCGACCATCTAAACGTGAAACCGCATCAAACTTAATCACACTACTTAAACGTTTGCAAAATGAAAAATCAACTCGCATTAATAGCATTAGAAGTGATAGAGGTACCGAATTTACTAACAGCACTTTAACCGCATTTCTTGATGAATCCGGTATTAGACACGAGTTGTCTAGTGCTAGGACTCCTCAACAAAATGGCCTGGCCGAGAGAAGAAACCGGACTCTCAAGGAAGCCGCACGGTCCATGATAGCCGATTCGGGTATTGCTCAAAAATTTTGGGCTGAGGCTATCAACACTGCACGTTATACACAAAACCGGTCTCTGATTAACAAGTTTCATAACAAAACACCGTATGAGGTATACTTTAACAGGGTTCCCAACCTTAAGTACCTTAAGATTTTCGGTTGTAAATGCTATATTCATATAAATGGTAAAACCTATCTTTCTGCTTTTGATGCAAAAACCGATACTGGGATCATGTTAGGTTACTCAGTAGTGAGTAAGGCATATAGAGTATATAATAATAGAACCTCAACCGTGGAGGAATCACTTCATATTGTTTTCGATGAATCGGTTGAAAGCAACACTGCATCATGCTTTGATTTGCACAACAGATTGGAAAATAACAATATTCATTCTGATGGTGAAGATGAAATTCCGGTTTTCAGGCGGTTTGTCCATGACCAAATGGGTAATGTTGAAGCCCAGCCGGATCAAGCTGTCCCACGACATGAAGCTGACACCTCGGTTCAAACCGAGGAAATCGGTCGGCCTGACAATCCTGCTCAGCCTACCGATATGTCTAGCCTTGGTCAAATAAATGGTAACTTGGTAGACATCCCTGAACCGAATTTCAAAAGGAACACTAAACATCCTCCTGAGCAGATTATAGGTGACCCTTCAGAACCTGTTCGAACTAGGCGTCAAATTATGGAGGAATACTTTAATTCCGCCTTTATATCCCAGATTGAGCCGAAAAGAGTGGATGAAGCATTGTCAGATCCGGATTGGATCTTGGGAATGCAAGAAGAATTAAACTAGTTCGAGAGTAATAAAGTCTGGTACCTAGTCCCTAGACCAAAAGATCAACCGGTCATAGGAACAAGATGGGTATTTAGAAATAAACTCAATGAAGACGGTTTGGTCACGAGGAACAAAGCCAGATTAGTGGCACAAGGTTACAAACAGGAAGAAGGCATTGATTTTGAAGAATCATTCGCCCCTATAGCTAGGATTGAAGCTATTAGGATTTTTATAGCCTTTGCTGCATTAAAAAACTTTAAGGTTTTCCAAATGGATGTTAAAAGTGCATTTTTGAATGGTGATCTACGTGAAGAGGTATATGTTGAACAACCACCCAGTTTCAAAAATGCCGAACTACCCAACCATGTATACCGGTTAAACAAATCTTTATACGGTCTAAAACAAGCTCCTAGAGCCTAGTATGACACACTAACCGCATTTTTGTTAAAACATGACTTCACCATCGGTTCGGTGGATAAAACATTATTTAAGTTTGAGAAAAAGGAACATATCCTACTTGTTCAAATCTATGTAGATGGTATCATCTTCGGCTCAACCAATCCTAAGTTATGTGATAAATTTTCAACCCTGATGACTAACAAATTTGTAATGAGTATGATGGGAGAATTAAGTTTCTTCCTAGGTCTTCAGGTTAAACAACTCGAAGAAGGAACTTTCATTAGCCAACCCAAGTACACTAAGGAACTGTTAAAGAAATTCGGGATGGATACATGCTCCTCAGCGGCTACTCCAATGAGCTCATCGGTCAAATTGGACAAAGATGATGAGGGTCAATTAGTAGACCTGACCGCTTACCGGGGCATCATCGGTTCTCTCCTATACCTGACAGCAAGTAGACCGGATATTCTATATGCAGTCGATGTGTGTGGAAGATTCCAAGCCAATCCAAAACAATCCCACTACACAGCCGCAAAGAGAATATTGAAATACCTAAAGGGAACACCTGACGTCGGCCTGTGGTATCCAAAGGATTCATCCTTTAACCTAACGAGCTATTCAAATGCAGACTATGCAGGTTGCAAGATTGATAAAAAAAGCACCAGCGGAACATGCCAATTCCTAGGTGACCGGCTTGTCTCATGGCATAGCAAGAAACAAACATCAGTTGCCACATCAACCGCAGAAGCTGAATACCTAGCGGTCGGAAGCTGCTGTTCACAACTTCTTTGGATCCAACAACAACTGAAGGATTTCGGTGTCACAGCCGAAGAGTCTACGATCTTCTGTGATAACACAAGTGCCATAGCAATCACCTACAATCCGGTTCTACACTCTAGAACCAAGCACATTGACATAAGGCACCACTTCATTCGGGAACATGTCATGCTGAAGCACATCCGGTTGGAATACGTATTAACAGATCAACAAGTAGCCGATATCTTCACCAAGCCTCTACAGGAAGCTAAGTTCTCTCAATTCAGACTTACACTCGGTTTAACCGACATTAGTCAGATCATCTCTAAGGATGCTTAAAAGGAAAATTGGTTCGGACAGACAAAACCGGTAGTTCCTCCTAAACTGTTGGATTTCAAATTTCCCAAGGTATTTATGGAAGAACCGCCTGGTTTATCAGTCAGAGTAAACCGACCGGTTATTTAGTGCATGCACCAAATAACCGCATCGGGACGAACAACTGATAACTGACCGGTTCGGAAATAGCTTATCTTAGATTATTTGAACTTCAAACAAAAGTGGAATAATTACCTGCGTTTGAACTTATCTGTCCTGAAACATTACCTTTTCAAAGTAAAATGGTCGCACCTAAAAAGACGTGAAGATTTGATATCTTTCATGGTCCAGGTCTATGACCAACATCCTAGGCTGTAGACATGCCTATTTCATGCAAAACTCTTTATCCTATGGTTAATAGACATTATCACCTATGATACCTAGATAATAGGCTCCTCTCTCCACTAGTATATAAGATGAAAAAACCTTAAACAAAACAATCACAAGTTGTATAACTCTTCCTCTCACTAAGACAAAATGTCTCAGTTTCTAAACATCCTTCAAGTGGATTTCAACTCTGCTCAAAGCACTGAGCATTATGAGGTCTTCAAGATGATCAAGTCTCTTGAAGATACTGGTCTCCAAATCTTTCTAGATGACAAACATGTCATCTATTCTGAGTCTGTCCTGGAGTTCTTTTATAACGTCAGGGTTTTTCGTGGAACTCCCCACTTTGACACTCACATCCAGTCAAAGGTAAGAGGAATCGTATTTGACTATACCGAAAATGACTTTACCAGATGCTTTAACCTACCAAAGTAGGGGCTAACTGATCTCAACATACCGGTCGAACTAAAAGCCGAGATCTCCTTAGCCTTTGCCCGGTCAAGCCATCTAGTGGATGACCACGGTGCTAAGTCACTATTGAAAGCTGAATACCAGCTTTCAATGATGTAATCGGTCGAGGCATCCTGGGAAGGGATGTGACCAACACATACTGCACCGCTGCCTTCAACATGATGGTTGCTATAACTACTAGCACACTAGTCAATTGGTCGAGGGTACTGTTCGACGTCCTAATCTGGATGATTGGCGTTCAAATAGTCGGCCTCGTTCCCCAAATAAGTTGTCTGCTTCTAGAGCTTGGAGTTCCAACATGCCCGGGGGAAGGGCTGAATCAAGCCCAAGTACTTACCAAGGAAGTTACCGACTCTTTCTATGAGCGGTTTGAGAAGGCTTGGAAGAGGAGGAACCGTCACATCCACTCCAACGGTCACACCAACTCAAGCGGTCATTAGGTCACTCCTTCTTACACCCGGTCATTTTGCTGCACGCACCGGCTGTATCTTTGTTCAACTCTCTTATGATCATTTCGGCTTCATCTATGTTCTCTTCGGTTTAATCTAGGTTATCTTCGGTTTCAATCGGTTAATTTTCAATGTGTTGTTGCATCAGTCATTAATGAAAAGTAACATTTAATTAATGAGGTAACCCCCAACTACTTACTACCCAACTAACTTAGTTACTTTTCAACTAAATACCTACCTCGAGCTCCGAAATAGGTCAAAAGTAACCTCTTCCCAACACACTTTGGAAACATAAATATTCCCTTGTCCAATAAGACAAAACTGACATTCAATGTTGATATTTTCCCTCCAAAACCGGATCTATATAAAGAGACCTTTCCTAATCAAGTTAACACATCTCAAATCATAAATCTCTTAAACTCCTTCTCTCTCTAATAGCAAAGTTTGAATCATGTCGAGCAGAACTCTAGGAAACTTCTTGAGCATCAACTTCGATTCATGTATGGAACATTGGGATATAGAAACAAAGGAGGTCATGTTTGAATCTCTCATTGACACCGGTCTTCGAACCTTTCTCGAAGAATCCGGTCCCATACTTCTTGAGGATGTCAAGACTTTCTTCAGAAGTGCTTGCATCAGAGGAAACTATATCGTTTCCACGGTGAGAGACCATACCTTCTGGCTGGATGAAGCCGAATTTGCCCAGATGTTCAACCTGCCCACAGAAGGGTTTTCCGACTTCCCTACCCGGGTGGGAAGCGCCGCAACCAATCACTCAATATTCTTCTCTGGAACCGATGAACCGGTGGAAAATCATGGGTTAAAAACCCGCCTTGCTCACCACATCCAACTCCTTCATGAGATCGTAAACCGCTCTATCATTTGTCAATCCCCGAATCAGCGTTACTCCAAGAAAACATTCGACATGATGACCTATATTATTAGCAACACGGCCATCAATTGGTCATCAGTTATGATAGAAAAATTAAGTAAGTTAATTTTCAAACCGGCCACCCATTAGAAGTTTTGAATATTTATTCTAAATAATCAAAAAGGGAGAAATTGATAGAAAAATTAAGTAAGTTAATTTTCAAACCGGCCACCCATTACAAGTTTTGAATATTTATTCTAAATAATCAAAAAGGGAGAAATTGATAAAAAAATTAAGTAAGTTAATTTTTGGAACCGGCCAGACAAACTAAACAATTGTTAACTTTCATGTGCAGATACAGATCAAAACCGTATGAACCGGTTGGCGTATCAAAACCGGCTGCTACTATACTTCAAAGAAACCAGTTTCAAGTAATCAAGTCAAAAGATCAGAGGAACCAGTTTTTACTTTCTCAAGCAACCGGTCAGCAAAGACAAAAGTTTACACACCAGCCGGATCATACAGCACAAGACACAAAAACCAGAAGATTCAAACTTCAAGAGTGACGTACCATGACGAAAGAAACGTGTCTTGAAAGAATAAAAGAAGATCGGATCCGATCGGAAGCATGCGAGGAAAGCAATGATGCTTTATTGATCCGAAGTTGACAACCTGAGGTGCATGTCCAACACGTGTCCAAATCTGAAAACCGTCTATGTCATCTTCTGCTCAGAGCTGCCTGCATGACTGCCAGGTGTTGAGGAAGGTGAAGCGTGCAAGCAACCTCTCTGCACCAGGCGTGATAATGATCAACCAATCCAGATGAAAGAGAAGAAAAGTGACCGTTAGATCTTCTCAGCTATAAAAGGAAGATGAAGCGTCTTCATTCAATGCGAATCGATCAAGCAATAAAATCATTCAATACAATTCAAGTGATAAGATTCTAGAGAGATAAACTTGTATATTCAAAACCGGTGTGTCTAAAACCGTAAGCTTTCTATACTGTGTTGTGTTGAGTTGTTGTATTACATCAAAGAGTGAGTTTGGTGTAACCGGCGAGTAGCGAAGTTGGGCTCGACCGGAGGTATTGTTATAACTATAAAAGTTAGTGGAGATCCTTCTCATAATCTGAGAAGAAGGGGTGACATAGGAGAGTTTGCTCCGAACATCCATAAAAATCCTTGTCTCGTGTTCTTTCGTTGCTTTCATTATCTAACCTCAAACCAATCGTACTCCTAAAACCGGTCACTCATATCCATAAAACCGACTCCTTCTAAAACATCATCTAAAGTCGCATACGTTGCTTCAACCTGAAACAGACATTTCCGCCCTTGAACCCGGTTCAAGAGTCTGTGACAGTTTGTGTAGTGCTGAGAACGGTTATAGTCTCTAACCGGACTATCACCAAAGTGGTGTGTGTGTTGTAAGCGGCCACCCTTCTTGAAACCGAAAACACATCGGTCCTCCAAGGGCGTCCCCGATCCTAACAAGTTATCTTCCAGAACTTGAAAACAATGGTGCTGACTAAGAAAGGTCTCGGTTATGCTCCTCACATCAGTCGGATCATTCTCAAGTACCGCCCAGAATTTGGACCGGGCACACCGGCATCTCCTTCAAACATCCTTGACATAGATGAAGTGGAAGAAAAGCTCACAAGAGTCGTTATCACATAAGTTATATCTTTATTTCTTATGTATTTCTATTTCCAAACCGATCCATATATCGGTTTCTATCTTGTACATTCATTCAATGAAACTCTATTTCAGTCTAAATAACCGGGTTAACATAACAATCAGAATATCCATCTAAGTAACCGGTTAATATTATTAAGTAACTTCGTTTTCATTGAAATATCCGGTCAATATCAAAGAAACCGCGTCTTCGCAGTTATGCACGGTCTCAAGAAAAACCGCTTAATCAAAAGTTGTAAATATTTAGAACACTCATAACCGGTTAAATTGATAGACAAACCTGTGTTCGTAGAACTTTCCGGTCAAGATCAAAACACCGCATCATCGCAGTTAACAAATTACTCTATAAAACGTTTTCAAAAGGGATTGCCTCATCAAAACCGAAATCGAAAATTTTGAGGGAAATTTCGCGCCTAGAAATTCCCGCTCATAAATCCCGCCATTGACTTCTCGCCTCTGATTTGGCGCCCTTAGCTTCCCGCCCATTGATTGCCGCCTCTTTGATTACCGCCCTTAGCTTCCCTTCCATTGATTGCCGCCTTTTGGCTTGGAGGGAAAAATCCCGCCAAAAGTTGATGGGACGGTTGGGCTTCCAGACCGCGCCTATAAAAAGGGTCCTTGGTCATTTCATTCTACTCTTACGCGAAACAGCTTTCTCTATCTAAGCTATCAAACTTTCTCACAGCGGTCATTCTCTTGTTCTCTCAAACTCTCTCAATCATCAACAATGGGTCGTGCTTCGGTTTTATTCAAACATATCATTCAGGTGAATTTTGAGGAGATTCGACAAAACGGTTCGGTTCCGGCAAAGGAAGTTCTTACTCGGATTTCCGAAGCCGGACTCGAGTACTTTCTAGGCGGTCCTTTTGTTCTCTACAGGGAAGCGGTTGAAGAATTCTTCAAAACCGCATCCCTCTCCGGCGACAAAATAACTGCAATTGTTGGCGGCAAGCAATTCGATATAACCGAAGAGTCGGTTGCGGAAATCCTACGTCTTCCAACAGATGGCTGCAACGCTTCGATGGAACTAGACCCAACAACATTCGAGGCGGCTTGCCAAATTCTCTTGGCAACCGGGGCTCCTGTAAAAGTATCCGGTAAGAAGTCATCACTGCGACCGGAATATATACCGCTCTGTGACATCTTCACTAAGTCGGTTCAAGCGAGATGTGGAAATTTCGACAACCTCACCAAGGCCAAAATCGAGATGCTTATCGGCTTACTGGACGGTATAAACGTCAACTGGGCGAAGGAGATTTTTAACAACCTGAAAGACATGGTGAAACCGGATTCCACCCGGTCATGGGGATACGCCATCCCTCTTTGGAAGATCATGCTCCAGAACAACATCAACATCGGTCCTAGTATTCTTCTCTCATCGAGCAAGATAATAAGATCCCGACAACTCCTAGAGAAGAAGCAGGCGGCCCCCGGTTCTACAGGTGGCCGAAGGAAGAAATCTACCGCCGAGACACCGACTCCGGTAAAAGGCAAGTCCGGAAGCAAGGACAAACAGCCGATGGAATCTGCGGAACCGCACTCTGAAACACGAGATGAGGAAGATTCGGCCTCCACGTCTGACCGAACCGCCTCACATAATACTGAAGGCAATGATTCCGGTAAAGAAATGGGACCGACTGAACAGGAACAATCGGCCAATATTGAAACCGATGCAGAAGACCGTGAGTGGAAGAGGTTCCCGTTGACAACGACCAAAAGATAGCCGCGAACATTGTACGAAAAATCTTGGAGGAAATCGATCTGCGAGCTCAAGCGGCTGCCGCAGTATACTGGGAATGGTTCGAGTACCGGTGCGACAAATTCTTCAAGCACATGCTACCGGGCCTAACCGATGGACAAAGTTTCAGAAGGCTGAAGGAGATGGAAGAAGACGTTATAAGACTCACAAACGCCGAGGATCCTAACGAAGCCATGGACCGACACGCAATAGTGAGACCGCGTGCTCGACTACAAAAGCTAACCGTACACATACGAAAGCTTACAGAAAGGTATGTTGCGAGAACATCGAAGGCTAAGTTACAACTCCTGGTGTTGGATATGCTTGAGGTCAAGAAAGGATAATTCACTGATGAGATAGAGCAGATTGAAGCGGTGCGCAGATAGAGAGGTACAACGCACTCTCCGCGTTTTGAAACCGATGACGGACAGAATCGAGGTGATACATCTCCTCTGTCGGATCCGGTCATCAACGAAACCGACGAAAGGACAGAGACTCCTTTCACCGGGCCACTTGAAATCGGTCAACCTGGGGATTCAGAACCGGATGTCACAGAAGAAAGAGTAAAGACTCTTATTCAAGAGTTTGCCAACTCAAAGGTTCGACCATGGAAGAGGAAAATAAAGAAAGCCTCTCTTCAAACAATTAAGTTAGCCGAAACAACGAGAGATGATCTTGTGAAGGCAGATGCCCGGATCACAGAAATCGAAGCCGACTACCGGGACGATACTACTATGCACAACGATCATCTTAAGCGAACCGAAGACTTGGAAGATAAGACCTCCAAGATGGTGGATGACTTGGAACGGTTTCAAGAGAAAACCGATCAACAGTTCACAAAGGTAGATGAGGACCTAGGATGGTCAAGCAATGAAGTCGGCTCGACACTTGACAGGGTCAGAGATCTTGAAAAGAAGAATGCAAGCCTTGAAGAGCGCAACGACAAGCTTGAAGCCGGCCTTAAGGCGGTCACCGAACAAGTGGCTGAGATGATAAATTCCAAGATTAATGTTGATAAAGCGGTTGAAGAGGCAAATGCTCAAGCGGCTAAAGAACTACAGGATGCCTTGGATGAACAGAACCGGACAGAGAAGAAAGCACCGCGGTCATCTGATGCGAACTTCAACGAACGATTACGGATATCAATGGCCAGAGATCCGGCACTTGCAAAGAGCATAGCAGCTCAAGAGGCCGAGGATGCAGACCAGTTAAACACTGAAAAACGAAGGCTCGCCGATTATGCCAAGGCTCACAAGAAGACCAAGGCGGCTTCTTCCTCTTCGGTTCCGGCAAAACGGAAAAGGAAAATATCATCAAGGAAGGTTCAAGTAACCGAGATGCTGGAGAGGATCACCGAGACGAATATCGAAACTCCACCGAACCCGGCTTCCCAAACCGAGGATGAAATCGAAGAGAATCTCGAGTCGCGATCTACAAGACAGCGAGTTCTCAATACAGCTCCAATCGGCACGGTCGGTCAACCGCAAGCTGGAGGTTCATCTTCAAGAACGGCTCAACCGGATGAGGAGCAACCAACCGATGATATGATGAAAGACTTCCTGCTATCCGAATCAGAATAGGGGATTTCTTTTCTTAATCTATGTTTATTTCGGTTTTTTACATATATAATACTTTCCCCTTTCCGGTTACTTTTATATATATAAAGTTATTTTTGAAACCGGCCTATATTTGCAATCTTACATAGTTTTGATAATTTTAAACAAAATAATCAAAAAGGGAGAAATTGATAAGATAAAAGATTAGAATCTTCCAAAAATTTTCTCAAAATTTTGTCAAATTTTTCGAAAAATTCTCCCAAGTCAGTTTCAAAAATCCGGTCAAATAAAGAACCGGCCTACGTTTGCAATCTTACATGATTTTGATAATTTTAAATAAAATAATCAAAAAGGGAGAAATTGTTAGATAAACCTAGCCAGTTTGTCATACATACTAGAAGAACAAACTTTCAATTCTGATAGATTGACCGCCAAGTCTGAAAAGTTGACCGCCAGGTCTGAATCACTGAACCTCTGCTCAGCCAATCAGATTCAAGGAAGTGAAATATGACCGTTGGCATATTTCACCTATAAAAGGAGCAGTTGAAGAAGAGTAAATGCGGGACACAGTGAACAATAAATTTACAAGTGATAAGATTGTGTTCTCTCTCTAGAAAGCTTAAGTGCTAAGTTGAAGTGTGTATTTACAATTTCTGTGTAAACTGTACGGGTGTTATCGAGCAGGAAATAAGTCTCGATCGGATTGTATTTGTATTCCTTAGTGAATATCCTTCTCGCGGTTTCGAGAGGAAGGGGTGACGTAGGAGTTTTATCTCCGAACATCCATAAAAACTTGTCTTGTTATTTACTTTCCGCCTGATTTATTTTATAACCGAGCTGTACTAATCGACCTATACCATTTTGACCGACTCTACACTATCTAAACCGAATCACCAAGTTACAAAAACTGACCCATCAATTTCCAAATCTGCCTTGTACAAAAACCGGTTCTGCCTATCTCGTGAGTGTGTTGCTTCAACCTGAAACAAACCTCTTCCGCGCTTGAACCTAGTTCAAGGGTTTGTGACAGTTTGTGTAGTATTGAAACCCCGGTGTTAATCTCTAACCGGATTAATCACCACCCTTTGAGTGAGACGCGCTAACCGGCCCAACCCCGGTCCTCCAGCCGCGACCTAGATCCTAACAATATATATATATATATATATATATATATATATATATATATATATATATATATATATATATTGTTTTTGAACAAAATGATATGGTTATATTTATTAAATTTTCTTTTCCAATTATTTCAACGTTTATATTTCGGTTTTTTAATTATTTTATAGGCTCAAAAATATAAATATGGAGGAACAAAAATGATTGTCCTCCTCTTGGACAAAGTTTGAATGAAAATTTTAGTTTTTAGTAAAATGCGTGTCCAAGCTTGAGTAATAGACACTTTATTTGAATCTCCCAAATTTATTATTTTTCTTGGATTTATTTACTGAAAACAATTAA
Source organism: Impatiens glandulifera (assembly GCF_907164915.1). NCBI lineage: Eukaryota > Viridiplantae > Streptophyta > Magnoliopsida > Ericales > Balsaminaceae > Impatiens > Impatiens glandulifera. Next base: position 22,493,433 of record NC_061862.1, on the reverse strand, counting down.
AAGATAGAGAGATAAAACCTAATAATGCCCATGTCACGACATTTCCAACCCGATGCTCGTATGACGTTTGTTGGAGAATTCGAAATGCAACGGCTATCCATTTAGTTCATCTTGACAACTATTGGTTTTGACCCGACTAGGGCTTAATTTGTCCACTTAAACTAAGAATTAAAATGTTCTGATGTTTGACTTAACTTATCTACTTTAGCTAAGAAATAAAAACCTTACGTTTGACTTAGTTTGTCCACTTAAACTAAAAACTCTGAAGCGTTTCTATTTTTAACCCGACTATTGCTTAGTTTGTCCACTTAAACTACGAAAGGTCTATTAGCTTGTCCACTTAAGATAAATTATTCTATATCTAGCTTATTCAATTAAATTAAGAAACTTTAAATTACTTAGTTTGTCCACTTAAGCTAAGTATAATGTGTTTGACTTAGCTTGTCCACTTAAGCTAAGTATCTTTTATGTTTAGCTTGTTCACTTAAGCTAAAATCTTTTGTGTTTAGCTTTTCCACTTAAACTAAAATATTTTATGTTTGACTTAACTTGTTTACTTAAGCTAAGAAACATAGATCTTCGTTATTCAAAATAGCTTGTTCACTTAAGCTAAGACTTAGTTTGTCCACTTAAACTAAGTAACTAAAAACTTTTTATTTTCATTTTAATATAAATGCCTCTAGAATAAAATGTTTTAGTAATTTCTTTTTATCACATGACTAGTCAACCATATTTGAGAAACAAAATGTAGACTTTTTCAACCTTCTAGGTATTTGGGTGCTTTTACGTTCTCATGTTTTGGTGACTTTGGATCAAAACATCTTCAAGAAGCGGTTCAGTGCATTGCCTCTTTAACTATTTAAAATGAGACTAATAATAAGTGCATTTCTTCGACACAAAGTTTATCAATTACAAATTCAAACTCTAGTACGAACGATAACGTCGATTTTTCTTGAAGGATCCTATATGCTCGAACATCAATATATGAAGTTCACGTCAAACTTAATCTCCAACCACGTACCGTGAGGTTAGATCTCGTTTCTCTTCAGGAAGTTATGTACTTCGAACTCTAAGCCTTACAGTGTATTTCCTTATACATACTCAAGGTATATCTGATAGAATCGATACACTCTTGTTCTTCTTTTTGCAAATCTGACAAAAGTCTAGGTGAACAACAAGTGGTGATTTCAATATCTCAATCATTATGAGTGTATTTTCCACCATTTCTTTTCCAATGGTCGGGATATATTTGATAGAATCGATACACTTATGTTCTTGCATTTAACAATCCGAACAAGAGTCTAAGTTGAACAACAAGTGGCGATTTCAATTTCTCAACCAACACAATCTTGTTTAATATAAGTTCTTATATTTTCCTATTTTTTTTTTATATATTTTGTTTTTGAACAAAATGACATGGATATATTTATCAAAAAAAATTCCAATTTTTTCAACGTTTATATTTCGGATTTTTAATTCTTTTCGTAAGCTCAGAAATATAAATCTGGATGAAAAAATGAGTGTCTATAAATACCATGTAACATAGTCATATGCTAGTCTCTCCTGATTTGAGTTAGCTCAAACTCTTTTCTAAGGACAATTGGCTGATTTTTGAACCATTGATCATGTCAAAACATGGTTCCTCTTCCATCACAATATGTACTTCAATGAGCCTCAAAGCGTTTTCTTTGAGTTTCAAGATTTTCTTTAATGACAAAGCCATATCCTTTTTGATCTCGCACGTCCAAATTCAATCTTTAATCTAGTGAATTTCGCATTTCCCTTTTCTCTATTGAGTCTTGCAAGGCAAAACTCGAATTGTGTGGTTGATAACTGTAGGGTTGGTTAACACAATTGAATTCCTCATATTTCCGTGGTGATCTAATTTTTGTTGTTGGTCAATTTAGGGTGGTCCTCAATCAAAAGTTATGAAAATCAAAATTTTAGAAAGTAAAGGTCACTAGCTGCGCGAAGAAGACGACCAAGTCGCATAGGTCTTATGTTCGCATGGTGTTGGTCTTGGGCATTCTGCGTCCATGTAATGAGCTTGTGTTCTACATCGAGTGGGTCAGGGAACCGTGCCTGGGTTCAGTCCTCCGCGCCTTGTTCTGCATGGACTGGGCTTGGGCTCCGTGCCTAAGTTCGGTCCTTCGTGCCTTTGACCTTTGTTATTGGGGGATTGACCAGCCTCATGGGTTGTGCCGTTGGCGGCTACGATCCGCGTCGGACTTCCTACGACTTTTCTAATCAACACATATATAATAATAATAATAATGCCTAATTTAAATTTGTTTGGTTTGCGGGTCGAGAGTTGTGGTTAGTTTAGATATATATATGTGAGAGTAAATGTATACTTGAGTCGGATTGTGGGTTAACCCACCCATAAACTTGAAATAGTTAAAAATAAAATTAAAAATGTTATATGTATGTTTTGAAGTTGCAACCTAACATAAAAGTACAACTCTTTAACCAACTATACTAATAAACTTTATATTTTAAATTCAACACCAAATTTGATGAACGTGGGAGATGTTTAACAATATAAGTTCAACTTTTTAACTAACTAATATATACATATAATAATGTCAAAGTGTGATTCAGGGCTGAAAACCGCAAAGTTCTTCCACGAGGGTGAGTCAAACCTAAAGATGTTCAAGACTATTAAGCATTTTTAGATGCATCTTGGATGGTGGGTGGTTTGTCAGACGAGAGGATAAAGAGACATATGAAAATGTGTGAGTTACAAAATGATGATCAATTGGGGATTAGTGGTGGGACGATGTATAAGAGATATGTGATCAATTTGTATTGGTTGTTGATTTGTTGAAATGAGGGTAAAAGAGGCCGTCTAAGACTTGTGGATTATTTGTCAATGGGGGTAAATATGAATATGAGGGGATAAAGAGACATATGAAAAAATGTGAGTCACAAGATAATAATCAATTGGGGAATTAGTGGTTGTTTTGACGAGGGATAAGAGGTGTGTGATCGATTAGAATTGGTTGTTGATTTGTGGAAGTGAGATATTTTAAATTCAACACCAAATTAAATAAATGTGGGACATTTATTCTTAACCATATAAGTTCAACCTTTTAACTAACTAAATTATATATAATAATGTCGGAAGAGTGATTCAGGGCTGAAAACCTCAAAGTTCTTCCACGAGGTTAAGTCAAAGTTAAAGATATTCAAGACTATTAAGCATTTTTTTTTTGGAAAAACTATTAAATATTTTTATTAAATACTAGGTAAATTCACGTGAGAAAAAATAAAAGTTATTTTTATTAATAAATATATATAATATATTGAGAAAAAATAGACTGAGAAATTTAATTATTTTTATTATATATATATATATATATATCATTAAATATTTTTATTTAATATTAACGAAGAGATATAATTATTTTTATTATATTTTTTATTTGAGTATGAAAATTTTATATAATATATATAGTTATTCAAAATATATATACATACACAAAATTATAAAATTACTCTAACAATTATAAGTGGTCTAGGTTAAAGTGTTAATATTTCATATTTAAGACCAAAGTTCGAATCTCTTTAAATATAATTATTATATATGGGTGCACAAACATTGATAGATGAAGCGAAAACGAGGATGTCAAGTTCAGTAATGCTAATATGGATGAAAAAACTTCGTCCACGAAGGGAATGTCGACTTAAATAACGTAAATATTGGTAAAGTTCTTCAAGAAGGGTGAGCCAAAGCCAAATATCATACTAAAAGGACGAGAAAATAATATAGGTTTATATATGTATATTAAAAATATATAAATTAAAAAAGAAATGTAACTATTTTAAGTTTTAGAGGGATGTATAATTTTTTATTATTTATTTATTATTATAAAAAATAAAATAAGACATTATATATTTGAAATAATAATGTAGAAATGTTAGAACGAAATATTTTAAAAGAAAAATATCAATATATATATTATATATTATTAATTAAAAAGATTGAAAATTAATTATAAAAATAATTAATAAAAAATATTTAAATTAAAAAATTAAATTAAATATGTTAAGTTTTAAATTTATTAAAAAATATATTTATAATTATTTATTATTATAAAAAATCAAAATAAGATACTTGAAAAAATATTTTTTTATTATTACATATTTTATTTATTTAATTATTTATATATCTATATGTATTTTAATTTTAAATAGTTTTTAATAATTTATTATTATAAAAATAAAAATTAAGAGCTTGTATGAACAATGTTTTATTAACAAATATTTTTTATTTAATTATTTTAATTTAATTATTTTTTAATATTTGTTCAATTGTATATTATAATAATTTATTATTATAAAAAATAAATTAAAGCAAGGTATACAACAATTTAATTATCACATATCTTTTTTTTTTAATTATATATATATATATATATTAATTTTAAATATTTTTTTATATTTTTCCAATTATCTATTATATTTATTTTTTTATTTTTAATAAATATTAATTCTTCTTAAATTTGATATTAAATAATTAAAATTAGTATAAATATAAAAAAATTAAAAAACTTAAATGAATTTGTTAAATGATTTTTTATTTTTCTTTTCAAATAAAAATATAATATTAAAGAATATTAGTCCCAAAACTTTATATAATTTGATTGACAAATTTGATTTAAAATTTAATGTTGGATGATTTTTGTTTTTAAATTATTTTTGTTTACTTAATAAATGTTATAAATTTAAAAATAAAAAAATATTAAATTTGGATTAAACTTAATTTTATAAATTAAACCAATTTAAATATTTGAATAATATTATTTTTATTTAAAATGTTATATAAATAATATTAAATTTATATTAAACTTAAATTTTACAAATTAGTCCAATTAATATTTGAATAATATTATTTTATTTAAAATATTTATATATAAATAATATTTTGTTTATATTCTTATACGTGGAAATGTGATATATGATTAATACTAATTTTTTTTTTAATTTCTACTAAACAAATAACAGTTTAAAAGTTCATTTATTTTATTAAATTATCTATCTTATTTATTTTAAAATTATTTAAATAATTGAAAATATAATTATTTTATAATTTAATTGATACGAAATTATTTCAAAAATAATTATTTATTTAAAATCCCATAAAATAAGTCCAAATGAGAATTTTATAAAAAAAATTATTGGCTCACGAATTTTTTTTTAAACTATAAATAAAAAATTGAGTGTACCTATCTTTTTTTTAGATCATAATTCGGATTCTCGAATAAAATGATTAAATGTGATATCAAATAAATAAACTCAGGTAGCTATGATTGTTCAGAACCTAGTTAGTTAGAGTGTACACTATTGCAACTGAGAGTAAAGATTTCCCATGCATCTAGGGACAATACACAATACTTCTTCTTCTTCATGGCTCAACTCAACATCCGGCCGGTCGGTCTTAGCAATTGGAAGGTCTTCCGAGCAAGTAAAGACAAACGAGAATACGGGCTACCAGTGTAAAGAATTGAAAGTCGTTTGCATGAAACTCACTCTTCCTACAAACAACATCCCTTTGCAATGGGTGCAACTGTCTCATTCCCACATATGCCATTGCCAAGAGATAGGTCTAGATATTCATGTCCACCCTCTATTGTTTCTCACATAAACAATACTTAAATAGAATCTGCAAGGAAGAAATTCACTTCTTTTAGCTTTCATGTAATAAATAGGGAAAACAATTTTTAATCAATGTATTCAATCCTATTAACTTATTACAAGAATTGATCACTCCTCGTCGCTGCAGTCTTATTACTTGCATGTTCTTTTAACCTGAGATTCTTCAATTTACAAGTGATATAGCATGCATTAACATCCCGACAAAAACCATAGATTTATCTACGATTAGTTAGACCCTATTAATTAGTTTCTAAATTTTATAATATTAGTTCATTTTTCTATTCCGTACTAATATAAATAGTTGTAAATATAATTAATTAATTCAATCAATCATATTAGTTTAATCTTTCACTTTAAAACTTAATCAAACAGTTATTATTTATTTCTATATTAACAATTTTAAAAAAATTTGGTACAAGAGGTTGATAAGGGAGAATTAAAAAAAAAAAAACGATTTCAATAAAAGAATAATATCACTTCTCAATTCTACAAACAATGAAGTAATTTTATTTGCAAAGTCTTTGTAAGAAGCATGTAAGATTTCCAAAACTTCAAAAGCTAATTTAAATTGTGTTTTAAGTGATAATTTCAAATATATAACTAACAACAAAATTATAAACTGAATATACTAAAATAATAAAAAAGCAGGATAATTCAAGGCACACAAACATCAAAATCGATACGAATCTTGATAAAAACAAAACCATATAGTCAAATTTGAAATTAACCATAAAAATCCAAACTAAAAACATAGTCATATGTATATTGTCATTGCAAAACACACCATGAGATATACCCAAAGAAGGAAATGAAATCCTTACATATTCAACGTTTGTGAACCATTTTAAGTTTAATAAAATCTAGGGACAATAAAATGTCTCCATAGCAATAACAGATAAATTAGAACATGGAAAAAGATAGTTTTTTGATTTTTTTTTAAATTATGTTATTAAACTTAAAAAAAATCATGAACGAAAATTATGTAATAAGGTTGAAACAATTTTATTTGTAAATAAGTTACTAAATAAACACAAATAAATCATGAACGAAAATTATGTAATAAGGTTGAAACAATTTTATTTGTAAAATAGGTTATCAAACATTTAAAAGCTCCTCGTATTAAATTGGTTTTATCAAAAATTTCAAATATATAACTAACTAACAAAGTTACGATACAAAAATAATCAAAAACAGGGATAACTCAAAGACACACAAACATCAAGATACATATCTCGATATAAAAAACAAAACCATATAGTCAAATTTGAAATTAACCATAAGAAATCCAAACTAAAAACAAAGTCATATGTATATTGTCATTGCAAAACACACAATGAGATCTACCCAAAGAAGGAAATGAAATCCATACATATTTGACCTTTCTGAACCCTTTTAAGTTTAATGAAATCTAGGGATAATGGAATGTTTCCATAGAAATTGCAGATAAATTAGAAATGGAAGTCGCTTGAAGCCAATCAAGCCATGTTTTCTGTGAAATTTGTAATAAAATGTATTTTGTGAACTGAAAATCTATCATACCTTTAGAAAGAGCTTATTAGTGAATTCTACTTCAAGATGTTTACTTCTGTAGCTCGAAGAACGCCTCTTTAGGGATAATACTTTCTACATAACCATTTCTCAATTCCACCTCGGGTCTTAGCGATTGGAACACCTCCCGAGCAAGTAAAGACAAACGAGAATTCGGAGTACCAGTGTAGAGAATTGAAAGTCGTTTGCATCCATCCCTCAAGGCTTGCATCCCCACTACACATAAACTGGTGCATCTGTTCACATGAAGCCTCTCCAAGCTCTGGCAGTTCAATCCAATTGATTCCCAACTTGAAAGCCCAATTTGGAGGCAAAAACCTAAGTGCCAGTGTTGCAGAAAACTGCACTCATTTGCAATAACTGCAATTGTCTCATCCCTAACCGTTCTGCACCTCCTTAAGTCGAGGACTCTCAACCTGGAGGATATTCCCCCCCCAATAAAGGTCACCCCATCTCCATTCATGCCCGTGCAAAAAGAGAGGTTAAGAAATTGCATTCCACCCCCGCTCAAAATTCCCTTTATGCCCTCAGGAAACAGCTTGCAGCATTGCGCTACAAGACAGGTTAGAGTCTTCGAACAATCCTTAAAGCCCAAGCCTCTGATGTTTCCGCAATGAGATATTCTCAATGACTGAAGTTGACGGCAATTCATAATAAGATAACTGATTCCTCTGTCGGTAATTTCAATACAGCCTGACAGGTTAATGTCCTTCAATCCAGTGCATCTTCTAGTCAAAATATTGAGTCCGATATCTGTAACATGGGAACTAGAAAGAGTAATACTTGACAGCGAAGGAAACACAGATGCAATGAATGGCATCCCAAGGTCAGTTATTTCAGTACAATAACATAGGTGAAGAGCTTGCAATGTTGAGCTGCACAATGCCAACACTGATAAGCCTGAGTCAGACAATTGGGACCATCCTGTGATGGTGAATGATTTTAGGTTGCGAAAACGCAGCAGCAATCTATTAAGTTTAGTTTCAAGGCTGGTCCTGTTGTTTCGTGAAAGGCTGGTGCTGTTGTTTCGTGACTCTGAGGATTTGATGGGGATAGGTACATAGCAAGTCAATTTTAGAGATCTGAGACTGGAATTTTGAACATCAAGCCAGCTATGGCATGTCAAGCCAAAAGATTCGCGATCTGATATGCTGTCCAGCCTTTCAAAAATCAAATATAAGCAATCAACTGGAAAGGCCATAATTGATTTTAAATAGGCTTGTATTCCTTCCCATGTAAGACCTTTTATTCTTCACATAAAGAAAATCTGCAAAGGGAGAAATCAATCTATTTCATTTAGCTTACATGTAATAAATAGTGAAAATCGCTGGTAATAGATGAAAAATCTGATACTAGGGTAAATATCAGGGTTAGGATTAATTACCCGTTGGGATGCTTGGCCGTTATACGTATAAACGGTTACGAATAAGGCGGGTAGTCGTTATGTTTTAGTTAAGACTTAAAATTAGTTGAACACTCTTGCTAGATTTTCTATCTGATCAGTACCATAATATTGTATTTCAAACCAAATCATTGGGTTTTTCTCCTCATCCAATCTCAAATCTATGAATCAGTCTAATTCACATCTAAATCTACATCCTTATGCATCAAATCTATGAACACTCTTTCTAGATTTTTTATCTGATCAGTACCATAATATTCTATTTCAAACCATATCATTGGGGTTTTCTCCTCATCCAATCTTAAATCTATGGATCAATCTAATTTTTATCTAAATCTACATCCTTATGCATTAAATCTATGAACACTCTTGCTAGATTTTCTATCTGATCAGTACCATAATATTGTATTTCAAACCATATAATTGGGTTTTTCTCCTCATCTAATCTCAAATCTATGAATCAGTCTATCATCTAAATCTACATCCTTATGCATCAAAATCACAAGTGAAAGAGCAGCTAGAAAAAAAGTTACAATCTTATTAGAAAACTAGATATTCAATGTATTGTTAACTCATTACAAGAACTGATCACTTCCTATCACTGCAATTTTACTTACATTTTATCTCAGGATTCGTACACAGAAAACGCAACGCTGGAATCGATCTCGTCCTCGTTTCGTTTCCTTGCAGCCGCGGCGGCGCCTATCTACTCTCTGTATGCTTTGTCAATTACTTGAAAGTTCATATTGAATTTGTGATTAGGGTTTGATACTTTGTAATCTGGGTTTTATGAAGAAAAAAAACATAATCCAGTGATTGATGCCCCAAAAGCCCTAAAACCCAAATTTTTAGCTTTACAAACCCTAACCCATTTAGTAACCTTAATCCGGAATGGGCTTTCGTTTGTGATGATAGTTCATTGATCGATTTGATTACACTCATATTGTTTTTGATGATATTGACCACTAGTAATCAAGTGTTCTTATTCCGCCTCTCTTATTCAGTTTGATTCAGTTTATGTTTCTGGGAGTTTTAACTTCTGTTTTTCCTTTATTTTTTAATTTTATTTCAAACAATGCCTAGTAATATTAAAAATTATTATTTTGAAATAAATTTTGTATAGTATAAAAGAAATTTAAATATAATTTATAATATTTTGACATATTTTAACAATTTTACAAATATTTATTATTTTAATTTATAATAATTTTATATCAAAGAAAATTATTATTATTTTTTACAAAAATATTAGCCCAATTTAAAAATGCTAGATCTGAATTTGGACTAATTTATTTTTATGATTGAGAAAATAAAAATAATTTTACAAAATATAGATTAATTATATATATATATATTAATAAATTTAATAACATTTGGTAGGTAAAAATATAATCGGCCCATTAATAAATAAATAAGTAAAATTAAAAATTAAAATATTTAAATAAAAAATATATAAATACATCATCGGCCCATTAATAAATAAATAAATAAAACTGAAAAAAATTAAATTAAATTAAATATATATATAAATACGTGACTTCATCGAAGAAGAAACATTAGTAAAGGCATCCTCTATTTGATGCGTGTAAAATATTGATAACCATTTGCCAAATTTACTAGCGAGATTGATGAAATGTTTAATTTATATCAATTTAACCATTTCATACAAGGTCTACATTATCTAAATTTAACCAGATTGTTTTCTTTTTTTTAGAAAATTATATTTGAGAATAAAAATATTATAATTATTATTTACAATGATTTTTTTTAATGAGTAGTATTACCTCACATTTATTTTTAAATAAATAATTTTAATAGGAAAATTCGACTTTAGGCTTTGTTTTGAGTTTGTAGGGTTACCTAATTTTTCTCGGAAATTAAGAATATATATATATATATATATATATATATATATTTTTTTTTATTTTGTATATTTAAGCACATTTTTAATATTTTGTTTTATGGTTCAGAGTTTGGTTACACTTGAAAAATGCATTTCGTGCTTACTCGATATTATTAAATTTTTTACAGAATTTTAAAAAATTGTTTACAATTTTTTATCTAAACCATATTTTATTGAAATTATTTAAAATTCAATAGTTTAAGATATACTTGTTTGATAGAAGATGGATTCAAAAACTTAAACCTAAAAAATAAATTAACAAAATTAGTTTTCAAATTAATTACAAGTTTTATTTTTAAAACATATTAAATTTATTTTTAATTTTTAGGACTTTTTAGATGCAATTTGTAAATACAAATGCCAAGTGAAAATAAATAAAAGAAACCAAATTAGTCCTTATTAAAAAAAATGTATTTTTGTTATAAAAATATTTTAAAAGCATTTTTTATTTTATTAGTTTTTTTAAGAATTATATAAATTTTTATAATATCAAAACAAGTAAAATTTAAAAAGTTAAGGCAAATAGAGACTTTTAGGACCATGGGTCAGAGATAACAAATTCTCAGGCTTCTAGAAACAGTGTTGTCGGACTTCAGGAAACAATTGCACACAAGTCGTTAATTAGGATACTCAACACGAAAAAAACCCTCGAACTTCACTTCGAGGAAGAAGTTCGCATAGGAATTTTATGTTAATTAAAAATTCAAATCCAAAAGTTTTATGAAATGAGAATGCTCAGGGTAGCCTTTAGAAATTATTAAAACTTATTGAAATGTCATTCTTGGGTTTTTTCGATTTTAAATGAATGGATTAAATCTAATTTAAATATAAATATTATATAATATATATATAATAACGCTTAAATTTAAAAAAATTTAGATTAACGATGATAAAATATTAAACGAAAGAAATAATTGATTTATCTCAAATTAATTAAGCTTTTATATATTAAATGAAGCTTCCTTACTCTATGTATTTACAAAAGCACAAGATTAGTTGCAGAAAAAGCATCAACATCGATGATTAATTCGATGATTAATTCTACCAGTTCATGCATTATTAATTCTTAAGTTTTCTTCGTATTAGTTATATATTTTATTACTATTATAAATGGATAAACTAATGTAATAATATTAGTCATTCAATCAATAATATAATTTCAATATTTCTTTTAAAAACTCAATTAAATAGTTATTATTTATATTATTAATTCTAAAAATCAAACTTGGTATTAGAACTTATAAGGAAAACTCTCGAAAATAATTTTAATGAAAAAACAATATCACTTCTCAGTTATACAAATAATACATGAAATCGTAAAACTTGATAAACACAACTATATCTTTTGGAAATCACAAGTTACTCTCATCATGATATGTTATGACTTTATGGATATAATATAAGGAATCTTGAAACTCCTCCCAAATTTCTTAAAGAAACATATGATCAAAATAATACAATTCAAATCAATAATCCAAAATTTAAACAATGGTGTATACAAGATCAAAGGGTACTTGCATGACTCTTTTCAACATTGACCGATGAGATTCGTCAACAAGTCTCAAAATCATCTTCGGCGCAAGAACTTTGGGAAATCATAGAGAAGATCTATGTTTCTCAATCAAAGAGCCGATTATTTCAGTTACGGAGTCAACTCCTAAATGCACACAATGGTAATGACTCTCTTCTTAACTTCATTCAACATATCAGAAATATGTCAGATGCACTTATCGCTACCGGACAATATGTTTATGATCAAGATCTGCAACTAACTCTACTCAACGGGTTCAAAGAGGAGTTCGAGTCGATGATATGTGCTCTAACTTCTAAACAAGATCTATCGTTTAATGAAATGACAAACATCATTCTAAATAATGAACAACGACTTATATTCAAGAAAAGAAAATTCCATTATGAAAATATTTCGCCCTCAGTGTAATTTTTGTCATAAAATTGGTCATCGCTACAAAAGTTGTTTTTATAATCCACATTGTCAAATATGTAATGTACAAGGACATAGTGCTCTCGAGTGCCCTTGTTTTAATCCTTTTACAAATCCTACGACAATGTTAGTTACATCGTCTATTATTGTAGATCTCACTTGGTGTACAGATTCAGGTGCTAACGACCATATTACTTATGATCTTAATAATCTACACATAAATGCTCTTTATACAGGTACTCAAACTATTAAAATCGGAAACAATATGCTTCTGAATATTTAAAAAATTGGTACCACTAAAATTTTAAATCAACAAAAATCTCTCTATTTACGTAATATCTTACACATTCCGAATATTACTAAAAATCATATGAGTGTTGCAAGATTTTTATCAGATAATAACGTATTTTTTGAATTCCATCCGAATATTTGTCTTATTAAAAAATCGAGATACGAAGACAATACTTCTTAAGGTATTACTCAAAGACCGACTTTATTGCATTGACCCAAATAAAAGTTCATTTTCAACATGTTCTAATAAACAAGTGTTCATTGGTATTCAATCTCCGGCTCAAATTTAACATTCACGACTTGGACATCCTTCTAGCTACTACATATGTAGTTATATCACAATTTAAATCATTAATTTCAGGTAGTAATACTATTTCTTTTTGTGGATCACGTAAATATGGGAAAGCACATGCATAAATTACCTTTTTCAACTTCTAAATTTACATTTATGGCTCCTTTAAACCTAATTCATTCGGATGTTTGGGGACCTGTTCATGATTTTTTGTCTATTGGATGTCGTTATTTCGTACATTTTGTGGCTGATTTTAGCAAATTCACATGGATATATCCGCTAAAGAAAAAGTCGGATGTTTTGAATACGTTTATCAACTTTCTTTGACTTGTTGAAAATTTGTTTAGTCGTAAAATCAAAATATTGAAAACTGATTGAGGAGGAGAATATATAAATTTCAAACCAGTAACGAATAATTATGATATTTTACATCGTTTATCTTGCCCACATACTAGTGAGCAAAACAGTATTGCTAAATGAAAAATTCGTCACATTACGAAAACTAGTCTCACTTTATTGGCTCATGCATCGATGCCACTACATTATTAGAGTGAAGCTTTTGAACCGGCCACAAATATTATCAATCGTCTTCCTACTCCGACATTACATCAACATTTTCACCATTCTAGACTATATTTAACTTTTCTCCTAACTATGGTTTTTTTAAGACATTTGTGTGTTCTTATTATCCACTCACACGACCGTACAATCAACACAAACTCGATTTTCATACTACTGAATGCAATTTTCTTGGTTACAACTCATCTCACAAAGGTTATAAGTGTTTTCACATTCCTTCTGGACGAATATTTATCTCTCGACATGTCACCTTTGACGAACTCACTTTACCTTTTAAAAGAAATGACATTGTGCACTTGTCTAAACCACTTGAAGATAATGAGGCATCTCTTCCAACGACTATACTTAATTCATCAATACCACCTCTTTTATCTCATATCACTTCATCGTCTCTACCATCACCCTCTTCGACCTCTACAACACCACCAAACACTATATCATCTTCTTCTACTACTATTATTGTTCCTTCAACACAACCAATTATCACAATAGTTAATGCACCTAAATCTTTTACTCATCAGATGATCACACGCAATAAAACACGATCTATTTCCTCCTCATCTTACACCACTAATTCTTCTATTACTACACCTACATGTTTTACCAAATCTAATAAGGATTCACAATGGTGTCTTTCTATGATAAATGAATATAATGCTCTTATTTAGAATAAAACATGGTCTCTTATTCCTCATACACCATCTCATAATCTTGTTAGATATAAATGGGTTTTCAAACTCAAGTATAAAGTTGATGGGTCTATTGATCAACATAAAACATGTCTTGTGGCTAAAGGATTTCATCAACAATAAGGTATTGATTATGAAGAGACATTCAGTCCTGTGGAAAAACCCACAACTATTCGTGTTATTCTTTATTTGGAAATATCTTATCAATGGTTCATTCATTAACTTGATATTAGTAATGCATTTATTTATGGGTCTTTACAAGAAGAAGTTTACATGGCACAACCACCCGGTTTTATCCATCTAGATTTCATAATCATATATTCAAACTTCATAAAGCAATCTAAGATCTTAAGTAGTCTCCTTGTGCTTGGTATGCTACTCTCCAGACTGCTCTACTATCTCTTGATTTTATAGAATCGAAATCTTACACGGCTCTCTTTACGTATCATGCACCTCAAATAACCGCATACTTTTTAGTATATGTTAACGATATTATTCTCACAGGCAACACTAAATCGTTTTTACCAAAAATTATACTTTAATTAAATAAACTATTCACTAATAAAGATTTAGGTCAATTACACTACTTTTTTGGAATGGAAGTCACTCGTACCAAAGATGGTTTATTTCCTTGTCAATCCAATTATATTTACGATATTCTCACTCGGGCTGATATTCTTCAAGCAAAGTCATTACACACTCCCATCTTTGTTGGCTCCTCTCTTTTCAAACATGATGGTGATTATTTATCTATTTTGTTTCTCTATCGGAGTATAGTAGGGGCCCTACAATATCTTACACTCACTCGTCCTGAGTTAGCATTTTTTGTCAATCGAGCTTGTCAATTAATGCAAACTCTCACCTCTTCTCATTGGGGAGCGGTTAAACACATTCTTTGTTGGATTCAATCTCTACATAGTGAACTTCGATTTTCATTTTCTTCTTCCCTAGTTCTATGGTGTGATAATATTGATGTTGCATTCTTATCAACAAACTCGTTATTTTATGCTCCCACAAAACATATTGAAATTAATTTTCATTTTGTTCGAGAAAAAGTTGCTCGTAAACAACTACTCATCCAGTACATTCCTATTGAAGATCAAGTGGCTGGTATCTTCATTAAAAGTCTTGATTCTCATCGATTTGCTCTTTTACGTAGCAAGCTCACGGTTATGCCTCACCTTTCGCTTGAAGGGATGATAAAATATTAAACAAATGAGAGAAATCATTGATTTATCTCCTATTAATTAGGCTTATATATTACTTAATTCTTAAGTTTTCTCGTATTAGTTATATCTTTTATTACTATTATAAATGGATAAACTATTGTAATATTACCCCTTCAATCAATAATATAATTTCAATATTTCTCTTTAAAACTCAATCAAATAGTTATTATTTATATTATCAATTCTAAAAATCAAACTGGCGGGTCCTCACGCCAAAGCGCACGACCAAATTTATGAGATAAAATGGATCAGGTTAGAAAAAGTCGTTAACCCGCGATTCCTATAAACGGGTTATGAAATAATCTGAAGAGTCTCAAACTTAAAAAAAATAAATTAAAAGAGATGTAAAGTCTTTTTTACATTATTAGTCTCCCTATTTATTAAATTTATTTTAAAATAATTTTTAATTTTAATTATTTTTTATACCCTATTCTAAAAATTAAATAATTTTTTATATAATCAAATTATATAAACAGGTTTTTTAATATAATATTTATTGTAATATATTGTCATTCTTGAGTAAAAGCTCGAGAACAACAACTTTTTTTCAATCTTAAAATTTAAATTTAAATATTTTACGATTTTGAGATTCCTCGCAGGGCATCGTTTATACCATATTTTAAAAATTAAATAATTTTTTATATAATCAAATTATATAAACAGATTTTTTAATATTATATATATTGTAATATATGCTCATTCTTGAGCAAAAGCTCGACAACAACAACTTTTTTTTTAATCTTACAATTTAAATATTTTAATATAAAATTAATAAATAAATTTACTTCAGTAAAAAAGAAAAAACTTGTTATTTATGAATTTCAATTAACAATTTAAATAAATTAAACCGTAAATGAAATAACTCAAACTAAAATAAGAAATTAAAATTTATAGATAAATTAAGATAATACAAAATGAGAGTTTAGGTTATAGAAGTAAGTGACTAAACAATTGAATTTGTGACACATGTCATTAATGGTGTGTCATTTTTCCAGCCAAATTCTATCTACTCGGGAAGGTGGATAACTTAGGTTATAGGGAAAATGATTCCTCTAGCATAGGGATGACAATGAGGCGGTTCGGGGTGGAAAATTTATTAATATCCCCGTTCCGTTTTTATTTCGGGGATTTTTTTACTACCATTCTCGCCTTATTCGATTTTGGGAATTTCTCGCGGGACATCGTTTATACCGTATTCTAAAAATGAAATAAATTTTTATATAATCAAATTATATAAACAAGTTTTTTAATATAATATATTGTAATATATATAAAAAATATATTATAAAAAAATAAACTTAAAACTCTTATAAAATATAATGAAAAAAAAATATTGATGATTTTATATATTTAATCATGTTTTTAGTATTCGGGGTAAAATCGGGGAGATTCGGGACGGGAAACACAAATATCATTCTCGTTCAATCCTCAATCAACTACCGATTAAACCGTGAAAAACCGTCCCAAACATGATAATTCGATTCGGTTATCGTGTACGGTTTCAAATTGTCATTCTTACCCTAACATAGGGGTCATTTCTCTTTTTAGATAAGATATTACCATTTTCAAGCAATTCGGCATGTCGACGACGTAGGCACGATGTAGGCTTATACTAGAAATCCAACTGGCTGCGTTCGGCAATCTCGAGACACGCAATGGGCGGCCTAATGTCATTCAGTGTTTCAGTTCCACGCTTGGCTTGGCTTGGCCTGGCCTGGGCTGGGCCTACTTGGGTTTGCGCCTAAGTCTGGCCTGAGTTAGTGCTTGGGTGAGGCTACAATTATTTGGTTTTCTTATTTTTCTCGCAAAAACAAATATAAATTATATATATTAGTCTATTTTTTTAAATTATACACTTGTATGTATTTTTATTTTATTTTATTTTCAAAATGAGTTTGGATCTTAATTATTTTGAATATTTATTGATATAATATAATTTTTAAATTAATTAATTATTTTAAATCTAATACAATAAACCCGTTTAAGACTTATTTATTAAAAAAAAAAATTTGGTGGCTCGAAATTATTTTAAAATTATAAATTTGGAGGTAAAAAAATGAGTTTCATCATTGGATATTTCTTTTATAAAATATCAAAAATTTAGATTTATAAAAAATAAATTATATAAAAAAATTATATTTCAGTCTAGATTTATAAATGTTATTTTTATATAAAAATATATATGAGAAAAACAAAAAAATTCATTTAATATATTAAAAAATATATTTATTAGTATAGGTATATTTGTTGGATAAACTTTTAATTAATAGATTAAATTAGTATAATATATCATTTAGAGACATAAGTCATAAAATGATGTACAATTATACACTGATATCAATATCAATGTAGCCAATCATTTATGAAAGTTTGTTATAAATAATGAGCTGATACCAAAACAAAAAATGTTAATATTAATAATTTTATAACAAAGGTACATACATACATAATATATCAATCTCAATATCTCGTGACAAATAACACTAAATAACAAGTAAAAACGCCACCTTTTCTTCTCTTAGCTGGAATCATTAACAGGCCTGAGCTTCTTCTCTTCCTCCCTACTGCTGAAGCAACTTTTTCACAGCATCCACCATTGTTGATTGCTCCATTTTCACACACACAATGCCCGTGCACGTCATCTTATTACACACCGCCGCCGGCGTCCATAACCGGCGTATCCTCCACCAACCCTTCTCTATTCCAAACCAACCTTCGTCTTCATCTACTTCCCTCCCCTTCTTCCCTGACTTACCGTCTCCTCCGCCACAGCCTCCAGCCTTCTCATCCTTCCCCGACAACATTTCCAGCTCCAAATCTAACTCTGGCTCCTCCAAGCTCGTTGCTGTATCCGTATCCCTAGCTGTCTCCGCTGTCGTCATCACTGTCATTGCTCTGTTTCTGTATCTCCGTCGGCAGCGGCGAGATGGGTTCAGCAATGATGATTCGAAGACTTCTCTGTCCGACACTAGCAGCCTACGCTACCATGCTAATGTTGTAGGCGTTTCAGGCAACGTCCTTCTGATGCCGCGTGTTGTTTCGCCTCCTAATAGCTCCTCTGAGTTTCTGTATCTTGGAACCATTGTTAATTCTCGGGGAATTCATGATCTTCATGGCTTCCAGAATGGCGGCGAAAGTGATACATATTTAAGAAAACCGGATTCCCCGGAGCTCCGCCCTTTGCCACCGTTAGGTGGGCAGATCTGCAGGAAGGATCGCGTACATGCAGAGTTAGACGAAGAGTTCTCTTCTCCTAGAGGATATCTAGGTGCGCGAGAGAGCTCAACCGGTGCTGGAAGAGCCTTCGCCGCAGTCATGGTCGAGAGTCTTACAGGAAGGAACAGTGAATCAAGCTCTTCTTACTCGTCTTCCTCGTCTTCTGATTCACAACTTAGATCAGTTTCATTAAGCATATCTCCTCAGATTAGCTGGAGGCCTAAATCGCCAGAGTTAACGCCGATGCATAATGCTCCGCCACCACCGTCGCTTAAGAAACCAGTTGTGAGAACTGGCAGTAGATTTTCAATCCCTTTATACAGTGATAGAAATCCTAGATCACAATCTATGTCATCGTCATCCTCACCAGATAGACCAGAGGTAAAAATACAATATTCCTCTCTTAGCATTGCCGACCCTCCACTATACCCTGCTCCGGCATACCCTCCCCCTCCCCCTC
The DNA here is from genome assembly GCF_907164915.1 of Impatiens glandulifera. NCBI lineage: Eukaryota > Viridiplantae > Streptophyta > Magnoliopsida > Ericales > Balsaminaceae > Impatiens > Impatiens glandulifera. The sequence goes on along the minus strand of NC_061862.1, from coordinate 22,474,224 downwards.
CACCACCATATCCTGCTCCCCTGTCTCCAAACCAGTCTTCTTCAAGACCCATTTCTAATTTCAAGCCAAAGTTGAAGCCTTTACACTGGGACAAAGTGAGAGCGAGGTCTGATCGCGAGATGGTGTGGGATCAACTCAAGTCAAGCTTTTCAAGTATGGATTAAAATAACTAGAGAAATCTTCTTTACGATATGTATGATGCATGTTTTTTATATCTATACCATTCACATTTCAAACTTGGACTCGTACGATTTCCATTTACGAGAATGAATGTCATGCTTTATGTAGTCAACTTTCACTTAATATCTCCTTTCAAACCCTAGAATTGTTTCCTTTCTCAAATTTGATTATATTAAAATGGATCAAATGTTATGTAGTTAAGTACACTACAATCTCCTTCAATTGTGCTCTATGCACTAGATATAGACTATATATATATATAGTTCAATAATAATAGTATTCAGACAACATTATCAATGAATATGCATATCCATTTGTAGTAGTAAGTAGTAACTAATTAAGCAGCATCGATGTGTTCTAGGATTCTCCGAGCTTCCTCCTCTGTCGCGGGCACCACTTTCCTGATTCTAAACCCATCTTTCGTCGCTTTCACTTCCTGACTTACTGTGAATTTGAAGTAAAACTTATTTGATACCTGCCATAGCCATGCATTCATCCCATTCATTATTAATCACAATTTGTTCTTGTTGCTGTTTCATAAAATCATGAATATGAAAGGAAAGAACCAACTAACCTCACTAGACCTCAGTTCGGGCCTTGTAACGTGAGCCACAACCTCAACATTAATAATCGGTTCATCACTGTTCTCAGCTTCAGTATACAACACACATGCCTTGAACCGCAAGAAATCTCCAACATCCACAGGTCTCAAGAAATCAACACGGTCTACTTCTAGAAAGCATGGCATAACCCCGGCAAAAGCATAAGCAGTTGAGAAAGCCAACTCAAATGCTCTTTGCATCAGAAACCCTCCAAAGATCCGACCGTGTAAGTTCCTTTGTTGAGGCTGGCATATCAGTGAGTTCTCAAGACGGGTATCCCTCAAAAGGATGCTATCTCTATCGGCTAAAGCAGGCATGTCGCAGAAAATTCGCCCCTCAGCCAACAGAGCTTCTAGCCTGCTGCTCACTCCCTTCCCACCATTCGCAATCTCCTTTATCACAACATCCCTCTTTCTTTTCCTATTCGCATTCCTTTCTTCTGCTTTTTCGTATAACCCCTTTTCCTTCTCTGTTTCAGGACTCAGTCGGTTAACAGGGGCAGCTTTTCCTGTCTTAGAGTCGCGGGCAACGAATATGAAGTTGCCTCTAAGTGCTACCGAATCCTCTTCATCAACAGAACTCCCTTCAAAACAATCACATGGATTCAAGGAAGAAATTAAAAGAAAATATTCACAAGGAAACATTTCAGATATATAATTGTATTACCTGCACCATTAGCAGCAGATTGAGTAACTTCGAGTTGAATCTCAATTGAAGAACGTCCAACCCATATAACAGCACCAACCAACTTCAGATCAATGTCTACACTTATTGGCTTCTTCAGCACCATCTTGTCCACAGAAGCAGTAACCAGCAATAGTGGCCTGGTGGTGCTGTCATCATCGGAGCAATGCTGATTCATCCACACCACAAACAACAACAACAAGAACAGCAATTAAGATATGATCCAAATCCATATCCAATTCCAATCATGTTGTGAATCTGAGTTCTGACCTAAACCAAGAACAACAATACCTTTACTGATATGGTGCCGGCAAGAGCATCAAGATCTTCAAGCAATTTCCCAATTCTGACCTCGTTCCAAGGATCCCTGTACTGCTCTCTGAGGATGAAATCGGTTGAGAAATTGTAGAGGATGGTGGTACGACTCTGGGAGGGGGTCCTGATAAGCAACTGGCTCTGAGGAGGAGCATCAAGTGGTGGGTCGAGAAGTCTCTCGAAGATCTTGGACCTAGCTTCCCAAAGGGCATTTGTTACCGGAGAGTGGTATATCCCTGGCCATAAACTGAGTGGCTTTCGAGTGCCATTATTGTCCTGAGAAGTTGGTGAGCTATCAAAAGGGGATGCGAGGGTGGAGACAACCGGGATGGTGTTGGAGGGAAGATCCATATCAGAAAAGTCGATTGAGAGTTGAAGATGAAGGTCGTCGGTCCAATACTCTTCAACCCTGATGGGGATTTGATTCCAAAATCGGAGGAGTTGAAGATTTTCTTTGTAGACAGAGAATCAATCAATCTTCGGATGGATGGATGTTAGGATTCAGGTGATCGATGGGGGCTTTATTTATTAATGAAATTTTGTTGGTGAAAAGCAGTTGTGAATTGGGTACGTACGCTCAGGTCAAGGGCACCGAACGCTTTCATTTCTGTTAGTCAAAATTCATTTTATGAAAATTTTATTAATCAACTAGTCAAATTTGAAAATTCTTCTCCTATTATATTTTCATTAAAGTCACATTCTTCTTATTAAAGTTCACTACAAAAATTCGTTTGTTAATACATATGATTGAACGGAAGAAAACAGGAAGGAAAAGATAAAAAGTTTGAAGGAATATGCAAGTAAGGAAGACAAAGGGTTTGGACAGAAGATATGCAAGAGATGTTTAGGGTTTATTTTATTTTATATAATATAATCTAAAATATATAATATAATATATATATTATAAATATAAATATTTATAATATTTATAAAATGAGTTACTTTTGAGCTATCCGAATTAAAATATAAAGTTCGAACTTGAGCTCGATTACAAAATTGAACTACAGGAAGTCAACTCGAGTTCGGATTGAGATCGGTCAAACCGAGCTACTCACGAGTAACTTGACTCGTTTATACCCTTAACTTTCACATTTATAAATATAAAATAAAGAGGAGTGATAGGGAGAGAATTTTGGAGAGAGAATGGAAAATGAAAGAATGTGTCACTATGTCACTAGTTAACTTTCTCCCGATTTCTTTTTCTCTAAATCATTTCTTTAAAATAAATAGCAATAAAATAATGATTCTAGTCCTTATTGAATTTAATAATAAATTACATTAACATCTAATAAATCTAAAGGAAGATTGAAGGTTAGAATCATAGAGAATGAAACTAATCGACAAAAAGTGATGGCTCTTAGGCTTGTTTGATGAACGTTTTTTTTTTTTTGTTTTTCCAGGATTTTATTCTAAAACACAAACATTCTTTCATTCATTATTTTAATCATCTAATCAATAATTTTATATATTTAAATACTAAAATGGTTCTTTATTTAATTATATAAAATTAATTTATGCCAAATGAAAAAGAAAAAGAAAATATTTTACTCTCTCTTATATTTTTTTTAAGTTATATTTTCTCTTTCTTGCCAAATGAAGTAGGTATTGTATAAGGGTATTAAATATATCATTACTCTTAATTTATATTCGGTTACGGGAAACGTGAATGGAGTAAAGATAGTCGGCACGTCTAGCACGTTCGACACGACAGGTACGTCTAGCACGTTCGGCACATCGGGGAAAATCGTATAGGGTTTGAATAAGATTGTTTTAAAATAACGATAAGCATATGAGCAATACCGGCCCCGAGTTTTGGGATGCCCCAGCCTAAAAAAACGTCAATTTTGACAGCTAAAAAATATTAAAAAACAATTTTTGTGAGATTAGAACTCATGACCAGTTAATAATCTTTTGTTTACATCCTAAACCACTAGGCTAGATCTATTTATGTTTATAAAAATACTAGAAATGTCCTCTTTATTTTAATAAATGGGTTGCCCTCGGGAGTGGGCTGCCCTAGCCCGGGGGCTTGCTGGGCTTACCCTAGGGTCGGCCCTACATATGAGGCACGACATGATCGGCACGGACGACATAGTATTGTCTTGTGTCGTTCAATAAGTTTCTCTAGTTTAGGGTTTCTTGTGCATTTGTAAGGGCCACTAGAATTTGCCCGCGATTGTGGTTTAACTATGATCATCTCTTAGGGTTTCTGCAATTACTTTGTTTATGCCATTATGAAGAAGGGGAAAAACAAAAGTAATAAATCTAAAGAAGTTAGAGATTTTGTGCTGGAAAGAATTAAGAAGCGGCAGTCAAAGAAATTGAAAGAAATGCTGAAGAAGTTATCAAAGAACAACATGATACCAACACAAGTAAGCAATCTGCTCCAACTGTTGCTGTGAAAATTCATTTTGATAATAATGCAGGAAAATAGGGGGATAATGAAGGAGCTTGGAAGATACACTATAATTAAATAGCTAATCTGTTTGGCTCAAAAATCATATTACAAAGCTTCTTATGAATGCCAAAAGATGAGAAATTGTCATAAATAAGGAGAAATCACATTAAATTACAATTCAACTCAACATCCACTATCTTCAAGACTGAAATCTACTAGGAAAAAAAATATAAAGAAATTGTTCAATGATCAGTTGCTACAATGAAAAAGCTGATGAAGACTCCTAAATCTAAGTCATATACTATCAGGAGTAACTCGACATGGAAAACTAATGAAGCCTGAAAGAACAACAATGCAAAAAAGTCAGAAGATCGTGCATATAAAGGAAAATTTTACTTGGGCAATACACAGACAAAAGTGGAGGTACTGAATTCTCCATTTGAATTTAAATTGTCTACTGAAGTAGAGGAAAACTGTATAAAGGAATGGGAAAATGTAGTTGTGGAAAACAATGGGAAGAAAAAAGGCTGGAGACAATGGGAACTGTATAAAAAAATAGAGTATCATTCCCAATTACTAAAGATGCACTGTTGAAACAATGGGAAGAAAAAAGGCTGGAGAAGATTTCAGCAAATGTAAATGATTTATATTTCCTTACATTCAAGAAGGGATCTAATCTGGAGGAAATTCTAGAAAATGGGCATACATATATATGATCCAACTGTATGAAGTTGGAAAAATGATCCGAAAACTTGAACCTATTGAGTAAGCCCAAAGAAACTGCACAAATATGGTTCAAGCTTTGGAATATACCTGCACATATGTACAGATCTGAAGCCCTTAGTCATTTTGCAGGTTTATTGGGTAAACCATTATACATTGACCCAATTACTGAAGGAGGAGAACACCTATCATTTGCTAGAATTAGCATTGAGATGCATCATAAAAGCACGCTACCAAAATGTATGACAGTAGTAGACAGAAAAGGAAAACCCACTGTCATGGAAATCACTTATGAGTGGAGACCAAACAGATGCTCTTTCTGCAATACCTTCCAACATGCAAGCCCAAAATGTGATTTGGCTAAGGAAGAAAATCAGAATATTCATAAAGGTCAAAAAGTAAAGATGCAAGAAAATGAAACAGAGGTGCCCATTTTCAAAGAGCAAAATGTGGTTAAAAACAGGAAATAGAAGATAAAAAAAATTTTGTATAAGAAGAAAGCAGTACGAAGAAGGAGTTGGAACCTCAACCTAATCATGTTGAAGAGATAGTTGAGAATTCTCAATCAAATCAAGTTAAAGTGTTTGTTAATCAATTAGAATAAGAGAATTCCAAAGTTGATACTGAGAATTCCAAAGATGAAGCTGAAAAAAATAAATACAATGATCTTGAAATCCAAGTTGAGAACAACAAAGTGAAAATCACAGAAATCCCGAAGAATAATTTTTTCTATCAAATCAGAACGGGTTCATATAAAGAAGCAAATCAAAATGAGAATATGTAGTATTTATCAACCTCTTCAGTTCATCTCTCTTTCATTACAAGAGGAAGGGAAGAGGAAGAGGAAGAACAAAAGGAAGAGAAAGACAACCTGTTGAAATATCAGGTTGGTATAGAAATAAAAATTCTGATTGAAATAATTATGATTTGATACAGTTTGTAATCTTTGTTTATAATATCTGTTTCTTGTATGTTTGATTGCTACTAATCATGTTTTTTAGGGTCATTTGATTTTCATCTTTTAATCCTAGCTAAGATTTGTCTAGCTTTGACTCTTGACCCTTCTACTTTTGAGATTTTAATAAAATGGTTTTAACCGTTTTCCCCCAAAAAAATTAATTTATATTTAAAACTAAAAAATATTTTTAACTTTTTAACTTTTAAAAACTATTTTTTCAAAATTTTATCGAACAAAGTTTTTTATGACAAAATTCATATAAAATAAAAAAAAAAAACTCCAATAACCAAGGCCTTGTTCGGTTATTGGTTTTTTTAAAAACCAAAAAAGAAAAAAATTAATTGATGAGTGATGATTTTGAGGAGGTAATGATTATTTTTTGTAAAAAGACTTAAAAGGTATTGATATATATAAATAAAATATAAAACAATAATTTAAATTATAGGGTATTTTAATATTTTGGTTAATAAAATGAGTGATGTGATTGTTGAAAAGTGATTGATTAAAAAATTAATTTAATTTGAGTTTTTTAAATAACTCAAGGAGAACAATGTCCAAAGATTAAACCAGCTAGAGTGTCACTTACCCTTTTGTGTATTATCAAATTATCAAAATATAGTAATTAAATTCTTACCAAATAAACAATTTCGTTAAAATTATTAAACATGCAAACAACTAATTACAAACTCAATAAAGTTATATAATTTATAATTTTAACTAATATAATTCTAATAACATCCTATTAATTATATTATAGAAAATTTATTATCATTATTATTGTGTTAGTTAATATTATAGATAAAATTTTCTTTATATGAGAAAAAAAATTATTTTATAAATTTATTCATGTGTTGCCACATTATTTCGGACACCATTTAAGGTCTATTGTTCTTCGAATGAGAAAAAAAAATATGAATGTAAACCATATAAATTTTAAAATAAATTCAATTTGAAGAATGATACTTCATAATAAGATAAAGCTTCAATTTGAAGAATGGTACTGTTTGGGTTCATAATAAGATAAAGCCGGTCATCCCCATTTATGACACATAATGCATGTTCTCTCTTATTACTCATAAATAAATTCATAATTCCAATATCTTAATTATTTTCAAGCAATAAATTTAGAATTAGAGTCAACCAATACAACAAGCAATCTATTCTTCAACAAGAATATATTTTTGGAATAAAAAAAAAGTATAATCAATTAAAACATTTTCATGGAGGATAGGAAAAGGAATTTCAATAACTATATATACACGGTACTAATATATATATATATATATATATATATATATATATATATATATATATATATATATATATATATATATATATATATATATATATAAATAAAGCGAACCCCAATGAAATTTATGATTTTGTCCTAATAATATAGTCCATCAAATTTATTATAAAAAATCATATATTTCCTTTAAATGAAACAATTATAAATCATTAATATCTGTTTTATATAGTAAAAAATAATTCATAACTTTAAAATAATTTAAATAGTGATTGGATTGGATGTGAGACATGTCACGAGTTCACGGATGACACATACATGTCTTTATGCAGTTTCTTTCTTCTTTTTTTTTTTAAAGTTATATTAAAAGCATGTATAAATTTATATATTAAATAACCCAACTCACTCAAACATTTTTTTCACTCCCCCTTTCATCAATCACATCACTCAATTCATTACCCAAAATACTAAAATACCTTTTATTTTAAATTACTATTTATTATTTTATTATTATATATCAATACCCTTTAAGTTACCAAAAATATTCTCATCTCCTCAAAATCATCACCAATCATTACTCATTTTTCCCCTCTAGGTTATTACAATAACTCCAATCCGAACAAAGCATTGATTAAAATTATTTTTCTTAAAAAAAGTAGTTTCCAATAATTAACGTATGAATTTGTAGCTAAAAAAAATCATAGTTTTATAAGATATAACATATGATAATTCACAATCTATCTTCTTCTTTTTTATAATAACGAATAAAAGTATTATAAAATGAAAGTAAAACTATTACTAATAATAACCTAATAAAATTATTACTAGTTCATTATATTTCTCAAATAAAATATAAAACTCTTAAACTAAAGTCAAGCAACTATAAACATCCTCACTTATGCCATATATGTTTGAATTTGGGTTATTTAAACAAATGGTTGGATTATCTAAATATGAATTTATACATTCTTAAACTTAATTTTGGTAATGTTTTAACACTAAGTATGTCAAATGTGTTTGTCATTGTCTTTTCCAACCTTATTTGTTTATGTCATTTAGTTGAGAAAATAAAATTTGTAACAAAATATAAGCAAGTGGTAATAGTTGGAGGGCAAATTATTATATTATTGAGATATTACACTGAAATTGACGCCAATCTATTTAAATTTGAAATAAATAAATAAAAAGAAAGAAAAGAGGGACCCTTCACACAGGCACCCTCCCAATCCCCAAAGTTTGGACAACATTCACGGACTCACTGTCCCTATAATAAGTCCACAAAACCATTATCATGTAATCATTTCTTACCACTGTAAAACACACCTTTTTCACTTTAGATTATAAATGCATTTGTTTTAATTATTTTAAATCTTTCATACCATCTGAACCATATCAAACCATTTCAAATTTATATACAAAAAATATTAATTAGAATATTTTTTATTTTAACATTAAATTATAATAATTTGTTTTTTCTTAAAAAAAAATTGCGTGATGCCCAAATTCTACAAACCTCTTTTAGTACTTAATAGGCACTCTTCAAATTCAATAAGAAGTTATATCTGACAAAAAGCATATTAATATTTTTCATGGCTGTCATAACAAATTAATATCAATTTGTTTTTTTTTTATATTGAAACACACTGTAGGAATGCAAATAGGTGATCAAATAAATTATTGTTTGATATTCTTTATTTTAATTGCAACTATTTCACTTAATTTAAAACCATAAAAATAAAATAGATTAATTAAATAACACAAAATTTAAGGAATTCGATCAACAATGACTTACATCTTTTGAGAATCTCTCATTCTATAAATATTTAATATAATAATAAAAAGGTAAACATATGTTATAATATCTCTATTGATATAAGTATATATATTAAGTCCTAATAATTAAACTATTTTTAAATTTAAACCAATATTAAAATATAAGCTCAATCATATATTATTTTAAAGAGCAACATTTAAATATAATATAAATTCAAAGATGCCATCATTTGCAATGAGAAGAAAAGAGCATGAAAACTATAAGCTACTCACAAGCTGAATTAAGCATGTGCAATCTGGCAGTGTTTGCATTTTTTTTTTTTTGACATATTCACTCGATAAAAGAAATTTAATGATATTCAAAATATTATTCATCCCATAGACTCATAGCTAGGTGGTAAAAACAACAATAAAAAATGCATTCATAAAGTTAATCTGAATTGGAAAATTCCTTTCAAAATCAATATAATAAAGTTTAATTAATTAATTATAATTTAAAATTCCAGAATTCAGATATGCTGATAGCATAGCTTTCTAAAATTAAAAAACAAAAGTATCTAGAGATCTAAAGTGAAAATATATCTGGCCTAAGATCAGTTTGTTTGATATTGGATAATTTTATCATTTTAAATAAAATATTATCCCACAATTTCTTATTATTGTTCAAGTCCATCGAATATGATATAGATGAATCACGAAATCATTTTAATTATTAAATCACTAATTTTATAAAAACAAAATTAATTAATTTTTATTTATAAAATTTAAAAATAAATTATATATTTGTAAACAAAAGATTCTCTACATTTTAATTTATTTTTCCAATAAACCAGTCAAACAATTTTCTTCTCACGTTTCATTGTAGCTAGAATAATGATGGGTTATAAATACTTTTCATAAAAAAAGTGATATATACTGTATACATAATTTAGTTTATCCCTAATTAAGCCAAACAACACCACACTTTAATTTTTTAATTAACTAAATTAAAAATCATGTTCTTTTATCTTCTTATACTTTATATTTTAAAATATTACAAAGAACAAAGTAAATATATTTTATTATAATAATTAATATTTGAAAAAAAAATATAATAACCAAATATAGTTTTCATTTGTATGTTATGATTTATTTAAATTTAATTAAAATAAATCAATATCTCATCATCTCATTCTTCTAAATTTTATTTTAGAAAAACTCAAAGACAAACAAATATTCCATTATCAATCATTTTTTTTTTACCAAATCCTTCAAATTAATTATTATTCATATACAAGTATTCATAATGTATATTTTTAGAGTAAGTTACAACATTAGTCTTTTAAGACCCAAATTCATTCCTTTAATTTCAAACCATTTTTTTTGTTAGGCTAAAATGACACTCTATCGTCTCTATCATCACCTTCATTCTTATTTAAGATGTTTTAAGTGCAAATCTACTTCAACTTTTTTTTAGAACGTCGGGTCTGCTTTATCTTCGGAGTGCGACTAATCTCCGCGGGTTAAGTACGTAACCCACAAATAACCCACAAATATATACTAAACCAATTTAACCAGAGACGAGCAGAACTTGTCGTCTGACGGGTTCAAACCTAGGATCCTATAGATCTAGGGTATTCACCTCTTTTTATCGCTAGGTTAGAATAAAGGATTACAGATTTGTGTTATATATATTTTAATAAAGAATTTACCTATAATAATAATAATAATAATGAATTGTTTAAATAAAGCATCACCCCATGCATCATTTCATATAATATACAGAGAAAAATAACATTTATAAATAAAGTGATATTATTGAAATGATTATTCTGCCATGCAGACTTGAATAATTTGTTAATCTGCCTTTATTTAACTGTTTGATTTTACAGAGTTTTTCTCTGTACAAGATAGAGAGAGATAGACTAGTCCACTCGAGTCTATGGTCATCGGCTTCTTAGAGAAAATCCCTTCAAGATAAGAAAGAAAGAATATACAACAAAGAGAGAACTGATCAATTCTATCTTTTCTCTCTTCTTCCCCAACCATGAATATCCCTGATGATTCCTTCTCTGTAATGATCAGCAACTCCCAATATCCCAACAACCCATCATACCCTAACCCTAATCCCACTCCAAATCCATCCAAAAGAAAGAGAAATCTCCCCGGAGCTCCAGGCAAGCAAGTTAATTAGCTAGCATGCAACTTTTTATTAATTAATTCTCTCTTTCCCATATATATTGTATTTATTTATATTATATATTTTGATATCATCGAGCAGATCCAGATTCAGAAGTTGTAGCACTTTCACCAAAATCACTCATGGCAACGAACCGATTCGTTTGTGAGATCTGCAAAAAGGGTTTTCAAAGGGACCAGAATTTGCAACTACACAGGAGAGGGCATAATCTTCCATGGAAGCTCAAGAGATCTGATAAGGATTTGATAATTAAGAGGAAGGTTTACGTCTGCCCAGTGAATGGCTGCGTTCATCATGAACCTTCTCGGGCACTAGGTGACTTGACTGGGATTAAGAAACATTACAGTCGGAAACATGGAGAAAAGAAGTGGAAATGTGATAAATGTTCAAAGAAATATGCAGTTCAATCCGATTGGAAAGCCCATAGCAAGATCTGTGGGACAAGAGAATATAAATGCGATTGCGGGACTATCTTCTCAAGGTATATTTTTATAGATATGAAATATAATTATGAACACAAGATTGATTTTTTTTTTTTTAATTCTTTATCAGGAAGGATAGCTTCACTACTCACAGGGCTTTCTGTGATGCATTATCTGATGAAGCTATAAGATCGTACACAACATTTCCAACGCCGGCGACATATGGGTCTGTAAATATTGTCTCCGGTGGTGGCGTAGAGGATGATCAAGAGGAGCTTCTTATAAGGTCGAAGCAATTTAAACTTCCATTGTGGGCAGATCATCTAAACCATCATGGAATTGGAAATGCTCAGGAATTAATAATTGATAATGGGTTATCCAATAATTGGTCGACATCGCCTGCAATGTTTCCGGCGAATATGATGCTAAAGGAGGAAGACGATTGCAAAGGGTTTTTATCGAACGCCATACGTGCGGCGGCGGAGGAAAGTTCTTACTACTACGGAAATGATACTACTACAAGCTTCATGTCTTCTTCTTCGTCGTCGTCTGCGACAGCCCTACTGCAAAAAGCAGTAGAAATGGGGTCCACAACTCCAAACAATGTTTCGTCTATTTTCTGCAACAGTAGTATGAACGGAGTAATGAGTTCGAATTTGATGTCAAAAATGGCCGATGAACAACAACACAATTACATGATGAGTAACGGTGGAAGAATTATAAATAATGAGGATGGGACGACTTCGTTTGTTAATTCGAATAATCCTTTTGCAATGATTCGTGAAGCCGTGGAGAGGAGCACGACCAGAGATTTTCTCGGCAGCAGCGCCGCCAAGATTGCCTCTTTCGGTGCGGCGGCGGCGGCCATGTCCGGCCAATGTAATACCGGAAGTCTTAATTAATTGATATGTTTTGTCTTGTATAAACTTTTATTATTATTATTATTATTAATTAAAAAAAAAGAATTTGATATTTTAGAAAATGATCTTGTGAGTTGTCAGAGATGAAAGGGGCAGACAGGCATGGGGGAATGGGATGGGGGCCATGGCTGCATGGGAGCAGCTAGCGTAGTAGTAAGAAGAGACGAAACTTAAAAAGCGACCGTTGCCTCTTTGAAAAGAAAAAGAATCTTTCTCCTTTTCACATTCATATGTTCATCATTCTCTTTCAATAATTATATATCTAGTGCCAACTTGCAAGCTTCATTTTGTGGAATAAATATGTTATTTTATATTAAATTGACATGAAGTATGATGGAAAGAGAAATGGTGTGATGTTCAAACATGTTTATAAATAAATAAATAATATTGATTAACTATTTTTTATATAAATATAAATATTAATACTTGTATTCAAATAATTGAACTAATTTGTATTTATTAAAAAAAATGATAAAGGCAACTACAAATACAAAGAGCGAAATAACAATTCCGATGTGACTTGTCAAGTGGCTGCCATGGTGAAGGAGAAAAAAAAGAAAATGAAAAGGCGTTTCCTGCTCATCAGAAAATAGTCTCTCTTTCAGTCGTGTCTCCTCGCGTTTCTTCTTCTTCTATTATGGTTGTTCTTCCTTTGCTCTACCGTTTTTCTTCTCTTCCGGTTGATTGCCTTTCCGTTGCTCACGTTCTTCTTGTTCTGTTTCGGTTGGTTACTTTTTTGTTTATCTCTACTAGTCGCATATTTTTTTGTGCAGCCAAAATGGTGGTAGTAATAGAGTTTCTGAAGCTTAGTTTCATTTAAGTTTTCAAGTTTCAAGCTTTATATTTTATTTTATATTTTTTTTGAAAATTTACGTTTATCCCTAATTTGATTATTAGGAATCATAAAAGGAAGTCGTTCTGTTTATGCTGAATCACAACAAAATTGTAGGATAAAACTAAGAAGTAACAATTTAATACTATATTTATGTAGTAATTTTTTTAGGCAAACTACTTGAAGTTGGATTTTATCATGTAAAAGACAAACTTATTATTAACTTCGACTGACTGTGGTAGTTTGTTTTCATAATGTAAATGCAGATTTATAAGCTTTTTAGGCATATAAAATTAAGAAATTATTTAGGCAGACTGCTGATAGTTTGTTTTCATAATGTAAATACAGATTTATAAGCTTTTTAGGCATATAAATTAAGAAATTATTTAGGCAGACCGATTGTAGTTGATTTTCATAATGTAAAAACGTAGACTTATTAGATTTGAAGTGAATGATTTGCATAATGTTTTCATCCAAACGACTTCTAATGCTAGAAAACTCAATTATAAAGATAAATTTCATATAAAACTAGAGAAATTAGTAGGGAGGGAATTTAGGTGAGAGAATGATGTGACACAATTTGATTACTGAAAAAATAAAATAATTTCTCTCTCTTCTTTTTTTCCTCACACTTTTTATTTTTTCCAATCAATGAAATGAGGTGATGCTAAGTCATTTTCTCCCCAAATTTCCTTCACTATCACTCCTCATAAAACTATTAACACATTTATATAAAATTGGGAAAATTCTCGTGCGATACACACAGATAAAAATATATTGTTACAACGTCCCGCGTTCATTAAATTTGGTGTTGAATTTAAAATATAAAGTGTTATTAGCTTAGTTGGTTAAAGAGTTGTACTTATTTTGTTAGGTTACAAGTTTGAAACATACCTATAGCATTTTTAATTTTATTTTTTTACCTATAGTCAACCCGGAATCCGACCCAAGTATTCATGTACTCTCACATATATATCTAAATTAACCACAGCTCTCGACCCGACAATCCGGACACTTTCAAAATCAAACATCATATTATATATATATATATTATGTACACTTTTATATAAAACGACTTATACCTTCATCTAAAACTTAGTTTAAACTTGTAATGAAGCTTACTGAAGTGTTTTAAAATTAAAATAGGATATCAAAAGTTGTTAAAATCAGTTAAAATGTCTGGTTTAATTAAATACACGACTTCTAGAAAACTCAATTATATAAATAAACTTTCATATAAAACTGAAAAATTGCTTGAAAACTGAATATTTGAAGATAAAACTTATACTGAAATTTACTGAAGTATTAAGTCATTTTATGATTAATTTAATGTTCAAATACATATTTTATTTGTATTAAACTGGATTGTATAAAACAAATATGAATTTTATTGTATGAAAATTGAAATAGTTTTAGCAAAGTTTCATATAAAACGATTTATGTTTTCTTATAAAACGATTTAATACCTTTATATAAAACATAGTTTTTATTGCTAGTTCTCCTTTAATTCTAAAAAATAAATAAAAATAAAACATATTTTTTACCTTCATGTAAACTTTTAAAACTTTTTTTTAACACTTTTCTCTTATTTGTTTGATTTCATTTGTAGAATTTAACTAAAACAATACATGAAGAGAAGTAAATTAAGAAAAACCTACACATCAAGCAAGCAAGTTACACCCTTAGAAATACTAGCAACAACAACTCATTAAGATTTTATTGTGCATCCTTGTAAAAAAAAGTTGTCTACAAAGAAAGCTCCAACTTCAATTTTTAATACTCAAACCTCTCCAATTGGCATTTACAACCTCATTCAACAATTATCTGAAGAACAAAAAGATGTAGTGAAGGTCATTGAATTTGGTTCACTTCTTTCACTATGAATATCTAAATGCACAGTTCAATTCTCCCGAAACATTGTGAGCCTCTTCAACTCTAGAAGAAGAACCATCATCCTGAACAACGAAGAGGAGGTACATATTGAAGAAGTTGATGTTCAATGTGTATTGAACATCCCAAGAGAGGAATTTGAAATCCAAGAGTCCAATGAAGTCAACTCTGACAACCAGGAGTACAAAGACAATTTGAGGGTGTTTAGATGAAGATGAGAAATCAAGGAGAATAAGGGAGGTCCTCCAACCCATGAAATGCCCTAAAAATTCTAGAGAACAGAACTAGAGACAACAACTTTAAGATATACGTCGTTGTTTATGTTGTATTTAGTTATTTATGGACTTCTCAAAATCCACAGTGCGTGTATACCCCAATTTATACTTAATTCTCTAGTTTTTTTGTTGCCTTCTCATTGTGTTATTTTTTTTAGATTTAAAATCTTGAAATCACTACAGGATGTTTCAAAAATAAAAGATTACAACTGGTGCAAGTTCAACTCAGATGGACTTGTGGATTGCAACTGGTGCAAGTTCAAAAATAATAGAAGAAGAGGATCAACTTTTGAATGACCAACATGAGAATGATATACAACCTGAGAATGATCTGCAACCTAAGAATGAGTAGGCTGAGAAGGAGCAGCCTAATAGGCGTACTAGGGTATCGACACCAAGTCTTCCCTATACTTTGAAAATAAATGTTGAAGCTACTAAAATTTTGACAGAAGGTGCAGAAATACTACAATACATATTTGTTACCTATAATTACACCATGAATTCACTTGAAGTTGTAGAAGCCGATATTAATCCTTTTTTGCAGGGTCATAAACTGGAATTCATTGCTTAGACAAGCATTCCTAAATGCCTTAAAGAAGACATAATTTATCGCACGAAGACATCCTCAACATCCTCACAAAGGCAACAACACACCTGCTAATGAAGGAACATCCAAACATTATCTGTCAATTTTACTAGTGGATGTTTCTAATGAAAATATCAAACATCCTCCTAACAAAGACATCAACAGTCCTCCTAACAAAGACATCAACAATCCTCCTAATGAAGGTGTTAAGTCAAAATAGTTAATCAACTATTAAGATTAATTAACTATTAGCATATAAATAAGGACTTAACTGAGTTAATTTAATCATATGCAGATTAAAAAAAAGCGGAAATAAAAAACTATCCGGCATTTTGAAGATCAGCATTATATTGAACGTAACCGGCATTTTGAAGATCAGCATTATATTGAATGTAACCAACATTTTGAAGATCGACATTATATTGAACGTAACCGGTATTTTATGCAAGATTGACATTATATTAGATTGGTATTTTAAGAGAACACGTCCGGTATTATATAATCGGTTTTATATAATAGGCGCTTCCGGTAGTTTGTAAAATCGGTATTTTACAAACACGTATCCGGTTTTATATCAGTTCGGCATTTTACAAAACTATATGGTAGTTTGGACTTTGGTATTTTACTAAAGCGTAACCGGTAGTTTGTATCGGTTTTATATAAGGGACGCGTCCGGTATTATATAATTGGTTTTATATAATAGGCGTAATCGGTATTTTACAAGATCGGCTTTTTGCAAACACGCATCCGGTATTTTGCAGCTTTCGGTATTTTGCAACTTCCGGTATTCTATGCAAGATTGGTTTTATTTAAACATGTCTCTGGTATTTTATGACATCGGTTTTATATCAAATTGGAGCGCGTCCGGTATTTTACCATTTTGGTGCTACATGAGAACGCTTCTGGTATTATCAGAAGACAACTTTACATGTCTCTAGTATTTATTTCCATATTTGTGCAAAGACTAATAAAGATCTTTTGACAGCAGCAGAACTATGTCAAAAGAACCAAAGATAAGTCAAAACCTCTAAGATATACGTTCCTCGAAAATCATAATCGCATTAATGAACATCTTAGATTATTATCATCAAAGTACAAACAAGATCAAATGAGATCTTCCCTAAGATACTTTTCTGGAATTCAACCAATCAAGATTAAGACATATGTCTTATGAAGCAGATATATTCGTTGAGAGGCAAATATGTCCGTTGACATCTGCCTACTTAAGAAGACCAAGGACAACCTGCTAATCATGATCCCTAATCAATTAGAACTTAAACTGACCTTTGAGACAATAAGCTTCACGAATTATCAATTGTTATTTATAACTCTCTTAAGACCTCAAAGTTTCACAAGCCTTCAAGTGTGTTAGAGTGTTAAAAGTGTATTACAATACTAGTTATTCTGTGTGAGTTGGTTAACATTGTAAGTTGATGAAATTTGTTTTTGTTCAACAGAGTGTATGTGCTAGGAGTTCGAAAACAGGTAGTAACTAAGTCTTGGTTGTTCAACTGGGTTTGTACAAGTTTTGTATTTAAACTAAAACTTCTAGTTAATATCCTTCTCAAGTTTGAGAAGAATGCGTGACGTAGGAGCTTTGTACTCCGAACATCCATAAATTCATTGTGTCTTGTGTTTCATTCTTCAATGCCTACTTTCTTGTTGCTTCAAGCCTAAACAAACACTTCCGCACTTGAACTCGGTTCAAGAGTTTGTGAAGGCTTTCGTAGAATAAAAACTATATATTAACTTCTAACAGAGTTAATATAGAACAAAGTGTGTGTAAGCGTTCAACGTAAGCAGACCCCGTCTTTATCGTTAATCCCGATTCTAATAGAAGGAATATCTACACATTGTCTTTCAATTGTACTAGTGGATGTTCCTCCTTCACCAGTTCAAATCTTGGGAACGCCAAAAGAAGTAATGTCGACTCCTCCACTCTCATAGTGCTAAAAAGGTGATAAAATTGTCTAAGGCATTCAAATCCCCCTTCTAAACCGATTTAACTAAGGATGTGAAAAGATTGAAAGCGAAGCATAAGGTTATTTTGTAGTTGATCTTTAAAGAAGAACATAAATCAAAGTAATGTTTTATGTTCACACTTCTTTATATGAAAAAAATGAATAGTCTACCTCAGCCTAACCTGAAGTATATTTTGTTATTGCGTTTTACAGTGAAATATTATTCAAGTGTGCGAAGGTGAATTTGACTCTCTATGACTTCCTCAACTCAAGAATATTAAATGGGTCGACAGTACAATAGTGGATGTTTGGGAGATTTTGTTGACCCTGAAGTGTAGACAACATACAAGGCCCAAAAATAGTAAGATTACTTCATTACCTAGTCTTGTGTAAACTAACACTATATTGTTTATATATTTTGTATTAATTTTTAACACACTCTTTGTTGTAAACATACAACAATTACTCGAGATTGTGGAAGTATTCGAGTCCTCGATGATTGAAGAAATGAGGAAATTCGAAATTTCTAAGAAGGACATGGACAATGCGGACCTAATATAAATCTCATATAAAACAATGCAATACTTCATATAAAATGATTCCTTACTTTGTTTTTGCATATTTTTTCCCTATAGGTTACAACGAACATTTCTACCTAATATGCTACAACAATACCGAAGGGAAAATACAAGTAATTGATGATAGAAAATTGGATGTACCTTTTGAGAATAAATATCGGTTGGTACTAGATTTGCTAATACTTTAATTTTATCTTTTTTTATCATTTGAGAATAAATAAATGTTACTTGCCATCAATTCTTTTTCATCATTGTAAATAAAAGGACAATTTTCTATCATTTTTGAAGAGCATAAACTACTATGATGTTGTTGATATGGTCTCCCAATTCAAAATAAATCTCTTGAAAATGAAATGGAAGGATAACAAAAATTATACTTATTCTCGTGTTTATTGCATGATCCATTAGACAAAATTACATGGTGTCTATCCTAGACTCAAACAAAAACAATTTCATGTAAAAGATGAATACAAGTTGCTAGGAGATATTAAAATCTTCTATAAATGTATAATTGATGCCTATGATAATTTAAAACAAATCATGTATATGACATTTTGTTTAATATGGAGGTCTTTTATATGAAGGTGTTTATATTTGCTATTTATATTTTAGTGATCTTTATTAGGATTTGTAACTCACAAATTCGACCTGCTTGAAACGATCTGTAAAAAATTTAAGAAAGAATAACACAAGCAGACACAAATTTATAATGGTTCACTCAAATTAAGCTACATCCACTTTAGTCGCCACCAGATTTCACTATGAAGAAAAAAAGGAATACATAGTTTTTGCCTCACACTTTTTCTCTCTATAATTATGTATTCTTCACGTAAACCCTTAATAATCACATATTTATAAGGTAAACATTCAGATAATAAAACATAAATAACTTTTGGTCAGACCCAAACTCAAAACCAAATACAAACTCATTAAACTCTAATTAATAATTGTAGAGTTTATTATAAGTGTAGGCTCCATAACTCAACAATCTCTCACTTAGAAACTAATTTCATCATCTCTCGACCGGTAGAGACTTTCCATCTGATGTCTTAACAAAGAAGACCAACTGAAGTTGCACACAACTTCAGTTTCTCATTTGTCATAGCTTTCGTCAGTATATCAGCTGGATTCTCACTCCCGTGAATCTTCTCAAGAGCTAATACTCCATCTTCTAAAGTTGACCGGATGAAATGATAACGAACCTATATATGCTTTGTTCTTCCATGATAAACTAGATTTTTTGCCAAATGAATGACACTCTGACTATTGCATCACAACACACTTCCCTCGTAATCTTGACCCAATTCTCGCAAAAGGGTTGTAACCACATCATCTTCTTAGTAGCATCTATCACAGCAACATACTTTGCCTTATAACTGGAAAGAGAAACAAACTTCTGCAATTTTGAAACCCAACTGATTGCAGTACCTCCTAGAGTATAATTGTACCATGTTGTGCTCTTCCTACTAACAACATCATTGCGAGCAACAACATATCCTTCCAAACCCATATTAGACTCTCGAAAATACAAAGCGAAACCCGTACTTCCTTTTAAGTATTGTAGTATCCACTTTACTATTTCCCAATATTGTCTACTCGGGTTATTCATGAATCTAATAACAACTTCCACTACATTTGCTATGTCTTGTCTTGTGTAAACCATCGTATATATAATACAACCAATGGCAGAGGCATACAAAACAATAACCATGTAATTTTTCTCCTCCTATGTTGAAGGCGACTGATCTTTAGATAGTCTGAAGTGACTAGCTAAGAGGGTAGTAGCTGGTTTTGTATCATACAAGTTGAACATGCTAAGAATTTTCTTCACATATTCTTTTTGTGAAAGCTTGAGAACTTCTTCATCCTTGAAAATTCTCATCCTAAAGATTTGTTTTGCAGCACCCAAATCCTTCATTGCAAACTTTTTAGACAACTCTTTCTTGAGACAAGCTTGCTCCAACAATCAACATGTCATCAACGTAGAGGAGCAGAATAATGTACGATTTATCAAACCTCTTGATATAGCATCAATGATCAGCTTCACACCTCAAAAAATTATTACTTTTCATGAAGCTATTGAACTTCTTGTAACATTGCCTTGGAGCCTGTTTCAAACTATACAGACTTTTCTAAAGTTTACACACAAGTTCATCTTTTCATTTGATTTCAAATCTTTCTAGTTATCGCATGTAAATATCTTCATCTAAATCACCATAAAGAAAATAAATTTTTACATTCATTTGTTAAAGATGAAGTCCTTTCACAACCAAACTCAAAATAGTTTTGATTGTCATCAATTTAACTAATGGAGAGAAGATCTCATTGTAGTCAATACCTTATTTCTGTTTAAATCCTTTCACAACCACTCTTGTCTTATACCTCATGGTTTTATCATGTTCTTCTTTAATCTTGAAGATCCATTTGTTGTGAAGTGTTTTCTTTCCCTTTGGTAACTTAGTGAGCTCCCGAGTCTGATTCAACGTCAAAGAGTTCATCTCATCTTTCATCGCAAACTCCCACTTAACCGATTCATCAGATTGTATTGCTTCCTCATAACACTCATGTTCACCTTTATCTGTCAACGAGATATATTTTAGAAATGGAGACCACCTATCGACTGGTTTCGATCCCTTGATGATCTTCTCAACTGTATAACCGGTGTTTGATGATTTGTCTCTAAGGCCACTTGCTTAACGATTTCATCTTCAACAACACACTGGTCTTCTTCGACAATCAGTATATATTAAGTTGAAAATTCCCTCAAATCGATTGTACATGTTTCTTCCAACTTGGAATCACTATCTGATATCTTTCCAACACAATCTTTGTAGAGAACATGTTCATTGAAGATAATATTTCTGTTACGAATGATATTCCAATTTTAATTATCCCAGAAACGATAACCAAACTCGATATCACCATAACCAATAAAAAAACATTTATTAGACTTTGGATCAATCTTGCTCCTATCACATTCATTAATATGAATATATGATAAACAACTAAACACTTTCAAATAAGAAATGTTTACTTTTTTTATTACTCTAGACTTCTTTAGGAATTCTAAATTTAAGAGGAATAGAGAGTCCCCTATTTATCAAGTAGGCAGTAGTATTGATAGCTTATGTCTAGAAAGTTTTAGGCAGTCCTGCATATAATCTCATACTTCTAGCACATTAGTTCAATGTTTGATTCATCCGTTCAGCTACTCCATTCTCTTGAGGCGTTTGGGGAACAATCTTCACCATACTTATCTCATTTACATCACAATATTCTTTAAAATTTGAACTAATGTACTTGTCTCTATTGTCGGATCTCAAGCATTTAACCTTCTGATTTGTTTCATTTTCAACTAAAGCCTTCCATTTTTTGAAAAACACAAATACATCAGATTTGTTCTTCATAAAATATATCCATATCTTTCTCGTTGAGTCATCTATAAACGTCACGTAATAGTGTGATTTGCCAATAGAAGAAACATGTGCAGGTCCCCACACATTAGTGTGTACCAACTCTAGTATTTCTTTCCTGAGCTCATTCCTAATCTTTAAGAAACTCACCAGTTTCTATTTTCCAAGAATGCAGTTTTCACATAACTGATGTTCAACAGATTTCAGTTCTAGAATCTGTCCATTCTTCAAAAGATTTTTCATCTTTTTTTTCACTCATATGGCCCAACATGCAATGCCAAAGCTCAATGTTCTTCGAGTCATCAACTGTAGCAACTGTTTCTCTACAAGTTGAAGTCGTGTATAACGTTCCAATTTTTTGACCTCGAGTAATAGCTATTGCTCATATAGTCACCTTCCACACACCATTTCTACAACTGAAATTGTGACATTCTTAATTAAGTTGTGTAACAGAAATCATATTGCGCATTAAACCTAGAATGTGTCTCACCTTATTAATCTTCCAAACAAAACTATTTGCCATCTTCAATTTGATGTCCCCCATGCCAACAATATTTAGTGGCTCACCATCTACGAGATAAACTTTCCCATAGTTTTCAGCCACATAATTCTCCATTAATTCTTTGTGGGCAGTGGTGTGGAAAGACGCCCCCGAGTCTAAAATCCATTAATCTATCGGACTATCAACAAACATAAGTAACGCATCAGTGACAGTTTCTATAACAACATTGGTTGCATCATTTTAATCATCACTATTTCTCTTTGGTGATTTGTAGTCCCTCTTCAAATAACCATATTTACCACAATTCCAGCAATCAAATGTGTGCTTAGACTTGGACTAACTCCTCCTGCTCCTCGACATAGATTTGCTCTTACTTCGATTGAAATTTCTATCATTACCATTGCTTGTCTTTTCCACATTCAATTCTAATTGGTCAATAAAAATATTTTTTAATGCTTTTATTTTTCTTAGTT
The DNA here is from genome assembly GCF_907164915.1 of Impatiens glandulifera. NCBI lineage: Eukaryota > Viridiplantae > Streptophyta > Magnoliopsida > Ericales > Balsaminaceae > Impatiens > Impatiens glandulifera. The sequence goes on along the minus strand of NC_061862.1, from coordinate 22,451,314 downwards.
TAGTTAATTTCTCATGAAAGTAAAAAATAGGTAAAATAGTCTTGTGTTGATTGTCCTCTATATGGAAATCAGAACCTTTGAATGTTTTACCAGAATCAATTTTATGAATATTTTCAGTAAGAATACGATCTCTAACTTCAACAAATTTCAATTTAACATTTCTAACTGAATTACTAACTACTGCCCTCATAGGTTCCCAACTATTTGATAGAGATTCTAACAAAATCAGGGCACTAACTTCGTCCCTAAAATCAATCTCAATAGATAGCAATTGATTCACAATTGTATTGAATTCATTCAAATGAGTAGTGATAGAAGTATCATCAATCTTCTTAAGTAAAAGAGTCTTTTCATTAAGTGTACCTTATTGTTAGCCGATTGTTTCTCATACATATCAGAAAGAGCTTTCATCATACCCATAGTGGTCTTCTCCCTTGCTACATTGTGAGCAACCGTCTTGGCTAGCGTCAATCGGACAACTCCCAAAACTTGTCTATCAAGGAGTTTTCATTCAGCTTCATCCATCTTCTCTGTTTTCTCACTCAAAGGAACATGAAGCTTCTTTCCATAGAGATAATCTTCAATCTGCATCCTCTAGAAGGCATAATCTGTCCTATCTAATCTTTCAATCCCAGGTCCTATATTGTTCTTGCTTGCCATCATTACTAATGCTTAGATCTATCCTAGTTTCTCTGATACCAGTTGTTAGGATTTGTATCTCCCAAATCTGACCTACTTGAAATGATCGGTAAAAAATCTCAAGAAAGAAGAACACAAGAAGACACAGATTTGAGACAACGGATTAAGTATGTAGCTCGCAAACACACTTAACCATTTAACTAGGCGCAGAACTTGACGCCTGACGGGTTCGAACCCAAGAACTTAGGGTAAGTATCCACCTCACTGAAGAATCATTTCGATTCATTCTTCGTTGTCTCCATTTGCAGGTATCTCTCTCTCCTTACAAGCTTAACATTTTCGCTATCCATTTTGGTCTATGTTTAATTCATGCATTTTTCACTTTAATTTGTAATACTAAGATTTTCTTACACCCTAGTGCAAATTATGTCTTAAATTAGAGACTTCTATCTGTTTAGAAGTCCAATACGTTAACATATTTCCAATCGGGGATAACCCTTTTATGTTATACAACATTTTCCCTCAAATTTAGGTCAGAGTAAAACATGACGACTGCGCCTACTCAATTGGTAATTTATCCTTCCATATGAGGTCCCTAATCTCTAAGTTATAATATTCTTTACCTACCCTTAAGTTGTAGCCTCCAGGTCCACTCATCCTCAATTGTACGTGCTAATAATGAGTTTAAACTTTGGTAAATTATCATTCCCTATGGGTCTCTACTTTCAGTCCTTCACCTTTGAGTGATATGAAAATTAGTTTAATGCATTAGAGTAAAATCAAAAGAAAAAGCAACTTCATATTGGTATCCATTTTAATGTTTTCTTAATATGTGCTCTCATTTTGCTTAGACTCATTCAATTGACACTTGATTGTGTTATACTATGATTGTATCAAATACTAGGTTTGGATTGGAAGGATAAGGTCCACTCCGACTTGATAGTAACTTATTATAATCAATTTGATCTAAATTTATAAGAACATAAGCTTGAAGGTGGTAAAGAGATTTATATTCATTCCATTTTACATGTTCTACTTTCATTTTCATTACTTGGGTGCATTAGTAATTATAGAGATTTTTCTTTTATATTTAAGATGCATCTATATTTGACATAAACACTTTGTTTGAGTGTAGGATTGAAGCTAATATGGAGAATAACTCAAATGTGTCATTGAATGAGAGTGATGTGCAATGTTTGGGTGGTTCGTCAACAACAAATAAAGTTGAAACTCCACATCTTGGGATGCTCTTCTCATCCGAAAATGAACTTCGTTATCTTTACAAATCCTATGCTCAAGGTGTTGGTTTTGGAATTTGCAAACAGAGTTCAAAAAAAGAAGATGATGGCCAACCGAGGTATTTTGCTTTGGATGCTCTAAACAACGTAAGTCTGTTAATAAAGGAAAAAATTCTTTTTATCATAAACCTTCTAGTATAACAGATTGTGTTGGGTCAAATTATTTTGACTAAAATAAACTAGTTAATAAGTTTATTTAATGCTGACATTACTTTGATGATCTATGTTAAACTTAGTTGTGAATAAAGTTGAGTGGTCTATTTGTTTTGTGCAGAAGCAAATTTGAAAGACAGTGCTAACTTAGACGTAGTCTAAAGCAGGTTGTCTTAGACGTCAAACGTAGTTAGACGAGGGCTAACTCCTTTAGACGGAGTCTAAAGGAAAAAGTAGTTAGACGAAGTCTAACTCCTTCAGACGTGGTCTGAAGGGATACGTAGTTAGACGAGATCTAACTCCTTTAGACGCGGTCTAAAGGGAAGCGTAGTTAGACGAGGTTTAACTCCTTCAGACGCGGTCTGAAGAAAAGCGTAGTTAGACGATGTCTAACTCCTTCAGACGCGGTCTGAAGGGAAGCATAGTTAGACGATGTCTAACTCCTTAAGACGCGGTCTGAAGGGATACGTAGTTAGACGAGGTTTAACTCCTTCAGACGTTGTTTGAAGAGATACATAGTCAAATGGCGTCTAACTCCTTCAGACGCAGTCTGAAGGGAAACGTAGTTAGATGAATTTTAACTCCTTCAGACGCGGTCTAAAGAAAAACGTATGATGTCTTCCTTTAACAGCTGTCTAAAGGATGCATCCGTCTACCCACAATCAATTAGCTGTCTGCTTTACTTCCTTCTGCTATACTTCTTTCAGCAGTCTCACATGCCAGCTAATTTTATCAATGAGTGAACTCCACGTACGCGAATATCCTTCAACCGTATTTCTAGTACAAGACAAAATCAGAGGATATTTGGCGCAGTACTCGTTCAGTACAGCCATGATCCAAACATTCGGAGTCTGTTGTACTCTCGTACTATATGCGACCTTCCAATGGACACATGCCACGTGTCCTAAAAGAATATTCGATCGTTGGTGTATCTCAACTATATATGAAAGCCAAAGGACAACGGTCGAACTGTCTCACACATTCTATTCAAGAAAGTTTCTGAAATCAAACATCTCACTTACTATCTAGTTGTGAATACATTGTAATTACATATTGTCTTTTCTATGAGAAACTTCAGTGATGTAAGTTGAACAGGTTGTTTTGTTCAATAAAGAGTTAGCTAGATTAGTGAGTTGTATTCGATTCAAAGTATTTAGTGGATATTCTTATGGTTGTGGAAGAATGGGTGACGTAGGAGTTTTATCTCCGAACATCCATAAAACTCATTGTGTTCTTTATTTCTACCATTTACATCCAATTGTCTTAAGCTTCAAATCCGACGAACACTTCCGCACTTGAATCTATTTCAAGAGTTTGGAGGATTTACGAAGAATGGAAACAGATACTAATCCCTTATAGGATTATTATCAAAGAGTTTATCGTAAGATGTTCACAATAGTCAAACTTTAGTCTTTATTGGTAACATCAATCCTAACAAGTGGTATCAGAGCCTCGTTTTTTATTCTCAAGCACCAACAAGAATCTGAATCATGTTTATGGTCGCTACAACCAATGTTCTCATGTTCTCGAAAGAAAACTATGTCGTGTGGAAGAAGATAGTCCATGCTCATTTATCTGTCATTGATGATGACATGTGGCTTGTCATCATAGAAGGTCCGATAAAGATTGAGAAAGACATATCTAAGTGGACCAGTGAAGACAAGAGGAAGAACAACCTCGACGACCTAACCATGGATATTCTGTACAAAACTCTGGATGACAACATGTTAACTACATCATATCATGCAAATCTGCCAAGGAGATATGGGAGAAGTTGACTCAACTATGTGAAGGCAATGAACAGACCAAAGAGAAAAAACTTATGGTTACCACACAGAAGTTTGATAACATCAAGATGCGTCCTAGAGAGACGATGACTGAATTTGATGGAAGGTTCAGCAAGATTATCACCACTCTTTCTACTCTGGGCAAGACTTACAGTAACAAAGAGGTTGCAATCAAAGTCATGCGTACTCTGCCTAGGGAGTGGGATATCAAGACGATGGCAATGAGAGAGTCTAAAGACATTAACAAGATGGAGCTCTTCAATTTGATAGCCGATTTGAAGGCCTATGTGTTACGCCCTAAAATCCTACTTTCATGCACCTATTTCAATGTGATTTCAATCATAAATGCGGAAGCGCTAGGGTGCCAATTTGACATGATCATTGAAAAGGGTGATATAAAAGTCAGTCCTACGATCTCGGTCCTTCCTTCCACATGCATCTCCTGCACAATGCTCGACTCCAAATCTTCCTTCACCGATCATAAAAACTGTGGCTGGATCTACCTACACCACACAAGCATAGGGAGTCGATAGACCTAGTAAACATTTAAAAGAAGACATTTTACTGAATTGCATCTATGAGGGTTTTTAAGGGAATATCATCATGTACATTTACATTTGAGCCATATTGGGACCCTTAGCCTAGAGAGCTGATCCTCTAGGGATGGCATCTATCCATCAAATCCTCAGCCATATTTGGAATTAGACTACCAGAGCTCATGCCGGTAGCCATCCTCCCCTATATCCATAAATTCCATTGAATTCATAACCCTTCATAAAATCATCATTCTTTAAAAATCATGGACATGCACTGAAAACATATTTTGAAAACCTTTTGCATCGTTTATATAAAATACATGAATAAATAGCATTGTGTGGGTTTATAAAACGCATAGAAAAGTACTTGCATGATAATCCCTCATCTGTAGGATCATCGGTCGGACCACTCGGTCCTGGGTTTCATCATCCACGGTCCTAGATCTCTGTCAAGACCATAGATTTCTCGGTATGGAAAAGTGTGATTTTTGGACGTTACATTATGAGTTTAAGATAAATTCTAGAAATGAATAAGAGCTCTCCACATCTGCCATTACAACTAATGCGTTGGTGACCGCTGAGGAGTCATCTGCTGCCACTAATGTGAAGACTGCTATAGAGTAAATCAGCAGCGACGCCATGACTCTTCTCGTGAAGAAATTCGGAAAATTCATAAAGAAGAGAAATTCTAACTCAAGTTCTTCAAATAACAATAATAATGATAAGAATAACTATAAAGCTAACTTGAAGTGTTTTAATTGTGATAAACTATGACAATTCAAGTCAGAAGGCAGGAAGCCAAAGCGTGATGATAAGAAGAATGACAAGAAAGAATCAAAAGCTCTTGTGACGGCTGACAGCAAAACCAAGAGGGACCAAAGCGATTCAGATGACTCATCATCCAACGATAGTGATGATGAAGAGGTCACTTGCTTCATGGCAAAAGAAGAAGTTAAATTTGAGGTATTTGACTTCTCCTTTGAAAAATTTACAAGAGATGAACTAACTTCTGCACTCAATGACATGGCCAGTGAGTACAAGAAGTTATCAGACTCTTGTAATAAAATGAGATAGAAATATTAATCTAATAAACCTTTTTCATCTCAAACTTCTGAACCAAAAGTTTTTGAAAACAACATGGTCAAGCTCTCATCTGAGATTGAGAAGCTCAAAGAAAAGGTTCAAACATTGTTTTCTGAAAACCAACGGTTGACATATGTGGTCAGTTCATGGACAAGGTCTGGAGATGCAGTTAGACAAAAAATAAAAAGACGCGGTCTAAAGAAGAACGTTTGATGCCTTACTTTAGTAGCTGTCTAAAGGAAGCATCCGTCTACCCACAATAAATTAGCTGCCTTCTCCACTTCTTTCAGCAGTCTGACAAGTCAGCTAATTCCATCAATGAGTGAACTCCACGTACGCAAATATCCCTCAACCGTAGTTCCAGTACAAGACAAAATTAGAGGATATTCGGTGTACTACTCGTTCAGTACGGCCACAATCCAAACATTTAGAGCCTGTTGTACTCTCGTACTATAGGCGGTCTTCCAACGGACACATACCACGTGTCCTCAAAGAATATTCGACCATTGGTGTATCTCAACTATATATGGAAGCCAAAGGACAATAGTCGAACTGTCTCACACATTCGATTCAAGAAAGTTTCTAAAATCAAACATCTCACTTACTATCTAGCTGTGAATACATTGTAATTACATATTGTCTTTTCTGTGAGAAACTTCAGTGCTGTAAGTAGAACAAAGGTTATTTTATTCAATAGAGAGTTAGCTAGATCAGTGAGTTGTATTCGATTCAAAGTATTTAGTGGGTATACTTCTGGTTGTGGAAGAAGGAGTGACGTAGGAGTTTTATCTCCGAATATCTATAAAACTCCGTGTGTTCTTTATTTCTACCATTTACATTCAATTGTCTAAAGCTTCAAATCCGACGAACATTTTCGCACTTGAATCTGTTTCAAGAGTTTGGAGGATTTGCAAAGAATAGAAACAAATATTAATCCCTCACAAGATTTTTATCGAAAAATTTATCGTAAGTTGTTCACAATAGTCAGACCCTAGTCTCTATTGGTAACACCGATCCTAACAGATTGTAAAGCAAAATTAATATCATGGTTAAGAATGATGGTTTATTTGAAATTACAAGTATGCAACTTGAACACAATCATCCATTAATTCCAAGGAAGTCAAGACACTTTAAGTGTAATAAAGTTTTAGATTCCGAAACGAAAAGAAAATTAGAGTTGAATGATCAAGCGGGAATTACATTGAGTAAGAGTTTTAAATCATTTGTTGTTGAAGCTGGTGGTTTTGAAAATTTGTCATTTGATGAGAGAAAATATCAAAATTATGTGGTTGAAGCACGTCAATTGAGACTTGGGAATGGTGATGGAGAAGCCTTGAATAATTATTTTTCTCGCATGCAAAATAGAAATTCAAATTTCTCTTACATGATTGATGCAGATGATGATAGTCGAATAAGAAATATATTTTGGGCTGATGCAAGATGTAAGGCTACGTATGAGTATTTTTCAGATGTTATTACGTTTGATACTACTTATTTAACTAATGCATATGACATGTCTTTTGTACCATTTGTTGGAACAAATCATCATGGTGAATATGTGTTGCTTGGGTGTGGTTTAATTTCGAAAGAAGATTCACAAACTTTTATTTGGTTATTTAAATCATGGTTGACATGCATGGGAGGTCGAGATCCACAAGGTATTATTACTGATCAATGTAAAGTCATGCAAATTATCATTCTTGAAATATTTCTGAACACTCATCATCGTTTATGTCTTTGGCACATCATGAAAAAAAATTCATTCAAGTTTAGTAGTCATGTCAAATACAAGTTGATAAAGAAAAATTTGAAGAATGTTGTGTACAATTCATTGACTTCAGACGAATGTGAGATTAACTGGAATAAATTCATTGAAGAATTCAATTTGGGGGGAAATGATTGGTTGAATTCTTTATATGAAATCCGTCATAAGTGGTTGCCAGCTTTTGTGAAAGATAAATTTTGGGATGGGATGTCAACGAGTTAAAAAAGTGAGAGTATGAATGCATTTTTTGATGGATATGTTCATTCAAAAACAACGTTAAAACAGTTTGTTGAACAATATGCCAGTGCCATGAAAAGCAAGATTAAAAAGGAAAAAGCTTCTGATTTTATGTTTTTCAATTCTTGATTTCCGGTCATTAGTGCTTATTCAATTGAGAAACAATTTCAAAATTTCTACACCAATAAAATATTCATGATGGTTCAAAATTAAATTAGAGCTTTGATGTATTGTAACACTATTGTGTTTGAAGCGTGATGACAAGAAGTGTTCACTATTGTGTTTGAAGTGGTGGAAACTATGTTTGGGAAATGAGGCACAAATGGAAAGGAAATTCCATTTTTGGTGCACTATAATGAGTCACAGTGTGAGATGAAGTGTTTGTGTGATTAATTGGAATAAACTGAATTCGAATATCCGACCGAATTCTACATAAACTTCATTATAAACTTCCAATTAAAAGTAATAGGGTGTATATTAATTATCTCTATTTTATCCAAAAACACAAACAAAATAGTGTTTAGTTGCCTTTGTTAATCTTAATTTGATCCTTTCTAGAATATTCAAAATAACAAAATGGAATATTTAAAATTGATTAAAAAAAAAAGTACCCTCTTGATATATTGAGCAAATAAACCTAATAACAGTGACTTCTGTAACAAAAAAAAAGTTCAACACATGGAATTACAAGCATGCATAGTTGCTATTTCTATCTAATGGCTTGTTTCAGTTTATAAGAACAACAGGACAATCAGGAAAATGCTTGACAGATGCTCCCTCTCAGCTATATATGCTGGCAGTGTTATCATTTATCAGCTCTAGGAATAATGAATCTCTCCACTAGTGCATCTAAATACTCAACTTGTTTTAGATGCGGGCGCATAGATTCCAAAAGAATCAAAAGTGTCGTATATAATTTAATATATATATATATATATATATATATATATATATATAAATAAATAATTAACATTAAGAGTGTCAAGACACGACATGATACGTATGAAAATAGGCATCGGCACGATAACCAACTCTAGTCGGAATAACATGAAACACAAATTTAAACACGAGTTAGCACGACAGGAATAAACTCGTGGATACGAATAACACAACACAAAAGAGTCCGTGAATCATAATATTTTGAATGAGACAAGACACGATACAACACGCATAAGATTGAAACATATAAACTTCAAATATTTATATTTATAGTTGTATTGGATTTATACTGAAACTTACGGCCAGCAATAGGTATTATTTATGACCACTAAGACTAGTTAACATCTATGTTAAAAAACGAGCATGCTCAATATATGTATGTTTACTAATAGAGATGATGCAGCTTTTTATTGCAATCAAAAGTCATCCATCATTTTCAAAATTAACTATAATATAGGAGTTTAAACCACCCAAACTTTAATCAACCCAGGTTTTAGAAGTAGAAGTTCGAGTTAAAAAAGAAAGAGAAAAATTAGAGAGATGGAGAGAATTCGTAAATAAACGAAATCATGTCTAAGAAACGGAAAAAACACGATTTTAGTTTGTAACGACACGATACGATAATATCTCACTCGGGTCGTGAGTTGGACACGACAAACACGAGTCGACACGATCATAACACGATTATGATTTTATACAATCGTAACACGGTCACAAGTCAATACGGACACAACACGAACACAATTACACACACGAAACTACCTAAACACAATTACTCACATTAACTAAACTACATAACTTTATATTAACCTTTTTATCTAAATCTATTTATATTCTCATTCAACTAATAAATTATTTAATTTTATAAATGTAATATATAATTAAAACTAAACATATTAAATTAAAATACTAAAATAAAATATTAATTTAAATAATATAAATTAAAATATAATATAATAAAATAAATAAATTATATAACACATTTCTTCTAATAATTCTCTCCAATATTATTTTTATTAATTTTATTTTTACTAAATAAAACCAAATTTTACATTGTTGGACAGGGGTTATTTACAAGGTTGATAGTGACCGAAACCTTTACTGTATGCTAGAAAAACCAAATTCTCCAAGATTATTTAGGGAGTTGATAGTGACACTCTATCCGGTTTCAATTGCAAAAACTTTAATTAAAAAAATGAGATTGGAGATTTAATGAAATGTTTTTTATTGTTTTTTTTATGTTTAAGTTCTAACAATTATTGGAAACCTTTATTCCATGTTAGATAAAATTAAATTATACGTTATTGGAGTGAGATTATTTGGGGTTGATGCGGAATTTTGTTTACAATGACATATTATTAGAAACTTTTATTATAGATAAAACCAAAACCAAATTCTACATTGTTGGACGGGGTTATTTACAAAATTGACAGTGACACTTTAAGTTCCAACCATTATTGAAAATCCTTATTGTAGGCTATATAAACCAAATTATATGTTACTGGAGCGAGATTACTTATGGAGTTGATAGTGACACTCTACCCAGTTTCAACTCTACCCAGTTTCAATTCTACCCAGTTTCAATTGCAAGACTCTCCTTAAAAGAATGAGATTAGTAATAATGAAATGCTCTAAGAACTGATGGCTAACAATTTCTTTTTATTGTTTTTTTATGTTTAAGTTCCAACCATTATTGGAAACCTTTATTGCACGCTAGATAAAACTAAATTCTATGTTATTGGAGCGGGGTTATTTGGGGGTTGATGGCACTCTACCGAGTTTCGTTAATAATGACATATTTCTTTACATAGTAACTTAAGCAACCATGGTTGTTAATGATACCAGAACATTGACGACTAAAGAAGTCAACATCTAGACGATGTTGGCAGCTAAAGTACATCTCGAAACGAAAAAATTGCGATTTCTGGATGGAGCGATACATGTTGTGCCGCAACGACTATAATTATTTTAAATCTATTCAATAACATTTGTTTTATTATAATGCTACATCAGTTTTTATTATTTCTAAATTAGTACTGCAGTTTTGTTCTTGATTTAATTGTTAAAAAATTATTTCAAAATTATGTTAGATTAGCTATTTAGGATTATGTGAAGTAAATTACATTATATAGAGATAATTCAATTATGTGTTAAAGATTATTTTGTCTACTAAATGTTTTTTTATCACCTAACTTATTTGATAATTAATTACTATTAAGTTAAGTTTAAAGAATGTTAGAAGAATAGTAAAAAAATTCACATATAAATTAAATAATACATATTAATCACAAAGCTTAACAAAACTTTAACAATGGAATATGATGAGTTACCGATCCTATCTTTTTATCTTAAGATTTATAGTTATAATAATCATATTTTAAGTATATATTTAATAAATTTTATGATCGATAAAAATAAAAATAAAAAATGTGTGGGACAATCCAAGATGACTAGCTAGTCCTCGTAAGCTAATATTGTAAAACAAAGAAGATCCATTATCACCAACATTTTATTGGGCCCTATGATTGGGCCTTATGGCTTACATCTCGGGCAATTATTGGTTCAGTCATCGTTAGCCCATTGTCCAATGATTTGCGGGATCAATTTCCTACTCTCTTGTGTTCTTTAATTATATTCTTTTTAACCGAAAACTTATCCTAAGCCATCTTAATCTTAATATTTTAAAAATTAGCATGTGCATTTACACGAGTAATGATGTAAAATTGAAAAAAAAAATAAGGTTAAATGTGATAATATTTTTAATTTATTTTCACATATATATCCAAATAAACCACAGATCTCGATCTGACAATCCGAACACATTAAAAATTAAGCATCATTATATATATATAGATTAGTTAGTTAAAAAGTTGAACTTATATTGTTAAAACGGCTCGCGTTCATCAAATTTGGTGTTGAAATTGAAATATAAAGTCTTATTAGCCTAGTTGGTAAAGGGTTGTACTTGTGTTTTAAGTTTATAAACGGGTCAATTCACAATCCGACTCATATATTCATTTACTCTCACATATATATATATATTCAAATTAACCACAATTTTCGACCCGACAATCCGAACACTTTAAAAATTAAGTATATATATATACCTAATTAATATATTCTCAATTTTGTTTAATTCAAATGTTATTATTAAGATGTTATAATAGAATAATTTATCATCACTAGCCTACACTTCAATCCTAATAATTTCAATAAATTAAATGTTATTATTAAGATACAAATACAATAATTTATTATCACTACCCTACATCTCAAACCTAATAATTTAATAAAATTTATCTTTTTTATTATGAAGAATTAATTCCCACTTAATTAAATAATACAAAATAAAACATACAAAATCATTACAAGATGATCTTAATATTAAATTTTATGAACAATTTACAAGATTAAAAATTCTATAAAATCCAACAATCTTGCAATTTAAGAACTGTCATTTAAGGACGAACTCATTTGAGTTCCTAAATAATGTTAAAGTAGAAATCGAACGAACCAATAAAATGATATCAAAAAAATATTTACCAAATATTCTGAGCGAAAATTAAAATTGTTCTTAAAGATGATTAGTAAACAATGCTGAAAATGCATTGTTAATTGATATTGAATCATCTACATATGTGGCTAAAAAATTCGTACAAATAATGAGATATATACATGTAAGATGGTTTCCAAATGAAAAATCAAATCAAATAATTCATTAATTAAAAATATGATAAACAACTTTAAATCCAATAATTTCGTATATTTTATTGCTATAAAAGGACCGATAGTGACTCGAAAAACATCACTAATATAATAAAAGGGTATGAAAAATAAACGACTCACCGAATATTAATTAGAGTATTATTATTTGGATCACAAAAATCCTGAGTTTAATTCTGCTTAATAAAATGTTGTATAAATAAAATAAATTATCAATTCAAATAGGGAAAAGACGTAATTGTCCATATTAGACCAATTATCTGATAGTCCAAAAAGTAATGGTTTTTTAATTTTATATTTTTACTTTTTTTAGAGAGAGAAAAGAAATGTAAAAGTAGTTGTGGTGGAGATTGTTCAAGAATTGATTCAAGAACATATATAACCGATAACCTAACTAGTACAAAAAAAAAAATTATGTATTTAAATTTTAGTATACTTATTAAATGAAAAATAATAGACTTAAGATGTGTCAATTTCTACATTTAAATAAATAAATAAATTCATAATATTCACCTTGTTTCTTTGATTTTTTTTTTTAAAAATCCATATATATTAAAAATGATGAAAATCGTTTAAACATAACGACAAAAACATGACATAAATAAAAATAAATAAAATTAAAAACTAAAATTAAAAACTAAAAATTAAAACTAAAAAATAAAAAATGTTACTCAATAGGTTATCGAGTTTGTAAATCTCGAGAAGAACGATTAACTCCCGATGAATTATACCAGCTTTCCGAAATGAATCTAAAAAAACATCATAATAATAATATTATGAATAATATGCATCATACGACTACGATTAATGAAGGTTCGACGATTTCTCTCCAACTAGATAGTCCATCAAAAAATAATTGGGATGGTAACCCAATTATGTAGGTCTGTCATATTAGTCGCATCAATCCAAATTTTTCAACAATTACTCAAAGACTCGGGCATCACCCAATGAACCCTAGTGATATTCCATAAAAAACTCCAAATACTAGTCATCCCTCAACAATACAAAAAAATGTGAGTTGTTGATTCAACCTTCTTGTGACATATACTACAACAACGACTAACCATAATATAACATTTTTTCATGCACATATCATCCGTAAGATTTCCAACGTGAATAACGCTTCATCCAAAGAACGAGATCTTGAAAGAAATCTTTGACTCCCAAAGTTTCTCCCAATAAAAATTATATGAACTCACTTTAGCGAACAACTTGTAGCAATGCCCTAATAAAATTATTCATGTTTTGCCAACGCATAACGTTTTGTTCAGACAGTGACACTTGTTAGTGTCCTACCAAAAGTAAAACTCTATTATGGGACGAACTCTCCATAATATTTAATCTCCTTCTATATCTAATTCGATTAGCGAAACCACTATATCGATGATCAAACATGTTCTTAACGCTGGCATTTATACATACAATCACCTTGTTATTTCTCGTTATTTCTCAATAACCCAATTTAATTTAATAGAGTCATCAACTCTATTTAAAATTAAGACGTTTGTAATAAAAATCAAACATATTATTTTTAATCTCTTAAAACTACTTTAACCACTAGAATTACTATAGTGAATTAAATGTTATAAGAGTAACTTTATGAGACAAATCAAGATAAAGAAAAGACGACGTATCACCAAGAAAGCACAATAAATAACACAAGATTTACATGGAAATTCAAGACGGAAAAAACTATGGACAAAGGAGGAAAAATTTAAAGTAGAAGATTACAACTTAGGGAGAGAAGAATAATAGTAAATATTATGCGTGTTATGCTGTAATAAAACTCTAACTAAGACTATATATTTATAGTCACATAATTGCATAAAATAATTTCTTTAAATAACAAATACAGTCATCTTCTATTAAGACTGTAAATCCTTTATATTAATGCATATAAATGTCTTCATCTAAAACTCCATGTAGATTCACGGTCTTCATATCTAGTTGTTTAAGCTCCAAAATATGCATCGCCACGATGCCAAATAATACTTTAATCAAAATATGTTTCACAATCGGAGAAAACACGTCAGTAAAATCAATCTCCATAATTTGACTATAACATTCTTCATCGAGTCTTCGATGAGGTCTAATTTAAGATATAAACTTATCTGCAACAATATTATATTATGGTGCAAGCAGTGAAGTATCTGACAACTCAAGTATAGTTGACGGTAGTGTTGCAGGTTCAAATTTTTGATTTACTCGCAAACTCCACATGTATACTAGATTTTTGTTGAGTATTATTACCACTATAAGTGTTAGATTGTTGTTGAACTTTATCACAAAAAATATATAGAGGATGTAACATGTAACATGGGTGTTTTATCGAAAGTAACATCTCGACTAATTATTACCTTTCTAGTTTCTGAACACCATAGTTTGTACCCCTTTACACCAGATTTATAATCGATAAAATACACTTCATAGATCGAGCTTCCAATTTTCTTTGATCAACATGAACATACATCGAACAACCAAAACAAATTAGAATAACTAAAAGGAATACCATACCATACTTTTTCCGAAGTTTGTTTATTAATTACAGTTAATGGAGAACGATTGACGAGAAAGCATGCTAAAGTTGCAGCTTCAGCCCAAAATAAGGAGACCATTGACCATCTCTTTAGGGACTGCCATTTGCTTCATTGTTTTGAGGTAAATTCTCCACATCAATTAGTCTTCTTAGCTTCCCAAAGAATGGACTGATATCAAGGAAATAACAATCATCAAGACAAAGGATAATGACTTTAGTTCAAATGTCTTCAAATATTTTTTTGCAAACATTGTTGATCATATTTGGATAGAGAGGAACGCAAGAACATTTTCAAAAGTTCAAAATGATGTGAAGTTTGTTTAGAATGAAATTATCTTTGATGAAAACTCACTCATTTAAACGTGGAGGCGAATTCTCATTTGTGAAAAAATTGGTTGATTTGTCAAAAATTGAGCATTGCATATGAGAAAATCTTTCCTAGTTCTGATTTCAAGGCGCTCTAAACTTCGTTGTTTGTATCATTTACTTTTATTCTCATTCGGTTTGTTTTTTTACTTTCATCTTGTTGGTTCATTCATTTTTGATAAATACTTATTCGATCTGAATTATAAACTCTTGTAATTCTTTACATTTTCGGATCTTTTATATAATGGCATTATATTGTTTTCTTAATAAAAAAAAAACTATTATTAATGTGAAGAATTCTTAAATGGGTAATTGATGGGAATAGGAAAACCTTGAATTGAAATCAAACGGGCCCTTTATAGTTCCCTCCCCGTCCCGTGCCCGTGGGCGCATCTGACCTTGAAGGCTCAATCGGCTTTCAGAAACGTGACCTGTTGTAACTCGTAGGCGAAAAAGTCTATTCACTACGATCTTCTCAAGTTCTCCATCCAAGTTCATTAGAGATTCCTTTTACAAAGAGAAACTGTTCTAGATAAATAGATACATACATACATACATAGATAGATACAGACAGGTTCGAGAACAAGGGCGAGCTGTGTTGTTTTTAATTAGGTATATGTGCGGAAATTTTAGATCTAATCTAAAATACCTAATCATTGATATAAAAGCATAACTGATAGAATAAACATACAGCTTGAAATGGTATACCTTTGATGCGTGAATTTGACAGATCTGGTTGATTGGATCAGGATCAGAGCCCCACTTGTTGCTCCTCTATTTGGTCCACACGAGTTCCAATAGATCCGGTTACCGTCGATTGCTAGATCGTAGGATAACCAAAGGAAACAATCTGATTGCTTGCTTTCAGAATCAAGAGCACCCTTTGTTGTAAAGAACTTCTCTCCAGCTATAGAAAAAGGGGGATGGGGAAGTTTTTGTGTGTCTCATTGATTATCGAATAATCATCCTTTTAAATGCCCTTCTCACCTAGGAAAATTTATTTCCCTTTTAATTGTCATGTAAGAAACCTTCCACCTTCCTTTTTGATAAACCGTAACATATTTATGACAATAAAATATGTTATAATTTTATCTTTCATAAATATATCCTCAATATATATATTTATTTCTTTCTTGCTTAAACGTCTTTAACAATATCTAATATATTGTTTATTCACAAAGTTACTCTTTTATTTCAAAATAAAATGAATAATATATATTACTAATATCTAATATATTAGTAATATAATCATTCTCATTTCATCTATTGGTAAACCCTATATGTGTGACCTCGTAGGACCCAATTATAATAGTTGTAGGTATTACCCTATTAATCATAGTTGGCTTCTAGCAAAGCACTACGACTCCTAAAATAATTGGATTAAATTAATTTTCTTAATTGTCCTATTCACATTTAGTCATTGCACATTGAATTAAAGGACATAATTCCTTCAATCTCCCACTTGTCCTTAAACAAGTGTGCAATATAAGATACCTTGTCTCTTAGTGTCTTATTCGATGATATGATGACATCCATATCCTTTATCAAATATGTTTGTTGAACTCTGAGTTCGAACTGTAAATAAAACGGATGATTCAAATAATCCATCCGAGCATGGCCATGCATTTTCAGTTCTCACTCTTCAAGTGGCCGAGACACCATTCCCTTTTCAATGTATCGGAGTATACACGAAATAGGAGGACTATTCCAGTCTTGTATGACTATGGCTCCCACTCAACTTTTAGCAATCCTAACAATTGCCTTTATAACTCCCTTTTACGGAAAGCGTTTAACAATGTC
Organism: Impatiens glandulifera; assembly: GCF_907164915.1. NCBI lineage: Eukaryota > Viridiplantae > Streptophyta > Magnoliopsida > Ericales > Balsaminaceae > Impatiens > Impatiens glandulifera. The sequence goes on along the minus strand of NC_061862.1, from coordinate 22,434,452 downwards.
AAAGAAATACTAATTATCCAGTGAGACCATAACATACTCATGTCTGAGGAATCTACTAAATATGGTTTAATTTTAAAACTCTATAATATTGAAGAGTATTAAAGCAGGTCAGTCTTATATGTATCATCTATACACATATATGTATATGACTAGACATCTCTATGTCCCTATAGCTCATGAAACCTGACGCTATCAGTCAGCATACAATATAGTAACATATAAAATCATCTATGTCCATTTGATGATTTCGAACTATAGACTTTTAATAATTCAAAACTTCATTTCACTTAATGGGGTTTCATTCACCAGAACACTTAAGGTGATCCCATTTGTTAATAATGAATTATTTGGACATATTATTTAATATTTGTTAAGAACAATGTATAAATAAATATGAAATATCATATATCTCAAAATCATCAAGTCAAACTTAAACAAGTGTTTAATACTCATAAACAAAAAAAAAAATTTAAAGCCATTCTCCAATATGTTTGAGGCCCTTAGCCCTAGTGTGACTCTCATGCTTGGGCCGAGGCATAGGTTTGGTCAATGGATCAGCAATGTTGTCATTTGTATGCACTTTACACATCCTAATATCACCCATATTAATGATGTGTCGAATAAGGTGATACTTCCTCATAACATGTCTGGATTTTGAGCTCGAACTTGGTTCCTTAGCCTGGGCTATGGCACCATTGTTGTCACAATAGATATCAATAGGCATTGAAATGCTAGGAACAACACCGAGTTCATCCAAAAATTTCCTTATCCAAACAGCTTCTTTTGCTGCTTCACTAGCAGCAATATACTCAGCTTCTGTTGTAGAATCTGCTACTGTATCCTGTTTGGAGCTTCTCTAGCTCACAGCTCCTCCATTAAGGATGAAGACATAACCCGATTGTGACTCAAAGCCATCTCGGTCAGTCTGAAAACTTGCATCAGTATAGCCATATACGATTAATTTTTCATCTCCCCCATATATTAAGAAATCATCCTTGGTCCTTCTTAAGTACTTTAGGATATTCTTAGCTGCACTCCAATGTGCTTCTCCAGGACTTGATTGGTATCTGCTACACATGCTCAATGCATATGCAACATCTGGACGTGTACATACCATGGCATACATGATAGATCCTATGGCAGAGGCATAAGGGATCTTGCTCATTTTCTCAAGTTCATCAGATGTTTTAGGACACTGCGTCTTGCTGAGATATACACCATGTTGAAAGGGTAAAAATCCCTTTTTAGAATCTTGCATCTTGAATCTTTTAAGAATCTTATCAATATAAATTCCTTGACTCAGTCCAAGTAGCCTTTTAGATCTATCTCTATAGATCTTGATTCAAGAATGTACTCAGCATTTCCTAAGTCTTTCATTGAGAAGCATTTCATCAGCCATTCTTTGACGGACTCTAGCATCGGAATGTCATTCCCAATAAGTAGTATGTCATCCACATATAATACTAGGAAATTTATCTTACTCCCACTAAACCTTTTGTAAACACAAGGATCCTCTTCACATCTAATGAATTCAAACTCTTTGATCTTTTCATCAAATCGAAAGTTCCAACTCCTGGATGCTTGCTTAAGTCCATAAATTGACTTCTTGAGCTTACATACTTTCCCAGCATAATTCGGATCTACAAAACCTTCAGGTTGTGTCATGTACACATCCTCTTCCAAAAAACCATTTAGAAAGGCTGTTTTGACATCCATTTGCCATATCTCATAGTCATAATATGCAGCAATAGCTAGGATTATCCTAATGGATCTAATCATAACAACTGGTGAAAATGTCTCATCATAGTCTATACCATGAATTTGTCTATAACCTTTGGCAACTAATCTTGCCTTGTGAATAGATTTATTTCCATCTTTGTCATTTTTGAGTTTGAAGATCCATTTGCACCCTATGGGTTTGACCCCATTTGGCAAATCTATCAAGTCCCATACTTGATTTTCAAACATCGAATCCATTTCGGACCTCATGGCTTCAAGCCATTTATTGGAGTCTGGACCCATCATTGCTTGATTATAGGTGGAAGGCTCATTATGTTCTAACATAAGAACATCAAGGCTTGCATTTAAGATGAAATCATTATAACGTCTTGGCATAACCCTTGGCCTTTCCGATCTACGAGTGGGTTCAACTTGTTCAACGACTAAATCCGGAATATGATCCACAACAGTTTGTAGATCCTCTTGTTCAGGTTCTTGGATGATCTGAGTCCTTATCCCTTCATAAGTATTTATCTCATCATTGACATCATCCATGACATCATCCATGTCATCTTGTTGTTGAGTTTGTTGCTCATCATCATTTTGACATGATTCAAGATGAATATTTCTCCCACTTGACTTGTTGGAAAGAAACTCTCTTTCCAAAAAGACACTATCCCTTGCAACGAATATCTTTTGCTGTGTTGGATTGTAGAAATAATATCCAAAACTTCCTTTTGGATACCCTATAAAGAAACATTTATCTGACTTGGGGGCAAGTTTATCTGTCTGTAAACGTTTTACATAAGCTTCACATCCCCATATTTTCAGAAAAGACAACTTTGGAACTTTTCCAGTCCATATCTCATATGGAGTTTTGTCTATAGTTTTTGACGGAGTCCTATTTAGTGTCAGTACAGCGGTAGTAAGGGCATATCCCCAGAAGGAAATCGGAAGATTGACAAAACTCATCATTGATCGGACCATGTCTAACAAGGTCCTGTTTCTCCTTTCAGATACACCATTTAGCTGTGGTGTTCCTGGGGTTGACAATTGTGTTACTATACCACAATTTTTCAAATGATGATCAAAATCATGGGTCATGTATTCACCACCACGATCAGATCGAAGTGCTTTGATTTTCTTGCGACATTGAGTCTCTACTTCATATTGAAATTCTTTGAACTTTTCAAAGGATTCTGATTTATGTGACATAAGGTAAACATACCCATATCTACTCATGTCATCAGTAAATGTGATGAAGTACTTATAACCACCTTTAGCTTCTGTACTCATTGGCCCACATACATCAGTATGTATTATATTCAATAGTTCAGTAGCCCTTTCAAAATTTCTTTTGAAAGGTGACCTTGTCATTTTACCCATCAGACACGATTCACATGTTATAATGGATTCATAATCCATATCTTTTAAAATTCCATCTCTATGGAGCTTCTTCATGCGATTCATACTAATGTGACCTAATCGACAATGCCATAGATAGGTTTCACTCAAATTATTTGGTTTTTGTCTTTTGTTATTTATGTTATATAATTCTGATTTAAGATCTATTTCAAAAATCCCATTATTCATATGAGCAGTTGCATAGAAAATATTATTCTTAGAAACAGAAATACACCCATTCTTAAGGCTAAAATCAAAACCATCATAATGCAATGCACCAACCGAAACAAGGTTCTTGGTAATACACGGAACATGATAACAATTATTAAGTTCAAATGTTAAACCGGAAGGTAGAGACAGACAAAAAACTCCTACAGTAAGTGCAGCAACACTTGCTCCATTTGCAACGCGCAAGTCTATCTCCCCTTTCTTCACCCGCCTTCTATTTCTTAGTCCCTGCACATTTGAAATAATGTGAACACCACATGCTGTATCAAATACCCAAGTGGGACCATTATCTAATGTATGGAAATTGGTTGTCATTATATCAATAACATAAATACCTGAAGTGGAACTCACAGTTCCGTTCTTCTTATCTTCAAGATATTTGGGACAGTTTCTCTTCCAGTGACCCTTGGCCTTACAATAAAAACAATCATGTTCAGAAGCTACTCTTGCTTCTCATCACCCTTGGGTTTTGCAACTTGTTTACCTTTTCTTTGGTAATTGTTTTTATTCTTAGCCATTTTCTTAAAACCCTTCCCACTATTGACATTCAGAACTTCCTTCCTCTTGTCATCAGTGATATTGCCTTCTGCATTTTTAAGCAGGTTGTGGAGTTCATTTAGATCATGCTTTAGTCCATTCATATGGTATTGCATTCTAAAAGGTGCAAAACCATCGTGTAAGGATCTAAGAACGATATCCGTGGCCAACTCTTGGTCATAAGGGGTCCCCAAATCTTCCATCCTCTTGAACAGCCCAGTTAGACTAATCACATGAGGACTTACGGGTTTCCCTTTCACAAGTCTGCTATCAAGTATAGCCTTGTGAGTTTCATATCGTTCAATCCTTGCCTGATCCTGAAACAGAGTTTTCAGCTCAGTTGTGATGGTATAAGCATCGGAACTCAAAAACCTCTTCTGCAAATCAGGTTCCATTGCAGCAAGCATTAAGCAAGTGACAGGTAAAGCCTCAGTTTTCAATTGGGTTGCTGTTGCCTTCTCCTCGTCAGACGAGGTATCAGTCACTTTTGGAATAGGGGTAGTAAGAACGTCCTCACGTCCCTCGGACCTCAGAATTATCCTCAGATTCCTTTCCCAATCTAGGAAATTAGTCCCATTTAACTTTTTTTTCTCAATAATGGAGCGCAGGGAGAATTTCAAATTATCGTTTGCCATTATCTACAATATGTTATTTAAATACAACTTAATTAGTTTATGTATTGACAATGCAAACACTTGTGATAAACAATTTAACAGGAGTGAATGCGCATTTTATTCAAATTATTATAGTTCCTTTCTGAACAAAATGATTCCAAGATCCCATTTGATAAAAGTCTAACGTACTTTTGCACTGCCTTAGACCTTGTATATTCAGGGTAAGTAAACAATATTTACTAATCATAACTTCTTTATAATTCTTGGTTGATAATCTAAATCCAATTTAGAGTCATCCCTATACCTCAAGATCCAAGACTTGGTATTGGTCTCTTGTTGGGTACAACCATATCAATGTTTATGAATCCCTTATATAGATTCACCCTCAAGAGTATACAGTAGAGGAAAGACACAATCGCTTTTGCGAAACCCATCTAACCAAAATAATACCGTAAACTGCTTGGGTTATGATGTGGAAAGGTATTTTCCCAATTTCTTTAGGAACTAAAATCTTTCATTGGTTTTATTTTAAAAGTGAAAAAAAATAGTTATAAATAAAACCAAAACAATGTATATTAAAACATGTAATATTTTCTACGGATCACTATCCTTCAAGGTTCAACATGTAGTAACTTTCAAGAGTATTAATCTTGAACTTGCATTTTCTTTTCTTAACTTTTGAGAAAAAGTAAATAATATAAATCATATTTATATATTTTAATTCTAAACAAAACTTATTATATTTCATAACAAGATCAATTAACTGTATATTACGAATAATATCATCATATTATAATTAATCATTAACTTGTTAGATTATTATTCAGATTGCATCAAATAGTTCTATCAGTTTATGCAACCTGGCTCTGATACCATTGTTGTTTTTAATTAGGTATATGTGCGGAAATTTTAGATCTAATCTAAAATACCTAATCATTGATATAAAAGCATAACTGATAGAATAAACATACAGCTTGAAATGGTATACCTTTGATGCGTGAATTTGACAGATCTGATTGATTGGATCAGGATCAGAGCCCCACTTGTTGCTCCTCTATTTGGTCCACACGAGTTCCAATAGATCCGGTTACCGTCGATTGCTAGATCGTAGGATAACCAAAGGAAACAATCTGATTGCTTGCTTTCAGAATCAAGAGCACCCTTTGTTGTAAAGAACTTCTCTCCAGCTATAGAAAAAGGGGGATGGGGAAGTTTTTGTGTGTCTCATTGATTATCGAATAATTATCCTTTTAAATGCCCTTCTCACCTAGGAAAATTTATTTCCCTTTTAATTGTCATGTAAGAAACCTTCCACCTTCCTTTTTGATAAACCGTAACATATTTATGACAATAAAATATGTTATAATTTTATCTTTCATAAATATATCCTCAATATATATATTTATTTCTTTCTTGCTTAAACGTCTTTAACAATATCTAATATATTGTTTATTCACAAAGTTACTCTTTTATTTCAAAATAAAAGGAATAATATATATTACTAATATCTAATATATTAGTAATATAATCATTCTCATTTCATCTATTGGTAAACCCTATATGTGTGACCTCGTAGGACCCAATTATAATAGCTGTAGGTATTACCCTATTAATCATAGTTGGTTTCTAGCAAAGCACTACGACTCCTAAAATAATTGGATTAAATTAATTTTCTTAATTGTCCTATTCACATTTAGTCATTGCACATTGAATTAAAGGACATAATTCCTTCAAGCTGAACTGCCATGACCCCATGCTCTGATATTAATTGGCGTCTTCGTGTTCGTCCCAGTCCAAATGATCAACAACAACGTCAACGGTTCAATGTCTACGCCGTCTTCCGCCTCGAATGTTCAATCGCAGGGTCTTAAAACATACTTCAAGGCACCCGAGGGCCGCTACAAGCTCCATTCAGAGAAGACTCATCCATCCGGCCTCCTTCCTTACGCCCATGGCAAATCCGTCACTCAGGTTCACTCATCTCCTGTAACCTTTGATTGCTTTTCTCATTTCTTGCTATTTTCAATCGCATTTCTTCACAACTTCTTAGATAACCCTAGCGGAGCTTAAGGAGAAGCAGGCGCAACTGCCGCATCTTTCAAGCACGAGCTACAGCGCGAGCAGTGGAGTCAGGTATGTTGCATCTAAGTTTCTTGGAAGTAGCAATGGAAGCCGAGGGAATAGTGGTTTGGCCGGAGGAGGGAGTGCAACGAGTAAAGTTAATGGAGGAGCGAGTAGGAGTGTGTCTCTAGCATCTAATGGTTCTCATTCTGTGATAAATCCGAGTTTTGATGGTAAAGGAACCTTTCTGATATTCAACGTAGGGGATACATTGTATACCAGTGACCTTAGTTCACAGGATAAAGTAAGTTAATGCTGCTTTCATTATTTTTGTTGAAGTTTATAGGTTGTTTCATTTGATGATGGATAGGAATGGTGTTTCAATTTAGGACCCTATAAAGGCGATTCATTTTAGTAGCTCGAATCCTATTTGTCATGCTTTTGATTCAGAAGCTAAGGATGGTCATGATTTGCTGATTGGATTGAGCTCCGGAGATGGTAAGCTTGTGTGCCTTGTAGTGGTAGAATTAGGGTTCTAATGGAAATAATTGTTATATGACTTTGTATGGTTATTGCTGTGTTTAGTCTATTCTGTCACTTTGAGGCAGCAATTACAGGATGTTGGAAAGAAGCTTGTGGCAGCCCAGCACTATAATAAAGATGGTTCAACCACTGTCAGGCAAGACAGAAAATGCTTTCAATTTCTTCTATATTTGCTAATTGTTCATGATTATGGTTAAGGTATTTTTTTTCATGGGTCAAACTTATTATTATTATTATTTATTTTCATATAATAGATTAAACTATTTTGATTTGAGTTATAGCTTTCACATATTTGTTAATTACTTATAATATTAATAATAATCTTAAAGTTAATGAATAGTTTGTTACCTAACTTTGAAAAATTGAAACATATAAAGTAAGGAAAAAGAAGAACAGTTAAATTGTTTAATTGTTTAATTGTTTAATACTAAATAGAATCTCTTAATGAATTAAAACAGTTGAGTAGAACAATTCAAAAATTATAATAAAAAAAATATATTATGACATAAGAAAATAAACTACAGATTTTTTCTATCCAAATCACTAATTAACATGTTTGTAGTGATTTAGATTAACATTTATTAAATTTATATATATATATATATATATTAAAAAAAATTAAAAATTGCATATTAAAATATTATATTTAAAAAAAATATATTTTATAAATTTAAATAAATTAACAAATTATTTATATTATTACGAAAATATTAGATTCAATTATGGTTAAATAGTTATATTTACAACTTTATTAATTTTTTTAGTGGTAAGCCTTTTGACATAATGGTAAACTCTATTATACTTTTAGAAGGCTGTCAAGTATTTATAAAACATTATTATTTTATTTATTTATATAAATATGATTACATATAGTATAATATATTTTTAAGTCACAAATAAAATAAAGTTTTTTTTTAAAATGAATAGATAAATTTGATATTTAACCTCTCTCTCTCTCTCTCAAAATTAGGATTTTATTTATTTATTATTATTATTTAGTTTATTTTTACTATTTTTATAACACATTTAAAAAAAAAAAAAAATAGCTGAATGAGAGAGTGAGTGATTTTTTCTCAGTTATAAACACTATTTAGGAACCTATAAGTAACTTCTCATCTCAATACATAGTATATACATATCCATAATAATTAATAAAATATATATTTATAAACATAATAAACTATTAATTAGATTTCTGTTCTAATAAAATATAGATGAATAGAAATCTAATATAAAAATAAATGTCACATGATAAATATAATTGATCTGGAAGCAATTTCATTTTTTTAAATGTTCAAATATAGACATGATATATTAACTACACTTAAATTAGGGTTTTTTTTTGTTATTTTAATAAAATAATTTAAAATGAAAGAGACGGAATAAAGGATATATATGTATCTTAATTGTGAAAGTTTTCAAGGTGACTAAACTGTAATTGTTTTTTCTCTAAAATAATTAAGAAAATATAATCTCAAGACTAAAATTTAATAAACTAGACCAATGAGCTATGAGACATGAGAAGCAATCACAATTCTTAATTATTTAATATACATAAAAAAATCAAATTTACATGCCACTAACCCTAGGCTAAATGGAATTTCCGAAAATATCCTCGTCGAGGTCAAATTGGGGGATCCTTTAAATGTTTTTGTTAGGCTAAATGTATTAATCTTTTATTTTTAATGTTTTTGTTATTGTTATTGTATTTGTATTTAAACAACATTTCTTTTTATTTATTAATTACAAAACAATTTATTTCATATACAAATATGAAATAATTTGTTCATTAAAACAAAAATTATAATAAAAATAACTTTATACAATTAATGTATTTCCCAACTATTTATTTGACTGAATGCCTAAATTTTAATAATCAATTAGTTCATTCCAAACAAAAATTAGCTCTTTAAATGTATTTCAATCTATAGTCTAGATTTTAAAAAAAAACACACATGAAAGTTTACCCTAGAATACATGAAATCTCTGAAAATACTCGCGGTAGAAGACAAATGTGTATTTTGTTATGTGTATCAATATAGAATCGAACAAGATTGGATTCAAAAACAGAAAGAGGTAAAATAATTGCTGAAATTTTGTTTATTCCTTTCTGCTAAACGACCTTAGAATCTCGGTTATGGCCTATTTTTCAACCCAAAACGAGCTAGCCAATGAGGAAGTTCAAAGGACGACCCATGGTTGTTTTCCTTGCTTCCGACCCGAAAAAATGAATAAAAGAAAATTCATCGGAATTCAAATAAGCTTAAAAAAATAAACATTTTTATGGTCTAGATTTGAAGGGAAAAAATACACTTGATTTCTAATTAAAATTTGACTTAAATTCACAACATATTTATAAAACATCTCTAGTGTTAAAAATATTGATATTTTTTCTCTAATTTTATTTTAAAATTTTCAAATTACACCATTAAATATATGCTGTTCAATTTTATTTTATATATTATTCAATAAAAATAAAATACCTTGAATTTAAAATTTAACATTGTCAATTAAATAATTGTTTTATAAATATAATAATCTATTTTATTTTATGTTAATTTATTTTATTTTCTAAATAGATTTGAATCTCAATTCTAAAACTATAATTTCTCTCTAATTTTACTAGATCTATTTCATTTTCTAAATATATTTGATTTTAACAAAATCAAATAAAAATATATTTAAATTTTTCATATTATCAAGTATTAACATTATAATGTTTCTCTCTAGGAGAAAGTTTACCAGTAGAGAAGCTCCAACCCTTCTCATTTTTACGGTGGGTAATAATAAAAAAATCGATTTTTGTAATGATTTGTGGCACCCCAACAAAAATTGTCACTCTTAACAGGACATTTTTAAGATCTCTAATAAAAATGAGATTAAAGTGATAGATTATTTTCGTCTCACATCTAATGAAATTGTTATTTGGAAAATTGTTTTAAATAGACAACATTCCATCAAAGTGAAGGGGAGACGAGCTCTCCTTATAAATTCTCTTACTCATGTTTTGATTGACTTGGATACTAAAGACAAGTTTCTCTAATCGACTCTTTTGATTTTAAAGCTAACTACATTTAGCATTTGTCAATCCAAATGACTCCATCCCAGTTTCATTGTAAAGAGGTGTGGAAATAAAAATTTCATAAAAAATCTCATTTTTGTTTAGAAAGCTGTCAGTGGAGGAGTCTTGACATCTAACCAACTGAAAAACAATGATTTCATTTCACTAACAAATGCAACATTTATTTGAAGAGTGAAGAATCCACTTATCATATTTGTTTCATTCTAACATTGTTAAGAGAATGTGAGCTGTTATGCATAACCTACTTCATTTTCAATTGAAAACATCAACACAATTCTATGATTTAAGAGTGAAATTGATTGAATAGAGTTCGAGTAACAATATCGCAGACGACTGTAATTCAATTACCCTCATCACATGCTGGACGATCTGGAAAGAAAGAAATATATAAGTTTTCGAAAAAGAAAAGTTATATGTACGAGTGTCTCAAATGATTCATGTTACTCGTGTCTGTTTTAATTCAAAAAATGTTTGTACTGAATAATTTTTTTTTTATCTTATTAATATTAAAATTTTTATGTTGTTTTCTTATTTATTATTTTGTCTTTTCTTTCTTTTATAATGTTTGAATGTATACTATTTTTCTAAAAAAACGTTGATCATTTAAAAAGAAATATTAACGTTAACATTCTAATATTAATAATGTACCAAAACCACAGTATATCATACCGATATTCATCAGTATAGCGAAATAACAGTACGTTTTCCTATAAAAATTTTTTGTACAATATACAATATGGAAAATAAATTACTGTAGATCGGTACACCGACTTACCTAAAGACCTGAGTTCATTAGTCGAATTTAAACTGTATATAAATATAGATTATAAAATGTATAAATATAAATTATTATTAATTCATCATAAGTTTAAAATAGTAAAACAATCAAACAATCAATCAATTAAAAAAAGGAAATAAAAATAACTAGGTGTGAATTAAATATTGGGCTTAATCTTTTGTCTATATATTTTTTAGAGGACCAGATAGCACTCGAAGCCCAATCGAAGTCGAGGACCAAAGTACGAGAGAACTCAATTCCAAGGCCCATGAGCACGTTAGTGAGTTTTTAAGGCTTTTATTAAATAAGGAAGAAGTCCATAAAAGGAAAAGAATACTTGAAGACCAAATAAACAATACTTAATTATCCATTAACTTGGATCGCGAGCAAATAAAGTAAAAGGATTAATATCATATTTATTTGTTATCACGGTTTCAGGTGTCAAATTTATTTTTATATCAAAATATTTTGTTTACACATTCGTTTATTTTAAGTTAGTTTAAAAAAAATATAAAAGTGTTGACTCTATTTATTGGTAAAATGAACACATAAATTAATTCTCAATTCCTTATTTTATGGTATAGGTGTTAAAGATTGAATTCTCGATCATAAATATTTATATATATATATATATAATTTAATACAATTGGCCGCAGAACATCAAAATTTTTAAATATATATAAAGTATGTATTTCTCTTACTCGGTCTTCCTTCTTCTATATCACTAGTTCTTGTATAAATTGACTCGAAGGTAGGTTATTTTCTAATATTTTCATACTCTATTATCATTAGTCTCCACTTCATTCTCCATTTCTGCCATTGATTTTGTAGGTCCTTTAACAAATTCTTCGGTTGCTCTATCTTTTCTAAATACAATACACCAATACTCATAAAATAGAAGAGACTTATCTCTCAATCCATGTGGCGCATTATGATCAACTTATTTAAAATAAAATTATAAAGTATGAAATTAAAATTAAAAAAACTAATTTAAATAAAACATGGATTTAAATATAAACACAAATTTAAATATAACATTAAAAGTAAAAATAAGAATGGCTAAAGAGAATTAATGGTGGATGAACTTTTTAAAAAATAAGCTTTCAAGGAAATAAATATAAGTGTAAATTTAGAAATATTTTTTTATATTGCTTTATAACTGTACCTAGTTTGATATATAAATTATATATCATTTAAACAATATTTATATAAAAATTTCAACCAAACGACTTAATCAAATCTATTGAAAAAACTATTATCCTATATATAAGACTTAATTAATCTAACCAGTCTCTCAAAATTTAATCAAACATGACAGAATAAGATTAGCAGAAAAAATAATAAGTAATTTTATTAAAACTGTCAACTTATACTTTGTTTGATTATTATCCATGCCTATTATTTCTAATATTTTCTCAGAAATGTTTCTTTTAATCGTCTGAAAGGGCTCATCCCAATCGAATTGACCAGAATCGTCTATTTAGATACGCTATAAAATTACTTTTATCATCTTATGATTATTGTGTTGTCTATTAATATTTTATTGACAGTGGTTTGATGTGTATTTTAATTTGTGGTGTTTATAACAAATTTGATTTATTGGATAATAAACTCAATGGACTAAACTCAATTGACCATTCCCTTTATCCATTGGTGACTTGCAGTATAATCTAACCAACTTTCTTAACAATTTTTTTTTTTTTTGTCAACTATTCATAATTATTAAATAGGAACTTCAGCAATAACAACTTGGTTGGGGTTATACCACATTCTTTTGAAAACTTGAGTAATGTGATCTTTAAGATATAAGTTATAGAGTTGTTTTTGTTTGTCTAAATTCTGTGTTAGAATGACTACATTAATTAACCCCCTAATTTCCCCTTTGTTATGGTGATCGTTCTTATAATCAGAGCTTACTCAGTTTCTGTTTTTTTTTTGTGAGTATTCATCTCTTCCCTTCATCCATTCCACATGTTTTTTTTATTAAATTCTAAAGCTGGGCAACGGGTTAGATCAACACGAACCGACACGGTCCAATATGACGGAACGACACAATACAATATTATCTCACTTGACTCGGTTCGTAGGTTGGACACGACACAAGCACGAGACGATACGATCACGCCACAATTATAAATTTATACGAGCGTAACACGATCACGAGTTGACACGGACACAACACGAGTATAGAAATGACACGAACACATATTTTAACACGAAACAATATAAACACAGCTAATCACATTAGCTAAGCTACTCAACTTTAGATTAATATTATCTCTAAATCTATTTAGATTCTCATTCAATTAATAAATTATTTAATATTATAAATATAAAATATATAATTAAAACTAAACCTATTAAATTAAAATATTAAAATAAAATATAAATATAAATAAAATTGTGAGTCTCCTAATAATTTTATCCGATATTACTTTTATTAATAATTGATTAATATTTGTATTTCACTAAAACATTTAAAAAAAAATCTTAAATCACTCTAAAATTTTAAAAGTAAATAAAATATTTATAAAATAAAAACTTATTTTATCATAAAACACATCACTATTTTTAATTATATATAGTAATAAATATCATATACCTAATTAAATAATTAGATATAAATTCTTATCTAATATATTTAGAAATTAAATTTCACATTTATCATATTTAACTAACTTAATATATATATTTTTAAATAAATTAATAACTTTATAACAACAAATTTAACTAATTTTATTTCGATAATTATTTGTATGTTTTAAAACACATTTTAACTAATTGAATTCAAATTATTATTTATGAAACTATAGGTTAATTACACATTTTACCTATAAAAATAACTTTTTAAATTAATTTACTACATTTAACTTATTAAATTTATTTAAAATTTTTAAATTAAAATAAATTAATAATCATATTTTATCATTTTAACCAACCATATAATTTAATATATAAAAATAAATAAATAATTAACATTAGTGTGTGATGACACGATTGTGTTGACACGATGAAAATATTTAGTCGAAAAAAATGAAACACGAGTTAGCACGACACGAATAAACTCATAGATACGAATAACACAACATGAAAGATTCTGTGAATCATAATATTTTGAGTGGGTTAAGACACGATACCACATAGATAAGATTAAGACACGACACAACACGATACGATTAAGAGTCTAACACGACTTATCCGAGTTGAATACAAATGTTTATGTAAAATGTCCAGCTCTATAACTCTTTGTATAACCAAAATTAACATAATTTCACATATCATCTTTCTTCGTTATCATGACTTTTTGTTTTATATTCTACTTCAGTTTGATCGGACTAATTGAATCCAACAAATTATTTGTTGATGGATCGAGTAAATATTTTTTTTAAAGTCGTTTAAATATAACAATGCTACAATTGAATGGATTAATTCCTCAAAGACAAACCATTGTAAATGGAGAGGAGTTGCCTGCAATGCTAACTTAAACGTGATTTTCTAATAACTTTTTAAATAAATTTAATACATTTAACTTATTAAATTAATTTAAATTTTCTAACTTAAAATACATTAATAATCATATTTTATAATTTTTACTAATAATATAATTTAATATATATATATATATATATATATAAATAAATAATATGAGTGTGTCAAGACATAATTGTGTTGACACGATGAAAAAATATAATCGGAATAACACAAAATATGATTTTAAACACGAGTTAACACAACACGAATAAACTCGTGGACACGAAGGACACGACACGAAAGAGTCCGTGAATAATAATATTTTGAGTAGGTCAAAACACGATACAACACATAAGATTGAGACACGACACAACACAACACGATTGAGAGTCTAACACGACTTGCCCGAGTCGAATACAAACGTTTATGCACGATGCTTAGTTCTCCCTCTTTATTTCCTAAAACAACATTTCATTCTCTAACTTTTTTTCTTAATAATTTCATTTTTATTAAGATTTATGTTTACTTTCATAATAATAAAAAATCCAAACAAACCTAAATTGGATATATATATATATATGAG
This sequence comes from Impatiens glandulifera, assembly GCF_907164915.1. Taxonomy (NCBI): domain Eukaryota; kingdom Viridiplantae; phylum Streptophyta; class Magnoliopsida; order Ericales; family Balsaminaceae; genus Impatiens; species Impatiens glandulifera. The sequence goes on along the minus strand of NC_061862.1, from coordinate 22,419,432 downwards.
AAGTTATTATAACAACTCTAAACTTTCTTTCTCTCTAGAGCTGGACAATGAGTTAGAAAAATATGAACTGACACGATCTAACACGAAATTTGTACAGAATGATATGATACGGTATTATCTCACTCGGGTTTTGGGTTGACACGATACAAGCACGAGACGACACGGTTACGACACAAATATGAGTTTATACGATCGAAACACGGTTACGATTCGACACAAACACAACACAAGTATGGGTTATAGAGTAGCCATATTATGTTACTTGTCTTTTCATTTTTATTTTCCATTAGTATGATTTTTGGGTTAAAAGGAATGAATTAACCAACAATAATTAATACAATTAAAATTCAGTTCTAATCAAATATATTAATCTTATTTGTTTAAAATTTTTAAGAGAAATGAATTTATAGAAATAAAATTGGGTGTTTATATGTGTGTGTTTTTTTTTTTAAAAAAAATTATTCTTATCTTATAACTTTATTCTAATCTTTTAAAAGACGTGCAACTTACCTTAGAGATATTTATATTGACCCCACCTTAGTTGCGCAATGAGTTGGATAAATACGAACCGACACAATCCAACATGATATTTGTACGAAATGACATGATATTATCTCACTCTGCAATACAAGCACGAGATGACACGATCACGACACGATTATGAGTTTATACGATCGTAACACGGTTACGAGTCGACACGAACACAATACAAGTATAGACACGACACAAGTATACAAACGACACAAACAGGAGTATACACACGAAACGATATAAACATAATTAGTTACATAATTTAAGCTACTCTCGTTAATATTCTCTAAACCTATTACAATTTTATTCAATTAATAAATTATTAATTTCATAAATATAATATTTATAATAAAAAATAAATATGGTAAAATACAATATTAAAAATATTAGCTTAAATAATATAAACTAAACTAAAATAAAATAAAAATAAAAAATAATAATAATAAATATATGAATAGGAATGTGATTATATTAATAATTCTTTTTTATATTACTTTTATTAATTATTTTTTAATTTTTTAATTATTTATAATTTCAATTATTGTTAATATATTAAATAATAAATATATGATAATAATTTAATTTTAATAATATATATTTATAATTTCTACTCATCTTTTCCACTTTCTTTCTCATTTTTATACTCAAACTATTCACCTTTACATTAATATTATAAAATTATCACATTTTCTACTAATTGATCATATATTTAATTGTTTATCAGATCATTTTAAAAAATCATAAATAACTTCTAAATTTTACATACTAATAAAAAAAATTATCTATCAAGACATAATAATTTAAAAAATAAAGATTAAATTAATTTTATTAATTAAATAAAAATATAATTTATAAATTAATATTAATTCAAGAAAATGCAATAGTTCATGGTTATAGAAATATATTTTAACTTAAAAAATCTCAAACTAATTTTAATTATATTAAATAGAAAATTAATAATATACCAATTTAAATAATTTTTTCCTAACAAATTATCCAGTAGTAATAATAGATTAATATTTGTATTTCACTTAAACATTTAAAAAAATATTTTATCATAAAAATCTTCAATCTTTTTAATTATATATAATAATAAATATCATATACCTAAATAAATAATTAAGTATAAATTCTTATCTAATATTTTTTAAAATTATAAAATTTCACGTTTATCATATTTAACTAACTTAATATATATATAAATTAATAGCTTTATAACAACAAATTTAACTAATTTTTGGATAATTATTTATATATTTTAAAACACATTTTAACTAATTGACATTTAAATTATTATATATGAAACTATATAATAAAATTCATATTTATACCTTTTATATATTAAATAACTTTTTTAATTAATTTAATACATTTAACTTATTAAATTAATTTAAATTTTCTAAATTAAAATAAATTAATAATCATATTTTATAATTTTTACTAACAATATAATTTAATAAATATATATAAATAAATAATTAATTAACATTAGTGTGTCAAGACACTATTAACATAATGACAAAATCTAGTCGGAATAACACGAAACACGAGTTAACACGACACGAAAGAGTCCATGAATCATACTATTTTGAGAGGGTTAAGACACGATACGACACAGATAAGATTAAGACACAACACAATACAATTAAGAGTCTAACACGACTTACCCAAGTCGAATATGAACGTTTATGCACAATACCCAACTCTATGACTCTCTGTATAACCAAAATTCACATAATTTCTCATACCATCCTTCTTCTTTATCATGACTTTTTATCATGACTTTTCGTTTTATTTTCTACTTTATTTGTCTGTCTAATTGAATCCAACAAATTATTTGTTGATGAATAGAGTAAGTATTTTTGTGTTTCTAACTTAATAATGAATTCTTAGTTAATATATACATTGATAATGTTTTATTTATTTATATATATCTATATATATATATATTTATATATAAAAATGAAGAATCCTTACGGAAATTAAAAAGTCATTTAAAAATAACAACGCTACAGTTGAATGGATTGATTCTCCAACTACAAATGGAGTGATTTCATGTAAGTTGTTTTACATTAAAGATTTTATTATGTGGTTTCTACTTTTACCTGCATTAAATAACTTTTTAAATAAATTTAATACATTTAACTTATTAAATTAATTTAAATTTTCTAAATTAAAATACATTAATAATCATATTATATATTTTTTACTAATAATATAATTTAATATACATAAATAAATAAATAGTATGAGTGTGTACGATTGTGTTGACACGATGAAAAAATCTAGTCGGAATAATATAAAACGCGAATTTAAACACGAGTTAGCACGACACGAATAAACTTGTGGACACAAACATCATTGTGCTATAACTTATCATAAGGGAAGTAGTTGACCAGGATTTAAAGGGTAGATAGAATCGACGTCCCTTTTTTCTTTGATCTTTTTATTAGTATTTTTTCGATATTCCATACAATTTTTCAATTTCCACATGAATTACGTACATCGTTGTGCTCTATTTTCTCTTTAACCATGTTTGGTGATGTAAATATTTTGACAATAAAGATCTCAAAGTCTTAACCAATAAAATTACAAATTGTTGTGTCATCAATACAATTGATGCTTATGTATTGAATCAACAAATTAAAATGTTGTGGCATGTATTGAAACAGAGATCTAAGCAACATGCTGACTGGGTCTATTCCTTCTCACTTGGATAATTTGACACATTTAAACTAATTGTGAGTCAATATTTCATACTATTTTGAGCATATTAACCACAATAACTCACAGTAATATGATGTCTCAATTTTTTCATGCTTTTTCAACTTTTAGAATACAATATGAACAGTCTCATAATTGTGTCATATTGTTTCTATATTCACTCAATACTATGATAAATAAGTTATTTTGTGTCCTGTTAATTCATGTTTACGAGTTTATTCGTGTCGTGCTAACTCGTGCTTAAATTTGTATTTCGTGTTAACTTAAAATGTTAAGATACATATTTGTTTGGAAGATTGAGGTCATCAAATAAGGTTCATATACTTAAGTTTGAACATTATAACTTTGTATGGGAGAAAAAAATTGAAGATTATAAAATGTTTTAGTGAAAAAAAATTGATTTCAGACAAGAAAAACAGTGGGTTCAGTTTAAAGAAATAAAAAATATTATATTTCTCCAAATTAGTTAATGTGGATTTTAAAAGATTAAATAATTAAAATTAGAATATTTAAAAAAAAACACAAACACACATTTTTTTTTATTTGAACGTGCATATAAGAATTAATATTAAGTACTTAATATTTACAGAGAAAAAAAAAACCAATAAACTCATATAAATAATCAAAATATAATAAACAAAAATAGTACTTATATCAATAAAATTAATTTCTCTTTATAATATAATATTATACAAAAGAAAATCATTTAAAATTTAATTAATTAATTATTTTATATAATTTTTAGAAAATAATTACAACTCCTAACTTTAGTAAATTTAGTTGAAAGTATAGTTGGGTGTGTTCATCAACACGAATCGACACGATTCAGCACGATATTGGTACGGAACGATACAATACGACATTATCTCACTCGGTCCGTGGGTTGGACACAAGCACGAGACGACACGATATGACACGATTAAGAGCTTACATGATCGTAACACGGTCACAAGTCGACACAGATACAACACGATTATAAACACGACACGAGCACTAATATACACACGAAATGTAATTAACATAACTAGTCACATTACCTAAGCTACCCACATTACAACAACATTATCAAACTACCACGATTCTCTAAATCTATTTACATATTCAAATAATAAAAGCACATATTCTATACTTTTCAGATGTCCAATTTCATTAAAAATGGTCCCTTCCAGATTTACTAAATAGACTTTAGGTAAATTTTTCCAAAGTATATTTAGATTAAAATTCAAACTTATATCTAATTATTTGATAATGTATTGATTTCAAATAAAAATAAAACAACTTACATGGACATCACATTGAAATTAGAATTACATCCAATCCCTCTCCATTTACAATAGTTTGTCGTTAGAGAATCAATCCTTTCAAAGGTAACACTGTTATCTTTAAAGGACTTTTTAATTTCCATAAGCACTCGTCTTTCTATATATAAATGTAAAAATAAAAACATTATCAATGTATATGTTAAGAACTAATTATTAAGTTAGAATAAAAAAAAAAAATTTACCGATCCATCATCAAATAGTTTGTTGGATTCAGTTGAACCGATCACACTAAAGAAGAATATAAAATGAAGTCTCATGAGGAAGAAGGAAGATTATGAGAAATTATGGTAATTAAATGTTGATGAAATTTGATTATAGAGATTTAGGCCCCTCTCCTAGAAGAAAGACAAAAACCTATTACTCATTCTAAGTCTCTATCTTTTCCTTAGACAATAGTTAGATTGGCTAACCAGCTGCATAGGTCAAGGTTCCCAAAACGATTTTTTTTTTTGTTTTGAGTCGTGACCGATTGTTTGCGTTTTGGTTCGGTCTTTTGTGGCATTAAATTATAATTGTGTAATTCTTGTCTTTATGAGACATTAAATTGAATTGTGTTTAAAAAAAAAAGAAAGATTATACACTAATTGAACTTTATTATTATGATGATATTTATAAATTATTGTTATTTCATAACAAGGCCAACTATAAGTATAAGTTCCCGCGCTGATTTCGTATACACAAAGACCTGTCAAATCGTGAGTTTTATGAGTAGTCACAATATGTCGTCTTCACGTCTTCCTCTAGGTGGGCACATTCTGCTCTCCATTGTAAGACGATTCCTATCAAAATTATAATAAAATAAATCAAAATATAATAAATAATTATGAGTTCTCAATACTCTTATTTCTTGGGTGTTAAAGATTGAATTCTCGGTCATATATATATATATATATATATATATATATATATATATATATATATATATATATATATATATATATATATATATATATATATATATATATATATATATATATATATATATATATATATATATATATATATATATATATATATAATTAATTTAATACAACTTGTTATTCACCAAAATTTCTAAATATGTATATAAAAGTATTTAATATAATTTACTATCTAAAAATTATAATATATATATCCTTTAATTGCCTATATATTATATTAGGTAACGTTTGTTATAAGATATTAGTTATATATGTATTAATTGTAAGGGATTATAAGTTGTAAGAAGTATAAGTTATATATGTTATTTGTATTTGATTGAAAGTATAGGAGGATTATAAATTGTATAGATTTTATATTTTTTTGTTTGGTTGGTAGTATAAAATATTGTATAAAATGTAAAAGATATTTTTACCCTTTATATTTATATAAATTTCATGTCAACTCAACCATGTGGGTGGTGATGTACTCGGTCAAACTAATGCAGATAATCGGGCATCTCTTGATAAAGACCTTAGTTTACCTCAGCAATACCGTGTGTCTCTTGATCAGGACCGTGGTATTCCTATTTAGGACTATGAAATGTATTGTCAGGACCGTGTCTTTTCTATCCAAGATCGTGAAATTTATTGTCAGGACCGTAGAATTTATTGTGAGGACCGTGTCCTTCCTAACTAGAACCGTAGAACTCTTAGTCAGGGTCCTGGGCTCGACCAGAAAATCAAGTCTTCTCAAGGAGTTATTTGTTATGTTACTCCTTGCATTCGGGATCATGATCTTCCTTCAAAGGATAGTGTTAATTCTCAACAGGACCATTGAGTTCTTAACTAGGACAGTGGGGCTCTTAATTGAGACTGTGGTGCTACTGTCTAGGACCGTGTCCTCTGTCAGAATTCTGGGTGTGATCAACAAAACAACTCTTCCAAGAGTGATTACTATACTGAGAAGGATGATGGTCCTCTGAACCCTGTTAATGTTAACAATCTTGGTCTTATTACTGTGCATGATCGTGGGTTTATTATGCTGGACCACACCTTGTCCATTTAGGACCGTGAAGGACATTGTTAGGATCCTGTTTTCCTATTTTATCAGGGCACTGAGCAATCTTATTCTAACCAAAGGTCTCCCACTCTTTGCATTCGGGAATCCCCTAGTCAAGACCGTGTTTTTCTAGTCTTGATCGTGAGCCTTTAAATCTGGACCGTGGATTCTATACTTAGGACCGTGGACCCATTGTTCAAGATCATGGTTTTTCGTTGTCTCAGGATGATGGGGTCATGAGTCTGGTCCAAAGTTTGTGTAGTTAAAAGATGATCCCATGCCCAATCATAGGGTCTCTTATTACTTGCAACAGTTCGCTCCAGCTAGAAAGTAGCTCGGATCGACCTTGAATTCTTGGGGCCTAAAATTACCGATCAAGACAGTAACCAAAATTCTCTGGGTCATTTACTTGTATCTGACTTGAATAACAGTATGGGTTCTCTAAAAAATGATTTTGACCAGGGTTCTTCAGGAGCTGATCTGGACCCTATTCGTGGATGCGACCGAGATGTTAAAAGGACCGAGGATTGCACAATAATGGACCGAATTAATGTTAATCATCAGTCTAAAGTTTGTAACCGGGATGAAAATGTTATTGGCAATGATCATATTAATAATGCTAGTAATGATAAACTTAAAAGTAGGGTTGGGCTTCAACAGGTCTTGAGCATTAATGACATTACCAAGGAGCAACATATTGCAGGTCCTAATCCTATAGGGTCTGGGTCCGTTCAGTCTAAAGTAGTAGGGTCTGGGTCCGTTCGGTCTAGAGTAGTAGGATTTGGGTCTAATAGGTCTATAACTGCAGGTTCTGAGGTGGAAATTTCCAAGGCGGCTCTGGTTGGTTTTTTTGGGTCAGTGGTGATTTATTATGCAAGGTCCGATGAGTCTAATGAGTTGGTTGATTGGTTCATAACAATTATTTATGGTTCAGTTGTCTTTAAAACTATTGTGGTTGGTTTTGTTGGTACAACAAGTTTTGATTTTGCTGGGTCTGAAGGGTTTGATGGGTCTGAAGGTTTTGGGTTTGATAGGACTTGTGATGCAACTGTTGTGAAAAGGCAACGACAAAAAATTGGAACTTTTGCTGATAATCGTGAGCATGTTGTTGTTGGTTTGATGGACATAAAATCTTATAATTCTAATGAGGATGGACTTCTTTTGGCAGCCTTAACCATGAAGCAAATCAATCTATGGAAATTGAAGACAGCCAAGACATTGATGCATATGGGTTTTCTGAAAATGAAAACAACATTAGGTGTGATCATAGAATGGTTGGGCAGCATGCTAGCCATGATGAAAATAAAATTCAGGAAACCAACTCGTATATTCATTCATGAGCATAATAACATGGAATATACGGGGCCTCAATGATCCCATTAAAAGCAAGGAGATTAGGAGGATCATTGATGAGCAAAAGCTTACTATTTTAGTATTCTTGAAACAAAGGTGAAGGAGCGTAATGTGAACAAGATCAAAAGTCTCTATTTGGACAACAATTGGGATTTGATTCATATTTCCAACTGCAGGACCAGTAGAATCTTGATTGCTTGAAAAATTGATGTGGTTGTTATCTTCCGACCAAGTAATTATGGTTGAGGTTAGTAGTAAAATTGATAAAAATCTCTTTCGGTTGGCTATTGTCTATGGTAGCAACTTGGGGTTGGATAGAAGATTGTTGTGGAGTTGTTTGAAGGATAGAATTGACGATAGAGATTCATGGGTTGTCTTGGGGGATTTTAATGTTACTAGAGTCGAAAATGAGAGAAGTCTAGAATCTAAAATCACCCATGACATGATTGACTTTAACGAGTGTATTCGTGACATTAGATGCATTGAACCGGCTAAGTCCAGCAACTTCTTCACTTGGTCCTCGATGAGAGGTGATGAGCATATTAGAAAGAGCATAATTGATAGAGGCATCATCAATGCGGAATGGACTACCAAGTATCCAAGAAGTCATATTCATGTTCATAACCCAGGAATTTCTGATCATTGTCTGATTAAGCTATTTTGGTAGAAGGATAAGAAAGTGAATCGGCCGTTTAAATTCTTCAATTTTAGGATGGAAATGGTAGCTTTAAGAGCATTCTCAATGAGGTTTGGGACACATGTGGACGACTCCAAAATGTTCCAGGTATCGGAGAAATTGAGGCTTCTTAAAAATCAGCTCATTAATTTTGATCGTAGAAAATTCAGCAACATATCTAAAAGGGTGATGGTTGAGAGAGTTGATCTTGAGGAGGTTCAATCCCATTTTCTTTGGAACGACTTTGATGAACATCTTTGGGAGGAGGAAAAATATGCCCTTACCACGTTAAGAGAGCTCAATTTAATGGAGGAAAGTTTTGTGAGCCAGAAATCGAGACAAAACTGGATATCTCTCGGGGACAAGAACACGTCTTTATAACTCAAAAATGCTTCTCTAGAAACCTTCGGAACAACTTACATAAGCTTAAGAAAGACAATGGAGATTTCGCGCAAGGGCAGGATCAAATTCAGGATTTGGCTGTCCAATTTTATTGGGGTCTCATGGGTACGAAAACTGGGTAGCAGAGTAGTCATCTTAATACGCTTTATCAGATTGTTGACAAGAAGATTTCAGTTGATGATAGTCGGGATCTTGTTAAGGTTGTCTCGAGAGATGAGGTTAGGAAAACTCTAGCTAGTATTAATGGTAATAAGAGCCTTGGGCCCGATGGTTTCAACGCGGAGTTCTTTAGGGTAAATTGGAACATCGTTGGTCATGACGTTACAAAAGGGGTGCTTGAATTCTTTAGAAATAGGAAAATGTTAACATAATGGAACGTTACCGTTTTAAACATTATTCCCAAAAAATTTATGCCTGAAAAAATACTAGACTTTCGACTCATCTCTTGTTGTAATGTCGTTTATAAAATCATTTTAAAACTTCTCGCTAAACTTTTTCAGAAATTGATTTCTAAGATTGTTAGTTTAGGCCAATCTGCATTCATCCTTGGTAGATCTATATCGTATAACATCCTTCTAATGCATAATATTCTTAAAGTTTATGGGAGAAAGAATATTTCACCGCGGGTCGCGTTTAAATTTGATATTCGTAAGGCATTTGACTCTGTTAATTGGGGAACTATTCATGACTTTCGTGTAGTTTCTAGTTTTCCTAGCATTTACATTGATTGGATTATGTAGTGTGTCTCTACCTCCCGTTTTGTAGTCTGCGTTAATGGTGTACACGGTGGCTACTTCAAGGGCAAAAATTGTGTGAGGCAGGGAGACCCTCTCTCTTCATTTATCTTCATATTGATCATGGAGGTCTTTGAGGTGTCTTAACGAAATTCTGAAAGAATCGCCATTACAAATTCCACCCTTTCTGCGAGGAGGAGAATATTACTCACTTGTGTTTCGTGGATGATCTATTCTTACTTTCTCACGCTGATGTTGATTCCATAAACACTATAAAAGATGCACTCACCTTCTTTTCTGATATTACAAGTTTAATGATTAATGTAGATAAGAGCTCGACGTTTTATGGGGGTGTGGATGAGGATACTAAGGCGTGGATTTAGGGCATTATGGGAATTTACGAGGGGTTTTTTCCGGTTTGTTATTTGGGGATTCCGCTCACGGTGAGGCAGATTCAAGTCGTTCATTGCAGGCCACTTATTGAGAAAGTTAAGACTATAATTATGGATTGGGCTGTCAAGAAACTATCTTATGCGGAGAAGATCGAATTGGTTGGTATTGTGGTCATGGGGCTGATCGGTTATTGGTCTCAGCAAATCGTTCTTTCTAAGAAAGTTATACGTGAGCTCGACACTTTATTACGTGACTTCATTTGGGGCAGCCATGATCGTTGGGAAAATAAAAGTTAAGTGATCTGATGTGTGTAAACCAAAAGATGAAGGTGGCGTTGGGTTAAAGAGTTGTGTTGAATGGAACTGGGCTGTTACCTACAAGCACTTATGAGCGTTATAAACAAAGCAAGATTCCTTGTGGGTCAAGTGGGTGCAATCGTAGTTTATGAAGCGAGAATTAAGTATTTCGACGTGTAGAATAACCGATGACATGACTTGGTCCTTGAGAAAGATCTTGAAACTCAAAAACAACATTGGTTCGATTTTTTATATTCGGATTGGGGATGGGCGTGGCACTCTCTTTTGGCACGACTCGTGGTTTGAAAACATGCCTTTGATCAATAGAGATGAATTTCGATACTTGAGGATTAGAAGGGACTGTGCGGCTTCCACGGTTCATGACATACATGGGGGCTTTAGAGTTCGACTATTACTTGGGTTTTGGAGGGGGTAAAAGAGTTATTGATCACTTGAGCGGAATCAACCTTTGTGATAGGGTCGATGTCCACTTATGGAGAGCGGAAGAGAATGGAAAACTCAAGTCAAGTATGATTTAGAACGTCATAAAGAGATAGGTCAAACCGTGAGCTGGGCTTCTCTTGTGTGGTCTTCAAAAATTATTCTGAGGCACCGATTTATTCTTTGGCTGGCTTTCCGATGTAGACTTAGCACCCGTAATTGTATTCTTGCTTACATGAATATTCCGGACGTCAATTGTGTGCTTTGTAATGGATTTGCGGAGTCTATTGATCACCTTCTCGGGAGCTTTTTTTGCTAAGTCCATTTAGAGGTAATTCACATCAGCCATGGGGATTGTGCAATTATCAGAGTCTTGGGAAGAGATTAACGTTGCTGCCCAAGCTTTTGCTAAATGTAATAAATTTCATGATAACGTCTTTAAGTGTGGATTTGTTGTCATCGTTTATCATGTGTGGACCGCAAGAAATGCAAGGGTTTTTGGTAGAGTTCGTTGAAGCATCGATCACGTATGGAGCGACATTGTCTTTGATTGTGGTGCGTTTATTAGGACATGGAGATGAATTTCCAAAGGCGAGTGGGAGTGGAACTTATGTCACGAATGGAAGGTTGATTATGAAGAAGTCACGTCTTTGAAATATTTTAAAGTGAGATAGTTCTTTTTGCATTTTGTTTGTAATTCATGTATGTTGTTATGTTTGGATTGTGTACTTGTTTGATTCCTTGAACTATGGTCTAACTTTTAGGTTATAAAATGGTGTTAACAAAAATTTTTGAACACATTTTGTGTTAATGTTATAAAATAATGTTACCATAAATTTGTAGGCACATTTTGTGTTATGTTATAAAATAATGTTAACAAATGTAGTTCTTTGTTCAAGTTCAATATTGAAATTTTGCTTCTCACCTATAGTTCTTTTACTTATTTGTTCATGGAAAACTTAAACTTTTTAGATCTCATTTAAGAATCAAATTTCTTACCACTATATTAAATCATGACTATAGTAATAAATTATTTTCTTTTACCTCATTTAAGAATATATCTAGCTGATAAAATAAAATGATTCACAACCAAGCTGCTCACACTACTCACATAATTAATAAGATTGACACCATATATTATCTTCTTTTATAACAAAGTTATATAGATTCGGAAAAGTATAATTACAAAAAGTGTAATTAAGATAACATGTCAAATATAAAGTACTTATTTCTCTTTACTCGGTCTTCCTTCTTCTTTATCACTAGTTTTTGCATGAACTGACCTCGATGTAGGTTCTTTTCCAACATTTTTGTACTCTATTATCATTAGTCCCCACTTCATTCTCCATTTTTTCCATTGCTTTTGCAGGTCCTTCAGCAAATTCTTCAGTTGCTCGATCTTTTCCAAATACAATACACCAATCCTCGTAAAATGGAAGAGATTTGTCTCTCAATTCATGTGCATTCGGATCAACCTATTCAAAATAAAATTATAAAGTATGAAATTAAAATATAAAAATAAATTTAATTATAACATGGATATAAAAAATAAAAATATATTTAATTAAATATAACATGAAAAAGTAAAAATAGGAATGACTAGAGAGAAGAAGTAGAGAGAAGAAGCGGTGGATGAACTTTTAAAAAATAGGCTTTCAAGGAAAAAATATAATATAAATATAAGGATAAATTTGGAAATAATAATTTTATACTACTTTGTAACTGGTTTGATTTGTACCTAGTTTGATATATTATATAATATTTAAACACTGTTTATATAAAAAAATTAACCAAACGGTTTAATCAAATCTATTGTAAGAATTATTATCAGGCTTAATTAATCTAACGAGTCTCTCAAAATTTTATCAAACAGAACAGAATAAAATTAGCAAAATAAATAATAAATAATTTTAAATATGCTCAAAACAGTCTGGGATATTGACTTACAATTGGTTTAAATGTGTCAAATTAACCAGGTGAGAGGGAATAGACCCACTCAGCATGTTGTTGCTTAGATCTCTATTTCAATACATGCCACAACATTTTAATTTGTTGATTCAATACAATACATTAGGATTGAATGTGCACAACTATAAATTAGCATCAATTGTATCAATGTCACAACAATTTGTGATTTTATTGGTCAAGACTTTGATATCTTTATTGTCAAAACTTGTTTGCAAAAACTCATTTTTAAAATGCTCAAATGTATTGTAGTACTTGGCTCCTGTAAATAATATGTGGTATCTCCCTTGTTAGATTGTTATAAGACAATTCTCTATAAAAAGGTTCTCAATATTTACTCAAGTTGACTAGATATCTTTAAATTGTTAGTAAATGAACAATACTTACAAAAACACTCAAATGTGGTATATCAGCCAAAGTCGATGGAATTAGTCCATTCAAATTATTGTTCATCAAATCGCTACAAAAAAGAAGATATCAACAAATAACATACACAAAAAATAGGAATATTAACTCACAGATGTCGAAGTTGTGTCAACTTCAAAATGGATTGGGGGTATATATCATACAATTCGTTGAAAGATAAGACCCTACCATTCATCATTATTCTTATGTTATTATTTTGAACAAGAAAATTAAATAAATGAACAATTGAAATAAATTAACTTACAATGTTTTCAAAGAGGAACAATCATCGATTTCACTAGGGATAGGACTTGAGAGTAGATTTCCACTAAAGTCACTATTATTCATGAATGGAGCTAAGTTATTGATCAAGTTAAAATAAACCTAAAGTAGTTCTTTAAAAACACAAAAATTTCCAAATAGGTAACACTAAATGTACACAAAAAATAAAAATACATACATGTATTCTAGACTCTTTAGATGTCCAATTTGTTAGAAAGGGTCCTTCAAGATTTACCCTTGATAGATTACTGTAAAATTAGAAAGCCCATAAATCAAAACTTTTTATTAATGAATCTGTAAAAATTAACATGAGATAATTAATGCATGTAAAAGTGGAAACTATACAATAAAATTCTTAATATAAAATGTTATAAACTTAGAGGTAAATCACGTTTAAGTTAGCAATGTAACTCTTCCATTTATAATGGTTTGTCGTTGGAGAATCAATCCATTCAACCATAACATTGTTATTTTTGAATGACTTTTTAATTTCCATAATCACTACTATTTCTATATATATATAATTAAAATATTATCAATGTATATATATATATGTTAATTAAGAACTAATTGTTAAGTTAAAATAAAAAACACATACTCCGATCCATCAGCAAATAACTTGTGTTAGATTCAATTAGACAAATTAAACTGAAGTAGATTATAAAATGAAAAGTCATGATGATGAGGAAGAGAGTGAGAGTGAGAGGGAGAGGGAGAGGGAGAGGGAGAGGGAGAGGGAGAGGGAGAGGGAGAGAGAAAGAGAAAAAGAGTGAGAGAGAGGGGAGATAGAAAGAGGGAGAGAGAGGGAAGGAAAGATTAGATTGGTTGATTATGAAGTGAAACATAAATCTAAAAAACAAAGTTAAGAAAAAAAGTTAAACAATGAAATATTATTTTTAAGAAATAAAGAGGACGTGGGAGCCAATATAAAGAAAAAATATACATATTTCTCTTAATTAAATAAGTTGCATGTGATTTAAAAGATTAGAATAAAGTTATAAAATAAGAATAATTTTTTTTTGTAAAAGTCATTTATATTAAGTCATACCATTCTAACTTGAAATAACTAACTAAAGTTATTAAAATTATAATATCAAGAACTAGTAAGAAAATTTCTAAAAGATACGTGAGTTATTAATACTTGATATGATTCATATTAATCTATTAAAAGACAATCGTTTTGGAGAAATTGAACACTAAAAAATGTAAAATTGACATGAAAATTGGAAGTTCAACAAATTATTAAGGTTGATGCACTTGCCCATGGGAGCTTTTCATTACCTAACTATGAACTTGTCTTACAAGTTAATAATTGTTATTATGTTATGAACTAACAATGTTGTTTTTGTTTTGATCCCTAAAGGTTCTGGCGGATCATAAAACCCAAGAACTTCCCGAAGTGAGTCCAAACCCTAATGCTCGGATTGAGACTCTCGTTCTTTGGACCAATCTATGACTAAACAAAAAGTGACAGGTTAAGGCAGGGCCTGCCGAACTTTACTATACTGAACTTCCTGAAGCCAGTTCAAATAAAGCAATGAGAGAGGAGCCTTCGAGGACGCTTTCAATGTGCATTTATGAATAAATGTTGTCACTTTTTTCTTGAAATAATATTTATGTCATTGGTTTATTATTTAATGAGACTTATATATATATATATATATATATATATATATATATATATATATATATATATATATATATATATATATATATATATATATATATATATATATATATATATATATATATATATATATATATATTAAATTTAAACAACATAAACAAAATGTGTCAAGCTCACTCAAGCTAAATAGTACACTAAACATTATTAATAAATATATATGACATACAAGATTAAGTCATATAGGCAAGAAACCCTTAACGAAACTACATAATTTTATACTTGAAAGAAAAAAATGAAAAAAAATGTTAAAAATATCCATACCAAGGCACCAGGAATAAATAACAAATAGTTACTTTAAACTAACTTTAATGGATGGTTATATTAGTTTTTTAATATTTAAATAATGATGTAAGTTAAATATCAAATTTATTCCTATTTTAAAGAAAAAATGATTCCATTAATGTTTGTAATTAGTTACAAATGAGTTTAAAATAAATTAAGATTAAAACATATACACTTTAAATTATTAAATTACATTATTATATATAATAAGATTTTTAGTACAAAGTATTTTGACCTAATGTTTAACTCTATTAAGGTTATTATGCTTAACCACTTTATTTGTATAATTTAACATGTTAAATAGTTAATATTATTTTTATTTATTTAGATAGATTTGATATAAATTTACAAAATTATAGGTATATATAATATATTTGTAAGTCATGAATAATAACTTGCTTTTTAAATTAATAGATAAATTTGAAATTTAGTATATATATATATATATAATGATACGTACTTAAACTAAGTTTTTATTTAAAAAATAATAATAATATATAGATCAATTTAAAAATATTAGATCACTTGAATAAATAAAAGACAAATCACCGCTTATACAATTTCTTACCAACTTAACAAAAATGACAATAATATATATATATATATATATTATAATTTTTAAATATAATATTGTTTATATTTCACAAACTTGACATTTTCAGTTTAATTTTATATTTTTCTTCAAAAAAATCTAAAAATGAACAAGAAAATAGACTTCCCTTAAACAAACTAAGATTGGAACAAATAAAATTAGATTTTTTTTTTAATTAAATTAGATTTTTTTAATTGAATTAATTTTAAAAAACTTTAACCATTAGTCAAAACAAACTTTCAAATTAAATATATTTGTGAAAAAGAACTGGGTACAAATGAATAACCAAATATAGTTACTGCCTTGCTTTATTTTTTAACTGAAATGTGAATGTTTGATTTTTTTTAAACGGTTAAGATATTAGTGATGGTTAGAAATTTAGAATGATTGATAACCCAACTAATTCATTTGAAAAATTGAATACGTTTTTTCATGAAAATATTCTTATAATAACGTGATTATTTTTAAAAACAAATAATGTTAATAAAAATAATGAGAGTAATTTAAAAGAATTAAAAAAAATTGACATAAAATAAAGAAAACTAACAAATATAAAAATAAGCAAAATGTGAGATTATTATTGATATAGTTTTCATTTCCTTATTCCACTCTATCTCTTGCTAAAATAGGTTGTCCTATATATTTAATTAATTTATTAAATGAAAATTATAATGATTTTATGATTAAAATGATATTTGAAACAAAAAAATAATTATTAAAAAATCTAATTAAAATAAGATGATTAGTTAAAATAGTATATTTGATCTTATTTAAAAATTAAAATTTTATCATAAATATATTTAATTTTAAAGTCTTAAATAAAAAATAAAAGTAAATTTATTTTATTTAATATGAACATTTTGATTGAAATAGATTAAACATTTTTTTAAAGTAAAAAATAGATAAAAGAATAATAATATTCTTTTCCAATTTTAGATCTAAGTTATATATAAAAAAAATATCATTTAATTCTAATAAAAATAATTGTTTTAATTTTAGATAAAAAAATAATTTCATAGAAAATAAACTCATTTATTATTATTATTATTATTATTATTATTTCACACTCTTATTTTTATCTTATTTTTACAAGTATCATGACTTATATATATATTTATTTTAATTATTGAAAAATATAAAAGGATGGGATGAATATTGAAATGGAATGATGAAATAAAAATCCTGAACAACATTCAAATTAAATATGTTGGTGTAACGGCTTAAAATATAATTAAAATAAATTTAATAAAAAATAATAATAATAATAATAATAATAATATTATGTATTCAATGTATAAAATTCTTAACAAATTACGAATAAAAATATAATGCTCTCATTCTACATTTTATTTACTTCGATAAAATAACTTATTTTCTCACATATCTCATCACATATTATTTCTTAATGAACTTCTAATCTTTTAACTTACATTTTCACTTTGGTCAATCATATTTTTTAATATTTAATATCGTGACCTCACACTTGGATCAATATTATATTTAATTCATATTTTTTAACCACTTTCAATTGAAACCGACTTATTATTCCTTGGAAAATCACATCCCAAACACACTTGGTTAAATGGTTGTATTTGTTTTGTTAGGTTGTAAGTTCAAAAATATATATATATATATATAGCATTTTTAATTTTATTTTTAACCGTTTTAAGTTTATGGGCGGGTCCACCAACAATCCGACCCAAGTATTCATTTACTCTCACATATATATCCAAATTAACCACAACTCTCGACCTCACAATTCAGACACTTTGAAAATTAAGCATCATTATATATATATATATATATATATTAGTTATTTAAAAAGTTAAACTTATATTATTAAAACGTCGTGCATTAATCAAATTTGATGTTAAATTTAAAATATAATGTGTTATTAGCCTAGTTAGTTAAAAGGTTGTACTTGTTTTGTTAGGTTGCGAGTTTGAAACATACATATATTATTTTTAATTTTATTTTTAACCGTTTTAAGTTTATGGACGGGTCAACCCACAATCCGACCCAAATATTCATTTACTCTTACATATATATCCAAATTAACCACAGCTCTGGACCCGGCAATCCGGACACTTTAAAAATTAGGCATCATTACATATATATAGACTAGTTAGTTAAAAAAATTGAACTTATATTGTTAAAATATCTCGCGTTCATCAAATTTGATGTTGAATTTAAAATATAAAGTGTTATTAGCCTAGTTGGTTAAAAGATTGTACTTGTTTTGTTATGTTGCAAATTCGAAACACAATAATATCATTTTAAATTTTATTTTTAATAATTTTAAGTATATAAGGGCGGGTCAACCCAAAATTCAACCCAAGTATCCATTACTTTCACATATATATCCAAATTAACTACAGTTCTCGATTCGGCAATCCGGACACTTTGAAAATTAAGCATAATTATATATATATATATATGGAAATGATAGAGAGCGGTAAAATATTGACAGGAATATGTAGGGAAATGATGTGTCATTTTCCCATTGGATTGAAAATGTTAAAATTCTCTCTCATATTACATTTTCAATCCAATGGGGAAATGACACATCATTTCCCTACATATTCCTGTCAATATTTTACCGCTCTCTATCATTTCCCATATATGAGATTTCTATGACTGTGGGATTTCCCTTCCTATCAACAATTGTCATGTTCTTTGGCAGTGTACTTTGAAGATGCACTTTAATGTTTATTCTAGCAAAAATAAGGTGCTCTCCTCCCTTTGTAATTGGGTTCATATATAATAGTTTCCCCAATAAACTAGTAAAGTGACTTAGAGCTTCTGCATTATACATGTGTGATGTGATGTTCCTAAGTTTGAACCATATTTGGGCTATTTCTTTTAACTTGCTTAGAAGGTTCAATTCTTCAGACCATCTTTTCAACTTCATACAGTTGGATCCAATATAAGTATTCCCAATTTTCATAATATTATCCAAGTTCGTTCCTTTTGAATTGTAGAAAATAGAGATCATGGATGTTTGCAGAAACCTTCTCCAGTCCTTTCTGCTCCCATTGTTTCATTAGTGATTTCTTAGTGTTTGGGAAAGATACACGGTTCTTTCCTATGTAGTTCTCAACAACTACATTTTCCCATTCTTTGACGCATTTTCCCTCCATTTTAGTGGGCAATTTAAATTTAAAAGGAGAGTTGAGAATCTCAACTTTTATTTTAAACTCACCCAAGTAGATTTGACATTTGTATGCATGATCTTCTACTTTCTTTTCTGCATTTTTGTTAGACTTCAATTACTTTCTAGTTAGAATTACTCCTGATAGTATAGCTAGGTCTTTGATTTTGGGGACTTCATTAGCTCCATCATTATTTTCACCAACCAGTTTACTGTCTTTTTGTATTCTTCCTTCTTTAGTAAGTTCCAATCTTAAAGATAATGTATATTCAATTAGATGATTTTTTGCTGTATTTTCTCTTTGTTGAGCACAATTTCTCATTTCTTTACATGCATCAGAAGCTTTATGATTTGATTTGTAAGTCTAAAAATGTTTGCTATTTCATTATACCAAACTTTCCATATTCCTTCATTTTTCCTCTTTTTTCCTAGTGCACTTTCTTCAGAATTTATATCAGTAATTGATTCTTTACCTTTGTTGCATTCCAATTTTTCATGGATAATCTTTCAGCAATTCTATCGATTATTTTTCAACTACCTCCCTTAAACCTTCCATCACAAATTATCTGACTTCCTTATTTTATTACTTTTCTTTATTCTCATTTTGATGAATAACAGAACACAACAATAAAACGGAGCAATAATAGAATAGGGTATACTAGAAACCATAACTATTATAGAATAGGGTAAACTAGAAACCGTAACCTTCCAACCAAGCTTTGCAGATGAATGAACGACCTAGTTATTAGAGTCGATACCGTGTCGTTCGTGCCGATTGTGCGCACGTTCTTGATTTGACAAGCGACTCTAAGAGACTAGCAACCGCGACCACAACAAGCGAAACTGCAACCTTGATACAGTACCGATCGTGTTGATCGTGCCGATCGTATCGTTCGGGCTGATCGTACCGTGAAATCTCCTGCTTGATTAAACTTCAATCTACAAAGCTTTTCTCTCTCTTCTCACTAAATTGTTTTGTGTCTAACAACAGTTAGATTGTTTAATATAGTAAAGTATCTTACAGGGTTACTACTTGCAAATAACCAATACTTAATGGAATCTCTCCATAGCAAATAACCAATATATGTTGTTGTAGGACAAATCCATGGCATTGGTGAATTAAAACAGTTCATGAGAACAATTCAAAAACTACAATAAAAAAATTATGACATAAGAAAATAAAATTACAAGATTTTCACAAAAATCAATATTATGTGGTGCACTAGTTAATGGACAATATCATACTATATTACTACAATGATTTTTTAACTAATTTAAAAGTTTGAACTTACAAATATAATATAATAGTTTTGTTAACAGATTAATATCGACCGATAGAGGTACAACCAAACTGTTGTTATGCAGTCCGCTGAAATGTTATAATCAAAGTTAATAAAGATTAGAGCATAATTGAGTTTGAACATAAAAAGATTGTTTGCAAAAATTCATTTTTAAAATGCTCACATATATCGTAATACTTGGCTCCTGTAAATAACATGTGATATATCCCCGGTTAGATTGTTATAAGACAATTCTCTATAAAAAAAAAAGGTTCTCAATATTTACTCAAGTTGACTAGATATCTTTAAATTGTTAGTAAATGAACAATACTTACAAAACACTCAAATGTTGTATATCAGCCAAAGTCGAGGGAATTAGTCCATTCAAATTATTGTTCATCAAATCTCTACAAAAGAAGATATCAATAAATAACATACACAAAAAAAAACTAGGAAGATTAACTCACATAAGTCGAAGAAGTTGTGTCAACTTCGAAATAAATTGGGGGTATATATCCATACAATTCGTTGAAAGATAAGATCATACCATTCATTATTATTCTTATGTTATTATTTTGAACAAAAAAATTAAATAAATGAACAATTGAAATAAATTAACTTACAATGTTTTAAAGAGGAACAATCATCGATTTCACTAGGGATAGGACTTGAGAGTCGATTTCCACTAAAGTCACTATTATTCATGCATGAAGCTAAGTTATTGATCAAGTTAAAATAAATCTAAAGTAGTCCTTTGAAAACACAAAAATTTTCAAATAGGTAAGACTAAATGTACACAAAAAATAAAAAGACATACATGTATTCTAGACTCTTTAGATGTCCAATTTTGTTAGAAAGGTCCCTTCATGATTTACCCTTGATAGATTGCTATAAAATTAAAAAGCCCACAAATCAAAAAAAAAAATTATTAATGATTTCGTAAAAATTAACATGAGATAATTAATGCATGTAAAATTGGAAATCTGTAAAAAACTTACAAGGAAATCACGTTTAAGTTAGCATGGCATGTAACTCCTCTCCATTTACAATGGTTTGTTATTTTTGAATGACTTTTTAATTTCTATAATCACTCCTCTCTCTATATACATATAAAATTAAAGCATTATCAATGTATATGTTTATTAAGAACTAGATGTTAAGTTAGAAAAAAAAAAAACATACTCGATCCATTAACAAATAACTTGTTAGATTCTTTAATAATTAAACTGAAGTAGATTATAAAACGAGAAGTCACGATGATGATGAAAGAAGATATGAGAAATTATGTTAATTTTGATAAATGAAATTGATTGAGAAAAAAAATATACAATAACAAGGGGGAGGGAAAGAGAGATAATTTAGGTTGGTTTGGAAATATTTTATTATGAAAACCAAACATAAATCTTTAAAAAATGAAATTGTTAAGGAAAAAGTTAAAGAATGAAATGTTGTTTTTAGGAAATAAAGAGGGGTGGAGCCTAGGGATGGCAATGGGTACCCGTATACCCGATACCCGTGGGTACCCGATGATCGGGTTCGGGTATTTTAAATCGGGTTCGGGGTCGGGGTCGGGGATGGGGAGTAAAAAATGGTACCCGATCGGGTTCGGGGTCGGGGATGGGGAGTGTTAGAAACCCAAACCCGATACCCGATACCCGAATATATTAATATTAATATATATATATATATATTAATAAAATTTAAGTGACTTATCAAATTCCATGTCATAACTTGTAACTACTAACCATCATTAAATAAATATATTATCATTACTAACATCACGCTTAACATCATTTCCTAGATCCACGTTTAACAAGTTAACATCATTTCATTCATTTGTAAATTGTAATAAGTGTTTCTCTCTCATAGTATGTTCATTGTTCATTCTTGATTTAACCTTTCTTCAAGTCTTCAACTTCTATCTTCTTCCATCTTCTTCTAGTTTTTGTTCAGAATCTTCAATAACTATGCAAGTAAGTAATATTTGTATTTAATAAAGTTATGTTTGTTCTTCAACTTTTACAATCTTATATTTATTTATTTATTAACTTAATCTTCAATCTTTATTTTGTAGCTTCTTCTTCCGTTTTAACAGCAACAAGTTGATTTTTTCTATAAGTTTTACACGACATAGTAGGTAAGTAATACTTCTATTATTTATAGATTTTTTTGTTTAATATGTGGATTTATAGATTTTTTTGTTTAATATGTAGAATCTCTTGATTAATAGATATTTTCAGATTATATATATATATGTGTTTAATACGTGGAATAACTGATATATATGCGAGAATAGATTTAGACATACTTTCATAGTTTCATTATATATGTAATAATTTGACTCAGATTAAATAAACCACATCAAACATTATAAAAATTTATCCAAATCATGTAATGTAGATGGATTTTCACAGCTCACAAACTAGGGTTTCACAAACTAGGGTGGTAAATTATAATAGAATATTAATATTATTAAATATTTTTTTATGAAATAATATATAATTTAAAATTATTTTTTATAAAGGCAAAAATAAAGGGTCAAAGAGTTTTTTTTAAGGAATATTAAAAGTTCCTTATATTTAGTTCAATATATTAGTTAAAAAATAAAAGAGTTTTTTAAATATTATGTTTAACTATATTTAGGGAATAATAATTCAATATATTAATATTTATTATTTATATAAATATTTTTGGAAAAAATATTAATATATAAGACCAAGTTTAAGAGTCATATTAATCCTTTTTTTTATTTGATTTTTTTTAGCTTTTACAAAAAGAATGAGTTTAACTGCACCAAACATGGAAACTACTCAAATTTCAACTCAAATTTCAACTGATAGCGTTCAAGTATCTCCAGCCAATGAAAATGTTCCATCAAATTCAATTCCTACAAGTGTAATTACAACAAATGTTGATGATACCATTGTTGGGAAGAAAAGAAAGTTATTTTCAAATGTTTGGAATGATTTTCAAAAAGAAAATATAAATGGAAAAGTTAAAGCAATATGCAACCATTGTAAGAAGCAACTAGGAGGTGATTCAAAAAATGGCACAAAACATTTGTGGGCTCATCTTCGGACTTGTCCAAAATTGAAGATGAAAGATATCAATCAGATGAATCAAAAATATCTAAAGGCTGAAAAGGGTGAAGATGGAATAACAAAGATTGTTAATATGACTTTTGACCAAGATGTGTCACGGAAAAAATTAGCAAGAATGATTATTAGACATGACTATCCTCTTTCGATAGTTGACCATGAAGGTTTTAGAGATTTTGTGAATAGTATACAACCTTTGTTCACTATGATTTCTAGAAATACCCTCCGAGTCGACATTTTGAGTGAATATCACACTTTGAAAGCCAAAGTGATGAAACAAATTGAGTCAAGTCAAAGTAGAATAGCTATTACCACTGATATGTGGACTTCCCATATCTATACAAATGATTGCCCGAGACATCTTTGCCATACCTATATCTACCGTTGCATCAGAATCTGCATTTAGTACGAGTGGTAGAATCGTAAGTCCTCACCGCAATCGACTTCTACCCGGAATGTTGGAAGCACTAATGTGCACTAGAGATTGGATTTGTGACGACAATTCAGGTAAATACAAATATTTATATGTTATTACTTAATATAGATCCACTCTTGTTACTAATGTATGTATTTTTTTATATTTAATTCTTAGCTACATCTTCATTTGATGATTGCACATCTACTATATGTGATCCTGACGAAGAATTTACTTTCTAAGTAATTAATTGTTTGTCAAAGATTTGAGGTATGTTATTAGTTAAATACTTTAATCTTAATTCTATTTTTTTTATATGTTAATGTTGATTGTTTTTTCTTTTGATTTTGTAGGTTGTAATTTACATGTGTTGAAGAAATGTATTCAAGAAGGATGCTTTTTGTGAGAAAATTAATTTGATGATTTCTGAAGTTTTTGTGTTTAATTAAGAATTATGTTCTATCACTTTTAAGTTTTTTTTCTGTATTTTTGTAGTATGGATGAATTTATATTATGTGTGGATGATTTTCTTGTCTATTGTTTAAGGATATAATATTTATTAATAGTTTTAGGTTAATTATGTTTTGTAGTAACATATTATATTTAATTTATATAATTTTAGTTAATTAAATATAATTTTTTAATATTTCATATCGGGTAATGGGGTACCCGTCGGGGATCGGGTACCCGATGAATCGGGGATGGGGATATAAATAGAGATACCCGTCGGGTTCGGGGTCGGGGTCGGGTAGTAATTTGAAATTCGGGTTCGGGGATGGGTACTTCACTACCCGGCGGGTAGGGTACCCGTTGCCATCCCTAGTGGAGCCAATATAAAAATATATATATATATACATATTCCTAAGTTGCATGTGATTTAAAAAAATTAAAATAAAATTAGAAAATAAGAATATTTTTTTTTTTGTGAAAGCTATTTGATTAAGCCATACCATCATAACTTGGAAGAATTAACTAAAGTTATTAGAAATATGGCTGAAAAGCCAAAGATACCCAAAATATCTAATTAGGTTTATAATATCAAAAACTACTAAAGGTTAAGTATGAGAATTTCTAAAAGACACATGAGTTATTTATACTTGATATGATTCATATTAATCTGTCAAAATGCAATCATTTTGGAGAAATTGAACACTAAATAAATGTGAAATTGATATGAAAATTGGAAGTTCAACAAATTATTAAGGTTAGTGCACTTATTAAGGTTGGTGTGGGAGCTTTTCATTACCTAACTATAAACTTGTCTTACAACTTAATAATTGTATTATGTTATGAACTAACAATGTTGTTTTTGTTTTGATCCTTAAAGGTTTTAAATGTACATTTATGAATAAATGTTGTCATTTTTCTTGAAATAATATTTATGGCATTGGTTTATTATTTAATGAGACTTGCATATATATTTTAAATTTAAACAACATATACAAAATGTGTCAAGCTCACTCAAGCTAGAAAGTACACTAATCATTAAAAATAAATATAAACGACATACAAGATTAAATCATAGAGGTAAGAAACCCTTAATGAAACTACATAATTTTATACTTAAAAAGAAAATAAAAAAAAGAAAAAAGTTTAAAATATCCATACCAAGGGCACCAGGAACAAATAACAAATAGTAACTTTAAACTTTTATGGATGATTATACTAGTTTTTTAATATTTAAATAATGATGTAAGTTAAATATCAAACTTATTTCTATTTGAAAGGGAAAATGATTCCATTAATGTTTGTAATTAGTTACAAATTAGTTTACAATAAATTAAGATTAAAACACATAAACTTTAAATTATTAAATTACATTATTATATATAATAAGATTTTTTAGTTGAAAGTTTTTTGACCTAATGTTTAAATCTATTAAAGTTATTTTTCCAAAAAAAACTAAGGTTATTATGCTTTTAAAAGGTTGTCACATATTTATTTGTATAATTTAATATGTTAAAAAGTTAATATTATTTTTTTATTTAGATAAATTTTATATAAATTTAAAAAATTATAGGTATATATAATATATTTGTAAGTCATGAATAATAATTTTCTTTTTAAATAAATAGATAAATTTGAAATTTAGTCTATAGTTAATGATATGTACTTAAACTAAGATTTTATTTAAAAAATAATAATAATAATAATAATAATAATAATAATAATAATATATAGATGAATGAGAGAAATAAGTTGTTGAGTGGACACTAGGTAGATTATTTCTTGGGGATCCTTAAGTAATTTATCATCTTAGATACATGTATATCCATAAAATTTAATAAAATAGAGATTTATAAACGTAATAAAGTATTAGATAACTTGAATAAAAAGAAAAAGAAAAATCATCACTAATACAATTTCTTATCAACTTAACAAAAATGACAATAATATATATATATATATATATATATATATATATATATTATAATTTTTAAATATAAAATTGTTTATATTTCACAAACTTGACATTTTCAGTTTAATTTTATATTTTTCTTCAATAAAATCTTAAAATGGACAAGAAAATAGACTTCCCTGAAACAAACTAAAACATTTCATTTGGAACAAATAAAATTAGATTTTTTTTAATTGAACTGATTTTAAAAATCATTAACCACTAGTCAAAACAAACTTTCAAATTAAACATTTTTGTGAAACAGAAGTTAGTACAATAGAATAACCAAATATAGTTGGTGTATTGCTTTATTTTTTAAGTAAAATGTGAATGTTTCAATTTTTTTTAAACTATATTGGTGATGGTTAGAATGATTGATAACCCAATTAAATGTATTTGGAAAATTGAATACGTTTTTCCATGAAAATCTTCTTATAATAATGTGATTATTTTACAAAAATATATATTAATAAAAATAATGAGAGTAATTTAAAAGAGTCACAAAATTAACATAGAATAAAGAAAACTAAAAAAATATAAAAATAAGCAAAATTTGTGTATTTAAGGCCTCATTCCATTTTGAATTCATAAGTTGAATTATAATATTAATGGAGGAAAACTCTTAAACTTTTTTAGAAACTTTGTGGCTATCTTCTAATCTTGCAAAAATTTTGATCTTATATTTTATAATGAAACGTGGGTTCTTCTCTTTTTTATCTTATATTTATATTTGATCCACGTCTCTGGCCTTATCCATGCCGATAAGAACAACAACGTTGCCTTGTCATCTTCTTCACAAGTCAAACCTCTAAAAGGCCGGAGAAGATGAGCTTTAGAAGGAACCGACCATGCAATAAGTTTTCAGCCGAAATGGATGATTTCTCGAAAGTTCAAAGGCGATTAGTCCGTCTCTAAAAGGACATTCAGGCAAGTAAGAGAGGAGAAAAAGAAAACGAAGGAGGAGGACGGAGAGGAAGAACAAAGAAGAAAAATGGTAAAACAAGTTTATATATTTGATTTTTTGTTCGGAAAAAAAACATATATGTTCAATTTGTGTTCTTTTACTTGAAAAAGAAATTTAAAATTGTAGACATGTCTTTATTTTTATATAATTTCAGACTTTGTTTAGTATTAAAAGACTTATTAAATTATTCAAAATTTGTTGAGTATTAAAAGACTTATTAAATCTATCATCCTACTTCCATTTCGGATAGTTTTCTTCGGAAGCAAGCAGTGACCGACAAGTTTGTGTAACTTCATTTATAATAACTTTGAGAGAAAATAAGGATTTAAGTTTCTATTTTTATTTTTTTTATAGTTCGAGTTTGAATACTCAAACTCATCACCTTAAAAATATAGATTATTATTTTGTTCTATCACTAAGTTATTAATCTCCACCAATAACATGAGTTCATTATATATTTTATCATTAAGTTATTATTCTCCTAACAATTTAAATTATATATAACTATAAATTATAAGATGTAGGACTAATAAGATATAAATTATTATTATTATTATTTAATTTTAAGTTTCAGAAAAAAAATTAAATTTTATAAGTTTGATAATTTTATATAAAAATAAAAATAGAGCCTGAACATTTTATTCATTCAATTCAATAATTAAATTATATAATCTTATAAATTTTTAATAATTTATTAATTACATATTATATTTAAATAATTAATGAGAATAATTTAAATTGTAAATAAAATCATAATATTTATTTGCACATTAAAATATTATTAATTAATTATATATAAAATAAATATATACCATTAATTTAAATATATAATTTGTTTTTTAAATAATAATAATCAATATACGTACCTATTATCATTTATATTAGTAGATACTATTATGACAATTATCGATCACTATCACTATTGCAAAATATCTCATTTAGTAGAACTATATCGTCGATTTCTCTGTTGGTTCCATAGCTAAAATATGATTACGAAATAAATCTATTTACTAAAAAGTTAGTTACGGAAATATTTTTCGGCTAAAAAAAATGTGTCGCTAAATAGATGAATTCTTTCGCATTTAAATTTGTATAAAAAAAAGTTACACTCAATAAATTATATTTATTTTGATAACTTACTGAATTTTGAAGCTCATTTAAAACTAAGTCAAATTACTGAAGATGAAATATAATCCTATATAATTCTTGTTTTTAATATATTTAATAAAAAGAAGGAGAAAAAGGATTATAGACTAATATTGTGAAGTTTATTATTATTATGAAGATGTTTATAAATAATATTTAATAATAATGCCAACTAGCTAGGTTAAGGGTACCAGCGGAAAACATTTGCAGATTCCGCTTATGCAAAGGCCCGCCACACCTGGGTCGCACGAGTAGTCACAGTCTACGTCATTTGTACATCTTCCCCCAGGTGGGGGAAATCCTGCTCTAGATTGTAAGATGATTCCTATCATAATTGTAATAAAATAAATCAAAATATAATAAATAATTAGTTCAAAAATAATTAAATTAATGAGGATAATATGTACAACAATGTGTCATTAAAATGATGGTAAGCAGAGCCAAAATCAACGTAGACTTGTCCATTCGTATTTTGTCTTGCTTCTATGACACCTAATGTTATAAATAGTTATAAATATATGTTCTAATATATATATATATCTATATTTAAAGAAAAGATTTGCAGAATTGTATAAAAAATTCAGTAACTGATATAAAAGGAAAATATTTATATATACTTTTGGTATAATATATATTAAATAAATGAAGATTGTTAAAATATTAAACTTAAAAAATGATTTATGCATTTAGAAAAGTTTAATTTATTGATTAAAGTGTATTTGGATTATGCCTTTTTAAATGCCTTTGATTTAATTTAAATGGAAACTAGTCCTTAATATTTTGAATATTTAGTTTTTTTCCTAATTTAATATTTATTTAAACTTTTCTAAATGTATATGTAGAATTATTCTGGAAGAAAAATAATTCCAAGAATGGAATATAGAGAAAATCAGCAGCAAATCAATCAATTAGACTAATTGATTTGTAAATCAATCAATTAGACTAATTGATTTGCTAATTAGCCGTTGATTATCAATTACATGATTTTATTATTTAATTATTTCCTTTTCTGCAAATGTAATCTTACTATTTAAGCACTAGACAGTCTTACGTAAGAAATAACAACAAAAACACAAGCAATAAAATTTCTTTTTTTTCTTTATTTTTCTACATGGTATCAGAGCGGGTTTTTTCATCTTGAAGAAACCGACTCACAATTTTCCGCTGTCTCCTCCAATGGTGGAAATAGCCATTGGAGGAGAACTCAAATGATTCTATAATCTCATATTTCTCTAAAATTATTATCACAAATCTCAGTGTATTTTTTTCATAGTTCAGTCGAATCTGTATCGAGCATCGTCTTCGTGTCTCGACAGATTTATTTTTTCTCCTTTTGTAGCAAACGTCATCTTCATGTCTCGACAGATTTCTTTCAACATTTTATATATTCAAAAATTATCATTTTTCACTTCAAGAGCTGAGCCAAGAGCCAAGAGCCAAGAGCCAAGAGCCAAGAGCCAAGAGCCAAGAGCCACTCCTCTAACTAAATGAATCATGATTTTTGAATCAGTCAAATTGAAAGAATGTCATCAACAATTTATCGGCAACACCCATTTCAATCTCTGTCAAAGCTCTTTACACTCCTCTACGTTACATCCCGCAATCAGGTAGCTGACATACTCATCAAGCCGACTCGAGAAAGTATGTGGCAAGTTGGGCAGTCTCAACATCTACTACCCAACTTGAGGAGGAGTGTAGAATTATTCTGGAAGAAAAATAATTCCAAGAATGGAATATAGAGAAAATCAGCAGCAAATCAATCAATTAGACTAATTGATTTGTAAATCAATCAATTAGACTAATTGATTTGCTAATTAGCCGTTGATTATCAATTACATGATTTTATTATTTAATTATTTCCTTTTCTGCAAATGTAATCTTACTATTTAAGCACTAGACAGTCTTACGTAAGAAATAACAACAAAAACACAAGCAATAAAATTTCTTTTTTTTCTTTATTTTTCTACAGTATAAATCATTTTAACTTTAAGATTTTAAATTTTTTATTTACAGAATAGTCAAATATTTTAATTATACTATACCAAAAAGTATATAATGAATAAATAGTTTACTTTCTATATATATTAATTACTCAACCTGATTGCAAAAATCTTTTCTTTAAATATATTATAACATATATACTACTTTACCTTATAATTATTATGAAATTGATTTTTTTTATTAAAAATACATTTAATTGACTGTATTAAATTTTAATTTAAGGAGTAATTTATTCCCTATGTTGTGAATTTGCCATAAATTGAGATACACTTTAAGGATGATTGATCAGCTTGATAAGGATGAGATACACTTAAAATGACCTACTTAGTGTCAAAATTTCAAGGTAATCAATCAAAATGAATGGTGAGGAAATACATTAATTTTGTAAAATTATTATTAAATATATATTTTTTTTAATAAACAAATTATTTCATAATTGTATATGAAATATATTGTTTAATGGTTAAGAAATAAATAAAAAAATATATTATTTTTAAACACAACAAAAACATCATTTAGAATACAAAATTAATACATTTCTAGTTCATGATTATATGCCTTTTTTGTTTCGTTTCTCTAAATAAGAAAAACATACCATGTCTTTAAAGGTGGTTTGTGTAATCCGAAAACTGTCAACCCCATGTCTTACCTTCCACACGTGCTCCCGCGGTAGGAAACGAGGGATTTTTATGGTAGGTACGACCCGTGTACTGTTTTTTAGAGAAAACGTTTTTCGCGTGTTAAGGCGAACTATACCAATGAATCCCCTGACTTGCCTTTCTCTGCATCCCGTAAAAAGGTTGAATGTGATGAGAAACCAAAAATAGAGTTCTTTAGCATAGACCTTTTAAATTGGCCCGTACATGTTTTAAATCGATACACTTGAGAATGTATCAACTTAATTGACTTAAGAGTCGCCACTTTAGTTTACTTCTCAAAGAAACTAAATAAAAGAAAATCAGAGATTCGTTTTAAGAGTTCAGTGTTTGGTTACGTATTGGGAAAGGGCTCACAGCGCTATGTCTTATGCGCCTGTTCTTACGGACAGTCTCTACTCCTACATAGTTGGCCAGTTGACGTTTGGAGGATTTGTTACGTTTGGTTATAAGTTCAGAACTCTTTTGTTTGTGAGAAAGATATTAGCCAATTTTGCAAAGGGATAATTTTATTCGTGAGGTACTTGACAAGGATAAAGCATTAAAAAGCATTGAAAGGCACAGAGCAACATTATCAGAGAAAGTAAGAGTTATGATTCCCGAGGAGGGGTCAAATAATGGTAAATGATGAGAATAACCATTCAATTTAAGGATTAGAATTTTACTCTTTTGAACGAAGGAGAGAAGAGAATGAATTAACTCAAGGTCTTATTCCCCTTTTGAAATTCTCAAAGTTAAAAAAACTCTGAATACAATATCTTAAAATGAATCATTCTCAGAAAATAATTCCCAAAACTTCTCATGGTAGTCAAGAATATTTTTAAAAGCTCAAAGGAATCGAGATTGGAATATTCGGGATTGTAGAACTCCTAATATGACATTGCAAAATTAGACGTTTTTCCAAACGAGTCCCAAAATTTTTTAAAATGTTTATGAGCATTGACAATATTATTAAGAGGCTACATTTTTAATTTCATGATTTTTGGACTCATGAAACTCAAGTTATAGCCTCTCAAAGATTGAGATTTTGCCAAGCGGTCCTCAAAAATTCCAGGAAAAATATTTCTTAGAAGAAAATAAATTTTTTGAATTTTTGAGAAAATTTGAAAGTGATTTTGAATCCTCATTTTAAAGTGGTTTATTAAAATTGGAAAACAAATTGGACATAAGTTTATTTTAATTTTGATTTTACAAGTTTTAAATTAAAATAAAAGGAAAAGAAAGTTTAGGAATCCAATTAAAAGAATGGGAAAGATCAGGGGCTTCTTTAATTTCGAATTAAAGATCCAGACATATTTAAAAATAAAAGAGGCCCGGGGCCTCTTTACAACTTCAATAGAAGTTGGAGGAAGCAGACATAACAGAAAACCCTTTCTTCTCCGGCGGCTCTCCGTCCCTCCTCCGGCGAAGCGATTCCCGGCGATCCTGTGCCTGAGACCGATACTCTCTCCACAGACGAAGCCTCCGTCGGTCCATTCGTCACGTCTGGGCTCCGTCTCCATCCTCCGCTGCTCTTCTGATTGATTAGAACGGATCTGGACTTTGAAGAAGAACAGTCGGGAGACTCCTCCCCCAAGTTGCAGGACAGTAGGACGCTGTCTAAGTTTTTCTTCTTCCAGGTTTCGCAGATGGAGTTCTATCCTAAACCTAACAAACTTCAGCCAAGCGTTCAATCGAATGATGTTAACTACAGCAGCAAATAAAAACTACTTGAAATCCTAATGAAACATTTCTTAATCATCAAATGGCATCGGTATTCATAACCGATGCCTCCAATCAATATCTCAAGAACATTGTTCAGTTTGA
Organism: Impatiens glandulifera; assembly: GCF_907164915.1. NCBI lineage: Eukaryota > Viridiplantae > Streptophyta > Magnoliopsida > Ericales > Balsaminaceae > Impatiens > Impatiens glandulifera. Next base: position 22,386,473 of record NC_061862.1, on the reverse strand, counting down.
GGTTTACCTGAATAGCAACAGAAGAAGAAAAGGCGATTTCTAAAAACTGATCTCTCTTCAATCTCCAAAATCAAGAACCAATTTCTAAAAACTGGAAACTGAATTGAAACTGGACTCAACTCCCCTTAAGCTTCCCCGATCTCCTTTCGTTCTCCTTTTTTTTTTTTTGGGATTAGGGAATAAAATCAAGGGCACGCTCGGAGAAATATATATTTCTTCAGCTTTATTTTTATCCCCGTTTTGCCTTTTATCCATTTGCATCGTCATCCCAAATAAATCACCTCGGCCTCGTTTTTTATCAAAAAGTCGTAAACTATTTATGGTGGCAGATTCTTGACATGAATCTAATTTTTGAATAAACCCAAACGGATCTTCTAGCCAAAGTTATGATTTTTTAAAGTCAACCCTCCATTTCAATCTTTTCAATCATGCGGTTTCCCCACAATGAGTTTGGTACCATTGGAAAAGTGGGACTCCTGCCTACATCTTCATGCTCCCCTTTGCTCACGACAGGGTCTGTGTTGGTCAGGAAACTAGCTGCACAGAAACGCACATGTTCATGCATCACCTTCACTGCAGGCGACCTAGATTGAGCTGTAGGGAGAACTGGGAGAGATATTTGATGTCGATGGAAATAAAATTTAAAGAGATTTCCAGTGGTGGCTCATACACTCAAGATGGGTTATTTGTTCAAAAGATATGATTTTTAGAAGTGTGGCATAGCTTCAGTTAGCTCTCAAGATTTGCATTTGTATCATTGCCTATCTTGTATTGATCGGGATAGGGTCTTGAAGATCGAATAACTGTCTGGGGCCGGATCCATTGGAAAGGTACGTGAGTTATCTTTCCATCCCAACTTGAATCACCCGAAACCATCAATCACATCTCAAGTTACGATTTTTTAAATGAAAGGGTGTTTGGTTTAAACTTCTCATGAACACCTTTCACTCATGATTGATTTCGTCTAGTTAGAGGGCATCAACGGGGATTGGGCTTTATCTCATGAAAGGAGACTCATTTCCCTTTCCAAAATGTCCAAGATCATCGAATTCCATCCTGGATAAATTCATGAAGCCCAATGTCTCAATGAAAAATTGAATGGATTTCAAACCTAAGGATTCTTCATTTTCTTTTCAAATACTCCCTTTTTCAAATAATCCGATTTTCCGCTTGAGAAGACTGGTTAACTCTTTTCCACTTCTTCTTGACACGTGTTTGACCCCTCTTTGACCCGGGTTAACTCCGTTGGTTGTCGGGTTGACGCGAGTTGACCCATTTTCTCTCGTTTTCCCATTTTCGAGCGTCTTCTGCACAAATTTATAAACAGTAATGTTATACTCAAAGTTCAAGATTTTTCAAAACGTACAACATGAATGTGTCACGGGTTCTGAAAACTTAGTCGAGGCAAAAAAACGTCGATTTGACTCATAAATGGGTTTCGAAATACCCCTTCGACTCATTTTCTCCAACAACAACATTATACTCAAAATTCACGATTTCTCGCGCCGGTTATTCTGAAGGTGTGAGGGGACCTTGGACCTAAGCACTTTTACAACTTGTCATTTGAATCATCGTCTTTTAAACTTTTCTAAGTCGGTTTTCGAAAGATATCTCTATTTTAATTTTCCCGGTTCAATAAGGAAGCATGAGTATTATTTTGACCGGATTTTCTATTGGGTATCTAGGGTCTAAAAATGTGTTGTCTACCATGATCCTAAAAAAATAAAATAAAATAAAATAATGAAACACATTGTACCACCTCGATTTCTCGGCTCTTTATTTTTTTATCTTTAAATTTTAAAATTATTTTAATTCCCGAATTTGTTTTAAAACATACTTTTAAATATTTTTAATAAATTAGGAATTGACTAGAGTTCACATTTATCTTTTTTTTAAAATTATGATAATATTTACGTAATTAAACGATTTTTAGATATTTTATTTTTGTTCGGGACTTGGATATACTAAAAAAAAATATTTGTACTTACTCTTCAATGTCATTCAAAATAAAGGTCATTTTAAATTTTTGATCAATTTTAAGATGTATTGTTTTATCTTTTTATTTTAATTTTATTTAAATTCTAAATTATTAAAAGTATTAAAATTTAAAAATCAAATAATAATTTTTTTATAGAATTTAAAAAAGAAATTATTTTAATTTTAAATAATTAAAAAAATAATTTATAAAGAAATATTTTAAAATTATTTTCATTTTCATTTTTTGATTTTATTTCTTATTCATATGTTTAATTTTTATTATTATTATTATCATATAAGGTCAAGGTTAAAAATATTAAAAAAAAAAAAAAAAAGTCCAAAGGAAAACATGCCCAAAGTCTGTTTGGATTGAGCGGGCTACTAATTATGTTGTTGGGTAATTTTACCTTGGTCAAGCTTCACTATTTCAATATGTAATTTGGTTCCAGAGGAAAAAATCTTGAATTTACGTAAAATCGTTCATAAGTTGTAAACTCGAAAAATCTAGAATTACATGAAATCGTAGTAGTTTAATATGAAAAAATAATAATTATATATTTACTTAACTAATTTTAAAAATTTATATATTTAAATTAAAAAATAATTATTATATTTACGAAATTAATTATATTAATAACTCTAGAAATAACCCTATAAAAATTATATTTACGAAATTAATTCTATTAATTAATTTAAATAAATAATAACTTTATTTTTTAATTTTTAAATATAAATTTGGTTTTAAGACGTAAAATAATACCAAATCGTAAAATCAAAAATATTTATAAACTCGTAAAATTGTAAAATATTGTTATCGTAAATTTAAAATCGTAAGAGTTACTATTTAAGAGTTTACTTAAAAACAAACTCGTTAACCTTATGTAAAATTGTAAAATCGTAAAATTTTAATAATTAACTCGGGATTTTAAAAGTCTTATTTGGCTAGACTAACCGATAGAACAAGAATCGAGGGCATTATGCCAGAACAAAACATATTTAGATGAATTTAACTTCAAATCACATTTTTAAGCCTGTGAAAATCTTTATATTGATCTTGGTTGGTATTAATTCTCGATCTGTTAAATTAATGAATAACGTTAGGTACAAGAATCTACAAACAATTATTTATAAAACTAAAATTATTTGAAACTTGAATTACAACACAATTAGAAACTTGCCATTAATTTTGCGATGGTTTGTATTAAGTTGTTACAGCTTTTGAATGTATTAAACAAACTTTAATCACTTCAATTGAAAATTTTGAAAAAACCTGAATCTTGAAGCTTATGTTTTTATGGCGTTTTTAACGGGTCTTCTTCTTTATCTCGTTCTCTTTCACTCCTTTGTAATTTGGGATGTGCAATAAAACTGAAAAATCGATAATCAAACTGAATCGGTAACTTACCGTTATTCATTTTATTGGTTTATTTGTTAACTGGTTCTAACCCTTTCGATTAATCGGTTTTTTACCAGTTAAACGGTTTGAATTTTGGTTAAATTGTTTTTCTAATGGTTTAACCGGTAAATCGGTAATAATTTTATTATATATTTTTATTTTATAATTTATATTAGTTATTTTTGTAAATATTAAATATATTATAATATTTAATAATTTATATTAGTTAATTTTTTAATATTAAATATATTATAATATTTAATAATCTATATAATAACCTAATATAAACATCATGACACGCAACCAAGAATTTTGAAATGAATATAGAAATTTTTCTCTTAGTTTTTTTGTTTAAATTTAATTGAACTTTGTCTTCATTTGATTCTTTTTTCATCGTCTATCTAGTTAATGAAATTCATTTAATAAATTAAATATTTAATTAAAAATTGAATTATTAGTTCCTAATAACAGATTAAAACCGGTAGAATCAAAACCGGTAAAACCAATACCAATACTGGTCGGTTAACTAATTTATAAAATAAAGGATAAAATTAAATTTAACCGAAACTCTTTAATTTGAACAACATAGGTCCAAAGACCCTTTTTATAGGTCATCTGAGTCTGGGGTGGCCAATAGTCTCCAGTTCCGGTCGAAGGCTATTTATTAGCTTTGTATTTTTCGGCCTAATTTTCCTTCTCTAGACATTGAGAAGTTAGTAGGGAGTAGGCCAAAATGATAATCTATCGGTCATCATTTTGGCTTTTGTTCACTCAATTTGATGTCAAATTGAAGTAATGCTTTTTTCCATTTCGCCTTATCTGATCCTCTTAGACAGTATAATCCAAGGATGAAGACAACAAGCCATTTGATGGCTTTGCGATTAGCTCGGTTTCGTGGCTGACTCAGCTTCCTCTTCGGCTTGGACTAGGCACACGTCCTAAGCCAGTTTGATTTAAGTTTTAGGCTTAAATAAAATATATATATATATATATATATATATATATATATATATATATATATATAATGACACTTAATTTTTAAAGTTTTCGGATTGTCGGGTCGAGAACTTAATTTGGATATATATGTGAGAGTAAATGAATACTTTGGTCGGATTGTGCGGGACCCCTCAACCGTTTCACACCGTCTCCTGAAGTGAAAGACATTAAGTACAGACCAATTGGATTCACTTTGGTTTGCTATGACAGTGATAATTACTTAATTTATACATTAATAATTCAATATTTTATAACATTTGAATGATTTATTTTTCAGGATCCGTTCGAGTGTATTAATGGTTCTATTGATCAATATCGAGCGATCAGATTGACACACGCCAAACAGATATGGGGTAGATGGCGCTCTGATTTGAACAAGGATTATATATGCATTCATCAAAGAGACAAGGCGGTGGTATTGGTCAATCCCCCACGAGACTACGATCGAGATGATTGGGAGTTCGTGTGTCAGAACCATTACTTCACGGATAAATTTAAGGTGCGGATTCATAATTCAAATAAACTATGATATCAATTATTCTAACTTCATTTTTTATTTCAAATACAGAAAAACAGTCGTACCAATTTTGTTAACAGGAATAAGCTTAAATTCCCACATCATACTGGAAGTAAACCGTTTTCTCAAGTGGAGGAAGAGTTGATATGTACATTATCCATTATTTTTAATAACTTGACATAAAAAATGTTATTCATTTTATAAATCATTTATTTCAATAGACGCTTGAAATAGGATGGACCCCCTCCGTCGTTGAAGTATTCAAAAGGACTCGTACCCCAAAACTTACGAAAGAAAACTCAACCCCATCCGAGACGAAAGAGCGCAAGAGAAAATTGTAAGTTAATTGAATTTAAATAAATTACATAAAGCTAGCTTATTATTATATAAATCAAAATTTATTTCAAATGTGCAGGCGGAGATGGAGGAGGTAAGAAGCAACGAACCAGAATTATCTGAATTCGAGTTAACGGAGAGAGTGTTTGGACGCCAAATACATGGGACAGTGATCGTATGGGATCAGGTGTCCGACTCATACACTTTTGTGAGGATCGTCGAAGTGTCAACAATTCACAACGATCCATTAATCGATTGTTTGAGGAGAATCAAAGATTGGCGATGCAATTGGAGGAATTGGAAAAGAGGGATGCAGAAAGAACTCTAACGATTCAAGAATTACAAGTGGAAAAGATAAAATGAATATAAGAATGGAGAGGGAAAAAATAGAAATGAATACAAGAATGGAGAGTTTTGAAATGTTTATGAGGCAATATCAAACACTCCTCCTCCCACCGGCTAATTCTAGTATGTTTTGATTGATTATTTCGATTGATAATAGGTTTATGAACTGATGGAGTACGTTTAAATTCGAATTATAACAGGTTGTTTGGATAATTGGTTTTGTTGAGTACCAGGTTGATTGATAACTCATTATCATTCTGAAAAATGCAAAGCAAGCATGTCTAGAGAAATTATTAGATGATATCAATTACACTTTCACTCATGCAAATCCTTAAAGTTTTTAACTTTGAAGATATTTTAATGATCACACCTATTAACAAATCCTCTCATATGTGCATTCACACGGAAATATAATCCTTTGTATATAAATATTTTAGATAAAAATAATATTATTTAAATTCAAAATTATTCAAATATAATATTTACATATATTTTTAAATTCTTAAAGTATATAAATTTTAAAAACAGTTAAAATAAATATTTAATACACCCTATCATATAAATTGAAAACATAATGAGAAGAAAAGTAATTTAAATAAAAAATAATAATAATAATAATTTTAGACATTAAATTTTAGATTAAATTAGCAATCAAATTATATAAAGTTCTACGTATATATTAACATCAGTAATACCAGTCATTTTATAGTCTTCCTTACTTATCTTCGACTTTGATAATCGTTATATACGGCCTTTTTCTACTAATGATCGATTTTATTTTTATTTTTTCTCTTATCTTAATTTATTTTTTTATTATAATATATATTTATATATATATATATAATTAAAATATTAGTTTCTTTTTCTTAATTATATTTTTTTCTTTTTATAGTTTTCATATATATATATAATTAAAATATTAGTTTCTTTTTCTTAATTATATTTTTTTTCTCTTTTATCGTTTTAATATATATATATATATATATATATATATATATATATAATGGAATAAAAATTATATAAATTAATTAGAGCAAATAATAAATTTAAATAATATTTGTATCAATATAACTGTTTTATTATATTTACGTAGATTAGTTAGAAAATAGAATTATTATAGATTATAGAAGAGATAAAACTTAATAATTTATACATTGCATTTTGAATTAAACTTTTAAAAGATTCTATATTTGAGATAACCTAGATAATTAGCATAGTCATTGAACAATTACACTAAATGTTATGGGTTAAAAATGAATTAATTGTTAAAATTTATATTATTATTTAGATTTTTCATCTTATTATATTTATAAAATAATCATTATTAAAAAATTATACAAAATATTTTCAAAATTTTAGTAACATTAAATTAAGTTGTTTCATTTAGAAAAATAAATATTATATTTATTAAGCTATAAATAAATGATCAATGTAACTTTTTGTAAATAATTTTCGCTTAAACTTACAATATTGCCCCCACTTTATTTTAGATCTTTAGCTTTATTTTAGATCTTTAGAATTAAGATAAAAGCAAATTAAATATAACTATTAAATAATATTTATAACTAAAAAATATTTAAACTTGAATTGGAAAGGGGCCGCGCGAACGCAGCAGGCCCCACTGCCACAAATGGGCTGACCTTAGGCGACGCAAAATCAAAGTGCAATGAAGCCCGCTAACCTAAGCCATAGGTCTACATGATCACCTATAGACTCCGTCCAGGTAAGTATTTTTTAAGTTGACCCAGTACGTTTTATTTATACATCCATTCCCGTCTTCCCTTGTTTCTTTCTTCCGGTGTGGGATCAACGTTTTCTATTAATTAATATTTCATATACAATTTATTTCAATCAAATCATAAATATAATGCCCTTTTTTATATATTTTTATTGCATTTAACTAAGTATAAAATATGTTTATATGCATAATTTTATTTGAATATTTATTCTTATTTGAAATTGATATTTGTATATTTATTTTTGTTTGAATATATATCTAAATATCTAAACTAATTTAAAATGTTATAAAATAATTAATTTATATTTTTTTTAGAAAAAATAATTTGTATTTAAAATATACACAAAATTATCTTATATTTCGTTTTTTTCTAAGTTCTACTAAGGGAACAAAAAACCACTAGAGATTTGTCATATTGTCATATTTTTGTTTCTATAATCTAAATATTGTATATTGTCATATTTTTGTTTCTATAATCTAAATATTGTATATTGTCATATTTTTGTTTCTATAATCTAAATATTTAAATTTTTCATATGAACTCTTTTAATTACTTACTAGAGATTTGTCATTCAACCACTTCATTGGAGAGATTCCATTAAATATGCAGGTAACAACTTTGTAATATTCTATAATATATTAAACATTCTAATGGTTTGTTATTTGTTCACTACCTTATGCCTATCTTTTTTTTCTTTTCGAAAGCTCATTGCGTTGTAGAGCTGGGCATCGTGCATAAACGATTGTATTCGACTCGAACAAGTTGTGTTAGACATTCAACCGTGTTGTGTCGTATTGTGTCTCAATCTTATGTGTCATGTATTGACTCACTCAAAATATTAGGATCCACATACTTTTTGTGTCGTGTTAATTCGTGTTTCGTGTTATTCCGACTAGAGTTTGACATAATCGTGTTGTATCGATGTTTGTTTTTATGTGTGTCATGTCGTGTTTTATGTTATATATATATATATATATATATATATATATATATATATATATATATATATATATATATATATATATATATATTGTCAATAAAAATTATAATATATGATTATTAATTTTGTTTATTTTTTTAATTTAAAAATTTTAAATTAATTTAATAATTAAATGTATGAAATATGTTATTTAAATAAATAATTAATATGTTAAATATTTAAGATTTGTATATATATAAATTTTAACATATTGTTTTATAAATAATAATTTGAATGTCAATTATTTAAAATATGTTTTAAAAATTATAAATAATTATTCAAATAAAATAAGTTAATAATTTATTGATAATTTGAAAATGTTAATATAAAAGTTAGTAATTTTGGAAAGAAAATAAAAGATTTGTGGATAATTTGAATTTTTGTTTGAGAAATGTGGTAGTAATTAAAATAATTTATCGTTGACATACTTATAAATATATATTATTATATTATAATTTAATGAAAAGATGTATAACTTATAAATATATATTATTTAAATTAAATTATTATCATATATTTATTATTTAATTATTAATATTAATTAAAATTATAAAAATAATTTTAAAATTTATAAATAAATTAATTAATAAAAAATAATATCAAAGTGAATTATTAAAAGACTTGCATTTTTATTCATATAATTTATTTATTTTTATTATTTTATATTTTAAATTATATTATTTAAGTTAATATTTTGATTCTAATTTATATGTTTAATTTTAATTATATATATTATATTTATAAAATTAAATAATTTATTAATTGAATGAGAATGTAAATAGATTTAGAGAAAATGTTAATGTAAAGTTGAATAACTTAGGTTATGTGATTAATTGTGTTTATTTTGTTTCGTGTGTACTCGTGTTCGTGTCATATCTATACTCGTGTCGTGTCTGTGTCGACTTGTGACCGTGTTATGATCGTATAAACTCATAATCGAGTCGTGATCGTGTTGTCTCGTGCTTGTGTCGTGTCCAACCCACAATCCAAGTGAGATAATATCGTATGATGTCGTTGCGTACTAATATCGTGTTGGATCGTGCGTGAATCATTTTTCTGGCTAAATTCTAATGGAGCTTACTTAACTTCAAAATCTGTATTTGGGGGCTATGTGATTATAATGATCTCTCCAGGGATATTTCTATAACAAATAACATCACTAGATTCTCACTTCAGAGAGGTTAGTGAGTTAAATTTATTTGTGTGAATACCAAGTTAAAATATCATTAAACATATAATCCTAATGCTTGTTGTTTTTGTCGGGTTACAGTCACAGCTTCATCGGTGACATTTTCCTTCATTCTTCATGTCCAATGCCAGATGACACTAATAGAGGTAAATACACATCTTATGCATTTCAACAAACATTCACACATTAATTTCAATTCTCTTTTTGCAGGTGAGTACTCTAAGACTAGACAATGATGGATTGTTTATGTTTCCCTTGTTATTAGTGGTGTTAGTATTGTGGGTATTATTTACATGTTACTTAGAATTTGTAACTAGTCAATCCAATTTTCTTGACTACGTACATAAATGATTATGTACTTATTTGAATTGAGTTTAGTTAATCCTTCTAGGTTTTTGGAAATAAATTTAATTAAATATAAGTTAATATCATTTATAAGTTATAAATTGTTCACTAAGATAATTTCATATAATTTATATCGGTAAAGAAGAAGAATATAATATTACAGTTCGAAAACAGGCCCGACCGACACGACACGGCATAGTGAATTTTGATTGGCCACAAGTTAGCACAGTAACATTTTAGGGCGGAGTTTGACTTTTTTGGCATGTCGACCTGACATGTTCCCCCCTTTTAACAAATTAATACTAAAAATTTATCATTATTGAATTGGTAAAGCTTACCATTTTTGTGGTATTTCATGTTGCAGAGATCTAAGCAACAGACTAAGTGGGTTTATTCCTACTCTTCTAGTAATTACAAGATAATAAATCTCGAGTGTCAGATTTCTGAACATCTCAGTCATTGCAACAATCTCAATACTTTGTAAGTATTTTACCATCCCTCTTAATTTTTATCATTACACATTTAAGGTTAGTTTTTAATCCATTCACTTTTATGATAGAAATGTTCACAATAATAAATTAAATGGGATTGTTCCTAGTACATTCCAGAAGCTGAAGAGCATGACCAAATTGTTTGTTATATTATCTAACTTTAATTTTGGTTTTAAGAATGTCAAATTATACTTTGCATTATTTGTTGTTCAACTTAGTTATATATTTTCAGAAATCTTTCATTGAATCATCTAAAAGGGCCAATTCCAATAGCATTAACAAGACTTGTCAATTTGGAAATGATATTTATATGGGTAAAGAATAAGAATATAATATTACAAGTCGTTAATAGGTCGTGCCGGGCCCAGAAACAGCCTCGACACGGCACGGTGGGTTTTGACAGGCCACGGGTCGGCACGGTAACTTTTTGATGGGATGTGTTGAGTTTGATTTTTTTTTCGTGCTAAGAATGTATATTTAATCTTGAAGGATTTACAGAGGACATAAATTTTGAATTTTGAGTATTTTATAAACTTTGTAGCAATCTATTGTTGAATATTGAAGGAACAATATCAAGTGGAATAGGAGATCTTAGAAGCCTAAAATTCATGTATGTATTGAACTACTATTCTTATACATTTAGTGTTACATTTTTTTTAAAATACTTCTGATCCTAAATAATTGTTTTTGGTTTGTTTCAACTTCAATAATAAGTTGAGCACCCTCTAAAGTGATTTTAAAAGAAATCGTCACTCATGTCAGATACTTCGTGAAATTTCAAAGTTGAAACAACTTAGCATCTTTAAATGATTTTCTCTTTTATGTGTTAGTGTTTTTCTAATATTTTTTTTTTTTCGGTTTGAACAATAATAATTTGGTTCTATTTTTCAACACTCTTCTATTCCAAAATTAAAAGTATTTTAAATTATGTTTTATTTATAACAACTCAAAAATCTTTTGTCAAATTAGCTAATGATAAAATATATTTATTACGATATATTGTACAGAAATTTGGCCAATATCAATTTGACTGGAATGATACCGAACTTATATATGGGAGCAAACTGCAATATATGTGAGTATTAAAATGAATTCTTACAAGGAATTATTATGTTCAAAATTTTATTAATATTAATTATGACATTGTAGATGGTTGCATTATAACAACTTGGTTGGAACTCTACCGTGAGTATAATGCCGGTTAACTAAGTTGTCAATATTTATGTAAGTTTAAACTTTAAATTTCTATGTTGCTGTTAAATAAAAAACATATATGGTATTATTAGTTGGAATATAATCACTATTTATTATTTGCACCTTATAAAAAAACATATATAGTATTATTAGTTGGAATTAGATAACAAAATAATTAAATTATAAAGTTACATTTTTTACTTATTTTTTTTCTTGAATTTTTTTATTAATTTTTTTTCCGAGAACTTTGTTTGGAATTTGAAACCGGCCCACTTCAATTGACATGCTCCCATCCTCATTTTGTTAACTCTTTGACATTCATCCAAAAAAACAAAACATATAAATAAAAGAGTAACTTAATCCAACATATTTATATTCTATGCACTATTGACTTTATTATATATAATTTATTCAGGGTCCAAATAAATGAGTCCAAATTTAAATTTAAATTTTGTGGGCTCTTCATTTTCTTTTTAGTTAAGAATTATACATTTTATAATTAATATTTATATATTATATAAAATGAGGAGTATATTATAATACAGAAAGAGATAAAAAAAATGTTTTATATATTATATAATATATTTAATATTAAAAGAGAAAAAAAATTAATAATATAATATATAATTAATAATACTATTATTTGAAAATTTATGGCCTATAAAGATAAGGGCCCTAAGTAACTGTATAAGTTGTCTTATCGGTCCTAAATTTATTAGGAGTCGTCACCAAATTTGTTTTTGTCAGATTTATTATATTTAAAAGCACATGGTGTTAGTGTTAATAAACTTAATATGAAAATTAGCTCTTTTTTATTCAATATGAAAATCAGATTTTTCTTACATGATTTCTTTCCCCTTCAACTTGAAGACTTGTTCATCTAGAAAATGTGGATATAACATTTACTTGTTATATTTTATATAAACGGTTCAGTTGTTATCTGATAAAATAATTAAAAATTGATATTGTAAACAACTTAGTAAATGATATTTATCAAAAGAAGAAATTTGGAAGAATGGACTCAAATTTATCATTTGTCTTGGTTTAGTTTATTGTTTGTATGAATTATTTGAAAACACTATTTAGGTATATATGGGTTTAGATAAAAACAATGTGTAAAAAATATAAATTTATGCCTAACTATATTTTATTTTGGTAAAGAAGTCATTTTATTTTCAATTCATTAATAAAATATTTGAATCGGAGGGAGGTGTAAATACTCTCCTTTAACTTATTCTCTAATTTTCAATTTCAAGTTATTCTTTAATTTACTCATTATATAAGAGTTGAATGATAACTCCTGCAACAAACAATCAACACTCATGAAGGAAAGAACAAAAACCTTATTTTAGTTATTACGCTAATAAGATAAACACAACTATGTTCTATTGAAAGTTATCCCGATTGTCTAGGGTTGCTTTGACATCTAAAGACCAGAGAATAAAATCCTCCACATACTACATCTATGTCAAAGAAACACTCGGAAATGACAAAAATAGTTTATAGTTTCTAATTCAAATAATAGAAAATACTCAATTCAAAACTTTTAAATCGGTTAATTTCAACTCTTTCTCAAAGTTCATTTGTCCAATTAATAGTAGATTGTGTCTACTACAACAACAACATTTATGCTTAGAAAACTCTATGAATAGTTCACTAATCAATCAATTACTAAACTAATGCAACTAAACTTCAAATTCAATCTCTCAATAAAGAAAAATCATATGTACAATAATATCTAAAAAGTTAAAAGCTACAATCCAAACTCTAAAAATTGCAAGTCACAAAATTTTTAATTTTGATATTATTTTATATATACATTGTAGAAGGTCTTGGACCATATTTTGAAATCACTTGTGGTAGTAATATACTAATATATTAGAAGCTTAGATTCTTTAGTCTAAATCTTTAATTCTTAATTCTATAATCTATATACTCTATGTTAATAAATTGAGATAAACTGTAATTGCGGAACGTACATGGATCTTGAATGAAGAACGGTTCATTAAGCCGTTCTTCGTTATTCTCTTCTTCTTGATCTTGGATCTGGACCTGAATCTGAATGTAGATCTTCTCGTTCTGGATCTGGACCTGGATCGGAATGTTTGATGTGAGTGGGGTTTAAGTCTTCAAACCCTATATCGATAGCCCTCTTTAATATTCTTGAGAGATGAATAATCAACTTTATTGTTCGATGAGAGAAACAAATAGGTAGGCTATTTATATGGGTTGGGGACCTAGCCATAATATACCCATTTATTATTCGGCCCATCAACGAAATAATAAATGGTATTTCTGCTTCTACACAAATATATCCCCACATTTATTATAGATGTCTAAATAAGCCCCATAATCTTTATATTTTAATAGATCACTTTAATTGGCTTTAATCTTTATTTATGATAACAACTAATATACAATTATTAAATAATATATGTACCCAAATATTGGAAATAATTCCAACAGCTTAAGTCTAAATTAACTTAGCGGGCTACTTCTCACGGACGAACAACGACGTAGTCTTCTCGCTTCACGTTCAACTGAGGGGATCTCTACTAGTGTTGAGTATGGAGAAAGTCCCAACAAAGTAGTAGAAACGATCATCGACAACCTAAAAGTAATCAACACGCAAATTGGAATAACAAAAATCAGCCCAAATGTACTTTTTATATGTTGATTTTATTTGGGCAAATAATTTGATGATTATGGAGGTTATATAGATATTGATATTATAAATAGCATGAGAGAGTGATAAGAGACTTGATTAAGACCACTAGAAAACTACTTGGTCGCAAAAATGTTGAAATCACCAATAAATTTTCAAACGTTACATTATAATTTGTACCCTTATAAGTTTGATTGATACTATTTATTTTTTAACATCAAAATACTTCAATTTCACAATTTAGCACATTTATTTGTCATTTTTAGAATAGAAGACTACTATGGAATTATCAATTTTCAACGACTTAGCGATAATATTTACAAGTCTGAGTTTTGAAATAAACTTTTGCAATCATAGGCAATGAATTATGGTGTCAAAACATTCCACAAACTTAGCTAGTTTTTATAGTCAAATGTAACATAAAGATTGTTTCGCAAGTTTAAATTAAATGTTATTAGAACTATAAAAACAAATAAAGTAATTATTATTATTAACTTTTTTTATAAAAATGTTTGACAAGTCTAAATATTCAATCGACACCAAATAATCCCTTTAATCATTTGTTTATTATAAATATCGAAACATTTTCTTTTACATCTTACTAACTAATTATCTATGTATTAAATTATAATGCCAATATATTTTTAACTTTTTTAAAATTTTATTTTTATTTCACTTTTGATATTTACTATTTCCAAACTTCTTAATTTATTTAAAATTCACTTGCCTCACATTGAGTTAAATTTGACCTCACCACTTTGATTTAGGAATCAAATTATCCAAAATCATTGTAATTTGGACTCAAAGTTGGATCTGAAGTCAAATTGGTCCAGTTTATTGATTTTATTTTATAAAAGTGGTCCTTCGAATTTTATTTTTGATTCATTTTGGGTTCTAACTTAAATTATGGATTCAAATGATCCAAAATAATTATTTTCAAAAACAAAATGGCTATGAGTAATGTATTTTATCCAAATTCAACACCAACTTAAGTTCATTACATTTTAATTATAAGTGTTATGTATTGTTTAGTTGCTATATATAAATTGTTTTACAACTTACAAATGATAGGTTCCAATATAAGCTTAGATCCATGTCAGCTTTCTATGTTTTGTTTTTGTTTCATAGAAAGGCAATTCAGTACACTTTGTTTTAAAAAGATGTATCTGGTTTATTTGAAACTTCGTGATTTTGGTTATTCTTCTAATTCATCTTCTTATTTATGACGATAAATGAAGTGTGTTGTCTCTAACAATAATATGATCGATCCACATAAAATTATGATTTTACCAACTTGACTTCAAATTACGAGTTAGTAATAGTTGTCAAAATTTTATCAGAAATATAAACTAAAAAAAACTAACCCCTTTGGATTTATTACAATCATGTGTTTAATTACACTGTTGGAGCTAGTGGCGTATATTTAGATATAAATATGTAATTAGATGACTAGTTGATGTGTTTAATAAACTTGACCGAACATCATTGTCCATCGTGAGTCGTGACCGAGGCGGTTAGACAGCAACCAAGCATATTGGTTCACCCGCAATTGAGTGTCTTGAAAGTCCACAGTCGAGCTCATCTTAGCCACGACAAGCATCCGGTCAGGCTGCCCTATGACGAGACGAGTTAGGCTCGGCTAGGACCCCACCTCCCAGTGTCCCTCAAAAAAATGACATTAATAGTGTTGATTATAAGTATCTGACCAATTATACAATATTACTTTTATTAGTCTAAATACAAAATTATTATATAATATTATATATTTTCAATATAACCCACAACTTAAATAATAATAATAAATTGATTAGGACATCCCAAATTTTGGGGCTGACCATGCTACCTAGGCCAATCTCCTTTACTTTTGTTGTTTTATATTTCATTTTATTTTCTGTTTATCTAATTTTATTTTTATATTTGTTTCTTAAAAAATATGAAGAAAAAAAAATAACAGTTATTTCTAATAATATGCTTTAACATTCTTCATTTTTCTCTAAAGTCTATAGTTATTTTATTTTTTTATTTTTTATTTTAATAATTTTAAACATTAAATAAATATTATTATAATTTTTTTAATTTATTTTGTTTTTATCCTCGTATCAACTCTAATTTTAATTTAATCTATATAAGTATAATATATTACCTAATTGATCAATTAAAAAAGTGAAATATATCATAACATTCCATCACATGATAAAGTAACTCAATAACTAAACCAAGTTCCAAAATGTGATGGTTTTGCAAGATTATTGGAGTGGTCAGAGACAATGATTCAATAACATTTGTTTTAGTATAATGCTACATCAGTTTTTATTATTTCTAAATTAGTACTGCAGTTTTGTTTTTGATTTAATTGTTAAAAAATTATTTCAAAATATGTTAGATTAGCTATTTAGGATTATGTGAAGTAAATAACATTATATAGAGATAATTCAATTATGTGTTAAAGATTATTTTGTCTACTAAATGTTTTTTTATCACCTAACTTATTTGATAATTAATTACTATATATTAAGTTAAGTTTAAAGAATGTTATAAGAATAGTAAAAAAAATTCACATATAAATTAAATAATACATATTAATCACAAACCCTAACAAAACTTTGAACAATGGAATATGATGAGTTACCGATCCTATTTTTTTATCTTAAGATTTATAGTTATAATTATCATATTTTAAGTATATATTTAATAAATTTTATGATCGATAAAAATAAAAATAAAAAAAATGTGTGGGACAATCCAAGATGACTAACTAGTCCTCGTAAGCTAATATTGTAAAACAAAGAAGATCCATTATCACCAACATTTTATTGGGCCCTATGATTGGGCCTCATGGCTTACATCTTGGTCAATAATTGGTTCAGTCATCGTTAACCCGGTGTCCAATGATTTGCGGGATCAATTTCCACTCTCTTCGTGCTCTTTAATTATATTCTTTTATTCTTTTTAACCGAAAACTTATTCTAAGTCATCTTAATCTTAATATTTTAATAACTAACATATAACTCGTGCATTTACACGAGTAATGATATAAAATTGAAAAAAAAACGTTTAAAATATGATAATATTTTTAATTTACTCTCATATATATATATATTCAAATTAACCACAGATCTCGATCCGACAATCCGAACACATTTAAAATTAAGCATTATTATATATATATTAGTTAGTTAAAAAGTTGAACTTATTTGGTTAAAACGTCTCGCATTCATCAAATTTGGTGTTGAATTTGAAATATAAAGTCTTATTAGCCTAGTTGGTAAAGGGTTAACAATCCGATTTATATATTCATTTACTCTCATATATATAGAGAGAGAAATGATTAGGTGAAATAATTTTGTGAGAGAATTTGGTGAGGGAATGACTTGACATAATCTTATTGGCTGAAAAAATCAAATAATTTCTATTTTTTCTCTCTTTCCTCTCACTTTTACATTTTCCTTCCCTCTCTCTATCACTCCTCATATATATATATATCCAAATTAACTACAGTTTTCGACCCAACAATACAGACACTTTAAAAATTATATATATATATATATAATTAATATATTCTCAATTTTGTTTAATTCAAATGTTATTATTAAGATGCTATAATAAAATACTTTATCATCCCTAGCCTACACTTCAATCCTAATAATTTCAATAAATTAAATGTTATTATTAAGATACAAATACAATAATTTATTATAACTACCCTACACCTCAATCATTACAAGATGATCTTAATATTAAATTTTATGAACAATTACAAGATTAAAAATTTTATAAGATTCAACAATCTTACAATTTATTAACTGTCATTTAAGAACGAATTCATTTGAGTTCCTAAAAGATAATGTTAAAGTAGAAGTCGAACGAACCAATAAAACGATATCAAAATATCTACCAAATATTCTGAGCAATAGTTAAAATTGTTCTTAAAGATAATTAGTAAATAATGCTGAAAATGCCTTGTTAATTGATATTGAATCATCTATATATGTGGCTAAAAAATACGTACAAATAATGAGATATATACATGTAAGATGGTTTCCAAATAAAAAATCAAATCAAATAATTCATTAATTAAAAATATGATAAACAACTTTAAATTCAATAATTTCGTATATTTTATTTTTATAAAAGGGACCGATAGTGACTCGAAAAAACATCACTAATATAATAAAAAGGTATGAACAACACCTAAGATTAAGAGTATTATTATTTGGATCACACAAATTCTAAGTTTAATTCCGCTTAATAAAATGTTGTATAAATAAAATAAATTAACAATTCAAATAGGGAAAAGACGTAATTGTCCATATTAGACCAATTATCTGATAGTCCAAAAAGTAATGGTTTTTTAATTTTATATTTTTACTTTTTTTTAGAGAGAGAAAAGAAATGTGAAAGTGGTTGTGGTGGAGATTGTTCAAGAATTGATTCAAGACCATATATAACCGATAACCTAACTAGTACAAAAAAAATTATGTATTTAAATTTTAGTATACTTATTAAATGAAAAATAATAGACTTAAGATGTGTCAATTTCTGTGTACATTTATATAAATAAATAAATAAATTCATAATATTCACCTTGTTTCATTGATTTTTTTTATTTAAAAATTCATATATATTAAAAATGATGAAAATCGTTTAAACATAACGACAAAAACATGACATAAATAAAAAATAAATAAAATTAAAAACTAAAAATTAAAACTAAAAAATAAAAAATGTTACTCAATAGGTTATCGAGTTTGTAAGTGTTCGAGAAGAACGATTAACTCCCCGATGAATTATACCGGCTTTCCAAAATGAATCTAAAAAAAAAATCATAATAATAGTATTATGAATAATATGCATAATACGACTACGATCAATGAAGGTTCGACGATTTCTCTCCAACTAGATAGTCCATCAAAAAATAATTGGGATGGTAACCCAATTATGTAGGTCTGTCATATTAGCCGCATCAATCCAAATTTCTCAATAATTACTCAAAGACTCGGGCATCACCCAATAAATCCTAGTGATATTCCATAAAAGACTTCAGATACTAGTTATCCATCGACAATAAAAAAAATGTGAGTTGTTGATTCAACCTTCTTGTGACATATACTACAACGACTAACCATAATACAACATTTTTTCATGCACATATCATCCGTAAGATTTCCAACGTGAATAACGCTTCATCCAAAGAACGAGATCTTGAATGAAATCATTGACTCCCAAAGTTTCTCCCAATAAAAATTATATGAACTCACTTTAGCGAACAACTTGTAGCAATGCCCTAATATAACTATTCATGTTTTGCCAACGCATAACGTCTTGTTCAGACAGAGACACTTGTTTGCGTCCTACCAAAAGTAAACTCTATTATGGGACGAACTCTCCATAATATTTAATCTTCTTCTATATCTAATTCGGCTAGCGAAACCACTAGATCGATGATCAAACATGTTCTTAACGCTGGCATTTATACATACAATCACCTTGTTATTTCTCGTTATTTCTCAATAACCCAATTTAATTTAATAGAGTCATCAACTCTATTTAAAATTAAGACGTTTGTAATAAAAATAAAACATATTATTTTTAATCTCTTAAAACTACTTTAATCACTAGAATTACTATAGTGAATTAAATGTTATAAGAGTAACTTTCTGAGACAAATCAAGATAAAGAAGAGACGACGTATCACTAAGAAAGCACAATAAATAACACAAGATTTACATGGAAAAAACTACGGACAAAAGAGGGAAAATTTAAAGTAGAAGATTACAACTTAGGGAGAGAAGAATAATAGTAAATATTATGTGTGTTATGTTGTAATAAAACTCTAACTAAGACTATATATTTATAGTCACATAATTGCATAAAAGAATTTCTTTAAATAACAAATACAGTCATCTTCTATTAAGACGGTAAATCCTTTATATTAATGCATATAAATGTCTTCATCTAAAACTCCATGTAGAAACACGATCTTCATATCTAGTTGTTTAAGCTCCAAAATATGCATCGCCACGATGCCAAATAATACTTTAATCAAAATATGTTTTACAATCGGAGAAAACACGTCAGTAAAATCAATCTCCATTATTTGACTATAACATTCTTCATCGAGTCTTCGATGAGGTCTAATTTCAGATATAAGCTTATCTGCAACAATATTATATTATGGTGCAAGCGGTGAAGTATCTGACAACTCTAGTATAGTTGACGGTAGTGTTGCAGGTTCAAATTTTTGATTACTCTCAAACTCCAATGTGTACTAGATTTTTGTTGAGTATTATTACCACTAGAAGTGTTAGATTGTTGTTGAACTTTATCACAAAAGAAAGATATAGAGGATGTAGCATGTAACATAGGTGTTTCATCGAAAGTAACATCTCGACTAATTATTACCTTTCTAGTTTCTGAACACCATAGTTTGTACCCCTTTACACCAGATTTATAATCGATAAAATACACTTCATAGATCGAACTTCCAATTTTCTTTGATCAATATGAACATACATCGAACAACCAAAACAAATCAGAATAACTAAAAGGAATACCATACCATACTTTTTTCGGAGTTTGTTTATTAATTACAGTTAATGGAGAACGGTTGACGAGAAAGCATGCTAAAGTTGCAGCTTCAGCCCAAAATAAGGAGACCATTGACCATCTCTTTAGGGACTGCCATTTGCTTCATTGTTTTGGGGTAAATTCTCCATATCAATGAGTCTTATTAGCTTTCCAAAGAATGGACTGATATCAAGGAAATAACAATCATCAAAACAAAGGATAATGACATTAGTTCAAATGTCTTCAAGTATTTTTTTTTTTGCAAACATTGTTGATCATATTTGGATAGAGAGGAACGCAAGAACATTTTCAAAAGTTCAAAATGATGTGAAGTTTGTTTAGAATGAAATTATCTTTGATGGAAACTCACTCATTTGAACGTGGAGGCGAATTCTCATTTGTGAAAAAATTGGTTGATTTGTCAAAGATTGAGCATTTGCATATGAGAAAATCTTCCTTACTTCTGATTTCAAGGCGCTCTAAACTTCGTTGTTTGTATCATTTACTTTTATTCTCATTCGGTTTGTTTTTTACTTTCATCTTGTTAGTTCATTCATTTTTGATAAATACTTATTCGATCTGAATCATAAACTCTTGCAATTCTTTACATTTTCGGATCTTTTATATAATGGCATTATATTGTTTTCTTAATAAAAAAAACTATTATTAATGTGAAGAATTCTTAAATGGGTAATTGATGGGAATAGGAAAACCTTGAATTGAAATCAAACGGGCCCTTATAGTTCCCTCCCCGTCCCGTGCCGTGGGCGCATCTGACCTTGAAGGCTCAATCGGCTTTCAGAAACGTGACCTGTTGTAACTCGTAGGCGAAAAAGTCTATTCACTACGATCTTCTCAAGTTCTCCATCCAAGTTCATCAGAGATTCCTTTTACAAAGAGAAACTGTTCTAGATAAATAGATACATACATACATAGATACATAGATAGATACAGACAGGTTTGAGAACAAGGGCGAGCTGAACTGCCATGACCCCATGCTCTGATATTAATTGGCGTCTTCGTGTTCGTCCCAGTCCAAATGATCAACAACAACGTCAACGGTTCAATGTCTACGCCGTCTTCCGCCTCGAATGTTCAATCGCAGGGTCTTAAAACATACTTCAAGGCACCCGAGGGCCGCTACAAGCTCCA
Organism: Impatiens glandulifera; assembly: GCF_907164915.1. NCBI lineage: Eukaryota > Viridiplantae > Streptophyta > Magnoliopsida > Ericales > Balsaminaceae > Impatiens > Impatiens glandulifera. The sequence goes on along the minus strand of NC_061862.1, from coordinate 22,364,585 downwards.
TTCAGAGAAGACTCATCCATCCGGCCTCCTTCCTTACGCCCATGGCAAATCCGTCACTCAGGTTCACTCATCTCCTGTAACCTTTGATTTCTTTTCTCATTTCTTGCTATTTCCAATCGCATTTCTTCACAACTTCTCATGGTTTCTTAGATAACCCTAGCGGAGCTTAAGGAGAAGCAAGCGCAACTGCCGCATCTTTCAAGCACGAGCTACAGCGCGAGCAGTGGAGTCAGGTATGTTGCATCTAAGTTTCTTGGAAGTAGCAATGGAAGCCGAGGGAATAGCGGTTTGGCCGGAGGAGGGAGTGCAACGAGTAAAGTTAATGGAGGAGCGAGTAGGAGTGTGTCTCTAGCATCTAATGGTTCTCATTCCGTGATAAATCCGAGTTTTGATGGTAAAGGAACCTTTCTGATATTCAACGTAGGGGATACATTGTATACCAGTGACCTTAGTTCACAGGATAAAGTAAGTTGATGCTGCTTTCATTATTTTTGTTGAAGTTTATAGGTTGTTTCATTTGATGATGGATAGGAATGGTGTTTCAATTTAGGACCCTATAAAGGCGATTCATTTTAGTAGCTCGAATCCTATTTGTCATGCTTTTGATTCGGAAGCTAAGGATGGTCATGATTTGCTGATTGGATTGAGCTCCGGAGATGGTAAGCTTGTGTGCCTTGTAGTGGTAGAATTAGGGTTCTAATGGAAATAATTGTTATATGACTTTGTATGGTTATTGCTGTGTTTAGTCTATTCTGTCACTTTGAGGCAGCAATTACAGGATGTTGGAAAGAAGCTTGTGGCAGCCCAGCACTATAATAAAGATGGTTCAACCACTGTCAGGCAAGACAGTAAATGCTTTCAATTTCCTCTATATTTGCTAACTGCGCCTTGATTAAGCATAGTTACATCCACTTCTATACTTATATATGTCAAGTGTCACCTTATTTGTATAACCTGTCAAATTATCCATTTCTATCCTGTGAACAGTAAGATTTATCCGTCCTCCCCTGACCATGTTATTTTGATCCTAATGTTTTTCTTTTCCTGATGGATGATTCATTTAGATTTTGCTTTAGGGGATGCTTGAATGGATTTGTCTTTCATTAGTATCTTCATCTGGTGATTAAGAATTCTTCTAGTTTTATCTCTATTTAGAATTAACATCTCTTTCTCGGGTATATCATATACCATTTTCATCATATCAAGTTTACCAGCCATTCCCATTGAAAGATGTTCTTGAGTATGCAAGATATATCTATGTTATGTGTATTTGGTTAGGATTATCACATGGATTTATGTTACATGGTGATTTTTCTCAGCCACACATACTGATAGATGGAGGGAATTGGGTGGTAAGAGCGTAGGTATATATGGTTAAATCAGAGTGAAAATGGAGGTAGGATAGGTAAAGGATGGAATTGAAGATGTGAACTTGTTTGCTCTATAACTCCTCCCAAAGATCATCATTCGTAAGCTTGCTCTATTATAATCAGCTGACTCTTTTCTTCTCTTAAAGACCCTGGACTTTCATATCAATGACATGTGATAATCTTCCAAGAACTACTTTCCTCATAATAGCAAAACCTAACCATTCATTAATTTGGATGACTATCTATCTTCCATATTGCTTTTATCACCATCTTTAGTCAGATGCTTCTGGAGTTTCCAGAATGATTAGTTGACTTCCACACATTTTAGATAGTACATCCACTTATAATTGTCTTATTTGCAAGTAATTAGTTTATCATGACAAATATGTAGCAATGCATCATGAATGCAGAGGGCTTGTTGCTAGTATATCTTTTCACAGATATTAACTGTCTTAGATTCAAATTTATCAAGAAATAGTGTTCTAGATATTTAACAACAAAAATGACTGAATCTACTCAAGGTAAATCCTTGAAAGTTGCATTTTTGTTCTTAATAGCTTTCATCAACATGGTTTGTCGCCCTTTTGGGCTGCAGTTCTTTGAGCTTTTACTGATTTGCTTCTTGAACATGTTCTTTGAATGCTTTATCATGTGCTAAAATCAGTATAAAACTGAGTAGATGCTTGTCTTAAGCATACTGTTGATGAAACTACTAGACGAGTCCTTGAGAGCTTTGCTGTGTTTGATTGTAATTCCATTGCCTTCCACATAAAATCTTTTTCACATTTCAAATTGGTTAGAGACTGGCTAATGCTTATGCAATTGTGAGTATCCTGAATCTGTGAGGCTGAATAAGCAACCATTGTTGTCTTCTTACAGTCGATGTACTAGTGTCGCATGGATACCTGGACGTGATGGTGCCTTTGTTGTTGCTCATGCTGATGGAAACTTGTACGTATACGAAAAGGCAAGCCTCAGAATTTTTTTCATTTAGGAATTTCTAGGCTCTATTCATTTTTTTTCAACTCCATATATTTCCTATTATTCTCTACTTTTGATAGGGCAAGGATGTTACTGGTGATTCTGTATTCCCTGTAATCAAAGATCAGAACCAGTTTTCTGTTGCACATGCAAAATCCAGTAAGGTAATTTCCATATCTTATTTTATATATTTTGTGAATAAAAAGTCCTTGCAAACAAACTGTATTAAAAAATGAAAGATTTATGGAACCTTTCAACAAGAGATGAGCTTCTTATTTGATGGTCTTGGTCACTACTAGTTGGTTGCATTCTCTGGGAGAACATATTAAGCTTCTGTATAGGATGTACAACTTTACTTGAACATGATATGTTCTATAGGCTGTACATTTGTATCATTGATTTCTAAGGAAACCTGAAGATTATTAAGGGGACAATTACAGCTCTAACAGTACCCGGAAATGCATTTCAGTGAGGCCACGAGGCCCATGACCATCTCAATTTAATGTTTCTGAAGTAGAAAAACGTAAGGAGGTCCAAGTCTCACATCATCCATATTGGGGTCATTTTTTAAAATGTTCAAGTTTGTATTAATAGAACTTTCGCAAAGACAACCTCTAATATTACAACCAATATTTAAATGAAGCTTTGAACGCATTGAATTGGTACACATAAATTATGTTATCATCAGTTGTACTCGTTCAGTACTCTTATGAATGTTATATTTCAGAAATTCTAATTGCAGTAGAACTATTAGTCTTAATGCTGTTGTTTGTAAATCTGCCATGATAGATATTTGATTCCCAAACTATGCAACACAATAATCATATTTTCTTAAACTGGTGTCTAAAATGTGGTCAACGGGATACATTTGAACCAAGATGGCATATCACTTGCCACCTTTTTTATTTTGTAGTGTCACAGAACTGTCTAATCTTTTATCTATTCATTGTTTTCAATTTCTTATTCCAAAGAAATGATTAAGTTTCAGGCTTTTGCTTAACATATGTATTGTTGGTTGTTGGCAGAGTAATCCTATTGCACGATGGCACATTTGTCGAGCTTCCATCAATGCTATTGCCTTCTCCGCTGATGGAAAATATTTGGCAACTGTTGGGAGAGATGGTATATATGTTTCAAACATTTTGAATAGCTGCAAATTGTTGATAGGTTCTGATGGTGATTTGTTAATCTAGGTTACTTGCGAGTTTTTGACTACCACAATGAACTCCTGTTTTGTGGTGGAAAAAGCTATTATGGTGCCCTTCTATGTTGCGCCTGGAGGTAAGAGTTAATAACTTTTTCTCTGCAGAACCTATAATTCCATTCCTCATTTATAGAAGATTTCTGAACATTTATATATAATTCATTCTAGTGCTGATGGAAAATATATCTTGACCGGCGGTGAAGACGATCTAGTTCAAGTTTGGAGTATCGAAGATAGGAAAATAGTTGCATGGGGAGAAGGGCACAACTCATGGGTATGCTTTAATAATGAGGGGGAATGGGATATACATTTTTTGAATAGCTTAGTCACAGAACAGATTTGTACATTTTTTGTCCTACAGGTGAGTGGAGTGTATTTTGATTCATACCAGTTAGCTCCAACTCCAGAAGACGACATGGAAACGAACGTGGTTTACCGTTTTGGTTCAGTTGGTCAGGTGTGTTTTTACTGTTTATGTTTAGCATATATTAATTGTGAATCAAAATTGTTGAATGGTCTGTTTATTTTAAATACACTTGAGCAGGACGCCCAATTACTTCTATGGGATCTCGCGATGGAGGAGATTGTAGTTCCAGTTCGAAGATGCGTGCCAGGTGGGTCCCCCACATTCAGCGTTGGGAGCCAATCGTCTCACTGGGACAACACAGTGCCAGCTGGCTCCCTCATGTCAGCTCCAAGAATGAGAGACGTTCCTAAACTGTCCCCCATAGTGGCTCACCGCGTCCATTCCGAACCCTTGTCAGGGTTGGTTTTTACTCAAGAATCTGTCATCACTTCATGCAGAGAAGGCAATATCAAAGTCTGGTTAAGACCGGGTCATCACCACCACGAAGTCCAAGCAAGCAATACGGAAACAGTTTTAAAGGAGAAGAGTACTACGCCACCATTACCACCCGTAAAAGCTTTTAGTCACAAATGAGTACAGACTGAACCTAATTTGGGTTATTACTATTAAGTTATCAAAAATCCCCAAACAACTTGAGAAGGATTAAGAGAGGCAGAGTTGTACAAAGTTGACGACGACTGTATACAAGGATGATGGAGTTTGTTCTTCCTATAATCATCCCCTATTACAGACAGAAAGACAAGCCTTGTTCCTTCATTGAGTTTGTGTCTCACAATCAATAAACAATAAACCCATCTTATAATAGCCTTCTTTCTTTATTTGGTTTGTAAACTAATTGGCATTTTCAAAATTTCCTAACAATGTATGTTTGTGGGATGGATTTATTCAATTATAAATTCTTTTCCTTTTAGCTTATTTACATAGAACAACATTTCAAAAGACAACATCTCTTCATATATTTAGCTCAGAATTAAGTTGTTACAACATGTAATAAACTGAAGAAGATCCCACAACTAGAACTGTAATAATCAGAGTCATATTTATAAGTTAAAAAATGACCAAATCTAGAACACTACTACTTCCATTTTGCTCAAGGATTGTCTGTTGGTGTTTCTGTAAGTGCATTCTCAGCTTTCACCTTCTCAGGAACAAAATCTAGATTCAACAATAAAAATGGTGAATCAGTAAAGAAAGACAGTGAGTTTACGATGAGAAAGAAAAGATATGCATCATTTTACCTGAAAGAAAATCAAACCTCCTCTTCTTACAAACAACAGAGGCTGAAATTGGATATGGAAGAATCTGTAAGTAAATTATTTGAAAATGTGTAAAGTAAAATACAAGGAAGAAGATAAATTACATAAGTGCTTGTATTCAACATGTTTCTTCTTCTCAAGGGAAGAAAAAGCATAACCCTCTTTGGTAAATAGTTTAAGAAACTTCTCCTGCAGAAAGGATGAACAAAGATCAAACCCTAATAATAATAGTGAAAAGAATGCCCTAGAATAAATAATTAGGGTTACTACTTACGGAAGCTTTATTGATGAGGAAGACGGCCTCCTGAGTAATACGAATGTCTGGATCATCCGCTTTAATCATACGGCTTACACGATGCATCGGAAAAGAATACATAGCAGCAGTTTCGTTAATCTTCTTCTTCTTCTTTGTATCGTTTCCTTCTTTCGTGGAGATCAGATTCTGGATTTTGAGGCTTTCAACTTCCTCATCTTCCTCTCCATTGCCTTGATGAACATCATCGTCTTCAGTGTCGGACGCCACCTCTCTGTTTTCATATCCTTGTAGGTTTTGCTTTTCAGATTGGGATTCCGATGCCGAATCTGGAATGATAACAACGTCGTCATCGCGTTCTTGTTTATCGACAATGACATTAACAATCTTCTTCTTATTTCTAGAATCATCTTTCTGAATCCTTTTAGTCGGCTTAGTTACCTTCCCATTCTCTTGATGATTACCTGCTCCTCCTCCATTCTTGTTCTTCTTCTTCGTTCTTGATTTCGCTTTTGTTATCTCTGCTATATGTTTGCCCGCCATTGCAACTCAGATTGACAACTCTGCGCTTCTGTAGAATGCGTTTTTGTATGAGAAATTAATAAGTTTTGTATTATAAACAACAGCCCATTATAAAGAGTTATTAGTCCATTGGGAAAGAAGTATATCTGGCCCAATTCTTGTAAACAAAAAGTAAAACAATATTTTTTTTTATTAATTTTTAATTTATATAATCTTTCAAGAAATAGCACAATTTTATTTTATTTTATTTTTGCAGTTAGATTTAGCTAATTCAATTTTAGAAGCATATTATTTTTCTAACTAAACTGATGTAAATCAAATATAACCAAAACAATTTACTAACAAGTTACAGAGCCTAATATTTTATAAGTTCTTAGGTTTTTCTATAACAAGAATTTTCAATCAATTTAATTATAAAAACAAAACATCATATTGATTTTTTTTTCTACAAAAATGATATTGATTAGCAATTTAGGGATGAAAATGAGCTGGTTCGAAACGGAGAAAGCATTTATTATCTTCGACTCGTTTATATTTCAGGATTATTTTAATATCATCTCCAGTTTCCAAGGCACCGTTTATAAAATATTAAAATAAAATAAAAATTTATACAATAAAATTATAAAAACAATTTTGTTAATAGTATATATTATAATATTTTTAAATTTTATATTATTATAAATAAATAAACTTACAATATAATGAATAAATAAATATATAGTAATTTTATATATTTAATTGTGTTTATAGTGTTCGGGTGAGATCGTGTCGGGGCGGGCGGGGCGGGGCGAAGATACAAATATCATCCCCGCCCATCTCCGTTCGATTTTATGAAAAATCGCTCTAAACGAGACAATTCAGTTTTGTTATCGCGAAGCGGTTTCAAATTATTATCCTTTATCAATATATAAAATTGTGAAATATATAAGAGTTAATTAATTGGTTTTTCTTAGTTTCGTGAAATATAATTGGTTTCATTGAGTGATATCCACATTTATTATAAGAGAAATATCCTAACTATATGTTTGTCCGCCATTGCAACTCTCTCACAATTGACAGCTTTGCTTTTGTAGAATGCATTTTTTATGAGAAATTAATAAAGCACGCCCCATTATAAAAGAGTTATTAATCCGCTGACTGTCAATATCCAGCCCAATTCTTGTAAAGAAATCAATAAGATTGTCTTTTATTAAAATTTAATTTATATAATCTTCCAAGAAAGAGCGTAATTTTATTTTATTTTTGCAATTAGATTTAGTTCATTCATTTTTAGAAGCATATTATTTTCTATCTAAACTGAAGAAAATCAAATAACCGAAACAATTTACTAACAAGTTTAAAAGGTTAATTTGTTTTAAAATATCTAAATTTGCACTTCATTTTTTTTCCCTAAAATAGATGACGACATAAACTCGTAATATTGTAAATATAAGTTCTTAGGTTTTATCAGAGTTTCTCTACAATAATTTTAAATCAATTTAATTATAAAAACAAAACATCATATTGATTTTTTTTATATAAAAATTATATTGATGAGCATGTATCAATAGAGAAAATTGTGAAATGTATAATTGTTTGAGTGGAGTTAGCATTACATAGGTTGAGTGGGTGAAGAGTTAGTTAATTGGTTTTTCTTAGTTAGGACATTGCATATCGTTGTGAAATATAATTGGTTTCGATTGAGTGATATCCGCACTTAATAGAGGTTTTCTAAAAAAAAAATTACAAAAAAATTACTAAATCGTGTAAAAAGATGTCCACTGCAAGCAACTAATTTTTTTTGTTATTCCAATAGTGATAATAGTTAAATTAAAACAACAAACTCCCAAGAGTTTATACCTCCATTTTATTGTGATAGTTGATTGGCCCTTAGCTTAAATGGGTTATTATCTCAATATGCACTATTTGGTGATGCTTATATAATATTTTTTTTTTAAATAAATCAACTTGTGATTGATTAATTATGAGATATTATTTTATCTTGGTAGTCAATAGTTCTAGTTCTTCAATGGCTTCTAATGAAACATTTTGAATATTGTATACATCTTCTATCATATCTATATATATATATATATAATGATGCTTAATTTTTAAAGTGTCCGGATTGCCGGGTCGAGAGCTGTGGTTAATTTGGATACTTGGGTCGGATTGTGGGTTGACCCGCCTTTAAATTTAAAACGGTTAAAAATAAAATTAAAAATGCTAGAGTTATATTTCGAACTTGCAACCTAACAAAACAAGTACAACTCTTTAACCAACTAAGCTACAAAGACTTTATATTTTAAATTCAACACCAAATTTGATAAACGCGGGACGTTTTAATATTAATATAAGTTCAACTTTTTAACTAATTAATCTATATATATATATAATTATGCTTAATTTTTAAAGTGTCCGGATTGCCGGGTCGAGAATTATGGTTAATTTGGATACTTAGGTCGGATTGTGGGTTGACCCGCCTTTAAATTTAAAACGGTTAAAAATAAAATTAAAAATGTTAGAGGTATGTTTCGAACTTACAACCTAACAAAACAAGTACAACTCTTTAACTAACTAGGCTACAAAGACTTTATATTTTAAATTCAACACCAAATTTGATAAACGCGGGACGTTTTAATATTAATATAAGTTCAACTTTTTAACTAACTAATCTCTCTCTATATATATATATATATAATAATGCTTAATTTTTAAAGTGTCCGGATTGCCGGGTCGAGAGCTGTGGTTAATTTGGATACTTGGGTCGGATTGTGGGTTGACCCGCCTTTAAATTTAAAACGGTTAAAAATAAAATTAAAAATGCTAGAGGTATGTTTCGAACTTGCAACCTAACAAATTAAAAATATTATCCGTAATTGTTTTTTACGATTTTTTATATTATTAATCGTGCAAATGCACGGGCTAAATGCTAGTTAGTTATGGTTTATCTATCTTTTCAGTTTGTATTTAGTGTGTATTTAATAATCATGGAATTTGAATTAAAATTGGGATCTAATTATAATTTGTAGGTTTGTTAGAACATTTAAATATTAAAATTGGAATTATAATTTTAATAAAATTTAAACTAGTATGTTTTTATAATTCTTAATTTCACTATTATTATTATTCTTAATTCTTAGAACAAATAAAATTATATATTTTTTAAACAAAAATAATTATTATTTTATTATTTACAACACTGTTAACCGTGTGTTAAACGGATAAAAAAACAATTTTAAGATTGAAAAAGTTGAAATTCGAACTAATCTATATATTTTTAAAATTTTAATAAATTAAAATTTTTAATTATTTTTTTTTTATTTAGGAATTTAAATTTTAAACTAATATATATTTTTTTAATTTAATAAATTAACATATCTAACCAATATATTTTATTTCATAAGAATCAATTTCTTGAAATTTGAGTTATCCTAATATTATATCAAAAATATATATATATATATATATATATATTGTTTTTATTGTATTTTTCTTCATCATAAAAAATTAAATTTAATTATAATTTTATAATTTTTTCAAATATAAAAATTGAATTATAATTTAATATTAATTATTATAAAATTAAAATTGAAATTCCAATTTCATTGATTCAAACAACCCAACCCAGTCTGTATTATCTATTTGTACGTTTTATTTTTGAACATTTGATTGGACTTTATTCAATTTTTCTACTCTTTTTATATTGTTAGTTAGTACTGAATTTATTTTAATTTATTTTTTTAATATATTTTTTATAAAAGAAGAATTGTTATTTTAAGAAGAAAAAAACTAACGTATATATTTGAATCATTAGAGTATAAACTAATAAAAGTTCATTTAAATATTTATCAAAAATTGACTCATTTAGTCTCGGTTGATAAATAAGTTTTTTTTAATTTTTATATTTATTAATTAAATATTTATTTATTCTCTCTTTCTTTTTTTTATTAATTAATTTTTCTCTCTTATTTTTTATTAATTAATTAATTTATCTCATTTTCTTTGTAATATTTTTGTTAAAAAAAAATTCTTTAATATAAATAAAAATAAAATTAATAGTCTTTCTATTTAACTTTTTATTCATGTTTAAATTATCTAGTTACTATTTTTTTTTTCATTATTACTCTTTTCGTGTTTGATGAATTAATATTTATTATTATCTAAATTCAATGGTCTTTTATTATTAAAGGAATGAGTTATTATAATATCCAAGTATTAGCTCCTTAAGAGATTAAACAATTTTAAAATAGTCAATATTGATATAGGAAATAAATAAAATTAAGATAATCAAATATTAAATACCTATGAATAGACTAATCAAGAAAATAATAAAAAAATTAATTAATTAATAACAAAAGTACATAGAGAAATTAATTAATAAAATGAAAAAAGGAAATTGAAAAATTAATATTTAATTAATATATATATATATGTATATTAAAAAAAATAATTTTATTTCTTAAAGGATGTTAAATGAGTAAATAAGTTTAAATTAATTTTTATTAGTTCATATGTATAACTGAGTTAATGAGAATAATGATAAATTTAAGAGTGTGGTTGGAGCGATTTTTCAAATTTAGGACTCTCCTAATATTTTATCATTTATTTAACTCTCCTTCCCTCGTTAAATTATATTTAAAACTATCACTAATGTCCTTAACTATTTAACATTAATTTGATTATTTATTTATTTCTTTATTATTATTCTAACCTAAATCTTTTATTTCTTTCTTTTCTTCGTAAGACTAGCGTCCGCGCGCGATTCGACAACCAACAGGAGACCGCGACTGACCTTCTTTTCATCAACCGTAAATACAAATAGATTCATTTTGGGGATCCAATTCATTCATTTTGCAGAATAATGAAACCCTAAAATACCTTGACAAAGAAGAAAGTACTTGTAAGAATAACAAATGACAGAGAAGACCCGTCAATGAGGAAGTAGTGGACGAAGAAGAAAGAATAAATGAGAAGAGAAACAGTTGATGAAGAAGACGCTGATGAAGAAAAAGGTCGGTCGCGGTCGCCTGTTGGTTGCCGAATCGCGCGCGGACGCCAGTCTTATGAAGAAAAGAAATAAATAAAAGATTTAGGTTAGAATAATAATAAATAAATAAATAAAAAAATCAAATTAATGTTAAATAGTTAACGACGTTAGTGACATTTTTAAATATAATTAAATAAGAAAAAGAGAGTTCTATAAATAATAAAATATTAGAAGAGTCCTAAATTTGAAAAATCGCTCCAACCATAGTTTAAATGAGCTTTTTCTTTCGATATTTTAATTAAAATTCGGATATTATTAGCCTCGTTTGTTTTGGGTTATTCGAAAATAACCTAGCATCACATTCTATGCCACTTATCAATTCCATCATTTGAAAATCAAAATATTAAATATATTATAATATTTTATATAAATAAGTATTTTAAGACTTTAATAACCAAATAATTAACTAAAACATTTTTAATAATGGAGTAGTTATTTTATTTTTTATTTTACAAAATTATATATAGATTAAATTACAAAAATAATGTCAATAAAATTAAAATAGTTTAACAAAAAAACTGGATGTACAATATAATAAATAAGAAATAATTGAAAGAAAATTGGATAAAGTGAATGAGTAAGGGAATTTAGTGCAATTTAATTGGCTGAAAAAATAATAAAATTTATTTATTTCTCTACTCTTTCCTTATATTTTTATTGTTTTTAGTCATTAACATAATATCATCCTATGTTCTTCCAAATCATAAATAATATTGAATTTATTTTTTCAAATGATAATTGATTATCTAATATAATATACGTTCAAAATAGCGAGAAATTATAGAAATAATAGAAAGATTCTTATAAAAGAGTTGAAATCCGTTTCAATGACTATTTCTTGAAAAATAGAAAACAACATCAGATTCAATAAAAGAAATTAAGGTTGGAAATTAAGGTTGAAAGTTTTACCTACACTTCAAATTATGACATTTTAAGTGATAATTTAAGTGAGTTTGATTTATATTTAAAACACTCTAAGTTGAAGTATAGATCATTGTTGTGGAGGTTCATGCTAATTTTCAACATTTTAAAAAAAAATTGCTGAAAATTGGACAATCACAGACTCGAAACTAATCGGGAAGTATGAACAACAATGATCCACTAACAATTTAAAATATTATTCGAAATATAAAAATTCGAGATGAAAAATTCGATCACTAAACAAAATATCGCATTAAACAAAATACAAATTCAACTCAAATATGAGTTTGAAAAAAAAATCCACCTACTCCTTTAAGGAAAAACTTTCTTGAAATGGATGTACTTCAAATAATCTGTGATTAATCCGTGATTATTGCCTAAATTCCTTTTCTATAATTGAAAATAGCAGCTAAGGAAGACTCTTGCTAAAACATAACAAATTAATTAAGAATGGATTATCTAGTCTACATCGCACTTCATTTAACCTTAAATTTAGAATAAAACTACATGTAAATTTTATATTATAAAACGTCATAATTAAATGAAATAAATAAATAATGGAAAAGACAATAATATGATAAAGACCACCCGCCCTAATCTTATCTTATGAATGCTGTTCAAACTACCATATTATTTATTTATTTATTCAATCAGTCATTTTAAAAGTATTATTTTATATAGATGAGATTGTATTGAGTTTATAGATGAATGTGGTTACGTGTTTTGGATTTATACTATACCTTATCACTTACAAACTTCAAAATAACAATAAAAATAATTAATAAATTAATTATAATTAATTTGCTGTATTATTTATTTATTTTAATTAATTGTGATCATCAATATTTCAGTATTAATTATTCAGTTTGTCAAACTAAATAATTTTTTAAATTAAGAAAACAAATACAACACTTCACAATTATGATCCTATGCAAAACTTGTTATACATAGAAATCGAACTTGTGATTCAAATTAATTGATTGTGATAATCAAATGTGTTAGGATACTCCAAATATTTTTTGATATTAATTTTTAAACTAGGTATACATTTTATTACTGCAAAAAATCATTCAATATTAAATTAAAGAAAATGGAATTAGTGTGTGATCGATCATATAGCAAATGCTAATATTGCTTGGGCTGGTGAGTGGAGTAGGTAGGTATAGTGGAACATTTGTGCTTATTTATTTCTTATAACTTATAACGTGTAATTTATATTATCATTTTTTTTTGTTATATAATTAGGTTATCTTGATATGTTTGATAATAATAAAATTTGAACTTCAATTTTAATTTGTATATCATTTAAAATAAAAAATTTGAATTTGAATTAAAATTTTAATGAAATTAAAATTAATGTAATTTTATAATTCTCAATTATATATATATTTTTTAATTCAGAAGGTTCAAATATTTATTTTTTCAATGTTTTTTAAACAAAATATTTTATTATTTTATTATTTAAAACACGATTAATATATTAAATAATATTTTTTTTAAATTTAATAATTTAAAATGACAAAACATTTTTTTTTTAATTGAGTAAGTTAACCTATAAAATAGATATATATATATATATATATATTTAATTTTAAAAGTTAGCATATAAAATTAATTTATTGTTTTTGTTTTTATGAGTTTAAAAATAAAATGATAGTTGAGTTATCTGATTATAACATGGTCAAACTAATATACAATATATATTCAAATTGTTTTTATTATATTTTTTTATAATTAAACTATAATTTTATAATTTTTCTAAACATACAAAATAATTTTAGTATAATATCTATTTGTGTTTATAAAGGGAAGATATCAAGAAATGGTAAAAACTGGTAACAAAATAGAAAAAAAAATTCAATTCAAGTTAGGACAACATAAAACTTTTTTAATTAATCTATTTAATAGTTAACAAATAAATGATGAAAATTCAAAAATTCAAAATAAAAAATAAAAAATTGGATAAAGTTATCACGTGATTTACAATTATTGGGAATTGATTTCTTATTAATATCTAATAATATACATATGTCAGTTCAAGTTTCCTAGACCCTTCAGATCGTTCATTATGCCTTTTCCTAACCCCAATCATTTATCTTGATTTGTATTATTGAAAAAAAACAATCTCAATGAATAATTGACCAAATGGTTATTGTATTGCTATTAATTAATTGTTTGAAAATTAATTAATCAAAACTTAATTTATTTATTATAAATTTTAAATATTAAAAAATCAAATAATTTTTTTATCAATTTAATTCAAATATCTCAAATAATTCACTTTCTCATCTAAATAAATAAGTCTTAAGTTTAAAATGTGGCTATATGTCTATAATTACTTATAAAGGATGGAAAACAATATTGAATTTGAGTTTTTAAATTAAATGAATAAAAAATATTTTTATATTTAAAATATATAAAAATAAAAATATTTTAATTGATAGATTAAATTATTAAATATATATTGATAAAAGTTATTTAAGAAAAAAATAAAATAATATTTGATTATAAAAAAGAGTCCAACAATTTGCTCTCACCTCTAGTTGAAACAAAATGTTATTAAAATATTGTTAAAATCATTTTTATTTAAATAAACAAACAAACAAGCCTTAGCGGTCTCCAGTTTTGAGGAGTGAAAAAATAAATTTGGCGCGGCAACCGAACCGACAGAATCGAAGAGAGTGCAAAAATATTCTAAAGCAGTTATCGTCTGCACGAAACTCCATAAACCTATCAATAGGCCCGCACCGAATTTTGTACACTTCCCAAAACAAAATTAAATATCCATCCATCCATCAAACTAAAAACTTTATTTTATAACATTTTGAAGTTGTAAATATACTAACGATATTATGTTATTTTATTCAAATTAATCACTCTCACATTACAGAAATATTATTATTAAAAAAATACAAGCTAAAATAAGCTGTTAAAATAAAATAATATTCAATATTATTATAATATTCAATAATGACACTTTTTTAAGTTTAAGTTCAACGGATAATTAATATCGTTGAATTGTGTTAATTTTTTAAAAAAGTTTTTATTGAAGAAATATGTAACAAATCTGAATAATAAAAAAGAAATTGAAGAAAAAGAAAAGAGTGAAATCAGGAAAAGGAGGCACGGAACTTATTGTAGACGAGAATGTAGTGGATAAAAGCTTCTAGCAGCAGCAAACCAGTCATTCATGGCGAAAGCGGAGGTTGTATCTGTCGTCTTCTTCTCCGAACCGCTATCATAAATTTTCTATTTCTCTTCATCTCATTTTCATTCTTACGTTCACATTCACTATGGAAAGCTGGTTCTAGTTATTTGATATAGTAATGAGGATTGAGGACAGAGAAGGATCTCACCACAACGAAGACGACGAATAGATACAGATAGAATTGTAGACGTGTACTGAGAGAGAGAGAGAGAAAGAGAGAGAAAGGAAGATACGTGACGTCTCCGGTTTTAGAGGATAACTTCGTTATACGGCCTACATTTTGATTCCTTCACTGATATACAAAGAGTTGAAGCAAAAGGAAGAACTAGTGGACCATTCCAATACAGGGAAAAGCGAAATTTTACTTATATAAAGAACTCACTCCTTTTCCTTTTCCTTTTAACAATGGCTTTCGAAATTATGAGAGGGAGGAGGAGGAGGAGAGACGTTTTACTCATTTTCTGCCTCACGCTTCTCGGACTGCTCGCAACAGCGGTTTCTGGCGCCAATGTGACTTACGATAACCGTGCTTTGATCATCAACGGCCGCCGGAGGCTTCTGGTCTCAGGTTCCATTCATTATCCTCGCAGCACTCCTGACGTGAGTCACCAAACCTCTCTCAATCTGTCTTTGTTAATCTGTCTGTCTAAACATATGTAATGAATACAGATGTGGCCAGACCTTATTCAGAAATCCAAGGACGGTGGCTTGGATGTAATCGAGACCTACGTATTCTGGAATATCCATGAACCAGCTCGTAACCAGGTTCTGCGTCTTTCCGTCTTCTTCAGATATATATATATCATTGATTCGTTTAATCGTGTCTTTGATGCAAGTAATAGGAAGAATATGCTATAAGTAGAAGTTTAAGCCATTTGCTCAGCTTATAGTCTTACTAATGTAAAGGAAATATGGATTTCTTGCAGTACGATTTTCAAGGGAGAAAAGACTTGGTGCAATTTGTGAAAGTTATTGGTAAAGCTGGCCTTTATGTTCATCTTCGCATAGGTCCTTATGTTTGTGCTGAATGGAACTATGGGTAAAAATTAATGCAACTGTTCTTTAACATGCTTTAGGAAACTAAGTAATATGCAAAATATCTTGATAAATGTTGTTTGTCGTATTTTGATCAGAGGTTTCCCGCTTTGGTTGCATTTCATACCTGATATCAAGTTTCGGACTGACAATGAGCCATTCAAAGTACTCTTATGAATACTTCCTACACTTGTGATTCACTGATTCTTAACAATAGGAACTTCCTTTATGTCTCTACTTATGGTTTTGCATCAATATTTTAGGCTGAAATGCAGAGATTCACTAAGAAGATTGTGGACATGATGAAGAAAGAAAAACTCTATGCTTCGCAAGGAGGGCCAATCATTTTATCTCAGGTTATTTTCTAGCTTTAAACATTGAATAAGAGATAATAACAATCTTTTGTGTTTAGCCGATTTCAGGCCATCAATAAAATGACCTTGGTTTTTCTTTGGTAAATGAAACTGTTAGATTGAGAATGAGTATGGGAATGTTGCTTCAAACTATGGAGCTGCTGGAAAATCATATGTTCAATGGGCTGCATCTATGGCTACATCTTTAGATACAGGGGTTCCATGGGTGATGTGCCAACAATCAGATGCTCCTGATCCTATCGTGAGTTCATTCTTTTATATTTCATGTAGTTCTTCTATCAGCTTACATGCTTTTAACGTTACAGATTAATACTTGCAATGGATTTTACTGCGACCAATTTACTCCCAACTCTGGAAACAAACCAAAAATGTGGACAGAGAATTGGACTGGGTGGTATGTCATTTAAGTGGCTTGCATATTGTTTTTTGCTTCACTTATTGGCCAAAAGTGATCATTTTACTGAATTGTCCATGTTTCTATATCCCACATTCATTTTTTGGTTATCTGACTCCATGGATCCAGGTTTAGTTCATTTGGTGGTGCTATTCCATATAGACCTGTGGAAGACATTGCCTTTTCTGTAGTACGTTTCTATCAGCGAGGTGGCACCTTGCAGAATTATTACATGGTACCAAAATTTATTGATATCTAAGTAGAATCAATTGCCCAATCGTTATTCAACATATTAATAAAAACAAAAACGAAATACTTAATGTTTCCTATAATTTGATTCTACTACATTTATCTGCTTTTTGACTATATGCTTACTTGTTAAATCTTAATTGATTTCTTTGCAGTATCATGGTGGGACTAACTTTGGAAGAACCACTGGTGGACCATTTATCTCCACAAGCTATGATTATGATGCTCCAATTGATGAATATGGTACTACTATTTTCTTCATTTGTTTATGATGTTCAACTGAACATGACAATTAGGAAGGATAGTTATCTTTACACATTGGTGATTGATTTCCTGAAACTGAAAGTTGTCACTGTTTATAATATTATTCTATTATGTGCAGGACTTATTCGTCAGCCTAAGTGGGGCCACCTAAAAGATGTCCATCAAGCTATAAAACTTTGTGAAGAAGCACTGTTGACCGCTAGTCCAACAGTTACATCTCTTGGTTCAAATTTGGAGGTATCATTTGTAATTTCTCCACATTGCCTTCTTATTAAAAAGAAAGACAAAGAAAAACACTTGCAGGAAAAATGAACATTAGAAAGACTAATTCATGATATAAACATATTATCTGTACTGGCAGAGTTTATATTTTGGTTCTTCTCTATTTCAGGCCAGTGTTTATAAAACAGGGTCAGGGGTGTGTTGTGCTTTTCTCGCCAATTATGATACTCATACTGATGCATTAGTGAGATTCAATAACAATTCATACCAATTACCTGCATGGTCTGTGAGCATCTTACCTGACTGTAAGAATGTTGTACTAAATACTGCAAAGGTATATCCTGCTGACTATCTTCTGAAAGATTTGTTCATCTTTTACCTGTATTAAGAGTTGGTATTCACAACTCAAGATTTCAGAATTGGTTCTTTCTTTTAAGTTGGTTTCTTAGTCTTTTTTCCCAGCCAGTTTGTAATATCTTTACAATGTTCTCTAAGTGTTGTTCCCTATTTGTTTACTAAAGGGTAGAGTTAAAATGAATGTGAACTCTCTCCCTCAAGATTGTGGTTTCCATGACAGATTAACTCGGCAGTTAGCATCCCAAAATTTGTGGACCGTTGTGTGAAAGAGACACCAATTTGGAGTTGGTTTTCCGAACCAATTGGGATCTCTAGTGACAATGCATTCCCTAAAACTGGATTGTTGGAGCAAATTAATACTACAGCAGATGCAAGTGATTATCTGTGGTATTCAATGAGGTCAGTTATTGATTAGATGAGTACTTGCATTGAATTATTCTTATGATGTCTAATAGGATTTGACAATGAGTTTAAATATTCTTTTATCCATTTTGTAGCATTAACATTACAGGAGATGAGCCTTTCCTTCACGATGGTGATCAAACAACACTTCAAGTAGAGTCTCTTGGACATGTCCTCCATGTATATGTTAATGGAAAGCTTGCAGGTATGAGAACATTATGGACAAGGTGGTGCATAATGCTTGTTTTTTTAATTATATTTATAGCTTCTTAATACTTGCTTTTCTTGTGCTCTACCTTCTTGATTCAAATGGAACACACAATTTATTATGGTAATTCATTGTAGGGAGTGGGAAAGGAAATAGTGGGAATTCAAAGGTTTCCATCCAGATTCCTATCATACTTGTACCTGGACAGAACAAACTTGATCTCCTGAGTTCAACTGTTGGGCTTGAGGTTTTGATCTTATTGAACAAACCATATAAAAGATTTTGTTATTAAAATTTTTGCTGATTCAGCTGTTTAATTGTTTTTTGAAAGACAAGTTTTTAATTGTAATGTAGAATTATGGAGCATTCTTTGACTTGACGGGTGCTGGGGTAACTGGTCCTGTGATACTGAAAAGTTCCAGCAATGGTTCTTCTATTGATCTCTCTTCGCAGGAATGGACATACCAGGTCTCTTGGCTCAATTGAATAGAACTATAATTATGAAAAGGTTACATGCCTGGCTCATTCATTTTTATTCTAAACTTAAAAATTTGATACAGGTTGGACTAAAAGGTGAAGCATTAAATCTCCCAACTGGTAATTCATCAGTTTGGACGTCTGATTCATCCTTACCCAAGAACCAGTCCTTGATTTGGTACAAGGTATTAAATTCATCCATTTATATTCTTTTGATTTGCTATACTAAATCTTTTTTTTTCCTTGAGCAACAATTTTTATTTTTTATTTTTTTGCCTCAGAGGAGTATTGATGCCCCTACTAGTAGCGACAATCCAGTAGCGATAGACTTCACTGGGATGGGAAAGGGAGAGGCTTGGGTGAATGGACAAAGCATTGGGCGTTACTGGCCAACCTTTATTGCTCCAACAACGGGCTGCAGTGTCTCATGTAACTACAAGGGTCCCTATAGTTCGAACAAATGTCTTAACAATTGTGGGAAGCCGTCTCAAACATTGTAAGTCTTACAGGTCATCATAACTAAAGAAACACTCGTAAACAAATATTCTTCTCTATTCATTTGGTGGCTTTTGTAGGTACCATATACCTCGATCGTGGTTAAAGCCAACGGGAAACACCCTTATTCTGTTTGAGGAAATTGCTGGGGACCCGACTCAGATCTCCTTGAACACAAGAGAGATGGGAAGTGTTTGTTCACGCGTTTCTGAGACTCATCCACAACCAGTGAAGAATTGGAATGATGAACTAAAGGGACCAGGACCCATGATATCCTTAGAATGCCCTTTCCCTAATCAGATCATCTCATCAATCAAGTTTGCAAGTTTTGGAACTCCACAGGGAACCTGCGGGAGTTTCAAGCAAAGCCGTTGCCACAGCCAGAAAACTCTTTCCATCATACAAAAGGTGTGATTATTATTATGTTGGTATTGCATTTTCCCCTTGTGCAGTGTATATTTGTTGGAGCTTAAGAGAAATATATGTTATGCTACAGGCATGTGTGGGATCAAGCAGTTGTAGTGTTGGAGTGTCTGTTGATACGTTTGGGGATCCTTGTTCTAAAGTGTCCAAGACTCTCGCAGTTGAAGCTTCATGCACATGAGAAAAGTTGAATCCGTTCATATATCGTGTAAGAGGTGCAAAGCAAAGCATTGACCTCCTCAGGTATTTGTAATGTTGTATGAACACTATGAACATGCTTTTAATAATGTTTGAAATAAATAGAGTTTCTTATTGAATAAATGTCTACTCTTTCTCTTGTGATATGCCCCCACCATGAGGCACTAGGATTTAGGAACCTCATGTTTGATACTAAATGCTGCAAAGCACACAATGATCTGATTAACCAAGTAGGTCTCATAAATAAACAAGACATAAAACATATACATGCCATTGTCCTTGGGAGTTATTGTGCATAGATAGATATACATGTCTTATGTCCTTGGAAATTATTGAACATTGAAGTATAAAGGAAGAAAGTGAGAATTTTCTGTGTTGTTTGGACCAATCTCCTTTATAAATACCATATAAAGGAAACATATAAAATTATCATCTAATTTTGACAGGATAAAACACACAGCACATAATAAAATACCATAAAACAAACAACATAGCACAATTGGTTCCTTGATTACACACATAATAATATAAAGTAACTTAAGCAAACACATCCAAGAGAAAGAAGTGGTGAAGAAGTTGCAGTTTCATGCTAAAACTCACATTTCTCACCACTTTCCCTACTTTATTTATTCAAAGTCTGAAAGGACACACAAGACACAACAAACAACATAATTGATTCCCAGAAGCCAATCCAAGCAAGCTTCTATCCACCACCACTAGACGGCCAACGATGGGCAAACACGCCACTTTTCCTTAGTCCTGCAAACAAGTCACCACATCCACCACACGCGGCACTCTGGCAATCCTCATTATCGGAGCAGTGTATAAAGAGTTCATCCACCTTACATATCGCCCCGCTCTCAAACATTTTAAACAACATCTTCAGTTCCACATCTCTAGCATTCATTATCAGTATCACAAAGTCCCCCTCCAACACGGTCTCCTGAAACCATTTAACGAAATCAAACTCATCTTCATCTTGCGGTGCGCTCAGAAACTCATCCGCACTCACTTTTGCCAACACTCTTCCCTCCCCAGCCAGGCCCGGATGATAAACAAACGTGATCCCGGGTTCCTTCAAATACAAAGACATTGCAGACGCATCATGGTCAATGACATAAGCGTTGAAACTGCCCGGCTTCATTGGATACATCAGCTTAAGCTTCTGCATTACATCCCATGTCACCAATTCCCCGACGTTTATGCTTATGTACACAAGCCTCTTCCTCGTGGAAATATCGATCAACTTGGGGAGATACGTTATTCCGTTTTTTCCATCCATCGGCTCCATGTATTTTATCATTGGTTTATTGGCCTTGATTGACGGGCAATCGTTTGGAAGCCGATACAGCTCGAGCAAACCGACGTTTTCTATTCTTTTCTTGAAAACTACTAGAGTTAACGATTCTTCGATTCCGCAAAGGTGAATTATGTCTGAATTTCTAAGGAAGGAGGCGGACGATGTTATCAATCCGGCGGTGAAGAAGCTTCCGGAACCAACTAGCATCGCACCTGTGCCACCCGGTTTCAAGACACGTTCGATTTCAGTAACAAGAAGAGATGGGATCGAAATCCGATCAATGGCTCTGGAGAATACAAAATCAAACTGATTATCACCAAATTCAAGCTCATATACGAATCCTTTTCGGGCAAGGGAGAAGAATGGGTGTCTATGGACACCAACTGCATCCGATACTCCAGATTTGTGCAATGCACTAATAGCGGATTCTTGATCCTCCCCAATACATAAAGCTTTAGATTCATAATGAATCAAGCTCTTGTCCAACAGCTCTTTAAACACATTGGTAGTCACATTCTCGGTTTCGATAAACCGAGCCCATGTAGACGAGCTGCTAACGAAAGGAAGGACATGAGCAGAGTGATTCACGTAGCCAATATTCAACGAACATTTATCGAAATTCATCATGGCAATTGGCTCAATTGTTCGAACATCGTGAACGATTTGGGTTAACGAGATCGCTGCCATAGCTAGTGCAAAGAACATTGTCCTGAGAAGTAACCGTCTAGCTATTGACCCACGGAGGATCTGAAACAGTTTCAGGATCTTGAAATCCATTAATCCGGACGGATCTTATTCCGTCCGCCGTAAAAGGGGTTTGATATTTTCGATTTAGGAAAACACACCCAGATCAAACTGGGTTTGATTAGATTTGAGTTGAGTAGAGTAGAGTAAAAGAGAATTGAGGTTTGAAGCTAAAAAGCAACTTGAGGAAAATGATCTAGCGAGTGCAAAACCTGGAGGAGGTGTGATTTCCACCCACGAGGACTCCCATTGATTTTTGAAACCCTAACCAGACTCTTGTAGGAACCCTAATGATCGCCATTGGTTTCAACCGGTTGTTCGTACCATAATACATCTCAATATGAAAAGAACACCTTACATTGTCTGGCAAAGGAAAAAAAACTCAGATGAGATCTCTAAAAATTGGACCTTGAATTGTGGGTGAAGGAGGGAGGAAGAGTTGAAACTGTAGAGAATTCTAGAGAGAGAGAGAGAGTGAAGATGGTGATGATCAATTGGCATTCTCGATAAATACGAACTTCTTGGTTATGAGAGGGACACGATGTCGGTGTAATAATCTCACGTGTCGTATCCTCTCTTCAGCTAGCTTTCATGTGAATGAATTATTATATAATGCGACTGTTTGGTTCTCAATTCACAAACTTACTTCTTTTCTTTCTAACCGAGTAGCTCAAATTTAATTTTCATATTATTATCATCATACTATATTACTGTTCATTTAAAATATTTTGACAGTTATCAAATAATCAAACATCAAACAAGCTCTTATGGGTTATGGACCTGTTTGTGAAATCAGCCCATTGTTTTAGACAAAAACACTAAAAGCCATATAAGCCCATACTTGATGATGAGGAGAAACAAAGGGCCACACATTTGATTTAAACGCAACATGTATGATGATCGACTGGGAACGGACAATTCCCAGGTACCCTTAAGTAAATCGATCAATCTCTTCAAACCAAATTTAATATGGTTTGTTTTTACAAAACTGATTTTAACGGTTCGGTTGGTCAGTTCAACGTCACTAAAACCGTTAAAATCAACCTAGAATTTAAAAAGTAATATTTAAATAAGACGAGAATAAAAATTGAACATTATATTTAATAAAAATTTTTTTAGATGTTATCCATAATATTTGTATTTATTTATGTATACATAATCTAATATAGTATTAAGATTGGATTGTTATATATTTAATTTATTTTTAAAAAATTGTCAAGGATTCATCCGATTAAATCGGTCAAATCAATTTTCCAACCGTATAAACCGAACCGATCAAATCAACCAACCGACAGTTAGTAATTTAGTAAACCGACGTTAACGATTTGAATGCTTATTTTGGTCAATATACCGACCAAATCGAACTGTTTACACTCTTAATTATACCATATTCTTTAAAAAAAAAATATATAATAAAATTATACATGATAATATATAAAAAAATTATATAGAAATAAATTTAAAATACGAATAATAAATAAATATATTTGTGATAATATATATTTAATTGTTTTTATTAATGTATGAGACATAATCACTATGAAATCATGATGTGGAGTGAGGTGAGCATCGGGTGAATTAATTCGAAATCCAATATGAAATTCAATCAGAATCTGAAATACTATTTTAAATTGGATATTTCGGATTGCATTGAGATCGGATTGAGTCCGGATCAAAATAAATTCGGATTAGATTGAGATCGAATCGAATTAATTCCAGATCAAATTAAATTCATATTAGATTAAGATTATCAAAACTATCCAAACTATCTAAGTTTTGCAATTACATTTAATTTTAATATAATATATTTTTTTTACTTATTTTTAAATTGTTTAGTCAACAAGATTTTTTTATATTTTTTTTCATATTCAAATTATAAATAAACAAAACTAATTATAACATTAAAATTCTAATACTATTTTTTTTTTTTATAATTAAACATATTGAGCATTAAATAATAAAGTAAATAATTAGATTTTCTTAATCCAAGAGGCGATCATTTAACCGACTAATCCGAACTAAATTCGAATTATAAAATTGTATTAACTTTTTTGATTTGAATTAAATTCGGATTAAATTGGAATAATTCAATTAATTTAAAATTATTGAATAATTTCAAGTTACACTTACAAATATATAAATATTTTTTAGTTTGGATTGTCCAAATCATATCCGATCTGTATTAATTAATAAAATGGTTTGAATTATGAATTTTTATAGATTTAGTTTGGATTTAATACGAATCTAACAAAACGGATTAGTTTTACCCGTTTGCTCACCCTTAGTGTGGACACAAATACCATTCTCGCTCGCCCCATTCCCGGTCAAATTAGAAAAAAATCGCCCCTGACCATGTAATTCGGATCGGAAAGCAGATTATAATTGTCATCCATAATGACATATACAATAAGAAGGAGAACAAATATGTTTTTGCTTAAGGAAGAAAATTCATCTCTATATAAGGGATGTTGTTTTAGTTTTACTTAAGCATACATAAAATGTCACAATTTTATATTAATACGATACATGAGGAGAGCTAGCTTAATTCGAACATTCATGTTCACTGATTATGACTTTCTTAAATAGAAATCAGAACTTGAGACGTAAAGTATTCTTGGTTATAACTATAATGCACACCTTAATTAATTACTTGATTTTGTTTGGTAGGACTGTTTATTAATTGATCTATTGATATATATATATTTTTTTTCTTTTCTATGACGTTTTCTTACTTTGTTTTTGTATAAGTAATTTTATTTAATAACAATAAATATTACTTATAATTTCCTTTCACAACTTAAAAATCCAATGAATTCAAATTATTGTAAATTAAAAGTCTTAATTATTATAGTAAATAAATTTGTGTTACAATTTTTATTTAAAAAATTAACACTTTATAAGTTTTATGTTGAAGTGAAAGAGTTTGGATAAGTTAAGTTTCCAAATTCAAATAAATATTTATTGTGGGTGTGAATACATTAATTGTACATGCATGTGATTGCTTGGGTTGAGAACTGTGAAATCACTGTATGTACAGAAAAAATAAAGTATAAAAGGAAAAATTAAGATTTAAAAAAGCTTCTGACTGACTAAAATTATAAAGCAGCACTTAATATATTATCATTATTACTATTAATTAAGTATGGATTAAAATCAGCCGGTAATGATTATTAAACAAGTAGAAAACCTATCTAATCATGTACTTGTTTATTAGTACAAAAGAATCTAGCATAATTTCAAATGGTTATGCTCCCCAATTCATTAAAACATTTGTATTAGAATCGAATTTACGAAATTTTGATCCTTTTAGCCGACTAAGGACGAATTTGAATTTAACTCAACTTAATTTGTTTGTGGATTGATAAAAAGTTGGACTAAAGAGGATTGGATAAGATTCTTGTTACCACATAAAAATATCGAATTAAGTTGTTCCGCGTTTGAAATGATGGAAAATTAGTTGTGGATGATGAAGCAGATTTACACTTTTGGGTGCTGAAATTGTAATAGTAATAGGAATTTGTATGATGAGATTGATGATATTCACAATTATAATATGTCTACTTGGATCCCCATTATTGTCTTCCACAAATAGAGGTTTGGCATTGTTGGGGGAGTCAAGGTCAACCATTCATTCACACCCTGATTTTTTGAAATTAGATCTCCCATAGAAGAGTTAATTACAACTTTTTTTTATTAATATAACTTGTTTCATTTGCTTGTAATTTGGTTTAAACTATTTTTATTTAATTTATTGATAATTTTGAAATGAACAACCCACTTCTATTGAGGAATCAAAATGGTAATTGAATGCATAAATAGTATTTAGTGGGTTAGTTTGGTTTGGTATCAATCATTTTTGAGGGATATGTTTGTGCCACAAATCTATAGGCCTTTTTGTAAGTGCTGACAGGTTTATGCTTTTCTCCAACCAAACTAATCTCACTCACTGTGATAGGTGTCTTCTTTAGACATTGTTAATTAATTAAATAATTAGTATTAAATCTTCCAATAAAATTATTAATCAGTAATGGGAAATGACGCCAGATGTCACCATGCATGGATTTACATCGGCTGAAAGAGATAGTTGCTACTTGCTACTTGCTAGCAAATATTCCATTCTTTCAATAAATTTCCTTATTTAACTTTAATTATTTTTTTACACTTTTAACTTGGATTAAAACTGTACTTCTCAGAATAAAAACATAGAACTCTTCTTTTGGATAGTTTAATTTTCAATAATTTCTATCATGAGTTTGACGAAGAATAGAAAATATAGTCTATCATCGTCACTAATATATATATATATATATATATATATATATATATATATGAAAAAATGGATATTTGAGTTGGATTGTGGGTTGACCCGCTCATAAATTTAAAACGGTTTAAAATAAAATTAAAAATGTTATATGTATGTTTTGAACTCGCAACCTGACAAAACAAGTACAACCCTTTAACCAACTAGACTAATAAGACTTTATATTTTAAATTTAACACCAAATTTGATAAACGCGAAACATTTTAACAATATAAGTTCAACTTTTTAACTAATATATATATATATATATATATATATATATATATATATATATATATATATATATATATATAAAATGATGCTTAATTTTCAAAATGTCCAGTTTGCCGGGTTTAAAGTTGTGGTTAATTTGGATATATATGTGAGAGTAAATTGATACTTGGGTCGGATTGTGGGTTAACCCACCCATAAACTTAAAATGGTTAAAAATAAAATAAAAAATGCTATAGGTATGGTGGTTTGAACTTTCAACATAACAAAATAAATACAACCCTTTAACCAACTAGGCTAATAACACTTTTTATTTTAAATTCAACACCAAATTTGATGAACGCGGTAGTTCATCAATAATTTTTAATCGGTCATACTTCTCTTTTGACTTTGCGCTATAGATTTCACTATTATTAGTGAGCAATAATGGAAAATTCCGTCATATTTATAGAGATAAGGGACATAATTCATATAAATATAGTAAGTCTCGTTTATGCTACTTTAATAGTAATCTTTACATTTTTCCTTTCACTCGTAGTATTGGGAAGAAGTGGACTCTAGGGGTGAAACTAAATGAGTTGAAGAATTAAACTGTATCAATTGTTTTAGAGATCGTTCTGTAATGTGAGAGTAAATGGAAACTTGAGTCTGATTGTGGGTTGACCCGCCCATAAACTTAAAACAGTTAAAAATAAAATTAAAAATGCTATCACATTTTTAACGTAATACTTTTTCACGGTTTTTTATATTATTACTCATGAAAATGCACGTGATAAATGCTAGTTAAACTAATTTCATTAATTAAATAAAAATTACATTTGAACAAAATGAAATTCACACCAAATTCAAATATTTATTAATGGTGAAATTTAATTCAAATAAAATTCACACCAAATTCAAATATGAATTAATGGTGAAATTTAATCCGAATGAAATTCACACCAAATTTAAATGTGAATTAAGGTGAAATTTAATCCAAATAAAATACACACCAAATTTAACGTGAATTAAGGTAAAATTTAATTCAAATAAAAATGTATTTATTAATTGTTACAATTAACATTAATTCCCTAAACGAGATAATTAATTGTTAATTGATATTATAACTACAAAATACTTGTTGATAGATTATTGATAATGTAACTTATAAGAATAATGAAAATCAAACAATAATAACCATTGGATAGATTGACGGTGGATTAATGACTGTTGAATTAAATAATCATTAATTAGAGTTTAATTTTTAACTATATATTCCCCACTTGTATTTATTTCCACACATCATCTTTATCATTTTTTACTCTAGAGTTCAAAAGTCTTTGTATATCTTTGTGAGTGTGTTTAGTGAGCGTTTTTCGAGTTCCTGCCTCGACTTGTTCTCTTGAAACCTGGTGATTGTGATTCAAATATTTTGTCTAGTTTGTTGTTGTAGTGATTTTTTGTGCTCAACCATTACATGTTTCATTGTACTCTAGGAAGCAGTCACAGACGAAATTCTCCAGCACAAACAGGAGACGGTGAAACTGTTTTAAAGGAATTGTGATTTTCAAATGGCTCAGAGCAAACAAGGATATTTTTTTAATTAATTTAATAACATATTGTATTTCTTCTATTAAAAATTTGATGTATTGATATAATATTAAAGTGTAATTGTTACGAGATAAGATTATCAATAATATGTTATATATATATTGTTGGGAAAACCACGTAATAACAATTGTGGACTAATTATGATTCTCCACTTTGTATGCTTTCAATGAGATAATCACGAAACTAAATGAGATAACATTGATAAATTAAGTATACATAGACAAATTAATTTTTAGAGTGAAAAACCCAACAAAGATAAAAGTTACGAACTCGTAGAACTCTTAAACTAGATTTATTCATTATATTGCAGTGAATTATACTAAAGTTTTCTTCAACACTTTAGATGTTCACTATAACAAAGTGTTTCCTTAATGGTGAATTATAAGAATAATGACAATATATATATATCACGAAAATGGAATAATTTGAATATTTAACTCTAATTTTATTTATTATAAAATATTATATATTATTAGTTCAATAGATTGAAAACTAATAATAATAATAATAATAATAATGTCAGTTGCTTTTATTAGCTACATCCGTTTTAGCTTATGCAAAACTTTTTATCCACTTCATAATAATTTAGTTTTTTCTAATTAGACTATCCATAAATATATATAATAAAATTGGTTTTGAAGGTCCTTTTGAATATTATGTTTTATTTGGAGGTTTGATTTTCTATTACAAACATGAACGACTTAGGTCTTGTGCGATGTGATTTTTTAACATTAAAAATAAACTACTATTCTAATATCCATCCTGTCTTTTTTTTTATTATTAAGGTTATGCGTTCAAATATTGGTAACCGAACCATTTATAAAATAAATGTATTAATAAAATACCCCAACACTCTTTATTAAATAAACTACTATTCTAATAAAGTATTTTTTTACTTTTTATAATATTAAAAACAATTTGTTAAAAAATAACCTTCTAACTGGATAACCCAAGGTATATAAATATATATATATATATATATATAAATATATATATATATATATAAATATATATATATATATATATATATATATATATATAAAAGATAAATTCATCAACCAAATAAGGAAAATTTATGGCTCTAATATCTCTATATTGTTATAAGGATTTTTGTGTTTAATTAATTAGATTCAAATAAATTAATTAAGTTGTTTCGAATCATCACATTTGAATTTTGGTGAGCATCTTATGGTCCATAGTTTATACAAATGCTTGCTTATTCAATAGAATTAGAATAACTAGCATTTAGCCCGTGTATTTGTACGATTAATAATATAAAAAATCGTGAAAAAAAATTACAAATAATATTGTTAATTTTATTTTTAACCGTTTTAAGTTTATGGGTGAGTCAACCCACAATCCGACCCAAGTATTCACTTACTCAACATCAAAATATATATATATATATATATATATATTAGTTAGTTAAAAAGTTGAACTTATATTAAAGTTTTTGTAGCCTAGTTGGTTAAATAGTTGTACTTGTTTTTGTTAGGTTGCAAGTTTGAAACATACCTCTAGCATTTTTAATTTTAATTTTAACCGTTTTAAATTTAAAGGCGGGTCAACCCACAATCCGACCCAAGTATCCAAATTAACCACAACTCTCGACCCGGCAATCCGGACACTTTAAAAATTAAACATCATTATATATATATATATAGATTAGTTAGTTAAAAAGTTGAACCTATATTAATATTAAAACGTCCCGCGTTTATCAAATTTGGTGTTTAATTTAAAATATAAAGTTTTTATAACTTAGTTAGTTAAAGAGTTGTACTTGTTTTGTTAGGTTGCAAGTTCGAAACATACCTCTAACATTTTTAATTTTATTTTTAACCGTTTTAAATTTAAAGGCGGGTCAACCCACAATCCGACCCAAGTATCCAAATTAACCACAGCTCTCGACCCAGCAATCCGGACACTTTAAAAATTAAGCATCATTATATATATAGATAATGTAACTATTACCAAAAACAATAGAATTAGAATTTAGAGACATTCTCTTTAATCTTGTACCATCCATTTTTTTTTCTTTTCATTTTTTCATTTTTGAGGATCTTGAGACTATTTATATTTAGTAGTACCCCAATCATATTATTGACCCCATTTTAACCATTTATTGGATAAATTTGTGTTGTTATTATATTTAGAAGTTAAAAATGTTTTGTATAAATTACTTCATCTCAAAAAAACACCATAACCAACTGCATTAATTTTTACCCTAAATGAAAATTTACACGTGTTTTATAATAATCGACAATTTAATTATCCTATAAAAGCATATGTAGGTTAAGTGTTGCATGTCTTCTTTAAACTATATTTTTTCAACATGTTTTAAAAGAATCGTGCTCTAATAAATATTTTTGAGCTTTCTTCAAACTCACGAGAATCTCTCCAGAACTCCTCCCAGTTAGCTTCCTTATTGATCAACTCCTTCATGCAACTTTTAATTTTCTTTTTATTGTTTTGGGCTAAAAAAAGCATTTTGTTGACATATTAAAAGATTAAGGCATCCTTCTCTTTTTGACATTAAAAAAAGTGAGACATGAATTTTCTCCTT
The DNA here is from genome assembly GCF_907164915.1 of Impatiens glandulifera. Taxonomy (NCBI): domain Eukaryota; kingdom Viridiplantae; phylum Streptophyta; class Magnoliopsida; order Ericales; family Balsaminaceae; genus Impatiens; species Impatiens glandulifera. The sequence continues at coordinate 22,333,651 of NC_061862.1, read as the reverse complement.
ATATTTAAAGAAAATAGATATGTATATATACTTATTGATATTCAAAATTCTAATTATAAAGAGAATTTGTTCTCACAAACTTATAAGAAGTTGGTTTTTTACAAATAAGATGATGCGTAAAATAAAAACCAAAATCAATTAGATGGACGTTTACACTTCGCTATATTTATTCAGAAATAAAATATGATAGTTGATACCATATCGTGTCTAAAAACGTTTCTAAGTCTCTTTCTCCTTTCGTGTTTTTGTTGGTCATGTCAAAACCAAACTTACCCTATGGGTCTTTTGAGAAAGTGTGTTGGATGACCGGACCCTACATTCAAACAAAAGAAGATGAAATTTGGAAAGGGGGGGCAAAGCCACTACTAGCCAGCCTTTCTACTTTCAAACACATAATTGAACTATGCTTTTTCAAGAAGCAACTAAAGCCATAACTGAAAAGTTGCCTACAAATAAATAGGTAGGTTAAAACATATGAATATTGGCACCAAATAGCTAGATTACTCCAAATTTTGTTTTAATCTCGATATAATTTAATCGATTTTCATTAGACATAATTCGAAATAACTTCTCTCTACATTTCATATGATGATTTTAAAAACAAAATAACAAAAAGAGTCCATGCAAACTATTTATACTTAGGACAAAATTAAGTTAAAACGTTTTTAAGTGAGACATTAAACTAAAAATTAGCATAAAATTATTATAACCCGATATTTTAAAAGTAAATAAACAATATTTATAATAATAATATTATTGATTTGGACATGATGATTATCTTCATTAAACATGGCATATATCACTTTGTGGACCTTTTTTTTTTTCTTTTTTTTCTTTTTTTTTCTCATCTGCCTACATTCTCTCAATGTATATGTCATTATCCACTTAACTTTTCATCCGTAACCTTCTTTTTTTTCAAACACTTTGAATTTATTTTTAGTGATTTTATATTTTAGAAAAATAAATTAATTTTATTGATTCATATGTTCGGAACCTCGTAAAGATATATGTAACCCATCAAAATAAATAAAATTTTCATTATGAAAAATATTCAACTTTAACCCACTCAATACATATATTAATGTTGATTTATTATAAGACAATTCAAAATTTTGTTTTGAAAAGAAGAGAAAAGGAAGGTTGTCTCTTACTTTAGTTATTAATTCAAATTGATTAATCATTCCATCTTAATATACATATATTCATCTCATTTAAATTGTAATTTCATTTTTTTCTTAATTGAAAACCCATGAAACTATTTTATTTTAAAACAATAATATTTTTATATTATAACAATGAAAATAAATTTTGACTATTGCAACCTTATTTAAGTGGCAAAGATAAGTCCATGGGAGATGCATAGCCATCCTTACTTTACGGATAAACCTTCGTCTTTATTAGTTTGTTTGATTTTATATAATAAAAAATAAATAAAGAGAGGCCCCCCAATTTTTACTTTTTTTGGGTGATCATTGTGCAGCTAACAGTACTCTCATTTAATTATTTTTGTTTTAAATAGATGATAATATCTCAATTCAAATATTTTTTCATTTTTTTTTCTGTTGAATAATTCTAATATTATTAATACACTTAAAAATAAACAATGATGATCCCATGCTCCCCTTCCTTATAATAGGGCTCTACCTAGTTTAAAATAAGGAAATTGTGCCCATAGTTTAAATAAAATAAACAATGGGTCTTGTTACATTTGATGATGAAATACAAGAATGTGCATTATTTGTCGCATGTAATTTATGATAGTGTATGAAACACAAACATTATTCAATTTGTATGAACCAAAATTTGATTTGATTTTAATTATTTTTATTAGTGTTCAATAAAAATGTCAACACTAACAGTTAAAATAGTGATATTCTCTTTTACATTATATGGGCATGTTCTATTTAGTTTTTTTTGGATTAATTTGTTTTTTTTTATCTTTTTTTCCATCACTTATATATTTTTAATCACTCCATTCCTCTATTTAAAATACTATTTTACCTTTACAATTTTTTAAAAATTTTAAATTATTAAACCCTATTATCTAGTGGCACACTCAGTAATTTTTAATTTTTAACAACAGTGGGAACTTAAATGTCCTAAAATTCATTTTACCCAAATAAACTTATCTCAAACAAGTTTTTTTTATCACTCTAACAAAAAAAAAAACCAAAAAAACCTAATTTATTTAGGAACATGATCAATTATTTTGTATGTACTTATTGTGACATGTTTGTACTATTGGTATTAATAACAATTTTATTTATGCTAAGATTTATTTTAAAAAAGTCATAAAAGAAGAAAATTGGTATTAATAACAATTTTATTTATGCTAAGATTTATTTTAAAAAAGTCATAAAAGAAGGAAATTTGAGGGATAAAATGAGAAAGAATGACTTATATATAAAAAAATGTGAGGAAAGAGAAAAAGGGGAAATTTATTTTAATTTTATTTTTTCGACAAATCAAATTACAGATTCTCTATCCTTTCTCTTATTTTAATTATTTTTTAATAAATAATTTAGTATAATAAATTAAATACTCAAATTACTATAAAATTAACTATTAAATTATATATTATCATTAAAATTTCAAAATAACTCTTTCTGAATATATATATATATATATATATATATATATATATATATATATATATATATATATATATATATATATATATATATATATATATATATATATATATATATATATATATAAGCAAATGGTAACCACAATTTAGTTGAAAAAATTAATTCTTTAAATAAAAAAAGCACATTAATATATATTTTGAATCTTTCATGTTTTGATTCTTATCTATTTTGCTCTAAAATTGTAAAAACATGTAAAGACAAAATAGACCTTGACATTAATAATCTAGAATCTCCAAACCGAACCTAATAAATTCTGGTTGAAATTCATTGAATCCAATCACAACTGGGATTCTAAAATAGTTTCTTGAAGACCTTATTTGATCTGAAAATTTGACGAGAAAAAAAAAAAAAGAAAAAAGTTAAGATGTGCTGTCGATCACTTCAATTTTTTTAAAATATATTTAAATATTTAACGAGAAAAAAAAGAGAGAAAAAAAAGAGTTAGCCAATTTTAAAAATTTATATATTTAAATATAAAATTAATTAAAAAATATTAATAAATAAATAATACTATAAAAAAATTATACATACAAAATTAATTATATTAATTTATTTATTTAAATAAATAATAATTTTATTTTTTAATTTTAAATATTAATTCATTTTTAAACGTAAAATCGAAATTATTTAATTTCGTAAATTCGTAAATTCGTAAAATCTTATTATCGTAAATTTAAAATCGTAAGAGTTTACTTAAAATCAGACTCGTTAACCTAATGTGAAATCGTAAAATCGTAAAATTTTAAGAGTCAACTCGATATTTTAACAACTTTGCGCGTGACGATAATACATTTTCGCGTGACGATCATACCCTTCGCGTGAGACAGAATAATTTTGTCAGAATATTTGAAGTGATCATCTGCACAATTTAATTTATGCACTTATCAACCGCACGTTCAAGGCTATTTTTAGGGTGATTTCATCAAATTTCCAAGTTGATTTTGGATTTTTAAAAAATATACATGGAATATATTTATTAGTAACCAATGTTAATTATTTTTCTTTTGTGGTATTAATTACTTTTTTACATTTCTTTTGAGAAATTAATATCCCAAGTATTTTTTTTATTCTTTTGGGACTAGTTTTTAAGGAAGGATGCTATTAAGTTATACAGAGAGCAAATTAAAGAAAGTGTAAGTAACAATTTTTATAATGATTTTGATTGATTGTTTATTCGATTAAGTTAATATCAAATCACAAGTGAATCAAATTAGGCAATATTCTGCTCGGATTTAATTCTTTATGATTAATGAAAAATATAAAGTATAAACTAAATATATGTTATTAAATATGTATATACATATTTTATTGTGATAAATAAATAAGTTATTTAATAACGGTAGGCTATAATGAACAACTTTTAAATTGTTATCAAAATTTGCTATAAAAAGTATTTATATTATTATAAATTATTTTAATTCTTTTCTGAATATTTTGTAAAACTTCTCAACACATCTTGTTATACTTGTAATAAAATTTTGACATTAAAAAAAAATTCAATTTACATCTGAAACTTCGTCCTCTACAATTATATAAATAAAACTTTTGTTTATAAGAGAATTATCAGTTCAATTTTAAATTTCTTAGGTTAAATAAATGTCATAATAGCGAGAAAAAATTAACTTTCAACATTAATAAAAATAAAACATATTAAAAAAATAAATGAATACATGCAATATTTATTTATAAAAAGTTTGATTATAAAAAAAAACATTTTTTTTAAAAAAAAAATTAGGAAACTAATGTTTATAAAAATATTTGGTTCTTGTAAGTTTATAAAAGTATTTAATTAAATTTAAAATATAAAAGTGTAGTTTAATGGATTATAATGGTATATATATATATTTTTTTATAATAACTCAAGTTTCAGGACAACCATCGAACTAACCTAACATATTTATTTACACGACGGTTAATATATAACTAAGGGGAAATTCGATGAAATGACCCTAATAAGCGACCAATGTCTAATAAAAATTGCGCAAATGAAAACTTCTTATTTTTCGGACAAAACTCCGTCTCACGATGGCACGCTTGTCACGCAACGACACACTCGACGAATTAGGGTTCCGTTGCGTAACGTGACACAATGTCAACGCGACAAATATTTTTGTCCGAAAAATAAAAAATGATCATTTGCGCAATTTTTATTAGACGCTAGTCATTTACGTAATTAAGACAATTATTATGTTCATTTCATCCAATTCTCCTAACTAACTAAGCTTTATTATATATAAATATTTTGAAGATAAACATTGTAATATTAAATTTAATAATTAGAAATAAATATTTAACTTTTATTTGAATATTTTTATTTAAAAATACTATAATTTGTTTTAAAAAAATATTATTAAATTTGTCAGAATTATTTAAATTAATATTGGAACCAAATATTTAAAGTAAATTTATAATATATATATATTTTTAAACAATGGCGAATATTTAAATAATAAAGTTTTGAAAAGTAAAAAAAGACTGGGAGTCCTGACTCTTGAAAGAAAAGAATGAAAGGAAGGAAGACGGATAACAGGACAGAGAAAGAGGATGTTTGACAGTGAGTGAGCGTTGTGCGTTTTAGAGAGATAAAAAGAGCGTTTTAGAGAGAGATCCCTCACATTATGGAGGTGGGTAATGGCGGGCACTAGGCGTAGGCGGTGAGTTTGGCCAAACAAAAGTTCAAGCCTTCCCCACCAGCTTTTTTTCCCTTAATATTAACCCCATCCATCTCTCTATAACCCCCCCACCCCCACTCACCCAGTCTTCTTCTTCTTTTACTCTCTCTCTCTCTCTCTCAAGCTCATCTTCAAGCCTCTTTTCAGCATTTACAGAAGAAAATCTGGAATGGAGGAAGCAAACGCGACTACTAGTTCATCTGTTACTGCACCTGCACGCCAAACAGAAGTTATGATCCCAATTCACAAGGCAATTTTCTTTCCCTTCCTCCCTTACTTTACCACTAATCGTGATCATACATCAAATTCTAGTTGCGATCATTTAACATGATCAATTTCATGTTTTGATAACCTATCTCTGTATTTTTCTATTGATTTCTTCGATTGATTATGCACCCAGATCGCTTACAAGTTACACCAATGGTGATTGCGTGTTTTTAGTTAAGAATTTGGTAGAACAAACTGTGATAGTTCTGGAAGGATATATACTTTGATTACTTTCCATATTTATGATCTAATTTGAAATTTAAGTGCATCTACTGTAGTTAATAAAGCTTTACATAAAAGATAAAGTGATTGAGCTGCTTTTAAGATGAGTAAAACATAATCATGCTAATTGGTAAATATCAATCATTATTATCATGAATCACTCAGATTTATTGTTTGATGAACTACAGTTCCATTTGAATCAGATTTACCATAACAGCTTTTTTCTTTCTTTCCATTTTTAGGTTGAAGAATCACAATCTGATGCTGCAGAAGAAACAGCACAAGCCAAGAACTGGAAGAAACAGAACCTTTTTCTGGAGATACCTTCAAGAACAACGATTGTAGATTCTCCTCAAGAGTTCATTCAAATCACAATGCCTCCAACACCAACTCCGACCCCCAAACGAGTCAACTTTCTCCTCGCACCGAGCTCTTCAGATGCAAAAGCAAACATGTCTCCAGGTCCCATCTCATCGAGAGGAGGCAGATCATCCTTGAGGAACTTGTTACCAAAATTGAGCTTTAAAATCCGAACATCTCAGATAGATGAAGACAAATCTGCTCCTTCTCCTCCTCCTCCGCCCATTCCTCAAGAGAAGCCTTCTATTTCGAGATCATGGTCTCTTACTAAGATCTTTACTCCCCGAATGAAGAGAACATCCTCTTTACCAGTTACACCAATGCTTGATTCAAATTCAGATTCTGTTCATGGAGATATTAGCCTAGATAATAATTCTACCGACTTTGATGTAAGTAAAATCCATTAATTATATACACAAAAAATCTATCTATCTATTTTATTTACCCTCTTGCATCTGTTTATTCTCAGGTGAAAGTACCCCGTTATTCAATACATCGCTCTCGATCAGTTCCTGTCCTCTACAAAGAGAAAGGGATGAAAAGAAATGATTCATTTTTCCGAGTAATTCCTTCAACACCAAGGTTGAAGGATGACGGGGATTCCATTACAGCAGCTGTAACTCCAACAGGAGATGCTGGTAAAATTCATAGTTAAAATTCTTTTTGTTTTGTTTTGTTTCTGTAGTTTAAATTAGAAAGTTTATAAGAATCTTAATTTCTTCTTGGTGGAATCAATAGAGACGGACGAAGGTGAAGATATAGAAGAAGAAGAGGCTGTTTGTAGAATTTGTTTCGTGGAGCTATGTGAAGGAGGTGAAACACTTAAGCTGGAGTGCAGCTGTAAAGGGGAGCTTTCTTTGGCCCATCAAGAATGTGCAGTGAAGTGGTTTAGCATTAAAGGGAACAAGATTTGTGAAGTCTGCAAGCACGAGGTTCAAAACTTGCCTGTCACACTTCTTCGGGTTCAAAGTATTCGTACTCGAACTACTAATAATACTACAAATACAAGTCTGGAGGTCAATGGATACAGGCAAGTAGTAGTAAACCAGAGTTTCCTTTCCTTTCAGTTTGAAATGAGAATCCAATTAACAACTTTATATCTTCTTTAAAAATTGTTATCAGGGTTTGGCAGGAAGTGCCGATACTTGTCATCATCAGCATGCTGGCTTACTTTTGTTTCCTTGAGCAGCTATTGGTAAGCTATAGCTATAGCTAGGATCAAACCATTCATATTAACAACAACAATAATAATGTCTTTAATTAATGTTTTTGAACAGGTTGGAAAAATGAGTACTGGTGCTATAGCCATCTCTCTTCCATTCTCTTGTGTATTGGGTCTTCTTGCATCCATGACTTCTTCTACCATGGGTAAACCAATGTTTTCCTTTTTGTTTGTCTCCGAAAATGAAAAGAAAGGATACTGAAAATTTTGTTATTCTGACGTGCAGTGAAGAGAAGGTTTGTATGGGTGTATGCGTCGGTCCAGTTTGCACTTGTTGTCCTTTTTGCCCACATATTCTACTCTGTTGTAAGTTATAGTAAAATTGAATTAATACGTCATGATAGATTTCTCATTTGTACTGTTTGTTTGTTTATGCAGATTCGTGTGCAAGCAATATTGTCGATTCTCCTTGCTACGTTTGCAGGATTTGGTGTTTCCATGAGCGGGAGTTCTATTCTAGTTGAATTCTCTAGATGGAGAAGAAGACTAAACGCTGAATTGGGTCTGCAAAACACATCATTTCCAATGCCTCGCCAGAACCGATTGCCTCAAACTGCAATGACCTCTAGGTCCCAAACAGAAACATAGAATTCCTCAAGTCCCTTTTTCTTATTTTTTCCATTGTTTGTGCATATTTGGAGATTTTTTTGTCCCTTCTTTGGTTGGGGTCAGCAAGGGAGGAGACCATAGAGGGACAAGTTGTCCCGTTTGCTTTGAACAGACGAATGTTTCCATGTTCCGCCATCTTCTTATTTCTTTTCGTGTGTGGAGATTACATGTTTGTTAACTGGCGATGATGATGTTGTATGTGTAAAACTCTTTCGCAAGTATGAAGAAATAGAAGGGATTTTGGAGTAATAGCAATAGTTATGAGTTATGACAATAAGTTGATAGATTTAATTTCTTCTAGTATAAACTATAATAATATGAATTTTCAGATAATTTGTCAAGAGTAGTGTTCTAGTGGCCCAAATACATAAAGAAACCACATTGTGAGGATATATCTTCTTTATGTTAGAATTTTTTTGGTGCCTATGTTTTCACTATATACAATAATCTAAGAATTAAGTGAAGTAAAAAATAACAATTATCTATTTAATAAATATAATAAGATATCAATTGTATAATAAATCTTAATAAAAAAAACTTAAAATTTAATTAAATATTTAAAAAGAATTGATAAGATGTTAATAAGCCTTAAAAACAATTAAAATATATAATTTATATAATTAAAAAATGTTTGTTATGAATTTAATATTATAAATAAAAAATAGTTGTATAAGAATAAAAACTTAAAATTTAATTAAATAATTTTAAAAAATAAAAACTTTTAATTTTTAATTGTATAGTAACATTTTTAAATAAATATAAATATTCATATATTTTGTAATTAATTTCAGAAATTACAAAAACATTTTATTTCAACATTATTTTACAATAAATTAAAAATGATATAAATTTTAATAAGTTTAAAAAAAAAATTAAAATACATAATTTCTTTATTTAAATATTAATTTTGTTTTTAATTTTTTTATGAATATTATTTTATAAATAAAAATAGTTATATGAGTATAAAAAGTTATTTTATACATTAATTATTTAATAATTTTAAAAATTAAAAACTTTTAATTTTGTAGAAACATTTTTTAAATAAATATAAACAGTATATTTAAATATTTTATTTTAACCTTATTATATATAAATACAAATTAATAAAGAAAAATTAATTACAGTAGTATATTTTTAAAAAGTTGAATTTATTTTAAAACATTTAAAATAATAATTTTTTTTGAAACATATAATTTTTTAATATTTAAACTTTTTTAAAATGTAATTTAAAATGTATAAAAAAACAAAATAAATTTGAAAAAATATTTTTGAATTTAGATTATAAAAAAGTTTAGTTAAAATAAAAACTAAAAAAAAATACAAAATATATTTTTATTAAAATTTTGTAATATAAATTAAATATAATATTATATTTTAAATAATAATAATAAATTTTTATTTTCTATTTAAAATATTAATATATGAGAATAAAACATTCACTATCAAATCAAATTATAACTAACCAAAATCTACAAATTCATTATTATTAAAAATAAATAATATATGGAAAAGGAATGTTAAAATAATGTTTATATTCTAATCCAAATCAAAATATAATATATAACATCGTTATTTGTTCTGTTTGGATTTTCATTTTATTTTATTGTTTATTTCTTAATTCATTATCTATCAATCCATAAAACTATATAGCAATAGGAATATAAAATTATTTAGTAATTTAATATTTAAAAGAATTATTAAATATAATAAAATAATAATTTTTATATAGAAAGTAATTTATAATAATTTATAAATTATAACATAAATAAATTTAAATATTTAACAGGTGTACATCATTAAATTTTGAGTAACATACATTTATTTTATAAGACAATATTTTTTATTAAAATTTTAAAAGAATAGTTTTAAAAAAAAATTATAAAAAATATATTTAATATAAAATTTATATAGTTTTATAAAATAAATATTTTTAAATTCAAATATATAAAATTAAAATAAAAAATAAATATATAAATTTAATTTTCAATTTAAATATTATATTGAATAAATAAATTTTATAGAATAATTTATAAAAAAAGGAAATATTTTAACTAAAAATTATTAAATTATAAAAATTTATTTATATTCAAAATAAAATAAAGAAACATGTTTTAATGTTAAATAAATAATTTATTATTTGAAGGTAATTAATATATAAAACATTATAATTATTTAAATATAATATTGAATAGAAATTAATAAATTTTATAAAAATCAAAATTACAAATTATCCTATAAAACAATATTATTTTTATAAAAAATAATTACACAAATTTAGAATAATTATTTTTTTAATTAAATAAAATTTATATAAATAATATTATAGTTAAATTATAAATATTAAATATAATTATAAATAAACAAATTTAAAAAGTTACAATTTTTTAAACTTTCATAAAATAAAAAAATATTATATTAATATTAAAATTTGAAAGAAATTATATTTTTTAATTATAATATAATGTTATTTTAATATAAAAATAAATATTATTAAATTATATATATGTTGAATAATAATTTATTATTTAAAAGTAATTTATAATATATAAAATTTTAATAATTTATAAAAATTGTTTATAAAAATATAAAACTTAAAATCAAAATTTAATATATATATATAAATATATATATATATATATATATTTTAATAGAAAAGATATGTTTTATAAAAATATAATTATAAAAATAATTATTATGTAGAAGAAATAAACGTTTAATTAATATTTTATATTTTACCAAATTAAAAAGAAATTAAAATAAAACTTTATATATAAAATATTATAATAAATATCTAAATATAATGTTAAACAAATATTTATTTAGTGGAAGTAATTTATAATCAAATATAAAAAGAAATATTTTTCAATTCAAAATTTCAATTATTGTTTTAAAAAATATATAAGAATATTTATACAAAATATATATAATTTTTAAAAGAATGATTTTATAGAAAAACATTTTTGTATTTATTAAAATTATATATACAAATTTAGAGAAAAAAATAATAATATATGTATACGTTTTATGCATAAAAAATTGACTTGTTTCAAGAAAAAAAAAATCATAAATATTTGCTTGATTGTGGTTAACTTGAAATCATATTCTATTTATTAAATAGATATATTTTAAAAATACAATATTAGTTATATTTAATTATTCAATACTTTTAATAATTTATTTGAAAATTTTAAAGTTTATAAATTTAAAATTAAAAATAAATTTTTACTGGTAATAATATTTATCCTAAATATTTATAACCTTAATCTGAATGATACGTCTTCTATCCTTTTATTTAAATAACGAAGGAATATATTTAGAGATGCCAATGGGGCAGTTTGGGACGGGAATACATTTATCATTTCTGCACCGTTTTTATTTTAGGGATTTTTTTAATATCATTCCCGCCCCGTTTTGTTTTTTTCGGTTTCGGGAATTCCCACGGGGCACCATTTTAATAAAATATTTAAAAATAAAATAAAATATTATTATATAAATAAATTTTTAATATAATATATATTGTAATATATTGAAATTTTATATTATTATAAAGAAATAAATTTAGAAGTCTTCTAAAATATAGTGAATAAATAAATATATTAGTAATTTAATATATTTAATTATGTTTTATAGTCTTCGGGGTGAGATCGGGACGGAAAACAAATACCATCCCCGTTCCATCTCCATTCGGTTTCGGGGAAAAACCGTCCCAAACGGAATAATTCGGTTCGGTTTTACCGGGGGCGGTTTTAAATTGGCATCCTTAAATATACTTGATATCCACTATTAGTTTATGTGAGGTATTGAGAGTAAAAAATGGTTTTATAAAAGTATCATAGGATTGAGTTTGCATTAAACAACAATTCATTAGGGTTAATCTCACCCCATGTTTCAGATAATTCTCACTATAAGCTTAATCCTTTAATCCTGCAGTCAGATCTGAAAAAAATTGATTAGTGCATGTGATACTCTAGTTTGAATATGAATAATGATCAAAATCTATCCATGAGGAAGTTTTAGTCCATCAAAATAAGTTGATATTTATGGCTTGAGATAAAGTTGCAGTTTGTAGTCAGAACCAAGAAGATATTATTTAAAATTTTGTGGTTAGATGTAAACAAAATAATGTTTAAGTTGTCGCATGTTTCAGTTATATATTAAATAACTTATGCATTATGAAAATGATTGTTTAAACAAGACTAAAAAAACTTGAAATAAAAAATCTTATGTAATAATGGAAAAAAATAATTAATGAAAAAACTAAGGCGCAATCATGTGAACAGTGAACTTAATTCATTGTCATCTATTTCAATATTTTGTTTAAAAAAAATGAAACTTAATTCAAGAGTTTGTTTAATATCTGGTTATTCAAAAAGTCAATAAATATTATATATTCATTAAACATTATTCTTACAAAATAAAGTATTATAATATTTATAAAGCATTTATACAAATAATATCTTTTTTAGTTAAGTAAATTTAAATAACTCAAATATTGTGACTCAATGATCCTTTTTCGTATACATATTGTGACCCAAATGAGACAAGTTAAACATATTTTATGATAATAATTTGAACCACTACAATCCAATTTGTTATAATATTACACAGATAGAGTAGTACAAAAACTCATATTTACAAGTTTCATATTTCTCTTAGCTTCTTATGAGTTTCATATGATCTAGTATACAAGGATAGGTTGATTTTTATAATATTTTACGAAACAAAAAAATAAAAATAAATAATTAAACGGAATGGTCAAATTGGGGAAATTCGATCAAATGACCATAAAACTAACCCTCGTCTCAAAACTAACCCTCATAAAACGTTTTTGCAAATATAACATTTTTTTTAAATTTTAACAATTTTACCCTTAATAATTTTTTTTATTCACGTTTACCCTCTTTTCCCCTTATTTATCATTTTATTTCTCTCTTCTCCGGCGACCGTTTCTCTCCCTCCCCTTCTCATCTCCCCGATTCCCGCTCCGACTCCCCCGACTACAATTCAGCATCCCCGACGTCAGACGCTTCCCCTATGAGCCCGACTCCCCGACGATCACCAAGCCCCGAACGCTTCTCCCGCGAGCCTGACTCCCCAACGTTTGCCGACATTCAGGTTAGTTCCTCCGACATTCGCCCGATTCTCTTGCATGTTGAGTATGAAATGTTTTAGGGTTTTAGTTAGTTTTATAGTTTTTGCATTTAGGGTTTTAAGGTTTAATGAGTTCTATAATTTTGCACGTTGAATGAATGGTTTGAATGATGGGTTTTTCTGGATTGGTTTGTGAACATTGTTTCTGAATGGATTGAAAGAAATTTGCGTTGTACGCAATAACAATTTGCGTGGTACGTAAAAGCAAGGGTTTAGTGAGTTCTATAGTTTTGCATATTGAATGAATGGTTTGAATGATGAGTTTTTTCTATATTGGTTTGTGAACATTGTTTCTGAATGAATTGAAAGAAATTTGCGTGGTACGCAAAAGCAATTTGTGTGAGTACACAAATTTACGTGGTACACAAATGTAATTTGCATGGGTATGCATATTGTAGTTTTCACTTTGTGTCCCCACGCAATTTGCATTTTGCATTGGTTTGCGTCTGACATTGTGTATATGACATTAATCTAACCAACTGTTTCTTTGCAGATGGCACCAACCGAAACCATTATTAATAATTTTACTGACCGTGTTTCATGAAAATCCACCGGCACCAGCTTGGCAAGGATAAAGGAGAGGTTTACTCACCATGATATTTTAGATAGGGCTTTGCATACCCAATTCCAGTATCTATTCAAACCCCCAACAATATTTTTCTTAGGAACCATACTACATCAGATGCTCATCAGAAAAATCAGCTCAAATTTTTTGAAGGAGATAAGGTTCTTGTTCAATGATGAAGAGGTCTGCTGGGGCATGAAGGATTATTCCTTGGTGATAGGCCTCAAATTTGACAGATTTCCTTTGGTGGAAAACATGGAGGTTGAAGAATGTCCACCCATTGTCCGGAAATATTTTAAGGGTAAAATGGATGTTAGAGTGAGAGAGGTTGAAGCCATTTTCGTCGAATGCTCTGATAAGAAGGATTCATGGAAGATGGGGCTCATATTCCTCATTTACCAGTATATGTTCGCAGCTGATAATAGGAGGAAGGTAAGTTCCAAAATCTTTCGCATGGTGGAGGACATGAAGATGTTCCTCCAATTTTCATGGGGGAAAGGTGTCCTTCAGAGCAACCCTGAAGGGTATTGACAAAAATATGAAACACCTCCGGGGGTTATATCTCGCCAAGAAGAAAACCTGGAAGAAGAAAAGCATTTATGATGTTGCTTATACTTTATATGGGTTCGCACTAGCCTTCCAAGTGTGGACCTATGATCTTATCAATACATTTGTCCCCAAATTTGCGGAAAGAACACGGAAAGATCCTACAAGCCCAAGGATATTTCTCTATAAATCCTACAAGAGTTATTCCCTACACAAGGTATTCACTACCACTAGTAGAAAAGGGGTATTAGTAAGGGCGAAAACCGTTACTGAGAGTATCGAACGCCGTTACTGAAACATAATTGTAACGGAAAATAAAACCGTTACCAATCGTTACTAAAAATTACGTTACAGAAACTTCACATGTATCAGTAACGACGTTCGAAAACCGTTACTGATATTAAAGGAACAACAGTAACGGTTCTAGCCGTTTTAAAACTATCACAGAAACAACACAAGTATCTGTAACGGTTTTCGAAAACCGTTACAGATATTAAAGGAACAACAGTAACGGTTTTAGCCGGCTTAAAACCGTCACAGAAACAACACAAATATCTGTAACGGTTTTCGAAAACCGTTACAGATACTTGTGTTGTTTCTGTGACGATTTTTTATTTGTTAAACCGTTATAGTCAGGTTTATAGTAACGATTTTTTAATTTATTTAACCGTTACTAAACCATAATCGTTTTTTTTACAAATTTTTACCTATATAAAACCACAATCATCAATAACCAAAAACCAAAAAGCACAATCATTAATAACCAAAAACCAAAAACTACAATCATTAATTCAAAACAATAATCATCCACAAACTACAATCCATCCACAAACTACAATCCATCCACAAACTACAATCATATCACAAACTACAATATCATATAACAAATCCACAAAAACCATTAATTAACGTACTTCAAATAACATTTCAACTAACCAGAATTCAAGTGAGAAAGCGACGATCAAGTGGAAGGGGCATCATCTCTAAGTGGGAGGGGCATCATCTCTAGTGAGAGGGGCATATGGACATTGATCACCAGGAATTCTGGATAATAAGAAGTTCATTGTCGATCTCATCTCAAGCATCTCATCCCGCATTCTATCACGCTCTATAAGTGATTGTTGTCTCTCCCTTCGAGCTTCTTCACGTTCCTCTTAACGCTGCATCAATAATTTTTCGCGCTCCATTTCACGCTGCCTTTGTGCTTCCTCACGCTCCATCTAACGCTCGAGTAAGGCTTCTTCGCGCTCTCTCCGTGACTGAAGCTTCTCCGCTTCACGCTCCTCTCGCATCCTCTACATCTCCTCAAGTAAAAGTTGGTTTTGTTCACGGAAATTTTGCGTGTCACTACGCGGTGTGCTAGAACCACCACGAGCATCAGCTCTAAAAGATATAGGTGTGACACCGGAGCCCAAACCCACAACTCGCCCATGTCCTTGAGACCCGAATGCGCACTCAGCCAACTGCAATTCATTTCTATTCGGGTCTTCTTCTATAGCAGTTCGCAAGGCAGTCTACAAACACAAATTACATTTGATTACATACATACATAAAATAAATAAAGAAATAAAACTAATAAACACGACTTACCACTTTTTCTTGAATAATAGGGGGAACCTCCGGATTTGGATATTGTAGAGTTGGTTTCTTTGTATGAGTGTGCAGAAATAATTCCGCAAAATTAGGCGACGTACCGGTAGTCTTCTCCTGTACAAATTTAATAATTAATAAAAACGTAATAACATTATAAACTTTGTTATTCAATGATAAACGAACCATTTGCTTCTCCACTTGCGAAAATGAGATGCCGCCCGCATGATTCTTGTACACAACACGCGACCTATTTTGCGCATTCACAGTACTTGTTTTCTGCAAATAAGAAAACATTTGTGTTTAATGAATGATTAATGTAAGAACTATTTATAAACACTTTAATTTACCTTGAATTCCAGAGTGAGAAAGCGACGATCAAGTAGATAATGGCAATCACTTATTTCGATCTCGGGAGGGGGATTTGCCCTAATCGCTTACTCGTTACCTTCACGGGCTTTAATGTACATGGTGTTCCAATGACATCTCCATCTATCCCTTAATTTGTTGGCTTGAAATAAACCTTGTCTTCGATACTTGTTGATGTCCTCCCTTACAGCCACGAAAGGATCCTAAATAGTCAACATTAAAACGATTATAGATTGTGATGAATACATAATGGACTTAATAATATAAAAAGTTACCTTGATAGCCATCCATATGTGATCTAGCTGTGTAGAGCTCAGGTCCGACCAATGCAAAGTCCTGTGAGATAGTGCATTGGAGTCTCGAATGACACTTCCAATATGCCTTGACCAAGCTGTCCTATTCTCGCACATTGGTTTACCATCTACCGGGTTAAATAGAAGAGTCATCTTTTGCCCCGCTTGCAATCTATCAACTGATTTATTTTTGTTCTTTCCCCGTCTCCTCCTCGAAATAGATCCTAAAATTAAACAAAAAATTATATAGGATCATAACAACTCACTTAAGCAAACACAAGTACCTCCATCTTGCTCCTCAGACGGGGGTTGTGTCTCATCATCATCATCATCATCGAGGTTAGTGTTTGGTACACTATCAACATTCATCACATCATCAAGGTCCAAATCAATTTCCCCTATAGAGTTAAGTAATTGCAAAGGATCTTCTGAATGCTCCTCGGTCCTCTGTACAAGGTCGTTTAGCTGGCCGCTTAAACCCTTACCTTGCATTCTTTTAGGTGTCATGATAGCTGCAAATATTGAATGTAATGTTTATAAGAAAAATTTACAAGTAACCATTCATAGAAAATAATTCAACCTTAATTAGAGTAACGGGGATTTATTAGTGTCACAATTTTCCATTCAAGCCTTGATTCCATATCTGTAGAGTAAAAGACTTGTTGTGCTTGGCTTGCCATTATGAATGGTTCATTTAATTGAGTCTGTAGAATCCTGTTGATATTTATACTAACATAACCATACTTATCAACTTTAATGCCCCGATCTTTGTGATAAACATCAAACCATTTGCATTTGAAGAGAATCACTCGTCTTCCACAAAAGAATATCACTTCTATGATT
This sequence comes from Impatiens glandulifera, assembly GCF_907164915.1. Lineage (NCBI taxonomy): Eukaryota > Viridiplantae > Streptophyta > Magnoliopsida > Ericales > Balsaminaceae > Impatiens > Impatiens glandulifera. Next base: position 22,316,291 of record NC_061862.1, on the reverse strand, counting down.
TCATTGATCACTCCATAGTAGTTAATAGTCTCGGCCCCATTATTACCAACAAACAAAACCCCGCTGTTTTGGGTAGTCAAGCTCTCGTCATGTTTTTCAGTGTTAAACTTGTACCCTTTTATTTTGCACGAGTTATATTTCTTTGCATACAATGTAGGCCCACGTCCTAAAATCTTAAGATTCGTTGTCCTATCGGATTGATCGGTTAATTGCTCCACCTATTAATTAGAAATTATTGTTAAACTAATTGTCATATACTAAAAAAGGAAATTGTTGAGACGATTTCTTACTCTTTCTTGGAAATATCTAAAATATTGTTTATCCCGAGCCTCATTAGAAATATTAGGAGGGCATGATTGAACGAAATCGCTGTGCAAATGATAGATTAAATTATTACTTAAATCATCCCTCATAATGAAATTAATGGACTTACTTATAATATTCTTCAGTTTCTCGACAATTTTTTAAAATGTACCAATGAGCACGCTCACGATCACCCGGTTGATATGTGTAGGCTGTGCCATTAGATAAGTCTTCCATAGCGATGAATATGGAGAATGTTGTACTTGTATTTACCGATTCATCTTATGACTTTACATCGTCCAAATATCGGGCACACATGCTCATACTCTCATTCAAAAGGTAACTCTCGCTGATTGAACCTTCTAGAAAGTTCCTGTTCCTAAGGTATTTCTTGAGTGTGCTCATATATTGTTCAACTGGATACATCCATCGATACTGAACCGGCCTTCCAAGACAAGCTTCAAAAGCTAAATGAACGGGCAAATGCACCATTATATCAAAAAAAGAAGGTGGAAAGATCTTCTCCAATTTGCAAAGTGTCAAAACAATGTCGTCATGTAATGTTTCCAATTGCCCGCGTTGTAAACTTTTTTGGCAAAGTAACCGAAAGAACCTTGCTAAATTCACCACAGCATCGTACACATCATCGGGAAGTAGGCCACATGTAGCTAGTGGAAGAAGATATTGTAATAGAATATGACAATCGTGACTCTTCAATCCTGAAATTTTTTTCTCCTCCATGTTTACACACGCCCCAATTTGAACAAAAACCGTCGGGCAATTTAATATCTTTCAAAAACTGGCATAAACGTTTCTTGTGTTCTGAGGACAATGCATAGGGGGCCGGCGGACATCAAAGAACACCATCAACTTCAACCGGATGTAAGGAATGTTTTATGTTCATTATAACCAAATCTTTCCTTGCTTTAATTCCATCCTTGGTCTTTTCTTTGAAATTCATTAAAGTTCCCAACAAACTATCACATATATTCTTCTCAATAGCATTACATCCAAATTATGTCTCAACATCAAAGATTTCCAGTAAGGCAATTGAAATAATATACTGAATTTGTTCCAATTATCACATCGGGATTCATGTATAACTTTCGTTTTCTTAGGCAGATATTTTATCAAACAAATTTCCTTTAGATCTCGCGGCTGCAATTGAATTTCGGAACCCGATAATAGTATAGAAGGACCTCTATGCTCAGTATGCCCGTCAAACGTATCGGTCTCTTTGCGCCATCGATGATTAGACGGGAGGAATCGTCGATGATTCATGTAACACTCCTTCTGACAATTTGTTAACCTCAAAGACGCGGTGTTCTGATTACAAGACGGACATGCCAATTTCCCCTTTGTACTCCATCCAGACAAATTTGCATAAGCCGGGAAATCATTAATAGTTCACATAAGAGCTGCCCGTAAATTAAAATATTGTTTTCTGCTTGCATCGTATGTCTTCACACCGGTATTCCACAATTCTGTCAACTCTTCAATAAGTGGCTCAAGAAATACGTCAATACAATCACCGAGACTTTTTGGTCCTAGAATGAGCATTGAAAGAAGAAAATTGTTTTTGTCCATACATGTGGTAGGAGAGACGTTGTAAGGGATGAGAATAACTGGCCAAATGCTGTACGATGTTTTTCCGCTAGCATCAGGTTGAAAACCATCACTTGCCAAACCAAGTCGTACATTTCGAGGTTCGGTTGAGAAATTTGGGTACAAGTTATCAAAGATCTTCCATGTCATTGAATTAGCAGGATGCCTCAACACATCATCTCCGAGATTGTTATCTTTATACCAAGTCATGCGTGGAGCAGTTTTGGAACACATGTATAATCTTTGCAACCTCGGTTTTAATGGAAAATAGCGCAACGACTTGTTGGGTATATACTTACCATTCACTTTCGTTCGAATTGCACAATTAGATTTATTGACATTCCACCTAGAAAGCCCACAAACTTTACATTGCTGCAAATCCTTATCCTCTTTACGAAAAAGCATGCAATCATTCTTACACGCGTCAATTGTTTCGTACGATAGACCCATGTCTTTAATGAATTTCTTGCACTCATAATACGAATTCGGTAGTTGATTATGAATTGACAGTATTTCCTCCTTCAATAAACTCAACAATAAATCAAATGACGTGTTTGTCCACTGACCTACATTCTTTATGTGAAGAAGTTTAAGAAGAGTTGAGGCTTTGGAAATGCGAGAACCTTCATACAAAGGTAGTTTCGAATCGTCCAACAATTTGTAAAACGTATTAGCATCATCAACGAGAGGCTCATTTTCACTCGGATGTTCATTATCATTGTTGACATTAGGGTACAAATCAGCAATAATATCTTCCATTAGATGATCCTCAGCAATAATATCTTCCATTACATGATCCTCACAAACTTCAACCGGTTCGTCTTCCATGGTATTAGTCTCGTTATTTGGTGGTTCATTGATCGGTTCGTCTTCAATTTCATCATCTGATTCATCTTCCTCCACATTCTCGGTAACAACATTTACATTTTGACGTTTAATTGATCTCTTTTCACCATGAAAATACCAAAAACCATAATTTGGTCTTATTCCGTATACAATCAGATGGGATCTAACCACATTCTTATTCTCATATACTCGATTTGCACACCTTACACAAGGACATGCAATCGATGATCTACCCGTAGACCTTTCAGCAAATTCTATGAATTTGTCAACCCCCTCACTATATTTAGGACCGGTACGAAGTATAGTCATCCATGTTTTGTCTGGGATTTCCATCTAACCTAACATACAAATTAATAATCCAACAACCTAACATCAATAATCAAACATACAAATCATTTATTACTGTAATAATCCTATAATCTAACTTAATCAAATAAACCAACAATCCATCAATAATCTAACACACAAATTATCCACTAACCTAACAAACAAATTATCCACTAACCTAACATACAAATTATACACTAACCTAACATACAAATTATCCACTAACCTAACATACAAATTATCCACTAACCTAACATACAAATTATCCATTAACCTAACATACAAATTATCCACTAACCTAACATACAAATTATCCACTAACCTAACATTAATAATCTACTAACAATCTAACATTGATTGTAAATAACAACTAACCTGGATTTTGAAGTGCAAACTACAATCCGCGACAGTAAAGACAATGGCAATTTGAAACAGTAAGAATTGAAATTTATGCAACTTGATTCATCAAATCAAACGCAAAAAGTGAATCAATCTAATGAAAATCTATTAAGCATAGTCTACCAATCCATTCACAAACTAATCAATCTAATTCACACACAAACTTCAACAACCCTACATCTAGTCATTACCTAAATCTCAATCAATGTCAATGAAAATAATAAAGAAAGCATCATGCATATATATATATCATCAATCTGCGACAGGAAATACAAGGGCAAATTCAGACGGTAAAAATTGAAGTTTTGGCAAAATAAAATGAAAGAAGGGTATTGAGAAAACAGACACATATAATCCAATAACTAAAGTTGAGAAATCTAACACTATTCAATATGAAGCCAAACTGTAAATAATCCACACACATAAATATCTGACTAACTATTTGAGCCTACATATATACAATTGTCAAAGTGTTGATACCAAACACACACACATATAATAATAGTTAAATTCATTAATCTCATTTGAATGTAGATTCACTAAGGAGGTTCTCCCTGCAAAACATGGTCCTAGATCTTCTACACCTCAAGAACATGAATTATATCATCAATGGCTAGCAGAAGATCAAACACATTTAAACACACACACATATAATAAAAAAGAACCTAACCTAATGCTAAACATGATCTCTGCAGAAGTGCTTAAATGCTAAACACCTCGGCTGGCAATCAATCAATCACCAAGAAATTACCAATTAGTCGACCTAACCTAACCTAACTATGGAAAACTTGTTCTGTAAACTAATTATGGTAAATAATCAAAATTATGAATAGAAAAATTACCTCCGTCGAGAATCTGCGGTGGTGAGGCAGAGATGATGAATAGATGATGTGGACGGCAAAATCCCCAAATCTATGCGCCAACGAATTCCTCTGAGATTAGAACGGAATTATGACAGTACCTAATTAATATTATGACAAATGTATTACCAGATTGAACGGAAGTGATTAATAATGATATGAATCCGAAATTCTGAAAAAAGAAGAACTTACCAAATTGATCGGAAGGCAGCCGCGACGGTGATCGGAGGGTTTGCGGGAAGACGTCGGAACATAGAAGAGGGAAGAAGAAGAGAGGTAGGAAGAAGAACTTACCTGATTTTGCGGCGGTGATCGGAGGGTTTGCGGGCGAATGATCAGCGAAAGAAGAAGCGCGTTGGAAGAAGAAGATCGACGGAAGAAGAAAGTTTGAAGATCGGGGGCAACTTCAGTCGGAAGAAAATGGGCGCGGAAGAAAACGGAAGAAGAAAAGAAAAGTAAGAAAGAAAGAAGGAAAAAAGAAAGAAGGGCGCAAGTTTTTAATGAGTATCTGTAACAGTTTTAGAAAAACCGTTACAGATACCAGTAGAGAAAGATGAAAAGGCGACCCACTTTTTGTAACGGTTATAAAGGAAACTATTACAGATAACATATCAGTAACGGTTTCCTCAAAAAACCGTTACTAATAATCTTCATTAAATTCTTAAACTGAACCCTTATCTATAACGGTTTTTCATTAACCGTTACAGATACCAGTAGAGAAAGATGAAAAGGCGGCCCACTTTCTGTAACGGTTATAGAGGAAACCGTTACAGATAACATATCAGTAACGGTTTTCTTCAAACGCCGTCCGTTACTGATATCCCTCATTAAAATCTTTAACTGAGCCCTTATTTGTAACGGTTTTTCATTAACCGTTACAAATACCAGTAGAGGAAGATGAAAAGACGGCCACTTTCTGTAACGGTTATAGAGGAAACCGTTACAGATAACATCTTAGTAACGTTTTTTTTCAAACGCCGTTACTGATATCCCTCATTAAAATCTTTAACTGAGCCCTTATCTGTAACGGTTTATATAGCCGTTACTGATGTATTTATAATTGTAACGGTTTATTAAAACCGTTACTAATAAAAATTATTAGTAAGGGCGTTCGAGCGCCGTTACTATCAGTCGTTACAGACAACCTATTTTCTACTAGTGTACCCTTTAGAAGTGCAATATTCTCAGCAAAATTGATGAGTCTGAGGAGGAGAAGAGGAAGTCTAGGGAGGACATTGAAGATATGCGAGACAACATTTATGATGAATTCTTTGAATTAGATGGGAGAAAGAGAAAGAATGAAGAAGATGAAAGGACTCCCAAACCGCCGACCAAGAAGAGGAGACTTATTAGTCCCCAGCTCCCCAACCCTGAATTTACTGATGAAATTAGCCAAAACAACTCTCAGCAAGTCCCTTTTGCGACGACTCCTCAAACTAATCAAGACTTGAGGAGGAAGAGGAAGTGGATGAGGAAGAGGAAGAGGAAGAGGAGGAGGAGGAGGAGGAGGAGGAAAAGATGGCCAAAATGTAGATTTGCGCCCCACGCCCCCAAGCCCCACGCAAATTCCATTTTGCCTCCCTCACAAATTGCATTTTGATGGTCTAGAGGAGAAGAAAGAGGAGGAGGAGAAGAATGAGGATAAAAATAAGGAGGAGGAGGGGGATGAGTAAAAGACTGAGGAGGAGGAGGAGAAGACTAAGGAAAAGACTGAGGATGAGGATGACTGAGGAGAATAAAGAGATGAGGAGACTGATGAGAAGGAGAAGACGGTTGAGAATAAGGAGGAGGAGGAGAAGACTGTTGAGAATAAGGAGGAGGAGAAAGAGAAAACTGTTGAGAATAAGGAGAAGGAGAAGACTGTTGAGAATAAGGAGGAGAATATGAAAGAAATGACTCCATCAAAATTTATTGGAAAACAATTTCGGAGAAAGAAGAAGTCAAAACTATTGGGGGACTACACTGACCCTAATGGGAAAGGGTTTAAAATCAATAATCCACTTACAGTTAATCCTCTTTTACATTATGACGATGGAAAAATGAAGGAGTTGAAGAAATAGTTGAAGAGTAAGGATGAAGACTTGAAAGATTTGATTACTTGCGAAGCAAATCATTGTTTATTTAATAGATTGCTCACGCCACAAAATGGTTAAACGACTGTGTAAGTATTTTTGTTCATTATTAATCTTTGGACTTGCACCCCATGCAAGGTGCATTTTGCGTGGGTCTTTGGACTTGCGCTCTACACAAGGTGCATTTTGCGCGGGTCTTTGGACTTGCTCTTGCTTAATCAATAATTTTTTCGCAAGAGATAAATGCCATCTGTTACTTATTGAGACGAAGGGTTGCAGAGTTCCTTAAGACATATCCAAATAAATTCTCAATAGCTGACTGTCATCTCTCTTAGAAGTTCGAGAATCTCTATGATATCTTTGCCGCGAATCCTACAAGCTTCAACTTCGACATAACATTCATGGAATATTTAATTGGTGATGCTCAAAGATATTTGATTTCTTGGAATACTGTTGATATCATATATGTCCCTATGAACCTGAAGCTGAAGCACTAGGTCCTGTGCCAGATTCATCTACAAGATTGGTGCCTATACGTATATGACTGCGAACAAAAATTTTTCCCAAAGGATGAATATGACGACTTCATGAAACCAATGTGTCAAATGATTCCATACATGCTTGAACATGGATTCACCTATATCGAAAAGGCTAGGATTCAGCGGTTCAACTTGGAGAATATGCCATATTCTATAATACCACACCCAACAGTCCTAAAGATAACCAAAACTGTGGACTATGGTGTTTTTACTGTTATGCATATGGAATATCTTACTGCCTCATTGGATGTATCAAATGTGATCACCAAACACATGACTTTTTGGAGAAAGAAATGGACAGTAAGGTTATTCCACCAAATTATAGACCCCTAATATATATACATTTTTGTTATGAATAGATATACATTTTGTTATGAAATATTTGTGTATAAAACAGTAAGATTTTTGGCATCCACAGAATAGTTCAAAAATAAAATCAAGAAGCATTCCAATCAATATCTTAGCTAAGAAGTATTTGTGTATAAAATAGTCCCACGCCCCACGCCCACACCCCACGCCCACTCTCTAGCCCCAAACCCACACCCAAGCCCATGCCCTAGCCCCACGCCCAACGCTTGGAATTTAGCACAAGTTTATTGTTATAGTCCTGCACATACATGAAGCCAATACATGGCAAATATTAAACCAACACCTGAAAATGCATGACAAGGAACTAAGAAAATATTAAGCCAATATTTTCAGCAATAGATCATTGTTCATGAAAAACAAGGAACTAAGGCATCCCAAAATGCCAGTTCTCATAAATCCCACAAAAGAGAACGGCTAAAGAATACAATTTAATCCAAACAATACAATTTAATCAAAAGAAATGTTGTCTAGATAATGTGCCATAGGTTGTGCACTAGATTGTGAAGGTTCTAGAGAATGTGACACAGGTTGTCTTGCAGTATATGGTGCAGGCATCACTACTGAGCATGTTGCCTTGTTATGGTCTCGATCGCCACATGAGCTGCACCGTCTCTGTTCCTTACGAGACTCACCTTGTGATGGCCTATGCTTTGTTGTTATCCGACCTTTCTTAACCTTGACAAAGGTTTTTAGGAAAACTCGTTGCTTGATATTTTCTAGAATATCCCAAGAAACTTCACTGCAAACTGGATAACATGTCTCCGCATATGCAATGCACCACGCTTCAGTTGAGTAAAATCTGAAAAATGATATTTAAGTCATATAAATACAATCTTAGAATTAACCATGCAATCATTCTCTAACTTTGAGCAACACTCATAGGGAACAGATTTCCGGGAACGAACAACAGCCATGGCATGTGTACAAGAAAGACTAGATATATTAAATACCCTACAAGTATAAGTTCGGGTTTGGAAGTCAACTTGAAAATCATGTTCACCGTCATTCACATGAAACTCAAATCGGTTAAGTGAATTACTGTTGTAGAATCTGGACTTCTCGGCTTATTCACGTAAGAACTTTTCATAATATGAAGATAAACGTTCTGTGTGGTTGGAAGATTTTTCTCTTCTATTATGAAACCAATCTTGTAGTGTGAATCGTAAATACTCAGCTAATGTTATTATGGGACATTTCCTATCATTCCTACTCTAACTATTAAATCTCTTAGCGTAATTGTTTGTCATTTGAATGTATTGCAAACCAGTGAAAGAGGCACGACTCCATCTCTTCAGTCTTATTTATTCCAGATAGGCAGCAATCCGAGAGTCCTTAGCCTTGATCTTGTCAAAATGTTGATGGAACTGTGACAATATGTATGCGCGTGAAGCCATATCAAACTCAACGTGACAATTATCGGTTTTAAATTTGGCCATAATATTCATTTTGATGTGATATGTGCATGTACCGTGATGTGCTTCTGGAAAACCGCGGACAAGACATTGACAATACTTGAGTGTCTATCAAATACGAAGACGAGATCCGGGACTACTCCAATTGACACTCTTAGTTGTTGCATGAAATATGTCCAAGAGTTATTATTCTCTGAATCAACGACGCCAAAAGCAACGAGATATAGTTGTTCATTCGTATTCAATGCAATCGCAACCAATAGTTGACCTCCAACCTTGTGCTTAAGAAAATTGTCATCGACGCACAATACTGGACGACAACAGTTTATGAAATCGCTAATTGAGAAGCCTAGGGACATGAAAATATATCTGAAGTGGCCATGCTCATCCGTCTGGATGTCAGTTATTGTACCTGGGTTATTCTTCACCAACATGAACAAGTATGATGTCAATTTTCCATAGGATTCCTCCACAATTCATCGCACCGCCATTAAGGCCTTTTCCATGGACGTCGAAGCCTTATTATAGGTCATCTTAAACCCATAACTTATCTGCATGTCTTCCATTATTTTCTTAGGCATGTGGTCATGGTAATGGTCCATGTACTTATGTTTAATGCACTCCGCAATTACCCATGATGGTTCTTGCCTCACATTCTCTTGCCTCATCAAAATTGAGCATGCGTGTTCTTTTACTAATTTTCGAATCTCAAACATCTCCTGAAATTTTCCTTTCACAGCACACAATCTCCACTTGCAGTTCAAATTCACACATATCAAAAACCAAAGATCTTTTTATTAACTTTTCCACTTTGAATTTAAAATGATTAGCCACCGCATGTCTATGCACCCTCAATTGAAGTTCTTTTTTATCCTCAAAAAACGTACCCACTTTCAATCCGTTTTCAAGAGTTAATTGAGCATGTGTTTCAACCTCGATTGGTTCAAATGAAACAAGCAACTCAATATGATTGGATGTTTTCCTCATATGGGAAGTGATGGGTTGTAGGGGTGAAAAAGAAGGAGGGTTACTATCAACCAATTCACTCGGACACAAAGATGGGACTTGATGTTCTTTATTTACATGGTGTATGTTATTTTGACTTTATAAGACATCCTGCTCAAATATAGGGAATTTAGAAACCTCCTCTCCTAGTATTTTACTTTCACGAGTTGAGTGTGAATGTAGTGACTTCTCTACTAAAGAGACACACAAAGGAGTGCGAAGCTGGTGGGGTGAAGTCGAAATTTATTTTATATAGAACATCATATCTCGATCATATCGGATAACAGTAGGAAGAACAATTTTCAAAACCAAATTATACTTCAACTTTGAACACTAAATCATATCTCGATTTGTCCACACGAATAGCATCATAGACAATGTCAGTTAATTCGTCATATATAGTATTTATGGATAGAGTCACACCTACGCATGAATTTGAGACAAAAGAACTAACTCCATCATCATCTTGCCACTCTCCATCATAGAGGACAAAACAACTAACAAATGAATTGGGATATGTAATTGATACAAATTGAAATGTTAGTGCAGTAAACAAAACCATATTATCGTGGTGTGGTGCGTGAGATGTGGGACGCAAACATAAATTGCGCGGGGCGTGGGACGCAAACGCAAATTGCGTGGGACATGGGACGGAAACGCAAATTGCGTGGAGCGTGGGACACACACGCAAATTGCGTGGAGCGTGGGATACAAACGCAAATTGCGTGGAGCGTGAGACGCAAACGTAAATTCCATGGAGCGTGGGACGCAACCGCAAATTGTGTGGAGCGTGAGATGCAAACGCAAATTGCGTGGAACGCAATTTGTGTGGTTCGCATTTTCACACAGCATTACAAACATGGAGCAAACATACCAAACATATTTCATATTTTATTTCAGCTATTGAGTGATCAGCTAAATGGGAATGAAAGAAATTAACATACCCATTTTGATGGCGATGATGCTGGTCGGTCGGGTCTACAGTTGCATGCGTCCATGGTCTAGTGATGCTGCTGGAGTCGGATAATCTGTTTTCGTCCTCCGACATTGCAGGTGGGTCTCGTCGTCCTCCGGCGTTGCTTGGGGAGTCGGGGAGATGAAAATGGGAGGGAGAGTGGGGACAACGGGGGTTGTCGCGGTCGCGGGACCGGAGAAGAGAGAAAGGAGAGGGTAAACGTGAATAAAAAAAATTATTAAGGGTAAAATTATCAAAATTTTAAAAAAAAGTTATATTTGCAAAAACGTTTTATGAGGGTTAGTTTTAAGGTCATTTGATCAAATTCCCCGTCAAATTGTGGCGGCTTTTTGGATAATTTCGCACATCTCTTTTACATTTATCTTTTAGAATTTTTATTCTTAAAGTTATACAAAATGTGATTTTGTCTTTAAAGGTTTTAAACGCAGTTTACTTATTATATATGTGATATTTATAAATTAAAAAAATAATGTTATAATTTAACTACAAAATTTCAAAGGGTTTTGGCCACCGAATTTTAGATAATTGATAGTCAAATCCTTTAATTCAATGAAATTCGATAGTTAAATCAGTGATATGAATATTTACTTATTTATAAATATATCACGTAGATAATAAGTTAATTGCGTTTGAAACGGTTAAAGTAAAATCTCCTTCCTTTTATTGTGGACTCGGAGTCTAGTCGATTGTCGACCACTTTTTAGAACCCTCCCTCTACCACATGTAATATTCATGTTAGAACGCATCGCCTCCCCGAACCCAAACACCTGAGACATCTTTAGAGGCTGCTAAGAAAGCCAATTGAAGACCGATGTCCAATTTGACCTTTTGATTTATCTTGACCGATGTCCCGAGCTTAGGGTTGGCAAAAAAACCGAAAAACCGGTAACTCAATCAAATCGATAGTTAACCGGTTTCATTTTAACGGTTTATTGGTTAACCGGTTTTAGCGGTTCCGGTTAATCGATTTTTTTACCTATTAAACGATTCGGTTTTCGGTTTCCCTATTTTTCTAACGGTTTAACCGGTAAACTGGTAATAATTTAATTATATATTTTTATATTTTATAATTTGTATTAGTTATTTTATAAATAATTTTTAAAAAGCATTATAATCTATATAAAATTTTATAAAAATAAATTAAAAACAAATTGAAATAATTTCATTAGAATATGTAAAATTGTTTTTATAACGATAACAATAACGTGGAATTATAAATTAACCAAATCAAAACTTGATGTCTTCAAAGTTCAACCTTCTCTTCATGTTTTAACTTTCTCTCCAACACGTTCAACACGGAAACACCTAAAATCAAAGTTATAAATTATAATTTACCGTTTCCACTTCCCGTTCTATCGGTTGAGAAAGGGATTCAATCATATTTTCTTATACTTGGTTGGTAAAAGACTAATCGACATAATGAATTTGAATTTTTTCAAGGAACATATAAAAACCTAACAGAATAGCTATAAAATATATTAAATTGTTACAATAAAATTATATATTATAACATATTCCTAAATATATCAATAAAATATATTATTATAATATAATATATTTATATTATATTATAATAGAGACAAAAAGGATGGAGAATAGTATCATAGGAAAGTGCAAACAATAATTTAAATATTTTTTTATAAGTTTATTACTTAATTTAAAAAGATTGAATTATCGGTTCCTGGTTAAACCCGGTTAACCGGCCAGAACCGACCAAAACCGGTAGAATCAGAACCGGTAAAATCGATACCATTAACGGCCGGTTAACCGGTTTGTAGAGTAAAAGTCAAAACCAGTATTAACCGGAACCGTTTAACTGGTTAACCGGCCGATTGAACACCCCTACCTGAGCTTCATCTATACATCGGATATAGGTTTTCAAAAAATATGGTTCTTCCTAATAACTTCTTTATTCTATAGAGAGATAAAAAGAACTCCCAAAACCTAGATACCCAATGCTTTACATCAATTCGACAATTTCAAATCGTCTATCTCAACCTATACTCGGTCCTAATATTCACGCTCTTTTTGATTACTTTCAAATTTTAAAAAATAGCCTCAAAAAAAATTCTAGAGAACAAAATCTAGGTTTAACCATCCTCTTTGTTATGAATTTTATTTTATTAATAAATAATATTTGTACGAATATATAAAAGGTTATTTATGCATTAATTATTTAATAACTTCAAAAAATAAAAATTTTAATTTTGTAGAAACATTTTTTAAATAAATATAAACATTTGAAAAAAAATTCATATATTTTACAATTAATTTTAGAATTACAAAAATATTTTATTTTAAGCTTATTTTATATATAAAAATACAAATAAATAAATAAAATTAATTACAGTAGTATATATTTAAAAAGTTGAATTTATTTTAAAACATTTAAAATAATAATTAAATTTTGAAACATATAATTTTTTTTACATTTAAACTTGTTTTAAAATTGAATTTAAAATGTATAAAAATTAAAAATTGAAAACATATTTTTGAATTTAGATCATAAAAATATTTAGTTAAAATAAAAAACAAATAATTACATAAATATGTTTTTATTAAATTTTTGGTCAAATCAATTAAATAAATTAAATATAATATTATATTTTAAATAATAATAATACAATTATTTTCTCTTGAAAATATTAATATATGAGAATAAAAATAACTAATAAATGGTTATATTTATTATTTATTTTTATTTAAAATAATATACTAAAATATTTCTCAATTTAAATATATAAATTAGAAAATAAAATATTTAATAATAAATAATTATACATATTTTTTAAATAAAATATTTTATTAAATAAAATTATAAAAACAATTATAATTTATAATACAATTATAATATTATTTATTTTATATAAAATTTTATAAAAAATAAGAATATTAAAGAATGAAACAAGAACATTAAAATCTGACATAATTTTATATTTTATTTGAAAAAATATTAATTTATAATTAATGTTTTTAAATATATATATAACATATTTCTTTTTGTGCATTTCTAACCTCTAACTATTTATTTTTTGCATTCTTTATGACTACTAAATATCTTAATAAAAAATGATATAATTTAAAAACAATAAATATATATAAATTTTTAAAAATGGTAATATTTTACAAAAAAAATAAAAAAAATAATAATAATAAATATATTAATTAATAATTTTTATATAAAAAGTAATTTGTAACAATTTAAAAATTATAGAAAATTATTATTTACCTAAATAAATTTCAATATTTAAATATATAAATATATATATATATATATATATAACAAATAAACATGTATATCAAATACATTTATTTTATAAAAAAATAGTTATTAAAATTTTAAAACAAATATTTAGTATAAAATTTATATAATTTTATTAAATAAATTTAAATATTTAAAAATATATATATATATATATATATATATATATATATATATATATATATATATATATATATATATATATATATATATATAACAAATAAACATGTATATCAAATACATTTATTTTATAAAAAATAGTTATTAAAATTTTAAAACAAATATTTAGTATAAAATTTATATAATTTTATTATATATATCTATATATATATATATATATATATATATATATATATATATATATATATATATATATATATATATATATATATATATATATATAACAAATAAACATGTATATCAAATACATTCATTTTATAAAAAAATAATTATTAAAATTTTAAAACAAATATTTAGTATAAAATTTATATAATTTTATTAAATAAATTTTTTAAAATTCAAATATAAAAAATTAATATAAAAAATAAAATATATAAATTTAATTTTTAATTTAAATATTATACTAAATAAATAATGTTTTATAGAATAATATTTTAAAGAAAGATTTAAACTAAAATAATTATTAAATTATATATAAAAAATTATATATATTCAAAATAAAATAAAATAAAGAAACATGTTTTAATTATTATATAAAATTAATATAATTTAAATTTAAATATGTTAAATAAATAATTTATTATTTTAAGGTAATTAATAATGTATAAACTCTTAATAATTTAAATAAAACATTATAATTTAAATATAATATTGAATAGAAAGTAATAAATTTTTTAAAAATCAAAATTAATAAAAAAATTTATAATAAAATAAAATGTATAAAACTTTTAAATATAAAAAATAGTTTAAATAAAAAATAATAATTTTACTTTTAAAATAATTATTTTCTAAAAAAACAAATTAATATTTAAAACAATATTGTTTTTATAAAAAGAATATTTTATACACAAATTTAAAATATCATCTTTTTAATTAAATCAGATTTATATAATTAATATTATACTTAAAATATAAATTTTAAATATAATATAAATTAATACATTTAAAAAGTTAGAAAAAATATATGTTTTTTAAACTTTAAAAATAAAATAATATATTAATATTAAAAATTTAAAGAAACATTTTTTAATTAAATATAATCTTATTTAAATATAAAAATAAATATAATTAAATTAAATATATGTTCAATAAATAATTTATTGTTTAAAATTAATTTATAAAATATAAAATTTTAATATTTAAAAAATATATAATATTGAATAAATAGATGTTTTAAAATAATCAAAATTAAATAGATAAATCTGTTTATAAAAAAACATATATAACTTAAAATCAAAATTTAAAATGAGATGTTTTATAAAAGAATTATAAAAACAATTATTATGTAAAAGAAACAAACGTTTAAATAATATTTTATTATAACAAACTATTTTATCAAATAAAAAAAATGAAATAAAATTTTATATAAAAATATTATTATGAAAATCTAAATAAAATGTTAAATAAATATTTTTTTAGTGAAAGTAATTTATAATGAAAGGTAAAAAGAAATACTTATCAATTCAAAATTTCAATTATTTAAAAAACAATATATAAGAATATTTATAAAAAAATATATAAAATTTAGAAGAAAAAATATAATATAAGAATACTTTTATAGAAAGGGAATGCCTATTTGATTTGGTTCTGAAAAAAAAAACATAAATATGTGTTTGATAGAGGTTAACTTGAAAATTAATTCTATTTATTAAATAGATATATTTTTAAAAAATAATATTAATTATATTTATTGTCCAATACTTTTAATAATTATTTTCATGTCACAGGTAGAGACGGGAATGTATATATTTATAGTTCAATGAGGTTGTTTAGAAAAATAATTTAGTGATTTTAAAATTTTTAAATTTAGAATAAAAAATAAATATTTACTTTTTGTAATAATATCCATCTTAAACATTTATAACTAATTTGAATAAGTCGAAGTGTTAGTGTCCTTCTAATAATATGCTTGTTTTATTTATCTATTAAATATTAAAAATACCATTTATTTAATTATATAAAATTAATTAATTTTTAAAAATTTAAGAATATTTTTGACTTTTAACCATAAGAAACTAGTATTTTAAAAATTTATTCAAACATGGTTAATTTTTTAGGCAAAAGTAAACCTAAATAATATCGAACAAGCCATTGTATTTTGATTAAGTAGTAACGAGAGATTATACTTTATATCCACTATTAGTTTATGTGAGGCATTGAGAGTTAAAACTGATTTTATAAAAGTGTCATATGATTGAGTTTGAATTAAACAACAATCCATTAAGGTTAATCTCATGTTTCAGATAATTCTAACCTTAAGCTTAATCCTGCAATCAAATCTGAAAAAGATTGATTAATGGAACATTGTGGATGTTTTTGTTAAAATATGAATAATGAACACGATCTTTCCAAGAATTTTGGAGGAAGTTTTATTCTATCAAAAACAAAAGTCGATATTTGTGGTTTGAGTTACAGTTGCATAGTCAACAACGGACCAAGAAAATATTATTTAAAAAAATGTGGTTAGTTGTAAACCCAATGTTTAAATTATCAATTATATATATATATATATATATATATATATATATATATATATATAATTAATGAAGAACTTACTGATTATTTTCAAATTATCCAAGATCTATAATCTTGTCATCTTACTTTTTCAAAGTATTTTTTTAAGAAATATCAAAATATTTACATGATTTATTTATTTCACTCCCCAACCTTAAAATAAAAAATTATATATATATACATATATTTAATATATAACTCTTAGCCCAGTTAACTTTGTAACCTAACGGTGATCAAATTCTGACATCACTTTTAATTTTTATTTTTTATTTTTCATTGATTATATTTTAAAAATTAATATAATTTATCTATAAACTAATTCATAATTATATTATTTTAATTTTAAATATAATTTTATTAAAATAATTATTATTAACATTTTATTTTATATTAACAATATTTTCTAATATACAAATATTTATAATAATACATAAATTTTAATTAATATATAAATAAGATTTATTTATATAAATATTTTAAAATTATATAATAATTATACATTATTTTTTATTTATTTCAATATAATTAATAATACAAATTATTTATAAGGGTAAAATATAAAAATTAAAATAATAATAGTGTTTTATATTTTTTAATTTTAAACTATTTCAAAAATTTATAAAAAATATAAATTAATATTAATAAAAATGTTAAAATAGTTACATTGGTTTGGTTCGGTATCTCGAGTGTTTATTCACCTGTTTATCACGTTTTTGTATTTTTGTTCTTATATATATTTTTTATTTTTTTATATTCTCATAAAACTAAGATGAAATCTATTAAATTAGATTTTCATATTTTTTTATATAGTTAGTGTTTTATGAATTTGTTTTTGTGTTGCATTTTATTAAAAATTTATTGGGAATTATAAGTGAGTTGTCACTTTGACTACAAAGAGGAGATCAAAATATAGTTCAAGCTATGTCATTGATTACGAGTTCGAAAAATCAATTACAAAAATTTAGAGAAGATAGATGTCATGATATTTTGGACCAAGTTAACAGTTTTTGTCAATTATACTCGATCTCGATACTTGATATGAATGAACATATGATAATTGATAGCAATGGTAGGCGGAGAGGAAAAGGGGAACTCATCACTAATTTTCATCATTATCGTGTGGAAATCTTTTGTCAAGTATAATAAAAATGATTTCTTATCTATTAATAGTTATTATTTCTTATCTATTAATAGTTATTATTTATTATTTAATGCTAGGTTGTTGACTTGATTATGCAAGAAATGAATAATCGTTTTTCAGAAGTTAATACAAAATTACTTGGTTGCATATCATGTCTTCATCTCAGAAATTCATTCTCCCAATTTGATATTCGTAAACTCATTCGTCTTGCTAAACTTTATCCCGAAGATTTCACAGGCAGTGATTATTTATTTTTGGAACAACAACTTCGGGCTTACTTATTTAATTTTCGGGATGATCCTCAATTTTCTTCAATTGAAGACTTGGGAATTCTTGCTCAGAAATTGGTTGCAACATTGGTTTATCGATTGATAGAGTTGACTTTCGTTTACTAGTTGCAACTACATCTGTTGAAAGAGTTTTTTCTACAATGAAGACCGTGAAGACTGGTTTGCGTAATCGAATGGAAGATGAATGGATGAATGATAATTTAGTTGTATATGTTGAGAAATATATTTTCTCAACAATTGAAAATGAGCCAATGTTGTAATATTTTCAACAAATGGAATCTCGTAGAATAAATTTGTCTTCTTATGTACCGACTAATGGACAAGAATAATTTAGTAATTGTGCTTATTAATATTTTGTAATTGTGTTTGTTAGTATTTTTATGTAATCACCGAGTAAAATTTTAATTAGAAAATACATTTATTTGATCGCCAAAAAAATGCTACGTTACTATGTATTGACCCCTCCCAGAAAATATTTCTAGGTCCGCCACTGGTTCTAGTGCGCCACTGGTTCTAGTGGCCCCAAATGCATAAGGAAACTACATTGTGATGATATATAATATTATTGAAATAATTTAATGTGATAGTTTTTTTCCGCTTATTATTAGAGCGGTCAGATGGCGAACCCATGGCGGGGCGGTTTACCCATCAAAACCCATCGTTTAACAGGTTGACGGCGGGCCGACCAACTATCCCGGCGGGCTGAAAATTCTCAACCCATCTCAACCAAGATAGGTTGCGGGTAGTGGCGGACCTATTAGGGGGCCTTGGGGTGCCCAGGCCTCCCCCAACCTTAAAATAAAATTATATATATATATATATATATATGTTTGACATGTAACTCTTAGTCCAGTTGATTTTGTAACTCTGGCTTCACCTTTAATTTATTTATTTTATTTTAAAAATTAATATAATTTTTATCTATATAATTTATCTATAAACTAATTCATTATTATATTATTTTAATTTTAAATATAATTTTATTAAAATAATTATTATTAATAGTTTATTTTATACTAACAATATTTTCTAATTTACAAATATTTATAATAATACATAAATTTTAATTAATATATTAATAAGATATATTTATATAAATAAAGTATAAAAAATTATATATAAAATAATGTAAATCATATAATAATATTATTTATTTTAAAATTATATTTATATAATAATTATACATAATTTTTTATTTATTTCAATATAATTAATAATACAAATTACTTATAAGAATAAAATATAAAAATTAAAATAATAATAGTGTTTTATATTTAATAATTTTAAATTATTTCAAAAATTTATAAAAAAATATAAATTAATATTAATAAAAAAGTTAAAATAATTAATTTTGTTTGGTTCGGTATTTAAATAAAGAATTTGATATATTATTTTTATATGCATTAATATTCTATAATCATAATCTCGAGTGTCTATTCACTTGATAATATGTGTTTATCACGTTTTTGTATTTTTTTTCTTAATTATATTTTTTTATTTAGTTTTATATTCTCATAAAACTACGCTGAAATATATTAAATTAGATTTTCATATATTTTTTTATATAGTTAATCTTTTATGAATTTGTTTTTGTGTTGCATTTGATGAAAAATTTATTGGGAATTACAAGTGAGTTGTCTAGGGGTGTTCATCGATTTTATTTTCGGGTTATTCGAGTTACTCGGTTCAATTTATTCGATTTTTTATTTTTTTTAGCCAATTCAAAAACCGAACTGGATTCGAATAAATTTTAATTAATACAAATTACTTATAAGGGTAAAATATAAATTATTTTAATATAATTAATAATACAAATTACTTATAAGGGTAAAATATAAAAATTAAAATAATAATAGTGTTTTATATTTCTTAATTTTAAATTATTTCAAAAATTTATAAAAAAATATAAATTAATATTAATAAACAAGTTAAAATAGTTAACTTTGTTTGGTTCGGTATTTAAATAAAGAATTTGATATATTATTTTTATATGAATTAATATTCTATAATCATAATCTCGAGTGTCTATTCACTTGATAATATGTGTTTATCACGTTTTTGTATTTTTGTTCTTATTTATATTTTTTATTTTTTTTATATTCTCATAAAACTAGGCTGAAATCTATTAAATTAGATTTTCATATTTTTTTTATATAGTTAATCTTTTATGAATTTGTTTTTTTTTTGCATTTGATGAAAAATTTATTGGGAATTACAAGTGAGTTGTCAGTTGTCACTTTGCCTACAAAGAGGAGATTAAAATATGGTTCAAGCCATGTCATTGATTGCGAGTTCGAAATATCAATTATAAAAATTTAGAGAAGATGGGATGACATGACATTTTGGACCAAGTTAACAGTTTTTGTCAATTACACTCGATCTCAATACTTGATATGAATGATCATATGATAATTGATAGTAATGGTAGGCGGAGAGAAAAAGGGGAACTCATCACTAATCTTCATCATTATCGTGTGGAAATCTTTTGTCAGGTCTAATAAAAATTATTTCTTATCTATTAATAGTTATTATTTCTTATCTATTAATAGTTATTATTTATTATTTAATGCTAGGATGGTGACTTGATTATACAAGAAATGAATAATCGTTTTTAAGAAGTTAATACATAATTACTTGGCTGCATATCATGTCTTCATCCCAGAAATTCATTCTCCCAATTTGATATTCGTAAACTCATTCGTCTTGCCAAATTTTATCCCGAAAATTTCAGTGGCAGTGATTATTTATTTTTGGAACAACAACTTCGGGCTTACTTATTTAATTTGCGGGATGATCCTCAATTTTCTTCAATTGAAGACTTGGGAATTCTTGCTCAGAAATTGGTTGCAACAGAAAAACATATAGTCTTTCCATTGGTTTATCGATTGATAAAGTTGGCTTTAGTTTTACCAGTTGCAATTGCATCCGTTGAAAGAGTTTTTTCTGCAATGAAGACCGTGAAGACTGATTTGCGCAATCGAATGGGAGATGAATGGATGAATGATAGTTTAATTGTATATGTTGAGAAAGATATTTTCTCAACAATTAAAAATGAGCCAATAATGCAATATTTTCAACAAATGGAATCTCGTAGAATAAATTTTTCTTCTTTTGTACCGACTCATGGACACGAATAATTTAGTAATTGTGTTTATTAGTATTTTGTAATTGTGTTTGTTAGTATTTTTATGTAATTACCGAGTAAAATTTTAATTAGAAAATGCATTTATTTGATCGCCAAAAAAATGCTACATTACTATGTATTTGGCCCCCCCGAGAAAACATTTCTGGGTCCGGCACTAGTTGCGGGTTAGGCGGGTTAGCCCGCGGATTGTCTCACTACCGAATTATTGCACAAATCAGTAGCTCACGTGAAATCTTTTGGTCTATTTTCTTAGACTTCATCTTTTGGTCGTGAAACTTTAATTTGTTGTAAGTTTTAACATGACGTCACATGTAGAAGTCCCATAATGTTTAACCCACATTTATACTGTTTTTTTCTATATTATCAATACCTTTCATTTTCTTAAAATACATTCAAATATTAGAATATTCCTTAGACTTTTTATACGACCTTCATCATGCTTAGCACTTTTAAATTCATCAACATCCAAATTAATACCTTGATTTTGAGTGGAATCTATTTCGAAAATAAAAATGTTATTTAACAGAATATTAAGTTTCAAACTTTTAGTGTGAAGCTTCTAGAACTGGAACCAAGTTTGAATCCACGAACCCTTGAAGGCGAGAACGAAGAGAAGAAAGGCGGAACAAATAAGTAGCTGACAACCAATGGGCGAAGTATTGAGTATTGTCTGCTGCCGTCTAGAACCAAGTTTGAATCCACTAATCTTTTGAGACGAGAACGAAGAGAAAAAAGACGAAACAAATAAGTAGCAGGCGATTGATGGGCAAAATATTGAGTATTGACTGATGTAGTACTACTTAGGAGAGAAAAAAAACTAGGGATATGCGGCATATGTCTATAAGGCTATAAATCAGATTAGATTTTTTTGTCAACCCGCCTAAACCCGCGACCCGAGCGGACTGACCCATATAGATCCACTTCCAAATAGGTTGCTAATATTTCAACACAACCCGTCTAAATTGTTTGATGGAATGGTCTAACCCAACGGGTCTAACTCAAATTTACAACTCTAACTCTACTTATTATGTTTTCATTATGTACAATAATTTAAGAATTAAGTGAAGGAAAAAATAACAATTACCTCTTTAATAAATATAATAAGATATTAATTGTATAATAAATTTTAATAAAACAAAAAATTTAATTAAATATTTAAAAAGATTTGATAAAATGTTAACCTTATATATATTTTAAAAATCTTTAAAAAACATTAAAATATATAATTTATTTAAATTAAAACAATGTTTGTTATGAATTTATTATAATTAATAAAAAATAATTGTATAAATAAATAATTTATATATTTTAAATATAATTAAAAAATCATTTAATTGTGTAGAAATATTTTTTAAATAAATATAAATATTTTATATATTTGTAATTAATTATAGAAATTACAAAAAGTTTGTATTTCAACATTATTTTACAAATAATTAAACATGAAATAAATTTTAATAAGATTTTAAAAAATATTAAAACCACAATTTCTTTATTTAAATTTTATAGCTTTTATTATTAAATTTATTATGAATTTTATTTTATAAAATATTTTTGAATTTTGAATTTAAAATTTTTTGTTATAATAAATACTTTAAAAAATACATAAATATATTTTTATTAAAATTTTGTAAAATTAATTAAATAAATTAAATATAATATTATATTTTAAATAATAATAATACAATTTTTTCTTTTGAAAATATTAATATACGAGAATAAAACATTTAATGTCAAATGAAATTACAAATAAACAAAAACTATAAATTCATTATTATTAAAAATAACTAATTAAATTATATTATTTATATATATATATATATAATTTTTATTAAAACATTAAAATATAATTGTATATTATGTTTTGAAAAAACATTAAAACTTATAATTTTATATTATATTATGAGAAAATACTAATTTATAATTAATGTTTTAAAATATAATACAAATATTTTTTTATTAATAAATAATTAATAATTAATAATTATTAATTAAAATAATGTTAAAATAATAAGAAATGATTTATAAAAAAATCCAAATCTAAAAAACAATTTAAAATATATTTATACTATACAAAAATAAATATTTTAAATAATAAAATATAAATATAAGGTGTTTACTCTTACCTAATAAAAAACAAATTGTAATAAACAATTAATGAATAATGAATGAGTAATGCTCAACACATAGACATACACTTCAAATTAAATCAAATTTATTATATTGTTTTTTTTAATTAAATAAAATTTATATAAATAAAATTTTACTTAAAATATAAATTTTAAATAGAATGATAAATGAAAAAATTTAAAAAGTTACAAAAAAAAATTAAACTTTAAAAAAAATAAAAATTTATTTTATTAATATTATAAATTTAAAGAAAGATTTTATTATTTAAAATATAATTTTATTTTAATATAAAAATAAAAATAAAAATAATTAAATTAAATATACGTTTAATAAATAATTTATTATTTACATTAATTTATAATATATAAACTTTTAATAATTTTTAAAAATAATTGTTTTTATAAATATATAAACTTTTTTTAATATAAAAGAAAGGTTTTATACAAAAAAAAAATTATAAAATAATTATTATATAAAAAAAAGATTTTATTAATATTTATTATAACAAAAATATTTTACCAAATAAAAAAAATTATAATGAAAATATAAATATAATCTTAAATAAATATTTTTGAGTGGAAGTAATTTATAATTAAAAGAAATATTTTTCAATTCAATTTTTAAAAAAAAAAAAATATATAGACTGTGTATACACATATATACTTTCTAAAAGAATACATTTTGTATTTAATAAAATTATATATAAAAATTTAGAGAAAAATAATAATATAATAATATGTTTTATAGAAAGTCTGATATGATATGGTTATGAAAAAAACATAAATATTTGTTTAATTGAGGTTAACTTGAAAATTTTAAAATCATATTATATTTATTATATAGATATATTTTAAAAACATATTATAAATTATATTTAATTATCAAATACTTTTAATAATTATTTACATGTCACTTAATTATTATATTTTAATAGTTTAATGAGGTGTATAGGAAAATAATTAAAAATAATTATTTGAAAATTTTAAATTTTATAAATTTAGAATAAAAAATAAATATTTAGTTTGTAATAATATTCATCCTAATCATTTCTAACCTTAATTTGAATAAGTCTCGGGGCTTGTTTGATCAAGTGATTTTTTTTTTGCCTGGTTTTTATCATAAAATTCAACATCATTTCATCCATCATTTTAACAATTTAATTATTTGTTTTATCTATTTTAAATACCAAAATACCATTGATTTAATTATATAAAATTAATTAATTTTTAAAATTTTAAGAATATTTTTGACTTTTAACTATAAGAAACTAGTATTTTAGAAATCTAATCAACACATGGTTTAATTTTTAGGATAAAAAACCTAAATAATTAAATATCAAACGAGTCATTGTCCTTTTGATTATGTACTAAAGAGGGAATATAATTTATATCCAGTTTATGTGAGGCATTGAGAGTTAAAATTGGTTTTATAAAAGTATCATGTGATTGAGTTTGCATTAAACAACAATCCATTAAGGTTTATCTCATGTTTTAGATAATTCTCAACCTAAGTTTAATACTGCAGTCAAATCTGAAAAAAAATTGATTGGAGGAACTAAGGGTGTAAATTATATTTTATAACTAAATAATATTTCAAACCTAATATAATATATATATAATAAACTACACATATATAATCACAATATTACTTAAAAATAAGAAATATAAATCCCATCGTATAATTTAAAGATAATCATTCATTCACAAACACCTCGTTTACAAATGAAACGTTTATCATAAATATTAAAAGTTTGGCAATATGATGAATTAGTCATATATTGATCTTTAAATTTTACAAGATTCGAAATATGAAATAATGAAGGGCCGAAGAAAATGAAAAATTTGTTCCGTTACTATTAGAATCCAAAAAATAGATGCTTCAAAGTTTTTTTTGATAAAGAAAGAATATGAATGATGGAGAAAAGAGAATAGAAGAGATAGAGAGGTTTGACCGTTTGAAAATGAAAAAATAATAGAGATAGAGAGATTTAACGGTTTGAGAATGGAAGGAGAAGAGAAAAATGAGTTTGGTTGTTCGGAATGGAAGGAGGAGAAAACGAGAATGAAAGGAGAAAAGAAAGAGATGAATTTGATTGTTTAAGATTGGAAGGAGGAGAGACAGGATTTGAGAATGAAAATCTTAGAAGATTTATAGAAATTAATTTTTTTATATATATAAATATAATTTAAATTATATATATAAATGGAAATAGATATAATAGATATAATATATTATATATATAATATATAATGAGATTTGACCGAGTTTCTCACGAGCAGCTTGACTCGTTTACACCCATAGGCGGAACATTGTAATGCTCTTGTTTGAATATGAATAATGATCACAATCCATCCAAGAATTCGGATTTTAGTCTATCCAAACAAGTCATATTTGTGACTTGACGCAATTCACAAGAACGGACCATGAAGATGGGGCCTGTTTGGAAACGCTTAAGCTAAAGTTTAATTGAACGAACAAATATTATTAAATTTGTTAATATATACATAATTAAAGTATATTTCTGTACATTATTTCATCTAAGATATTTAAAACAAAAATAAAATTTAAGTTAATTAAAACAAAAATTGTAAACAAGATATTTAAGTTGCGGGAATATTTCAATTATATATTTTTGTAAAATAACTTATGCATTATGAAAATGATTGTTTAAATAAGACTACAAAAATTTGACATAATTTTTTTTTATATAATAAAGAAAACAAAAACTTTTTTATTTCATCTAAGATATTTAAAACAAAAATAAAATTTAAGTTAATTAAAACAAAAATTGTAAACAAGATATTTAAGTTGCGGGAATATTTCAATTATATATTTTTGTAAAATAACTTATGCATTATGAAAATGATTGTTTAAATAAGACTACAAAAACTTGACATAATTTTTTTTATATAATAAAAAAAACAAAAACTTTTTTATTTCATCTAAGATATTTAAAACAAAAATAAAATTTAAGTTAATTAAAACAAAAATTGTAAACAAGATATTTAAGTTGCGGGAATATTTCAATTATATATTTTTGTAAAATAACTTATGCATTATGAAAATGATTGTTTAAATAAGACTACAAAAACTTGACATAATTTTTTTTATATAATAAAGAAAACAAATAATTAATGAAAAAACTAGAATTATGCTAAGGCCCTATCAAATATTTGAAGGGGGTAAATTTTACATGTTAATATTGAACCAAGTAATAACACGTGAACAGTGAACTCTTCATTGTCATCTATTTCAATA
The DNA here is from genome assembly GCF_907164915.1 of Impatiens glandulifera. Taxonomy (NCBI): domain Eukaryota; kingdom Viridiplantae; phylum Streptophyta; class Magnoliopsida; order Ericales; family Balsaminaceae; genus Impatiens; species Impatiens glandulifera. The sequence goes on along the minus strand of NC_061862.1, from coordinate 22,289,658 downwards.
TTTTGTTTAAAAAAATTCAATAGTTTGTTTAATATCTGGTTATTCAAAAACTCAATAAATATTATATATTCATTAAACATTATTCTTACAAAATAAAATATTAAAATATTTATAAAGTATTTATACAAACAATATATTTTTTAGTTAAATAAATTTAAATAACTCAAATATTGTGACCCAGTGCCTTCTCACTTATTTTTCATATACATATAATGACCCCCAATGAGATAAGAAACATATTTTATGATAATAATTTGAACCACTCCAATCTAATTTGTCATAATATTACACCCGATAGAGTAGTACAAAATCTCATATTTACAAATTTTAAAGAAAAAAATATATTAATGTTATTAGAGCAAAAGGTTTCGAAGAAAATCATAGGTTACGAAGTGGTGAAGATGTGCCACCCACAAGATGATCAACAGTTAACTTTGGGGGGTAAGCCGATGAAAGGTAGAGGCAGACTAAATTAATAAGGGCGAAGAAAAGAAAGCACCCTATCGGTATAAAAAAACGGGTAGGGTAAAGGCGCTTTCGGTCCAATTATCTCTTAAAGGATTCCTCGTTACTGCCCAAAAGAGAAGTAATAGGTAGGGATGACTGGATTGGTTTTGTACCCAAAAACAGGCCGCTACCAATGTTCAAATACTTCATATTTCCGTTTCAGCTTCATATGATCTTGTATGTAAGGATAGTTTGATTTTTATAATATTTAAAAAAATATAAGTGGAATGGTCAAATTGTTGCTCTTTAAGAATTTTGCACCTATCTTTTAAACTTTATAATTTATAGTTTTTAATCTTAAAATTATTTAAAACAAGATTTTGTTTTAAAAATTTCAAACACATTAACTTATTATTTATATGACATTTATAAATTAAAATATATATATCATAATTTATCTACATAATTTCAATAGTTTTAACTACCGAATTTTATAAAATTGATAGTCAAATTCTTCAATTCGTTAAAATTCGATAATTAAATTAGTGATAAAAATATTTTATTTATTAATATGATATAAAAAATAAGTTAACGACATTTGAAACCATTAAAACAAAATTTTGTGTATAATTTTAACAATAAGGGGTCTCAAATTGTGAGTGTTAGAATATAGAAGAAAGATTATATTGGATTCTTATATCTTTGGTTACATAAGTTATGTCTATTATATATATACATTATAATTAATATATAAGATTATAATTAATATATAAAGAAACTAATATAATAGAATAATATAATATTAGTATTAACACAATTTATAATATTATGATAATATCTTATTTATATATTATCTTATATTCTAACATCTCTTCTCAAACTCATTATAAAAAATACTTGAACAACTTGAGGTTGAAGAAGAGAAGTTAAAATACTAATGATGTATCTTCAAGCTTTAGAAAATTGCGAGCTTCATCCAGTTACATGATGACGGTGTGTTGACTGACCAGCGAAGATGCAGAATCTCATGGGCATTGAATGCTGCGGTGAAACAACAACTAAATGAACTCCGAAGTTACTTGTGAGCTTTGAGATCCATTCAACGATGGGGATATTCGTGTGTTGCATAAAATAAAACCAACAAAGAAGGTAGAATTCTATGGGCATAAAATGCTAGGGTGAAACTACACCACCTGAAAAGAACTTATCCTAATATAAGGAAACTAATATAATATTAATATTATCACAATTTATAATATCTCAATTTATAATATTATGATAATATCTTACATATATATTATCTTATATTCTAACATTGAGATTTGAAAGAAAAAGTCCGAAATTCCAATTAACCTTCCATAAAACCACAATTTCACAATTTTGAAACTTTTTTTCATTAAAGTTATAATATAATTAAATATTATTTTACACATCACTTAAAATATTAATAATATTATTTAATTCATTAACTAATATATATATTTATCATTATATATTAATATTTTAAAATTTTTTTAGAAAAAATCTAATAATTTTTTTAAAATACAATATTTATTCTAAAAATTTGAACAAATTCATGTAATTTTCATATTATTATTTTTATTTTATGGGGGAACAAATGTTAGTTTGGGCATGTGAATCGTGCCAAACACGGGCAGTGAGTATAATAATTGATGAAACTGTCTTAAAATAATATAAAGTAATGATAAATCCAACGAAGGTTCAGCGAAAGCAAGACTACGAATCATACGTGGCAGCCACGTGGGTAGGAGAGAGAGAAAAAAAAATTCACCAATAGGGCTTCATTTAGTTCCGGCTACATTTATTTCTCTTGTCTGCATTTCTTTCTCTCTCTGAAACTTCTCCGACGTCATTTATTTCTTTTCTCCGGCTACATTTATTTCTCTTCTCCGATTGCTTCATTTCTCTCCCTAAAACTTCTCCATGGTATCATTTTTAAGGATCTAGATTATTTGTTTTTAGTTTTTATAGATCTAGGGTTTAGATTTTACAAATCTAGTTTTTTAGGGATTTATTTCAGTTCGTTTTTGTATGATTGAACTTTCAGGAAACCAGCACTGCTGAAGCACCGAACTTGAACGACACAGTAGATGAAGAACTGAACCTACATAAATCCACCCCTGTTAAACCCGAAAGGTACCCGAAAGGATGGTTTCTTGTCCTGAAAGGGTGGTTTCTTGTCCCGAAATTATGGTTTTGGGACCTGATTGTTTATGGTTTAAAAAAAACTGGTATCGGAACCCATGAGGGTCGTTTCGGGACATTAAAAGGTGTTTTCAGGACAAAATATGAATGTTTCTTGTCCCGAAACTATGGTTTACTATCCCAAAACCATCCTTTAAGGACCTGAAAGGTTTTTTTTAGGACATAATATGAATGTTTCTTGTCCCGAAACCGTGGTCTATTGTCCTGAAACCATAGTTTCTTGTCCCAAAACTGTGGTTTACTGTCCCGAAACCACTTTAGGGACCCGAAAGGGTGTTTTCGAGACCTAAAAGGGTGTTTTTAGGACATAATATGAATGTTTCTTGTCCTGAAACCGTGGTTTATTGTCCCGAAACCACTCTTTTGGGTCCTGAAATCACAAAAAATTATGGTTTCAGGACCTAAAATGGTGGTTCCGGGGCCCGAAAGTGTGGTTTTGGGACCCAAAAGTGTAGTTTTGGGGTCTGAAAGGGTTTTTTCGGGACGTATTTCTTACGGTTACACTTAATTTTTGCAGTCACATTCCTAGTGTTGGAATTACATTTTTCTCCGAAAAACAACTTCTTGAATTCTACACATCATATGCCCACTTAACTAGATTCGGCATTACCAAGTTAGGGAGCAAAAATGTAGGTGGTAAGAGGAAATACTTCAACATTGGTTGTGCCAAGTGTTTTATAAAATAATCGAAGGCCAAAAATAAGTTTCATCAGCCTAGATCAATAACGAAGACAGATTGTAAAACAAAGATTAATATTGTTGTTCGGAATGAAGGGGAATATGTGATAACAAGTATTTGTCTTGAGCACAGCCATACATTAAACCCTAAGAGGATATGTCATGTTAGATCCTATAAAGTAATAGACATAAATGTAAAGAGAATATTGAATACAAACGATGAAGCTGGAATAACTGTGGCCAAAACATTTCAATCCCTTATAGTGGAAGCTGGAGGGTATGAAAACATGTCTTTCGATGAGAGAACATGTAGAAATTACGTTACAAAAGCACGAAGGTTGAGGTTAAGGAGAGGGGATGCTGAAGCACTCACTAATTATTTCTTAAGAATGCAAACCAGGAACTCAAACTTCTTCTACCTTATTGATTTGGACGAGGAATCCCGAATTAAAAACGTATTTTGGGCAGATGGTAGGTGTAGGGCTACCTTTGAAGATTTTTACAATGTTATCTCTTTCGATACAACCTATTTGACAAATCTCTATGACATGTCGTTCGCTCCGTTTGTTGGGGTTAATCATCATTGTCAGTCCATTTTACTTGGATGTGGCTTATTGTCAAGTGAAGATTCAAATTATTTCACTTGGTTTTTTAGAACTTGGTTGGAATGTATGGATGATAGACCTCCAATTGCCATAATCACAGACCAATGTCGATCCATGACGATTGCAATTGAGAAGGTATTTCCTAAAACTCATCATCGATTTTGTTTGTGGCATATAATGAAGAAACTTCCTATAAAACTTGGAAGCCATACTAAATACCATCTAATAAAGAAGAGACTGAAAAACATATTATACGACTCCATAAATATTCAACAATGCGAAGAGGATTGTAATAGACTAATAGAAGATTATCAGCTGGAAGATAATGTTTGGTTGAAATCTTTGTATTTGGAAAGATCTAAATGGATACCTATTTATGTGAAAGGACAATTTTGGGTCGGGATGTCAACATCTCAATAGAGTGAAAGTATGAACGCCTTCTTTGATGACTACGTGCAGTCCAAAACATCCCTCAAATAATTCATCGAGCAATATGATAGGGCTCTGTTAAGAAATATCGAGAGAGAAAAGAAATTGAATTTTCAATCATTTAATTCTTTGATACCAACCGTTAGTGGATTTGCCTTTGAAAGGAAATACCAAACCTTCTACACTCCAGATATATTTAGATTGGTTCAAGAAGAAGTTAGAGGGTTGATGTTGTGCGACATCTCAATCATTGAAGAGGAAGGGACAACTTGTATATTTAGAGTTGAGGAAATCATTTTGGGGGTTAATGGAGAACATGTAAGATGATGTTTCTTACAAAGTGCATTATACCGAAATGGATTGCAATGTGAAATGTCAATGTCGATTGTTTGAGTTCAGAGGTATTTTGTGTAGGCATATCATGGCTGTGTTGAAAAAATGAGGGTGAATGAGGTACCAATGTATTATATAATAGACCGGTGACGTAAAGATATTAAGCATGGGTATCAAAATATCACCAACATTTATGATTCAGATATGTCTATGGAATAAAAAAACGTCACAATAGTCTAACTCGATTGATGCAAAGGGTTCAACAAGTTGGAGTAAAATCTGAAGATAATTGTTCTTTTTGGATGAACGGAATAAAAGGCTTGATGGAACAGTTTATGTCACTTAATTATGGAAGCACAAAAGCATCTAAAGACAAAAGCATAAAAGCATCTCCATCTCCACCTCCATCTCCATTTCCATCTCCCGCTACATCCATTTTGATACACTCTCCTAACAAAGTTATAAGTCGAGGACGGCCACCAACAAAGAGGAAACAATCTTTAATTGAAAAAATCCTCATGACATCGAGATCAAAAAAGAAGGGAAATACAGCCACAACATATATAGTTTTGGATTCAACACAACAACAACAACAATGGAATGATCCACTTTCGACTCAATTATCCTTCACATCACTTTTGTCCTCTCAAATATATGTCGAAGATAATGCGTGTGGGGATAACATTCAATGAAGATAGTAACTTGGAATATTTTTACGTTTTGTCATATTTTTAACGAAGATAGTACTTATATGATCATGTTGTCACTTTGAATATTTTTACATTTTTGTCATAGTTATGTAGGTAGTTTTGGATCACGAAATCATAGTTTCGGAATCCGAAAGGTTGGTTTTTTATCCCGAAACCATGATTTCGGGACCCAAAAGGTTGGTTTCTTGTCCCGAAACCATGATTTCGGGACAAGAAATATTGGTTTATTATCCCGAAACCATAATTTCTTATCCTGAAAGGCTGGTTTCTTATCCTGAAATCATGGTTTTAGGACAAGAAATATTAGTTTCTTATCATGAAACCATAATTTCTTGTCCCGAAAGGTTAGTTTCTTGTCCCAAAATCATGGTTTTGGGACAAGAAATGTTAGTTTCTTATCCTGAAACCATAATTTCTTGTCCTGAAAGGTTGGTTTCTTGTCACGAAACCATGATTTCAGGACCTGAAATGTTAGTTTGTGATTGAATATAATTGAATATAATCGAACATGATTGAATATAATTATAATTGAATATAATCGAACATGATTGAATATAATTGAAAATAATTATAATTGAATATAATCGAACATAATTGAATATAATTGAAGACTAGAAAATACTACAATGTAGTACTTCTTTAAATACAACTTATACGTTTCAGGAGAATCCTCTTTTAAAATGTCTAAAAATTTCTGAAAGATATTGCCAAAATTTTGGTTTAAATGTGAACGAACGATGAATGCACATAATTTGACTCGTAAAGCTTCAAACATTCCTGTTGCCTTAAAGATTTGTAAAACAATTAAAATGTGAAATATGTAACTTACATTTGTTTAAGTTAGACCATAATCCCACTTTGTATCGCCCATATAAGTTTGAATATGTCTCATACAGTATATTGCGCAATCTGTTGTATTTGAACTGTCTTGCCAAGCTAAGTTCAAAACTTTGAACGGGAATTTAGCAATTTTGGTTGCGATGTTCAGGTCGATAGTTTTGAAGAACTTCACAAAGTTTTCTACCTGTTTTACCAAAGAAGTTAATAAACACTTGAACATACAAACACGTTCATGCAAACACTTCAACATTATCAGTGTCCGAGTTGTGACATATTTATCTTCCCATGACATTTTTGGGTGCAGTGGGAGGTTGTCAATGATTTCGATTACTCTCTTTGGAATATTGATGCAAACAACATAATAGTGACTTTCGTATAAAATTGGGAAAAATATATGCAAAAATATGACAAAGAGTAAGAATATATATAAGAGTAAGAATCAGATGATATAAAAATATTGGATTTACAAGATTGGCATTTTTCATCTCTTCGCGTGTTATTAGAAATTGTCTCATTTCTTCAATTATTTGTTCAACATAAGCTTCTGAATCTCTCCAAAAGCCCTGCAAATGAAATCAACATCACAATAATATCATTGGTTTAAACAACAATGAAAGATATAGTGACTTACAGAAACGATTGTCGAAAAAACTATTTTCCCCTCGGAACATGATTGACTATTATGATTCGTAATGTGTGCCCACGCATCATTAATACCATTTTCAACATGGCATTGATTTTTCATTGATTGAAAATGTCCTACGTTGATCTTGGTATGCTCGGTTACATACAACAATTCCTTCCTAAAATCACATAATGATCAAAACCAAATAAAAACCAACATTTAGGGACGATGAACACCCATTTCGGGTCTTGAAACCAGCCTTTCAGGTCTCGAAACCAGCCTTTTGGGTCCTGAAACCACCCATTTTGGGTCCTGAAACCAGCCTTTCGGGTCCCGAAACCAGCCTTTCGGGTCCCGAAACCAGCCTTTCGGGTCCCGAAACCAGCCTTTCGGGTCCCGAAACCAGCCTTTCGGGTCCCAAAATCACTCATTTCAGGTCCCGAAATGGGTGGTTTTGGGACATAATAAGGATGGTTTTAGGACCCGAAAGGGTGGTTTCGGGACACAATAAAGATTGTTTCGGGACCCAAAAACACCATTAAACTAAGAAATATAAATAATGTTAATTACCTCGCATTCACATCATCTTCATTTGTAAAAATGAACGCCATAATGATTTAATCTCGGTAATCTATTTGGGCAGACTCAAAGAAATGTTTATTTCTTTCCTTGTTCTTCGTCATATATGGAGATTAAAAGCATGCCGGGATTTTCGCATTCCGTAGGGAATTTTTTATGAGTTTTTTTGTAGCCACCAATTCTGTTCTTTTCTAACTAACCACCACTTCGTGTACTCCCTCTTTTGGTACTCCCACTTTTGGTACCCTTTTTCATGTACATCTTCTTCGTGTACATCATCTAAGTGTACTCCCACATCGGATACCCCCTCTTTGTGTACATCCTCTTCTTCGTGTACATCATCTTCGTGTACATTCTCTTCGTGTACATATTTTTTGTGTACCCCATCTTCGTGTAAACCCTCTTCATTTTCTACAGTGGGTGTTCGATCTTTGAAGTATTTGTGGATGGCATCCCTAAAATGTTTATTATCGTCCATGGATTTGTATAAGATGTGAATGGAGTTGTCATACAATGACGTTGTATCCGAGTTGGAACTTAAATTTGCCAAATTTCTAGTGGCTTTGTCAATCATCATAGTGGCTTTAGTAATGAAAACCAAACTCCCTATAAAATTCGCACACCGAGGTTCTAGTGTGTTATGAGGTTGTGTTGTGTTCATAGGTGTTACCCTCAGAGGTGGTGAATTCATATGAGGAAAATTCATAGGTGTTGCCTCCTTAGGTTTAAGTGCTGCCTTTTGAGGTTGAGGCTCAGGCACCCCCTCATATACATCCTCGTTCTCCCCCTATCCTGATATGTCTCTTCCACATCTGACTCCTCGTTCACAACTGTCTCCCCGTTCTCCTCATTCAGAAGAGGTGGTAGTGGAATGCGTCCAACAACGTTGCCGCGTCAGAATCCTCCATTTTCCCACTCTGTATCCAACCAAAACTTCAACTTCGTGTCATTCCAACAAGTCAGTATAGGAAATCGACGCTCATCAACTCCTCCCAGTTCAGGGTTGCTCACCCTATACATATGTTAAAACTATTTACAAGAACCAATGAAATAAATTAGTGATAACTTACAATAAGGAACGTTTGTGGTCCTTGGAAATGCAGTTTTTCATTCGCCTTCACTTTTGCGCATGATTGAACTAATCCTTCAAGTAAAAATTTGCACCAATTAAACTTTTTGATATTATCAACATCTGAAATAGATTTCAGAATTCTAAACCTGCAAGTGAAAAAACAGATTTTAGAATTATTAACAATGCATATATCATACATATATGTAAGTTTTGAGATATACCTAGTTAGTTGACCCATGTGATCACACTAGAGAAACCTGCTGACAACAAATAATACGAAGTCTATCTTGAAATTGTTGTCAGCTGCTTTGTTCTCCATGATTTTTATTGGCATTTCAGTCACTATAGGAGCGCCATTAACAATGTTACCCCATCGAGTCCTAAATGCCTGCAACTTGTCATCGGACACGTTATTCACGTATTCTACAATGTCCAGCTCCCCTCTGGTGAGACCCAATATCATTTGAACATCCTTTTCTTCAATTTTCACTTCCTCGCCATTCTTTAGGATGAATGCACATTTATCACAGTCAAACTTTCTAACTAGATAACGAGAGATTTCCCCAGGACATTTTGCAAGCGATAATGATAGAAGAGAACAAATCCTATTGACTTCACAGCCTCTTTTTGTTCATTAGACAGTAGTTGAAAAAGATTGAAAAGGCCAAAAGACGTGGTCCTCGTTGAAAATAAGTTGTGAGCTGCTTTGGGGTTGTTTTGGATTCACTCTAGAAAAATAAAAAGATAAGCATTTAAAAACCATGAAGCAGATAAGCAAATAAATGAAACATTTATTATCCCGAAACCGCCCTTTTGGGTCCCGAAACCATCCTTATTGTGTCCTGAAACCACCCTTTTAGGTCCCGAAACCACCCTTTCAGGTCCCGAAACCACCCTTTCGGGTCCCGAAACTTGGGTTTCGAGATAAGAAATTAACATATTGTGTCCTGAAACCAACCATTCTTGTCCTGAAAATATTATTTTGGGACAAGAAACCAACCATTCATGTTCCTAAACCACCCTTTCGGGTCCTGAAACCACCCTTTTGGGTCCCGAAACCAACCATTCACGTCCCGAAAATACCATTTCGCGACATGAAACCAACCATTCATGTCCTTAAACCACCCTTTCAGGTCTCGAAACCACCCTTTCGGATCCCGAAACCAACCATTCATGTCTCGAAAATACCATTTCGGGACAAGAAACCAACCATTCATGTCCCAAAAATACCATTTTGGGACAAGAAACCAACCATTAATGTACCAAAAATTCCATTTCGGGACAAGAAACCAACTATTCATGTCCCGAAGCCACTATTTTAGGTGCCGAAACCAACCATTCTTGTCCTGAAATCACCAATTTCAGGATAAGAAACCACCCTTTTCGGTCCTAAAACCACTCTTTCGGGTTCTGAATCCAACCATTCTTGTCATAAAATCACTAATTTCGGGACAAAAAACTAACACTTTCGGGAGACAATATGCAGCCAATTAGACAATCAATAGTTGTTTTGGGATAATATGCATCAAATAAAGGTTTTGGGACAATATATCAAAAACGTTTCTATATACTTTTCTATCGTTAAACCCTAAATGGAACTAAACCCTAATCAACTAAACTCTAATCGCTATATCAAAATCATCTACGTTTCTAAAAGATACGATGTCTTATTTACCTTGGAGAGTCTTTGGAGATCTTGGAGATGTTGGAGTCTTGCATGGCGATGCTCCTAGACCACCAGCCTGAAAAGAAGAGTAGTATAAACCCTGGACCACCATAAACCTAAATGAAGTGAAAGATACATGAAGGAGATATACCATTGTCGATCGGAAGACGATGAAGAAAGGAGAAGAAGTCGGGGATGCCGGAGAGCCAAATCGCTAGAGAAGAAAGAAAAGAAGATCGCCGGAAATGAGAAATGAAAAGAAGAAATAGGGGGAAAACTGAAACGTTTTTTTTTTAAATTTTTTTCTCTCTCTCTTAGCCATGTGGCAAGGCCACATAGGATTCGTGGTCTTTTTTTCGTTGAACCTTCGTTGAGAATATCATTTCTCAATAATATATAAGCATATTGGTCCTCTTATTATTGTTTCAATTCACAATATTTAAGTATTAAATGAAACTTCAAGGGTCAAAATATGTATTTGAAAAGTAAAGGGCATGATTAGAAAATTATTAGGAAGTTCGTGTTGTGGAAGCATATGCCCATGTAGTTTAGAGAAATGATACATATCTCTACTGGGAGACAGCGACTGGGAGCGATGGTCTACGTGGCCCGACAAATAGAATTAATAAATAAATAAAAATATAATAATAATTAAGACACGTATACTTCATCATCATATTAAACCTTGTGATATATATCATATATTGTCTCATCTTATTAATTCATTTCTCTCATCTTATTAAATAATTTCTCTTTCTATCTCTACAAATTAATTTATCCCATTTATCTATATTGTCACGATTATTATTTTACTCATTTCTTTAATATTTATTATCTCTCATTTAACGGTTAAAATAACTCAACAATTTACAACAAACTCTCACATTAAATATTTTAATAATATATTTAAATAAAACATAAACCCTAAACCCTAAATTTTGATTCTTGAATCTTAAATCCTAAACCTTAAACCCTAAACTCTAAACCCTAACTTTAAAGATTTAGGGTTTAGGGTTTAGAATTTAGGATTTAGAATTGAGTGTTTAAATAAATTAATTAGCTAGAGATGAGAGAGATAAATTAATTAATCAGTGAGAGAGAAAGAGAGATAAATTTTTTTTTTTCATTTTACCCTGTCCGCCACTTAGGCATCGCTGGGGCATTAGTTGTCCCAATTCGTGCTCTATATCATTTTTCATTAATTAATCAGTGAGAGAGAAAGAGAGATAAATTATTATTTTTTTTTAATTTCACTTGTCCGCCAGGTAGAAATCGCTGGGGTATTCGCTGTTCCAAGTCGCGCTCTATATCATTTTTCTGTAGTTTATTAGGGATGTAAGTTCGATGTTATGATTGAGAAGGAAAATTCTGTTTTATTTTGCTATAGCCATATATCTCTTCCATTCTCTTGTGTATTGGGTCTTTTTGCATCCATGACTTCTTCTACCATGGGTAAACCAAGGTTTTCCTTTTTGTTTGTCTCCGAAAATGAAAAGAAATGATACTGAAAATTTTGTTATTCTGACGTGCAGTGAAGAGAAGGTTTGTATGGGTGTATGCGTCGGTCCAGTTTACACTTGTTGTCCTCTTTGCCCACATATTCTACTCTGTTGTAAGTTATAGTAAAATTGAATTAATACGTCATGATAGATTTCTCATTTGTACTGTTTGTTAGTTTATGCAGATTCGTGTGCAAGCAATATTGTCGATTCTCCTGGCTACATTTGCAGGATTTGGTGTTTCCATGAGCGAGAGTTCTATTCTAGTTGAATTCTCTAGATGGAGAAGAAGACTAAACGCTGTATTGGGTCTGCAAAACACATCATTTCCAATGCCTCGCCAAAACCGATTGCCTCAAACTGCAATGACCTCTCGGCCCCAAACAGAAGCATAGAATTCATCAAGTCCCTTTTTCATATTTTTCCAATGTTTGTGCATATTTGGAGATTTTTTTGTCCCTTCTTTGGTTGGGGTCAGCAAGGGAGGAGACCATAGAGGGACAAGTAGTCCCGTTTGCTTTGAACAGACGAATGTTTCCATGTTCCGCCATCTTCTTATTTCTTTTCGTGTGTGGAGATTACATGTTTGTTAACTGGCGATGATGATGTTGTATGTGTAAAACTCTTTCGCAAGTATGAAGAAATAGAAGGGATTTTGGAGTACTAGCAATAGTTATGAGTTATGACAATAAGTTGATAGATTTAATTTGTTCTAGTATAAACTACAATAATATGAATTTTCAAATCATTAGTGTTCTAGTGGCCCAAATACATAAAGAAACCGAGGATATATCTTCTTTATGTGATGAATTTTTTTGGGTGTTTATTATGTTTTCACTATATACAATAATCTAAGAATTAAGTGAAGGAAAAAATAACAAGTATCTATTTAATAAATATAATAAGATATCAATTGTATAATAAATCTTAATAAAAAAACTTAAAATTTAATTAAATATTTAAAAAGAATTGATAAAATGTTAATAAGCCTTAAAAACAATTAAAATATATAATTTATTTAAATTAAAAAAATGTTTGTTATGAATTTAATATTATAAATAAAAAATAGTTTATAAGAATAAAAACTTAAAATTTAATTTTTTAAAAAAATAAAAACTTTTAATTGTATAGAAACATTTTTTAAATAAATATAAATATTCATATATTTTGTAATTAATTTCAGAAATTACAAAAACATTTTATTTCAACATTATTTTACAATAAATTAAAAATGGTATAAATTTTAATAAGCTTTTAAAAAAAATTAAAATAAATAATTTCTTTATTTAAATATTAATTTTTTTAAATTTTTTTTATGAATATTATTTTATAAATAAAAAATAGTTGTATGAGTATAAAAAGTTATTTTATACATTAATTATTTAATAATTTAAAAAATAAAAACTTTTAATTGTGTAGAAACATTTTTTAAATAAATATAAGCAGTATATTTTAACAATTACTTTTAGAATTACAAAATATTTTATTTTAACCTTATTATATATAAATACAAATTAATAATTTTTTTTTATTACAGTAGTATATTTTTAAAAAGTTGAATTTATTTTAAAACATTTAAAATAATAATTGTTTTTGAAACAAATAATTTTTAATATTTAAACTTTTTTAAAATGTATAAAAAATAAAATAATTTTGAAAAAATAATTTTGAATTTAGATTATAAAAATATTTAGTTAAAATAAAAACTAAAAAATATACATAAATATATTTTTATTAAAATTTTGTAAAATAAATTAAATATAATATTATATTTTAAATAATAATAATATAATTTTTTCTAATTAAAATATTAAAATTCACTATAAATCAAATTATAACTAACCAAAATCTACAAATTCATTATTATTAAAAATAACTAATATATGCTTATATTTATTATTTATTTAAAAATTTGATATAGTAATAAAGTATTTTTATTATGTATTTCTCAATTTAAACATATAAATTAGAAAATTTAATATTTATAATAAAGATTTGATACATAATTTTTAATTCCAAATCTTAAAAATAAAATTTAAAATATAATTAGGCATAAAAGGAATGTTAAAATAATATTTATATATAATTTGTAAAAACGGTTAAGGTTTATTTGTTTATTTCTTAATTTAGTATCTACATAAAACTGTAAAATGTAAAGCCAATATAAAATTATAGTTTCACTTATTCAAGAATTTAATATTTAATTATAATAAATTAATAATTTTTATACGGAAAGTAATTTATAATAATTTATAAATTATAACATAAATAAATTTAAATATTTAACAGTTGCCTATCATTAAATTTTGAGTAAAAAATAAACATTTACATTTATTTTATAAAACAATATTTTTTTTAAAAGAATAGTTTAAAAAAAAAATTAAAAAAATTATATTTAATATAAAAATTATATAATTTTATAAAATAAATATTTTTAAATTCAAATATCTAAAATTAAAATAAAAAATAAATATATAAATTAAAATTTTCATTTAAATATTATATAGAATAAATAAATTTTATAGAATAATTTATAAAAAAAAGAAATTATTAAATTATAAAAATTTATTTATAATCAAAATAAAATAAAGAAACATGTTTAAATGTTAAATAAATAATTTATTATTTAAAGGTAATTAATATATAAAACATTATAATTATTTAAATATAATATTGAATAGAAGTTAATAAATTTTATAAAAATCAAAATTACAAATTAACATATAAAACAACATTTTTTATAAAAAATAATTACACAAATTTAGAATAATTATATTTTTAATTAAATAAAATTTATATAAATAATATTATAGTTAAATTATAAATATTAAATATAATTATAAATAAACAAATTAAAAAAGTTACAATTTTTTTTAAACTTTCATAAAAAATAAAAAATTATTATATTAATATTAAAATTTGAAAGAAATTGTATTTTTTAATTATAATATAATCTTATTTTAATATAAAAATAAATATAATTAAATTATATATATGTTCAATAATAATTTATTATTTAAAAGTAATTTATAATATATAAACTTTTAATAATTTATAAAAATTATTTATAAAATATAAATATAAAACTTAAAAACAAAATTTAATATATATATATATATATATATATATATATATATAAACTTTTTTAATATAAAAGATAGATTTTATAAAAAAATAATTTAAAAAAAAATTATTATGTAGAAGAAATAAACGTTTAATTAATATTTTATATTTTACCAAATTAAAAAAATTAAAATAAAATTTTATATATTAAATATTATAATAAATATCTAAATATATTAAATAAATATTTTTATAGTGGAAGTAATTTATAATTAAATATAAAAGAAATATTTTTCAATTCAAAATTTGTTTTAAAAAAATATATAAGAATATTTATAAAAAAATTATATATACTTTCTAAAAGATTGATTTTATAGAAAAAACATTTTTGTATTTAATAAAATTATATATACAAATTTAGAGGAAAAAAATAATATATGTATATGTTTTATGCATGAAAAAGGGATTTGAGCCTATTTGATTTGTTTCGAGAAAAAAAAAAACATAAATATTTTTTTGATTGAGGTTAACTTGAAATCATATTATATTTATTAAATAGATATATTTTAAAAATACAATATTAGTTATATTTAATTATTCAATACTTTTAATAATTATTTGAATGTCACCGATAGAAAAATAATTTACTGATTTGAAATTTTTAAAATTTATAAATTTAGAATTAAAAATAAGTTTTTACTTTGTAATAATATTTATCCTCAATATTTATAACCTTAATCTGAATAATAAGTCTTGGTGTCCTCCTGTTTAAATAATGAGGGAATATAATTGAAATCCACTATTAGTTTATGTGAGGTATTGAGAGTAAAAAATGGTTTTATAAAAGTATCATAGGATTGAGTTTGCATTAAACAACAATTGATTAGGGTTAATCTCACCCCATGTTTCAGATAATTCTCACCATAAGCTTAATCCTGCAGTCAGATCTGAAAAAGACTGATTAGTGCATAGTGACACGCTCTAGTTCGAATATGAATAATGATCCAAATCTATCCATGAGGATATTTTAGTCCATCAAAATAAGTTGATATTGGTGGTTTGAGATAAAGTCGCAGTTTGTAGTCAGAACTAAGAAGATATTATTTAAAATTTTGTGGTTAGTTGTAAACAAAATAATGTTTAAGTTGTGAATGTTTCATTTATATATATATTTTAAATAACTTATGAATTATGAAAATGATTGTTTAAGCAAGACTACACAAACTTGAAATAATTTTTTTTATGTAATAATGGAAAAAAACAATTAATCAAAAAACTAAGGCGTTATTAAATATTTGAAGGGTGGGATAAATTTTACATGTTAATATTGAACCAAGTAACATGTGAATAGTGAACTCAATTCATTGTCATCTATTTCAATATTTTGTTTAAAAAAAGTGGAACTTAATTCAAGAGTTTGTTTAATATCTGGTTATTCAAAAAGTCAATAAATATTATATATTCATTAAACATTATTCTTACAAAATAAAGTATAATAATATTTATAAAGCATTTATACAAATAATATCTTTTTTAGTTAAATAAATTTAAATAACTCAAATATTGTGACTGAATGCCCTATCGATCCTTTTTCATATACATATTGTGACCCAAATGAGACAAGTTAAACATATTTTATGATAATATTTTGAACCACTACAATCCAATTTGTTATAACTTATAATATTACACAGATAGAGTAGTACAAAAACTCATATTTACAAGTTTCATATTTCTCTTAGCTTCATATGATCTAATATATAAGGATAGGTTGATTTTTATAATATTTTACAAAACAAAAAAATAAAAATAAATAATTAAACGGAATTGTCAAATTGGGGAAATTGGATCAAATGACCCTAAAATTGACCCTCGTCTCAAAACTAACCCTCATAAAACGTTTTTGCAAATATAACATTTTTTTTAAAATTTTGACAATTTTACCCTTAATAATTTTTATTATTCACGTTTACCCTCTTTTCCCCTCATTTCTCATTTTTCTTTCTCTCTTCTCCGGTGACCGTTTCTCTCCTTCCCCTTCTCATCTCCCCGACTCCCGCTCCGACTCCCCCGACTACAATCCAGCATCCCCGACGCCGAACGCTTCCCCTACGAGCCCGACTCCCCCGACTACAATCCAGCATCCCCGACGCCAAACGCTTCCCCTACGAGCCCGACTCCCCGACGATCGCCAAGCCCCGAATGCTTCTCCCGCGAGCCCGACTCCCCAACGTTTGTCGACATTCAAGTTAGTTCCCCCGACATTCGCTCGACTATCTTGCATGTTGAGTATGAAATGTTTTAGGGTTTTAGTTAGTTCTATAGTTTTTGCATTTAGGGTTTTAGGTTTAGTGAGTTCTATAGTTTTGCATGTTGAATGAATGGTTTGAATGATGTGTTTTTCTGGATTGGTTTGTGAACATTGTTTCTAAATGGATGGAAAGAAATTTGTGTTGTACGCAATAACAATTTGCGTGGTACGTAAAAGAAAGGGTTTAGTGACTTCTATAGTTTTGCATGTTGAATGAATGGTTTGAATGATGGGTTTTTCTAGATTGGTTTGTGAACATTGTTTCTGAATGGATTGAAAGAAATTTGCGTGGTACACAAAAAACAATTTGCGTGAGTACACAAATTTGCGTGGTACACAAATGTAATTTGCGTGGGTATGCAAATTGTAGTTTTCACTTTGCGTCCCCACGCAATTTGCATTTTGCATTGGTTTGCGTCTGACATTGTGTATATGACATTAATCTAACCAACAGTTTCTTTGCAGATGACACCAACCGAAACCATTATTAATAATTTTACTGGCCGTGTTTCATGAAAATCCACCGGCACCAGCTTAGCAAGGATAAATGAGAGGTTTACTCACCATGATCTTTTGGATAGGGCTTTGCAGACCCAATTCTAGTATCTATTCAAAGCCCCAACAATATTTTTCTCAGGAACCATACTCCATCAGATGGTCATCAGGAAAATCAGCTCAAATTCGAAGGAGATAAGGTTCTTGGTCAACGGTGAGGAGGTCTGCTGGGGCATGAAGGCTTATTCCTTGGTGACAGGCCTCAACTTTGACAGATTTCCTTTGGTGGAAAACATGGAGATTGAAGAATGTCCACCCCTTGTTCGCAAATATTTTAAGGGTAAAATGGATGTTAAAGTGGGAGAGGTTGAAGCTATTTTCGTCGAATGCTTTGATAAAGAGGATTCATGGAAGATGGGGCTCATATTCCTCATTTATCAGTATCTGTTCGCAGCTGATAATAGGAGGAAGGTAAGTTCCAAAATCTTTCGCATGGTGGAGGACATGAAGATGTTCCTCCAATTTCCATGGGGAAAGGTGTCCTTCAGAGCAACCCTGAAGGGTATTGACAAAGATATGAAACACCTCCGGGGGTTATATCTCGCCAAGAAGAAAACCTGGAAGAAGAAGAGCGTCTATGATGTCGCTTATACTTTACATGAGTTTGCACTAGCCTTCCAAGTGTGGACCTATGATCTTATCAATACATTTGTCCCCAAATTTGCGGAAAGAACACGTCAAGATCCTACAAGCCCAAGGATATTTCTCTATACATCCTACAAGAGTTATTCCCTACATGAGGTATTCACTACCCTCCAGAAGTGCAATGTTCTCAGCAAAATTGATGAGTCTGAGGAGGAGAAGAGGAAGTACTCTAGGGAGGACTTTGAAGATATGCGAGGCAACATTTATGATGAATTTTATGAATTGGATGGGAGAAAGAGAAAGAATGAAGAAGATGAAAGGACTCCCAAACCGTCGACCAAGAAGAGGAGACTTATTAGTCCCAACTCCCCAACCCTGAATTTACCGATGAAACTAGCCAAGACAGCTCTCAACAAGTCCCTTCTGCGACGACTCCTCAAACTAATGAAGACTTGAGGAGGAAGAGGAAGAGTAAGTGTAGGAGGATGAGGAAGAGGAGGAAGAGGAGGAAGAGATGGCCAAAAATGTAGATTTACGCCCCACGCCCCCAAGCCCCACCCAAATTCCATTTTGCCTCTTTCACAAATTGCATTTTGATGGCCTAGAGGAGAAGAATGAGGAGGAGGAGAAGAATGAGGATAAGAATAGGGAGGAGGAGGATAAGGAGGAGGAGGAGAAGAATGAGGAGGAGGATAAGACTAAGGAAAAGACTGAGGAGGAGGAGACTGATGAGAAGAAGAAGACTGTTGAGAATAAGGAGGAGGAGAAGACTGTTGAGAATAAGGAGGAGGAGAAGACTAAGGAGAAGGAGAAGACTGTTGAGAATAAGGAGGAGGAGAATATGAAAGAAATGACTCCATCAAAATTTCTTGGAAAACAATTTCGGAGAAAAAAGAAGTCGAAACTATTGGGGGACTACACCGACCCTATGGGAAAGGGTTTAAAATCAATGATCCAGTTACGGTTAATCCTCTTTTACATTATGACGAGGAAAATATGAAGGAGTTGAAGAAATGGTTGAAGAGTAAGGATGAAGATTTGAAGGATTTGATTACTTGCGAAGCAGTTCGTTGTTTATTTAACAGATTGCTCACGCCACAAAAATGGTTAAACGATTGTATAAGTATTTTTGTTCATTATTAGAATTTGGACTTGCACCCCACGCAAGGTGCATTTTGCGTGGGTCTTTGGACTTGCGCCCCACGCAAGGTGCATTTTGCGCGGGTCTTTGAACTTTCTCTTGCTTAGTCAATAATTTTTTCACAAGAGATCAATGCCATATGTTACTTAATGAGACGAAGGGTTGCGGAGTTCCCTAAGACATATCCAAATAAATTCTCAATAACTGACTGTCATCTCTTTTAGAAGTTCGAGAATCACTATGATATCTTTGCCGCAAATCCTGCAAGCTTCAACTTCGACATAACATTCATGGAATATTTAATTGGTGATGCTAAAAGATATTTGACTTCTTGGAATACTGTTGATATCATACATGTCCCTATGAACCTGAAGCTGAAGCACTAGGTCCTGTGCCAGATTCATCTACAAGATTGGTGCATTTACGTATATGACTGCGAACAATTTTTTTTCCCAAATGATGAATATGACGACTTCATGAAACCAATGTTTCAAATGATTCCATACATGCTTGAACAGGGATTCACCTATATCGAAAAGGCAAGGATTCCGCGGTTCAACTTGTAGAATATGCCATATTCTATAATACCACACCCAACAGTCCTAAAGACAACCAAAACTAGGGACTATGGTATTTTTACTATTATGCATATGGAATATCTTACTACCTCATTGGATGTATCAAATGTGATCACCAAACACATGCCTTTTTGGAGAAAGAAATGGACAATAAAGTTATTCCACCAAATTGTAGACCCCTAATCTACATTGAATATGTATACATTTTTGTTATGAATAGATATACATTTTGTTATGAAATATTTTTGTATAAAATAGTGAGATTTTTGGCATCCACCGAATTGTTCAAAAATAAAATCAAGAAGCATTCCAATCAATATCTTAGCTAAGAAGTATTTGTGTATAAAATAGTCCCACACCCTATCCCCACGCTCAATCCTACGCCCTAGCCCCACACCCAAGCCCATGCCCCACGCCTAAGCCCACACCCTAGCCCCACGCCCTAGCCCCAAACCCATGCCCAAGCCCACGCCCTAGCCCCACGCTTGGAATTTAGCACAAGTTTACTGTTATAGTCTTGCACATACATGAAGTCAATACCTGGCAAATATTAAACTAACACCTGTGTTAGGATCTAGATCGCGGATGGCGGACCGGGGTCCAGCTGACACTACAATACTCAACGGTTGGCATTTAATCCGGTTAGAGATTAACACCGGTTTCAATACTGCACAAACTGTCACAAACCCTTGAACTGAGTTCAAGTGCGGAAGTGGTTTGTTTCAGGTTGAAGCAACACACACAATATGGATAAAGATAGGATCTGGAAAGTATCAGTTTGGAGAAAGTCGGTTTGAGGTTTAGTGAATCGGTTAGAGTGATATAAGTCGGTTAGGACAGTATGAGTCGGTTAGAAAGCAGAACCAACAGAAAGTAAAGAACAAGACACAGGTTTTTATGGATGTTCGGAGATAAAACTCCTACGCCACCCCTTCTTCTCAAACCGCGAGAAGGATATTCACTAAGGAATACTCAACCACACTACACAATTGAGATTTATTTACTGCTCGATAAACACTCTTACAATTCTCATAGAAATTGTAATCACACTTCAAATGCACACTTAAGCTTTTAATCTTTTTAGAGAGATAAACATAACTTGTAACTTGTAACTTGAGTTGTTGGCACTCTTAATTGTTGTATCTATTGATTGTTGGAACTGCATTTACTCCTCTTCAGCTCTCTTCTTTTATAGGTGTAATGTGCCAACGATCACATTTCTTCAACGGATACCTTCAGGGTAATCCTTGAATCTGATTGGTTGAGAAGATGTTCAACATTGCATTAATTACGGTTTAAGCTTCCAAGGCATGGAGAAGACCGACTTCATTTGTCTTTTACTTAATATGGCAACTGTCGGTTGGCCAGTTGCCTGCATTTGTAGAGCTGCACCTTTGACTTGTACCAAAATGGTAACTGTTTCTTCAGGCAATCTTCTGCAGCCTTCAGAGTATCATCAGACTTGTATGGATATGGCAATGTCACAGTCTGATCCTTTGATATCATCTTCCGCAGATACTCAAAGTGTTCTTTTGCACCAATTTGTAGATTGTACTTAGTTTGATAATATTGACTTCTTTCTTTAAGTAGTCTCTTCGTCGGTTTTAGGTTGAATACTGCATTTCGGTTTATGATGTCTACCGGTTGTTTATAGCTTCAGGTTAACCGGATAACTTCCGGTTTTGGGTACATCCTTTGCTTCTTCTTCTAACCGGTTTGATTACTTGATCGTTCCTGCACAGGAAATTTGTTTTTGTTAAGTTCTTATTTTAATCGGTCTAATTTATATATCAATTTCTTCCTTTGTGATTATTTTATTTAAAATATTTAAAATCATGTAAGAAGTAGGCCGGTTGTTTAAAAATTTGTTTGGAAGGATTTTTGAAAAAGATTTAGAAAAATTTTGGAAAAATTTTGTCTTTAAAGAAAAATTTTATCTTATCAATTTCTCCCTTTTTGATTATTTTATTTAAAATATTCAAAATCATGTAAAAATAGGAAATATTATAAAGTTGACATAAAGAACAGATAATTGAAAGTTTATTCCCTATTCTTGTCGTCTTTAGGCATATATCTCCGAAGATATTGAGCCATCATCCCTTTTCCCGAATTGCACGGATCGCTACCAAGTCCGGAGGAGGATGCTTGACCGCCCGAGGTGCCGATGGTTGGTGAAGCCTGTGCTGGTGGAGGGACCGATCTGAGTGGGAACACATTAGCGCACCGCACTCTCTTCCTCAGCGGTATAGCTTTGTCCTCAACTTCTTCAACTTCTGGTGAATCCGGGTTGATTGGAGGAGCATTGGTTGGTTCAGCAATGTCATCCAACAACTGTTGAGCCCGTTTACCCGCTGTCTTCTTGGTGACCTTTCTCTTTTTGGTGACCGGTCCGGTTGTGGGAGCAGTCGGATTAGAGAGTTTATTTCTTTCTTCTATTTCTTTTTCTATCATCCTTTGATTGACCGGTTAGATTCTTGACCGTTCCTGCAAATGAAATTTGTTTTTGTTAAGTTCTTATTTTAATCGGTCTAATTTATCTATCAACCTGAAAATGCATGACAAGGAACTAAGAAAATATTAAGCCAATATTTTCAACAATAGATTATTGTTCATGAAAAAGGAACTAAGGCATCCCAAAATGCCAATTCCCATAAATCCCACAAAAGAGAACGACTAGAGAATACAATTTAATCCAAACAATACAATTTAATCAAAAGAAATGTTGTCTAGATAATGTGCCACATGTTGTGAAATAAATTGTGAAGGTTCTAGAGAATGTGACACAGGTTGTCTTGCAGTAGATGGTGTAGGCATCACTATTGAGCATGTTGCCCTGTTATGGCCTTGATCGCCACATGAGCTGCACCGTCTCTGTTCCTTAAAAGACTCACCTTGTGATGGCTTACGCTTTGTTGTTATCCGACCTTTCTTAACCTTGAGAGGGGGTTTTAGGAAAACTCGTTGCTTGATATTTTCTGGAATATCCCAAGAACCTTCATTTCAAACTGGATAACATGTCTCCGCATATGCCATGCACCACGCTTCAGTTGAGTAAAACCTGAAAAATGATATTTAAGTCATATAAATACAATCTTAGAATTAAACATGCATTCTCTAACCTTGAGCAACACTCATAAGGAGCAAATTTTTGGGAACGGGCAACAGCCGACATGTGTACAAGAAAGAGAAGATATATCAAATTCCCTACAAGTACAAGTTCGAGTTTGGAAGTCAACTTGAAAATCATGTTCACCGTCATTCATATGAAACTCAAATCGGTTAAGCGGATTACTGTTGTAGAATCTGAACTTCTCGGCTTGTTTACGTAAGAACTTTTCATAATATGGAGATAAGCGTTCTGTGTGGTTGGAAGATTTTTCTCTTATATTATGAAACCAATCTTGTAGTGTGAATCGTAAACACTCAGCTAATGTTGTTATGGGACATTTCCTAGCATCCCTACTCTGATTATTAAATCTCTTAGCGTAATTGTTTGTCATTTGACTGTATTGCAAACCAATGAAAAATACACGACTCCATCTCTTTAGTATTATTTATTCCAGATAGGCAGTAATTCGAGGGTCCTTAGCCTTGATCTTGTCAAAATGTTGATGAAACTGTGACACTATGTATGCGCGTGAAGCCATATCAAACTCAACGTGGCAGTTATCAGTTTTAAATTTGTCAATAATATTTATTTTGATGTGGTATGTGCATGTACTGTGATGTGCTTCTTGAAAACCGCAGACAAGACATTACCAATATTTGAGTGTCTATCAGATATGAAGACGAGATCCGAGACTACTCCAATTGCCACTCTTAGTTGTTGCATGAAATATGTCCAAGAGTTATTATTCTACGAATCAACGACGTCAAAAGCAACGAGATATAGTTGTTCATTTGTATCCAATGCAATCACAACCAATAGTTGACCTCCAATCTTGTGCTTAAGAAAATTGGCATCGACGCACAATACTGGACGACAAAAGTTTATGAAACCCTAATTGAGAAGCCTAAGGACAATAACATATTTCTGAAGTGGCCATGCTCATCCGTCTGGATGTTAGTTATGGTACATGGGTTACTCTTCGCCAACATGAACAAGTATGATGGCAATTTTCCATAGGATTCCTCCACAGTTCCTCGCACCGCCATTAAGGCCTTTTCCCTGGACCTCCAAGCCTTATTATAGGTCATCTTAAACCCATAGCTTGTTAGCATGTCTTCCATTATTTTCTTAGACATGTGATCATGGTGATGGTCCATGTACTTACGTTTGATGCACTCCGTAATTACCCATGATGGTTCTTACCTCACATTCTCTTGCCTCATCAAAATTGAGCATGCATGTTCTTTTACTAATTTTCGAATCTCAAACATCTCCTGAAATTTTCCTTTCACAAAACGCAATCTCCACTTGCAATTCTCATTCACACATTTCACAAACCAAAGATCTTTTATTGACTTTTCCACTTTGAATTCAAAATGATTAGCCATCGCATGTCTATGCACCCTCAATTGAAGTTCTTTTTTATCCTAAAAAAATGTACCCACTTCCAATCCACTTTCAATGGTTAATTGAGCATGTGTTTCAATCTCGATTGGTTCAAATAAATCAAGCAATTCAATATGGCTGGATATTTTCCTCATATGGGAAGTGATTGGTTGTAGGGGTGAAAAAGGAGGGTTACTATCAACCAATTCACTCGGACGCAAATATGGGACTTGATGTTCTTCATTTGCATGGTGTATGTTATTTTGACTTTATAAGACATCCTGCTCAAATATAGGGAATTTAGGAACCTCCTCTCCTGATATTTTACTTTCATGAGTTGGGTGTGAAGGTAGTGACTTCTCTACTAAAGAGACACACAAAGGAGTGCGAAGCTGGTGGGGTGAAGTCGAAATTTATTTTACATAGAACATCACATCTCGATCATATCGGATAACAATAGGATGAGCAATTTTCAAAACCAAATTATACTTGACTTTGAACACTAAATCATATTTCGATTTGTCCACACGAATAACATCATAGACAATGTCAGTTATACATCATATATAGTATTTAGGGACAGAGTCACACCTACGTATGAACTTGAAACAAAAGAACTAACTCCATCATCATCTTTCCACTCTCCATCATAGAGGACAAAACAACTAAAAAATGAATTGGGATCTGCAATTGATACAAATTGAAATGTTAGTGCAGTAAACAAAATCATATTATCGTGGTGTGGTTCCTGGGACGCAAACAAAAATTGCGTGGGGCATGGGACGCAAACGCAGATTGCATGGGACGTGGGACGCGGGATACAAACGCAAATTGCGTGGAGCATGGAGCGTGGTATGCAAACGCAAATTGCGTGGAGCGTGGGACACAAACGCAAATTCCGTGGAGCGTGGGATGCAACCACAAATTACGTGGAGCGTGAGACGCAAATGCAAATTGCATGGTTCACATTTTCACACAACATTGCAAATAGGGAGCAAACATACCAAACATATTTCATATTTTATTTCAGCTATTGAGTGTTCAGCTAAATGGGAATGAAAGAAATTAACATACCCATTTTGATGGCGATGATACTGGTCGGTCGGGTCTACAGTTGCATGCGTCTGTGGTCTAGTGATGCTGTTGGAGCCGGGGAACCTGTTTTCGTTCTCCGACATTGTAGGTGGTTCTCTTCATCCTCCGCCATTGCTTGGGGAGTCAGGGAGATGAAAACGGGAGGAAGAGCAGGGACAACGGGGGTTGTCGCGGTCGTGGGGCCGGAGAAGAGAGAAAGGAGAGGAGAGAAAATGAGAGGGAAAAGAGGGTAAACGTGAATAAAATTTTTTATTAAAGGTAAAATTGTCAAAAATTTTTTAAAAAATGTTATATTTGCAAAAACGTTTTATGAGGGTTAGTTTTAAAGTCATTTGATCAAATTCTCCGTCAAATTGTGGCTGCTTTTTGGATAATTTTGCACATCTCTTTTACTTTTATCATTTAGAATTTTTATTCTTAAAGTTATACAAAATGTGATTTTGTCTTAACGATTTTAAACGCAGTTTACTTATTATATATGTGATATTTATAAATAAAAAAAATCATGTTATAATTTAACTACAAAATTTCAAAGGATTTTGACTACCGAATTTTAGATAATTGATAGTCAAATCCTTTAATTCGCTGAAATTCGATAGTTAAATAGTGATATGAATATTTATTTATTTATAAATATAATGTAAATAATAAGTTAATTGCGTTTGAAACTATTAAAGTAAAATCTCGTGTATAACTTTAATAACTATAAGGGTAAATCTGAAATCTAAATTGACCCACACCTCAATAAGGAACCATAATTTGACCATTCAATTTTATTTTTAAATTATAATTTAATTAAACATTATTTATAATATCACTTATTAATCTTATAATTTAATTCATTAACTAAAATATTAATATATATTTTAATTATTATATATTAATATTTTAAAAAATTAGAAAAAAATATAATAATCTTTTTAAAATACAATATTTATTCTAAAAAATTGAACAAAATCATGTAATTTTCATATTATTTTTATTTTATGTGGAACAAATGTTAGTTAGGGCATGTGAATAGTGTCAAACAAGGGCTCGACTATTAGGGTGGGCAAGATGGGCCACCGCCCAGGGCCCTAAAATTAAGAAGGCCCCAAATTTTTTTTTTATGCAGTACTATAAAAAAAAAATTAGGTTTTATGTTTCTTTCTACTCGGCTCTCTCTATAAAAAATTTTTATGCAGTATTATAAAAAAAAATAGGTTTTATGTTTCTTTATATTCGGCTCTCTCTCTCAAATTTAGGCCCTAAATCTTAGATCGCCCAAGGCCCCAAAAATGAACGAGACGGCCTTGAGCCCGGGAGTGTAATCCTAGAAGAAACGGTCTTAAAATAATATATATTCATATTGGTCCTCTTATTCTTGTTTCAATTCACAAAATATTTAAGCATTAAATGAAACTTCAGGGGTCAAAATATGCATTTGAAAAGTACAGCGGGCTGATTAGAAAATTATTAGGAAGTTCGTGTTGTGGAGGCATATGCCCATGAAGTTATTACATGAGATGCTCAGGCTCAGGTTTTGTTGATTTGGTGAGTGATTAATTTTACCAAATTTCTCATTTAATCTCACCAAAATCCTCTCCACCACTCTCTCTCCCTTTCTCGTTTTAGATTCTTCCATTCGAGCTCGTCATCCATCCGTACGTGCAACATTTCTACTCTAGACAGGATCGGACCCGGACCTGGACCCGGACCCGGATAACAACCTCGAGTTCTCTACTTCTCTCCGATTCTTGTAAATCAAGTACCTCTTTCATGGGGATTTGTTTTATTCCATGGTCATATTATGTGTCGAGAATCATAATTGGATATTTTCGTTGACATCATAATCTGACTCATAAACCACTGATTCCTCATCTGACACATCAGGAATAAAAACTGGTGATTTAAGAATATTAATGTCATAATAAAGAGTTCTAATAGGATTGGACTGGATTATATCTTTTACAAGTGACCATAACTTAATTATTTTCTACCTCGCAATAGTTTCTTTCTTGGACAACAAATTTGAAATAGGACGATGAGTTAATGAACTCAAATTTTGATATACCACCATCTACATGCTCTCCATTTTTTTGCCATATGTGGAGACATCGCAACTCGAGGGGTGTGAAGACGGATACTCTATCCCAGCCTCACGAGAGTCTCTTGGCTCATTTAATTCAGCCTCATCTTGCTTAACCACCCTCCCGACCATATCAAATCCTCATGAATTGGTCATCTCAACAATAAGTCTTTCAACATCTGTAAGGCTAGCCATACCAATCCAATCAACGTAAAATGATGTTAACATTGTCTCTCTCATTAGCCCAAACGAAATTAACGCCTCCGACACATGCAAATTTGATCCCGGTGAAGGAGATACGACAATAGGATGTTCAGGACACGCCATCACTTTACATACTTGTATCCCGTCATTAACACAAATAGATTCATGGCAACGTCTATGTGGATCAGATTGACATACCCTAATTCTAACACAATCATTCTCTTGTGCTCTTTGAGTTTCCTCGTCGAGTTCAATAAATTCCCCAAGATAACTACCTGCCTGACTAAGAAGATCATGATTCCACATATGTGTTGTCATTCCCAACAATCGTATCCATGTCCCCTCCTTATTTAAGGACAATCTTATGTTACGTGTGGGGACAATGACATGTTGATTTTCAATATTAACTGACCGACCATCAACAAGTCGTCGGATTCCTTTATCGACTAAGGATCTAATACGTTTATCATTTGGCATGATAAATGTTGTTTTAAAATCTTTCCATAAATAACATATCTTACATGAGAATTGAATCCATATCAAAAGACGCCATCATTAGGTCCGAGCCCCAAACGCTCTCGGTTCTAAGTCGACGTATGAATAGCCCGATGTAACAACTTTAATTGAAACAAATCAACCGTAATTGCTATTTTTTTCCCATTCTTAATTTCCGAAATAGCCACAACTTTAAGGCGCGCAATGTTTAAAATTCAAACGATTTAGTTCCGACATGAACTGTTTTCGACCAGCTGACCCAAATAGTCTGTTTCTTCACGTCTACCACTGTTGCATAGGTCTGAGCTTCATCCTTACGAGGATCTGGTTGTACCGCTCCAAACTTAGTTTGATGCATATGTTGAATTCTAACTGGAGACATCTCCTTCCTTTTATTGTGGACTCAGAGTCTAGTCGATTGTCGACCACTTTTTAGAATCCTCCCTCTACCACATGTATTTTCATGTTACAACGCATCGCCTCCCCGAACCCAAACACCTGAGGCATCTTTAGAGGCTAATAAGAAAGCCGATTGAAGACCGATGTCCGATTTGACCTTTTGATTTCTCTTGACCGATGTTCTGAGCTTTATCTATACATCAGATATAGGTTTTCAAAAAATATGGTTCTTCTTAATAACTTTTTTATTCAATAGAGAGATAAAAGAACTCCCAAAACCCAGATACCCAACGCTTTATATCAATTCCGACGTTTCAGATCGTCGATCTCAACCTATACTCGGTCCTAATATTCACGCTCTTTTCGATTATCTTCAAATTTTAAAAAGATAGCCGTAACCGAAAAAATTTTAGAGAGCAAAATCTAGGTTTAGCCATCCTCAGTGTTATGAATTTTATTTTATTAATAAATAATATTTGTAAGAATATATAAAAGGTTATTTTATACATTAATTATTTAATAAATTCAAAAAATAAAAAATTTAATTTTGTAGAAACATTTTTTAAATAAATATAAACATTTGAAAAAAATTCATATATTTTACAATTAATTTTAGAATTACAAAAATATTTTATTTTAATAATATTTTATATATAAAAATAAAAATAAATAAAATTAATTACAGTAGTATATATATTTGAAAAGTTGAATTTATTTTAAAACATTTAAAATAATAATTAAATTTTGAAACATATACATTTTTTAACATTTAAACTTGTTTTAAAATTTAATTTAAAATGTATAAAAAATAAAAATTGAAAACATATTTTTGAATTTAGATTATAAAAATATTTAGTTAAAATAAAAACAAATAAATACATAAATATGTTTTTATTAAATTTTGGTAAAATCAATTAAATAAATTAAATATAATATTATATTTTAAATAATAATAATACAATTATTTTCTCTTGAAAATATTAATATATGAGAATAAAAATAACTAATAAATGGTTATATTTATTATTTATTTTTATTTAAAATAATATACTAAAATATTTATCAATTTAAATATAAAATTAGAAAATAAAATATTCAATAATAAATAATTATGCATAATTTTTAAATAAAACATTTTATTAAATAAAATTATAAAAATAATTATAATTTATAATTAAATTATAATATTATTTATTTTATATAAAATTTTATAAAAATTAAGAAGATTAAAGAATGAAATAAAAACATTAAAATCTGACATAATTTTATACTTTATTTTAAAACAAATACTAATTTATAATTAATGTTTTTAAATATAAATATAACCTATTTATTTTTTTCATTCTTTATTATGACTGCTAACTATTTATTTTTTTCATTCTTTATTATGACTGCTAACTATTTATTTTTTTCATTCTTTATTATCGTAATAAAAAATTGATAAAATTTAAAAACAATAAATATATATAATTTTTTAAAAAATTTTTAAAAAATTGTAATATTTTAAAACAAATATTAAATATAATAAATTAATATTTTTTTATATAAAAAGTAATTTGTAACAATTTAAAAATTATAGAAAAATTATTATTTACCTTAATAAATTTAAATATTTAAAAATATATATATATATATATATATATATATATATATATATATATATATATATATATATATATATAACAAATAAACATGTATATCAAATACATTTATTTTATAAAAGAATAGTTTATTAAAATTTTAAAACAAATATTTAGTATAAAATTTATATAATATTTTAAAATAAATATTTTAAAATTCAAATATATAAAACTAATATAAAAAATAAAATATATAAATTTAATTTTTCATTTAAATATTATACTAAATAAATAATGTTTTATAGAATAATATTTTAAAGAAATATTTAAACTAAAATAATTATTAAATTATATATATATATATATATATTATATATATATTCAAAATCAAATAAAATAAAGAAACATGTTTTAATTATTATATAAAATTAATATAATTTAAATTTAAATATGTTAAAATAATTTAATATTTTAAGTTAATTAATAATGTATAAACTCTTAATAATTTAAATAAAACATTATAATTTAAATATAATATTGAATATAAACTAATAAATTTTATAAAAATCAAAATTAATAAAAACATTTATAATAAAATAAAATGTATAAAACTTTTAAACATAAAAAAATAGTTTAACTAAAAAATAATTATTTTCTAAAAAACAAATTAACATTTAAAACAATATTAATTTTATAAAAAAAGTATTTTATACACAAATTTAAAATATCATCTTTTTAATTAAATCAGATTTATATAAATAATATTATACTTAAAATATAAATATTAAATATAATATAAATTAATAAATTTAAAAAGTTATAAAAAATATATGTTTTTTAAACTTAAAATAATATATTAATATTAAAAAGTTAAAGAAATATTTTTTAATTACAATATATATTTTTAAGCATGTAAATTTGACTTATCCTGTTTGCAAAATAATATTATTATGTTTAATAATATTAAAATAATATTTTAAATTTTTATATTCAAAATAAATTAAAAGAATAAATTAAAACCTAATTAAGGATTAATTATTGTGATAATTAAACTTTAATTAAGGAAAATTTTCAGAATTCTAAAAAATAATTTGAGGATAAAATATTTGTATATATTTTACCCAAATTAGACCAAGGAAGGGGTTAAAAATATTTAATTAGGATTTATTCATGATTTATGTTTAATTCATGACTTAAACCAATTAAATAAAATACCCGAAAATTCCCAAAAATTCTTAAAAAAATAAAACATGATCATAATTGTTATTATGAATCTAGAAATATTTTTTTGTGAAATTTTTGGTGAAAAGATTGATTTAAAAGAAATTAAATTCGATTTTTAATAAGCTTTTAAATAAAATTTAAAATTGCATAATCCTGTGTGGCTGATTTTATGTTTAAACATTGCAGCAGGATCCTGAACCATCAGATGAGCGCCCAAATCTCATCGGACAGCCCAAAGTGCGCCAGACACCCAACTGTAGCAGAACCATTCGCGCGCACCCGCACCAGATCAACTAACGGGACAAACTTACCCTGTTAGTCAACTAGGCTGACCGCTGACGGAACCAGACGGATCTCGGCGTTCCGTTACTCAAAACGATGTCGTTTTGTTCGTCTTCTTCGCTGGGACGCATGGGTCGCTGGAATCACGACCTCGCCGACGCGTTTCTTCCCGAAGCTCTAGATTCGACTACATGCGATAATATCCGTTGATTTTTTCGCCCACGTGATCCCCTCGTTAGCGCCTATGTTTCCCCCTTATCTAGAAGCCTTATCTTCCCCGGGATAAAACTTCCACGAATTAGGGATAAGAACGCCAACGATCAAAGAAGACTCAAATTGGCTTTCTACAACAGATCTTCGAGCACTATAAATAGTCTCATACCCCTCTACTACCAATCCATCAAACAAGAACTAAGAATTACACATCAATTTAACCCGATTGAATACTTGCAGATTCCGACGAAGAACAGTTTTTGTCAAAACTTTCTCCAGCGAGCCAAGCTTCGATCCAGGCTTTTGGATCACTTCCAACAACTCCCATGAATGTTTTCCAGTTGTTGGTATGATTCCAAAAGCCTTGAATATTGATTTGTAATTGAAAATTTTGAATTTCTTCAAATTTTCTTGTTTGATCACTTTGGTCGTGTTCTTATGCTTGATAGTGTGATTTCTTTGTAGAGAATCATTATATATATCATGTGTAAGCTTTTTGTTGAAAAAAACCCGACCAAATCAACCTAGAACAGAATTTTACATAAATCAGTTTGTAAATTGGATTTTTTTGAAATGTTGTGTTCTTGGTTTAAATCTGGATTTGTTGGTCCAGATTGTTGTTATACATGTTTATAAACATGTTTGAATTATTTCCATACAACTGTAATCAAGTTTTGATTATGTTTGATCAAATTGAAATTTGAGAAAAAAGCTTGAAATTTTGGATTTAGAAAATTATGTGTTCTTTCTTTTAATCTGATTTTATTGGTTCAATTAGTTGAGTTTGTATACATGATTGAATGATTTCTAAGTAACTATAATCATGTTTTGATCATGTTTGATCAAATTGAAATTTTGGGAAAAAAAGTTAAAAAACTGGATTTTTGAAATTTCATGTTTGATCAAATTTGGTTTTTGAAAAAAGTTTGATTTTGATTCAATCTTCAAAAACCATTTTAACGATGTAATGATGTTCTTATTTTTTTGGTATTGATTAACTATATTCATCATTTCAAAGTTAATGGAACAAAAATCAGGCCTTGAAATGGCCTAATTTAAAAGATCCCAAAATTTGACCTAGAAATGGTATTTTGAAATTTATCATCTTATGATCTTCAAAATCGTGATTTATGTTAGGCCTTTTGTTCTTCATGATCATATGAACCTACTGCAACTTACGGATTGTGTTTTGGACATCCCAATCAAAAGTTACAGCCTTCTAAAATTTCGGACCAAAACAAGAGCACTCAGTCCTGGAATTTTGCCTTAGGACCGAGAAAACATGTCAGGACCGTGCCGCCCGACAAAGAAAACCGCCCAGGACCGTGAACCTAGGACCGAGAGCATTGACTTAGGACCGACAAAGCTAACATAAACCAAACTAACCTAAGACAGACCTTGCCACTTGACCTAGGATTGACCTTGACACCTAACCTAGGACCAACAATTAAGTCTAGCCTCATCTTAGTCTAGGCCAAACTCTAGCCCTAGCCAAGGATCAAACCCCCACTTAGCCTAAGACAGTTACAGCCCTAGGCCTAAGGCCGAACCCTCACTCAAGAATGAACCTCTCAAACCCTACTAAGCCCAAATTGACAAGATCAGACTCGAACCTAGGATTTAATCCTTAGGCCAGTTTGGTTCCAATTTTCAAAAATCCAAAACTATTATGGAACCAAATCCCATTTTCTAAAAAATTGTATTCTCAAGGTCAGAAAGTAACTCTCAAGATTCTATGGGATATTTCTCAAAGCAAATGTTTTGCTAATGTCTTGTTTGATTATACTCTCTAATATCTTTTTATGATATTTTTAGGTTTTGTTAAATCTGAACATCAACGCAACATGTACACACATTCTTTATATAATTTTGTACAGTTATTTAAAGTCTATCCTCATTTAGGACCCTTAGACTACTAATTAAAGATAAAGAATGTTATAATTAGATTTATAAAAGCCAAACTTTGTCTATTTTAGAAGGATTTTGAAAACCGTCCTTAGGTGGGCGCAAAGGACATAGCGCGAAAGCCCTTTCTCGAGCGTAAATAGACAACAAACCACTTTTTTTAGAAACTCTGGTATAAATACGTTTGTACACGTATCATTTTATTGATTTTCATAAAATCTCTTGGCGACTCTGATTTTCAAATGAATAATCTTTAAATTGATTATGTTTAATTGATTTAAATTGGATCAGGTTAAATTGTTATTTAGCCTCCTAGATTATTAATGTTTGAACAAAAGATTAATTATTTTACATAATTAATTTCTTACCGCTCTAGGTATTTTCAAAATCTTTTAAAAACTAAATCTTTTATTTTAAAAGATGCCTGACACGCAAACCAAGGTTAAAATCATCAAACCTCGAGCTGCCTCGCGGTAGTCCTTCCATATTGACACGTGTTTCACAAGCACGTTATAAGCTATGAAACGTGACATAGATCGGGGGAGAAATCGGTATTACAAATCTTATTTAAATATAAAAATAAATATAATTAAATTAAATATATGTTCAATAAATAATTTATTATTTAAAATTAATTTATAACATAGAAACTTTTAATATTTTAAAAAAATATATAATATTGAATAAATAGATGTTATAAAATAATCAAAATTAGATAGATAAAACTGTTTATAAAAAAATATATATAACTTAAAATCAAAATTTAAAATGAAATGTTTTATAAAAGAATTATAAAAACAATTATTATGTAAAAAAACAAACGTTTAAATAATATTTTATTATAACAAAATATTTTACCAAATTAAAAAAAATGAAATAAAACTTTATATAAAAATATTATTATGAAAATCTAAATATAATTTTAAATAAATATTTTTTTTAGTGGAAGTAATTTATAATTAAATGTAAAAAGAAATACTTTTCAATTCAAAATTTCAATTATTTACAAAACAATATATAAGAATATTTGTACAAAAATATATAAAATTTAGAGGAAAAAAAAATATAAGAATATGTTTTATAGAAAGGCAATGCCTATTTGATTTGGTTCTGAAAAAAAACATAAATATGTGTGTGATTGAGGTTAACTTGAAATTATATTCTATTTATTAAATAGATATATTTTATAAAAATAATATTAATTATATTTATTGTCCAATACTTTTAATAATTATTTTCATGTCACAGGTAGATACGAGAATGTATATATTAATAGTTCAATGAGGTGGTCTAGAAAAATAATTTATTGATTTAAAATTTTTAAAATTATAAATTTATAATAAAAAATAAATATTTACTTTGTAATAATATCCCTCCTAAACATTTATAACTAATATGAATAAGTCGAAGTGCTGTGTCCTTCTAATTAAGCAACGAGGGATTATACTTGATAAAAGTATTATAGGATTAAGAGTTAAAACTGGTTTTATAAAAGTATTATAGGATTGAATTTGCATTAAACAATAATTCATTAAGGTTAATCTCATGTTTCAGATGATTCTCGCTCTAAGCTTAATCATGCAGTTAGATCTGAAAAAGATTGTGGAGGTTCATTATTCAAAAATTTGGAGGAAGTTTTAGTCTATCAAAAACAAGTCGATACTTGTGGTTTGAGGTACAATTGCATTTCGTAGTCAACAACAGACCAAGAAAATATTATTTAAAAAGATGTGGTTAGTTGTAAACTTAATCTTTAAGTTATTGCATATCTCAATTATATATATATATATATATATATATATATAATATAATTAATTAATTAATGAAGAACTTACTGATTATTTTCATTGTTTGTGCATATTTGGAGTTTTTTTTTTTTTGTCCCTTCTTTGGTTGGGTCAGCAAGGGAGGAGACCATAGAGGGACAAGTGGTCCTGTTTGAACAGACGAATGTTTCCATGTTCCGCCATCTTCTTATTTCTTTTCGTGTGTGGAGATTACATGTTTATTAATTGGCGATGATGATGTTGAATGTGTAAAACTCTTTCGCAAGTATAAAGAAATAGAAGGAATTTTGGAATACTAGCCATAGTTATGAGTTATGACAATAAGTTGATAGATTTAATTTGTTCTAGTATAAACTACAATATTATGAAAATTACATTGTGATGATATATAAATTTTTTTGGGTGCTTATTATGTTTTCACTATGTACCATAATCTAACAATTAAGTGAAGGAAAAAATAACAATTATCTATTTAATAAATATAATAAGATATTAATTGTATAATAAATCTTAATAAAAAATTTAAAATTTAATTAAATATTTAAAAAGAATCGATAAAATGTTATTAAGCCATACAAACAATTAAAATATATAATTTATATATAATTTATTTAAATTAAAAAAATGTTTGTTATGAATTTAATATTATAAATAAAAAATAGTTGTATAAGAATAAAAACTTAAAATTTAATTAAATAATTTAAAAATATAAAAACTTTTAATTGTATAGAAACATTTTTTAAATAAATATAAATATTCATATATTTTGTAATTAATATAAGAAATTACAAAAACATTTTATTTCAACATTATTTTACAATAAATTAAAAATGATATAAATTTTAATAAGCTTTAAAAAAAAATTAAAGTACATAATTTCTTTATTTAAATATTATTTTAAATTGTTTTTTTATGAATATTATTTTATAAATAAAAAATAGTTGTATGAGTATAAAAAGTTATTTTATACATGAATTATTTAATAATTAAAAAAATAAAAACTTTTAATTGTGTAGAAACATTTTTTAAATAAATATAAACAGAACAATTACTTTTAGAATTACAAAATATTTTATTTTAACCTTATTATATATAAATACAAATTATTAATGAAAATTTTTTATTACAGTAGTATATTTTTAAAAAGTTGAATTTATTTTAAAACATTTAAAATAATAATTATTTTTGAAACAAATAATTATTTAATATTTAAACTTTTTTAAAATTTAATTTAAAATATATAAAAAATAAAATAAATTTGAAAAAATATTTTTGAATTTAGATTATAAAAATATTTAGTTAAAATAAAAACTAAAAACAAAAAAAATACATAAATATATTTTTATTAAAAAATTTAAAATAAAATAAATATAATATTATATTTAAAATAATAATAATATAATTTTTTCTATTTAAAATATTAACATATGACTATCAAATCAAATTATAACTAACCAAAATCTACAAATTCATTATTATTATTAAAAATAACTGATATATGCTTATAATTATTATTTATTTAAAAATTTGATATAGTACTAAATGTTTTTATTATATATTTATCAATTTAAAAATATAAATTAGAAAATTTAATATTTATAATAAATATTTTTATTATATATTTATCAATTTAAAAATATAAATTAGAAAATTTAATATTTATAATAAAGATTTGACACATAACTTTTAATTCCAAATCTAAAAAAAAGTTAAAATATAATTATGTATAAAAGGAATGTTAAAATAATATTTATATCTAATTTTAAAAAACGGTAGAGGATTTTATTGGTTTATTTCTTAATTTAGTATCCACCAATCCATAAAATTTTTCTTAATTTAGTATCCAGGAATTTAATATTTAATTATAATAAATTAATAATTTTTATATAGTAAGTAATTTATAATAATGTATGAATTATAACATAAATAAATTTAAATATTTAACAGTTGTTTATCATTAAATTTTAAGTAACAAATAAACAATAAACATGTACATTTATTTTATAAAACAATATTTCATAAATTACAAAAACTTTATATTTCAGAAATTATTTTACAAATAATTAAACATGATATTAAGGTAGGATTAATAGCAGGAGCAACAAATTTAAAATTTATAAAGATTTTAAAAAATATTACAAAAACTTTATATCTCAAAATTATTTTACAAATAATTAAACATGATATAAATTTATAAAGCTTTTAAAAAATATTAAAATACATAATTTCTTTATTTAAATTTTAAAACTTTTATTTTTAAATTTCGTATGAATTTAATTTATAAATAAAAAAATATTTGTACAAGTAAAAAAAGTTAATTTATACATTCATTATTTAATAATTAAAAAAATATAAATAAATGATTCTTTTATCCATATACAGTTTTGTATAAACATTTTAAGATTTTATATATTTTAATAGTTATCTTTAGGATTACAAAAATATATTATTTTAACCTTATTATATATATAAAAATACAAATTAATAAATAAAATTAATTACAGTAAGATATTTTAAAATTTTGAATTTATTTTAAAACAATTAAAATAATAAATAAATTTTGAAATATAAAGTAAATACTAAAAAAAATACATACATATATTTTTATTAAAATTTTATAAAATAAAATAAATATAATATTATATTTTAAATAATTATAATAAAAATTTTGTTTTGAAAATATTAATATATGAGAATAAAACATTTACAATCAAATGAAATTATAATTAAACAAAAACATATAAATTCATTATTATTAAAAATAACTAATAAATGATTATATTTATTATTTATGTTTATAGAAAATATAATATTTAAAAATAAAAAGCTTACACATAATTTTTAAATTAAATATTTTATTAAATAAAATTATAAAAATAATTATAATTAAATTATAATATTATTTATTTTATATAAAAAATTTATAAAAAAAATTAAGAATATTAAAACATTAAAATATAACATAATTTTATATTATGTTATAAAAAAACATTAAAACTTATAATTTTATATTATGTTTTGAAAAAAATACTAATTTATAATTAATGTTTTAAAATATAATACAAATATTTTTTTTATTAATAAATAATTAATAATTAAAATAATGTTAAAATAATAAGAAATAATTTATAAGAAAATCCAAATCTAAAAAATAAATTAAAATATTTTTATGTTATAAACAAAATAAATATTTTAAAGGACAAATTATTCTTATTATTTACTTTTAACACTCAAATTAATCTTTTAAATAAATCGGGCAGCCATTTAATTTTTAGAATGGTGATTTTTTTATTTATTTATTTTTTTTTTATTTTTTATTTTTTTTTTTGTTAAACATAAGGATTAAGCTTAAAATATTATTTTTTATATTTTAATTATTAAATCGCTTATATATAATATTATATATATAATTATTAATTTTTATATTTATATAATTATTAAATATTTTATATAATATATATATATATTATTTATTTTAATTTGAGGGCAAAAAATGAACGAAATTTTTCCTATTTTAAATAATAAAATATAAATATAAGTTGTTTCCACTTACAAAATAAAAAAAATTATAATAAAAAATTGATAGATATACTTTAAAATATTATTATTTTTTAATTAAGTCAAATTTATAGAAATAATATTATATTTAAAATATAAATATTAAATATAATGATAAATGAACAAATTAAAAAAGTTACAACAAAATAAATTTTTAAAATTAAAAAAAAACAAAAATGTATTATATTAATATTATAAATTTAAAGAAACATTTTATTAATTACAAATATAATCTTATTTTAATATAAAAATAAATATAATTAAATTAAATATACGTTTAATAAATAATTTAAAAGTAATTTATAATATAGAAACTTTTAATAATTTTTAAAAATAATTGTTTTTATAAATATATATATATATATATACTTTTTTTTAATATAAAAGAAAGTTTTATACAAAATATTATAAAATAATTATTATGTAAAAGAAACAAACGATTTTATTAATATTTATTATAACAAAAATATTTTACCAAATAAAAAAACTTTATATAAAAAATATTATAATGAAAATCTAAATCTAATGTTTAATAAATATTTTTAAGTGGAAGTAATTTATAATTAAATGTAAAAGATATATGTTTCAATGCATATATCCTTTTTAAGAGAATACATTTTTGTATTTAATAAAATTATATATAAAAATTTAGAGAAAAAATAATAATATAAGAATATGTATTATAGAAAGCCTGACATTTTGTTTAATTGTGATTAACTTGAAAATTTTGAAATCATATTCTATTTATTAAAAAAGATATATTTTAAAAACATAATATTAATTATATTAAGCATTTCTAACATTTGAATAAGTCTCGGGTGTTGTTTGATCAAGTGATTTTTTTTTTTTTTTTTTTTTTTTTTTTTTTTTTTTTTTTTTCCTGGTTTTTATCATAAAATTCAACATTATTTTATCCATCATTTCAATAATTTAATTATTTATTTTATTTATTTAAATACCAAAATTCCATTGATTTAATTATATAAAATTAATTAATTTTTGAAAATTTAAGAGTATTTTTGACTTTTAACTATAAGAAACTAATATTTCAAAATTTAATCAAACATGGTTTGATTTTTAGGAGCCATTGTCCTTTTGATTAAGTAGTAAAGAGGGAATATAATTTATATCCACTATTAGTTTCTGTGAGGCATTGAGAGTTATAAATGGTTTTATAAAAGTATCATGTGATTGAGTTTGCATTAAACAACAATCCATTAAGGTTTATCTCATGTTTCAGATAATTCTCACCCTAAACTTAATACTACAGTCAAATTTGAAAAAGATTGATTGCCGGAACATTGTGATTCTCTTGTTTGAATATGAATAATGATCACAATCTCATAGGATCGGCGTAATCAATAGAGGCAGGGTCTAGCTATTGATAACGGCTTCGGAAAACGGTTTAATAGAAATCCTATTAAGGATTTAAATCACTTTCTATTCTACATAAACCCTTGCAAACTCTTGAACGATTCAAGTGCGGAAACGTTTGTTCAGGTTTGAAGCTAAGAACCAAGAATGAGAAGATGACAGAATGAAAATGACACAACAGTTTGTTTATGAATATTCAGAGCAAACTCTCTTACGTCACCCCATTCTTCCAACCATCGGAAGGATTCACTATAAGTTTTTTATAATCAAATACAGTTGCACGATTAGCTCACTGTTGAACAGAACAGACTCTGTTCAACTTACAATATGATGAAGTATATCACTCAGTTAAAACAATGCTTTGATTCTAACTCTCTCTTGATAAACACACAGTAAAGCAAGAAAGCATCTCTGAGTATCGATAGATCGATGATTCATCCGTGGTCCTTGAAGATCTTTAAATAAAGAGCAGGTACAAACGGTCGAATCTTCCATAATGACACATGGAGAGCTTCCATTGGAACTCCTCCATAATACACAGTAGACTCTGAGCACCAGGATCGCGACCGTACCAATTTTGTAGTGCGCCAAATATTATTCTAGGATATTCCTGCAAGAAACAAGTAGTTGGAAGAATATTTGCTTACGTGGCATTAATCATTTGGTTACAACTGACTGTCGTACTGATCATCACTAGAAAGTAGAGTAGGAGTAGCATACAACTAGTTGATCGTGGGTAGACGGGTGCTAGCTTCAAGCAACTACTTAAGCATGAAATTAGACGTTTTTCACTTAGACTGACAAGTATAATGAAATTAGACGTCCACGTCTAATAGTAGGATTCATTAGACCACCTGGTCTAATGGGATTAGACGACACGTCTAATTACGGTTCCCTTCAGACTAATCTGAAGGAGTTAGACTACACGTCTAACTCTCATACATTAGACTGCACGTCTAACTACGTCTATTAGACTGCACGTCTAACTACGTATCCGTTAGACTGCACGTCTAACTACGTCTGTTAGACTGCACGTCTAACTACGTCTGTTAGACTGCACGTCTAACTACGTCCGTTAGACTGCACGTCTAACTACGTCCGTTAGACTGCACGTCTAACTACGTCCGTTAGACTGCACGTCTAACTACGTATCTGTTAGACTGCACGTCTAACTACGTATCTGTTAGACTGCACGTCTAACTACGTATCCGTTAGACTGCACGTCTAACTACGTATCCGTTAGACTGCACGTCTAACTACGTATCCGTTAGACTGCACGTCTAACTACGTATCCGTTAGACTGCACGTCTAACTACGTATCCGTTAGACTGCACGTCTAACTACGTATCCGTTAGACTACACGTCTAACTATATGCATTTAATGGCCAATCATTCTAATGGACCTTATTTAGACTTAGTCTAATATAACATGTTTTTGATACACCTGCACCAAAAATGATTAGACGACTTAAATTAAGTTTTATACACACTCATCATCAAAATTCTAATAGTCAAAATACTTTGACACTTAGTCAAAATAATTTGACCCAATAATTTCCCCCTCTTTTATGATGATGTTAAAACTTTGCATATGTTAACAAAATGAACATCCATCATATAAAAGAAAGAGTTAACCTTGTTCATCAATCTTACAGAAACACTTTCCAAAACCAATATTCAAAAACCAAACTTAAAGAACCAAGTTTATAAACTAATAGAGAATAGTTTAAAGAAAAGAGATTAATGTCCTTCCCTTTTTATGAGTCTGTCGATTGGGTAGGTGAATCCTTCACCGCTCATCCCTTCACCGGTCAAGAGGTTTTGAAAAGGAAGAAAAGAACGTCCACCACGACCACTTCCACCACGATCTCCTCCAATACTTCTACCACCGCGATCGCTGCTGCGACCTACGCCTCTTTTGATTGGCTTGTTATTATCATCACTAGTTGGTTTTTTGGCTTTGATATGGTGCCTGTTGAAACACCACCACCTCTTCTTCCGCTATTGTCCTCGCCTTGAGTGATAAGATTTTTCTCTTTCTCGGCAACAACCTTTGCATATTCTTCTTCCTGAATCTTTCTTGCAAAAGAATCAGCCATTTCTAATCTTTCAGCATCAGCTCTGTTCATGTTACCTTGAATCTCAACCATCTGATCTCGAATCAAGCTTATTCTATCCATAACTTCATTATGCATATCAACGGCATTTTCTCTTTCGCAGTCAAGCAACTCGGATTTCCGTTTGAAGAATTTCTTCTCAAATTTGGTGTAAGACTTGTTGACGATATAAACCTCATACGTGTTTTTCTTCAATGTCTACTGCATCTCATTATGGGTTTTAAGAAGATCGGCGAATTCCTTCTTGTTTGATGCCCGATTCTTCATAATCTTCATCATATTTGATTGCATTTCAGCCATATTCCTCTGAAGTGTTCCCATTAATGCAGTCATCGACTTCATGAGCTTTGTACCATCAACAGCAGATGATCCTTCATTAGATGAAATCTCTTGAGAATCTTCTTGAGCGATCTGAATGGGACTTATATGGGTGTGAACTTGCATGGACTGCTCGGGGCCATCCTTCTCTTTTCAGACTTTTCTTCTTCTTCTTTATCTTCCAAAATTTCTTCACATACATTGTGAACCTTATCGGACACATCACCTGAATGATGATGAAAGTTGACAACATCATCATGAACATTCACAGCCGTGATATCAGGAAATGGTCGAGGCTTTGGAGATCCTGGAATAAGACATTGAGACAATGGAAGCCCTTCTGAAGATTCATTATTTTTGTCTTGTTCCCCCTCCGATGAGGAACTCTTCTCTGATTCCTTGTCTTTTGAGGGTTCCCCCTCAGATCTGGCTACATCAGACTGACTAACTTCAACCTCCTTCACTAGAGATGCCACTGCTTCGAGAATAGGGGACTCCAACACTTCCTGGTTAACAAGAGATAAAACAGGTTCTTCAACAACTTCTTCTTCGATAGTCAGGTTAGTTTGAACTGGTTCCATAAATTGCTCAATATGGGGTTGAGCCATTAGACGTTTTTCCTCAGTTGAAAAACTTCTCGTTTTTATAAGAAGAGCAACAACTTGCTCATCTTCATCAACATTATGATCATCAGACAGATCCATAAGCTCATCTTCATCTGAAGAACTTCCAAATGGACTGGTCCTTGAGCAATTTGCTCCATGAACGTACATGGTAACAACGAAAATGTAATCCTCCATAATTTCATCCAATCTTTTCAGAGCTTTTTCTTCTGCCTTAGCACTCTTCTCAAGAGGGTTGAAATTTGCTCTTCTGGCTTGCAGAATCGGGAAGAGAGCTCTTCCTCTTAGATTTACTTCAACTATCTCTTTTCTCTTAAGAGCTTCATAGACCTCCGATGTCTTGGCCCATTTCAAAACTCTCTTTTCATTTCTTACAAGCTTTAACCATTGACTGCTAATGCTTCTGCCCTTGATGACCTCATCATACTTGATAGACATTCTGTTCAAGACTAAAGTGTCAAAAAATTTGATCTTTTTAGCAGCAATATTGTTGGCCTGATCCATCATGAGATTGACGATGCAGGTTGCTTCAGAAACATCCTCATTAGGATTGATTGCAACACCCTTCCCTTTTCCAATAACCTCAACAGGCTTTGGAATGAGCCTTTGTTCCCTAATAGTGATTCCAGCAGCTTGTCTTGTGGAACGCATAATTTTGTGAGTAGTAAGAGGTTTGACAAAGAGTCCCAGAGTGGGTTCGGCTGGAACAAGTTTTCCAGTCACTAAGGATTTAGTTAGAATAGGATTTGGAATGGGAGGCTCTATGACTGGCATAGAAAGATCCTTTTCAGATGCACCACTAGCAACAAGGGTAAGAAATGCATCTTTTTCTGGTTCAAGAGACTCTGTAGCACCAGCGACTACAAGATCAGGTTGACTAACAGGAGACAAAACTCTATCACAATTTTCAGTGTTTGGACCAACTGGCTCAACAGTTGGCCCGACAGTAGATTCCTCAATAGGAATAAAAACAGATATGTCTTGTTCCAACACAGGAACATTAAATTTAGGCACTTCGGCCTGAGATTGGGGAGGGGTTACCTTCGATGACGCTTTCACAGATTTAGACGCCCTGGGCGCCTTTGATTTTTCTCCTCTTGAAACAGAGGACCTAGAGGATTTTCTCAACTG
Organism: Impatiens glandulifera; assembly: GCF_907164915.1. Taxonomy (NCBI): domain Eukaryota; kingdom Viridiplantae; phylum Streptophyta; class Magnoliopsida; order Ericales; family Balsaminaceae; genus Impatiens; species Impatiens glandulifera. Next base: position 22,244,848 of record NC_061862.1, on the reverse strand, counting down.
ACTCACGGCTGGAGACAAGGGAGACATGGGAATGACAGCAAGTTCGACTGGACCTTGCCTTACTTTGGAATCGACTATTCCAGAATCCTTCTTCGAAGAACTCTTAAGACTGGTAGAACTAGCCTCAGTTTCGTTAACAGTTTTAGATCTTTTGGCTCCTGTAGACAAGACATAAGTCGCTGGATGTCTGGAGCGAGTAACAGACCTTCCTCCTGTCTGTTGGCTTGATGCTCCCGAGAGTAATTCTTTGTTATTCTTCATTCAGACGAGGGTGTTGGCAAAGGTAAAGATAGTGAACACCCAGGTTGAGTTGATCGACTCCGAATCCCCTATGGGGACCCCCAAATGTTCCAACAAGCGACTTAGTTGAGCAGAAAAGTTTACACTTTCTTTGTTCTCCTAATTGATCGCAAAACAAAGATTTTGGTACAAAGTTGAGGCCCAGTTGACCTGAATCCCTTTTGAAATGGCCGACATGTACTCAAAACGATCTTGACTGTATAAATGGAAAGACCCCGCCTTCCCTTGAAGCGCTTTAGCCACCACATCATTTAGCAAAATAAACTGTGGTTTGAAAGACTTCTTACTCCCGTTAAGTCGAATCTCTGAGCCATCAGCAGAGAAAAATGTCTTCATCTCTATCGTGACTTCCAATGGAAGATTCAGGTTGAATGTGTGCCCCTCCGACGAAAGTTCGAAGAACTCCGCATAAGAAGCTTTGTTGAAGGAGATTTTAGTGTCATTCACGGTTGCCACAATGGAATCGCCGACCATCGTCGCCGATTTGAAAAACTCTCTTACTTCATTTTCATGGAATATGAACGGCCCGCCAAGGTACTTTCCAAGACCGGAATATTCAAGAGTTCTGAACATCTCGACCACATCTTGTTGATCAAACGTGTAGACGGAGGGAAAATCAACCTGTAGAGTATATTGACCAAGTGTGATTCTCTTGTTTCCCATTTTGACATAATGCAAACAGACACAAGATAAACAAGGGTTTCTTAGACAGAAAATCGAAGAAATTTAGGATTCTTAGGAGATTTGAGAAAGAAAAAACTTTTTCAATCTCATGCCGAATGTCCTTATATAGACTCCCAAGAGTCGCATAGTATAACTGTCATATTTCCTAGGGGCATGGCCCATCAATTAATATTAAACGTCCTTTGCAAGTAGTCATCATTATTTTGAAGGTATGTTAGTCTTTTTCTCTTAACTTGAAAGACATGTGTCTTCATGCTATTCAGAGATGACTATGTTTCTGTTTGAGCGGGAAAATTAGATATCGCCTCACGTGGGACAACTGTCCTTGATCGGTCTAATACACACGTAGTTAGACGTTTTTCTTACTTATACCAACCTATGAAATCTAAACGTCTATTAGACGCATGGGTCTATTAGACGCAAACGTCTAATTACGTGTCTTAAAAACATCTAACGTTTATTAGACGTCGACGTTTAATTACACATGAACATCACGTATTAGACGTGTGTTTGGTTAGACGTGAGCATCCACTTGCTCTTGTCGTAAAAACGTCTAACGTCTATTAGACGTATACGTCTAACCGCGCAGGCTATTAACCAAGACACACAGACTTAGATGCATAGAGTGTGAGCAAAAATACGTTTAAGTACACGCTTTTTCCTTTAGACGATCTCGTCTAATAGACCGATTAAGGCCTTTTGTTTGAGTGTATCTTTATTTCCAAAATAAATATTCCCTATCATTTTGTGCATGTTAAAAATGAATAAACAAATGTTTTGAGGTCCTTAGGACCAAAACTATTTTTAAAAACATAAAAACACTTAGTCCTCTAGAATGGCAAAGGCCATTGTTGATCTTCTAAGATGTATACTCAGAAGAGTATTCTATATGCTTCCTTCTTACAACTCTCCTGCATCACCTACACAAGAAACTATTTACAAACTTTGGTACCCACATTCAATTGAGTCCTCGATCAATTAGTCCCTTAGGAATCCATATTTGAGATATTCTGATGGATTTCCCATTTTGTGTTGTGATTAATGCGTATGATTTTGACTTAGTAGATGCCTTCCTGCTAGCCACTGATCCCTTAGCTTTTGAAGATGATTTTCTTTTAAAACTCATTGACTTTGAGTCAGGTTTTAGATTGCTAGACTTGCTAGCTGCTTTAACTTATTTTTCAGCCAGTTAACAATCGGCGAAACATAAGTTATTTCATTCTTCAAAGCTACCTCTTCATGAATGGGATCAGATTCAATATCAGTTAAACTCCCTTTAACAAAGCTTATTGGCTTAAGCTTGTTAGTTGCTGAATTTGACTTTTTGCATTACTGGTTTGGGTCATTGCTATCAAATCCCAAACCGGATCTAGATCCAGTAGGTTTTAACAGACTAATCTGATATTTGACAGCTTCTCCAGACCTTGTACAAGCACTAACAACATAGTTTAACCTTTTGTTTTCAGAAGAGAGTGTTTGAATCTGTTCCTTGAGTATCTCATTCTCGGATGAGATCTCTACTACCTTCTTTTTAAAAACAGTTGATTCTTCAGTTTTAGATAAAACCGATTGAGACATTTTGGGTGAAGATTTTGTTTCATTTAGGGATTCTGCTAGCTTTTTGTACTCTATGACCATGTCATCTAGTGCAACAACCAGTTGTTCCCTTAAAAATTTTTCAGAAGAGAAATCAAATACCTCAGTTTCCTGAGTTTCTTCTTCTCTTGCCATGAAGCAAGCCACCTCATCTTCATCATTGTCGTTGGATGAGAAGTAAGAATCATGGTGGTTTCGTCTGTTCTTCCCGTCACTTTCCATAAGAGCCTTCAGCTCATTTTCATTGTCATTTTTTTCTCTTCACGCTTCGGCTTCCGATATTCCGATTGGTAATGACCTAAAATGCCACAATTATAACACTTAGCATTAGTTTTGGATTTCTTATTATCATTTGAATTTGAAGAGCTTGAGTTAGAGTTCATCTTCTTCGTGAAGTCGCCAAACTTCTTCACGAAGAGAGACATAGCATCGTTGCTAAGATGATGAGCTACTATCTGCACATCATGAGCACATCAGGAGCAGTAGGAGGCTCTTCAAAAGTCACCAACGCTTTGGCAATGATAATGGATGTGGATTGATCTTCTTCAATCCTAAATTTCAACTCGAACTAGTAGGCCTTGAGATCAACGAACAAATCGAAGAGCGATATCTTTTTGAGGTCTTTGGATTCCCTCATAGCCATCGTCTTTATGTCCCATTCCCTCGGAAGAGCGTGTATGACCTTAATAGTAAGCTCCCTGTTGCTATAGGTCTTGCCAATGATAGATAGAGTGGAGACAATTTGGCTGAACCTTATGTCGAATTCGTTCATCGTTTCTCAAGGACGCATCTTGAAGCTATCGAACTGTTGAGTGGCAACCATAATCTTGTTCTCCTTGGTTTGCTCATTTCCCTCACACAGTTGAGTGAGTCTGTCCCAGATCTCCTTAGCAGTATCACACTCGATGATGTAGTTAAACATGTTGTCATCAAGAGATTTGTACAGAACATCTAAAGCCATGTTGTTGAAGTTGTTCTTCCTCTTGTCTTCACTGGTCCATTCGGATTTCTCCTTATCGATCTTGATATAACCATATGTGATAACACTCCACATGTCGTCATGGAGAGAAGATAGATGAGCACGAACTCTTTTCTTCCACACGATATAGTTTTCCCTAGAGAAAGTGGAGATTGAGGTAACACTAACATTTTGTTTATGGTTGACATTCTTAGTAAAAGCTTGAGAATAGAAACAGAGCTCTGATACCAATTGATAGGATCGACGTAATCGATAGAGACGGGGGTCTAGCTATTGATAATGGCTTTGGGAAAACGGTTTAATAGAAATCATGTTAAGGATTTAAATCATTTTCTATTCTACACAAACCCTTGCAAACTCTTAAACGATTCAAGTGCGGAAACGTTTGCTCAGGTTTGAAGCTAAGAACCAAGAATGAGAAGATGACAGAATGAAAATGACACAGCAATTTGTTTATGGATGTTCGGAGCAAACTCTCCTACGTCACCCCTTCTTCCAACCACCGGAAGGATTCACTATAAGTTTTTTAGAATCAAATATAGTTGCACGATTAGCTCACTGTTGAACAGAGCAGACTCTGTTTAACTTACAATATGATGAAGTATATCACTCAGCTAAAACAATGATTTGATACTAACTCTCTCTTGATAAACACATAGTCAAGCAAGAAAGTAGCTCTTTCGTATATCAATTTGTATGTTCGCGTAGAATTCTCCGTGTATCAATAGATCGATGATTCATCTGTGGTCCTTGAAGATCTTTAAATAGAGAGCAGGTACCAACGGTTGAATCTTCCATAATGACATGTGGCGATCTTCCATTGGAACGCCTCCATAGTACACAACAGACTCTAAGCACCAGGATCTCGGCCGTACAAATTTGGTAGTGCGCCAAATATTCTTCTAGGATATTCCTACAAGAAACAAGTAATGAGAAGAATATTTGCTTACGTGGCATTAATCAATTGGTTGCAACTAGCTGTCGTACTAATCTTCACTGGAAAGTGGAATAGAAGTAGCATACACCTAATTGATCGTGGGTAGACGGGTTCTAGCTTCAAGCAACTGCTTAAGCATGACATTAAACGTTTTTCACTTAGACTAACAAGTCTAATGAAATTAAACGTCCACGTCTAATAGCAGGATCCATTAGACCACCTAGTCTAATGTGATTAGACGACACGTCTAATTACGGTTCCCATTAGACTTTACGTCTAACTACGTCTGTTAGACTGCGCGTCTAACTACGTATCCGTTAGACTGCGCGTCTAACTACGTATCCGTTAGACTGCGCGTCTAACTACGTATCCGTTAGACTGCGCGTCTAACTACGTATCCGTTAGACTGCGCGTCTAACTACGTATCCGTTAGACTGCGCGTCTAACTACGTATCCGTTAGACTGCGCGTCTAACTACGTATCCGTTAGACTGCGCGTCTAACTACGTATCCGTTAGACTGCGCGTCTAACTACGTATCCGTTAGACTGCGCGTCTAACTACGTATCCGTTAGACTGCGCGTCTAACTACGTCTCCGTTAGACTGCGCGTGTAACTACGTCTCCGTTAGACTGCGCGTGTAACTACGTCTCCGTTAGACTGCGCGTATAACTACGTCCGTTAGACTGCACGTTTAACTACGTCTGTTAGACTGCACGTCTAACTATATGCATCTAATGGCCAATTAGTCTAATAGAGCTCATGTAGACTTAGTCTAATATAACATGTTTTTGATACACATGCACCAAAAACGATTAGACGACTTAAATTAAGTTTTATACACACTCATCATCAAAATTCAAATAGTCAAAATACTTTGACACTTAGTCAAAATAATTTGACCCAACACAATCTATACAAGAATTCGGATTTTAGTCTATCCAAACAAGTCATATTTGTGACTTGAGGTAATGTCGCAGTTCGTAGTCAGGAACAGACCAAGAAGAATGGGCTTGTGCTCAAGTTTAATTGAACGAACAAATATTATTAAATTTGTTAATATATACATAATTAAAGTTTATTCCATCATTATTTCATCTAAATTTACATAATAATATTTAAAACAAAAATAAAATAAATTAATTAAAACAAAAATTGTTCAAACCAACTTTGTAATCAGAGCTATGGTTTCAAACAAGTATTTAAAATTTTGTGATGAGTTGTAAACAAAATGTTTAAGTTGTCCAATATTTCACAGATATTTTTTTTGTAAAATAACTTATGCATTATGAAAATGATTGTTTAAATAAGATTACAAAAACTTGTCATAATCTTTTTTTATATAATAAAGGAAAACAAATAATTAATGAAAAAACTAGCATTATGCTAAGGCCCTATCAAATATTTGAAGTGGGGATAAATTTTACATCTTAATATTGAACCAAGTAAAATGTGAACAGTGAACTCTTCATTGTCATCTATTTCAATATTTTGTTTAAAAAAAATGGAACTTAATTCAACAGTTTGTTTAATATCTGGTTATTCAAAAACTCAATAAATATTATATATTCATTAAACATTATTCTTACAAAATAAAATATTAAAATATTTATACAAACAATATCTTTTTTAGTTAAATAAATTTAAATAACTCAAATATTGTGACGACCCTATTGCCTTCTCACTTATTTTTCATATCCATATAATGACCCGATGAGATAAGAAACATATTTTATGATAATAATTTGAGCCACTCCAATCTAATTTGTCGTAATATTATATTACCCGATAGAGTAGTACAAAAACTCATATTTACAAATTTTAAAGAAAAAAATATATTAAGATGTTCAAATACTTCATATTTCCGTTTTAGCTTCATATGATCTTGTATGTAGGATAGTTTGATTTTTATAATATTTAAAAAAATATAAGTGGAATGGTCAAATTGTGGCTCTTGGGAATTTTGCACATTCTTTTAAACTTCATAATTTATAGTTTTTTAATCATAAAATTATTTAAAATGAGACTTTTTTTTAACGATTTCAAACACCGTTAACTTATTATTTATATGACATTTATAAATAAAAACAATCAAAATCATAATTTAACTACATAATTTCAAAGATTTTGACTACCGAATTTTATAAAATTGATAGTCAAATTCCTCCGTTCGCTAAAATTCGATAATTAAATTAGTGATAAAAATAATTTATTTATTAATATCATGTAAAAAATAAGTTAAAACATTTGAAACCGTTAAAACAAAATCTCATGTATAATTTTAACAATAAGGGATCTCAAATTGTGAGTGTTTGAATATAGAGGAAAGATTGCATTGGATTCTTATATCTTTGGTTACATAAGTTATGTCTATTTTATTTACATTATAATAACATATAAGGAAACTAATATAATAGAATAATATAATATTAATATTAACAAAATTTATAATATTATGATAATATCTTACATATATATTATCTTATATTTTAATATCCCTTCTCAAACTCATTATGAAAAATGTTTGAACAACTTGAGGTTGAAGACGAGAAGTAGAAATATTGATGATATATTCTTCAAGCTTTAGAAAATCGCGAGCTCCATCCAGTTATAGGATGATGATGTGCTGACTGACCAGCGAAGATACAGAATTCCACGGGCATTGAATGATGGGGTGAAACAACAACTAAATGAACTCTGAAATTACCCGTGAGCCTTGAGATCCATCCAACGACGGGGATGTCCATGTGTTGCATAAAATAAAACCAACGAAGAAGGTAGAATTCAATGGACATAAAATGCTAGGGGGAAACAACTTCTGAAAAGAAACTTATCCTAACGAAAGAATATCAGTGTTATAAGAATGCATTTTTTTTATAAGTGTATTAACTAAATAACCAGTAAAGAAGCACATATGATTGGATTAAGGCCAATAAAACTATAGGCATTAACTACTGGAATGAAGCAACAACTGAAAACAAAAACTCAAAGAATATGATTGCTGAAGAAAAAATAAGAACATCAACAAAATTATTTGAAAGAAAAAATATTATTAAAATATAATAATAATTAATAGAGCATTATTAGATTCCTCCCTCAATGACTAAATTAACCATTGATGGAGGTAGTGGAAGACTAAATTTTGTAGCTCAAAAACTGTTAAGCAATCAACAGAAATAGAGAATATTTGAGAACTTTAGAAATTATGTTTTGAGAGATTAGAATAATAGTTGAGAGCTTTAGAGATTAGATTTTAAGAGATTAAAAAACCCACACACGCTCTTTGAGAGCTTTCTCATTATAAGTACTAACAAAATAAACAAACAAGTCCCTCAAGTTATAAGGTAAATACAAAATGAGAATGTTAAAAACAAAATAATAAAATGATAATAATTCTTTACACTCCTCCTTCAAGATGAAAATCTTGTAGATAAAGCTTAGAATGCAGATCATCAAATTGGGTATCATCCGAAGCCTTAGTAAAAATGTCTGCAACTTCATTTTTAGTTGAGATATGTCAAAGATCAATAAAGTTGGCTTTGTATTTGTCATGAACTACGTGACAATCGATGTCAATGTATTTTGTACGCTCATGGAAGACATAGTTTTGAGTGATATGAACTGCAGCCTAGTTGTTGCACCAAAGGAATGTAAATTTGTAGTTTGACGCCCATATATGAGAGTAGGTACGATATCCATTGCAATTCACAAACAGTTGATGTAAGATTGCGATACTCTACTTCAGTAGAAGATCAAGATAATGTGGTTTACTTCTTTATTTTCCAAGATATAGGTGCATTCCCTAATTTGATGCAATATCCCGTAAGCGATCGTCGACTATCCGAGCACTTTGCCCAATCAACATCATAAAAAGCTTCAAGAATAACAAGATTAGAAAAGGGAAAAAACTTTGAAGGGAAGGTGTTCCTTTGAGATATCTAACAATTTGTAAATCAGCGTCCCAATGAACTTTAGTTGGTTTGTGCATGTATTGACTTAGTTGAGAATGCAATGTTCGACCGTGTAAAATTTAGGTAAATTAACCGGCCAATGAGTCTACAGAATGATTCTAGTTCAACAAAGACACTTTGTGAATATGGTTCAAGTTTGATGCCTTTAAGCATAAGGGGTTTAGTCGTCTTAGCTTCAATGAGTCCAACCTCAGCAATGATGTCAAGAATATATTTTCTTTGATTCACAAACAAACCTTTGGAGGTTTTGCCAATTTCAAGACCATGGAAGTACTTTGCGTCCTTTAAATCTTTAATAGGAAATTTAGAGTTAATGAATGCTTTAGTTTTAGAGATTTCATCAAGATTGTTACCAACCACTAAAGCATCATCAACATAAATCAATACCACAGTAATAGTGTGAGTTCATTTGTTTAATGAACAAACAATGATCATGAGATGATTGAACAAAACCAAAACTAGTAATATTATTTGAAAATTATGTATTCCATTTTCTAGAAACCTGCTTGAGGCCATAAAAACTTCTTTTTAATTTACAAACTTGATTTGGATTACCTTCAATATAATAATCTGGTTGTTGTATATAAATGTCTTCCTCCAAATGACCATGGAGAAATACATTATGCACATCAATTTGATGAAGAAACCAATTTTTAACAGCACTTAATGCAATTAAAAGTCGTATAGTCACAAGTTTTGCCACCGGAGCAAAACTTTGATGAAAATCAATGCCATTTATTTGATTATATACTTTGGAAACTAACCGAGCTTTAAATTTGTCAATTGTACCATCCAGATTAAATTTGGTTTTATAAATCCACTTGCTGCTAATAGTCTTTTTACCATGTGGGTGGTAATTTCCTAAGTCTTATTGACTTTCAAGGCTCGAATTTCATCATTCATAGCTTTGATCCAATCAGAATTAAGAGATGCTTCTTTGTATGTTTGTGGTTCACAAACATTTGAAATGTTAGATAGAAAACATGTTGGGTGTGAATGCGATTGAAGTTTGGCTCAGTCCTCTTGTTTAACGATTCCGTTGCACCACTATCTCACACAAAGGAGGCAACCCTCTCACTAGCATCCAAACACCACAAAGGAATTTGACCTCTACCTCCCACCAAGAGAGTAGTATCTATTTATATTATTAAGTCAAGTCCAATAAGCGGGTTACTAGAGATTGGGCCACAATGTCGGGCCAACCAATACCCAACAATCTCCACCTTTGGCCCAAAACAGTGCAAAACATAATCACAGAATCGCAAGACATATCATCGCCAATTTATTACCACCGAGGCAACAAAGAGAATACTCAAGGTAAACTCGTATCACAAAGTCCAGGGGCAAAGGCACAAACCATGCGGAAATCACAAAGATCAGACGCAAGAGCACAAAGCATGGGAAAATCACAAAGATCTAACGCAAGAGCACAAAGAATGCGAAAATCAAAAAGATCAAATGCAAGAGCACAAAGCATGCGAAAATCACAAAGATCAAACGCAAGAGCACAAAGATCTAACGCAAGAGCACAAAGCATGCGAAAATCACAAAGATCAAATGCAAGAGCACAAAGCATGCGAAAATCACAAAGATCAAACGCAAGAGCACAAAGATCTAACGCAAGAGCACAAAGCATGCGAAAATTACAAAGATCAAATGCAAGAGCACAAAGCATGCGAAAATCACAAAGATTAAACGCAAGAGCACAAAGCATGGGAAAATCACAAAGATTGAAGGCAAGATCACAAAGCATGCCATACCCATAAAAGACGAACCTCAAAGAGTTTTCCCTAAGTCAAAATTTAAAATCCGTTGACACGAAATAAATTTTTCAGCAGGTAGACACTTAGTACCCATATCAGCAGGATTAAATTCTGAAGGAATTTTCTCTAACTTAACAATGCCCTTTTCAACAATATCCCGAATGTAATGAAACCTAACATCAATATGTTTAGTTCTATCATGAAAAACAGGATTTTTACATAGTTGAATAGCAGATTGACTATCAGAAAACACAACCACATTTTTGTCAAGAAAACCAATTTCATACAAAACAGCCCTAAGCCAAATATCTTCCTTAAAGGCTTCAGTGACAACTACGTACTCAGATTCTGTAGTAGATAAAACAACAATGGGTTGAAGTTGAGACTTTCAACTTATGCAAGAGCCACACAAAGTAAACACATAGGAAGTAGTAGACTTTCTATTATCCCTATCATTAGCATAATTGGAATCTACATAACCAACCAACTTTGTACCTACAGAACACTTAGAGAAAGTCAAGCCAACATTAACAGTGGTTTTTAAATATCTCAAAAGCCATTTCAAAGCATTCCAATGAGGAATACCAGGGTTAGACATAAATCTACTCAAGCAACTAACTGTATATGCAATATCAGGCCTAGTACTAACCATGAGATACATAACAGACCCTATTGCATTGGAATAAGGCACATTCTTCATTTCAGTTATTTCAGTTTCAGTCTTAGAAGACTGATCCTTAATTAACACAAAGTGGGAAGCAAGAGGCACATTCACAGATTTGGCATCAGACATAGAAAATTTTAGCAACATATGCACTTTGATTCAACACAAGAGAAAATTTTGTTCTATCTCTAATGATATTCATGCCCAAAATCTTCTTAGCATCACCTAAGTCTTTCATGTCAAAATTTTCACAAAGAGATTTTTGCACATGTATAACAGACTTCAGACATGGGCTAACAATCAACATGTCATCCACATACAATAAAAGAAATACAGGCACAGAGCCTATATTCTTGAAGTAAAGGCAATGATTAGAAGAACTTCTTTTAAACATCAAAGATTGCATGCACTTATCAAACTTGATATTCCATTGCCTAGGAGATTGTTTTAAACCATACAAGGCTTTTTTTAACAAACAAACATGATCAGGCAACTGGGGGTCAACAAACCCCTCAAGTTGATGCATATAAATATTCTTATCAAGTTCACCATGTAAGAAAGTAGTAGTAACATCCATTTGCTTCAATTACCAATCAAAGTGAGTAACTAAAGCAAACATAATTCTAACAGTAGTGAATTTGACAACAGGAGCGAAAATTTCAGCATAATCTATTCCCTCCTTTTGAGTAAATCCCTTGGCTACTAACCTAGCCTTGAATCTAACTTTTTCAAACTCTTGTTTCACCTTATACAACCACTTGCAATCCACTAAGGAGCAATTATGAGGTTTAGGAACAAGTTTCCAAGTATCATTGATTCTTAGGGAATTCATCTCATTATTCATAGCAACAATCCATTCAGTAAAAAACTTAGACCTCAAAGCTTCTTTGTAAGAGTTAGGCTCATTACAGTCTAGGGATTCAAACAGGTTAAAAGCAAATTCAGACATATTGCAATCATTCAAATTATCATCCCTAAATCTAGAAGGCATTATAACAGTTCTTCTACTTCTATCCCTAGCAAGTTGATAGTCATGCAAATCATCAGACAAATCATTTGAATAAGACAAAACATTTGAATCATGCAAATCATCAATATCATGCACATTATCATGCTCCACCTCATTTGGAGCATTCACATCATGTTCAACAGGTTGATCAAAAACTACAGGCACATGCTCCACCTTATTAGGAGCATCATTAACAGGAGTGGGGGACATAGACAAGCAAGGAAAATCATTCTCATTAAAGACAACATCTCTACTTATCACAATCCTAAGCCCAGGTTCACTCCTATCCCAAAACCTATAACCTTTTACCCCTTCAAGGTAGCCTAAGAACACACATTTGTTGGACCTAGGCTCCAACTTGTCAACCTTCTGATGCACATAGCCAACACAACCAAAAACTTTCAAGTTGCTCAAATCAAGAGGTTTACCTGAAAACACAGATTCAGGACATTTCCCTCCTAAGGGAACACTAGGGGACCTATTTATTAAATAAGCAGCAGTATGCAAAACATCCCCCCCAAAACTTCTTAGACAAACCATATGACGCTAACATAGCTCTCACCCTCTCTAGAAGTGTCTTGTTCATCCTCTCAGCAACATGCCTCACATTCTTCAAAGTAAACACAGAGCCACAAGAGAACCTTAGGCATACATCACCTATTCCTAACACTTTGCAATTTTTCGAATTTGCCATTGACACAAAACCATGTTCAATCTTTTTATAGTTGGAAAACAAATCTCTAAATGGAGTCACATGAAAAGTACAACCAGAGTCAACTAGGCAATCAGATTTGCACAAAGAATCAGATAACACGGAGTTTAAGCTAGCATAATCACATAGATTATTAATCATAAAAATATCACCCATATTGCCCTCACAAACAGCCACATTAGCATTTCCAGTATGCTGATTTCTCTTAGGCTTAGGACAGTCCTTGATAAAATGACCAGACTCATGACAATTATAACACTTTTTAGCACTAGACCTAGACTTAGATCTGCTTTTACTAGCAAGATGAGATTTCTTACCAGAACTCTCATTACTGACATTCTTTTGGGCATTCGACCTACCCTGAGATCTACCCCTCACATGCATGACTTCCTTAAAATCAGTTTTTCCGTCAAACGGAACCATACCATATTGATTAACATTAGACATGCTATCAAACAAATTAAAAGCAAACAACAATCAATTGGCAGAATTTAATATGATACCTTGCGAAACTTAAAGAAAGTTTCGACTTACCCACCCCGCTCGGGGATTTGCTGCTTCGTCTTCTCAGCAGCGGCACGACAGCGGCACGGTAGCGGCACGACAACGGCACGATAGCGGCACGACAGCGGCACGATAGTGGCACGGCAGCGGCACGACAACGACACGGCAGCGGCACGACAGCGACACGGCAGCGGCACGGTAGCGACACGACATCGGCACGGCAGCGGCACGGTAGAGGCACAGTAGCGGCACGACGGCGACTTTGATTCTCAACGGTCGCGACAAACGCGACACCGACAACGGTTGAACAAGACAACAACGACTTGTTCTCTAGAGGCGGCAGCGACAAGAGGATTAAAGAAGAAACAGAGGACAAATCTACGCTTATTGGTGAAGATAACTTATATCCTCCAACCCAATCTCAAACTCCAATTACAAACCCTAAACCCTAGCTCTGATACCACTGTTGGGTGTGAATGCGATTGAAGTTTGGCTCAGTCCTCTTGTTTATCGATTCCGTTTCACCACTATCTCACACAAAGGAGGCAACCCTCTCACTAATATCCAAACACCACAAAGGAATTTGACCTCTACCTCCCACCAAGAGAGTAGTATCTATTTATATTATTAGGTCAAGTCCAATAAGCGGATTACTAGAGATTGGGCCACAATGTTGGGCCAACCAATACCCAACAAAACTTTTATAATTAGTTTCTGTACAATTAGAAATAAAAGGAAATATAGGTGGAAGCATATGATTTGTATTTTATGTAGTCATGATATGATTAATCATATAGTCATCAAACTAGTGAGGCTTATTTCTAGATCTTGTTCCTTTTCTAGAAACAAAACTAGTTGGTTGAACCTGTACTTGATTAGGCAAATTAATATTAGAATCATTAAATTGATTTTCCATAGAGGCATCAAGTTGAATTTCATCAGATATAGCAAGCTTATCAGAAATATCAAACTCATTAAAATCAAAACAAGGTGAATTCTCATTATTAGAATCAAAACAATGTAAATTCTCATTATTATAATCAAAATAAGGTGAATTCTGATTATTATTAAAGAAATGCCCTGGAGAATCCAAGTTATCTTGTGATTTTAAAATTCCAAATTGATCAAATGGAAAAATATTCTAAAAAATGAACACCTCTAAAAGTTACAAATTTTTGTGAATTAATTTTATAAACTATATAACCCTTTTTACCAAGAGGATATCTCAAAAAAAAATATTTTTTACCTCTAGATTCAAATTTACCTTTATAAGGTTGAATATTTTCTATGCAACAAAGACAACCAAATGTTCGTATATAGCTATAGTCAACCTTTTTGTTGGTAAGTAAGGAAACTGGTGTTTGCTAATTGAGAACACTACTAGGTAACTTATTAATGAGATGAGTAGCTATTAATAGAGGAAATTGCTAAAATTTAATAGGCAATTTTGATTGAAGCATTAGGGATCTTCCCATTTGAGTAAGGTGTCTATGTTTACGCTCCACAACTCCATTTTGTTGTGTAGTGTAAGCACATGAGGTTTGATGTTCAATGCTAAGATTAGAAAAAAGTTCAAAATATTTTGAATTAATAAATTCATATTCATTATCACTACGAATAATCTTAACAAAATTTTCATATTGAGTTTTAACCTTATTAAAAATTGATTTTATTGTACTAAAAATCATTATGTTATTAGAAAGCATAAAATTGCATGTAGTTCTACTATAATCGTCTATAATGGTTAACATATATGGAGTATTAATAATTGAAGACTCTTTGTATCGTCCTCATAAATCAATGTGAATTAATTCAAAAGTTGAGTTAGTTTTGGATTGACTAGTATAAAAGGGTGATCTAGTCATTTTAGAAAAAGGGCAAACTTCACAATGTTTAAGCTCATGTTCTATATTTGGAAATATTTTTTTGTAAAACCTTATGAGAAGGATGACAAAGTCTTTATGCAATGTATTACAATAAACTTGAACTGAAAATGAAAACTTTTTTCATTTATAGTAGTCATAGATTACTCATTACAAAGTTTACAAAATGAAAGTTTTTCATTTGTATTAATAGAAGTTATCATACTACATTGCTTACAAAAGGAATAATTGGTTTTTGTTTTGACAAAAGGATCACCATTGAAATCATCCAGATCATTTTTAAAATATTACAAGTTGTGCACCCTAATCCCCTTTCCTAATATTAAATCTTTTTCAAGGTCCTGCAAGACATAATATGTTGAAGAAAAACAACATTTAATGTTATCTTATTCTAGTAATTGTGCAACAGATATAAGGTTGTATTTGAAATCTGAAAAAGCATAACATTTTTAAGGTGTAAATGTTTATTTAAAACAACTGTACATATTTCTTTAATCTTTTTTTAATACCATCTGATAAAAATAATTTTAATGGTTTAAATATTGTATGAATATTATTCACAAGTTTTATATTATTGCAAATATGAGCACTAGCTCTAGAATCAATAATCCAAGTTATACTAAAATTATCAACATGATTAAGATTCATACTAAAATTTAATGCAATGTTAGAATGTTACCTACTTAAAATTCTAAGTTGTTTTTTCATCTTCTTTCATATTTTTCATAAAAGCTCGGAAACAACTTAAAATCATCAGCAATTACACTATCGGGGTTGTTGTTGACATCATAGTGTTGACAACATTCACAAATATTTCCTTCTTTTGCTCTTTTGATTGCTTAAACCATTTTGGATAGCCAATAAGTTTGAAACAACCTTCTTGAATATGCCCCTTCAATCCACAATTTTTACAAAATGTATTTTTGTAAGGATTTTGAGAAGTTTGTCCTTTGTCTGCTCCAACCTTATTGTTCTTTACTTGACTAGTAGTCATTTTTTTTTCAACAACAAGAGTCACACTTTTATCAAAGTCAAGACTTTTATTTTCTTCATTTCTGATGTGGAGAGAACTGAAACTCTCTGTATTATTTTCATCAATTTCTTGTTTCATCTCAACATTCAAAAGCATAGTATATGCTTTGTAAATTGTAGGAGATTGATCAACAACAAGTATTTGATCAATGATGTGCTCATAACGATCATTGAGTCCCATCAAAAATTAAAGCAATTTGTCATCTTCATCATTTTGAGCAGTATGCTCTCTGTATTATTCATCTTGACAGTGGAATGTTAATTTTAACCCTTTTGAGATCATCTCATATAAGTTTGATTTTGGAGTAATACCTTTCAAGAGTTAGAAAAGCATGTTTCATATTTGTGATTTCCTATTTTACTCTAAATCTTCTAGGGTCGTATTTTTCATAACGCCCTTTAATCTCAGTGTTAGATATCTTGTCTTGAATAACAGAAAAACATATATACATACGATGTTACAAATAAATAAAAATAAAATAAGATATACGAAGAACAATATCACCGTATTTGATGGTTGATTCGAAGCATGTGTTAGACACATTTCCCTTAAAACAGTTCCACCGTCTCCCCGTGTGGTAGAGCTTATCACAGATGGCTGTCTCCCAGGCTACAACGAATCTAGTAGTGATTCAGCACCGGAATCACTACACAACGAGCTTGATAAAGTAGGTGAACTATCACCGGGTTTCAACGGAAAATATCGAGCGAAGAACACTCACAAAACAAGAAGAAGACTTTTGGAATTCTAGAGTGAGAAAGAATTAAAATGATGAAGTGGTGTGGTTTTTTTTTGTCCATCGAATGATGTGGGATAAAATGCCTATTTAGATTGTTGAAATAATAAACTGTTAATTAAATCATCAATTGATCCAACGGTTGGCATTACTTGCCTCTTCATTTGCCTTAATATTTCTTCTTAATGAAGGATAATTGTTTGCCAAAATTAATGAAGACATTTATTTTGCAATACTCACGTTACATGGTTTTTTTAATCTGTTAATAATAATATTAAATTATCATAACAATTAATAATAACAAACTCATGTAAGTCACATTACAAATTAACAATATTTTGTTAATTGGTCATCAAGGTATTTTGATTAAATAATTTAAATTAATTAATTCAAACATTTGGATCAAATTTCACCCTATAATTCACATTTGAATTTCACATGAAATTGATTTAATTTTATTACTCATATTCTAATTTCCATTCATTAATAGAATTTATAGAATTAGTTTAAAAATTCCAACAATCCCCCACATTAATGGAAATTGAATGATTAACCCGGTGAAAGGTTCAACAATTGAATTCTACATAGGATAGGTATGTGTAACCCTTTGAACCTTCCCTTATGAAAGTATATAACTTTACTAGCCGATTAGTAGACTCGATGTCCTTGAACTATTCTGCTATTTGTGTAAACGATTACACACTTTCACATAGAATTCTCCCTGATACATGTCAAGCTCTCATGGTTGTGTCCGTTTTGGCCATGGAACACGCGTCTGGTTCTGTGAGAGGGTCTAGAATTGAGCCGTGCAATTCTTTTGAAGCGACCCCACTTCTCCCTCACATAGGTGATCTCTTTGCTCACAAAGAATCATTAAAAGCAATATACTTATCCTCGTCAAAATATATATTGTTTTGTTATAGGATTAATCCTCAACAATAACTTTCCAAGTCAGTACAATTAGGTTGTCCCATTGAACCTAGTTCTTGGGATCTCCAGTCTGCATAGGTTGGGTTTTTCTTCATACCAACTTATAGTAGGCTAATGTTTCAAAAGAATTCAAACTACCTCTCTATTCAATAATCTGATTAGTGGATCCACAATGTTATCTTTGACTTACATAGTCAAATTTGATAACTCCATTAGAGAGTATAGTCTAATGACATTATGTCTAAGACGTGTATGTCTAGACTTGTCACTGACTCTAAGCTTGTCCAATTTATAATTACTATCACAATAATTAGAAATTTATGTGGGTACATTCTTAGTTAACCTTGGAACATCTTCTAAGAAGCATTGTCATTCGTACATGCTTATCATTTATTTTATTTTATTTTATGAAAATATTGTTTACTTGGCTAACTAGTAGACAAAATGTCTTTGAACTATTCTGCCTTCGTGTAAACGATTATATATTTTACATAAAAATATTTTATTTTTCGACATAAGTCAAAAATATAGATTATAACGTTTAATTTATCCATCATAAGTTTCTTAGAAGATTTCCATATGTAGATTGCACTTCTAAGTATAAACATATTCACTTTAAGACGTAAAGTCTTTCATTTAATAATATCAATATATCATTTGATAACAACATGATATTTCGTGTAGTGCAATTCAAATCCTTAATAGATTTAATCATTTTTATCGTAATTTTCAACGATAAAAATATCGTACAAAAGACACGTAATAAAATAATTTTCATTGTCTTCATGATATATATAATTGTCACATCCACTTTTTAATAAAAGTATGATCAAATTTTCATATCATTATTATAAAATTTGTTATAAGTCATATCATGACTTTATAAACTTTCTTTTTCATTTATTTCATAAAATCTTTTTGAAGACATTGGTTCTTCAAAGTTTTATGAAAATAATGTCAAAATATGACACGTTTCTTGATTTCAAAATCCTCAAATCTAAAATATCGATTTGAACACCAACTCAGCAAATATAAACAAGACATTTTCTTGTTATTTTCTTTCTTTTTGTAAAGTTGCGCAACTTTATCTTTTATAGAGAACATATTTCTCTAACAATAAATTATCTTTTTATTTATCATAATATACACAATTATTTTTGTGTTATAATCAATAAAAATATTTGCCCCACATTCGTGTTGGTACCATTTTTAAATCACACACTTATATGATTTAAATCAATGATTTTCTAATCAAGAAATGGTCAAACAATTCTTTTACAAATTTCTTTTGTTATACTTATCATACAATGAATAAGATAACTATATCATAAATATTTAATTGAATAAAATATAATTTCTATACAAGAGATTATAATATTTGATAGAAAAAAATTAAGTAGATTAATTTCGGAACCGGCCAGACGAACTAAACAGAAGTTAATCTTCATGTGCAGGTACCTCTAAAACCGCATGAACAGGTTGGCGTTGTAAAACCGGCCGATACTACAATTCAAAGAAACCAGCTTCAAGTGATCAAGTTAAAGATCAGAGAAACCGGTTTTCACTTTATCAAGTAACCGGTTAGCCAAGACAGAAATTTACACTCCAACCGGATGATACTGCACAAGACACAAAAACCGGATGGTTCAGAACAAAAGTCAGAAGATTCAAACTTCAAGAGTGACGTACCATGACGGAAGAAACGTGTCTTGAAAGAATAAAAGAAGATCAGATCCGATCAGAAGCATGCGAGGAAAGCAATGATGCTTTGTTGATCCGATGCTGACAACCGGAAGTGGATGTTCAACACGTGTCTCAATCTGAAAACCGGCTATGTCATCCTATGCTCAGAGTCACCTGCATGAATGCCAGGTGTTGAGGAAGGTGAAGCGTGCAAGCAACATTTTCTGCAAACAGGCGTGCTAATGATCGACCAATCCGCAAGAGAGAGAAGAAAGTAACCGTTGGCTACTTTCAGCTATAAAAGGAAGACGGATCGTCTTCATTCAATGCAGTTCGGCAGTTGTAGTTGTGAGCATTATAAGTTCTGAAAGTCATAAAGCATTAAATTCTAGAGAGATAAAGTTCTATACTGTAAAACCCGTGTGTCTAAAACCGGAAGTTCTTTGTGTGTTGTTGTGTTGTGTTGTTGTATTACATCAAAGCGTGAGTTTGGTGTAACCGGCGAGTAGCGAAGTTGGGCTCGACCGGCTGTATTGTTGTAACTCTAAAGAGTTAGTGGAGATCCTTCTCATAACCTGAGAAGAAGGGGTGACGTAGGAGGGTTTGCTCCGAACATCCATAAATAAATCTCTTGTCTCGTGTTCTTTCCTTTGCTTTCATTTCTTGTTTACTTAACCTTAACCTCAAAACCAATCATACTCCTAAAACCGGTCACTCACATCCATCAAACCGACTCCTTCTTAAACATCATCTAAAGTCGCATTCGTTGCTTCAACCTGAAACAGACATTTCCGCCCTTGAACCCGGTTCAAGAGTTTGTGACAGTTTGTGCAGTGCTAAGAACGGTTATAGTCTCTAACCGGACTATCACCAAAGTGGTGTGTGTGTTGTAAGCGGCCACCCTTACCGAAACCGGAAACACCCCGGTCCTCCAAGGGCGTCCCCGATCTTAACAAGTGGTATCAGAGCGAGGTTCTTAGCACTCAAGCAACCGAAGAAGATGGGAAGCATGACCCACAGCGACAAGCCGCCAATGCTAAACAGCGAAGCGTTTAGCAGTTGGAAGAAACAGATGTATCTACATCTGATTACGTTAGATGATGAGATGAGCCGAGTCCTGAAAGAGGGACCGATCAAGATCAACAAGGAGGAAAGTCAATGGACGAGTGAAGATCGGAGAAGAAGTAACCTGGACAACCATTGCATGAGGCATATCTATAAGGCTATAGATAACAACACTTTGAACAAAATATCAGAGTGTGAAAATGCAAAGGAAGCCTGGGAAACGATTATTCAGATCCACGAGGGAAACGAAAGAACCAAGGAGAACAAAATCTTGGTGGCTACACAGAAGTATGAAAACATAAGGATGAAACCGGGAGAAAATATGAAGGAATTCAGCAACCGGTTCACTAGTGTAGTAAACGAGCTTCAGACACTCGGAAAGAAATATGACAACCGAGAAGTGATCATCAAAGCTTTAAGATCACTGCCAAGCACGTGGGATATCAAGACCATGGTGATGAGGGAATCAAGCACCCTTGGGAAGATGAAGTTGCATGATGTGTTTGAGGACTTGAAAGCCTACGAATTCGAGATCAAGTCTCGGATCGAAGATGAAGCATCCACATCAACCACAACAAGAGCATTGGTTACATCGGTGGAACCGGCGGCTCCAGTATCAACCGCACCGGCTCCAGTCAAAAACACCGATCAAATTACCGACGATGTGATGGCGATGCTAGCTCAGAAATTCGGGAAATTCATGAAGAAGAGCCAGCCACCATCTAATAATAATTTTAATTATAACTATGTAGATAAATCAAACAAGAGATGTTATAACTGTGATGGTTTTGGACATTTCAGGTCAGAGTGTAAAAAACCAAGAAGAGATGATAGAAAACCGGAAGGAAACTATCAAGGAAACAATTATCAAGGGAATAATTATCAAGGCAACCGGTATCAGGGAAACAACTACCAAGGGAACAATTATCGGGGAAACAACAATAACCAACGAAACGACTAACGGAGAAATGATGATCAACATGCTGATGAAGGAAAGGAAATTCAAAAAGCACTCATTGCCTCCGACGGTGGAAGCGAGTGGGCGTACTCCGATAATGAAGATGGTGAAGAGAAAGTAACCTGCTTCATGGCAAACGACGAAGAGGTATTTGATTTCTCCTCTGATGAGTTTACTAAAGAAGATCTAGTTTCTGCACTCAACCAAATGGTTGCTGAGTTCAGAAATATATCTGCGTATATACCAACTCCTATAGAAACTAAAACCGAACAAACAAATAATGTATATGATAAAACATGTGAAATCGAAACGTATGAACCGGATGAACTATTCTCCGATAATGAGAAGACAGTTCAACCGGTAACCGAAACCGATGAACGAGCAATGTACGTCACAGCTGCGTGGGAGAGATCACGTCAAGCAGTGAAACAAATGTGTAACTATAAAAGACATCCGAAGTGTAGATATGGTATAGGCTATGAACCAAATAAACAAAATGAAACAAAACAACCTAACGGGATGAAACTAACGAAAAACAATCTTCCATTTATAAAATTTGTTAAAAGTTCACAAACCGAAAATAACCTAAAACCGGAAGAAACGCTTAAGTATGTAGGTCCTAACGAATCTGAAAAATGGCTTCATCCTGAGAGAAGGAAAGTCAACCGGAAACCAAGTAAAAATAATAAAAACCGACATCAAAGAAGCCCATCACCACATAAGGCATTCTTGAGCAACAGCCAAGAAGTTAAGCCAAATATTATCAAAACAATAACCGGGAAAGTGATCCGACTCATTCAAGTCTGGATCCCAAAGGGACTAATCAACCATGGACCCAACTAAATGTGGGTACCAAAAAGGTGTAAATAATTGTTTGTTGCAGGTTAGGAGGAGCAACCGGTTAAAGAATTCTGAATGGTACTTGGACAGTGGATGCTCAAGGCATATGACCGGAAATAAGGAGCTACTGACCGACATCAAGTACGAAACCGGAGCATTCATCACATTC
Source organism: Impatiens glandulifera (assembly GCF_907164915.1). Lineage (NCBI taxonomy): Eukaryota > Viridiplantae > Streptophyta > Magnoliopsida > Ericales > Balsaminaceae > Impatiens > Impatiens glandulifera. The sequence continues at coordinate 22,222,434 of NC_061862.1, read as the reverse complement.
GGGGATAACTCAAAAGGTAAAACCGTGGGAAAGGGTAAGATTGTCCATGGTGAACTATCCATAAATAATGTACTATTGGTAGAAAAACTAAGCTTTAACCTGTTAAGCATAAGCCAAATGTGCGATGTGGGCTACAAAGTTGAATTTCATAAAAACTCATGTTTGGTCAAAAATCAAGATAATGACACTTTGCTAACCGATAACCGGATAGGAAACATTTACAAAGTAGATTGGAAAACTGATTTCAAAAAACCTGTGTGTATGATAGCCGGAAATGATCCAAACTGGCTTTGGCATAAACGGCTAAATCACTTGAACTTCAAAATTATTAACTTTATTTGTTCCAAAGAACTAGTTCACGGTTTTCCAAATGTTAAGTTTTCAAAAGATAAAGTATGTGCTGCATGTCAAATGGGGAAACAAGTGAAATCATCTTTCAAAAGTAAAGGAAATTATCAATCTGAAAGATGCTTAGAACTCTTGCATATGGATCTGTTTGGTCCGGTTAAAGTAACCAGTTTAGGAGGCATGCATTATACTATGGTAGTTATTGATGATTACTCCAAATTTACTTGGGTTACTTTTCTAGCTTCTAAGAATCAAGAAACTCCAAACTTGATTAAACTGATTTTGAGAATACAAAATGAAAAATCTATTCGAGTAAACAAAATCAGAAGTGATATAGGAACTGAGTTCATAAACAGTAATTTAACTACTTTTCTTGATGATTCCGGTATTAGGCACGAGTTGTCTAGTGCCAGAACTCCTCAACAAAATGGCCTGGCTGAGAGAAGAAACCGAACTCTCAAGGAAGCCGCAAGGTCAATGATAGCCGATTCGGGTATCGCTCAAAAGTTTTGGGCTGAAGCTATCAACACCGCTTGCTATACACAAAATCAATCTTTAGTAACTAAACGGTTTTCGAAAACTCCTTTTGAAATTTATTTTGATCAAGTTCCAAGTGTACGGTATTTTCGAATTTTTGGTAGTAAATGCTTTGTTCACAATAACGGCAAGAATTACTTGACCGCTTTTAATGCTAAATCCGATGAGGGAGTAATGTTGGGATATTCAGCTGTGAGTAAAGCCTACAGAATATACAATACCAGGACTTTAACAGTTGAAGAAACCGCACACGTTGTTTTCGATGAATCGGTTGAGCGAAACACTGCATTACCCTTTGACCTTCACAACAGAATGGAAAATTTCAATATCTATTCTGATGATGAAGACGAGGTTCCGGTTTTTAGACGCTTTGTCAAGGACCAAGCGGTTGATGTTGAAATTCAGCCTGATCAAGCTGCTTTACCGCAGAAAGTTGACGCTTCAGTTTCTACTGAAGAAATCGGTCGGTCTGACTCTGTTCAGCCTACCGATCAGTCTAACCTTGATCAGCCAACCGAAAGCTTGGTAGACACGTCTCGGATTAATCTCAGAAGGAACAAAAATCATCCTCTTGAACTAGTAATAGGTAACATATCCTCACTCGTCCGAACTAGGCAACAAAATTTGGATCACTATGGAAACTCTGCTTTCATATCACAAATTGAGCCGAAAAAGGTGGATGAAGCACTGTCAGATCCAGATTGGATCTTGGCAATGCAAGAGGAATTAAACAAGTTTGAGAGAAATAAAGTCTGGTACCTAGTCCCTAAACCGAAAAACAAACCGGTTATAGGCACACGATGGGTATTCAGAAATAAACTCAATGAAGACGGTTTAGTTACGAGGAACAAAGCCCGGTTAGTGGCTCAAGGCTATAAGCAGGAAGAAGGCATTGATTTTGAAGAATCATTCGCCCCTGTAGCTAGACTTGAGGCCATTAGAATATTTTTAGCATATGCAGCTTTCAAAAATTTCAAAGTTTATCAAATGGATGTTAAGAGTGCTTTTCTAAACGGTAAAGTAAATGAAGAGGTGTATGTTAACCAACCTCCAGGTTTTAAAAATCCAGAACATGAAAATCACGTTTACCGGCTGAATAAAGCTCTTTACGGTTTGAAACAAGCTCCAAGAGCTTGGTATGATACTTTGACACAATTCCTATTTGATCACAAATTTACAATAGGTTCGGTAGACAAAACCCTTTTCAAATTTGAAAGAAAGGAACAAATTTTACTTGTTCAAATTTATGTTGATGACATCATATTCGGGTCAACCGATCCAAAATTATGTGACAAGTTTTCGAAAATGATGACTGATAGATTTCAAATGAGTATGATGGGGGAAATGAGTTTCTTTCTAGGACTTCAAGTTAAGCAGATTGAAGCCGGAATCTTTATAAGACAACCGAAGTATACAGCCGAATTGCTGAAGAGATTTGGGATGGATACATGTGCCAAAGCGGCTACACCAATGAGTCCTTCCGTGAAGCTGGACAAAGATGATGATGGTCAAGCCGTTGACATCACAGCATATCGAGGAATGATCGGATCGCTGCTGTATCTCACGGCAAGCCGACCTGACATTCTGTTTGCAGTTGGAGTGTGCGGAAGGTTCCAAGCAAATCCAAAACAATCTCATTATACGGCGGCCAAAAGAATTCTAAAATATTTGAAGGGAACTCAAGAAGTGGGACTTTGGTACCCAAAAGACTCGAGCTTCAACCTAATAAGCTACTCAGATGCCGATTACGCGGGATGCAAAATCGACAGAAAGAGTACAAGTGGAACCTGTCAGTTCCTGGGTGACCGGTTAGTCACTTGGAGCAGCAAGAAACAAACGTCCGTTGCAACGTCAACCGCAGAGGCGGAGTACCTAGCGGCTGGAAGCTGCTGTGCACAACTCCTCTGGATTCAACAGCAACTCAGGGATTTCGGAATAGAAGCAAAGGAGTCTCCAATCTTTTGTGACAACACCAGCGCCATAGCAATTACATACAATCCGGTGTTGCACTCAAGAACAAAGCATATCGATATTCGACATCATTTCATCCGGGAGCATGTTCAGGAGAAACACATTCGGCTGGAATATGTCTCGACCGAACAACAAGTAGCGGACATCTTCACGAAACCGCTACAGGAAGCTAAGTTTTCTCACTTTCGAAATATCTTGGGTCTTACTAATCTTAATCAATTGATATAATCATAATGCATGCTTGTATATAAAACCAGGATATGCGTTCAGGGAGAAGCTATCGCTTCTCAAACCATATTCAAATAGGCCATTAATAAATCAAATATGCCAACCGGGAGGGAGTCTCCGGCTATACCCAATTATTTCATAATCTCAAATCAAATGTATGTTTACAATCCGGTTGAAATAACCGGGCTGAAGTGGATAAGCCAAATCCAAAGTTGAACAACTGTTGACATTAATCAACTTTTCTTCATAAATGGAAATATCCTACTAAAACCGGTCATGGAAAACCGCTTAGTACATATGCACTCTGGTCTAATGAAATGAATTTTTCCGGTTAACCTGTGATGACTGACTAAGTTTTCATGCATATTCTGAAAAATGAAGCCTGTAATTAATAAAAACAAGTCTACCACAATCGAGATGACGACATGTGTCCATCATCAAGAGAGGGAGACTCACATCTTGTCAATAGATATTTTTCATCATTGCTATCTTAGTAATAATTAGATTTACCTTGGAAATAACCATTAGTTACTTCAACAAGTTAAGTCTATTTAATAGCTGATGACATCATCAGGCATGCTTAACCTCATTAAAGACCAAGCCGATTTCCCGGGCTATATAAACCATCCTTAATCCTTCTCAAAAATATCACAAGTTCACTATTCACAAGTATCATTCTTGAGATAAAATCCTCTCTCTCAAAAACATGAATACCAACTCATTAGCCAAGAAAATCCTATTGGCAGATTTTGAATCAATCTACGAATATGAGGATCACGAAGTAAAGGAAATGTTCTTAGCCATAGAAAGGAGCGAGCTAAGAAGTTTTCTTGAGAACAGGTTCATCATCGACTACCTTGTAGTCGAAGAACTCTTTGAGACCGCGAAAGAGGTGCATCGAGATATACTCGTTGCACAGGTCTACGGTCAGAAATTCCTATTCAGCGAGACGGATTTCGCTGTATATTGCGGTTTACCCAATGAAGGGGTAACCGATCTAACATACTCCCCGGTGACAATGGAAGAGATGTGTCGCCGGTTCTCAGGATCTGACATCCCGGTTAAACCCTGGGGTGCTAAGAGTCAACTTTCTCACAAGTACCAGCTTCTCTGCGAGATTCTGGGAAAATCTGTCTTGTGCAGAGAGAAAAGTTACTACTACACCCAAAGGGTCTTCGAGATGATGATCACCGTAACGGTTGGGACACCGGTCAACTGGTCCTGGATCATCTTCAGTAACCTGAAGAAGATGCTTCTCTCCAACAAAACCGGCTACGTTCCTCAGTTGAGCGGTTTCTGTGCAAGTCTGGACATCCACTCCGGACCCTTCGTCACTCTTCACCCAAGGCACGTGCTCACCAAGGAAAGAGTACAAGAGATGATCGACCGGTGGGAAGCTGTCAAAGCCAGAAGAATCCAAGCGGCTGAGGCATCAAATGCTCAAGCGGCTGAGTCATCAAATGTCTAAACATGTTCCTTCTTTCTCTCTTTTATTTTCTTTTCACAAAACCGGTACTTTTGCTGTACTACCGGTTTCGTACTCCAATTAATGAATCAGATTTCTTTCCTTTTTCAAGTCAAAATCTAAAATATTCAATGCGTCACATCAAATCACTCTTGGAAACACAAATCCTCATTATCAAAAAGCATGCTTGACTTGATTTGACAAGACATGTCTTTATTCCCTTGGAAAATCACAAAAACATTAATGACTAAGCATAAACGGCTAGATTTTTCAAATCCTCTCATTAAATGCTCTCATTCATTCCAGGCTATAAAAGGGGACTCAACCTCCATTTTCAAATCACGCTTCCAGCATTTCTTCTCTCTAAAACTCGAAAGATCAAGAACTCTCTCAAAACTTTTCTTCACCACTCATCACCATGTCTGCCGAGCTAAGAAACACTCTTATCATTGATTTTGAAGATATCAAGCATAGCGCCTACTATGAATGCATCTTTCAGCATATCATAGATTCTGGATTGCAAGGCTTTCTCAAGGGTTCAGACACCATCCTCGTGGAGGAGGTGTGTGAATTCTTCAATAATGGTCATATTTTGGATGATGGCAGCATTCGCACCATCATCGACGGTCAATTCCTCCAATTCACCGAGGAGGAATTCGCCACCTTCTTTCACCTTCCGACCGAAGGTTTCTCTGATTTTCCGACGCCGTATTTACCGGCTAAGGAAACTTTCTTCAAGATCTTCTCCTCCTCCTACACTCCTATCAAGGATTTTGGGAAGAAAGAAGATATCGCTCCTCACTACCAAGTCTTCCACGATTTGGTCCAAAGGTCTATCATAGGCCGAATGCCCAACCAGAACTACAGCCGGGAGGCATTCGATATTATGATAGCCATCATCCGCGACTCCGCCATAAACTGGGCGTCCTATCTTTTCAACAAGCTGAAGCAGCTTATGACTGGTAAAAGAGGAAAGATCAGCTATGCTCCTCAAATCACCCGGTTTCTTATGTCCAAGCGTCGCAACCTTGGAACCGGTGTTCCGGTTGGACCATTCAACACCATCACCATAGAAATGATCTATAGATGTGTGTCAAGAATTGAGGAACGGTTTCCTCAAAACACCATGGAGAAATGGTATGAAAGGAGGATGGAAGGAGGATGATTCACAGAATAATTTTCTTTCTTTTCGTTTTCCGGTTTCTGGTCATTTTGCTGTACGACCAGAACCGCCCCAATGTTAATCATTTTCCCTTATTAATGAAATATTTCAATCCTTAAAAGTCTCCGGTTTTCCTTTGTCTTATCATTCCTTCCGGTTTTTCAAACTCATACAAAAATGTTGAAGTTAACCTAAAACTTCCGGTTAGCAAGTCGACAAGTGAAACCGGACTTTCGAGCAAAGATGAAAGTTTGAAAATTTAAACCGCCCATAGTTTTACCCCTCAAAATTTACCGCCCACTGAAATCCCGCTTTTACCGCCGAAAGTTACGGCAGTAACTTTTTGGAGGGAAAGTTGGCGCCAAAAACATCAAATTGACGGTTCATCTTCAAAACCGCTTGGAACCGCCATCTATATAAGTTAAAATCATCACATTCGACACATGTGCTTTCTCTCTCTAAAAATTTCCAGAACTTCAAAGGCTTTTCTCTCTCCGATCATCATCGTTCTTCATCCTCTATCTTCAAAACTATCATGGATCTAGGCAAAGCTCCATTTCAATGGATGTTACAAGTAGATTTCGCGGATATTGACGAGCATACTGACGACAAGAACAAGGCTGTTCTTCAACTTCTACGGGAATCTGGGTTGGAAAAGTTCCTTTCTGGTCCGTTCGTCATCCATCCGGCGGCGGTGACGGAGTTCCTGGCGACGGCGACGCTGTCGAAGAGGAAGATCTCGGCGACTGTTAACGGGAAGGACGTTCTCATCACCGAAGAGATTTTTGCGGAAGCTCTTGGTCTGCCCAACACTGGTTCGGACCTAAAAATTGACTTAACCGAGGCAGAATCAAATGCTGCCCGGTTGGTGGTATCTTTCTCAGGTCAGGATCTGGTGATCCACAACAGCCGGAAAATCAAGCTCAAACCGGAATATAGATGGTTGGTGACCGTCATCGCCAAATCAATCCAAGGAAGGGGAGGTAATTTCGACAACCTCACAAAATTTAAACTTAGAATGTTGCTGGCTATTGTCCGCGGTGACAAGGTGGACTGGGGGTACGTCATCTACGAAGAATTCTGTCAAATGGTAATAAAGAAAGATGGTCGGGTACAGGCCTATGCTATGCAAATCGTAAAAATTCTTGAGTTCCTCAAAGTGGAACTAGGTGAAGGCATGCCGCTTCCGATCTCCAACATTCTTGACTCTGAATCAATGATCGAAAAACCGGAGAAGACACTTAAACCTAAATCCTCAAACACAAAATCATCCAAGGGAGCCAGTTCATCGGTTCCGGTTGAAGAAGAAACCAGACAGAAGAAACCGTCAAGAAAAGCGGTTGAAGTAGAAGTTCCACCAGAACCAAAGAGGAGGAAGAAGGTAGCTACGAAGAAGAGCTCAAAGAAACCGGCGGACTCCGAGAAAACGCTTTCCTCGGACAATCCACCGGAAAGAACCGTAGATGTATTTCAGCCCATCCCACTCAACACCGTCATTCCCGTTCCTATTCCATCCCATTCTCCAAAGCAAACCGAATCTTCGGGGAGCAAGGAGAACAAGTCAGTTTCCAAGGAGGAAGCAGAGGTAACCATTCACTCTGAAAACTCCAAGTCACCGAGTAAACGAGTTGGAGAGGTATTGGCCGATGTGGGCTTGAATACCTCAGAAGCAATCAATAATGTGGTCCAAGAGATCACAAAGGAAACCGAAGAGGACGATGTTTCAAGTCGTCGGAAGTCAGATAATCAGGTTGAAATACCTGATCAGAATGAAGCACAACCGGTCGATGAGACGGCCAACACAACAGAAATTGCATCTCCGGCTCAGGAGGGAAATCATGAAGAACAGGAACCTTCCGGTTCCGCAGGAGGGAAGACAGCCTTAGAAATTCAACCGGGCACAACACCTGAAGGTTCCACTAAGGTAAACAAAGGCAAAGGCATTCTCATTGAAGAAACAACGGAAACCGGAACAGGCACGCTGCAAACCAATCCTCAACATGAAGCCTTAACCGGGGACGAGATTCCATACACCATAGAGCAAGAAAATGAGATCTTCGAGGAACTCATTCAAGACATGAACAAAGGTGCAAGTGATGCGCTAGCGCCATACATCTTGTGGGTGAAGCTCCGATGCGAAACCAAGTTATCCGACATGGTTCCAGGTTTAAGTGGCAACAAACAGTGGGACAAGCTCATCAAGCTGGAAGAAAGGGCACTTAACCTAGCTAACACCAACCTAATCCAACCGGCGTTTAGCAAAGCTCCGGTAATCCTTGAAAATGCTCGGTTACAGGCAGTTGAGAATGCTTTTCAAGAAACCCAAGGAAAGACGCTAAACCCGATTGAAATGAGGATGGCCGAACGCTTTCTTGGGGTACGAGAACAACTTGTGCGAAATCTTGATCGTCTTGACATGCAATGGAGGAAAGGTTGCCAACGTCAATTCAACAATGCCGAGTTATATCAAAGTAAGCCATTCTTTATAAGTGGTGAGACATCCGGAACCTCTGAAAACTTGGAACAAGAAGCCTCTCAACCGGTCAAAGCTCTGGAAATAGATCAAATCAAGCAAGCGATGGCTGAAACAGTTGACTCATGCCTTGGAAATTTTAAAGCCGTAACCGACGAAAGAATTGCAGTGGCTGAAGATAAATTGTCAAACTCTCTACAAACCATGATGGACACGACCATGCAGACAACAGTAAAAACCATGATTGCCGAGTCCGTCAAAGCCGCAACCGCTCCATTAGTTGACATGCTGCAGGCAATGGCTATTCAAATCAGGGAAATGTCCAAGGTTCAAGACACCACAACTCTGACGCAAATCGAAAAGGATGCTGAAACCGCAAAGAAACTGCAAGAGGAAGAGATAGAAAGGGAACGGTTACAGAAGGAGATTGAAGATAAAGACTATGCGCTTGCCCAACAATGCAACGAGGAAGAGCAGGCCAACGTCCAGGAACTTCCACTGGCTCAACCGTCCCACTCCATGAATACAAGGAACAAGAAGAAGCGAAGTGCAGTTAAGAATGTGATGAAACGGGCAGAACAGAAAACAGCCTTACCGGTCGTGGTAAATGCGGAACCGCTTGATGAGGAAGAAGAAGAAGACCCGGAGGAACTCAATCAACGGAAGAGAAGGACAACCGGAGAATCCACCGAAACTCCAAGCTTCAGACCTCCAAATGCTCCACCACCTCCACCACCAAAGCCAGTTTGTGCCAACTTCAATCTCAAGAATAAGGGCACCGGTCACTCAAGTGTATGGGCTGGTGTGCTGATCGATGTCGAAAGACGTGATAGAGAACACAGAGCAAGGCAAGAAGAAGAAAGAAGACGGTTGGAGAAGGAGCTGGAAAAGGAGTCACACAAGGGGGGATCATCCAAGCCTTAAATCTCTTTCTTTGTGTACTTTGAACAAATTATGCCTTACTATGTTTCAGAACTTGGTTACTTTGCTTTTTCTGATAGGTTCTCACTTATTTTCTAAAACAATCAAACCCATGCATTTGAAACATCATTATTTTTAAAACTCATGTTTTTTAAAAAAAAAAAAAAAAAAACGGCCATACATTACATGTTTTGAATATTTATTCTAAATAATCAAAAAGGGAGAAATTGATAGAAAAATTAAGTAAATTAATTTTTCTAAACTGGCTAATAAGCAAATCTTTTAAACCGGCCATACATTACATGTTTTGAATATTTATTCTAAATAATCAAAAAGGGAGAAATTGATAGAAAAATTAAGTAGATTAATTTTGGAACCGGCCATACATTACAATTTTTGAATATTTATTTTAAATAATCAAAAAGGGAGAAATTGATAGAAAAAAATTAAGTAGATTAATTTCGGAACCGGCCAGACGAACTAAACAGAAGTTAATCTTCATGTGCAGGTACCTCTAAAACCGCATGAACAGGTTGGCGTTGTAAAACCGGCTGATACTACAATTCAAAGAAACCAGCTTCAAGTGATCAAGTTAAAGATCAGAGGAACCGATTTTCACTTTATCAAGCAACCGGTTAGCCAAGACAGAAATTTACACTCCAACCGGATGATACTGCACAAGACACAAAAACCGGATGGTTCAGAACAAAAGTCAGAAGATTCAAACTTCAAGAGTGACGTACCATGACGGAAGAAACGTGTCTTAAAAGAATAAAAGAAGATCAGATCCGATCAGAAGCATGCGAGGAAAGCAATGATGCTTTGTTAATCCGATGCTGACAACCGGAAGTGGATGTTCAACACGTGTCTCAATCTGAAAACCGGCTATGTCATCCTATGCTCAGAGTCACCTGCATGAATGCCAGGTGTTGAGGAAGGTGAAGCGTGCAAGCAACCTTTTCTGCAAACAGGCGTGCTAATGATCGACCAATCCGCAAGAGAGAGAAGAAAGTAACCGTTGGCTACTTTCAGTTATAAAAGGAAGACGGATCGTCTTCATTCAATGCAGTTCGGCAGTTGTAGTTGTGAGCATTATAAGTACTGAAAGTCATAAAGCATTAAATTCTAGAGAGATAAAGTTCTATACTGTAAAACCCGTGTGTCTAAAACCAGAAGTTCTTTGTGTGTTGTTGTGTTGTGTTGTTGTATTACATCAAAGCGTGAGTTTGGTGTAACCGGCGAGTAGCGAAGTTGGGCTCGACCGGCTGTATTGTTGTAACTCTAAAGAGTTAGTGGAGATCCTTCTCATAACCTAAGAAGAAGGGGTGACGTAGGAGGGTTTGCTCCGAACATCCATAAACAAATCTCTTGTCTCGTGTTCTTTCCCTTGCTTTCATTTCTTGTTTACTTAACCTTAACCTCAAAACCAATCATACTCCTAAAACCGGTCACTCACATCCATCAAACCGACTCCTTCTTAAACATCATCTAAAGTCGCATTCGTTGCTTCAACCTGAAATAGACATTTCCGCCCTTGAACCCGGTTCAAGAGTCTGTGACAGTTTGTGCAGTGCTAAGAACGATTATAGTCTCTAACCGGACTATCACCAAAGTGGTGTGTGTGTTGTAAGCGGCCACCCTTACCGAAACCGGAAACACCCCGGTCCTCCAAGGGCGTCCCCGATCCTAACAATATTTATTCATATATAAATCATTCTTCACATAATCTCTACATAAGAAATTAAAATATTTAATCAATTAAAATATTTATTTCAACACTTAATTTCTATAAAAGAAATTAGAATATTTAATCAAATAAATATTAACCATATCACATGATTTATACAAAAGAAATCATAATGTTTCAAGCATCTTTGACCGAAGTCGCTTAAACATTTATTTCCGGTTGCACGTTTGCATCCCGTAATATCGGCACGTTTGCCACATTATTCTCAAATCAAACAATACTTTGCTTGTAATTATTTGATTTCAAAATTATCAAATATATTATATTAAACCAAAATTAATACATCCATATATATGATATTATATATTATTCTTCTTTCATTTTAGTCACCACGATGACAAAACAACTATAATATATATATAGTCAATAACATAGAAACGTAATCAGATAAATAATATGTCATATATATTCTTAAACAAATATATATACAACTTCATTTATCATTAAAAATACCGTTTAAAAAATACATAATAATTAATTAGAATATTAATTATTACACTTAATTAGAATGTTGATCATTTATCTTTAATCGAATATAAAACTAACTAATTATAAAAATAAATATTCATGTCATCAATTATTCGTTTCTTAATTAATTAGATGACCTTTAACATTCTATAACAATTCTTTGTCAATCAAAGAACACATGATTTGTGACAAATTATAAATTATCTATTAAAATAAAAATAGATAGAAAATAAATCTTAATTTATATATATATATATATATATATATATATATATATAAATTTCTAGATAATCATACTTATTATGAATAACATGAATCATCATATTATTAGCTAATATGCATGATTTATATTAATAATCAATTAGCACATAATCAAATATATTTCATATATTAATCGAAGCACTTACATTTCCATGTTTTGAACAATAATCGGCGTGAAGCGACTATGCATGCTCAAAATAAATCTGAGTAGATTGTTCTCACCGAGACAATTTTTGCGAAGACAATTTCGACTAACATAGTCATGTCTCTTTAAATGCATGATTAGAATAAGTTCTAAAACAAATAACTTATTTAATCTCATTATACATATGACCTTCATTTTCTGTCATTATGAATCACATAATTTCTATAGTGCCCAATTTCATTTCATTTAATAATTTTTACACAAAAAATTATAATGATTTTCACATCAATGACTCAAGTCTGATTTCTATAAAGAAATCATTAACTACCTCATTCATCTCCAACATTAATGGATAGAGTCATTTTAACGAGTCTGATTTCTACCAAGAAATCATTGACTACACATTCAACACATAATTTCTATTAAAATAAAAATAGATAGAAAATAAATCTTAATTTATATATATATATATATATATATATATATATATATATATAAATTTCTAGATAATCATACTTATTATGAATAACATGAATCATCATATTATTAGCTAATATGCATGATTTATATTAATAATCAATTAGCACATAATCAAATATATTTCATATATTAATCGAAGCACTTACATTTCCATGTTTTGAACAATAATCGGCGTGAAGCGACTATGCATGCTCAAAATAAATCTGAGTAGATTGTTCTCACCGAGACAATTTTTGCGAAGACAATTTCGACTAACATAGTCATGTCTCTTTAAATGCATGATTAGAATAAGTTCTAAAACAAATAACTTATTTAATCTCATTATACATATGACCTTCATTTTCTGTCATTATGAATCACATAATTTCTATAGTGCCCAATTTCATTTCATTTAATAATTTTTACACAAAAAATTATAATGATTTTCACATCAATGACTCAAGTCTGATTTCTATAAAGAAATCATTAACTACCTCATTCATCTCCAACATTAATGGATAGAGTCATTTTAACGAGTCTGATTTCTACCAAGAAATCATTGACTACACATTCAACACATAATTTCTACACAAGAAATTGAAATGGTTTTAATGTCAATGACTAGAGTCATTTTAACAAATCTGATTTCTATAAAGAAATCATTGACTACCCCATTCAACTCATAATTTCTACAAAAGAAATTGGAATTGTTTCAACATAAATGACTAGTGTCATTTTATAACACATTAGATTTCTATGAAAGAAATCATTGGCTCCATTCATCTAATAATTTCTATACAAGAAATTTGAATGGTTCCACCATAAATGACTAGTGTCATTTTATCACGTCCGTCCGATTTCTATAAAAGAAATCAACGTAAATGACTAATGTCATTTTATCACGTCTGATTTCTACAAAAGAAATCATCTTATCAGTTGGATTTGAAGAGGGGACCTCCCTTCCGTCACGCACCATTGCGTCTACACTTTGAGCCACTGCACCAATGCGCCATTTCATTATTGTACCGCTTTTATGACTTTTGTCTTCTTTCTAGAGACAACTTATACTTCATATTTGACTAGACTCTGTCAACCAATGAATATATACACATTTAAAACGATAACTTATTACCATAATAAAATGTAATATATAAAATAATGTATAAATAAAGATATCATCTCTCTTTATTTATTAAATCATCCTACCATATTCTTATTAATTATATTGCTTAATTAAAAAGAAGGTATATATTATAATTAATTATTTTAAAACTGAAACCATATGTTTCAATTATAATTAATTTTAACACCATAAATTTTATAAAAATTAAAAGCTAACTACTTTCTTATTTTCATTCATTATTATTAATAATTTTAATAACCAAACAAATATTTAAATAAGACTAGAACAAATTAATTTATTGTGTTCTAATTTATTTTATATATAACATTTGTATAATGAATATACAAATTAATGTTTCTTGAGAAATTTTCATATCAAAATATATTAGCTTATAAAACTAAGCTTTAAAAGCATAAGAACATATGTGTTAATAATCAAATATATTTATATGCAATAAAGACTTATCTTTATTTGTTGATTCCTTAAGATGAATCTTTTTCATTTTTTTTTCGAAATGAACATCATCTCTTTCGCAACACCGCAACTCATATTTCTGAAATATCAAAGACAAATATTTTCGACGGTAAAAACTACTAAATAACTTAGCACACAAAACTGTTTTAAGATTGTTAGATATCTTGTCTTGAATAACAGAAAAACATATATACATACGATGTTACAAATAAATAAAAATAAAATAAGATATACGAAGAACAATATCACCGTATTTGATGGTTGATTCGAGGCATGTGTTAGACACATTTCCCTTGAAACAGTTCCACCGTCTCCCCGTGTGCTAGAGCTTATCACAGATGATTGTCTCCCAGGGTACAACGAATCTAGTAGTGATTCAGCACCGGAATCACTACACAACGAGCTTGATAAAGTACCTGAACTATCACTGGGTTTCAACGGAAAATATCGAGCGAAGAACTCGAAGAACACTCACAAAACAAGAAGAAGACTTTTGGAATTCTAGAGTGAGAAAGAATTAAAATGATGAAGTGATGTGGTTTTTTTTTGTCCATCGAATGATGTGGGATAGAATGCCTATTTAGATTGTTGAAATAATAAACTGTTAATTAAATCATCAATTGATCCAACGGTTGGCATTACTTGCCTCTTCATTTGCCTTAATATTTCTTCTTAATGAAGGATAATTGTTTGCCAAAATTAATGAAGACATTTATTTTGCAATACTCACGTTACATGGTTTTTTTAATCTGTTAATAATATTAAATTATCATAACAATTTGTTATATAAAATTAGATCGGCTTACAGAACTTAACACATAAACTTTCCATGCAGGAACAAGGAACCGGACCGGACAAACAAATGGACCGGTTAAGAAGATTAACCGATCAAGCTATTAAACCGACCAGGAACATCCGGAACATCACCACACAAAGAAAGGATCGGCCAGAACTAAAAACCGGAAACACCAGACAGCCGATCAGCCACAAGGCAAAGGAATAACCGGAAACTGTCCGGTTAAACCAATCACACCAGAAGCCATTCGGTTAAGTCAAATGACCGACCAGCATAAGAAGACACTTCGGGTATCTGTTGAGAATGATACCAAAGGGACAGACTGAACACTTCTACATTCATACAAGTCTGAGGAAAGTTTGCAGGCTGCAGAAGACAGTCCTACAAGATCTTTCCACTTCGGGATAAATCAGAAAGGAAATCTTCCAAGTACATACAACTTTCCAACAGACAGTCACCATATTGAGAAAAAGACAAACCTAGCAGGTTTGTCTTACACACCGGAAGAACAGACTGCCAAGTCTGTAAAGTTGACCGTCAGGTCTGAGAAGATGACCGTCAGATCTGTATCACAGAACCTCTGCTCAGCCAATCAAATTCAAGGAAGTGAAATATGACCGTTGGCATATTTCACCTATAAAAGGAGCAGCTGAAGAAGAGTAAATGCGGGACACAGGTGACACAGCGAGCAATTAATTTACAAGTGATAAGATTGTGTTCTCTCTCTAGAAAAGGCCTAAGTGCTAAAGTTGAAGTGTGTATTTTACAATTTCGGTGTAAATTGTAAGGGTATTATCGGGCAGGAAATAAGTCTCGATCGGATAGTACTTGTATTCCTTAGTGAATATCCTTCTCGCGGTTTCGAGAGGAAGGGGTGACGTAGGAGTTTTATCTCCGAACATCCATAAAATCTGTCTTGTTATTTACTTTCTGTCGGTTCTATTTTCTAACCGACCTGTACTAACTTACCTACACCGCTCTAACCTACTTGACTCTATCCAAACCGAATCACCAGGTCACAAAAACCGACCCATCAATTTTCAAACCTATATCATCCAGAACCGGTTCTGCCTATCTCATGAGTGTGCTGCTTCAACCTGAAATAAACCTCTTCCGCGCTTGAACATAGTTCAAGGGTTTGTGACAGTTTGTGTAGTATTGAAACCCCGGTGTTAATCTCTAACCGAATTAATCACCACCCTTTGAGTGAGACGCGCTAACCGGCCCAACCCCGGTCCTCCAGCCGCGACCTAGATCCTAACACAATTAATAATAATAACAAACTCATGTAAGTCACATTACAAATTAACAATATTTTGTTAATTGGTTATCAAGGCATTTTGATTAAT
Source organism: Impatiens glandulifera (assembly GCF_907164915.1). Classification (NCBI taxonomy): domain Eukaryota; kingdom Viridiplantae; phylum Streptophyta; class Magnoliopsida; order Ericales; family Balsaminaceae; genus Impatiens; species Impatiens glandulifera. Next base: position 22,206,507 of record NC_061862.1, on the reverse strand, counting down.
TAATTTAAATTAATTAATTCAAACTTTTGGATCAAATTTCACCCTATAATTCACATTTGAATTTCACATGAAATTGATTTAATTTTATTACCCATATTCTAATTTCCATTCATTAATAGAATTTATAGAATTAGGTTAAAAATTTCAACACTCAGTCCATAGCTCTTGAGTTGTTTTAGTTTTTTTAGAAATTTTCTTGTATCTCACTTGATATTCATGATCCAAGAACGGACCATTTCATCAACTATCTCCCATTGTTCTGCATCAAATTCTTTTTTCGGCCTATGACATGAATCATCCAAAAATCCTAATTTAATTTTAGCTTTTAGGACTAACCTGATTGATTTGCACTAGTTGAAATAGTTGAATCTTGTTAGGAGTTTTGAGCAAAAGAATGATGTTTGAATTATCAGCACTGTAGAGCTTTAGAGGATCAATATTCTACTTCCTTTTCTGGTTTGCTCCCACTGTTCCTCTTTTCGTTGCGCCTTCTCATACAGATCCACTTTCAGCCATGGTGAGTTTAGTTGTCTATTAATATCTTTCACCAATGTGTTCGGATACCATGTTAAGCAATCAACAAAAATGAGAATAGTTGAGAACTTTAGAGATTATGTTTTAAGAGATTAAAAGAATAATTGAGAGATTAGAAAACACACACGCTCTTTGAGAGAGCTTTCTCATTATAAGTGCTAACAAAATAAACAAACAAGTCCCTCAAGTTATGAGAATAATAAAACGGTAATAATTCTTTACATAAAACTTTATCTTTATACCATGTTAGAATGAAAGAGATTATATTGGATTTTTATATATTTGGTTAGATAGCTTAGGTCTATTATATAAACATTATAATCAATATAAAAAAAAATTAATATAAGAAAACTAATACAATATAATAATATAATAATATAATATTGATATTATCACAATATATAATATTGTGATAATATCTTATATATATTATCTTATATTCTAACATTAAGATAAGAAAAAGTTCAAAATTTGAATTTACTCTAAAAAAAAATTACAATTTGACTATTTGAAACTTTTTTTATAAAAATTATAATATAATTAAATATTATTTTACATATTACTTTAAATATTAATAATCATTTAATTCATTAACTAAAATATATATATTTATCCTTATATATTAATATTTTAAAAAAAATTTAGAAAAAAAATCTAATAGTTTTTTTTTAAATACAATATATTTTTTAAAAAATTTAAACAAATTCATGTAATTTTCATATTATTATTTTTATTTTATGGGGGGAACAACTGTTAGTTAGGGCATGTGAATCGTGCCATACACGGCCGAGAGTATAATAATTGAAGAAACTGTCTTAAAATAATATATAAGCATATTGGTCTTCTTATTTTTGTTTCAATTCACAAAATATTTAAGCATTAAATGAAATTTCAGGGGTCAAAATATGTATTTAAAAAGTAAAGGAGCCTAATTAGAAAATTATTAGGAAGTTCGTGTTGTGAAAGCATATGCCCATGTTATGATTGAGAAGGAAAATTCTGTTTTATTTTGCTATAGCCATATATCTCTTCCATTCTCTTGTGTATTGGGTCCTTTGCATCCATGACTTCTTCTACCATGGGTAAACAAATGTTTTCCTTTTTGTTTGTCTCCGAAAATGAAAAGAAAAGATACTTCAAAATTTTGTTATTCTGACGTGCAGTGAAACGGGAGTTCTATTCTAGTTGAATTCTCTAGATGGAGAAGAAGACTAAACGTTGAATTGGGTCTGCAAAACACATCATTTCCGATGCCTTTCCTGCAATGATCTCTCGGCCCCAAACAGAAACATAGAATTCATCAAGTCCCTTTTTCATATTTTTTCCAATGTTTGTGTATACTTGGAGATTTTTTGTCCCTTCTTTGGTTGGGGTCAGCAAGGGAGGAGACACTAGAGGGACAAGTAGTCCTGTTTTCTTTGAACAGACGAATGTTTCCATGTTCCTCCATCTTTTTATTTCTTTTCGTGTGTAGGGATTACATGTTTGTTAACCGGTGATGTTGTATGTGTAAAAACTCTTTCTCAAGTAAGAAGAAATGAAGGGGTTTTGTAGTAGTAATAATAGATATGAGTTATGACAATAAGATAGATTTAATTTGTTCTAATATAAACTACAGTAATATGTATTTTCAGATCATTTGTCAATGGAGTAGTGTTCTAGTGGCCCAAATGCATAAAAAACTACACTGTGATGATATATAATATTCACATATCTTCTTTGATTTTGAAATAACTTGATGTGATGATTTTTTTTTTTTTTGGTGCTTATTATGTTTTCACTATGCACAATAATCTAAGAATTAAGTGAAGGAAAAAATAACAATTATCTCTTCAATAAATCTAATAAGATATCAATTGTATATTAAATCTTAATAAAAAAAACATAAAATTTAATTTAATATTTAAAAAGAATTGATAAAATGTTAAGCTGATATAAATTTTAAAAAACTTTAAAAAAAATTAAAATATATAATTTATTTAAATTAAAAAATATGTTTGCTATGAATTTAATATTATAAATAAAAAATAGTTGTATAAGTATAAAAACTTAAAATTTAATTAAATAATTAAAAAAAAACTTTTAATTGTATATAAACATTTTTTAAATAAATATAAATATTTTATATATTTATAATTAGTTTCAGAAATTACAAAAACTTTTTATTTCAACATTATTTTAGAACAAATTAAACACGATATAAATTTTAATAAGCTTTTAAGAAAAATATAAAAATACATAATTTCTTTATTTAAATTTTAAAACTTTTTATTTTTAAATTTGTTATGAATTTTATTTTATAAATAAAAAAATGTGTGTATAAGTATAAGAAGTTATTTTATACATTAATTATTTAATAATTTTAAAAAAAATAAAAACTTTTAATTGTGTAGAAAAAATTTTAAATAAATATAAACATTTAAGAAGATTTCATATATTTGAAAAATTATTTTTAGAATTACAAAAATATTTTATTTTATGTTTAGAATTACAAGGAATATTTTATTTTAACCTTATTATATATATAAAAGTACAAATTAATAAATACAGTTAATTTCATTATTATATATATAAAAATACAAATTAATAAATAAAATTAAGTACAGTAATATATTTTAAAAAAGCTGAATTTATTTTAAAACATTTAAAATAATAAATAAATTTTGAAACACATAATTATTTTTAATATTTAAACATTTTTAAAATTTATTTTAAAATGTATAAAAATAAAATAAATTTTAAAAAATATTTTTGAATTTTGATTATAAAAAGATTTAGTTAAAATAAATACTAAAAATAAATAAATATATTTTTATTAAAATTTTGTAAAATTAATTAAATAAATTTAATATAATATTATATTTTAAATAATAAATTTTGAAACACATAATTATTTTTAATATTTAAACATTTTTAAAATTTATTTTAAAATGTATAAAAATAAAATAAATTTTTAAAAATATTTTTGAATTTTGATTATAAAAAGATTTAGTTAAAATAAATACTAAAAATAAATAAATATATTTTTATTAAAATTTTGTAAAATTAATTAAATAAATTTAATATAATATTGTATTTTAAATAATAATAATATAATTTTTTCAATTGTAAATTATGGTAATTTGATTCAGCATCTGTATATAGTATATATGACATTTTATTTTGATAATGGCTGAATCTATTATCGTTGAGTATTTTTATCAAATAAATTATAACTAAACACATTCTATAAATTAATTATTATTAAAAATAAGTAATATGTTATTTATATTTATTATTAATTTTTATTTAAAACTTTGATATACTAAAATATTTCTCAATTTAAACATATAAATTAGAAATTTTAATATTTAATAATTAAAAATTTACAAATAATTTTAAATTAAAAATTTTATTAAATAACACTATAAAAAAAATTATAACTAAATTATAATATTATTTATTTTATATAAAATTTTATTAAAAAAATTAAGAAGATTAAAACATTAAAATATAACATAATTTTATATTATGTTTTGAAAAAATAATAATTTATAATTAATGTTTTAAAATATAATACAGTTATTTTTTATTTATAAGTAACTAATAATTAAAATAATGTTTAAATAATAAGAAATAATTTATAAAAAAATCCAAATCTAAAAAACAATTTAAAATATATTTATTTTCTAAAATAAATATTTTAAAAAATTAAATATAAATATAATTAAATCAAATTTATATAAATAATATTATACTTAAAATATAAATATTAAATATAATGATAAATAAACCAATTAAAAAAATTAAAAAAATATTTTTTCAACTTTAAAAAATTAAAAATTTATTATATTTATTAATTACAATATAATCTTATTTTAATATAAAAATAAATATCATTAAATTAAATATATGTTTAATAAATAATTTATTATGTAGAAGTAATTTATAATATAGAAACTTTTAATAATTTTTTTTAAAAAAAAAAAATTGTTTTTAAATATATATATATATATATATATATAACTTAAAAACAAAATTTAAATATATATATATATATATTTAAACTTTTTTAATATAAAAGAAAGGTTTTATAAAAAGAATTATAAAATAATTATTATGTACAAGAAACAAACGTAAAAAAAACTTTATATAAAAAATAATATAATGAAAATCTAAATATAATGTTAAGTAAATATTTTGTTTACTGTAAATAAATTATAATTAAATGTCAAAGAAATATTTTTCAATTCAAAATTTTTATTATTTTTTTACAAATATATAAATATATTTATACATATATACTTTCTATATAAAAATTAAGAAAGAAAAAATAATAATATAAGAATGTGTTTTATAGAAATCTTGAAACTATTTGATATGGTTACGAAAAAAAAATAAACATAATATTTTTTTAATTGAGGTTAACTTGAAAATTGAAATCATATTCTATTTATTAAATAGATATATTTTAAAAACATAATATTAATTATATTTAATTATCAAATACTTTTAATAATTATTTCCATGTCACCTTTAGATATGAGAATTGTATTAAATTAAGTATTATATTTTAATAGTTCAATGAGGAGGTGGTACTGGAAAATAATCAAAATTAATTATTTGAAATTTATAAATTTAGAATAAAAAATAAATATTTACTTTGTAATAATATTCACCCTAAGCATTTCTAACCTTAGTCTTGGGCTGGTTTGATCAAGTTTTTTTTTTCGTTTTTATCATAAAATTCAACATCATTTCATTCATTATTTCAACAAGTTAATTATTTGTTTTATCTATTAAATATTAAAAATACCATTTATTTAATTATATAAAATTAATTAATTTTTAAAAAATTATGAATATTTTTTGCTTTTTAACAGTAAGAAACCAATATCTTAGAAATTTAATCAAACATGGTTTACTTTATAGGCAAAAATAAACCTAAATAATCAAAGATCGAACAAGCCATTGTATTTTGATTAAGTAGTAACGAGAGATTATACTTTAGATTCCACTATTAGTTTATGTGAGGCATTGAGAGTTAAAACTGGTTTTATAAAAGTATCATAGGATTAAGTTTGCATTAAACAACAATCCATTAAGGTTTATCTCATGTTTCAGATAATTCTCACCCTAAATTTAATACTGCAGTCAAACCCTAAACTTAATACTGCAGTCAAATCTGAAAAAGATTGATTGGTGGAACATTGTGATGCTCTTGTTCGAATATAAATAATGATCGCAATCTATCAAAAATTCGGATTTTAGTCCATCCAAACAAGTCATATTTGTGACTTTAGGTAATTTTGCAGTTAGGGGTCAGGAACAGACTAAGAAGAGGCCCGTAACGCTGAGTTGAAGTTTAATTGAATGAACAAATATTATTAAATTTGTTAATAAATTTATAATTAAAGTGTATTTTTAAACATTATTTAATCTAAATTAATACCATAATAAAATATTTAAAACAAAATTAAATTTTAAGTTAATTAAACCAAAAATTGTTCAAACCAACTTTGTAACCAGAGCTATGGTTTCAAACAAGTATTTAAAAATTTGTTGTTATTTGTAAAAAGAATGTTTAAGTAGTGGAATATTTCAATTATATATTTCTGTAAAATAACTTCTGCATTATGAAAATGATTGTTTAAATAAGACTACAAAAACTTGACATAATTTTTTTATATATAATAAATTTAAAAAAATAATTAATGAAAAAACTAGCATTATGCTAAGGCCCTATGCCCCTATCAAATATTTGAAGGGTGGGATAAAGTATACATGTGAACCGTGAACTCAATTCATCGTCATCTATTTCACTATTTTGATTTTGTAAAAATGGAATTTAATTCAAGAGTTTGTTTAATATTTATCTGGTTATTCAAAAATTCAATAAATATTATATATTCATTAAACATTATTCTTACAAAATAAAATTTTATAAATTTTATAAAGTATTTAATACAAACAATATATTTTTTAGTTAAATAAATATTTAAATAAGTCAAATATTGTGACCCAGTGCCTTCTCACTTATTTTTCATATACATATTATGACCCCAATGAGATAAAAACATATTTTATGATAATTATTTGAACCACTCCAATATTCCAATTTGTCATAATATTACACCCAATAGAGTAGTACAAAAACTCATATTTACAAATAAAGAAAAAAATATATTAAGAAGTTGTTCAAATACTTCATATTTCCATTTTAGCTTAATATGATCTCGTATATAAGGATAGTTTGATTTTTATAATATTTAAAATACATATAAAAAAAAAAAAAAAGTAGAATGGTCAAACTGTAGCTCTTGAATTTTGCACATCTCTTTTAAACTTCATAATATATAGTTTTTATTCTTAAAATTATATTAAACGAGATTTTGTTTTAACGATTTCAAACACCGTTAACTTATTATTTATATAATATTTATAAATAAAAAAATTAGGTCATAAGTTAACTACATAATTTCATAAGATTTTTGACTACCGAATTTATAAAATTGATAGTCAAATTATTAAATTCACTGAAGTTCGATAATTAAATTAGTGATAAAAAATTTTATTTATTTATAAATATCACGTAAAAAATAAATTAACGAAATTTGAAACCGTTAAAACAAAATCTTGTGTATAATTTTAACAATAAGAGGTCTCAAATTGTGAGTGTTAGAATATAGAAGAAAGATTGTATTAGATTTTTATATATTTAGTTACATAAGTTATGTCTATTATATAGACATTATAATCAATATAAGGAAAACTAATATAATAAAATAAAATAATATTAATATTATAATAATCTATAATATTATTATAATATAATATTAATATTATCACAATTTATAATATTTTGATAATATTTTACATATATATTATCTTATATTCTAACATCCCTTCTCAAACTTATAATGAAAAACGCTTGAACAACTTGAGATTGAAGACGAGAGGTTAAAATATTGATGATGTATTCTTCAAGCTTTAGAAAATAATGAGCTCCATCTTGTTACAGGATGGCGGCGTGTTGACTGATAAACCAGCAAAGATGCTGAATCCCATGGGCATTAAATGCTAGAGTGAAATAACAACTAAATGAACTCAAAAGTTACTCGTGAGCCTTGAGATCCATCCAACGACGGGAATGTCCGTGTGTTGCATAAAATAAAACCATCAAAGAAGGTAAAATCCCATGTGCATAGAATGCTGGGGTGAAACAACACCTGAAAAGAAATTCATCCTAACAAAAGAATGATAATGTTGTAAGCATGAAATTTTTTTAGAAGTGTGTTGACTACATAACTAGTAAAGAAACACGTATGATTGAATTAAGACAAATAAAAAATAAGCACTGACTATTGGAATAAAGCAAAACAACTGAAAACAAAACTTAGAGAATATAATTGCCTAATAAAATAATAACATAAACTTAATTATTTGAAAAAAATATAATAATAATAATAATAATAATTAATTTAGCATAATTAGAGTCCTCCATCAATGGCTAAATTAACCCATTGATAGGGGTAGCGGAAGACTAAATTTTGTAGCTCAAGAACAAAACTTTAGCTTTTATACCATGTTAGAATGAGAGATTATATTGATTTTTATATCTTTGTTTACATAGATTATGTATATTATAGAGACATTATAATAAACATAAAAAAAAAATAATATAATAAATAATATAATATTAATATTATCACGATTTATAATATCACAATTTATAATATCACAATTTATAATATGGTAATAATATCTTATATATATTATCTTATATTCTAACCAAAGTAAAAGTCCGAAATTCCAATTAAACCTTAATAAAAAACACAATTTAACAATTTGAAACTTTTTTTTTATAAAAATTATAATATAATTAAACATTATTTTATATCTTACTTAAAATATTAATAATATCATTGTGAACATCTCTTTCATGATTCGATAAAAAACAAACATAGAGTTGCATATAAACTAGGGGTGTAAATGAGCTGAGTCGCTCGTGAGTGGCTCGGTCAAAGTTTGATTCGAGTTCGGTTAAAATCGAATTCGAGCCGAGATCGAGCCATCTTGTTTAAGATTCAAGCCGAATTCGAGTTTAAGTAAGACTCTCTTGATGGTTCGTCGAGTTTTTTCGAACCTAATCATATAATTTTTTTATTATATTTTACTTTTTAATCAAAATTTGAAATATACCCATCTATGAGTTTATTTCTTATGGGATTCCCCAAAATATATTTATAAATTAAAAAATATATATTATATAATACTTATAAGGAAATAAATAAATTTGATATTAATTTAAATACATAAATATAATTTTTGAAAATCAAATCAAAATATAATTATTCTGTAATATTATTTAATATATGAAATCCCAATCTATTATATTTTATAAGATATAAAACTATTTTTATTTTCACTATAAAATATTTATTAAGATATACCAAAATAATATTTATAAATTAAAAATATATATTATATAATACTTATAAATTATAAGAAAATAAATAAATTTTATATTAATTTAATTCCAAAAAACATCATTTTTGAAAATCAAATTAAAATATAATTATATTGTAATATTATTTAATATATGCAATCTCAATATATTATATTTTATAAGATATAAAATAAATTTATTTCACTATAAAGTGTTTTATTTTTTAAAATAAACATAATAGAGTTTAATATGTTTTCAAGTTTATCTCAAATACATACACGATTTGAAAGTATTTTCTCAAACGTGCTTGAACTTTAATAACTCCCTTAGGTATTCTATGTGTATTCTTATGCGAATCAATATGTCCATTCTTACGTGAATTAAGTCCTGGCTGAGGAAGAGTTACGGGGCGTAAAACAAAAAAAAATATGTGGAGGATTGTACGGTTCGATGAATGGACTCTTATATTTTTTTAATATAAGAAATTAATATATAAATATATTTAAATTCGAGCCAAACTCGAGCCTATGGTTATATGATCGATATGAGTTCGAGCTTAATATTGAAAGCTCGATCAAGCTCGAGCTCGAGTTGGGCCAATAAAAAACGAGTCGAGCCGAACTTGAGCCAGAGTTAGTTTGAGCTCGGCTCGGCTCGTTTATACCCCTAATATAAATATACTTGCAGCGTTTGTTACAGGCAGACTCTTTTATTGATATTTTATAAAAAGAGTCTAAAGGGGAAAAGGTGTTTGACGGAATTTAAAGACTTTTAAGTCCAAACGTAATATGTTCGAGGATGTGGTTCATGTATTTTGTTCTCTTTGGATGGATATTCATTTGAAAGACATTGTGTCATTTTTCGAGATATCCTGCATAGGTCTTGCGGTTGATAGGTTTATTCATCACGAAGGAAACTTCAATATAGTTGTAGTTGAATTGCTTGAATAGGTCATGGCTATAGTAGTAAGTAACTCATTCCAAACCCATATGCATAATCATTGGCTTGTCATCCATCATGAAAGTCATTTTCTAGATGGGATGTCAGAGAAGAATGTCTCAGATTTCATCATTGGTTTGTACTGGGAGATCAGGAAAAACTTCTCTCATTCTTTGGCATTGGATGAAAAGGGATATGATACCATCAGGAAGAACTGACGGTAGGTGCTTGAACTTGTCGAGCAATCAGATGTAGAGGATCAAGGGGGAATCCCTTTTACTCATGATAGAGGACCTACATGAGTTATTTAGACCCATTAATGTTTCTGCTAGAATAATACCAGAGGGATCTTTATTGCCTCTTCGCATTTGATGTGATACCTCAATAATTCTTGAGAAGGGCTTATCATTTGTTGGTGCTATGAAGAAGTGAGCCAGCATGACCGATATTGTTATCATAGATGATCCCAATGTCAAAGGGATCTCTCCATTTTTTATTTCCATTTAGTCCTAAGCATGGAAATTGATGTGAGTGCTTGTGATGAAAGTATTGGTTGTAACTTTGAAGTATCTGTACTCCTCTTGTAAGAGTTTTCCGATGGATATCGAGTCTATAAATGATCTTAAATGTAAAGCATTTTTGTTATCCGCATTGGAAACATAGACCTTTCACTAAGGAAGTATGCTCGTTTGTCAGGGTTCCACCTTTGCTGTATTTACATCATGAAGGTGAAGTTTATTTTGAACTTTATGAAGCTCATGATGGGGATGAGGCCATAAGTTTCATAGTTCCATTGATTAGCGTGAAAGTTATTGATCCAAGAGACCAACTCGACATTTGTTAGCATGTACATTGTTTGATGAGTGTGATAAAAGAAGAGAAAGGATTGCAATTTTAAAAACAATAGCAAATGCATATGCAAATAACATGACTTAGAGTAAGCATCTCATAAGCGTTTTATATATTTGCTTTAAAGAACTTCCGATTTTACATATTTCAAAATTTTGGAGTCATGTGTTTGCAAGTTGATTATATTATACTTTCTAACTTTTTCTGTTTATACAAAAATGGGTAAAATTTAGAGCTCTTCTTCAATGGGCGAGTTCTGTTGCAACAGGTAAAGGTGACGAAACATTCACTTTCTTCTTCCTCTTGCTAATGTTGGAAATCATCAATGATCTAGTCAAGATAATTCTTACCGTCTTTAGGGATACCCATCTTGACTGCGTCGTCCACAACTCAAGCTAGTCTGCAAAATCGTTGTATTTGATGGGCCTGTCTATAGAGACTACATAGTCACAACAGGGAGGCATGTAGTCTCGACCGAATTGCTTAAAAAGCTTCCTAGTGTAGTAAGAAGTGATTCATTCGAGACCCATAAGAATAATTATGGGTTGGTCATCCATTAGATAAACCATTTTCTTGATACCATACTAGGATAGAAGTTCACGTATGGAATCGTTGTCATTGATGGGTATTTCTGGCTTGGCACTCCTAATGCGCCGGCATTGGAGGGCAACACTCATCACATTTCTAGGCAGTGGAGGAGGTATACGTTTTATCTTTTCAAAGAGCCATATGTAGAGGATGATTGGAGCTCCTCTCTTGTTGAGATAGTAGGTAAAATATGATTCATTTAAACCTAATAATATCTCAACTAAGATAATTCTAGTATGATCCTTATTTCTTGTCCTATGGTGGTAAGTCACTTCTAGTATTTTGGAGGATGATAGACGGTTGCCTGTCGAGGCGAGGATAAAGTGACCCATCATGATCGTCATGGTGAGCAGAGAAGTACTGAAGTTTAGTGGGATTTCTCCAATTTGAGTGGCCAAGTTTACATAGTGTAGAAGATCCAGGTAGGTTCTCGCTAGGATATTGTCTGTCATGGGTATACCCAAATTCTTTGTGGATTAGGTGTTAGAGGGACATGGACTCTGTGTAAGATTTGAGTCTTATGATGTTCTTGTTATCGGTCATCATGATGGCTTTGAATTCTTTGATGATTGGACAAATCTGGTGATTTCCTAACATGAAGGCCCTATGCACCAAATCCCATTTTTGTTGCATCTCCATCATGAAGTTATGATAGATTCAGAAGTGGGTGTATTTGAGAGCGGTACTTAGATCGTAAAATTAGTAGTGCCATTCTGTTTTGTAGAAATGGTGACTCCATAGGAACATATATTCATTCTCTAGAAGAGACATTTTGCGATCATATAATCAACTTGACAAACATGTCGTTTTATTTTGATAAAGAAAATACGCTTAGAGATGTTTATTATATATATTATAGATGTATGAATGTATAATAAATAAGCACGTACATGTTGACTTGTCAAGGCTTTGTTGTTCGGGCACGTCAAACAATGGTTGGGTAAAGTAACCAGTTTTGTATGATAAGGTTTGGTAGAGGTTTGGGTCAGAATCTCTCCCCACCATCACTAACGTCGCATCCTGACGGATGTATCAAAGCCAAAAGAGGGGATCCATTCTGGGTTCCAAATTTTTCTTCTCGTAGCATCTCTCGGCCACAGATCGATATTATCGATCTTCACATAATTCGTAGGAGTACAGAATTCCAATCTGGTACTCTTTCACGTAATGATGGGTGGATATACCCGTTTTGGGTTTCTAGAAATTATTAAGGTATAACCTACGTACCTTTTGGGGTGATGAACCATATAAGGTGGACTATAGTGAAGGCTCTTTAATTGTTATAAATAAAAATTTATATACCTAGAGTTTTGTTTATTTATATATCAAAAGTTACATCCCTAACAGAGTCACCAAGAAAGTTTTAACCCTTAGGAATGGTCCCCTTATGTAGCTTAGCACGTGTTTGAAAGACACTTGACAATATGGGGGGAGACCCGAGGTGGCTTAGGGTTCGATGTGTTTCAACCATGATTTGCATGTTAGGCATCTTTAAAAATAAAACATTTATTTTTTTAAAGATTTGATAATACCTAGTTTCTTTTAAAATCAATTGTGTATAAATAATTAATTTTATTCAAATTATAATAATCTAGGGATCAAATAATTGATTAAAACTCGGTTAAATTGATTAAACATAATTAATTTAAAAAATAATTTATTTAAAAACAGAGTCGACATATAATTTTAGAAAAATCAGTAAAAGGTATGTGTATAAACGTACTTTATACTAGAAACTCTATAAGTTGTTCGGTTTTTTGTTACGCTTGGAAAATGGCTTTCGCGCTATGTCCTCCGCACCCGTCAAATGATAGTTTTATTTTCTAAGTAAGAGTGTAGCTATCATAAGATTTATTTATAACATTTATTTTCTTTAATTAGTAGTCTGGGGGTCCTAAACAAGGATATTTTTATTGCGTAAATAATTGTACACAATTATTTAAAAGGGCGTACCTATGACTGCATTGAAATAAAACTAAGTAAAAAACCCTGAAAATATCAAAAAAGTGTTAGAATAAATTCCAAACGGGGCCTTATCTAAAATATTGGTTTAGAAAATATCCCAAAAATATTTAAATATCATTGTCTGACCTTTCGGGATTATTTGAAAATGGATTGGGGTTCCAAAATTACAAAAATAATTTTGAATTTTGAAAAGTGGAACCATACAGGCCCTAGGACTGAAGTCCTAGGGTCTGGGTCCGTTTTTGTTAATTAGGGCTCGAACGGGCTCGTTCTAGATCGGGGTGTTCGGATTAGGGTTCATGAGAATGGGTCCATGGATCCAGAGGACTCGGTCCTAGGTTTTGGAGGTTCGGTCTTAGGTTTGAGAGGCTCGGTCCCATAACTTGGGTTGTTCGGTACTAGGTCTAGGAGGCTCGGTCCCAGATCTTGCTTTTTCGGTCGTGGGACTTGGGAGGCTCGGTATGAGGTTAAAAACCTCGGTCCTTACTCAAGAACACTAGTCTTAGGGCTTGGTCCTAACTCAAGAATATTGGTTATTGGTCTCGGTCCTAGGTCAATTTTCTCGGTCATTGGTTTCGGTCAAGACTAATGATTCTTGATCCCGGTCCTACAAGACTCGGTCGTCTGGGACCGAGTGTTCTTGAATTGGTCAAGAATTGCTAGTCTTTTACCTTTTGATACATAACATGAAATCATAATCTGTAAGTTTCAATCAATTCATATGATTGTGGGAATTAAAAGACCTAACCCTAATCACGATCAATTGATCTCTACAAATATCAATTTCTCAAAACCATTTTTAGGTCAAAATTTGGGATCTTTTGAATTAGGCCATCTAAATGCCTAATTCTTGTTCCACTAGCTTTGAAATGATAAACATAGTTGAACACAACCAAAACAATAACATCATAGCACTCTGTAACAATTTTTGAAATCAAAATTCAAATCAATTTTTTTAAATTTTATTTGGATCAAACATGATCGGGATGTTGTTATAAATATCTGGAAATCATCCTAACATGTTTACAAACATGTTAGGCAACTATTTGATCAAATTTCAAGCTTATAAGCTTAAGAATATCAAATTCAAAAAATCCAAATTTTCAAACTAAATTTTCGTTTTTTTTCGTTTAAGGTTGATTTGATCAAATCTTTTTTGACATAAAGTTCATACATCATTTAGGGAATGATTCTAAACAAATAAATCACATAATTGAACCCTCGAACATATCAAACCGATCAAACTTGAAAAATCCAATTTTCAATCACAAATCAAAATACAGAATATTTAGAATCTGACCAACACTTGGAGAACACTCTAAGGATGTGTTAAAAGCTTTCCCGAAGCCTGGATCAAAGCTTTGATCACCAGAGAGGATTTTACAAAAATCCAGTTCTTGTCGGAATCTTAATTCGTTGATTTAGGTTGTAAGATGTGATAATTATTTGATGGATTGAAAGAAGAGTACTTAGAGGGTATTTATATCAAACTAGGTTAGCTAACTTGGACGAATTCAACTTCGATTTGGCAATCAAAGTTATTCTTCAAGGATTATGTTTTGTCCTTTCCAGGCCCATTCAAGATAAGATTTGAAATCTTATCTTGGGGTAATGATGGCGATGACAAGACGTGCACATGGTGAAAAAATAGAGGGATAAGGATGGTTGTAGGCGGAGATAAGGTTTTTGGAAGAAATGTCAGCGTCGAGCGCGGCCTCTAGCAATCGTCCTGTTCGACCTGGAAAGACGAACGAAACGACGTCATTTCGTTTTAACCGAAACGCGTTGTTGCATTCCGTGGAGATCCGTCTACGTTTGGGATATTAGGCTAACGAGATTAACGTCCCGTTAGCTGATGAAGTGTAGACAGGGCATGCGCGCTTCCGCTATAGAGGGTGTGTGGCGTGTTTCTGGGCATTGGATAAAAATCCAGCGCTAATCCAATTGCTTAAATCATAGCTGTAACAATTAAACATAATTTCGGCTAGACGGGATTATCAGTTTATATTTTAATTAAAAGAGTTATTTGAAATCGAATTTTAATCCCTTTCTTGCGTTTCTCTTCACCAAAAATCCAAAAAAAAATATTTTTAACAATATAATAAAAATTATGTTTATTTATTTTATTTTTGGGTATTTTAGGGTATTTATTTAATAAAACATAAATTATACATAATTTAGGTCTAAAATCATAATTAAACAATTTCAACCATTTTTGGGGTATATTTTTGGTAAAATAAATACAATATTTTAAGCTCAAATAATTTTTGAATTTTTATTTAATTTTTTTAATTATAGTTTAATTATCACAATAATTAATCCTAATTTGATCTTTAATCTTGTTTTGGGTTATTTTAAATTTAAAATTTTAAATATTATTATAAATTTTAAATATTATTTATAAATTAAGGTAGTTTAAATTTTAATGTTTACAAATACATTCAAATAATAATAAATTATATTTAAAGCTAATTTTGTAATAATAATAGATTATATTTAAGTTAATTTTGTAATAATATAGAGAATTCGAAAGAAAAATAATCAAAAGTCAAACTTTAACTATTTTTTTTTTTTACCTGAGTTCTAAATATTATTAATTAATGATCTCGTAATATTATTAAACAACCTAATATTATTAAAAAACATACAAAAAATATATATATAAGAGATAATTCATAATGGAAGAATATAACAAAATATTCACCTTATAATAAATCTGAATAATTATAAAAGAAAAAAAAAAATAAGTAGAAACTTACTAATAAGTAATAACATTATTGTCATTTGAAATTCGTAGATTCAAAAATTTATAAAATATACCAATCCAAACTCAATCAAAAACAAAAAGTCATAAATAGATGTATTCAATAATTAAATCAAAACTATAAAAATATATATATTCAAATAATAATAGATTTGAACTCCTATATTATGACCTATGTTAAATTCTTGGTGACTAGATTTAACTAAGTAGTTCTTAACTAATAATAATTTAGACATAAATAAATTTGAAGTAAAAATAACAACAAAATATACATCCTATAATATATCAGAATAATACAAAAAGATAAATAAAAACATACTAATAATATGAACATTTCAAAACTACTGAATCATAAATCATTAAAAAAATCATAAAACATTAAAAATTAATTTTATATAAAATCTAATTATAAATATCATTAATTAATGATTCCTTAATATCAATAACAATAACATATTCAATTTAAATATATAATAGTAACCCCCAATCTAAATATAGAACCAATAACAAATGTACTAATCCAAACAAACACAAATTAATTATGATTAATACTGTAAATAACTATAAATATGTTATCTATCATAAGTTAAATCAAACATTTTAAAAAACATATTTTAAGTAAAAAAAAACTTAAAATTTAATTAAATATTTAAAAAGAATTGATAAAATGTTAAGCTGATATAAATTTTAATAAGCTTTAAAAAACAATTAAAATTTATAACTTATTTAAATTATAAAAAAAAAATTGTTGTGAATTTAATATTATAAATAAAAAATAGAAGTATAAGTATAAAAAATAAAATTTAATTAAATAGTTTTAAGAAAAATAATTGTATAGAAACATTTTTTAAATAAATATTTGAAAATATTTCATATATTTTGTAATTCATTTCAGAAATTACCAAAACATTATTTTACAATAATTAAACATGATATCAAATTTAATAAGCTTTTAAAAAATATTAAAATACATAATTTCTTTATTTAAATTTTAAAAAAAGAAATTGTTATGAATTTGATTTTATAAATAAAACATATTTGTATGAGTATAAAAAGTTAATTTATACATTAATTATTTAATAATTTTACAAAAATAAAAACTTGTAATTGTGTATAAACATTTTTTAAATAAATATTAAAAAACAATTTTATATTTTTGAAATGTTGAATTTATTTTAAAATATTTAAAATAATAATTAAATTTTAAAACATATAAATTTTTTATAAATTTATATTTTTGAAAAGTTGAATTTATTTTAAAATATTTAAAATAATAATTAAATTTTGAAACACATAATTTTTTTAACATTTAAACTTGTTTTAAAATATAATTTAAAATGTATAAAAAATAAAATAATTTTGAATTTAGATTGTAAAAAATAATTAAAATAAAAACTAAAAAATACATAAATATAATTTTATTTAAATTTTGTAAAATAAAAAAAATATAATATTATATTTTAAATATATTGGGCGAACATCCATTCAACTCTCGGGGAAAACGACGATTAATCCTCCCACCTTTTTATTTCAGTGTGGTCCCCAATTCTGTTGCCAGTGTCAATATGCAACTGACTGGGTCCTTTGGGATATTTAAATCCGTATCAAATATTCTCTTATTCCTCCACTCCAAGACCAGAAACAATGGTATCTCCAATTATAGCCCCTCTGGGATGTAAAATATATCTCTTCTCACCATCCCCATAGTGTATGAGACAAATGTATGCATTTTGATTAGGGTCGTATTCGATGGTTACGATTCTACCATATCTGTGTTTTCATTCCGTCGAAAATCGATTTTACGGTATAGACGCTTATGACCTCCCCCTCTATGCGATGAATTGAGACGGTATTTTGTAAATACGTAATTATCTTGAATATATTAACCATTTCTTTCTTTTCCGATCGTCTGGAAGGGACAAAAGAAAGATCTTGTTGTTTCTTCAACAATTTCTGATCTCTGGTGGACCTTTTAGTAGGATTCGAACCCAGATGAAGTTCTGACCATCTGTCAGAAAGTTCTTAGTGCTACCGGACCGGAAGAAAGAACAACAACAACTCGCCAGAATCGGATGTTAGAAAAAGAACACAGTACGGAAGAGAACGAAGTGAGAGGAAAGCAAGGCTTAAGCTCGCCCCACATAGCTAAAGGAAGGTGAAGAAAGCAATGGCTCGACTGGAAGGTTCATCAAGCAAAGGGATGACAATTGAGAAGTTTCCGATGGTGTGAAGTGAATCGATAATGAGTTCCACAGTTGAATGAGATTATTCATTTTTTACCCTATGTTTAGGAAGGGGAATGTGATGAATTTGTCCTCCTACTCAAATTCGTCATCAACCACTTTCCGTCTTGGATCTGAGTCAACGGCATTAGCATTTTCTTATCACTACGCTGTCTGTGAAGAAAGAAGCTAGGCAGCTTTCTCCGTATTGCCACTTTCTTTGGGTTTGAGAGTCTTTACCTGATACCTAATAGGTGTAAAATAGAGGTTTAAAGGTCTCTAGCAGCCTCTAAGTCTTAAGCCTATCCAGTGTAAGGCCTAGCTCGAACTGAACGCGATGTAATCAAACTTATGGTTGACGCCCGTCAGAATATAGAGCCCATATGCGAAGTTAAAAAAGTAGGAGTCGCTGGTACTATTTATGATGTCCCTGGGATTGTAGCCAGGGATCGTCAACAAACCTTAGCTATTCGTTGGATCCTTGAAGCAACTTTCAAACGACATATTAGTTTGTAACATTCAATGGCGCTGTGTCCACCCACCAATGCTCATTATCATGCACGGGTTCCCTCTTGTTACCGTCGTTTGAATGAAGACACCCGATCGGCCCGACTTCCCCAAATGCCCACCACCGGCCCTTCTCCTTTCCGGTTTTGGATTTTGCGCCTCGTTTCAGTCGTCGTGGTCGACGGGGAAGAAAGAAATGAATGAATGTTCTTTTAGGAAAATGTAGAATAATACCCCTACCAAGACGAAAGCCAAAGGCGAGTCTCGTAGGTGGACGTATCGAACCGAAATAAGATCTCATATTGACATCTTGATACACTGATTTACCATAATAATAAATATAGTCAATGGTGGCATCTTTTTCCTGGGGGGTTTGTAACAATAGAAAGCGCAGGAAAGTCGATTGACGGTAGATTGGACACTGAATTCAGTATCGAGGCTTGACGCCCCGAATGATTTAGGTTTTTCTAACCAAGCCTTGACTTGCCTAAAAAGAGGAAGATAGATTCCTATTGAGCATTGAAAGGAATATCTCCGAAACCAACCCCACAATTGAACTTTAGCGAGAGCGGAGGTACGTTCCTTTCTAACTTGCTCGAAAGAGAGACCCGACAAATAAGGAGAAGACACCTTTCTTTCTTCCTCTGCTTTGACTTCACGGTCCTAAGGAAGCGTGCAAGATCGTGGAAGGCAGCTGACCAACTTACGAAGTGAAAGGAAGATCACCAACGACTTGCATTCGGGCTGAGACATTTCAAGACAATTGAAAAGAGGTTCGACGAAATCAATCCCCATGCCCAGTTACCCTGATCCGAAGTCAGTGAATAGCTATAGTGCCTTAATTACAACATTAGTGGATTGACTGCTTTACTCCTTAGCCTTGACGGCTCTCTAGTCTTTCTTGGTGTGATCGTATCAGCAGTTGTTGTAATAATAGCTCTGAGAGAGAAATGATTCCTCCTGGCAGGAGGTCCGGTTCCATAGTGATTTCGTCTACTTTTGGAACATTCCTGGGGGCAGGCAAAGAAAGTGACTCCGAAGTTTTTCATTCTCCTCTTTCGAATTAGCAGTTAACGCCGAGGACGAATAGAGTAGAGATTATAAAGAGCGCGAAGAGAGAGCTTTCGCAAAGGTTAGCGAAGAAGCAAATTTCCTCCCATCCATCCCCCATCTTGCTCTAGAAGAGAGATGAAAGGAAAGGGAAAAGATAGTGAGACTAATGGACCTCACCTTATGGTTACACAAGGAAGAAGTCAAATGGTTCAGTAGAGAGACTTTTGAATTGCGAGGTACCATTACGAGCTCAATATATACGAGTGTTATTCTGTGAAATAACTCGAATTTCAAATCATTCACTTGCTTTAACTACTCATGCTATGGATGTGGGAGCATCAACTCCGTTCCTGTGGGCTTTTGAAGAGCGGGAAAAATTGTTTGAATTCTATGAAAGAGTCTCGGGAGCCAGGATGCGAGAATGCCCTTAGTCTATATGGCTGTAAGGGAAAAAAAAGGCAAGTAGGCCAATTTGTTTAAGGGATGAACCTGATTGACCCGCCCATTAAGGGCTTTCTGTTCAATAGGAGATAGGGCATTTTCACGTGAAGAAGAATAGGCTCAGGCTAAGGGCGAGAGAGAGATGGAATTAACAGAAGTCGCTAGCTAGATTTCACCAAAAGAATTGAACGGGGAGCCGTATGAGATGAAAATCTCATGTACGGTTCTGAAACGGAGATTTTTTTAATCGAATAAAAAACAAGCAACCTTACTAATCTAATAATAAAGTAGCAACAACTTCTTTCGTCAACTTTCTCGCTTCTTGCTTTAGTTTTCAATAAGGCTCGCGTAGGGTTTTTTGGCTTGGCTCCTTCCCTTTCCCGGCCCTTTTGCTTTTGGCAACTAGCTTTGACCGCTAGTGCTTGGACTTGGAAGCAAGCTACAGCTACCTTGAACATCACTGCCACTGCATTCAGATAAAATGAGTGGGATAATTAGAGGTGGAAATCCCAACCATCCAAGGATCGCATACCACAGATGAAAACACCAGTGGTTAGCACCAAAAGACATTGTAGTTGGAATTCCGGTGTGAGGAATTTGCTTCCAACTAGATATTCTACAGGCCAATCTGAGAAGTTTTCAATGAAGTGGTATTCCTCTTTTCGCGGATGTTCTCGGCATGTGAGACATGCCGCTTGGATTTCCCCTGCTTCTTTGGTCATGTTCCGCCAATAGTACCCCTGTCTCTGCACGACCCTGTACAAGCTAACGTCTGTCCCGCAGCACCTCCCGTTCTTTTCCGGTGCACTCGCTTTATATCTCCGACACACAAGGAAGGACGCGGTGGGAAGGAAGCAGCCTTAGCCTCTATCCGGCCGATCATTCCGCTGGCATCTTGCATTCACGCCTCCGTTTGACTGCCGCTCAGGGATGTAGTTATAGATACGTTAGTCTTAGTGGGTCGTTGGCTCCACCTGTTATCTTCTTCTACGACATGCTGTTGTCGTCGCCATATTCCATATGTCACTTAGTCATCTCTGCCTCGCTGCGGGTCCGGAGAAAGAAAGGGAGGACTTCATTCAGTGACCCCGCGATCGCCCTCTTTTCAGTCCTTTGTTTTTCTGTAGTCAAGCTAAGGCTCTTACTAGATCTCTCGCCATTCATGGTGTAATTTTATTTATAGAATGGGATTGCCTCAAAGCGATTCCAGGAGAGCGCCCCATAGAGCTTTCTTGTGATTCAATTGAGTTAGGGTGGGTATAAAGTAGTCGCCCTTTGAATCTATCTATTTCGGCTACAGAGCAAGGCAAGGTAGATGCCGCTTAAGACTTGGAGTTCGAAGTGGCATGGATCTAATGAGCTATTCCTCTCCTCCTTTATAAAAAAATAAGGCAATTGCCCACTAATCCTTATGTCCTGAGCCTGATTATTATACTTCTATCTAAATCTAATCTAATAGGAATCCCGATCTTAGAACATAATCTTCTTCTTAGCAAGAAGTTCATTTTATCATTTTCTTAGAATATTAAGCAGACTGCTCCGGCGGTGGGCTGGACAGGAAATCTTTGGTCTTTATGTAAGCTGAGATAAATCAATTTGAACAAATAGTCACTAAAGCCAGACCTGGTCATAGTGGTAGGCGAAGATCTAATCACGGCCCCTATACCTATAATTCGGGACTTTTTCAGTATGTATCTAAGAAAGAAGGACAGGACCAGAGTGACTTATGAGGTCACCTTGTTGCTAGGCTCTGAAAGGCCTTTCTAAAAACTGACTCCTTCATCCGGACTCAGTGGTCTTCTTTCCGCTCTTCGAGGCTCTTCTTGTAAAGAAAGGCATCGATACATACACCCCACTGCCCAAAAGGCCTACTTAGAGGAGGTCGCGGTCCGGTGTGAGCTTCAGATCCTCTCCCTGTGGTCGAGCGTCTTGGAGATCCTTGACTTTCTGGATGAGCAAAATCAGACTACAATGGAATTAGTTGATTGGTCAGCGACTCGATTTAGCCTCATAATGGCGCGCTCTTCTTTCTGTCTTATTCCAAGGCAGGAGAGTAGCCGCCAACTGTCCACTCGCCCTCAACCCTCGACCGCTTCGTAGCGTCTTTTTAGGCTGCGTTCGACTCCTTCAAAAAAGACAAAAGAGAACCTCCGTCTTTGCTCCCTGGATAAGTCCTCATCACTCAAGTGAATTGGTTTCGAGAGCATTCCGCCTATTTTTGGCGACTTGAACTTGAAACCCGATTCACCGCCGTAGTGCCCTTTACGCCCAGTCATTCCGAAGAACACTTGCCCCCCGTCTTACCGCGGCTGCTGGCACGGAGTTAGCCGTGGCTTCTTCCTCGAGTCCTGTCATGATCGCGCACTCGACGAAAGAGCTTTACAAGCGGCATTGCCCTTCTTCACTCACGCGATATTGCTGGATCGGGCTTGAGCCCATTGTCCATATATGAGAATAACATAATCTACAAATTTATCGTTATTTATTATTTATTTTATTTAAAAATTTAATATATTAAAATATCAAACAAAAAAATAAAATTATTTTATATTATTTTTGAAAGAAATACTAATTTATAATTAATGTTTAAAAATATAGTACAAATATTTTTATTAAAAAGTAATTAATAATTAAAATAATGTTAAAATAATAAAAAATAATCCAAATCTTAAAATACAATTTAAAATATATCTATTTTCTAAAGAAATAAATATTTTAAATTATAAAATATATAATGAGAAAATTTTTCATTTAAATATTATATTGAATAAATAAAGTTTTATAGAATATTTATAAAAACAGAAAATTTTAAACTAAAAAAAATCATTATTTATATTCAAAATTAAATAATGAAACATGTTTTAATTATTATATAAAATTAATATAATTAAAATTTAAATATATGTGAAATAAATAATTTAATATTTCAAGGTAATTAATAATATATAAAGTTTTAATAATTTAAATAAAACATTATAATAGAAAATAATAAATTTTATAAAAATAAAAATTTATAAAAAACATTAATAATAAAATAAAATGTATATATATAAATTAAATATATGTTCAATAAATAATTTATTATGTAAAAGTAATTTATAATATAGAAACTCTTAATAATTGTTTTTCAAAAATAAATATAATATTGAATAAATTGATTTTTTTTAAATAATCAACATTAAATAAATAAAACTGTTTATAAAAATATGTATATAAAACTTAAAACCAAAATTTAAAACTTAAAATATATATATATATATATATATATATATATATATATATATATATATATATATATATATATATATATATATATATATATATATATATATATATATATATAAACTTTTTTAATATAAAAGAAAGGTTTTATAAAAAAAATTATAAAAACAATTATTATGTAAAAGAAACAAACCGTTTAATTAATATTTTATTATAACAAAAATATTTTATCAAATTAAAATAAATTGAAATAATACTTTATATAAAAAATATTATATTAAAAATCTAAATAAAATGTTAAATAAATATTTGTTTCAATTCAAAATTTCAATTATTGTTTTAAAAATATATATGTAAGAATATTTATACAAAAATATATATACTTTCTAGTAGAATGATTTTATAGAAAAATATTTTTGTATTTAATAAAATTATATAAAAAAAATTAGAGGAAAAAAATAATATAAGTAAATGTTTTATGCATCAAAATAGAATTGAGCCTATTTGATTTGTTTATGAAAAAAAAAACATAAATATTTGTTTGATTGAGGTTAACTTGAAATCATATTGTAATTGACGGCTTTGTGGTTGGAAAGCTCTTGATTTTGTGGGTGCCTTATGTCACGGGCAGAAACTCGGTCGTCGAATATCACCTCGTCCCGTGCGGCACTAGTTTAGATTGCCTCAATCCTAGCTAGTCAGCCTCTTAAAAGATGCAAGAAGATGGAACAATTTGAGAGAGAAAGAGCTTAGAGAATATCTTGTTTTTTGCTTACAAGAGTGAGGTATTACAAGTGTTGAGTTTTTGAACAATGGTTGAGTTGAGTTGAGTGAGTGTCTTGGTTTATGGCCAAGACTTGTTTATATACAAGTGGGAAGATCATTCTAGATCTTCCTTTTCCTAGAGATTTCTAGACACTTCTATTACCTAACCTAGACCCAAGAATTCCTAGAGATTTCTAGAGAATTCTACTTACACCTATACATGAGAACTCTAGAGAATTCTAGAGAGTTCTCCTACCTTACATACAAAAAGGAACTCCTAGAGAATTCTAGAAAGTTCCATGACCCTACTTACAAAAGAGGAACTCCTAGAGAAATCTAGAGAGTTCCATGACCAACCAAAATCCAGGAACTCCTAGAGAATTCTAGAGAGTTCCATAAATGACCATAAAAACCCGGAATATTCTAGAAAGTGCACCTTGTGGGCTTGACATGTGCACCCCATACCAATAGGCCATGACACTTAGGTGGGATTTTAGAGACATAAAATGATGACATGTTCGAGAGAATGGATGTTAGTATTGAAAGATTTTTCTGTGAGCGTTCAGTTGAAAAATCGTGGGGATAATTTTAGGTGGGTTATATCGGCTGTTTATGGGTCTGTCCTTCCTCAACTAAAGACGGAATTTTCTCTGAGTTGGATAGTATAGCTATTTTATGAGATCTTCCTACAGTGTTCATGGGCGACATGAATGATGTTAGATCCCCTTCTGAAAGAAAATGTGCGAGAAGACTCACAAGCGGTATGTGTGAGCTTTCTGAAACCAATGAGAATCTCGAACTTGTTGATTTACCATTAGAAGGATGTCAATATACTTTTAAGAGAGGAGACGGTCACGGTAGGCTCATTCAGTCTCGTTTAGATAGGTTTCTTCTAAGCGATTCAATTTTTTTGTGTGGTAGCTAATGTCTTTTAGAAAGTTCTTCCATGGAGCTGCTTTAATCATCGACCAATCTTGATTGAGCGTAAGTTGGTTTTGAGGGTGTGTCATCCATTTAGGTTCAAGAATAAACGGTTATTTATACCAAATTTCCTTCCGAGGGTGCAAACTTGGTGGGAGAACCAAGTGATATGTGGGTCACATTATTCTAAGATTTTTGTTAAATTTAGAGATCTTCAAAAGCTGCTTAAAAGTTTGTTTGTAGGGTACCGTGATTACTTTCGATATAAGGTCGATACCTTATGTTATAAGATCAAAGTTATTGATGGGGCTGAAAAGGTGTGAGAGTTGTCAGATTCTGAGATTAGCTCTCAAAATAATTTGATTAGTGAGTTGCTAACTCTATGCAAGGATGAGGAAATCGGAGCTCGTTAGCGTAGTAGGGATACTTGGTTAAGATAGGGTTATAAGAACACAAAGTTCTTTCATAGTGTTTCGAATGCTCGGGCTATAAATAATGTGATTAATTCTATCTTGGATCTCAGGGTTACTCATGAGAGTGAGCCAACTATTTTTGCAATCATTAATTAGTTTTATAAGAATTTATTTCTCGAACCATTTATCGACAGGCCAAAGTTAGACGGCATAAACTTTGTGGCTATTAGTTTTGAGCAAAAGTGTATTCTAAGAGACGCTTTACGGTACAAGATGTGGAAGATTCTATTAAATGTGTGCGGTAGTGACAAGGCTCCAGGTAGTGATGGTTTCACTTTGGCTTTCTTCAAAAAGGTGTGGACCTTCCTCAAGGGGATGTTATGGCGACTATTGAACACTTATATCATTTCTCCTCTTTCGACAAAAGTTGGAATTCGACACTGATTGTTCTAATCCGCAAGGATTCGAGAACTATAGACCTAAAAAAATTTAGGCCTATAAGTTTAGTCATGTCTTTTTACATGATTATTTCAAAATTATTGGCAAACAAGTTGTGTGTGGTGTTAGAATCAATTATATATGTTAATCAAATGACGTTTATTAAAGGGCGTCAAATCTTTGATGTGGCGTTGATTGTTAATGAGTGCATTGATTCAACTAACTCTAATGGTTCTCAATGCACTTTCGTCAAACTTGATATTGAAAATCTTATGATCATGTTAATTAGGACTTTCTCTTCAATGTCATGGCTAGGATGGGAATGGGCAAAAAGTGGATACAATGGATAAAATTTTGCATTTCCACAGCTAGTTTTCTATTATTGTGAATGGTAGTTCTTAAGGCTTTTTCGAGAGATCGAGAGGAATTAAGAAAGGTGACCCATTCTCTCCTTTTTGTTTGTCATTGTCATGGAATCTCTTTCTAGGATGATGATCTTCACTGAAAATAACGAACTTTTACATGGGGTTGATTGCGGATCGAGGGGAGCTCCATTTTTCATTTTTCATTTGTTGTTTGTTGATGATACGTTATGTATGATCCAGGCTTCCCATAGAAATCTCAAGCACCTTCATGATATTTTGTGATTATTTGGCGCTTGCTCGGGACTTCGTGTTAATCTTGGTAAATCTAAAATTTTCTTCTCTAATTTTGTGTCGTCTAGGAGAAAATCTCATTTGGCAAGTATTTTGGGATTTGGCTTGGATGTTTTCCGGCCACGTATCTTGGTCTTCCACTATGTGCAAAGGCTTGATCTAAAGTCTCTTAAGAACCGATTATTTATAAGATGGAAAAATACTCCCTATTTGGAAAAGAAGGTTGATCTCTAAGGGAGGTCGTATGGTCCTCATTAAGAGTGCGTTGAAATTTATGCCTACTTACATGATGTCATTATTTGTGATTTCTAAAAGTGTGACAGTAAAAATGGAGAGGTTGATGTGTAAATTTTTATGGTGGACTTCTAAGTCTTAATTTTCACATCTTGCTAGTTGGGACAAAGTAAAAATGCCCAAAGATGAAGGAGGTTTAGGTTTTCGTGATCTTTGTGCTTTTAATAAGGCCTTATTAACAAAGTGGTGTGCACGTTTTGGTTCAGAATTGGGAAGTCTATGGGTAAATATGATCAGAAGAAAATATGGGTTGAATTGGTCTAGTTGGTTTACAAAAAATTTCAGTCATCCCGTGGGATATAGCATATGGAGTGGAATTTCAATCATGTGGAAAAGTTATCATGAATATTCTTTGTTTATCGTGGGTGACGATTCATTTATCAATTTTTTGGAGGATGCATGGTGTGGAGGTAAGAGTTTTGTTGTTCTCTTTCCCGTGTTGGCAGTTATTACTTTTTGTAGAGAAACCACAGTCAAAGATATGTACGATCATCGCTTTCAAGGGTTTGCGCATCGTATCAGATATAGAAGGAGGTTATCATTGGAGGAAAGTTCTTCTCGTGATAGATTGTTATTATTAGTATCCAACAAAGGGGTGTCTCCGTTAAACCATGATACGATGTGATAGAGAAATTTGTACAAGTTTGATGTGGGACATTGTTATTATCTATTTAATAGAGTCGTTAATTGAGTTGTACTGGGAGAAACTATGGAAGTCTAAGATTCCCACTAAGATCTTTGTTTTGGGTGGAGTGCGATCTGCAGTGGTATTCTAACTGATGATAGATGTATGCACAAGAGTCTTATCTTAGTTAGTCGATGCCGTATATGTCTTAAGGATTTGGAGACGTCTCATCGTCTCCTTTTATATTATAAGGGTGTCGCTAGTATTTGGAGTCTTCTTTGGAGTATTACTGGTATTCATTGGGTTGTGCTAGGAATTATTAGTGTGTGTTGGGAAACGTGGATTCAGGCAGCTAATTTTGCGGGCCTGAAACAATGGGGTTATATCCCCATTATTTTCTGGTGGATAATTTGGTTAGAGAGAAATCGTAGAACCTTCAACAATCTCAAACGACCATTGCAAATCCTTCACAATGCTATCATCCTAACATTATATGAGGTCCGAAATGAGAAGCCGACAAATTCAGTCGGAGAGCTCATTGTCTTTTTGGAAGATCTTCGCACACGTTAATTTTTGTTTTATTTGTGTGATTTTTTTCACAAATGTTATGCTTTTGTCGTTGTGCTTAAACGACTATCCATTTCATAATAAAATTAATGAATCATTTAAAAAAAATTATTAAATATATATTTTAAAAACACAATATTAATTATATTTAATTATTCAATACTTTATACGAGAATATGTACTTAACTAAGTATTATATATTAATAGTTCTAGAAAAATAATTTATTAATTTGTAATTTTTAAAATTTATAAATTTAGAATAAAAAATAAATATTTACTTCGTAATAATATTCATCCTAAACATTAACCTTAATCTGAATAAGTCTTGGTGTCCTTTTGATTAAGTAATAATGAGGGAATATACTTGATATCAACTATTAGTTTATGTGAGACATTGTGAGAGTTAAAACTGGTTTTATAAATGTATCATAGGATTGAGTTTGTATTAAACAACAATCCATTAGGGTTAATCTCATGTTTTAGATAATTCTCACCCTATGCTTAATCCTGGGTCAGATCTTAAAAAGATTGATTAGTGTAACATTGTGGATGCTCTTGTTCAAATATGAATAATGATCACAATCTATCAAAGAATTTGGAGGAAGTGTTAGTCATCAAAACAACTTGATATTTGTGGCTTAACATAAAGTCGCAGTTCGTAGTCCAACATCGGACCAAGAAGATATTATTTAAAAAATTGTGGTTAGTAACTGTAAACTGAATGCTTAAGTTGTCGCATATTTCAATTATATATATATATATATATATATATATTAAATAACTTATGCATTATGAAAATGATTGTTTAAATAAGACTACAAAACTTGACATAAAAAAATCTTATAGAATAAAGGCAAAAAATAATTAATGAAAAAACTAGCATTATGCTAAGGCCCTATGCCCCTATCAAATATTTGAAGGGTGAGATAAATTATACATGTGAACAGTGAAGTCAATTCATTGTCATCTATTTCAATATTTTGTTTTTTTTTTAAATGGAATTTAATTCAAGAGTTTGTTTAATATCTATCTGGTTATTCAAAATTTCAATAAATATTATATATTCATTAAACATTATTCTTACAAAATAAAATTTTATAAAATTTATAAAGTGTTTATAATATTGTAACCCAAAAACCTTCTAACTTTTTTTTTTTGAAAATGGTTAAAACCGTTTCATTAAAGTCTCAAAAGTGGGATGATCAAGAATCAAAACTAGACAAACCCTAACTATAATTAAAAGATGACAATCAAACGACCCTAAAGAAACTGATTAGTAGCCATCAAACATACGAAAAACAGAGATTACAAACAAAGATTACAAATTATATCAAATCCTAATTATCCTAATCAGGATTTTTATTTCCATACCAACCTGATGTTTCAACAGGTTGTCTTCCTCTTCCCCTTGTCCTTCCCCTTCCCCTTCCTCTTGTAATGAAAGAGGGGTGAACTGAAGATGATGATGAGTACTGTCTATTCTCATTTTGATTTTTTCCTTTATATGAATCCGTTCTTATTTGATAAAAAGAATTATTCTTCAGAAATTCTGAGTTCTTCACCTTGTTGTTCTCAACTTGAATTTCAAGATCATTGTCTTTATTTTCTTTAATTTCAGCTTTAAAATCATCAACAACTTTGGATTCCTCTATATCAACCTTATAATTCTCTTCTTCCTCTTGATTAGCCTGAGTATCTTCCTCTTTGTTTTCATCAGCAATCACTTCAACTTGATTGGATTGAGAATCATCAACTATCTATTCAATATGATTAGGTTGAGGTTCCACCTTCTTCATCGTATTGCTTTCGTCTTGTACATAATTTTCTTTATCTTCTGTTTCCTGATTTTTAACCACATTTTGCTCTTTGATAATAGGCATCTCTATTTCATTTTCCTACATCTCTACTTTCTGGCCTTTATGAATTTTTTGATCTTCTTCCTTAGCCAGATCACAATTTGGGCTTGCATGTTAGAAGGTATTGCAAAAAGTGCATCTGTATGGCCTCCACTCATAAGTGATTTTCAAGATAGTAGGTTTTCTTTTTCTGTTTACTACTGTCATACTATTCGATAGTGTGATTGTAGGATGCACCTCAATGTTAATTCTTGCAAATGATAGGTGTTCTCCTCCTTCAGTAATTGAGTCCATGTATAATGGCCACTGGTGAAAAAGGGGTCAAAACCGAGAGTAAAAACTCTCGGTTTTGACCCTATAACTTTCGGTATAGACACATTACCGAAGGTTTTGGTAACTCTCGCCATCCCTCGGTATTGACTCTTTCGTTAAAAATAATTGGGCATTTACCGAGAGATATCGTAGAGTTTTCGGTTTAGATACACTAGAGTAAAACCGAAAGGTAATTGAAAAACTTTCGGTTTTTCCAAAAAGAGGAAAACCGAGAGTTTTACAAATAACTCTCGGTTTTACACCTTATGGAAGAACCGAAAGTCTTCTATTAACTTTCGATTTTTCCATTTGAAGAAAACCGAGAGTTATTAGAAAACTTTCGGTTTTTCCATTTGAAGAAAACCGAGAGTTATTAGAAAACTCTCGGTTTTTCCATTTGAAGAAAAACCGAAAGTTTTTTAATTACCTTTCGGTTTTTCTTCAAATGGAAAAACCGAAAGTTATATGAAAACTTTCGTTTTTTCTCTTTGTGGAAAAACCGAGAGTTTTCTAATAACTCTCGGTTTTCTTCAAATGGAAAAACCGAAAGTTTTACATATCTCTCGGTTTTTCCATTTGAAGAAAAACCGAGAGATTTCGATATTACTTTCGGTTTTTTCCCGTAAAATTTTAAAAATGTGTTGATTATTTTGCTCGCAACCAAAACCTCGCGACCAAAACCTGTTCAGCCAAACCAATATATCAATAATAAAAGGAATGACACATGCATTAAACGGTCACATTAAATGATCATTGTCATTACAAAATTCGCAACCAAACTAATAATCCGAACAATCTGTTATAAATTCAAATTGACACAACTACTAATGAAAACATGTTTTGAATCGAAACAACCTTAGCTTGTGGGGGGAGGAGGTGGTTGTTGCCTCATAAACAATTTTATTCTCTCTATTCTTGCATTCATCTCTAACTTCTCTCTCTCTCTCCATTCTCAGATTCGTTTCTTTTTTTTCCGCTTGCATTTGTTGAATTGTGCGCATTCTTTCTTCGTCCCTCTTCTCCAGTTCCTCCATCTTGAGCTTCATTATTTGATTCTCTTCTAACAATCGCTCATTGTTTCGATGTGAACTGTTTCCACTTCGACGATCCTCACGAAAGTGTGTGGGCCGGACGCCTGATCCCATTCCGAACACTACCCCGTGTTTTTGTTGTCCGAACACCCTCTCCGTCAATTCAAAATCAGATATTCTAGGTTCGTTACTAACAACCTCCTCCATCTAAACTTGCACAATTGAAATAAAGTATCATTTCTATAATAAAAAACTAGGCATATTCAATTCACTTACAATTTTCTCTTGCACGTGTTCGTCCGGGACGGGTGTTGGGTTTTCTTTTGTCGGTTTGGGGGTACGGGTCCTCTTGAATACTTCAATTACAGACGGTGCCCGTCCCATTTCAATCGCCTGTTGAAATAAATGATTTATATAATTAATAACAATCTTTAGATTAAGTTATTACAAATAATGTACTTACCAACTCTTCTTCAATTTGTGCAAACGGTCTACTTCCCGTACGATGTGGGAATTTCAGCTTCTTTCTGTTAATAATATTTGTACGACTGTTTTTCTGTATTTGAAATAAAAAATGAAGTTAGATTAATTAATATAAACTTTTATTTGAATTATGAAACCGTACCTTAAATTTTTCCGTGAAGAAATGGTTGCGACACACAAACTCTCAATCATCTCGATCGTAGTCTGGTGGAGGATTAGCCAGTACCGTCGCCTCGTCTCCTTTGTGGACGCGGATATATGCCTTGTTCAAATCTGACCGTCATCTATCCCATATCTGATTGGCGTGTCCCAATCCGGTCTTTCGAAAAGACTCAATATCACCATTAGTAGCTTCGAACGGATCTTGAAAAAAATAACATCCAAATGTTAAAAATAATTATATAATGACTTAATGTATAATCAAGTAATAAGTATTACATTGATAGCAGTCCACAATGAATCCAATTGGTCTGCACTTAATGCCTTCCAGTTTAGAAGACGGTGTGAGACGACTGCAGGGTCCTGGATAATCGACCCCACATGTCTAGACCACTATGTTCTTCCCACGTCTGTACCGCCTAGCCTCCCATCCTTCTCTCTAAACGTAAGAGGAATCCTTGTCCCCGCTACCCTCTTAGACAGCGCAATATTTTTGTTCTTCCCCTGTCTCTTATGGGCAGAAGATTCTTCAAAATTATCAAAATCATAATTAGATATGTGAATCAATTGAAACAATAACTAATTTGTAAACGAGTTACCTGTCGATGATGGGTCGGGAGTGGAACTGTGCTCCTCCTCGTCATCCTCCTCGATAGGCTCCTCGAGACCCTCGTCTTCAGCCTCATCGTCATCCACCATATCAGCAAACGTGCTCTCTATAAACTCTTCGAGCTCCGTAGCCTCAACATCCTCGTCTGTTGGGGGAGCAGTAGCTATCAGGACCACAGCAATAGGTGGTTGGTCTCTAAAAGACGATCCTCGAAGCTTTAAGGTCTCGGATTGGGCAAGTAGGTTTTGGTAGTTTTTATCCAATTTCTTGGGTGTTTTCCTCATACTCTTCCAAGTTGTTTTGACATTCTTAATGCACACCATTAATAAAAATGAGTGAATAATTGAAATAAAGTAGTAATAAGAATGAATATAAAGTAAAAAAACATAAATCTACCTAATTAATTAATCTGAACTATATGTTTGTAAACCGTGGTTTTATTTTTGTCACAATCTTCCAACTGAGTCGGGCTGACATATCAGGGGCGTAGAATACTTGTTTCGCTTGACTCGCCAATATATACGGGTCTTGACTTTGGGTTTTCAAAATTCGGTTTACATTTACACTTACGAAGCTATATTTATCCACTTTCACTCCTAGTTCCCCCGAGTGTGTATCAAACCACTTACACTTGAATAAAACAACTCGTTTGTGAGAAAAGTATTGTACTTCGATTATATCTGTTAAAACTCCGTAGTATGACATAGTTTCAGACCCGTTGTACCACTCAACAACCACCCCACTATTTTTAGTGGTCAAACCTTCGTCGTGTTTTTCTGTACAGAATTTGTATCTGTTTACTTTACACCAAACATACATAGACGAGTACATAATTGGACCTTCTCCTAAGATCTTGAGGTCTCTTGATATGTCGTTAAATTCTGCTAAATGGGCGACCTATATATGTATCCGAAATGAAGTTGTTAAAATGAATAAAAAGAGTTAGGATATATGGTTTATAAATTACTCACTCGATGCTTGAAATAGGCGGCAAACGTTTCTCCACTGGACTCGTTGTTATAATCTCTGCAAATAGATCGAATATTAAATAACACACTCTTTAATGCTAATTAGTAACAGCAACATCGAATCTTACATGTAAAAATGTTCTACTTCGGGACAATTTTTCAAAATGTAAGAATGAGCTGTCACTCGATCGATATAATCCAAGTTGTATACTTTTCCGTTAGATAGGTCTTCTAACGATGCAAATATTGAAATGCCCGAGATTTCAGGTTGTGCATTTTCTTGCTCTTCTTCCTCCATATACCTGACACATAAACTAATACTCTCATTAACAAGATAGCTCTCGCTTATAGAGGCTTCGGGGTGGTTATTATTCCGCAAATATCTTTTTATTGTACCCATATAATGTTCAAATGGATACATGCATCGATACTGAACAGGTCCTCCAAGTAAAGCCTCAAATGACAAGTGAACCGGGAGATGCATCATGATGTCGAAGATTGACGGCGGAAAAATCATTTCAAATTTGCAAAGTGTCAATGTAATATCCATGTACAATTGTTCGAGGTCCTCTTGAATCAACTCTTTGAAGCACAACAACCGAAAGAAACGAGACAAATTTACTAACGCATCATACACATTATCTGGAAGTAATCCACGAGTTGCTAAAGGAATAAGATATTCCAATAAAATGTGACAATCATGACTCTTTAATCCCGAAATCTTTTTCTCTTCCAAATTTACACAACCGCCGATATTTGAGCAAAAACCATCAGGCAACTTGAGATCTTTCAAGAAGTTACAAAGATGTTTTTTATTTTCGGATGTCAAAGTGAAAGGCGCTTCTGGATAAT
Organism: Impatiens glandulifera; assembly: GCF_907164915.1. Classification (NCBI taxonomy): domain Eukaryota; kingdom Viridiplantae; phylum Streptophyta; class Magnoliopsida; order Ericales; family Balsaminaceae; genus Impatiens; species Impatiens glandulifera. The sequence goes on along the minus strand of NC_061862.1, from coordinate 22,172,045 downwards.
GCACAACTCCTTCATCATTTATAGGATGTAACCATGATTTTATGCCTAAGAGTTGTAAGTCTTTACGGGCTTTAGGATCATCCTTAGTCTTCTCTTTCACATTCATTATTGTTACCAACACGCTATCACAAATATTTTTCTCAATATGCATCACATCCAAATTATGTCTCAATAAAAGTAATTTCCAATAAGGTAAACGGAAGAAAATGCTAAGTTTGTTCCAATTGTCTCCCCGCGTTTCATGATATATCTTGGTTCTCTTGCTCAGATCCGTACTAAGAATTATGTCTTCTAGATCTCGTGCTTGTTCGTAACTTTCTTGCCCCGTTAACAATCTAAGGGGCTCTCTATAATCAGTTCGACCATCAAACGACTCTTTATCCCTTCTGTATTTGTGCTTTGGTGGAAGGAAGCGTCTATGACCCAAGTAACATTGTTTGGAACCATGAACCAATCGAAGAGATATTGTGTCGTTGTTACAACAAGGACAGGCGAATTTAACTTTCGTACTCCAGCCTGATAAATTCGCGTAGGCGGGAAAGTCGTTAATGGTCCACAACAACGCCGCTCGCATGTTAAAGTATTGCGAGGTGTGTGCATCAAACGTTTTCACACCAGTTTGCCACAGTTCATGCAACTCTTCGATCAATAGCTGGAGAAATATGTCAATTGCATCTACCGGACTCTTTGGACCCGGAATTAACATAGATAAAATGAAATTGTTAGAATCCATGCAAGTCGTGGGTGACACATTATAAGGAACGAGAATAATTGGTCAAACGCTGTATGATTTTTTCCCATTTGCAAATGGTTTAAACCCATCGCTTGATAAACCCAGTCTTACGTTTCGAGATTCCGACACAAAATCTGTATAATTTTCATCAAACGTTTTCCAAGTTAAGGAATCATCGGGATGTCTCAACGTATCACTATCAACTCTTCCTTCTTTATGTCATCTCATCATTGGAGTCGTTTTTGAAGACATGTATAGTCTTTGCAGTCTTGGTATTAAAGGGAAATATCTCAACACCTTTTTTGGAATGAATTTCTCATTTTGCTTCTCTCGAACTGTCCCACTTGTTTGGTCGACTTTCCATCTTGAAAGACCGCAAACTCTGCAAGAATCTTCATTTTTGTCGTCCTTCCAAAATAGCATACAGTTGTTCTTACATGCGTCTATCTTGTCATATTTAAGCCCGATATCAGTAATGAATTTTTTACTTTCGTAGTATGAGTTTGGCAATTTAGCGTCAATCGGTAATATGTAGTATTTAAGTAGACGCAGCAACATATTGAACGAAGAATTTGTCCATTGACATACATTTTTAATGTGAAGTAGTTTCAGTAGTGCCGATGATTTCGTTATTCGAGAACCTTCATACAATGGTTGTTTGCAATCATCAAGCAATTTATAAAATCTATGCGCATCTTCGACTGGTTCATCGTTGCTCGGGACATTATTAACGTTGGGGAACATATCGTTTATAAATTCGTGCATATAACGTTCTTCATTAACCTCTTCATTAACTGTATTATTCATCTCCTGTCTCGCATCGTTGAATTCCGGCACGGCATCCTCCGACTGATCATCGTCATCATCATCTAAGTCATCGGCATCTTCATCGACATCGTCATTAACCACTTGAGTAGTACGTCTCTTTTCTCCATGAAAATACCAATACTCATAATGAACATTTATTCCATAAATGATGAGGTGAGTCTTCACTTCGTCTATTTCCATAAACGACGTGTTCAAGCATTTCATGCAGGGACATTTCACGGTTTGTCGGGATGTATTCCTAACAGCATACTCGAGGAATTTGTCAACACCTTCCTCGTAATCTGGATGATCTCGACGTAAGGTCATCCAGCTTTTATCGGGTACTTCCATATTTCTAATAAAATGGAAAACAACCCGCATTAGACTAATCCAATCTAATAAATCTAATTAAGTCTAATTTACTTAATTAGACTTTCATTTATCTTATAATAAATCTAACCTAAAATCAAATCTAATCCAACAATATTTCAATCATACCTAAAATCCAATCTAATCAAAACAATGCAATTCTCACCTAAAATCTAATTCATTCATACATAATTAATACCTAACTTCAAATCAAATATAATTCAACACTATTTCAATCATACACAATTCATACCTAAAATCCAATCTAATCAAAATAATTCAATTCTCACCTAAAATCTAATTCATTCATACATAATTAATACCTAACTTAAAATCAAATCAAATTCAACATTATTTCAATCATACACAATTCATACCTAAAATCCAATCTAATCAAAACAATGCAATTCTCAACTAAAATCTAATTCATTCATACAAAATTCATACCTAACTTTAATTCAAATCTAATCCAACACTATTTCAATCATACACAATTCAATTTATACCTAAAATCCAATCTAATCCAAACAATTCAATTCTAATTCATTCATTCATTCATTCAATTCAATTCATTCATTAAAAACATTTAAAACTTATCTTATTTAGCAGTTGTGCCGGCGGCGACGGTGGAGGAGGCGACTGAAGGTGGAGGAAGCTCGACGATCTTCATTAGACGGTGGATGAAACCTAATAACAATAAATATAATCAAACTCAATATAAAACATATTATACATAAATGTAACTCAATATAACCAAAAACAAACTACAATCAAACCAACATTAAACCAATCTAACATAAATCAAACCAAAATCTAACCTCAATCAAACTAACATCAAACCAATATAACCTAAATGAAACCAAAATCAAACATCAATCAAACCAAAATCAAACCAACATCAAACCAATCTAACCTAACTCAAACCTCAATCAAACCAAAATCAAACCAACATCAGACCAATCTAACCTAAATCAAAACAAAATCAAACCTCAATCCAACCAAAATCAAACCAACATCAAACCAATCCAACCTAAACCAAACCAACATCAAACCAATCTAATCTAAATCAAACCAAAATCAAACCAATCTAAACTAATAAAAACCAATTTTACACCATAATCCTAAATTAAACAAAATCTAACATAAATCAACCTAAATCTAACAATTACAAACCAACTCTAACATATATAACATTAATCTAACATATATTACCAATCAGATTACAAACCAAATCTAACAATTATATCATTGATCTAACATATATAACCAATCAGATTCAATAATAATATTAATAATTCCTAAATCTAACAAATCCTAACAACTAACCCTAAAATCTAACATATATAACACTAATATATCTAAATAATTCTAAAAGTTTGAAACTGACCTTCAATCAGATGGACGGCGGAGGCAGGCTGAGAGCGGCGGAGGCGCGGCGGCAGTTCTTCAACCGGATCCGCGGTAGATCTTCAACCGGAGAGGCGTCTTCGCGACTTCAAGAGGGGCAACGTCTTGGCGGCGTTGTCTTCTACGGGCGGCGTCGTCTTCTTCAGCCGAAGGGAGTCGTCGATCGGATGGCGGGGGCTTCTTGTTGGCGGCGCTGGCGAAAAGAAGCGGCGGGGAGAGAGAGAGTGTGCGATTAGGGAACAGAAACGTGGAAGAGAGAAAGAAGGTTTTTTTTTAATTAAATAGGTGATTCCCGAGAGTTATATGAAAACTCTCGGTTTTTATTTAATTAATTCCGAGAGTTTTCATATAACTCTCGGTTTTTATTAACAAAATTAATTCCGAGAGTTATATGAAAACTCTCGGTTTTTGATTGTCTAAATTCCGAGAGTTTTCATATAACTCTCGGTTTTGATTATTTTTTACATTTTTACAATTAAATTTAAATACACAAAACTGAGAGGTTTTGGTAAATCTGTCGTTTTTTATGCATATTTCCGAAAGTTATATATTTAACTTTCGGTTTTACAACATGACAAATTGTTAAATTATTTGGTTTCTCACTTTCTAATAACGTTGAAAAAACATTAATTTAACACATTTGATATCCTTAAAACATTTCTCAATCCATATGATCAAACATTACACAAATACATAGGATAATCCTACATAAACATTCATATACACTTCTCTTTATGATCAAACACATTCTTAAACATTTTAACATTAAACACAATCTAAAATTTTTAAATAAAACACACACTTGATAATATTAGTTAGGAGTCTAGATTATAACAAAAAAAACAATTAATTTAACAATTTGTGAAATAGTAATTCTGAGAATTAATCATAAAACTTTCGGTTTTTATGGGTATTTCCGAAAGTTGTACTCTAAACTCTCGGAATTACCATTTCACAAATTGTTAAATTAATTGGTTTTTAATCTTCTAATGACTTTGAACATTATTAATTTAACACATTTAATAACTTTAACACATTACATAATTCATATGATCAAACTTTATACACATTCATGTCATCATCAAACACAAACACATAAATACACTTCTTTATATAATCAAACACAATCATAAACATTTTAACATTAAACACAATCTTAATTTTTAAAAAACAACACACACTTGATTAGATTTTTTAAGAATCTAGATTGGAAAGTAGAAAACCAATTAATTTTCCAAATTATGATTTGGTAACACCGAAAGTTAATAACATAACTTTCGGTTTTGATGGGTTTCACCGAAAGTTTTAAGAAAACCTCTCGGTCCTGACCTTAAACAGAATGTTTTTAGGAAGGGTCAAAACCGAAGGTTTTCAAATAAACCTTCGGTTTTTACCCTTCCCCATACTTAGAAAATTTTCAGATTTTTTTAAACATGGGTCAAAACCGAAGGTTTTCAAATAAACCTTCGGTTTTTACCCTTCCCCATACTTAGAAAATTTTCATATTTTTTAACCAAGGGTCAAAACCGAAGGTTTTCAAATAAACCTTCGGTTTTACCCTTCCCCATACTTAGAAAATTTTCAGATTTTTTTAACCGAGGGTCAAAACCGAAGGTTTATTTGAAAATCTTCGGTTCTTACCCTTCCCCATACTTAGAAAATTTTCAGATTTTTTTAACCGAGGGTCAAAACCGAAGGTTTTCAAATAAACCTTCGGTTCTTACCCTTCCCCATACTTAGAAAATTTTCAGATTTTTTTAACCGAGGGTCAAAACCGAAGGTTTTCAAATAAACCTTTGGTTCTTACCCTTCCCCATACTTAGAAAATTTTCAGATTTTTTTAACCAATGGTCAAAACCGAAGGTTTATTTGAAAACCTTCGGTTTTTACCCTACCCCATACTTAGAAAAAATTTAGATTTTTTTAACCAAGGGTCAAAACCGAAGGTTTATTTGAAAACCTTCGGTTTTACCCTTCCCCATACTTAGAAAATTTTCAGATTTTTTTAACCAAGGGTCAAAACCGAAGGTTTATTTGAAAACCTTCGATTTTATCCTTCCCCGTACTTAGAAAATTTTCAGATTTTTTTAAACATGGGTCAAAACCAAAGGTTTTCAAATAAACCTTCGGTTTTTACCCTTCCCCATACTTAGAAAATTTTCATATTTTTTAACCGAGGGTCAAAACCGAAGGTTTATTTGAAAACCTTCGGTTTTGGCCATGCTGTTTTTTTTTTAAAAAAAGTGAAAAGCAAACAAAAATAAAATAATTCATGAACAACATATTAAAACCAAACAAAATATAATAATAATAATTCATAATTATTAAAACAAAACCATAAAAATGTCATCGTTCGTACGGAAAAAAAACACAAAATTAATCAAACAATATAATCTAGAAATTATTAGATGGGGGGAGGAGGAGGGGGTTGATTCAGTCGACTCCTCAACAATACAAGTTCCTGTTCGAGATTCTCTAATCTCTGGGCCATTTCAGCCCTGTCCGCTTTAATTTCACTCAGAAATCGGACTCTTTCCGCATCCCTCAATCGGATTTGCTCCATTTCCAGCGTCATCTGTCTCACCTCTTCCTCACGTGCCGCAGTTTCTGTTTGTGCTAACAAATTCTGGTAACACGGAGGCAGTTTCTCCGGTGTACGCCGAAGACTATTTCATGAATCACCCATCTTAAATGCATTTCAGATATATGTATATATATATTAATCAAACAAAATAACCGTAACCTAAATCTAATATAACTTCAATCAAACAAAATAACAAATCTAACAAAATCATATATATATTTAACAAACTAACCTAAATATAATATAAACAATAACGTATAGACAAATCTAAATCAATGAAACAAATAAATAATTTAAACTAGCCTAAATCTAGATAATATATAAACTACATTATAAGAAATCTAATAATAAACAAAAAAATAAAAAAACAAATGAAACAAACCTGAACGCGAGAAGAGAAGAAGAGAAGCGGCGTAGAGGAGGCGGCTGCGGTGCGGGAGAGAGAGAAAGGAGAGAGTGGAATGAAAAAGAGAAGGGTTAGGGTTTGTATTTATAGAGGTAGATGCCAAAGGTTTTCATATAAATTTCGGTTTTGATATTAGTCAAAACCGAAGGTTTATTAAAAACCCTTCGGAAATAACCATTACCAACTTAGAATTATTTTTAATTGAGCCAAAACCGAAGGTTTTTTGGAAAACCTTCGGAAAAGAGAATTTCAAAAAAAGTAAACCCGAAGGTTCTTTGAATAACCTTCGCAATTAAAAATCTCCGGGATTGCAAAACCGAAGGTTTTTGTAAAAACCTTCGCAATTAACCCACATCCAACACTTAGAATTATTTTTGGTTTTTTGGGAAGGTAAAAACCGAAAGTTCTACAAAGAACTTTCGGTAATAATTAATAAAACCGAAGGTTTTACACCCCTCTCGGAATCTATTTTTAATACCGAAAGATTTATTCCTCTCGGGAGTATTTAGGAGAGTTTTATAAAACCTTCGTAAAAAACCGTCGGTAAAGGTCGATTTTTTACTAGTGGGCGTACCCAATAAACCTGTAAAATGACTAAGAGCTTCTACATTATACATGTGTGCAGGGATATTTCAAAGTTTGAACCATATCTGAGTTGTTTCTTTAGGCTTGCTTAATAGGTTCAAATCTTCAAACCATTTTTCCAACTTCATGTAGTTGGATCCAATATATGTATGCCCATTTTCCATAATTTCATCCAGATTTGATCCCTTCTTAAATTTTAGAAAGTAGAGATCATGTACATTCGTTGAAATTTTCTCCAATCCCTTTTCCTCCTATTGCTTCATAAGTGCCTCTTTGGTGACTATGAAGGAAACTCTATTCTTTCCTATGTTGTTTCCCACCACTATATTTTCTCATTCCCGAACACAATTTTCTTCTACTATAACAGGCAATTTAAATTCAAAAGAAGAATTCAGTACCTCCACTTTTGTTTGTACATTGCCCAAGTAGATTTTTCATTTGTATGCATGATCTTCAACCTTTTTCCCAATGTTGTTTTTCCAGACTTCATTGATTTTCTATGTAGAATTACTTATGATAGTATATGTTTTTGATTTAGAAGCATTCATTAACTCCCTCATTGTTGCAACAGACCATTTTACTATCACTTCATATTCATCGTTCCTGAGTAAATTCCAGTTTTGGAGATAGTGAATGTTACCTTCTAGCTAAGAAACATATTTTATGACAATAATTTGAACCACTCCAATCTAATTTGTCATAATATTACGTAGTAAAAAAACTCATATTACAAGTTTAAAAAAAAGTATATTAAGAAGGTTTTTCATATTTCCATTTTAGCTTCATATGATCTTGTATATAAGGATATGTTATTTGAAAGAAAAAAAAATAAGCAGGAATGGTCAAATTGTGGCCACTGGGAATTTCGCACATCTCTTTTAAACTAAATAATTTAAAGATTTTATATTCTTGAAATTATACAAAAACGAGATTTTACTTTAACGATTTCAAACATCGTTAACTTATTATTACATTATATTTATAAATAAATAAAAATTATGTTATAATTTAACTATAGAATCTCAGAAGATTTTGACTACCGAATTTTATAGGATTAATAGTGAAATTCCTCAATTCATTGAAAATTCGATAGTTAAAATTAACTACGTTTGAAACCATTAAGACAAAACTTCGTGTATAATTTTAACAATAATAGAGTCTCAAATGGTAAGATTTGAAACAAATAGTCCAAAATCTTAATTAACCATCAATAAGGACCAATTCGAACATTTTTTTTTATAAAAATTATAATATAATTAAATATTATTTCATATATCACTTATTAATTATATATTTAATTCATTAACTAAAATATTAAAATATATATATATAAATATATATCAGGTTAATACTTTTAATACTTTTAAATTTTTTTAAAAAAAATAATGTTTTTTAAATACAATATTTAACAAATTCATATTATTTATATTTTATGGGAACAAATGTTAGTTAGGGCATGTGAATCGTGTCAAACACGGCCCGGGAGTATAATAATAAAAGAAACGCTTAAAATAATACATAAGCATAATGGTCCTCTTATTCTTGTTTCAATTGACAATATTTAAGCATTAAATGAAACTTCAGGGGTCAAAATATGTATTTGAAAAGTAAAGGGGCCTGATTTGAAAACAATTAGGAACTTCCTGCTGTGGAAGCATATGCCGGGAAATTTGATAATATAACCCTTAAAAGAAGGTTATTTTGATTTTTAACCTTACTAATAAAGTTTTTGTTTTTTAACCTTTTTTTTAAATTTTTTCCAATTTTACCCTTAATAACCTTTTTACTTTTTTTTTTCTTTTTTCTTTTTTTTTTCTTCCTTTTCCTTTCCCCTTCTCCTTCCCGTTTTCCCTTTACTCCCCGTCTCTTCCTCTTCCTGGCGACACGGCGACACCGTCCCTCTCTCTTCCCCGGCGACACAGCCCCGCGCCACCGTCCCTCTCTCTTCCTCGGCGACACAGCCCCACGCTCAACCCCTCTCTTTCCTTTGCTCAACCCTTCTCTCACTATGACCGCATTCTTCGAAACATGGTACTTTTTGCGTTTTCTAGTTGATAGTTTGTTAAAGTGAAAGTTCTTGATATACTTTGGTTGTTCCTCTAATTCTTGCTTTTCATAAGTTATTAAGTAGTATTTAGTTAGAGTTAAAATGCTTAGTTTAGGGTTTGGGCTTTGGGCGTGGCTCTTGGGCGTGGGGCGTGGCCCTTGGGCGTGGGTCGTGGCCCTTAGGCGTGGGTCGTGGCCCTTGGGCGTGGGGCGTGGCCCTTGGGCGTGGGTCGTGGCCCTTGGGCGTGGGTCGTGGCCCTTGGGCGTGGGGCGTGACCCTTGGGCGTGGGTCGTGGCCCTTGGGCGTGGGGCGTGGCCCTTGGGCGTGGGGCGTGGCCCTTGGGCGTGGAGCGTGGCCCTTGGGCGTGGGGAGTGGCCCTTGGGCGTGGGGCGTGGCCCTTGGGCGTGGGGAGTGGCCCTTGGGCGTGGGGCGTGGCCCTTGGGCGTGGGTCGTGGCCCTTGGGCGTGGGGCGTGGCCCTTGGGCGTGGGTCGTGGCCCTTGGGCGTGGGGCGTGACCCTTGGGCGTGGGGCGTGGCCCTTGGGCCTTACTTCCCTACCCTGTTTCTGTTTTCATTATCTTCCTTCACTACTAGCTAGATACCAGTACTAATATCTGATTTGGTCTGTAAAAATAGGGAAATACCCAGAAAGTTATCGAGAAAGATGTCACATTTTTCTTCTGTAAAGACTCTCCTCCTCCCTGGTTCGATGGCAGGTATCCACATTTATTCTTTAATCTCTATTAATCTTGATCATAATACTGTTTGATATTCTCAATAATAAAAAAACTTGTATTTATTCTTCTACACATACTGCATCACTAAATTCCTTGTCATTTTTTGTTCTCGTAGTATTTCAGGAGATTTTGGATTCGACCCACTTGGATTAGGTAAGCGTGCATTTGTTTGATAGATTGAAGAAAACCAATCATATGTTAAATGGATGGTTTGATCTCAGGATCTGATTCGGAACTGCTGAAATGGTTTGCACAAGCTGAGCTAATACACAGCAGATGGGCAATGCTTGCTGTGTCTGGAATTCTGATTCCAAAATGGCTAGAAAGTCTGGGGTTTATTGAGAAGTTCTCTTGGTACGATGCAGGAGCACAAGAATACTTCGCAGATTCCACACCTTTATATATATTCTGAAAATGGAAAACCCCATATCATTTCATGTGTGAAAGATATGCGTGTGAAACGATAGGGAGGATGATCAAATTAAATCCACCTTTCTCTCTACACTAATAATCTATTATGCTATAATTACTGTCAGTCATTCAGATTTTGTTAATTCTTTATGTAGATTCAATGTTGTGTGATATTTTGTACTTGTCGTTTTAGAGATCTCCCTCCTATAATTAATCATTTATTTATTTGCTCGGGTTTAGGCATGAAAAACATGAGGACGACCTGTCATATATAGCCATTTATTGTTAAAGTTGGACCTATGTATATTGTATAATGTATATACATATCATACAATCTACAAAATGATTCTTACTTCAAGGGGAAGTATATATTTTGTCATTACTTATTACTTTTTGATTTTTTAGTTGGATTAATTTTCATATTTTTTTTTATATAAAACAAGATATTCATAGAAAAGTATCATTAAAACATCAAGCAATGCCTTAGTTCAGGGGTTACATAATACATAGTATCTTTTTATTTATTATAATTTTGTCTCATCTTTGATTTAGTGGTTTGAATTCTGTCAAATAGAAATCCTTTTTTTGAGTAACCTAACTCATGTCAAGTTTCTATGCAGTTGCATCTAATTCACTTGACTTAGGTAGGAATTTCAGGCATGTTATTTGAGCTCAATTCTGAAGTTGGATCATGGTTTTCACTTTCACCATGTTTAAACTTAACTTTCACCATGTTTAAACTTATAGAAATATAGCATGAATTTCGTATCTTTTCATTAAGAGCACATCGAGATTTGACCAACAAATAATCCGAATGGTCATTTTCAAATAATATTTACATTTGCAAATGGACAAAATCAAGAAGACAAGAAGAAACACAGCATCGTTGGCATGTAAATTCTTGGCGCTCCTTCCTTACTGCAGAGCAAGCACTAGTGCGATGTGAAAGCCTGCAAACCAAATGTTTTCAAAATTAGTACAAAATTTGATGTTTCAATCTGGAAAATTAAGAATATGATCGAAGCATGAAAGTTGCAGTACCGAGAAGACATTGTAGTGTCCTAGATCAACAATATGAGCTGAAAGATTCTCTAAAGGGCCTTGTCCTGTATAAATTGTCTGAAAAACAAACCCAATGAATGCAAGCATGGCAAGCCGACCATTCTTGATCTCTTTAGTCCTAAGAACCATCACTGGCTCCGGTGACCCTCTACCCCACATCAAAGGGTCGAACCAAAGCCCGCCTGGATAGCCAACATCGACCTCTGGCTTCTTCTTATGTGGAAAACTCGGTTCTATATCCACGCACCCTGGTTTTATTATGTCTGCCCATCTCCGTCCTTCAACCCAACCCATTAGCCCCAATTGCACCACAAACAGAGTTGTGGAATCTGCGAAGTATTCTTGTGCTCCTGCATCGTACCAAGAGAACTTCTCAATAAACCCCAGACTTTCTAGCCATTCTGGAATCAGAATTCCAGACACAGCAAGCATTGCCCATCTGCTGTGTATTAGCTCAGCTTGTGCAAACCATTTCAGCAGTTCCGAATCAGATCCTGAGATCAAACCATCCATTTAACATATGATTGGTTTTCTTCAATCTATCAAACAAATGCACGCTTACCTAATCCAAGTGGGTCGAATCCAAAATCTCCTGAAATACTACGAGAACAAAAAATGACAAGGAATTTAGTGATGCAGTATGTGTAGAAGAATAAATACAAGTTTTTTTTTATTATTTAGAATATCAAACAGTATTATGATCAAGATTAATAGAGATTAAAGAGTAAATGTGGATACCTGCCATCGAACCAAGGAGGAGGAGAGTCTTTACAGAAGAAAAATGTGACATCTTTCTCGATAACTTTCTAGGTATTTCCCTATTTTTACAGACCAAATCAGATATTAGTACTGGTATCTAGCTAGTAGTGAAGGAAGATAATGAAAACAGAAACAGGGTAGGGAAGTAAGGCCCAAGGGCCACGCCCCACGCCCAAGGGCCACGCCCCACGCCCAAGGGCCACGACCCACGCCCAAGGGCCACGACCCACGCCCAAGGGCCACGACCCACGCCCAAGGGCCACGACCCACGCCCAAGGGCCACTCCCCACGCCCAAGGGCCACGCCCCACGCCCAAGGGCCACGCCCCACGCCCAAGGGCCACGCCCCACGCCCAAGGGCCACGCCCCACGCCCAAGGGCCATGCCCCACGCCCAAGGGCCACGACCCACGCCCAAGGATTCACGCCCCACGCCCAAGGGCCACGCCCCACGCCCAAGGGCCACGACCCACGCCTAAGGGCCACGACCCACGCCCAAGGGCCACGCCCCACGCCCAAGAGCCACGCCCAAAGCCCAAACCCTAAACTAAGCATTTTAACTCTAACTAAATACTACTTAATAACTTATGAAAAGCAAGAATTAGAGGAACAACCAAAGTATATCAAGAACTTTCACTTTAACAAACTATCAACTAGAAAACGCAAAAAGTACCATGTTTCGAAGAATGCGGTCATAGTGAGAGAAGGGTTGAGCAAAGGAAAGAGAGGGGTTGAGCGTGGGGCTGTGTCGCCGAGGAAGAGAGAGGGACGGTGGCGCGGGGCTGTGTCGCCGGGGAAGAGAGAGGGACAGTGTCGCCAGGAAGAGGAAGAGACGGGGAGTAAAGGGAAAACGGGAAGGAGAAGGGGAAAGGAAAAGGAAGAAAAAAAAAGAAAAAAGGAAAAAAAAAAGTAAAAAGGTTATTAAGGGTAAAATTGGAAAAAATTTAAAAAAAAGGTTAAAAAACAAAAACTTTATTAGTAAGGTTAAAAATCAAAATACCCTTCTTTTAAGGGTTATATTATCAAATTTCCCCATATGCCCATGTAGTGTATTAGAGAGATGCTCAAGCTCTAGTTTTGTCTGGTTTTGCAAGTGATTTTCACATTTAATCCCACCAAAATCCTCTCCACCACTCTCTCTCTCTGTCCCTTTCTCGTTCTAGATTCTTCAATTCGAGCTCGATCAGCCATCCGTACGTGCAGCATTTCTACTCTAGAGAGGAGGAGAAGAGCAGGAGCCGAATAGCGACCGAACGCTCCGATTCCTGTAATAGATTTCGCTCATCTTGCTTTCATTTCTTCCTTATTATCTTCTTTTATGTTCATCGTGAACGATTTTGTGAGTTTGATGTTATGACTGAGTTGTGTTGAGAAGGAAAATTCTGTTTTATTTTTCTACTCTAGCTTACTATTTGATTAATTTGTTCTGATGAACTATTTTCTTTTTTTTATCTGTGTGGATGTAAAGGTTAATACATAGCTTGTGGTTGAAAAAATGGCGTCTGGAGCTGTTCCAGCGTCGTTCACTGGTCTGAGAAGGAGAGATTATTATGGTTTAGGATTAACAAGAAGTGCAGGTTTTGTGAAGATTTCTGATGTGCAGCGGGTGAAATTTGGACGGAGGAGTGTCTCTGTGATTAAAAACTCAAATCCTGGTCCAGAAATGGCTGAACTTGAGCCTGCATCTGAAGGGAGCACTCTGTTAGGTATTGAATTAACTTTTATATTTTTTCAAAGAGTTCACCTATTTCTTCTGTATTTACAACTATAACAGATCATAATGAACAAATCATAAATTTAACTTCTGATACTTAGTCTATATATAGTTTCCATCATACTCTTAAAGGGTATCATTTCCAAGGAAGAAAATGGAGGGGATTCATTAAAATGGAAAGAAGGGAATGGAAGGGAAGAGAGGAGAAGAGAAAGGCTAATATTACCTCTTGTTTAAATCATTCATCTTCTCTTCCTTTGTCCTCTTTTTTTTTCCCTCCTAGTTGGAGTAGTGGAAGATGCTATAAAGTTTGAGATTTTCTACCCCTCTATTCTTAACATAAACCAAACAAACCTGAGCTCCTCTAGTTTTCCTAACCGAATGAGGAAACACTGTCACCTCTCCAATCTTCCCCTCCCAACACCTCAATAAAGCATAGAGTAATTGTGAAAATAACATTGGATGTAAAGTTGAGCATTTGGTTTGCCCCATTAAAGTATGTAAAGACTACTAAATACATGAAACCTACCTTTGTGGATGTAGTTCCTAGGCAAAAGTACTGTGAATCCCCGCACAAAACTGTTAGAAGGAAGACTAGGACAGTAATGGTGGGCAATGTAGCTATTGGGAGCGAGCATCCAATAAGGATTCAAACTATGACAACAACTGATACAAAGGATGTTGCTGCAACGGTTGAACAGGTACTTGATTTTTTCCACTCTTATGCATCATAGCTTCACTTTTGAATACTAATTATTTACCATCAATTCTTTCAACTGATTCACATGAAGGATGCATTCAGATTAACTCTTTTGTTATGTTTTTTGTGATGCACATAAAAAATATGGATGACTGGTCAACGGTTGAGATGAAGCAAGATGTGCATCCTACTTTTCTAATTAGAAGATGCCAAATGTCTAGGGTTGCTGAAAGGAGTATTAGCATTAGATCAAATATTAGAATTTGCAACAAACTAGCATGATGAGTTTATAGAACATTTTCTTATGGATGTTGATTAAAATTGGATGAAGATTGTAAGTGGTAGACACAAAAAGAATGTGAAAAGGTGATATTGTCATAATGAAGTTAGTTAATATGTGTCACAGGTGATCAAAATAGCCGATAAGGGGGCAGATATTGTTCGGATAACTGTACAAGGGAAGAAAGAAGCAGATGCATGTTATGACATTAAAAATTCCCTTGTTCAGAAGAAGTATGGCTATGAAATATTGTTATTTGCATCAATATAAATATGCATCTCAATTCTTCATTTGCTTATTACCATTGGAATCTCCTATTTCATGCAGTTACAACATACCTCTAGTGGCTGACATTCACTTTGCACCATCTGTTGCTATGAGAGTAGCCGAATGTTTTGAAAAAATTCGTGTCAACCCTGGAAACTTTGGTAATCATAGTGGAAAATGTTTTCAGTATTGTATATTGGGAAAAAGTTATATTTTTGGTTGTAAGAGTGACTTGTTGCAGCTGATAGACGGGCTCAGTTTGAGACACTGGAGTACACAGAGGATGACTATCAAAAAGAACTTGAGCACATAGAACAGGTGAGGTCCATAGAAACTTGATCGATGTGCATTTTCAAATTTTAACTGTAGAAAATGTTTATTTACACATTTTCCACTTTTATTGCAGGTGTTTTCTCCATTGGTCGAGAAATGCAAGAAATATGGAAGGGCAATGCGAATTGGAACAAATCATGGAAGTCTTTCAGATCGAATAATGAGCTACTATGGAGATTCTCCCAGGGGAATGGTGTGAATATTTATTCTTACAACCCTGACTATTACTGCTACTAAACTGCCCTTAATTTCATTCCAATTGTAGATTTAACTCCACTGATCTCATATCCAAAACAGGTTGAATCTGCTTTTGAATTTGCTCGAATCTGTCGGAAGTTGGACTATCACAATTTTGTGTTTTCAATGAAAGCAAGCAACCCTGTTGTCATGGTTCAGGCATACCGTTTGCTAGTGGCTGAAATGTATGTTCAAGGATGGGACTACCCATTGCATTTGGGAGTTACTGAAGCTGGGGAAGGTGAAGATGGACGAATGAAATCTGCCATTGGCATTGGAACCCTTCTTCAGGTAACTGCTAATAATAAATGTACACAAATTCCCGTATAATGATTGAGCCAATAACATTTGATATTTAAAACTCAGGATGGCTTGGGTGATACCATTAGAGTCTCCCTTACAGAGCCTCCAGAAGAGGAGATAGATCCTTGTCGGAGGCTGGCTAACCTCGGACAAAGAGCTGCTGAAATTCAACAAGGCGTGGTAAGATTAGTTCAGTGTAGAATCTTTTTTTATAAAAAAAATAATATTATTTTGGTTAAACTTTTTGGTTAGGCACCATTTGAAGAGAAACACAGAAATTACTTTGATTTTCAACGTCGGTCTGGTCAACTGCCTCTACAGAAAGAGGTCAAATTTAATCCTTTTCTGTTGGGAGGATTTCTATTTTTGGCTCTTACATGCCTTTTTAAGACATCTAAACTAAAGTATTAATGTTTGCTTAATGAAGGGTGAAGAGGTGGACTACAGAGGCGTACTACACCGCGATGGTTCTGTTCTTATGTCTGTTTCCTTGGATCAATTGAAGGTTATTCTCAATTGGACTCCATATATATATATGATCATCTGTTTTCATTAAATTTGTCTGATTCTTGTCTGTTTTTTTCCCAGAAACCTGAGCTCCTCTACAAATCACTAGCAGCTAAGCTTGTTGTGGGCATGCCCTTTAAGGTTTACTACCCTATTTTTCTTTTCCCCTATGAAATTTATTGCCTCAATTCTAAACAACTGATTAATTCACTAAATATCAATATAGGATCTTGCAACAGTAGATTCTATCTTATTGAGAGAGCTTCCTCCATTAGACGACAGTGATGCTGTAAGTAATCCTCTCTTAAAATATAAAAAGAGTTCATCATTTAAGCTTTTTAAAAAACACTTTACTATTATCCTTGTTCCATGATCAGCGGCTTGCTCTTAAGAGGTTGATAGATGTAAGCATGGGAGTCATTGCTCCTTTGTCAGAGCAGTTGACTAAGCCATTACCTCATGCCATTGTTCTTGCAAATCTCAAAGAAATATCAACCGGTGCTCACAAGCTCTTGCCAGAAGGTGCATTTTCTAATTTTGAGCTTTTATGATATGCAGCCTTCTTCCGTGTGAACATTATTTAAAAGTAAATTTGCAGGAACACGCCTGGTTGTTTCTCTCCGCGGAGATGAAACTTATGAACAGCTTGAAATTCTAAAATCCATTGATGCTATGATGATTCTTCATGATCTCCCATTTACAGAGCAAAAGATCAGCAGAGTACACGCAGCTAGGAGGTATCGTAAATCATAATTAGTAGTTATATAGTTAAGTAAATGGTCTGAACTTGGTCTTTCCTTTTACTGCAGGCTGTTAGAATTTCTTACTGAAAATGTTCTGAACTTCCCAGTAATCCACCATATTCAGTTCCCCAGTGGCATTCACAAGTAATGTCTTACAAACTTGTTGAGGATGCTTGTTGGAACTAGGGTCTTGAAAGTTTATCCTTGTATTTGCAGGGACGATTTGGTCATTGGTGCCGGTAGTAATGCCGGAGCACTATTGGTTGATGGGCTTGGAGACGGCGTTCTCTTAGAAGCACCGGATCAAGACTTTGATTTCATTAGAAATACTTCTTTCAATTTGCTACAAGGCTGTAGAATGCGCAATACAAAGACAGTAAGTATAAACACATATATAACATATGGATGCCCGATTCCTCATCCTCATTGTTCTACTGTAATTCCAGGAATACGTGTCGTGCCCGTCTTGCGGAAGAACACTATTTGACCTTCAAGAGATAAGTGCGGAAATAAGAGAGAAAACATCGCACTTACCCGGTGTTTCTGTAAGTTGTATCACGATTAATTACGAATGATCAATCAATACTTCATTCATAATAGTCCTGATTTAAAGTAAAATCTTGTAGATTGCTATAATGGGATGTATTGTGAATGGACCCGGTGAGATGGCGGATGCTGACTTTGGTTACGTTGGTGGTTCACCAGGGAAGATTGATCTATATGTTGGAAAGGTAACAACATTTTTTTTTATGATTTATATTATAATAAGCTTTCTTTCTTCTGATAATAATGGTTTGAAATAAAATAAATCAGACGGTCCTAAAACGAGGAATTGAGATGGAGCATGCAACAGACGCCTTAATCCAACTGATTAAAGATAATGGACGATGGGTAGATCCTCCTCCAGCAGAAGAATAAATTGCAATTCAATACAAACATATATGTAGTAACTAGTAAGTACATTGATTGAGCTTAATAATATTTCTAATATAAATTGTGAAAATAATTGAACAATCTTTTTTCTTTTTTCTTTTTTCTTTTTGGTTTCTAATCATCAATATCCAATAACAACAACTCTATCTAAAAGTATGCAAAAGGGCATGGGATAGACTATTGCATAGATTTGATCTATATGAATATGAATATCAAGATCAATTCAATTGAATTGAATTGAATTAGAGATTAGAATGAGGATAGAGGAATCTCTCTTCTAGCGCCATAGCCGTACTGAGATCGTTCTATGTTTTGCTGCCTCTTCTTATACACGAATCCTGCAAATCCTACTACGCATAGACCAGCAATCACTCCAAATGCAATTCCGGCCTTCTTTCCGGCGCTCATTCCAGATTTTTCCTTTGACGTCTCCTCCTCCACTAAGTTACCGACGCCGATCCTCGGGGCAGCAAATCCATGCGCAGGAGCTGGAGCTGGAGATGGAGATTCTTCACTTGTTGGAGACGGTGGAGAGGCAGGACTATGTAGATCTGGTGGAGGCGCAGGGGGAGAAGAAATCGATTCAGGCGATGGTGTAGGACTAAGTGGCGCGCCGGGGGAAGGGCTCGGTGGTATAGGAATTGGAGGAGACGGATCTTGAGATGTAGTCATTGTGATGAGTGAGAGAAGCACCAAGAGAATAGCCATCGCCATTGGCAAAACGATGCTTCTCTCAACAGAAGATGAAGAAATCTGAGATCCAAACCCTAGCCAGTAGAAACTTAAACTTGAAAGCAGATCTAAAAGACGAGCCGCGTAAAAGAGAAAGAGAGAGAGACCAATGATAAGAGGACACGTGGTAGATAGTGGAGAGAGGGAAAAGTCGGTGGGAAGCTCTTTTAGATAATAAAAATAGAAAGAGAATATTTTAATAAAAAAAGTTTGTATGAGCTTTTACAACATAATAATAATTAATAATAAATAGGAATTACAAATGTTAATAATTTTAGGCATGGCTCCTGAAAGAACTGAAGGCTCCATTACTCCTGAAAGAACTCATGGTATTGCTGCTCCTGAATGAAGTCAAGGCAGCTTTGATAGATGTTCCTCTAAGAATATATTCATGATAAATTGCTGCTACTGTTGCCCCAATTAATGGTCCAACCCAGAATATCCACTGCCATATTATATAAATGCATTTTGTTTTATTTAATTATAAATAAAACTTATTAATTATTTGTTATATAAGTGAGTGCAACTTACATGGTCATCCCACACCTTCTTGTTATCATAGATGACTGCAGCCCCAAAACTCCTAGCCGGGTTGATTCCGGTGCCGGTGATGTGAATTGTCGCCAAATGAACCACGAAAACCGCAAATCCAATAGGAAGCGGAGCCAATACCTGATTTTCAAATATATATTATTTATTAATTAATTAAGAAATGATTTTGATGATTTATAATTAAATTACTTACGGGAACATGTGAGTCCCTAGCGCTTCTCTTTGGATCCGTGGCTGAGAAAACGGTATAGACTAAAACAAAAGTGCCAATGATCTCGGCTCCAAGTGCGGTACGATTACTGTATCCTGATCCGACCTCGTTGGCACCACCACCGTACCTGTCAAAGTAAGCCGATTGAAAGGCCTTCACCAATCCTACGCCACATACCGCGCCCACACTCTGCGCGACCATGTACATAATACATCGGATTAACGACACCCTCCTTGCCACGAACAGCCCGAATGTCACAGCCGGATTAATATGTCCACCTATATTAATTATATATATGCATGTAATTAAATTAAATTAAAATAAGAATGATAAGTTAGGTACCTGAAATGCCGGCGGTGCAGTAAACGAGGACGAAGATCATGCCACCAAAGGCCCATGCAATGCCGAGAGTATCGACGCCATCGCATTGGTTGGTGTCGGGATTGTTGGGATCGGTTTGGCTATTGTGGCCGATGCATGTAAGGATGGTGATGTAGAGGAATAACAATGTGGCTATGAATTCTGCGATCACTGCCCTGTAAAATGACCATCTGATTAGCTCTTGCTGATCTATTAACGGAGCCGGTGGCGGATCTTGGTAGTCCTTTGTAATTGCGTCGCCTTGCCTCGCGGCAGACTCTTCTTCTTCTTTCACCATCTGCATGCTGAAACATTCACTTAAGAGATCAGAACAGAACAGAATGAGATTGGAACATCCAATCCAATGCTCTACTATTTATGGCTTGACCGGACAATTAGAACTATATGTGCATGAGAGATCACAAGTTAATCTCATCGTCACGATTAGAGGTTGAGTTTTTTTATATCCTTTTTTTAAAATCCAATGCTATTATTTCAATTTAAATGAAGTTAATATTTTTTTTTAAGAAATTAAATTTTATTAAAATACAAATAAAATATTAATTTACAAATAATAATAAAAAATAATGAATATTCAGATTTTAAAATATAAAAAATTAAAAAAAAAACATCCAAACAGTTAGCAATTTTTTGTACGTGACTTTTAACACGAACTGATTTGATGTTTATATAAATGGGTGATGAAATAATGAGATGAAATAATGCGTCGGAGAATTTTTACCCAGAATTTTGAACCTTAGTGAATTTTTTTTTTTTGTAAGGCTTGGTAAGCAAATGTTTGGTCAAATCTTAACTGACCATCTATAGCTGATTTTTTCTAAATAAACAAAAGAAAAAAATATGCGACAAATTCACATACATACCTGTCTCCAAATTGGATCAATAATAACATCATCAATGGATCAAAAACTTCATATATAGTCATCAAACGGGATATTTGATGAAATAACCTTAATAATTGCCTTAATTGGGTAAATTACTCGTGCCTAATAAAAATTGTGTAAATGACCACTTCCTATTTTTCTGATGAAAATACCTTGTCGCGACACGATTGTCTCGCGACGGAAATTAAAGACTGAATTGAATTGAGTATAATTGTCCAGCATGATCGTCTCGCGACGGAAATTAAAGACTGAATTGAGTATAATTGTTCAGCATGATCGTCTCGCAATGGCACGATCGTCTCGCGACGAAAATTAAAGACTAAATTGAGTATAATTGTTCAGCACGATCGTCTCGCGACGAAAATTAAAGACTAAATTGAATATAATTGTTCAGGATGATCGTCTCGTGACGGCACGATCGTCTCGTGACGGCACGATCGTCTCGCGACGGAAATTCAAGACTAAATTGAGTATAATTGTTCAGCATGATCGTCTCGCGACGGCACGATCATCTCGCAACGGGAATATTTTCGTCCGTATTAGGGTTCATTTCATCCAATTTCCCCATCAAATTGGATTTATCATTCATGGACGTTGAAGTCAAAATAGCGACACTAATAAAATAAAAATATATAGTTGGGTATCGGATTTGAGACCGACCCCAGACCCGAAAAGTTACCTTCTTCATTCCCAACATCCGACCCGAATCTGAATTAAAATACTCAAACCCCGAGACTATCGTGGATAGATATCCACGGGTATCAAAATTACGAGTATCCATTGACATCGATGAGTTCGTATTGATTTATCAAAGGACCCTCTTTCTCATAAAAATAAATAAAAAACTGTTCCCGGTCTAAGGTCCGGTCCGTTAACTCGTCCAACCGTTGGAATTGCAATTTAGCAAGCAAGAATGGATGTGAGACTTGAGAATTGGGAGAGGAAATGCCGAATTGAAGTGTTAACTTTGTGTCCAACGCCTTTTTGATTGCAGTAATTATCGCGGCAATGGCGTTGGATTTAAAATCCGATACGTCATCTGACTCCGACGGCACAATAGAGGACCAAAACCCCAATTCCATTGATCAGTCACTTGACGCCATCGAAACTCAGCTAACAACCATTGCCTTGGGGGGAGGCCAACCTAATGAACCTCAATTCTCTTCCATCCAAGAAGGACTTTCACTTGAAGAAGAAGAAGAAGAAGAAGAAGATACCTCATCTCTTGGTTTTTCTTCTCATCCTCAAATACACCGGACATTCAACCCCACCGGCACCAGACCTATCGCTGCTGCGTCTGGAATTGATCAGGAGGTTGGTCACATTAATGCATTTCGTGAAGGATCGGCTGCTCAAGCTTCTTCTTCTTCGTGGGTTCCGGGAAAGCGACACATCGATGAAGTGAGTCAAAAAAGCATACATTTTGACTTGTTTAATGTATATATGCACATGGTCTAAACAGTTGCAAACTTCTACTCTAATATAAGTAAGAAGCAATTGAGTAAGTTTCAAATATCCTAATAAATACTTACTAAAAACTTAAGATCAAATCTATCACTAAAATTTATATAGCTGCCAACAGTTTTGATGCCTGTGATCCCCCACAATAGGATCATCTAGTAAAATAACAAATTAATTATATGCAGGATGATGCTTCTGTTTCGTGGAGGAAAAGAAAGAAACACTTTTTCATTTTGAGTAATTCTGGCAAACCAATCTATTCGAGGTGGGTGGGTATCAACAACTTGTTTTGTCTTTGCCTAGTTGTCTTGTTTCTCAGATCAATCATCTTCTATAATCTCATTGATGTATGTAACAACTTAAAGATATGGGGATGAACACAAGCTCGCTGGATTTTCAGCAACTTTACAAGCTATCATTTCCTTTGTTGATAATGGGTAATAATTTGCTATATCTACACATTTGGATATTTTATCAAGAATATTATCAGCAAGTTTGAGCTTTCCTAGAACTGGTAAATAATATGAGGAAATGTCAGTTAGGAGAATTCAATTGTTTCCTGCAATCTACTTTTCAGGGGAGATCATATTAAATGGGTAAGAGCAGGCAAACACCAGGTCAGATTCTCTTATTCATGCTAATATTGCGCTGTTTTCACTTAAATTGGGTTCATTTTAATATTCCACAATTGTTCAGATTTTGTTTTCATACATGGGCATCAATGTTTTCTCATTTAGTATATGATCTTAATTAACCGTATTTCAGTGTACACGTGTTATGGGTTTTCCCTTCACGAATTAATGATACTTCCTATTACTGACTCTGGCCATATTTAACTTCTATTTATATATATTTCTACAGCCATCTTTGTATTTCACTTAGTTTTTGAAGAATGATCAATATATTTACAATATAATGAATTTTACTAGAGCATGCCCTGATAAAACATAAAATATAGAGTTTGTATATTAATTAGCATTTGTAGTTTTTGTTGCATTTTCAGGTGGTATTTCTTGTAAAAGGTTCCATCTACTTAGTTTGCATAAGCTGCACAGAGGAGACTTATGAGTCACTCAAAGGACAGTTAGAGCTCATATATGGTCAGGTACCCATTTTTTTCCTACTTTGAAAATTAAAATCTTAAAGATTCTGTCATATATACGGAAATGATCCTTTTGCATATTTGCTCGCTATTAGCATATTGTAACTAGCAGAGATGAAACTCTTTCTTCAGTCACTAAATTAACGTTATAAAAAAATTTAAATGCAGATGATTCTCATTCTTACAAAGTCTATAAATAGATGTTTTGAGAAGAATCCGAAGTTTGATATGACTCCTTTGCTTGGAGGAACAGATGCCGTCTTCTCATCACTTATCCACTCTTTTGGTTGGTTTGTTCTATGCTCCCTTACAGCCAACTATTTTTCTCTGTTCCATACTATCCATTCATCCAGATTGTTTTCCTTGCTCCTTCCTTTTGGTCTTTTGACTTGTTTGCACTTGTGCAGCTTTTAGTAGAAAAGGCTTTTTGTTCTTCTATTTTTTCATCCTTCATAATTGGGTCTGCAGCTTTATAGGGAAAATCATGACGTTTTCATGTTTATTTAAATAGATGTCAAATTCCTCAACTGCAGGAATCCAGCCAGTTTTCTTCATGCTTACACATGTCTTCCACTTCCATATGCAACGAGACAAGCAACTGCTTCCATATTGCAAGACATTGCTGATTCAGGTGTCCTATTTGCAATATTGATGTGCAAACACAAGGTCTTTCCTCGGACCACTCAAAAAGAACTTCCCCTATCCTTCAACCAAAACCGAAGAAGTGAGAATTCCTTTGATGTTTTATAAGCACTAGTTTGGATCACATGCAGGTGATCAGCCTTGTAGGTGCACAAAAAGCTTCACTTCATCCTGACGATATGATGCTGCTTTCAAATTTTGTCATGTCATCAGAATCATTTAGGCAAGCATATTTAGCTTTGCACACCAATGTCCCGTTTTTTTTCTTCAGGTGCTAGAGGTCCATACAAAATTCCCTTTTAGCCATACTAGTTTTTGCACGGCTAAATTGGAATAGTACTTTCATTCCTAAAACTATGTTTTACTGGTTGTTGCAGGATGTCCGAGTCATTCTCTCCAATTTGTCTTCCAAGATATAATCCCATGGGATTCTTGTATGCTTATGTTTGCTATTTTGATGTGAGTGAAGCCTAAATCAATAGTTACTGCTCAAAACTAATCCAAATGCATTCTTCCAAAATTACAAATTAAGACGCATTATTCTCTTCTTTTACTTTTTAATACAATTTTTTTTCCATCCAAGAGTTCCTCAGAATCATGGTGCTTCTTGCCAGGTTGATACATACTTAATGTTGCTTACAACCAGTTCATCTGCCTTCTATCATCTCAAAGATTGTAGGTAAAATAACTATTTCTGTTATTTTATAGAACAGTTAAGGTTTGTGCTACTAGATTAGAGAACAATTAAGGTCTGTGCCACTAGATTACACTAAATTTGTTTTTAGTTTTTTTTTTAAAAAAAGTTCATTTCATTAAATGGAAAAATGTTACGTACATCAAAGAATGGAGGTGCAAAGACCCATTGGCATTCAATCTGCTCATGGTCGGCTCCCACAAACGGGTTAACTGCCTTGAGTCATTACCGGCTTGAGCAGGACTCAAACAGATTACACTAAACTTGTTAAACCAGCCTCCTGAATATCTTTATCACAACCCTATTTGATTATGTTAGATTACTATATGAAATGTACCTTTCCTTTGTTAAAAAGGTTGGATCCATTTTCCAGGCTACGCATCGAAAAAGTCCTTTTGAAATCAAACGTTCTTGGTGAAGCTCAAAGATCTATGTTAGAAGGAGGGATGCATGTTGAGGATCTACCTTGTACTGGTTCTTCCTCTCCTTCTGTAGATCGTCAGTCCAAGGTTGTGGCTAATTCATCAGATATATTCAGAGAAACATTCGTGGGTATTGGAGGTCCTGATGGACTTTGGCATTTCATGTATCATAGTATATCCTTAGACCAATATGTGTCTTCGGAGCTCTCTTCTCCAATAAATGGTTTTCGGCAGCAAAAAAGGTAATGACAAATAACCTATGATGTGATTTTCTCTTTGCCGCTCTTTTTTTGTGCGACAGTTATATATATCTGGTTGCAGGTTGTTTATAAGTTATCAAAAGATGTATGCTTCCATGCACGACAAAGATGTTGGACCACATAAAACACAGTTTAGAAGAGATGAGAATTATGGTAAAGTCATTATACCATTAAATTTAGTCTTTTTTCTAAAAAGAAAACTTTAATCTTCCATTTTCTGGCAATGGGTTCTTTATATGACAGTATTGCTTTACTGGGTCACCCCTGAATTCGAATTCTATGCAGCATTTGACCCCCTGGCTGACAAGGTACACTATTACTTACCATTATTGTTTTTTCTCTAAACAATGACTATTAATGCTTCTTGTTAGGGATGAAAAATAGTTTCAGACTCAATCTTATTGAACCAGGTTAAATCTTCCTTCATTGGCTGTTACATGAAGCATGCAGGATCTGAGATTGATCACTCATTTATATTTTTCAATGATTTTTTCGTTACATTATCCTTTTCACAGTATGTTTTACGGGTTTTTGCTTACAGGAAACAGCGATAAAGACCTGTAATCGGGTATGCGAATGGGTGAAAGACATTGAAAATGAGATATTTCTGCTGGGAAGTAGCCCCTTTTCCTGGTGATGATTTCTTCAAAACCAGAAAACACTCTACAGTTTCAAAGCTATCTGCATCTTCTTTGTTATTTATAACTTTGAACCTGCTTATAAATAACATACTATTTTTCTTTGTTTCATTTCCCATTTTTCTCATATAACAACTTTATTTAGATAATAATAATATTAATAACATTTATATATTTGTATTTATGAGGAAGGAAATAGGAAAGATGTGTTCTTTATTAATTATTATTTGCTTGTCCATATTAATTTTTAATATAAATTTCCTTCAATTTATACTTGGTCATTTATTTCTCTTTGATATTTATTAATCTTGGTACTCTCTTTTTTTTTCTTTTTCTGTTACTGTTAATTTAATTTAATTTTATTTAATTTTATTTATTACTATACATATTTAAATATATCTGAAGTCAATCATCGATTTTAATAAAGGTTCATGTATTAATGACTGACCACATTTATTATTAATAAGGCATGTATGTATGGCCATATTTATTGCTACATTAAAGTATTTATGACATGGTAGTAAATTTTCAACTGTAAGTAAATTATTGTTCCTATTTACTTTCAACTACTATAAAATAAAGACTTTCATAATTTTTTTCATTTTTATTTTCAAATAAATTGTCATATCATCATCCCTCCTTAAAAAAATTAAATTATGATTATTTTATTTTGTTCAAACAATCTAAATAAAGATTATTTTTATTTTATCACATCAAACAAGCTCTTGCATTATTTGATTCAATACATCCACATGTTAAATTATTTATATTTGAAATTCACATATATCTGACTTTTTTTTTTAATAGAGTGATGACATTTTTTCTTTTAAATAGTGGTAATTTCTTTCAAAGTCAAGATGTGAGCTATATTAATGAATTTGTTTGCCACTAATGCCCCCACACCAAAATGGTAATAGAAAAAAAAAACTATTTTATTTTAGAAAAGAATTAAACTTGAATAGACATTTGATAATGTTTGATCTTTTAAAAATCAATAAATCTTTCATTAAAAAAAATTAATTTTTATGAGAAGTTATAAATAGTGCAATAATTTGACAAGAAAGGATTCAAAAATTTCATCTTTTATTAAATTTTTAATTTACTTAATAAATATCACATCATTATATTTCTTGTCAAATTATTTACTTCCTTTATCATTTTTTATTTTATTTCTCAAGCAAGCTCTTACATTATTCAATTCAATACATATCCATTGGATATGTTAGATTATGTATATTTGAAATTCATATATATATCTGACTTTTTTTTTATAAAAGAGTGATTGACATTTTATTTTTTCAAATAATGGTAATTTATTTCCAAGTCAGGATGTGAGCTATATTAATGAATTTGTTTGCCATTAATGCCCACACAAGGGCTGTTTCCATATATTGGTTTTTATATTGTAAGTTAAAATTAATAATAATAATAATAATAATAATAATATAGTAGAAAAAATGATTCTTAAAATTGAAAACAAAGTCACAATTCCAATAAAATAACTCCAAAAAAGCACCCCTCTTTACTCCTCACTGGCCAACAACATCTCTTTCTCTCTCTTCCCACTTTCTGTTTATGTCCATTTGATTTAACCACTCTTCTTCTTCTTCTCTAGCAAAACCCTAAAAATCTGTTCTTTTTGAACCAATTTTACCTTTTTCAACATTACATTACAAGTAATAACATGATCCTCTCAAAGTACACCTGCATCATCGTCTTCGTCTCCCCAACACTCCTTCACCCTTAGATATTGATATACTACTACTTCAACTTCCATTGCTAACTCTGTCTGAGGAGATGTACAAGAACCAGCTGCAAGAATTGGCGCAGAGGAGCTGCTTCAATCTCCCTTCCTACACCTGCATAAGAGAAGGTCCCGACCATGCCCCGCGTTTCAAGGCCACCGTCAATTTCAACCGCGAGACCTTCGAGAGTCCCAATTATTGCACAACTCTCCGTCAGGCCGAACACGCAGCTGCTGAAGTCGCACTCTCTTCGCTCTCCTCCCACGGTCCTTCCCATTCCCTCGCTGCCAGGATCCTTGTAAGTAATATTAAACTTGTTTTTCTTATTTTCTTTAATTTTTCAATTGATGAGGGATCAATGGAGCTATCGTGCGCCGTTCTTGATCAGCCGGTTTGACCCCTATTTCAGATCTTCTGAGGCAGAGTTTTGATTACATGCGAAATTACCAATATGCCCTTCATTTCTTACTTAATTCAAAGCAAATTATGATGAGGATGATTCTTGTTTGGCTTATAAAAACTACTTTCTAAAACTATCACACTTGTTAATAATTATTTGATTAGTTAGTGATTGATTAAATGTGGAAAGTTCCCTAGTTTGGCATCAGTCAACAATCAATTGTTTTGGCTTAATTATCCACACTGGATATAATCAGGTTTCGTGTCCAAAAGACAAAATGTTATGGGTTCGATTTTTACTTTCGATGTTGTAAGTTGAGGTGGGGGTTGTGCTCGGAGTTGTCCAACAAGAGTACAAGACCATGCTATGTCTATAATCTATATAGGTTAGTTTAGACTTTAGAGTAGTAGTGTAGAGTTATTGTTATTGCACCCTTAATATGAATATGAAAAAGACCCATGTTTGAGATTGTCCACTTTTCATTGAATTGTTACCTGGTTATTGAGATCAATGTGATTACTGATTATGTACAGAGACAAAGAAGCTATTGCTGATGCGGCTTAAATAGTTGCATTTTATATATGGAAAATCTTTTGAAAACCCACCCATAATTTATGGTCTTGTCTCCATTAATTTAATGTGCTGGGTGAGTTAGGTACATATGCATGTGCTTTGCTTCATGATTTATTAATTGATGATGTTTCTATTGGCCACACATTTTCTTTATGCTCACAACCATATTTTCTTGTTTGTGTATTAATATTTCTGATCAGTTATGTTATTCAAAACTAATATTATGCTCTGCTCCACTAAATAATTTGAATTATTATAGTTCTAATGGCTTAAAATTAAAATGTTCTTTACGTGGTTAGGATGAAACGGGTGTTTACAAGAATCTGTTGCAAGAGATTGCACAGAGAGTTGGATCGCCTTTGCCTCAATATACAACTTTCAGGTTTGGTCTTGGACACTTACCTGTCTTCACCGGTGTAGTTGAACTAGCTGGAATCACCTTTACTGGTGAACCGGCCAAGAACAAGAAGCAAGCAGAGAAGAATGCCGCCTTAGCAGCTTGGACATCTCTTAAGCAATGTCAGTACTAATTCTCCATATTAATGCTTTGTTTGTTTGGGCTTTGAATTCTTAAGTTGAATTTGCTTTGACCACAGTAGCTCAAGAAGGAGATGCTGCTGCTTCTAGATCATCATCGTCGTCGGATGCAGATAACACCACCACCACCGATGAGCTAGAACAAGTTAGAATCGCACGAGCTTTGTTTAACCACCTTTTGAAGGCGAAGATTTCAACATCATCAAATGCTCCACCTGTTCCATTTGAAAAGAAATTTCAAATCCTTAATCCCCCTAGAAGACCATCAAGTCCCCAAAATACTTCTAAAATCCTGCCCTTCTTTTCCCAAAAGACGACGATTTCTAGGACCAGACCCAAAACTCCACCATCCATGATCGAAACTGGTCCAATCTTGCCCCAGAAGTTTCCCACCGCTCCTCATTATGTCCCTTTTCAGTATTCAAGAACTCCTCACTGTAGTAGTAGAATAGCCCCACCGGTCACAGTAAGAAGTGCAGTACCAGTTTATTCTGCACAGCCGTTTCCAATTCGAATGCCTCCACCTGTCTGTATTAGGCAGGCTGTGTGTTCTTCTTCACCCCTTCTTCCTAAGGTTAATAATAATAATAGTAATAATACACCTGTAGTAGTATTATCTTCTTCTGCTGCTACTTCACAAGGAACTGGAAACAATAAGAGTAATAAAAATGATCATCCTCTGTCTATGCAACTTCCTCGTGCTGAAGTAGCTTCGGGTCCTTCTTCACCACCATTTCCAAATGGAGATTTGTCAACAATAAAGGAATTGCCTCGTGTAGAAGGAGAAGTCAGTGCAGTAAAATCTTTGGAGCAGCTCAAGATCTGATGATAATGAAAAGCCCATGCAGGATTTCAATCCTCTAGAGAAATCAAAGCGTTTGGTATGTAATTGTTTGTTATGTTTTTCTTTTTGGGTCTCCCATTTTTGTTTATTGCCACAATGTTCGTTTAAATATTGGAAGCTACATATATGGGTGCAGTTTAATATAGCTGTAGAAGCTGCTGCCTTGTATTGATCAGTTTCTTCTGGACTGGAGTAGTAGAATCTAATGGTTAAAAAACTCTTATTATGACTTGATGGTGATTATATTAGTATCTAATATTTGTGTTCAATATCTCAACTAGTAGGTCTCCTAATGTTTGTTTCAATCTCATAATTTGTCTCACAATAAGTTGTGGGTGTTAATTATTATTGCATAATTGGTATTATTAACCACAAATCATGTATGACAAAGATTTCAAAACACTTTATTGTTGGGGCCTTGTTTGATGAGAGTTTATTTTCAAGTAAGCCTAGGTCAAACAAGTCATTGGCATCTCAAAAGCAAGAGTGTATAAGAAGCATGCAGGACCATGTTAAATAAGAAAAGAAAATTACCATATATGACCATACAAGACTTTACTTGTGCCATTATTATTATGAGACTTTAGGATTAAGCATATGAATGATTGAATGAATGTTATTTTCATTTTCTTTCTTCTTCATGTATTTATTTATATTGTTTGGGACAAGAGGTGACAAGAGGTAGTTATGTCATGAGATGTGGGATGAAGAGACAAGGGGAATTATTACTATGAAGGACCATTCATTCTCATGTTTTTTTTTTTGCAAAATGGGTATGGCTATGAGACTCATCATCATCACCCACAATGCAAATGCAGATGCAAATGGTGTAAAAAGTAGGCTGGTGGTGGTGGTGATGAGTGGTGACCCACAAGAAAAGCAAATGCTTGCTTGCTTAAATTACACCCCAAACTGCCAAAAGACACACACACACTTCCTTTTCTCTTATTAACCATTTGTGGGTAAAAACTTTTTTGGGTGAAAGTAACAAGAGCAAGAGGCCTATGACAAATGTCAATTCAAAACCACAACTAAAATTTAATATCTATAGAGTCAATGGGAGTAACCGACACACTCATTTTCCCTATTTGTCTAGGGTAGAACCAATTTATTCAAACATACCTAGTTAGATTTACATAAATATGTTGAGATTTTATAATCAAAATAAAACCAAATACATTAGACATTGATTTTCTTTATTTGTGAGAGATTTGTTTGTTAATTATATATATAAAATAAAAAAAAGACCTCCATCTCCATGTGCAAATGGATGATGATGATGATAATCATGGTGGTGGTGGTGGTGGGGTCCAATCTCCACTTCAACAACCCAAAATGTGATATGTCCACCTCATCATCATTCTATTGGGTATTTAAGCAACATATCTCTTGGGATTGGTAGGGGTTGATGCATGGGATCACGCCCAGACATAATTGGCCCCCACCAAAGAAGAAGTGGGGGACTTTGATTTTTGACCCCTTCAAGAGGGACCCCCATAAATAAATTGGTTTAAGGGGATTTAAACATATTCCTTCTCTATGGAGAGAAAATTAAATATAAATGTAAAAAAATAAAATAAAAAGCAATGGCTCAAGGCAAAAGGAGATGGATGGGAACCCTCCACCCACAGTATAACAAGTAACAACAACATCACTCTCATTAAAGCAAACAAACAAAAGAAAAAGAAAGATTGACAAATTAGCTAGAGAGATTCAAGGAAGGGGGACAAAGTGGAAGAATATTGTTAATCCCAAATTCCCAATCACCTAAAGTTGAAAAAAAAAAGAATAAGAAGAAGAAGAAGGAAGAAAGAAGAAAGAAAACATACCCATTTTGACTTTGCTATTACTCATCATGCCTCATTGATTGTTCTATACTATTTTAATATACAAATTAGTAGACTCTAACAAAGAAATCTCTTAAAAGAAAGTCATCCCATTTGACATTTTAATATAGAGATATGAAGATATATAGTTTAACTAGTGACATATAATACTAGGTCTTTATGTTTAATTATCATTTAAAATTACCCTTAAATTGTAATCCATCAAGTATAATCCAGACTGATTATTATCAACTATGCATGTGATGTATCCTTATTTGAAAAAACACAATGGATTTATTTAATTCTTTGAACTAAAATGGTCTAGTTATATTAAAAATTCACATTTATGGTTAATTAGTTTGAATACTACAAGTGTTAAGTATTCTTTGCAAGTTATCATTCATTGGAATAGGAAAGTTTAAAGTTCATAATCATGATTAATCTCACATGTCAAAAGTTGTATTAACAATTAGTTGCTTAGATGAAGGGCCATGCATGATGATTCATACATGATTTTGTTTTTTTAATATTATTTATAAAAAACATAGCAATCAACTTTTTTACTGTTACTGATGGATGGTGAAAAAATGCCTTTCTTTTTGTTGATTGCATAGTGAAAAGTTTAAATAACTTTGAAGTTTCCTAGTATTAATGCATTAACATGATATGGTTAATAATAAATTATACAGCACAATTAATCATATTCTATCTACTTTAAATTTGTCACTAGATTACCAAATAAATCTAGCTATAAATAATTTTGAAGGATTGCATAAATTTTTATCGTTTAGCTAGGTCACATATTTTTCTGATTATTTCATCTCTGACTTTAAATAAAGCTATCCTAATAATTATAGGTTGTTGTGTGTATAATTTGATTGTCATAATTTCTTTTTGTTTTTCTCTATTTTAAAACTGGGTTTACTTTCCTATTATTTAATATGATGTTACACTTAAAGTATTTTATTTATATGTTATAAATGACTGCATTTATCATGTTATAAATGAATTATTTAAATAAAATAAACATTTATCTATGACTACACATGGTGAAATCATCTGAATGCATAAAAATGGTTTGATCACAAAGATGTCAAAATATATAATATATGAGAACACAAATTAACTAAAAATTCATTCTTAATTATACATAAAGAGATTGTTTGATCATTTGGTCTTTAGATTTTTGTTTAAAATGTAATTATCAATTCATTTATTTAATAATTTTTTTTATTTGTTAAAATAACAATATTATCTTTTACAAAAAACCCCCAAATAAGAAATAGAGAAAAAAAGAAAATATAAAAGATTAGTATATTAAATATAAAAGTATTTTATTATATATATTTTTTTGTAAATTTTATCGAATAGATTTAAAAAAAAAAAAATCTTGATAAAACTCAACAACCACTTTCTCAAACCAGATCAAAGCATATGTTTGAATATGTCAGTTAATCAAACAAAGAAGAATAAAAAATTTCAATATATATTAATATTATATATAGAGAATGAAAAAGTGAAGTTTGGCGCGTAGTTTTAGGGGTTTGTGCATAAATAAAAACAGGTCTGGAATTAAGAAACCACTTTGAAATTCTCTCTAATCCTCATCCCACCATTATTAATCCATCTGCCTACCACCATTATTAATCCATCTGCCTACCAATTTAATTATTTACTAATTAAGGCTGGACTGCTCTGGTCGGTCGGTCCGGTCATGTTTATATATATATATATATATATATATATATATAAATATAACTCGATTTAGAGTTGGTTATGTACATGTTTGTTTGTCACAGGTATAAAATAATTAATGATGGTAAATGATTTTGAGGAGATAATATTTTTTTTAGTAAAATTATTTAAAAGTATTTAATATATAAATAAAATATATAATAATAATTTAAATTAAAGAGTATTTTTAGAGGTGAGAAAAAATTACCGATATTATCGGTATATCGAAAATACTGTACTGTAATATATCAAAAATATCGATTTTTTAGGTATATAAAAAAAGGTAAAGTATGATACCGATACCGAATTTATTTGTACATATAGGTGATTTTCAAAATTTTGGTATACGGAAATAATATTTATAAATTAATATATAATACTTAGAAGGAAATAAATAAATTTAATATTAATTTAATTATAAAAATCATAGTTTTGAAACCTAGCATGGTCCGCCGGTCAGACTGGCAAACCCGGTGAACCAGTTGTCAAACCGGGTTGAGTTAATAAAAAATTAGAAATGTAATCAACCTAGTTAAATTCAGCCAACCCGCCAATTGGACAGGAAATCCAACCGTCCGAGTTAACCTAGCGGGTTTATCCTATTTTAAAAAAAATCACTTATCACTCCCCGTTTTTTGGTTCCCATTGAGTTTACCTATTTATAGTTTCATGTGGGTAGATTATCCATTTCTAGTTGTAGACACTAAGAATGACAAACTTTTTCATTCATCCACTAGTTGAACCAGTTGATCCACCGGTTGAACTAGTAACCCAATGACCTAGTCCCTTCACTATGTTGATGACCGGATCGGGTTTCAAAACTATGATAAGAACATAATTTTTAAAAATCAAATCAAAATATATTTATGTTGTAATATTATTTAATATATGCAATCTCTAATATTATATTTTACGATATATAATTTTATTTCACTATAAAATGTTCGATTTAGTTTTCATAATATACTCAATATAGTCTATATGTTGTCAAGTTCATCTCAAATACAAAATATGACTCAAAAGATAGTAACTCTTATATATTTTGGGAACACTATTGTAACGCCAAAAATCGACCCATTCCGAGAAGAGATTTTCGTTACTCAATAGTCGCGCCCCATAACTCACATTCTCTCGTGTCTCGAGTGAGACAATGAACCAAAATAGTAATGTTTGACTAAAGTGTATTTAAAAATGTCGATTTAGACTAGCTTTACATTTTAGAGTCGCCACCTAATTTACTTATAGGAAAGAAAAATATTTTGCGTGTTTAAACGTGTTTTAAAGATTTTGTTCTTAGTTCGGTGCTTGGTTACACATGAGAAAGGGCTCCCACGTTATGTCTCACGTGTCTGTCACATTATAGGTTCCACTTTAAACTTTGGCCATTTAAAATAATATTATTTTACACTTTATTTATTTATTCAATCATAGGGCATGCGTCTAAAGGTAAATCCAAACCTAAACATGTGTCTAGTTTATATCATTTTATTCCTAAAACATGTGCCTATGTCATGGTCCTAAATCTAAAAATAAAAATGTTAGTACATGTAGATGAGTAGCGAAGCTCGAGGAATGGTACAAGATGCCTTCCTCACTATCCGAGAGCAAGAACGCCCGATCTTTACCCGAGCTCTCATTTTTGGATCTTCCTCCCCTAAACCTATCGGGTTCTTCTTCCTCTTCTACCTCCCCTTCCTTCTCCAGATCCTCCTCCTTTTCTAGTAATTTTCTCATGTGCCTTGTGATCCTCGTGTCTTAGGGATCGTCTGACTTCTCACCTTATGGAATTTGATTTAAAGATTATCAGTTTGCTTTTTTCTGAAAGTCTTGTGTGTTTTGTTAAGCAACATCGGGGAAAGAGAAGAACAAATAAAGAAAAAATGGGAAAGAATGGTCTAGAAAGGATCACATGTTATGAGATCCCCTCTATCCCTCTATTCCCCCTCATTATGAGGGGCAAAACGGTCAAATTATTATTTTTTATTTTTAAATATAACTTTTTTTGCCCCTCCCCGTGAGGGGAACAAAGGGATCTCATAATAGGGGAACATTTTTGAGAAGGGTCTGAGTACTTTTCTGGCCCCTAGACCTTGTTTAGTCTGCTTCTTTAGGGTCTAGGCATCTGCGCTTGGGCCCTGTTTATTTTGCATGTTTGGGGTCTCGGCATCCGTGCTTGAGCCCTATTTAATTTTATTTCTCTTCATTCTGAAAAACAAAAGAAGCAAATAATGTTAATGAATATATAAAATTTTATTGTAAGATCATTTAATATATTAAAATTATACAATTAGAGTGTCTACATAATGCTTTTCTTGGACAGTGTTTGAAAAAATTACGACGAGTTTTTGAAAAATGAATGTCCAAATTTGACAGCATAAACGCCACATTTGCAAACAACCTAATTTATAGTTTTATTTAGACTCATTTTTATTTATTTATTTTTGAAAGCATTAAAATGATGAATAGATAAAACATGACGATCACATGATCGATAATATCCCGATTTCGGTGCTCGTTGGTTGCCTTGTCGAGAGGTTTTGATCTTGAAAGATGTTCGTCTTGTGTCCATGAAACATGGTATGATTAGCTTTTAACTCTAGCCAATGTGTTGACTGGTGATGTAAGTGTCTCATCCGAGCATGGATATTGAGACTTTACAACGCAAATGTCATAAAAAAATGCACTTAGAATTTGTGTTCTCGCAATTATTTGGGATATATATATATATATATATATATATATATATATATATATATATATATATATATATATATATATATATATATATATATATATTTTTTTTTTATGAAAGAGAAACTTTTGTCCAAGCATTATTTCTAACGTCTTAAATCAAACTTTTAACTTTGCGCTACATGCTTTAAAATTTTGTCTCACTTCCTTTATTTAATATTTTTTTTTGAAGAGATTCTTCGTCATTCTCGACTTGAGAGATCTCTTATTGTACTCGGGGTACTATCTAACAAAATCGGTACACTCGTGTTGCTTTTGAGGCACATCAAGACGTGAGTCTAAATGACATTGAGTGGTAGTTTCAATGTCTCACCCACTTTGAGTATTATTATATATTTTGTTTTTTTTTGTAGCGATCTGGTATATTTAATATAATCGATATACATATACTCTTACTTTTAACAATCAGGATGAGAGTCTGGGTGAGCATTATGTGGTGATTTCAAAATCTCAACCATGAGAGAAGTTTCTTTTCTTCTTTTTTTAGCAATATAGGTACATCTAACATAATCGATACACTCGCGTTTTTGCTTTTAGACAATAAAGACAAGAGTCTAGATGAATACGTAGTGGTGATTTCAATGATTCAACCTTGATGACTTCTTTGACTCATTTATTATTATTTATTTTTTTAAGCCTAGAGTTTGAGTCATCTCTTATTTTTTGAAACATTTTTCTTTTCTTTTAGGAAGCGGAACAATTTTTTTATTCACGTGGTTTGAGCTTAGGCTTTGATTTTTTCACGAGTTTCCATTTTTTTTAGAATTAGCCGTGAATACACGAAATGATGCAATTGGATATCCTTTGCTCGAACCGTTTAGGAAATTATCAAGTTCCTTTTTTAAAACAATTGTCGAAGGGACACTATTTTCTCGGCTCGTACTTGTTTTCTAATATTAATTTTTTTCTTGTCTTCTTTTTTATGAGAGAGGGATCTTGGCGACATTTCCTCACATTATCTTTTTGAAAACGAATGGTTATAGCCGGACCTCGAGACAAGACTTCCTACGTATCATTTTGAGAGAATAATCAAGTGGAAACGTAGTTCAAAAATGTAAAATATTAGTTTTATTTTGGAAATTCTCTTAGTGTGAACTAGGGTTTTATTCTTTTTCTTCGGTTTCATTTTTGGAATACCCCTAGTGTGAACTAGGTTTATTTATTTATTTATTTATTTTGAATGGTTTAGAATACACTACTTGCGGTAAACGACTTACGCTTCATGACCATTTTTTTAAAGATGGCTTACAATGCTTCTTACATATCATCTCTATATTTTTTCATTTTTTTTCCTTTTTTTGATCAGATGGTTTAGAATGCGCTATCAGTGATAAGCGTCTTACATCATATCTCTTTTATTTTTAATTTTTTGGATGACTTACAATGCATTATCGGGGATAAACGTCTTATATCAAATCATTTTTTATTTTTTTAGGAATAGACTTTTTATTCGTATTTTTAGAAGAATGCCCATAGTATTGAAATTAGGAATATCGTCTTATTTGTTTTTTTACAAAGAGACATGACAATTATGACCGGGCCTAGTGAATATGTTGTTTGGTTTTTCCATCATCCAATCTTTTGATAAGAGAATGAAACCTGGCGAAAAAGAAGTGAACACGAAGATGCAGGTTGCTGTTGCGTCTATTGCGATGCTTTGAGGCGGCGTATTTTTGACAAAGTATCAAGTCATTAACGTAGTTCATGGTTTTCATTTTTTCATTTATTTATATACTCTAGCGTATGAATTATGATGCTATTTATTAGAAAACTCATTAGCATGAGAATTATAGTTTTATCACCGTTTATGTTTTTCTGATATTATTTTATTTTATTTTTCATTCATCATCATTTTGTAGTTCCCTTAACGTAAAACTAGGATTTTATTACTGTTCATGTTGTTATCGTCATTCTCATTATTTTTTTGTTGATACAAATATTTTTAATGCAAATGATGTTAATTCATGCATATGCAAATACAATCCTACGAAGGGTCGATCATTTCTAAATTCTTCATTCATGACATTTTTATACCTTCAATTGTACCATCAATCAATTATGGGAAGAATTTGCATCCTTAGGTTGTCCGGGAGACCCTTCATTGTCTTTTGTGATTTTACCTTGAATGTTTGACTCACTAATTTGAGTAGACATAGATTTTTCTTCCATGAACATCGTTTTTGAGTCTAAACTTTAGTCATGTTCTTGGGACCTAGAACCATTACTTATAATCAAGAGATCATGTCCAAATTTTGTGCTTAGATTTTTCGGGAGGTACTTCATCACCTTCCGTGATTTACCTTGAATGTTTGACTTACTAGCTTGAGTAAACATTATGATTCTTTTCCACAAGAATAGTTCTGGATTCTAAGATGTAGTTGCGGTCTTAGTACCTAAAATTATTGCTTATGATTGAGAGATCATGTCTTAGTTGAAGACCAATAAAACAAACACAATTATTGACGACTTCAGATTTATATCGGACATTGTCACTTGCTCGAGTCACTCCGAGATGTCGTACGAATAACTTATTAAGGCCACATCAAAACTATAATAAGCCTCTCATTGATGGAGTGCATCATCTCTCAGTTTTGATACTGGTCTAGCATTTCTCGCATGCTTATTTATTCGCAATACATTGCTTTATTTACATGGTTGGCTATTATAGTTACCCTTTTGTTCGAATGGAATCAAATGTTTTCAAAACGATTTAACGAGGCCACTTCGATTTTGTTAAGCATACCAAACGCACAAGACATTTGAGGATTGTTGTCCATTCTCGTCCTTGTATTTGATCTTTAGTTGAGCTATAGAGATCTGAAGTTGTGAGTTATGATCATGAATTGAAGGTTGATGAATGGCGTGACAACCCTAAATCACGTATTTGTCCTTAACATCTTTGCATACTTGAGTTGCTTTGAGATGTCATCGTATGTACATATGATAACATGTCATAACTCCATCAAACTATAATAGCCTCCCGTCAATGGAGTGTATAATCTCTCATTTTTTTACATCGAGAAACATACCTCGCATGCTTGTATATCCACAATGCATTGCTCCATTGCCACATGGTTATCTTTTCTAGTTACTCTTTTTGTTTGAATTAATTAAAAAAATTCTTCAAAATGATAAAATGGGCTTACGCACATAATGTTGAGCATACCAATGTATAGAACCTTAAGGAAAAGTTTCCATTCTCGTCTTTATGTTTCTCATTATTGTTGTGTAGATTGAGAAATGTCTTCGTCCAGATGATATGACCGTCCTTGTCTCGAAGCAAGGGAAAATCAAAATGTCATAAGCGCGTCTTATGAAATGAAGATCCTTCAATGTCTATATGCAATACAAATGTTATGTGCATAAAACCTAATCATCTATGCGAATTTTGTAATGCTTTCAATTAATGAATCTCGTTTTTAGTTTGTTATGAAGAACCTATGGATCTTAGAAAGATGGTTAAGAAGAGAAATCACATCAATCGTATGACGACTCGTGTCGTCATTTATGCATACCTAAGGAGAAATAAGAAGACACTTTCCAACTCTTCATTTTTATTTAAAATGAAATTATTAATGTGGGTTAGTAGTAAACAAAATAAATTGTTACAAAATTTAACCCTCGTACTTGACTTATAATGCACACAATGTTTTGTGAAGTATAAGAAAGATTTTACGTTCAATGGCAAGAAAATCAAGTATTCTTTGAGCTCCTCCTTTCCGTCGTTTGATATTTCGTCTTCTTTGTTTGCTTTGCATTCCTCTTGTATAAACTCAACCATAAAAGTCAAATCTCTTTCTTGTCAAGACCGTCGTCGTCTTTGTGTTGTTCCGCTCATAAGAGTAAGATGCATTGAACTTTTGGTTTGATTATGAATTTTATGACTAAGTCATCGTCCTCGGGAGATGGCATTCTATCTAACTTGAACACATCATGATTATCCAAATGTCTAAGGTTGTGGTGTAGACATACCTACAAGCAAACATTAAAGAAAAGCAAACATGATGTCATTTTTGTTGTGTTTTTTAAATGCCATAATGTACTTGTGGACGCCTATCTAACTACATGTATACACTTATTTACATAAGTATAGTAGGCACTAAAGACTTTCGACGTGGATTGACCGTTCGGGAACGACAAATGATTAAGTCTTGGGAATCGTAGCTAGGATTTTGTTTCTATAAAAAAAATCATAAAAGAGAGTCCACTCACCCCGACCAGAGAGCATAAAAATTCGTCAACAAGAGGAAGCGTCGTCTCAATTGGGAAATTCTCCTCATCCCCATGATGCATATATCTCGAAAGGGACCTCATCGTCGGGGAGAAGGATCAATCTTGTGTATCTAGGTTCATTCTCTTGTATCATCGCTCAAATTTGGAACATATTGTCATTCCTCATTGTCTAATCTTTGCACATAATACTATAGGTGTATAGATGACGTCGCACAACACACATCGTGCACTACCTCAAAAATATAGGATAATGAGCCTAAGATTAGAACCAATCCACATAGAAAGTAGAAAGACGAAATTGAGTGATGTACCATTTTTTGCATTTATTTATTACTTTTGATTTTTTGATTTTTTGGTTGAAGGTGTAAAACATTATTTTTAAAAAATGGCCAAAAGTTTATTTCAAGTTAAGCATCGACTACTCCTTAGTAGAGTCGCCAAAAAAGCTGTAACGCCAAAAATCGACCATTCCCGCTAAGGGATTTTTACTGCTCGACAATCGCTCCCCATAACTTATATTCCTCTCGGGTCTCGAGTGAGACGAGAAACCAAACTAGCAAGGATGACTAAAGTGTATTTAAAAATGTCGATTTAGACTAGCTTTACATTTTAGAGTCGTCACCTAATTTACTTCACCAGAAATTATGAAAGAAAAATATTTTATGTGTTCAAACACGTTTTAAAGATTCCGTTCTTAGTTCGGTGCTTGGTTACACGTGAGAAATGACTCATGTGCTATGTCTCACGTGTTTGTCACATTACAGTCTCTACTTTAAACTTTTGGCCATTTAAAATAATATTATTCTACACCTTATTTATTTATCTAATCCTAAAGTATGCATCTAAAGGTAAATCCAAACCTAAACATGTGTCTATGTCATGTTTTCTAAATCTAAAAATAAAAATGTTAGTACCTGTATACGAGTAGCGAAGCTCGATGAATGGTATAAGATGCCTTCCTCACTATCCGAGAGCAAGAATGCCCAATCTCTACCTAAGCTCTCCTTTTGGATATTCCTTCCCCAAAGCTATTTGGCTCTTCTTCCTCTTCTACCTCCCCCTTCCTTCTCCATATCCTCCTCCTTTTATAGTGATTTTTTCATGTGTCTCGTGATCCTCGTGTCTTAAAGGTCGTCTAACTTCTCACCTTAGAGGATTTGATGTAAAGATTATCGGTTGACC
The DNA here is from genome assembly GCF_907164915.1 of Impatiens glandulifera. NCBI lineage: Eukaryota > Viridiplantae > Streptophyta > Magnoliopsida > Ericales > Balsaminaceae > Impatiens > Impatiens glandulifera. The sequence continues at coordinate 22,130,320 of NC_061862.1, read as the reverse complement.
TTTTTCTAAAAGAGGTTTCCTGTGTGTTTTGTTAAGAAACATCGAGGAGAGAAAAAACAAATGAAGAAAAAAGGAGAAAGAAAAGTCCAGAAAAGATCATCTGTTACAAGATCCCTTTGTTCCCCCTCACAACGAGTGTCAAAAGAGAGGGGATCCCGTATCAAGAGATCATGTCTAAATTTTGTGTTTAGCTTTAGTCTAACTTGAATATTATATATTTATGGTTATTTCTATTAATTCCAATTTTGTAATTAAATTTAATTTTTAACTTTAGCTAGTTTTTAAGAATATTGAATTTTAAAGATACTATTAAATATCTTTAATTTTTAGTTTTGTGTAACATTTATGTAGTAATTATATTAAATTGATTTTTTTATTCAAGTTAATATATTTTTTAGATATTAAAGGTATAATACTGATACCGTACCGAAATTAAGATATACCAAAATCAAGTTAAGGTAAATGTATAAATTTTTTTATTACCGATATTGTATTGATAAAAATTTTCTAAAAAATTTTAAACATAGAACAGCTAGTAAGACATATTATGAGACAACATATCTAGACCCAAAATCATAACCCATAAACAATTTTTTAAATAAATCTAAGTTTATTTTAATAAATTAGACAAAGTTTCGAATCGTTGAAAAGTTGTTTATCTTGAGTTATTTTTTTTATATATTTAAAATTATATTTTTTTTAACTAATTAACTAAATATTACAATAATTTTAATTTAATTTTATAAAATTTAATTTCTAAATACAGAATAATATCATAATAATTCAACAAATTATAAATTCAAACAACTTTTTTTATTAAATAATAAACCTTAAAGGCTTGTTTGATATTATAAACTTTTTTTATAAGTTTCTAAAAAAATATTATTTAATAAAAAAATAAATTATTTTAGATTTATTAAAGATAAATGAACTAAATATTTTTGTATTAAAATTAAAATAAATTTTAATATATTAAATGATGATAGAAAAAAAAAAAAAAACTTTAAATAGCCGAAATCAAACACCTCTTTGAAAAAGAAAACAAAGACTTGGGAAAATGAGTGGAGAAAAAAGAAAAGAAAAGAATTAATTATAATCTACGGCGCCTACTGACAAAGTAGGTTTAAAATAAAAATAAAGGTAACAGTGTAGGACCATAGCAGAGGTATATATAAATACTGAAGCTACTGTCCATCATCTCGATTTGCGAGCATAAAAATAAAATAATTAATTAAATTAATTAATAACAAACGTCTTCTTCCTTTTATTCCACTGTTTTGAGTCCAGACACATCACTTCTTCCTTTTTTCTCTCTCTAAATCAACTCATCTTCTTCTTCCTCTTCCTTTTAGTCTCAGCAACGAATGCCTAGGGTTTCACCCGTCTCCTCCGTCGTCGTCCACTGATCACAACTCTTCCTTGCCAATCAATGTATTTTCGCCGGTGGTGGTTTACTCAACCTCCTAATTTGAGATGAGAGTTTCTGTTTTTCTTCTTTTGTACTTTGTCTTTTAGCCACCGCTTCAATTCCATTTTAACTTCATCTCAGCTCAGAGGTTTCAAGGTTTCAACTATTATTGATTGCTTTCTGCTCGATTTAGATCCAGGACTATTTATTTGCTTCTTCAACATTAAGATGACAACTCCTTTGTGAAAGATAGATAGATAGATTGATACAAGGTGGTTTCTTACGTCATTGGATCCTTATATAACCATATTTCAAAGGGTATCTTCAAAAATACAGATTTTGGATTTGCAAGGTGTGAGAGGGTTGGTTGGTTGGTGGTTGGTGGTTGTGCCTCGAAAAAGTAAAGTGACACTCTTCTGGGTTCAATCATTTTATATCAAGAAGTCGACTCTTTCACATAGCTTCGGCTTCATTTGATCAAAAGTAAAGTAGATTAAGAGTTGTTAAGGTGACGAAAATGGCGATGGTTGTGCAACATCAGTACAGAGAGAATAGCATCGATAAACATCTCGACGCTGGGAAATATGTTCGTTATACTTCTGAGCAAGTGGAAGCTCTTGAACGGGTATATGCAGAGTGTCCAAAACCTAGCTCTTTACGCAGGCAACAGCTGATCCGGGAGTGTCCCATTTTAGCAAATATCGAGCCCAAGCAGATCAAAGTCTGGTTTCAGAACCGTAGGTAATGAATGGGCACCTTTTGTTTATTCTTGAATCTTCTTAATAGGTCACTTTTTTTTAAAGTTAAAAATGTTTGACCAATAGTAGGTCGTTTTTTACCTATTCGCGCGCCTTTTATGAATTGCTAATGTATCATTGTACTGGCATTATGAAATCTGCCATCTTCTGTTGATACTCCCCTTGTATGTATGTATGTACGCCTTCAATTTAGCCAATTAAAGAGTGTGTTATGGTTTTACTTCTTCTTGTCATGATTTTGGATCTAGTAAAATGTTTGGAATTCACTCGATAAGTTAATTTGGCCATGCAGGTGTCGCGAGAAGCAACGCAAGGAGGCTTCACGGCTTCAGTCTGTCAACAGGAAGTTGAATGCGATGAATAAGTTATTGATGGAGGAAAATGATCGGTTGCAAAAACAGGTCTCTCACTTGGTATGCGAGAATGGATTCATGAAGCATCAACTGCAAAGTGTATGTTCATACCTTATCATTTTTATTTTCTTATGCTGTATATTCCCTCAAACTTAGAAGTAGGCTGGGGATGCCATTTCAAATCCCCAGCAATTCATAGCTGGGTACATTTGTTCATCATGAACGGCATCTTTGATATTCCTGTTTTTCTGCTAAACATTTTGATGTGCTTTTGTTCTTCAAATCTTATTGATGCTTCTGATGTTGACAGGCATCTGCAGCAACTACTGATGGAAGCTGTGAATCTGCAGTTACCACTCCTCAACATTCCTTAAGAGATGCTAATAACCCTGCTGGGTAAACCTTAAAATTTTTCCATAGGCTTAAAGGTAGAGGGATTTGGAGATTTATATTATCACTCTAACATTCCTGTTATTGTTTCTGCAGACTCCTGTCAATTGCAGAGGAAACATTGGCAGAGTTCCTTTCTAAGGCTACAGGAACTGCTGTTGATTGGGTCCAGATGCCTGGGATGAAGGTTGCTACTTTCTTTCTTATATTTATTCATGTTCGATGAATTGATCCAGCTTTTAAGTCCAAGTTTTTCTAAACTGATTTATTGCTATATCTTTCCAGCCTGGTCCGGATTCGGTTGGGATCTTTGCTATTTCACAGAGTTGCAGTGGTGTGGCTGCTAGAGCCTGTGGCTTAGTTAGTTTAGACCCCACGAAGGTCTGCTAGAGGAATGTATTCTATATGTTGATTTGACCATTTTAATATGTTGATATAAACTTCTGATGCATGATAATTGCTCTTGGCATGCAACTTCTTATAGATAGTTGAAATACTCAAAGATCGCCCAGCTTGGTTCCGCGACTGTCGGAGCCTTGAAGTTTTCACGATGTTTCCCGCTGGGAATGGTGGCACAATAGAACTTGTCTACACTCAGGTTAATCAGAATAATGTTTCAGACTATGTTTCACTTAAATGCCACTAACAAAAGGCTACTTAACAAGTTCATAGTTGCTTGCAGACATATGCGCCAACTACACTAGCCCCTGCACGGGATTTTTGGACTCTAAGATACACCACAAGTTTAGACAATGGCAGTCTTGTGGTATGTCTATCCTTTTCTTTGGGATAATGTAGTGGAAAAATTGTAAATCTAATTGTTTATAATCCGTAATGTCATGTTGATGTAGTGGTCTTTTATTTATGTGTAAATTAACTTATTAATCATATACTAATTACCAATCAACCTCGTAGCATAGACTAACATAATTGAAAAAGTCCATAACACTATTATTTTAAAATTCTATGCTGATGTGCATAGAGAACTTCGCATAGTAACACCATTATTTATCATGTGAGCTTTTCTAGTGCTTCATCACATTTATTGTTCTCCCACAAGGGATAATTAAAACTAATTTTTTGTCCAACCATTTTATAAGGTTTGTGAGAGATCCTTGTCGGGTTCTGGTTCCGGACCACATCCAGCTGCTGTCTCACAATTTTCTAGAGCAGAAATGCTTCCAAGTGGCTATTTGATTCGGCCGTGTGAGGGTGGAGGTTCAATTATCCATATAGTGGATCATGTTAACCTTGAGGTATGTTTATTCTGACTACCTTATTTTCCCAATTTTAGTTTCCCGTTGAATACTTCTCAACTTTTGTCGTCATATCAGGCTTGGAGCGTGCCAGAGGTGTTGCGGCCTCTTTATCAATCATCAAAAGTAGTTGCCCAAAAAATGACTATTGCGGTGAGTTGTGGTTTCTTAACTTCTTATTCTCTGTTGTTTGTATCCATTGATAAATTTTGTTGCATTGTTTCTATGTGAGTTATAGCTATATATTTCACTAGTTGCTTATGTGGAAATTGGTTATTCGCCCCCCTTAGAAGTTGCGCATGCGTTGTGTTATTGTATTGTAAATGTCCACATAGGCCTCATTTCCCTTAATATCAGTAGACCAATTGTCAAATCCTAATTCTGCCTTCTCTGTTGAAGGCTCTACGTTATATTAGGCAAATAGCTCAAGAGACAAGTGGTGAGGTGGTTTATGGTCTTGGAAGGCAACCAGCTGTTCTGCGAACATTTAGCCAGAGATTGAGCAGGTATCATGACTTTTTTTACCCCTTTGTTATGTGATGAATATGATGCAAAGGAGTTTTTATTTTATAAAATTCGTTTCATTGGAATGTGTGCCAAATTCTTCTGTTCTGATTTTTGTGCTCCTTACAGGGGTTTCCAAGATGCTGTCAATGGATTCAATGATGATGGCTGGTCACTAATGAACTGTGACGAGACTGAAGATGTCATAGTTTCCATTAATTCAACAAAAAGCTTGGGTGCTTTATCCTCTCATTCTAATTCACTGCCTTTACTTGGAGGTGTACTCTGTGCTAAGGCATCTATGCTACTGCGAGTAAGTGATGATACAAACTACTATGCTTTTCTTAGATCAATCTTTTGGTTGAATAAGGATCTCTCTTTACCCAAGGAGGTAGTATAACAGTTAAATAAATGAAAATATTTAGTAGTTTTCTGCAAGCCTGAGTAAATGACATCCATATACTATATATATATATATATTGGTTTGATTTCCTTGGTTGGTTAGGTTATTTATATTATCCAAAATAAACTTGGTTGGTTAAGTTATTTAATGCTACTGTTAGTAAGATCATTTTAATTGCTTCAAGATTCAATTCTAGTTAAGATGAGATTTTATCTATTCGCCCTATGTCTTTAACTGCTAAAAACTCTGAGTATCTAATTATGTTCTAACTTAGTTGAGAACAGTTCATTTATTTATTTTGTTGGAGTTAGTTATTATATTGTTGGCAAACTTGTTTGAAAACCAACCGGAGTTATTGAGGCTAGTTGACCAGTAAGCTTTTGCAAACTTCATATTGTCCTTGGTATTTGGATACATGTGAATTTTTTTACTCCGAATTAGTTTCCCGACGATTGAAATTTTGTCCAACTTATTTCTCAAGTTCACCATAGCAATACAAACAATAGCACATCTACTCCGCATTCAACAGCTTAACATCTTCTAATTTAAGCCATTTCATATTTTCTTTCTCAGAATGTTCCACCTGCAGTGCTGGTTCGTTTCCTTAGGGAGCATCGTTCAGAATGGGCTGACTTCAACATTGATGCTTATTCTGCTGCTGCGTTGAAAACTAGCCCATACACGTACCCAGGCATGAGGCCAACAAAATTTACTGGAGGTCAAATCATCATGCCACTAGGTCATACAATTGAACATCAAGAGGTAAGCTTGTCCAATGGAATGATTTCCTCTGAACAAATTAAAGTGTGCGTAGAACTCAAGTTAAAAGATAATAAGATGCATGCTTTTACAGAGACATGTTCCCTAGTAGTTATTTAGGGTAAAATAGCATCGGGTTACATCTTACAAGTTGAAGTAGTCATTAAATTGGTTAAGGCTGTTCTTTTGATCAGAGACATGTTTTCTAGTAGTTATTTAGGGTAAAATAGCATCGGGTTACATCTTACAAGTTGAAGTAGTCATTAAATTGGTTAATGGCTGTTCTTTTGATAATAAGATGCATGCTTTAACGGGACCATGACTGTGGGGTGTCATGTTAGTTCTTTTTTAATTCCCAAAAAAGATGCATGCTCTTACAGAGACATGTTCCCTAGTAGTTATTTAGGGTAAAATAGCATCTGGTTATATCTTACAAGTTGAAGTAGTCATTAAATTGGTTAATGGCTGTTCTTTTGCTAATTTTTTCCTTTCTGAAACATTTGATCAGATGCTTGAAGTTGTTAGACTCGAAGGTCATCCATTGGCTCAAGAAGACCCTTTCATGTCAAGGGACATTCATTTACTCCAGGTATGATCAGAATACAGTCACTTCGTAGAATAAGATAAATAGTGGAGTTTTATACATCTGCATGTCTTTTATTTGGGCAGATATGTAGTGGAATTGATGAGAATGCTGTGGGAGCATGCTCTGAACTGGTGTTTGCTCCAATTGATGAAATGTTTGCAGATGATTCCCCGCTTCTGCCATCTGGCTTTCGAATCATACCATTGGAGGCAAAACCAGTTGAGTTAAACACTGTCTTTGATGGTCACATTTCTCTCAATTAGTTCAGTCTATTCAATTGTGGTTTAACATTTCTGTTCAACAACTAACTGCTTTTGTTAATTTTTTTAAACTGTTTTTCCAATACTCAGGATGTATTGACAACAAACCAGACCTTGGATCTAACATCCAGTCTTGAAGTAGGCCCAGCAAATGGTCATTCGTCTACAGACGCGTCATCAAGCCAAAACATGAGATCAGTTTTGACCATAGCCTTTCAGTTCCCATTCGAGACCAACATGGAGGACAACATTGCTGCAATGGCTAGGCAGTATGTCCGCAGTGTAATCTCCTCGGTCCAGAGAGTTGCCATGGCTATATCTCCTTCTGGGTTGAGTCCCACAGTAGGACCAAAGCTATCTGCAAGCTCTCCAGAAGCTTTAACACTATCTCAGTGGATCTGCCAGAGTTATAGGTAATTAATTGTATTTATACCAGTACTAGTTATAGTTGATCCTTTTGTGTCTGTTCTATATAGTCACTTGTAATCCTTTTATTGATTCTGTATTGTTTTTACTCAGTTACCATATAGGAAACCAGTTGCTGAGCTCTGATCATGGCAGTGGGGATGCAATGTTAAAGCAACTGTGGCAACATCAGGATGCCATACTGTGCTGCTCAACAAAGGTATTGGAAAGAATCTGTGGTTGTGCTCAAGATTTACATGTATATTTTCTTCATTTACCACAATTTTACTGTTTTATGCTTATTTGTGAGGGTGTTGAACATTGTGTGTAGTCGCTTCCAGTATTCATATTTGCAAACCAGGCGGGGCTCGACATGTTAGAGACAACTTTGGTGGCATTACAAGACATAACATTGGACAAGATATTTGACGAATCTGGACGAAAAACATTATTCTCAGAGTTGTCAAAAATAATGCAGCAGGTAATAATTGATATTTTTGGCCTCCAATTACACACCTAATACTACTATTTGAATGACAAGTAAGTAAATATGATTGAAACATATGTTTTGGTTTGCTGATGGATGATATCCTTCAGGGTTTTACATATTTACCGGGTGGAATTTGCATGTCGGCGATGGGGCGCCACATTTCATACGAACAGGCCATCGCATGGAAGGTCCTTGCCGGTGAAGAAAATGCTGTCCACTGCCTCGCTTTCTCGTTTGTTAACTGGTCATTTGTGTGAGTTGGTTGAGTAAAGAAGCAATTTAGTGATTTTGTAGTAAGTTTATAAATTATATTATATTAGTGGATGTGTGCGTTACATTCCTCTAATTTATTTCATCTTTACTGCTGAATGATGTAGTAGGAGTTCAACACTTTATATATATAATTTTTTTGTCAACAAAGTTTAATAGTGAATATCAAATGATTAATTGAATCTAAGTTTAAATAAAAAAACATGTAACACTGTTGAAAATTTTAAAATCTATTAACCAACCTAGCAAAACCAAAGAGAGAATACAATAGTATATGATATTTGACTATCTGGGATTGAGAAGTCCATATTTTTTGTATCGAATCCCGCAAGCATTGCAAAGGGTGTTTTTGCCCATCGGACCTTTTCTCCATAATGGACTTGATCTAGTTGCACAATTACAACACCTCTCCCTCAAGTTGTATCTTTTGCTGCTTTCATTCATAGTCTCTTGTTTCCTTTTTTTTGTTAGTATTATTTCATGATGGTCTTCCTCTAAGCAGCAGCTATCCTTGGATGATGGTGTTTCATGTTCCTCTACAATCAGGCTGCCTCCTCCTCCTAGACTCGAATCATTATTATTATATTCTTCTATATCCATGAAGTAGATTGGATCATCATCATCAGCACCTGCCAAATCATCTTCCTCGATTTCTACCACTACACTCATCTTTGCATTATTCTCGAATTCTGTCATATTCATCGTCGTCCTCTGTTCTACCACTCCTCCTCTCATGTTTGCATCATCTTCGTCGTCATCAATAATAATAATAGGAACATGAATATTGCTGCCGATTAATACTGTTTTATTGATCTGATTCTGCTGAGCCGTTGAAGAGCCCATATTGCATTCCTCAACTTTATCCAACTTGTCTGTATGGATTTCTGGTTTCTTTAGAAAAACAAGACCAAACAAGTCAGTTTCAAATAAATATTTTCATGTTAATCATAACAAGAAGAGATAGAGAGTTAATTACCGTATGAGAAGGAGGAACCATGGGTGGTAGTGTTGAAACAGAATCATCAACATGGTGAAGATTGTTCTGAGGTGGTGGAGAATTAATAGAATATAAAGGGAGAAGAGGACTAGTATTGAAAGTTCGATAAAATTCAAGGTGGAGCCTTTTAGCTTCTAGAAGTCTATCCGACCAATTCATCATGCGTTGATCTTCTCCAACAATATCTTTAGGAAAATCCACCAATTCAATAATTCTCTTCGAAACCATTTCTTTCGCTACTTCCATGGATAACGAATTCATCGTAAGTATCTTAATTCTTCTTAGCTTCTCCAATATGATTTGTTTTTTCTTTCTACTCAATCGCTATATATAAGTCAAAATCTAACTATTTTAGTTAATTACTATTTTTCTAAAATATAATATTACAACTTCCATAAATAAAATATATTACAAATTACACTATTTCTATAAAAGAACTTTCTAAAATAACAAAAAGTATACAACAAATAACAATAACATTACACCTTCCTAAAATAAGAAGTATTCAACAAATAACAATAATATTAGAACTTCCTTAATTAAAAGATGATTAATTAATCATATCTTTAATTAATAATTTATTATACATAATATTATTATGTATCTAGTTAAGATTATATTTTACCTATTTCTCGAAATATCTATTTATGTTCTTTTACACCTTGGTTGAGAACAATTCATTTATTTGTAATGTGATTTTTTTTTTTTTTTAATAAATTTGGACTCTAAATTAGTTTCCTAACAATTGAACAATAGAATGATTTCACTTGAAATTTGGTATGCACAACTATTATGAGTAGCTTAATGAGTTAAATAAGTAACAATTATAATAAATTATAAATATAAATAATAAATATTTACCAACACTTTAAAATATATAAAAATATAATAGGATTCATTATTTTATTTAATATTTAAATATATATATATATATATAATCGTATTATATACTACTTTTAAAAGAATAATTAATAATTTTAAATTATATAATAAATAATGGTTATTTACATGTAAAATTTGGTAGGTCAGGCTAAGTCACTATATTAATATTATTATTTAAAAAAAAAAAATTTAATAATTTAAAAATATATTATTAAAAAGAAATTTAAATAAAAAAGTTGTTTAAATAAAAAATATATTAAACTAAAGTTGCTAATTTTTAAAGTCCGTAAATAATGTATTTATAGTTATTTACTAGTTAAAAAGTTAAAAATGAAACACTATACACACTTTAGGTAGCAATATCTTAGAAAATTAAAAGTTATCTTTTATTTGCACGTCATTTAAATGTTTTTAAAACTGATTTACTTTTACTATTTTAGTATCAGTAATTTTTTATTATCTAAATTTATAATTTTAAATAATTCAACTTTGACTCGTATTATCTCACCAGTTACAGGAAATAACATGGAGCATATTATGAATTATTACGTATTGTATTGTATGAATTATTACGTATTATATTGTGGACCAGACCAGAAACAGCTCGAAAAAATGACTAATGGGAGATGAGAATGAATGATTAATGTAATTGAGTCGACCAGAGGGTTTAGAACTCCGTACCACGACCAACACCTCCTTTGTCTCTCAAATCTTAAAAGTCCGTTGAGCCAATAAATTATTTTAATATATTTCTGTACGAACTTATTGCAAGATATTAAAATAAACAATTAACGTGATTGGATTTCAAATGAATTAAATTATTACTATTTTAAATAAACAAAAATTAAAAGAAAAGGACTACATTTTATCAAATTTAAATTAATCCTTTAATGTTTATTTTATAGATTAAAAAAAATATTAATTGAAACAGAAAAATCGTTGACAGCTCCTGGACAGCTACAAACAAGACCGGCTCCCGTAGAGGTGTGCCCAATCAACTCATGAGTTGAATAAGCGAGCCTGGTCAACCCCTAAGTCAACGAGGTTGTGAGAAAATGCGTGACTTATCTATGTCTCTTACCTATACGTCTTGACAACTACTCATTAAACTTTCTTTAAGAATAAAAGTGAAAAAAATCACAATAGAAGAATCAAAGGACTTGGGGTTTGTTTATTTATTCTTTAGAACGAGATGGAGTTTTAAAAGTCGCCACTTTTGAAGTTTAAGCTTTTAATTTTTGAAATTTTAGATTTTAAACATGTGACGTTTGGTTTGTCTAGAATTATTCCTAGGTATTTTTGAAGCTTTCTAAGCTATAAGTATTATTTTGGATTAAACATTACTAACATGTATGATCTCACGTTTATCCTCATTTTATTGTACATCGTGATTAGAAATAGAGTGCTACAAGTGTAAGTGTATGATAGGGTTATAATAACTTGTAGAAAGAATGTTTATGTCTGATGTCTCAAAAGTTTAAAATAATTCAATAAATGAGATGTAAAAATCATATTTTAAAAAATGACTAAAAGCTTTAATTGTTGACATCCCATTTCTTATAAACTAATTTTATAATTTTAAATATATTCAAAGTCAACTAATTATTTAGAATATACTTCTACTTACTCAAACACAAAAGGTCAAATGATACCTCGAACATGGACATGAGGATTACGATTCCCAACGGCAAGAATAATCGTACCTGTGTTCGATAAGGCCTGTAGCAAAAAATAAAAAATGGTCCCTTTTGTTACGGTAAAGTTCAATATGCAATATATATATATAAACCAAAAACAATATGCCATTATCAATAAAAAGACAAAAGTTAATAATATTTGAAACAACTAAATAAATATCACTCGTCTAACTGTTTTAGAGGCAAAAATATTGATAAAATATGTATAATCTATTTGACGAACTATTTCTTTCTCAATCGACAACATTGCTAGCCCATTTAGTCTATCATGTGACATTGTTCATCAAAGATAAATCTTGATCAACTTCAACTTCGAGAAACTTATTTTTGCCAATGCAACTATTACTGGTATGATTAACAAAATCTTATAGGTAATGTAAATACTTGGAATGAATCTTTCAGTTTTGTCAAACATTGTAGAATATCAATTGCTCTTTTTTCATTTGTTAAATAACACCCACGACTAGCAACTCTGAATACAATTCATCACCATTATTGTCTAAACGTCCATCGAGACTTTGTAGTGACTTTGTTCTTCAATCACCAAACTATCTCATAATTCCTTTATTTATGTTATGTTATTTATACTAAAATATATGTTAATATCACCGGCTTGACTTTAAATTAATGTCTCATCTCTTTGTTTCAATTTTCTCTTTTGAGCTCTAGACAAATGTTTAGGAGATATTTTACACAAGATCAATTCCAGTAATTAAAACCAATTTTTTTGTAGTTGACATATTCTAAAATTGTCACACTTTACATTTTCATCAAATAAAAATTGAATTCATCTAACTCTTTTCAAATAAAGTTAATTTAATCAACACAACCTAACTCAACACATTCATTCATACCGTGAAGCAATAGAAATACAAAACTAGAATTTCACTATTTCAATATCTTAGAAAATTGACCGTTATCTTTTATTTTCACGTTATTTAAATGTTTTTAAAAATGATTTACTTTTACTATTTCAGTACCAGTCATTTTTCATTTAAATTTATAATTTTAAATAATCCAATTTTGATGTGTATGGTCTCACTAGCTACCGAGAAACTAACCTTAGGTAGCGTTTGGTAAATTGTATAAATTATATAGGGTATAAGTTGTATAGAGGTATAAATTGTAAAAGGGTATAAATAATATAAGGTAGTATAAATTATATAGGTTATTGATGTTTGGTTTGAATTAAAAAAATGGTATAAGTTGTATATGGTTTATAATTTTGTGCTTGATATATAGTATAAGAAGGTAGTATAAGTTGTATAGATATTAATTTAAAATTTTAATTATTTTATATTTATTTATATTATAAATAATATTATTTATTATTATAAATTATTGTACTATTATTTAATAATTAAGGTAAATTTAATTAACATATAAAAAAATTAATTATAATATAAATAATAAATTATGTTTATTTAATTTAAATATTATTAATAATTGTAATAAAATAAAATTATTATTTATAATATAATTAAATATATAAATTAATAAATAATAAAATTATCATTAAAAAATAAATAAATATATTTTAATTAAAATATTGAAATATTTAAAAATATATATTAAAAATAATTAAATATTATAATAATATTAAAACTAAATAAAATATATTTAATATATTATATAATAATAAGTTATATATAATATTAATAAAGATTATAACGAAAAATTAAAATTAAGTGATATAAAAAAAAAATGTTGTACCTAAGGGAACTAGTTGTAATTTATAATAAAATCCTAACAAAATATCATATTAAAACACTATTGGTATACTATACCAATAGTGTTATACCCCTTATACCTAATACCAAAGACACCCTGATTGTATAAATAATTATGTATGCGGATCACTAGACTAGCTCGACCAAGCCTCCGTTGTTCCTTAGTTCTTGAAAGTCTATTGAGCCAACAAATAATTTTAAAAGATTTCTATACGAACTATTGCAAGATATTAAAACAAATAATTAGTTTAGAAATGATGTAGTGTTATTTGGATTTTAAATTAATTAAATTATTACTATTTTAAATAAATAAAAATAAAATAAAAACAACTAGTTTTTATGAAATTTAAATTAATCCTTTAATGTTTCTGTTATAAATTTAAAAAACATTAATTGAATCAGAAAAATCGTTGGTGGCCACGCTGCAAACAAGATTGGCTCCGAAGTTAGCAGTAGAGGTGTGCTCAATCAACCCATGAGGTCAACTCCCATTCAACGAGGTGCGAGAAAATGCGCTACCTCGTTAAACTTTCAATAGAAAAAAGAGAAAAATAAAATAAAAATCACAATAGAAGAATCAAAAGACTTTGAATTTGTTTATTCTAATAGGAGGGGAACAATTCTTTAAAGCTGAAGTTTCAAGCTTTGAATTTACGGATTTTTAGATTTTAAACATGTGATCGTTTGGTTTGTCTCCTAAGGTATTTTTGAAGCTTTCTAAGCTATTAGTACCATTTTGGGTGCCATTTTGGATTGTATGATTACACGTTTATCCTTATTTTATTGTATGTAGTGATTAGAAATAGAGTGCAACAAGTGTAGGTGTACAATAAGATCAGAATAACTTGTAGAAAGAAAGTTTATGTCTGATATCTCAAAATTTAAAATAATTCAATAAATGAGATGTAAAAATCATATTTTAATAAATTACTAAAAGCTTGTAATTGTTGACATTCGATTTTTTATATACTAATTTTATAATTTTTAAATATATCTAACCCAACTAATTATTTAGAATATAATTCTACTTACTCAAAGTACAAAAGGTGATCCCATACCCATGGACATGAAGATTACGATGCCCAAGAGTGTAGAGCCTCCTAATAAACACAGCTCCTTGATTCAACGCTGGAAGAAGACAAAAATGATGAAACCCTAAATCTGCCGTCAAGGCCCGAGCTCACAAAAAAACCTTCATTAAAAAACTTCTTAATTAGAAACTCTCCATGTCTCCAATGTAGCTTCATTCTTCTTGTAACAATTGACCATTTTTATGAGTAATGATAGGGAATCAAAAATTTTGTAGCAGAAGTGGAACTAATGATGATGTGAAAAGGTAATTATGATTGATCACTAAGTCTAATTCAAAATATTTATTTATTTCTTTTCATTAATAATTTATATTTTCTCTTCATTTATATATTTTTCTCTTCATTTATATATTTTTCTCTTTTTCTCTATTAATTTTTAATTATATGTTTATAAATTTAAATAAATTAATTAATTTATATATTTTTTTTAAAAGTGGAAGAGAATAAGAAGTTAAATATAATAAATATTAATTGTTTTTTTAATCTAATTAACTAATTTTGTATCTATTAATTTTGTTGTTGTGAATAATTAATTAATTTATATATTTTTAAAATGAGTAATAATAAGGAGTATGAATAAATCAAATTAATAAAATATATAAATTTATATTTTACTAAACTTGTTATTTTTTTTAAATTTTTTTTTCTTTTTTTTTTCTCTCTTTAGAAGTTTCTTCTTTTCTCATATTTCATTTTCTTATAAGATGTATTAAAAATTCAATTCAACTAGCACTTAATATTAGAACTTCTCTTTTATACTTAATTTTGAATAGTAGTAATTTATAATTTGAGTTAAATTATTTTAATAATTAAGAATTTATCTCATGATGATCCAATTTCAATTGATGAAGTGAATATTTATAATGATTTTATAGTATAAATTTAAAGAGAAAAAAATTATTAAATAGTTTAAATAATAAAAAGTTAAAGAGAGAAAAAATATTAAATACTTTAAATGATGAGAAATGATTGAGAGAGGGAATTTGAGAGAGAATGTGAGAGAGAATGATGTGGCGTAATTTGATTAGTCAAAAAAATAACAAAATTTTTCTCTCTTCTCTCTTCTCTCTCCTCATCTTTTATTATTTTTCCAACCAGTGATGATGTAGTAATACATCATTCCATCTCTTATTCTCTCTCAAATTCCCTCTCTCTATCACTACAATTTTAAATTAAAGAGAGAAATTGATACGCATTTATTCTTGTTACTTTGGCTATTTAAAGTCTCATTTATCAATAAAGCGACATACTTTTGATTTTAATAATTTATTTACATTTGGTATAGCCCTCCAGGTTGAGGGCTATTGAGAGAGAGAAAACTTCACAATCAAGAAGAGAAAACTTAGAATTAAGCCACGACCGAAGAAGATGGGCGAGGAAAAAAAAGATCTATCCAAGATTTCGGCGTTCAACGGTCAGTACTATGACCACTAAAGTGCAATGATGAATAATTTTCTTAGGTGAAAGGGGTTGTGAAACCTGGTTGAATAAAGTGTTGAACAACTAGATGAAGCTGATGCTCTCGATTGACAACAACTAACAATGTTAGAAGAAGCAAAAACAAAGGACATGTTTTTATCTTTAGATAAGACTACATTCGAGCAGGTGCTAGATAGAAGTTCAACAAAAACTATTTGGGAATCTCTTAAAATTAAATATGGAGGGAATGAGAGAGTAAGAAGATCGCTTCTGGAAATAAAGAATTGTGAGATCATTAAAGAGTTTTTCTCTGAGGTTATAGGTATTACTAACAGAATGAGGAGCAATGGAGAAAAAAAATTGGTGATTCTATAATTGTGGAAAAGATTCTAAGAACCTTAACAGATAGATTAAGTTATGTGATGGTCTCTATCGAAGAGACTAGAGACACTAGAATAATGAGTATGGATCAACTACAAAACTCTTTACAGGTTTATGAACATAAATTCCTAAAGACTAAAGAAAAAGAACAAGTTTTAAGAGCAGACGTGACAAGAGAGGTAGATGAAGAAATACAGATCGAGGAAGAGGTAGAGGAAGACCATATGATAAAACTTTAGTTGAATATTATAATTGCCATCCACTAGGGCACCATCGGTCATAATATCTCAAATAGGAAGAAAAAAGATAAACTTACAAAGGAGGAGAAAGAAGATGTCTTGTTGATGATTTTAACATAACCAAAGAATTGACAAGGGAGTAAGGTCTGGTACATAGACTCCAACTATTCTAATCACATGTGTGGTGATAAATGATGGTTTGAACAACTTGATCAAAGTTTTAAACACATTGTTCGATTAGGAAACAATGCACAACAAAAAGTTAAAGGAAGAAGAAATGTGAGAATAGAGATTGGAGATACAAATCATTTTATCTCAAATGTCTATTATGTTCCAAAGATGAAAATTCTTTACTAAGTGTGGGGCAAATTCAAGAAAATGGCTAAGTATGTTGTTTGAGAAAGATCAATACATGGTGTATAGTCTTCGACATGGGCTAATTGTGGCTACTAAAATGATGAAAAACAAGTTATTCAATTTCTCAACTAAACAAATAGCACGATCTTTCAATTATGGTCCAAATAGATCATATTTTCAAGCTGCCTCAAAAGTTTCTGTCAACTATGCTCCAGAAATATCACCTATCAACTATGCTCCAGAAAGATAAAATGTAAACTGTACTCTAGAAAGATTGTCTAAAAAATGATTCATACTTGTGTAAAGAAAATACATTAAAAAATATGGTAAATAACTTACCAAATATTATAACACCAGAAAGGAGATGTGAATAATGTCTTGTGGGAAAATAGTATAAAGACAAGATGATAAAAAGGAGTACATGGAGGAGTAATAGGAGTTTGCAACTAGTTCACACTAATCTATGTGGACCTATAAATCCAGTATCTACAAATATAATAAGGTACTTACTTTCTTTTATTGATGATTATAGTAGAAAAATGTGGGTTTGTTTTTTAACTGTGAAAAATCTGAAGCATTTAAAACTTTTAAGAATTGCATAGCCTATATTAAAGAGAATGTACAGATAAAGTAGCTTGTTTAAGAAGTGACAGAGGAGGTGAGTTCACATCAAGAGAATTTGAAACTTTTTGTGAGACAAAAGAAATTAAGAGACAACTCACAACTTCATTCACTCCACAACAGAATGTGGTAGTTGAAAGCAAGGTTTTAAAATACGTGGTCGGACCGCCGGTCCAACCGGTCCGACCGCGAAACACTAGAGGAGGCGGTTTAATTTTTTACTTTAATACGTCTACCTTTCGAACCGGTCAAAATCCGGTCCGACCGGAAATCCAAACCGGAAATTACCGGTTAGAAAGGTTTTCCAAAATCATCTTCATCTCTTGCCTTTTTCTCTCTCTTTGTACTCTTTATAGTCTGTCCTGCCTCTTTCTCTCTTTGTACTTTTTATAAAGATGAGAGATGAATTATACTTCAGTTTTTTTATTACTTATTAAATTAAATTTATAGAAATAAAGATATATATTATATTTTATTTTAATATAATTATAAATTATTAAATTAATATCTCTGGTAATTTATGCGTTTATGGATGTCTTTTTAAATTAATGTTTAATAAAAAAATGTATTAAATTTGGAAAATATCTTAATATTAAAAAAATATTTGATTAATTTTGTACATGTATAATTGAATATATATATCATTTATGTACCAATATATTTAAATTATTTTTTTAAAATTTAAAATTCAGTCCAACCAGTGGTTCAACTAGTTGAACCGGTTGGACCGAAGTTCGTCCAAAAAACCGGGTTGATGACCGGAACGGTTTTCAAAACCTTGGTTGAAAGAAGAAATCGTACGATAATGAATTATGTACGAAACATGCTCACTAATAAGAATATGTCTTTCCAAATTGTAGATGAACATCCGTTAAACCTTTAAATAGTGTAAGATCCAACAAACTACTCTTAAATATTCTTTACTTAAATTTCTCAGGTATCTGCTAACTTTATTTACTAAAAATGTCAAATTTGATAAAGTACAAACTCGTACATACATAAATGAACTAATTGTAATGAAATATGAAGCTCGTAACATATTTTCGATATCCACATTAGACTAAGGTGACATATTATAAGATAATTTAAAATGAATTGTTAATGAAAACTCACGGGAATAACATCAAACTTCAAACATGTTGAAATATCAAAAGACTTTCTCAATATACCATTTTTGACTTATGTATAATTTTCTAGATGTTCTATCTTTGATTTATTTGTATCTCTTAATTTTTTTATTGTAAAACAGGATATGAATTTGAGACTAATCAAGATAAAAAAATATGAAATATTAACCAAGAAAGCACAATAAATAACACAAGATTTACAAGATTTATGTGGAAACCAAGACGGAAAAAACCACGAGCAGAGGAGGAATAATTCATTATGGTTAAAATATAATATTATAACTTAGAAAGAGAAGAATAATAGTCACATAATTGGGCCTAGTGGGCTTAATATCAAACAGTTATGATTTTATTTTATTATATGTGAGCTTAGGCACATGCACCGATCAAATCCAATTTGGGTCACCATAATCTAATAATCTTCATGTTAACACAGATCTAGTATGTCAAAAGACAAGTTGATCTTCAAAATATAGACAATAACCATAACAGTCTCCACCTCTTCCAAAAGCCCTATGGGCTTCATCAACCAAGACCAACTAAGTTCGAGTAATGCTCAAACTTAGTAATGGGGAGCGTCTTCATCATCATATTAGCATGATTATCAACCGTACTAATTTTGTTCACATCAATATTACCACGAGCAATAACATCATAGACAAAATGTTATCGCACATTAATGTATTTTGTTGGAAAAATATCATTTTGACTATCACAAAAGACTATCGTCATCAATAAATCCTTCTTAATTCCCCGAATAGGTTTTACAACCAATTATCAATTTTACAAACTTCTGTAATGATCATGTATTCTGTCTCTGTAGTGAACAATGCGACTGCACTTTATAGAGTAATTTTCCAATTAATCGCAAAATCGTCAATACATAAAACAAAACATGTAAATGATATTCTCCTGTTAAGATTGCTAGTATAATCAAAGTCAACATAACTGACAACTCCATCTCTAGTCCTATCAAACTGTAGGTGAATATCCGTTGAACCTTTCAAATAACGTAAGATCCACTAAACTGATCTTCAATGCTCTTTACTTGAATTTATCATGTATCTTCTAGTGCTAACTACATTTACTAAATATGTCAAATTTAATCGAGTACAAATCATTGCATACATAAATTAACTAATTGCAATGAAATATAGAGCTCGTAACAAATACTCAATATCTTTATCAGGCTGAGGTGACATAGTTGAAGAGAGTTTAAAGTGAGTTATAAATGGAGAACTCATAGGACTAGAATAAAAATTGTTGAAAAGATAAAAGATTTTGAAGTAGAAAAAACTATCAAAATCACTTCTCTTGAAGTCATAAGTGGTCATAAAAGAGTTGAATCTTTTATACCATTGCCTTAGCGATTGCTTTAAACTAAAAAGGAATTTCTTCAAATAACAAATACAGTCCTTCTATTAAGACCGTAAATCATTTAGGTTGATGCATATATATGTCTTCATCTAAAACTTCATGTAGAAATACAGTCTTCACATCTAACTGCTCAAGCTCCAAAATATGCATCGCCACGGTGCCTAATAATACTCTAATCAAAATATGTTTCACAACTGAAGAAAATATGTCAATAAAATCAATCTCTGAAATTTGACCATAACCTTCCTCATCGAGTCTCGAGGAGTTCTAATTTCATATATGGGATTATTTGTAGCAATATGATATTGTGGTGCAAACGGTGAATTATCTAACAACTCTAGTGTAGTTGACAGTAATGTTGTAGGTTTAGATTCTGATATGCTGTCAAACTCCACCTACTTGCTAAATTCTTGCTGAATTTTATCTCAAAAAAGTTTAGATTTTTGCTCAATCTTTCTGATTTCAAAACACCATAACTTATACCCATTTACACCGGACTTGTAGTTGATGAAATACACTTCATAGATCGAACCTCCAATTTTCCTTCATCAATATGAGCATACGTCGAACAACAAAAAATTCTTAAATTATAATAACTTGAAGGAATACCATACCATACTTCTTGTGGAGTTTGTTTATTAATTTCAGTTAACGGAGAACGGTTGATGAGGAAACATGCTAAAGTTACATCTTTGGTCCAAAAAGACTTTGATAAATCAACATTAAAAAACATACAATGCAGATTCTCCATCAAAGTTCTATTCATCCTCTCTGTAATACCATTTTGTTGTGGATTCTTAGGCATTGTGTGGTGTCTTACGATTCCTTCAGTTCTGTATAAAGAATTAAATCTTCATAACAGAACTCTAAACCATTATCAGTACATAAACGTTTTATTAGTTTCCTTGTCTGTTTCTCAATCATAGTCTTCCACTCTTTAAACTTAAAGAACACATCACTCTTTTGTTTCAAGAAAAAAACTAAAACTTTTCTGGAGAAATCATCAACAATCATCAACATATAATAAACACCTCCCATAGAAGGCACTATAGACGGTCCCCAAAGATCAGAGTGGATATAATCCAATGTTCCTTTAGTGTTGTGAATTATTTTAAAGAACCTAACTCTTTTTTCCGATTGTTGATGACGCAATGCTCAAAAAACTTCAATTTACTAATACTTTTCCCATCAAGAAGTCCTCGCTTGTTCAACTCGGTCATGCCATTCTCACTTATATGACCAAGTTGCAGATGTCACAATTTTGTGACATCATCATTAGATAACGAGGAGGTAAAGACAACAACATCGCCTGCAACTGTGGAGTTTTTAAGAACATATAACATATCAAGTTTTCTTTTAGCTTTCTTCACGACAAAAACACCTCTACTGACCTGCATAACTCCATCTACAATAGTGTACTTATAACCTTTTGAATCGAGGGTACTCAGAGAAATAAGATTTCTCTTCAAATCAGGAACATGTCTCACATCATCAAGTGTTCGAACAGCTTTATCAAACATCTTGATTTTTATTGTTCCCATACCCACAATCCTACATTATTAATTGTCTCCCATTAACACAACACCTTTGGAAACTGCATCATATGTTGAAAACCAATCTCGACTGGGACACATGATATGTAAAACCATAATCAAGCATCCAATCATTTTGCGACATTGCATCGAAAATAGAAGGCATGAGGAATTCATTGTCTTTAGCATCAACAATACTGGTTTCGCCGCAATTTTCTGTCAGATTTTCAGTTAGAATATCATCCTCTTTCTTAACTTTATTTTGTAGTTTCCAACATTCAGATTTTATGTGGCCTATTTTCTTGAAGTAATGGCAAGTCTTCCAAAATTTTCTTGAATTTGATCCATTTGTTTGATAACATTTTAAACCATTTTCTTGAATTTTCTCTCGAGTAATAAAGCTATTTGCCGGACCGTCAGTTGAATCAACAAGATGTTTCATTTTATACTAGTGAATAATGTATTATAAATATCATTAGTCGTGATAATATCACGACTAAATAACATAGTATTACGAAATGTGATATATTATGGGGGCAACGAACACAAAAAAATTAAAGCTATATCTTCATCATTATACTTGAATTCCAAGGCTTCCAGATCAGCAACAGTTTCTTTAAATGCTGATAAATGCTCTTGTAGAGTCGTACCTTCAGACATACGATGAAAATATAAATTTTGTTTCAAATGCATCTTACTAGTAAAACTTTTCGTCAAACATAGTTTTTCTAGTTTCAGTCATAACCCAACAGCACTCGTCTCCTTTAGAACATCTTGTAGAATGTTGTTTGATAGATGTAGATGTATATGAGACATAGCCTTGCTATTCTTCTTTTTTTCTCTTCTATTGTCTATGAACTGGGCATATTACCAAACCCTAATAGAGTTTCGTCCAAATCCATCTGAGTGAGAAAACCTCACATCTTTATCTGCCATAAAGAAAATATGGTATTGTGATCCAATAACGGAATACCATACTTCATACTTTGACATCTCCAAAAATAAATATAGTCTTAAAATAAAAAAAAGTTCAAGGCTCTGATACCAATTATTGAACAACAAGATATAAATATGAGACTAATCAAGATAAATAAGAGATAAATTATCAACCAAAAAGCACGATAAATAACACAAGATTTACGTGAAAACCCAAGATGGGAAAAACTACAGGCATAGGAGGAAAAATTCACTATGATTAAAGTAAAATAGACAATATATTTATAGTCACATAATTGAGCTTAGTGGGCCAAATATCAAACGGTTAGGATTTTATTTTATATTATTTTATATTATTTTATTATATCGCAAGCCTAGGTCAAGCCCCAATCAAAACTCATCTCGATCACCATAATCTAACAACCTTCATATCAAACTCTTTATTAAGTTGTACATATACTTTCTTTATCTCATTTCCATCACTAACTACTATCTTCATATGATCAATATATAAGAGGAAATAAACAAATGAACAATCGTAATAAGCTTTAAAATAGACGTAACTATCAAAATTACTTATTTTAAAGTCACGAGTTGTCATAAAAGTGTCAAAACTTTATACCATTGCCTTAGCGATTGCTTTAAACTATAAAATAATTTATTCAATATTAAATACAGTAATTTTCTCTTAAAACTGTAAATCATTTAGGTTGATGCATATAGACGTCTTCAACTAAATCTTGGTATGAAACAAAATCATTACATCTATCTACTCAAGCTCCAAAATATGCATTGTCATTATGCAAGTAATGCTCAAATAACAATATGTTTCACAACAAAAGAAAATACCTCAGTAAAATTAATCTTCGGAATTTGACTATAACATTTCTCATAATATCACATATAAATTTATCTGTGGCAATATGATATTGTGGTGCAAGCGACAAAGATAACTATGGTGTTATTGTTGATACTGTCACATGTTCGGATTCCGATCTCATATCAAACTCCCATACTTCCTAAACTTTTGTTGAATCTTATCTCATAAAAAATAACATTTTGACTAATTATTACCTTTTGGTTTCAGGACATCATAGCTTATACCATCTATACCGGACTTGCGGATGATGAAAATATACTTCACAAATCGAGTATTCAGTTTTCCTTCATCAACATCAGCATACGCATAACAACAAAAATTTCTCAAATCAAAATAAATAGAAGGAATATCATACCATACTTCTTCTAGAGTCTGTGTATCAACCGCAATTGATGAAAAATGATTGACAAGGAAACATGTTGAAGCTGCAGCTTCAGCCTAAAATGACTTTGGTAAATCATCATTAAAGAGCATACAATGCACCTTATCCATCAAAGTCTTATTCATCATCTTTGTCACACCATTATGTTGTAAATTTTTAGACAATGTGTGGTGCCTCATTATTCATTTATTCGTACATAGAGTATTGAACTTTTTAAAACAATACTCCAAACCATTATCGATACACAAACGTTTTATTGACTTCTCAGTCCGATTCTCAATCATAATCTTCCATCCCTTAAACTTAGAGAATACATCACTCTTCTATTTTAAAAAGAAATCTCAAACTTTTTTTTAGAGAAATCATCAATAAAATAATCAACATATAATATGCACCTCCTATATAAGGTACTTTAGACGTCCTAAAAAAATTGAGTGAATATAATCAAGTGTTTCTTTAGTATTGTGAATTTCTTTAGAGAACTTAACCCTTTTCTATTTGTCGAGGACTCAAAGTCTTGTGTTAACTTTTCAAAACGAAATCTTGATGAGGCAGATCATTTTTTTGAGAGCTAGTGCAAATGTCATATAAATAGAGACAAAGTTTGAGCATAACAATAATACGAGAGATGTACAACAACTATCGTGTAAAATGCGCATCACACGATAGCGTTGTACAATAGAAATCGTGTAAAGTGCACATTACATGAGAGCAATGTACAACAACTATCATGTAAAGTGCATCACACGCGAGTGTTGTAGAACAACTGTCGTGTAAAGTGCATCACACGCGAGTGTTGTAGAACAACTATCGTGAATAACAATAATATTTTATTTAACAATTATTAATTTTATTTAAAAATAATAATAACATAATATTTTGTATAAAAATATACAATTACTATAATTAATAATTTAAAAATAATAATACAAAATATAATAATTTAACTTTATTTTTTATTTTATAAGACTTAATTTCATTATAATTTTCAACATATATTAATTTTATTTAATAATAATATAATAGTTTGTATAAAAAAATATACATTATTATAATTAATAATTTTAAAATAACAATATAGACAATATTCATTAAACATTTATTGCTTTCAAACTTTCCTTGGCAATAAAGGATAAGGAGGGGAATGTCTAACCACCAATAAGCAAGCTATATGACTATGACCCCTACAACCTCTTGTCCTCAATCTAAGAGAATGACTACGTGATAGTGCCTTGGACATGTGGTTTAAATCGATACAACACACAAAACCTTTTTCTTTCAAGGGGTCCAACCCTAGAATCTAATTAAGAGTTTTGCCTTAAGGAATTCAATATCAGTTTCTCACTCTTGAAATGATAATCCCAAACACCTTAGACCTTCTTCAACCTTAGGATGTAATGAGTCAACATCGAGGTGTTACCCCAGTGGTCTTAAAGTAAATGATTAGTCATACGAATATTGTTGATATTACGAATTTGAGTCATTTAAAATATCTATTCTTATCAAATAGAAATAGAAGAAAGATTGAGAACCCTTCATCACCTTCCCATTTTTGATCAATCTCCCTAACGAACTTAAGGTATTAATTTTAGAAAAACCAACCAAAAAGAGCTAAGAGGCCAAATATAGAATATGTTTTTTCATTTATTGAATATATATGACAAGATGGTTCCATTAATTCGAGCCTAATTATCCTTAAACCAATGTGAGTTTTTTCAATTTTGACTTCTCCCCGCCTGAATGGATAAGAGGCTTGTGGGATTGACGCGAGAGACATAAATAACTATATTTTTGAGAGAGAACTCTGAGTAAATTTCAACATAAAAAAGCTTGCATTTTCTTTTCGCACTTAGGCATATAACATGCCATTGGTAATGATTCTACTATGGTGCCACAAATTCTTAAGGTGCTCTATCATAGAGCTTCACTAGCAATATCGATGCAGCAAAGGAAAGACCACTTAGAGCGGCAGAGGTACGGAGTTTCAAATTGTAATCCCCACAACTGAAATAGAGAAGATCTCCATTAGGATGTGTTACTATCACCAGCTGGAGGTTTTGAATTTGTTATCCATCAGTGAATAAAAAATAACAAAAATTGTCCAGTAAAGGCAAGGAAAAATTCAAGAATAAGCATATTGAAAACGGGAAAGAGCAAACTATGAGCTTGTCTCGAAGAGCGTAAATGATCTTTAAACTCCCTATAAGCAACAATTAGGGCCATAAGACAAGAAGATCTATGTAGGAAAATAATCTTATTATGTGAGTCTTCCACCAGTTGAGAGGTCTCTAAATTGATTTAGGCTATGTAGGGTCTTTATAAAAGAACTCGGTAGGTGTAGGCGCTTGAAAGAGGATTCATATTCTAGTTCTTCTTATTTGACCCGATACTGATCGTTTTAGCCATAAAGTATTGAATGAAAGTCATTCATGTTTTTCAATTCCTTTATGGTTGACTTAACAATTGGGACCAAACCGAGAAGAAAATATAAATTCTTTTAATAGCAGCTATTCAAGAATAGAAGGGAGATTTTTGACTGAAAGAATATTTCTATGACATTTTTAATATTCAATTAAGCTTGGTGGCTCTAACCTTCTAAAGATACTCAAATAGATTCTATGCATGTTAAAAATAATAAATAATTAATAATCTTGGAAAACATTAAATGTGATGATGAATCTTAAGAGTTGAAGATCGATCGTGAGAGGAAGATGAAGCTCAAGAGATGCATTATTTAATGTCATGAATTGCATTTACTTTGAGTTTTAGATTGTTCTATTTTATCCTTTAAATTGAGAGTTTATCATTAGTTTTCATATATCAAAATAAGTGAGCTGTAGCTACTTAAGAATTCTATCAATAAAATCCTATTTTCTTAGTTATAATATTTTCCGCACCAACAAATTTGGTATCAGAGCAAGGTTACGTTTCAATCTTGAAATGGCATCTACTCTATTCTCATACTCTCCAAGTCAAGTTCCTATCTTTGAAGGCGAATTCTATGAATTTTGGAGCAGCCAAATGGAAACATTTTTCATATCCCTAGGTCTTTGGGATATGATAGATGAAGAAGAACTCGATGTGCCCGATGAAGATGACGAAGGATATGCGAAATTTGAAAAGGATCTAAAAAAACGAGATGCATTAGCTTTGCGCTATATTCAACAAGGAGTTGGGAAAACCATATTCCCTCGTATTTTTGGAGTAAAAAAGGCTCAAGATGCTTGGGTGATATTGAAACAGGAATTTCAAGGTACGGAGAAAACGATCGCATTAAAACTCCAAGCCCTATGGAAAATTTTTGACAATCTAAAGATGGAGGATCGAGAAAAGGTACAAGATTTTTCTTCTCGTGTTTCTACTATTGTCAATCAAATAAAAAGCAGCGGAGATGAAATCAAAGACAAAAAAGTTGTTGAAAAGGTTCTTCGAAGCCTTCCTCAAAAATTCGATCATGTTGCTGCTGCGATTGAAGAATCAAAAGATTTGTCCAAGATGACAATATATGAGTTGACTGGATCTCTTCTAGCACATGAGTAAATAATTAATCGCTCTTGTACTCCATCAACTGATCAAGCCTTCAAATCCAAGCAAGTACTAGAAGTATTTTCAAGAAGCCATCACAACAAATTTAGTAAGAAAAATGAAAAGACATTCGGTTGAAAGGCAAAGCACCACAACAATCTGGTGATTCTTATTCCTGTATCATTTACAAGAAAACAAATCATGAGTCAAAAGATTGTTATTTCAAATGTAAAAGATGCAAAATCCCTAATCATTCTCAAAGGGATTGTCGATTTCAAAATCAGGAGAAGAAAGAAGATGATGCAAAATTTGTGAAAGAAGATTATGACGTTATGTTTGTTTCTCTAAATGGTGAAGAGAAGTCAAAAATTCGATGGTATCTTGATAGCGGTGCTAGCAACCATATGACCAGCAATAAAGATATGTTTGTGGAGCTCAACTCAGACATTACTTCAACCGTTGTTCTTGGAGATGGTTCTTATCAAGATGCGAAAGGAAAATGAACCATTGCTGTTCCAACTTCGGGAGGTAATAAAAAGCTTATCACGGATGTTCTTTATGTCCCTAATATTTCATATAATCTTCTTAGTATTGGACAACTTATTAAGAAGGACTTCTCGGTATATTTTGATGATGGAAGATGCAAAATATTTGACAAAAAGAAGAATGTGGTTGTGGCAACTGTCGAAATGAAAGATAAGACTTTTTCTCTCACGTTTCCATTGAAAAATGATTGTGCATTAAAAGTGGAAAATGAAGATTTGTCTAAGCTTTGGCATCTTCGATATGGTCATCTAAATCAACGGGGACTTCAGCTGCTAAAAGAGAAAAATATGGTGGTTGGACTTCCTTCTATTCAAGTGATGAATGATATATGTGAAGGTTGTATTTATGGAAAGATGCACAAGCTCCCATTTCCCAAAACTACATGGAGAGCAAAAGGACCACTTGAACTTGTCAATTCTGATATATGTGGCCCGATGCAAACTCCTACTCCTGGAGATAAGAGGTATTTCATTCTCTTTGTTGATGACTATACAAGAATGATGTGGATTTATTTTCTTAATCAAAAGTCCGAAGCATTTTCTATTTTCTTACGATTCAAGTCTCTAGCTGAAAAGGAAAGTGGTCATATAATGAAGTGCTTGAGAACTGATCGTGGAGGAGAATATCTCTCAAATTCCTTTACAGAATATTGCAAAGAAAATGGTATCAAAAGACAATTAACCGTCAGTAGATCTCCACAACAAAACGGCGTAGCTGAACGAAAAAATCGTACGATTGTAGAGATGGCGAGAAGCATGCTGAAAGGAAAGGGAATTCCAAATCTATATTGGGCTGAAGCTGTTCACACAGCTATATATATTCTCAATCGATCACCAACCAAAGCGGTCAGAAATAAGACTCCATTTGAAGCTTGGTATGATAAAAAGCCCGTCATTGATCATTTAAAAATATTTGGGAGTATTGCTTATGCTCTAATCCCATCTCAAAGTCGGGAGAAGTTTGAAGAGAAAGGCCAAAAACTTGTGTTCATTGGCTACAGTGATGAATCCAAGGGATATCGATTGATGAATCCATTGACCAACAAAATTATTGTATCTCGAGATGTTGTTTTCGATGAAAAAGCTACATGGAATTGGAAGGGGAAAGAAGTTGAAGACTTGGGATCACAACCATTTACTGATCCAATTGCATCCCAAGCTAGTACATCCCAAGCTAGTACATCCCAAGCTAGCTCATCTCAACCTTTTGTACAAGACTCAGAACCTGATTCAGATAGTCCTCCAAGAAAGACCCGAATGGTTCAAGACATTTATGATGAAATTGAGTTTGGATTATTTTCTTGTGAGCCACAATCCTTCCAAGAAGCTTCTCAAAAAGAATATTGGCAAAAAGCAATGAAGGACGAGTTATCTACAATTGAGAAAAATTCAACATGGGAACTCGTGGACTTGCCAGATGGAAAGAAAACTATTGGTTTAAAATGGGTCTACAAAGTAAAGTACAGTGAGAATGGTTTGATTCAAAAACATAAAGCTCAACTTGTCACAAAGGGTTATTCTCAACAACCAGGAGTTGACTTCTCAGAAACTTATGCTCCTGTTGCAAGAATGGAGACAATCCGTACTTGTGTAGCTATTGCAGCTCAGTTAGAGGTAAATATATTTCAACTTGATGTAAAATCAGCTTTTCTAAATGGAGAAATTCAAGAAGAGGTGTATGTTGAGCAGCCCGAAGGTTTTGAGATCAAAGAAAAAGAGAAGAAAGTTTATCGACTAAAAAGGCATTGTATGGGTTAAAGTAGGCACCCCGAGCGTGGAACAACAAAATTAATAACTCTTTCATCAAGAAAGGCTTTAATCGAAGTACAAGTGAATCATCTCTCTATGTGAAGACTATTGACAAAGATTTCTTGATTGTATGTTTATATGTAGATGATCTCATCTATTTTGGAACAAACAAAGTTATGGTGGCAGAATTCAAAAATCAAATGATGAAAGATTTTGAGATGACAGACTTGGGACTCATGAAATATTTTCTTGGTATACAAGTTAAGCAAAGTCCAGGAAGAATCTTTTTATCTCAAGAAAAATATATTGAAGATCTGCTCAAGAAATTCAATATGATTTAATGCAAGCCCCTCTCCACTCCTATGGCGTTAAATGAAAATTTTCAAGTTAACGACGACGGTGAGAAAGCTGACTCAACTAGTTATAGAAAGTTGATTGGTTCATTAATCTATCTCAACACGAGACCGGATATCACACATTCGATAAGCTTGCTTTCTAGATTTTTGAATGAGCCAAGTCAAATTCATTTTGCAGCCGCAAAAAGAATCCTTAGATATCTTAAAGGCACAAAAACTCAAGGCATTGAATTCAAAAAGGAAAGTGAATGTAAGTTGGTTGGTTATACAGATAGTGATTGGGCAGTCTCGATTGATGATCGAAAATGTACCTCCGGTTATATCTTTTGTCTTGGATCAAATGTAATATCATGGAGTTCAAGAAAGCAGAAATCTGTGGCATTGTCATCAGCCGAAGCAGAGTATATAGCATGTACCGATGCAGCTTGTGAAGTTGTTTGGCTTCAAAGAATTTTAAAGGATATGAAGTTTGAGCAATGTGAGCCGACAATTATTTATTGTGACAATATGTCAGCTATTGCAATGACAAAGAATCCTGTTTTTCATGCTCGGTCCAAACATATTGAACTACGACATCATTTTATTCGAGATTTGGTTACTCAAGAAGTAATTTCCATGAAGTTTATCAAGACAGAGGATCAGCCAGCAGATATCATGACCAAAGCCGTCACGATTGACAAGTTCGACAAATTCAAGAAGAAACTCAAGATTACTAATTAAGAGGGGTGTTAAAAATAATAAATAATTAATAATCTTGGAAAACATTAAATGTGATGATGAATCTCAAGAGTTGAAGATCGATCGTGAGAGGAAGATGAAGCTCAAGAGATGCATTATTTAATGTCATGAATTGCATTTACTTTGAGTTCTAGATTGTTCTATTTTATCCTTTAAATTGAGAGTTTCTCATTAGTTTTCATATATCAAAATTAAGTGAGTTGTAGTTACTTAAGAATTCTATCAATAAAATCCTATTTTCTTAGTTATAATATTTTCCGCACCAACAATGCAATAACTCACAATTTTGTGTATTTGAAATGAAGAATCTTTGTCAATCAATATAACAAATTAAATTTAAAATTGATTGATCTTTTGTCACCAGGATATGGATCAAATAATTAATCAATATTCCTTTTTATGTGGTCTACGAATAGTTTCTCAACTAAACTAAGAAAAAAAAAAGCATTGAAATTGCTTGATTTTTTTATTTAATTTAGTTTTTTCTGTAAGAAAATTTTCATATTTAAAAATAATTAATTTATATAATTATATAAATTAATGAAGATATTAATAAATTTAAGGAGTCTTTATGTTGCGTTATCGGGGACCGTGAAAGTAGGATTAGGATACTCCAAATTCGGGGGTCAAAGAGTTTTATAAAACGTTCTTGGTGGAAAAAAATATGAATGAAAGATCCCACTAAATTGAATTGGGTCCATGAATCTAAGAAATAGTGAGAATTCTTGATCTCTCTCAATATCTCTTTCGATTCGAAAATCCAAGATTTGAATTGTTTGGTAAAGAGAATAATCTTCTCCTTTGAAAATAATTCAAAATGAAAATGGAAAGTGTTCAATTGGAACATGAAAACGTGACTAAATTGGTCCTAATTACTCTTCGGGACGGAGTGGAAGAAGGGAGGATATTTTCGAACGAAGAAAAGGATCCAATGACTTTGAAAGAATTGAACCCGTATGAGGTGAAAATCTCATATACGGTTCTGTAGAGTGGTTAATTGAATTGCAATTAAATTCGGCCCAATCTTTTACTAAAAGGATTGAGCCGCTCACTGATCGAACGCTCTTGCGCCGAAGATGAACGGGGCTAAGCAATCTGCCGAAGCTATGGGATGTAAAAATACATTGGTAAGGGAGCGTTCCGCCTTAGTAGGAAGCACTCGCGCGAGCAATGGTAGACTAGCTTCTGTTGTATTAATTATCATTTCAACGATCAACTTCTCCCATAATGATATCTATGCTACCTAAAAAAACTAATATGGAAAAAAAATGTGTCCAATAGGTTTAGAAGACCTCTGTCCTATGGGTCTATGTGGAATTACTTCTTTGTATGAGCTTGAGTTAACTCAGTTGGTTGGTTGACCCACCTAACAAATGCTAGATGAAATTCTTGGTCATTTTTTTCAAATTTTGAGAAAAGTATTTCACATGATCTTGACTCTTTGTTTCGGCCATTGTAGCACGTGTGTCGCCCAAGGCATAAAGGACATGATGAAGAAGAATACTCTTAGGTTCTTCAGATACTCCCTATTCATGCATTCGATTGGTTCCCATAGGAGCATCGTGACAAACAACTTGAGCAGAAAAGTCTTCATGCCTACTATTTGAAGATTGGGTGGTCTCAATTCGGGTCTGGTCTAACTGATCATTGACATGTGTGATGTGTGAAAGACAGAGCAATGATTTTAGGACTTTACATTTTCAATAACCAATGGAGAGTCAGTAGTCAATGAAGAGAATACCCCATTTTTCGGGGCTTCTTCGACGAAAAATATGATCTTTTAAATCTCATATTTTTCCATTGGGATTGGGTAAGGACGAGCCTCGACTAGACCTACGTTTATGTCAAATTAGAGGTGAGGCCATAACATAACTAAAAATGGATCCCAGACTAGATTATAACCCAATATTAATCCATACATCCCACCACAACCATTTGATCCTCTAATGGAGAAGATCTATCGCCTTGAACAAAGTCTTTTCACCTTAGTAGTAAGTCCTAAGCATAGCCCAAAAATTATACAAAATAGCAAGAAGTTAACACAAAAATAAAAAACGTTGCATAAACTATTGCTCCAAAGGTAAGTGGATTAGAGTCAATTCTATTTTTTTTGTTTGAATGATGACTAATAAGGTTCATTTCGAACAGGGGTGGAGGCTACGTCATTCAAGTAACAGAGATATTTTAAATTCAGAAATGCGCTCACAGTTCCTATATGTGGAAGAGACTTTTAGTGTTCATAGGAAATTATTTCTCATCAAATCAAGTAAGTTTTTCCGAAGCTAGAAAGAACGAACCAAGAAGTGGTGGTCCAGTCACTTTGGTAGGGGATTCACGATTGATATTCCATAGCCTTTAACCTGAAAATATAAAACAAATAGACGGTCATTTTATGAAGGATTGTGATCCCTAAATTCATGGGCATTCTTGGGAACTAACCCGCTTCCCATTAGTCAAGAAGGAATCTTCCACGAATCCCTTGGTGGATAAGTCCGTCCGACAACTCAACAACAATGCAAAATTGACTTTCTTGTTTAGTGGTCTAATCTATAGTTAGGAATGTGATGAAACAAAAGACCAAGGATGCCAATGAATCAAATAACTCAGTTCGTTAGACGTGACACCTTTGATTATGCTTAACCCTCTCAGGCTCCCGTTGTTTCATTTGACGATATAGGTCCTAGGAAAAGAAGGTATTAGATGTATTGTTAGTTCGTGCTGAGTCTCCTAACATGCTCAATAACGGAGAGTTATCTAGGGACTTCCCGACCGGAGTGTTAGGTTGTTCTTGGTCTTGTTGGAATATCTTTGGAACTCGGCTCTAAATAATCTTTCGTAAAGCCCTTCAAACCCTTATGTGCCTGAAGGCGGCCTTAACTAGAGACATTAGTGGCATGTGATACACATAGAAAGTATTGCAGAGACAAGCTGACTAGACTCTTACCGAAATTAGTAATGAAAGAGGAAGTCATTGTTAGTAGTAACGACTTGTCACGATTCATTGGTTCATCCCTGAAAGGAGAAGAAATGTTGGAATGCCAACAGACATCTATTATTGAATTCACCTCAGCCGATAGTACCCATTTGGGAATGTCCAGTTCCAAAGTCACTAAATAGGTAAGTCGTCAATCCCTAAAACGGACTATGTAATGTTATTTATCTGTTGGTTTACGAGCGGGCAAGCATTTTATCAGAAGTTTCTAATCTAACCTTGTGTGATTCACATACTCGGGCGGGTGCAGGGCGGATGATCTTTAATCGCATTAAATTTCAGCTAACATATCTTTTTCGTTTTCCCTAAATTCAAACTCTAATATCACACAAATTCTTTTACTATAGTATAGGCCTCCGTGTCCCTTCGCCTATAGGCAGCGGAGCCTCGTGCTAGGTGAATCCATTACTGAACATGAGATTGTGCTATTCAATATGGATGTGGCATAATGTTTTGTTCCTCGACGATCAGTGTTTTCCTCCTCGGAGGTTCATAACCTAATGAACGTCTTGTGAAGTTAGAGACTCAGTCGACATATTCGTCTTAAGCTCTAGTTCTTCTTCCTTTTATTTCTTAACTTTGTCATTCTCATCAAAATTGTGTTCCTCAAAAATGTGGAAGATCCTCATAAGAATTGTGTTCCTCACAAATGTGGAAGACTTTAGTATCATCTTCGAACATGTGACTATCTTGCTCTGTTGATTTATTATTTTTTTATTTAGTTCATAATTAGTTTAGTTAAACTTAGTCTTATTTTTAATTAATCGCTTATTCTAAGTATTAGACTTTTTCAAAGTTAGTTAGTTTACTTTTCAAGTAATGGATTAGTGCCTTAATATTTTCCTGATTTATAGGTTAGTTGATAATGTTATGTGCCTATTAAAGGCCTGAACTATAATAATATCATTAAGTCTTTTTGTTGGTTTAAAGTAGTTTTTTTTATCATTTGGTATCAAAGCCTATTTTTCACCATCACCGAGAGAGAAAAAGAATTTCGAGTTGCGGTTTGATTGAAGAAAATATTACACGAACTTGTGTCTACGTTGAGAAATAGGTCGTGATCTTGAGAAATAGGAGACGAAAAGGGAGAGTCAAGTTTAACGAGGTTACCCACATTCGACAGGCAACATTACGACCATTGGAATGAGCTGATGGAGAATTTGTTGAAGGCGAAGGGATTGTGGGGGCTAATCGAACGAGGGGTTGAGGAGCCGAAAGAAGGGACAACGCTCAACCAGACGCAACAAACGCAACTCGACGAACTAAGAATGAAGGATTGTAAGGTAAAATATATCTTGTTCTTAGTCATTTTAGGGAAATCAAAGAGCTGATTTTGGACAGAAATACATCCAAAATTATTTGGGAATCCTTGAAGACAAAGTACGGGAGTAATGAGAAGGTCAAGAAATCGATGTTGAATACCCTGCGGAGGGACTTTGAGCTTCTAGAAATGAAGAACACTGAGTCGATTAAAGAATACTTTTCTAGGGTGACGGCCATGGCAAACAAAATAAGAAGCAATGGGGAGGTTACTCCAGACTCCAAGGTTGTTGAAAAATATTGAGAACTCTTACTGAAAAGTTCACGTATGTGGTAATATCGATTGAAGAAGGTCGAGACACAACTACAATGAGTATTGATTAGCTGCAAAGCTCACTGGCTGTACATGAACAAAAATTCAAGAAAATGAATGTGGAAGAAGATCATGCTTTGAAGGTTGAAGAAACTAAATATGGTAGTGGAGGAGGTCGTATGGGGTCAAGAGGAAGAGGTCGAGGTAGAGGCAGAAGTTTGGATAAAGCCACTGTTGAATGCTATAAATGTCACAAATTAGGGCACTTTCGTTTCGAATGTCCAAGTTGGGACAAGGCAAACTATGCAGAGGCAGAAGAGGAAGAAGAAATGTTGTTGATGACACTTACTGAATTAGAAAGCTCTGAAGGGAATATGGAATGAATAATTGACTCTGGATGCTCAAACCATATGAGTGGCAATAAAGCTTTTTTCTCTCAACTTGATCATAGCTTTAGACACACTGTTAAGTTGGGAAATGGAGTAAGTTTGGTTGTAGATGGGAAAGGAAATGAGAAAAATGTTAATTTTATGTACTAAGTTGGATGAAAATGTCAAATTTGTTATTTAAATTGTAAAATTTTATTTATATATACAAACTTGACAAAACTTATCAAATTTGTTAGCTTAACAGAATAAAAAAAATTAACGTTAATTTTGATACGTGTAATTGATGACTCAGAATTTATATTATTTTTTAAATCCAAATCATCCTACACATGTGTATATAAATTAAAGTACAAATTATGAGTTAATTTTTTAAAATTCAAAACCCTAAATCTAAAAATTGACTGCAGCTAAATCTCTCATCTCCGATCAACAGATCCGTAAATCTCTACAGCCAAGAAACACCCTAACCAGCCCTCCGATTAACAGCAATCACAAGCCTAAACCAGAATTGAAAGAGTTCATCTCCTTCCTTATTCGAACAAGGAGAATCATTGTCAACCGACGATCTACAGCAGATAACTCTATTTAAGTTGAGAAATTTGATTGAGTTCTTTTACTAAAGCTTTATGGATGGACTGAATCGCCTCCAAGTTTTAAGGAAATTTATCTGCCTGAAGTTCAGTGGAAGCAGATTTAACCGACGAAATGGTAGCGAGGAGTTTCGCTGCAAAAGCTTCCATGAAACCCCTATTGTGGCCTTGGATCCATGAAATCGTAAGAATTATGGGATTAGGGTTTTGTTTGATCTTGCTGACGGCTTTGAAATTGAAAAGTTATTTTTGAAAGGGATGAACTGAGTTTATTGGAATCCATGGATGAAATCACGAACATATGAATCCATAGTTCTTCTATGTAGAGAAGACTAACACGACAAGTCATAATTTTTTCTTTAATTTATAAATAATAATAATATAAAATACTAGTCATCAATTTGACATGACAAAAGGTTAACTCCGTTTAATTTTATTCCGTTAAGTTAACAAATTTGACAAATTTTGTCAAGTTTGTACACATAAATAGAATTTTAAAATTTCAATAACAAATTTGACACCTCCATCTAACTTGATACATAAAATTGACAGTCTTCCCGAAAGGAAATACAAGGTTAATTATGGGAAGAGGTAAACAAACCATTTTTAATGTGTATTATATTCCTAAACTACAGTGTAACCTACTTTGTATGGGACAACTCCAAGAGAATGAAATAACTATATTGGTTGAAAATGGGGAATGTAGACTATACCATCCCGAAAATTGTTTGTTCTTTTTCGCAAAAATGGCAAAAAACAGAATCTTCAAGCTTACAGCCAAGCCAATTTTTGGAAAAGAAGGGAATGCACATTCATAGGAGATCTGCCATCAAACTGTGACTGAAGAAACTACCCATTTATGGTATTGCAGATTTGGACACACCAGCTATAAAACCTCCAAATCATGCAAACTAAGGGTATGGTTGAGGATCTGCCTACTGTGAAGATTCCAGAGAATAAGTGTTTCCACTACTATGTGGGAAAACAACCCAGAAACAAAATACCGAGGAAGAGTACTTGGAGAACATCCAGAAGATTGGAACTTGTTCACTCTGATATTTGTGGACCAATAGCACCAACCTCAAACAGTGGAAAAAGGTATATTCTTACTTTTATTGACGATTTTTATAGAAAAGTTTGGGTATATTTTTTAATGGAAAAATCAGAAGCTCTAGATAAATTTAAAGTATTTCTAGCTCTAGTTGAAAGAGAAAGTGGTGAGGTGGTGTCAATTCTTCGTACGGATAAAGGTGGTGTCAATTCTTCGTACGGATAAAGGTGGTGAGTTCACCTCAAAAGAATTTAATATTTTTTGTGAAATGAGAGGTATCAAAAGAAATTGACAACTGCTTACACTCCCCAACAAAATGGGATTGCTGAAAGAAGAAATCAGACAATTATGAACTCAGTTAGATGTGTTATGTCAGAAAAAATGGTGCCAAAAGGTTTCTGGCCAGAGGCTGTAAATTGGTGTGTACATTTGTTAAATAGAAGCTACACTACAGCTCTTGAGAATAAAACCCCTGAAGGAGCTTGGAATAATAATATACCATCTGTCAAACATTTTAGGGTATTTAGTTGTGTAGCCTATGTACACATACCAAATCAAAGAAGAGTTAAGTTGGATGATAAGAGTCTGAAATGTGTCTTGATTGGTTTTAGCAAAGAATCAAAGGGTTATCGACTATATGGTCCTAAGTCAAAAAGGATGATAGTTAGTCGAAATGTTGTTTTTGAGGAAAAAGAATGATGGAAATGGGATGAAGATGAATATAAAGATGGAGCAGAACATGAATGGAATGATTATGTGCCTGAATATGACTCTGAAAATGAGGAAGTGGAAGAAGCTATTCAAACTGGAAATGAAATTATACTTGCTGATGTTTCTGCTGTTAACACTCCCAGTAGCTCCAATAAAGACTCAAGCTCTAATGAAGATTCAAGTGACTCAACTGACTCAAGTCTTACTTCACTCGAAAGAAATAGAAGAGTTATACTTGTTGATGTTCCTGTTGTTAACACTCCTCGTAGCTCTAGTCAAGATTCAAGCTCTAATGAAGATTCAAGTGACTCAATTGACTCAAGTCTTACTTCACCTGAAAGAAATAGAAGAGAAAACAGAAGGACTCCCACATGGCTTCAAGACTATGTCAGTGGGGGTGATATTTCAGCTGATGAAGATGATGTAGCCATGTATATAGAGCTGGACCCTTAAACCTATGAAGAAGCTACCAAAAGCTTGAAGTGGCGTATGGCTATGAAGGAGGAAATTCAATCAATAGAAAAAAAAATCAGACATGGAAACTTATGGAGCTACCAAAGAATGCTAAAAGCATTGGTGTTAAATGGGTTTTTAAAACAAAGATGAATGAGCTCGGTGAGATTGATAAATGAAAAGCATGGCTAGTGGTAAAAGGATACTCTCAAAAACATGGAATTGATTATAATGAAGTTTTCGCACCTGTGGCAAGATGGGACACTATGAGACTGTTGATTGCAAAGTCAGCCCAACAAGGATGGAACATGTATCAGATGGATGTGAAGAGCACTTTTCTTCATGAAAAATTAATTGAAGAAGTTTTTATTGATCAACCACCAGGTTTTACAAAAATAGGTGAAGAACAGAAAGTGTACAAGCTACTGAAAGCATTGTATGGCCTTAAACAAGCACCAATGGCATGGTATAATCGAATAGATGGTTACTTTACTCGAAAAGGCTTTAAGAGGTGTCCATTGGAGCCTACCTTGTTTATTAAAAATGAATAAGAAGGAAGATTGGTAATTATAAGTCTCTATGTTGATGATTTGATAATTACTGGGAATGATGAATAGTTGATTAGAGTTTTTAAGGAATCTATGAAGAAAGAGTTTGAAATGACAGATTTGGGAAGAATGAAGTTCTTTTTTGGTGTTGAGATAGTTCAAAGTGATGAAGGTATATCTATTAATCAACAAAAATATGCAAGAGAAATTCTAGCAAGATTTGGGATGATGGATTGTAATTCTGTTAGAAATCCCATTGTTCCTGGGGCCAAGGTTGAAAAGAATGAAGATGGAGTTAAAGTGGATTCTACTAGCTACAAACATATGATTGGAAGCTTGAGACCTCACTATGACAAGACCAGATATCATGTTCGTAGTTGGTTTGGTGAGTCGATATATGGAATCACCTACTGAACTACATCTGAATTTGGTTAAGAGAATAATCAGATACATCAAAGGGACAACATGTATGGTCATTCTTTATAGAAGAGGAAAATTAGAAGAATTGATTGGATATACAGACAGTGACTATGCTGGAGATGTGGATGGCAGAAGAAGTAAATCAGGCTATGTTTTTATGATGGGAAAATGAGCAGTAGCTTGGTCTTCCAAAAAGCAACCTTTGTAACTTTATCCACTACTGAAGCTGAATTCGTTGCTGCAGCTTCATGTGTTTGTCAAGCTGTTTGGATGAGAGGAATCTTAGAAACACTTCATCACTTTCAAAAGAAGAGTGCAATCATATTTTGTGATAATGTGTCCACTATTAGTTTGTCTAAAAATACAGTGCTACATGGGAGAAGCAGACATATTCATATACGTTATCATTTTATTAGAGAGTTGTCTAGTAAACGTATTGTGGAACTCGTACATTGCAGGACAAGTGAGCAGGTTGCAGATGTTATGACAAAGGCCTTGAAACTTGATACATTTGAAGAACTCGGGTATAGGAGTCATTGATGTTAAACTAGCTGCTCATGCAATCTAGTTTAGGGGAGGAATTGTTTATTTAGTTCATAATTAGTTTAGTTAGACTTAGTCTTATTTTTAATTAATCGCTTATTCTAAGGATTAGACTTTTTCAAAGTTAGTTAGTTTACTTTTCAAGTAATGGTTTAGTGGCTTAATATTTTCCTGATTTATAGGTTAGTTGATAATGTTATGTGCCTATTAAAAGCCTGAACTATAATAATATCAGTAAGTCTTTTGTTGGTTTAAAGTAGTTTTTTTATAATGCTCAACCTTCTCGTCACACTCTAAGCTCAGACACCTTCGGTCAAATCCTTCTTTCGTTTTGCTTCTCCCGGTCGTCGAGCCTGATCGACTAGACTTTTTTCCCTACTACCTGACCTCTCACTTTGTTTTGTTTTTCTTCTGTATTGTCATTTGAATGAATACACCCGATTGGCCCGACTTCTTCAAATGACGCAAGCCTGGCGTGAAGCAAAGGGATTAAAATATCTTTGTTTGTTGAGAATGAAAGAAAGTTCTTTAAAAAAAGGGGGTAACATGAAGTTCTGCTCAGAGATCCAACAACTTGAGCTAAGACTAGTTCTGAAAGAATTAAATAAAAATATTGTTTTAACGGGCCTTAGCATCAAATCAAACATCTCCATGGCTCCCTTCAAGAGGATGTTTATACGTCTCATTTGAAAGGAATTGGGCATTTTCCAACCGTGGTAAAAAGGCAACAAGCACAAATGAGAGGGACATCACTTAAGAGCTTAACTGATGAGCTCATTTTGTAAGTTCAATCGAAATAAGTTGTTAATGAATTTTCCATGGAAGCAGGTGTTTTTGGAATAAAAGCATGCCTAATTTCTTTATTTATGAATGTCTTACATAACAATGAATGATGTTCTTTCCCTAACTAATTTATCCCCAGGTGGCCAATAGGTGCTAAGCGAAAGCCCTAAATAGGAAAAATTAGCTATGAAAACTTTCTATTCGTAAATCTGATCTTTCCGAGTTAAGTAGTGTTACAATCACCTCATATTAATAAAAAAATTTAGAGACAATATATGAGAGGAATGGAGAAAAACTCGTGATTGGTGTGAAGGGGAAGATTTGTGACTAAGACTTATCTTGGAATACCATGAGGTTGTTCCAAAGATCAACTCTTTGCCCTTTACATCTTCATCTTTTCTTTATCCCAAATTCATTCTTCGATTAATAGACGAGAAAACAAGAACGTCAACATGAACATGAAGATGTTGAGTGTCGATCCTAATGAATCATCCTTTCCATGGAGGTAACTCTTTTACCTTTCGACTCACTTCGGCCTCTTCCGATGTTGATGCTGAGAATCTCCTTTTGTTGCACATAAAAAAAACCTTGTTATTGAGTCTTTCTTTTGGCCCTATTATGGGGCACCCTGTGGGCTGACGCACACCTAAAGTTATTAATTGAATTTCTTCTCTCCTGTCTTATATCAATCCATTAATTAAGGATTTTGTTCTTATTAAACCCCCTTATCTCTACCTCATTACGGTCTGTGTCAGTGATAGTGGGGTAACCCCTATCAGTTTATAAGCAAGGTATCTTTTGGTCAGCCGTGTTAGCCTATGGCTTCTTATCATTGCACCTGCTTTCAAAGAGAGAGTTAACCTCAAGAAGTGATGTCGTAGACACCAGATCAAGGACATGTGAAAGCTGAACACAAAAATAAGAAGAATGTTGAAGAAAAGATCAAGGACATGTGAAAGCTGAACAAAAAAATAAGAAGAATGTTGAAGAAAAAATTGATCTTTGACCTTGCCGTCAAGAACTTCGTCTCATTTCCTTACTTCTTCGTTCTTTCTAATTCATTGATTGAGTTGGAGAGACTTTCACTAACTGAATTCATCCATAAACTTATACTGCAACTTCGTAACCAAAGCGTCATGACAACATCCAAGGGTAATTTTTGGTTTTCTTAAGCGCTTAAGCATGTGTAAGTCTCAACGAGCTAGCCACATAAAAGAACCCAGCCTTATCATATGTTTATTGTAGGATTAGACATTGATATTCGTGCCTACTTCACTGCAACTAGCATGATCATAGATGTCTCCCATCCTACTTAAATCAGCTCTCGTACAAGCAATTGACAAATTTCACATACAACATAGGCATCAATAAAGCCAAACAAGTTATCTAATTTATGACCTTCTAAATGGCTATATAAGACAACTTGAATCCTCGACTGAATAGCAAATGTTTACTCTTTTCGAAGGGTATTCCACAAGTTGTCATGTCTCTACCCCACAAAGGTAGTCCAATCGTAAGAGTCGGTTTAAGAGACCAAAATGTCACGGGTTCAATTTAATCTAAAAGAGCTTTGAATTTAAGCGGGAGACCATGTCTGTGAGGTGTCATGCTAGTTCTCCTTTAATTCCAAAAAAAATTGTCATGTCTTACCTGTGCTCATGAATATCTGGAGTCACTTTCTATTCCAATGAATATCTGGAGTCACTTTCTATTCCAATCCATTAATTAGATTTATATTAGTTAGTGATCTCAGACTTACTATGAGTTGTTGACATCAATATTACTTTTGTGGACTGAAGAAAGTGGGCTCAACGAGAATAGGATGGTATCTGAGAGAAGCAAGGGCCAACCTCTTTCATACTGTTATACAGACATTTGGTTTAAAAAGTGTTAGTGTTACTAGAAAATGGGTTATGATGTAGATATTTCGAGATCAACAATATAAAATATAAAATAGTAGAGTATTTTATGGATCACTGTAAAGATCTACTAGGGGTCTTCTAAGATACTTCCAAAGACGCATAGTTCACAGGTTCTACCACTACATAGCCCAATCGTAGTCAAAAGAAGAGTTTGATATTACAAAGGAATATAGTGAAGCCAAGCCATATAATATAAAGGTAAGCAGCTCAACTAGCAATGGTAAACGGTAGCAAACATACTCTATCTGTCGACGATCATTCCTCTTTTCTTTCTACCCTGACCCCAAAAAACATAGCCCTGGCCAATGATTCTTCCGTTAGATGATGTTTAGGAAATGACAACTGAGTTCTATTTTGGATTGATATTTGGACAGAGGACCACATGTTTTCAGCTGACCCGCCCTAGCTGTCTTGTAACCCTTCATCTGGTCCAAGAATCCGGCCTTCTCTTATGATCGTGAGGTCTACCAAACAATATATTCAGGCCAGGTTAGTATAAATGTACAACTTTGATCAAGTGAGAGTTGTGATCACCACAGTGGCCACAGTATGCTTGCTTAATTGATCTGTTTGTCTGTTCCACATGCGCTTTGCACGCCATTCACTAGCTCCTCTTATTCTTTGTGAAAAACTACTATAGAAGCTTTGAAAGTTTTCCTTGTAAGCTTCGGCGAAGGGAAGGCACACAAAGCAGTAATTTGTTTGATATTCTCTTTAGTTGCGCAGTCATGAAAGTTATTCACATTATCCGATCTCTAGGTAAACAGAAACCCAAGCCAAGATTGCTTTTACCCTGTCTCCCGAACAATCTCATACCCAAGCCAAGATTGCTTTTACCCTGTCTCCCGAACAATCTCATATGAGTTTATCCGTTTTTGGTAGTTTAACGGATGGTAGCCCCTCCAACAAAAAAATGTTATAAATATGTAAACTTCTCTGCCATTTGGATAGGAGATTGAGGCTAAAACGTAGTTTATTGCTCAAAGTAAACGGGTATTTATTCAAGTACGCTTTGAGTGGGCTTTGAGTGGGCAACTTTATCTGAGAAAACGTCGGGTACAAGGGTCCTAGTACTATCCAGGTAACTGATATAAGCATAAATTGTCGCACTATTGGCTTGCTACAAGCTCGGTTTAGGTAGATCACAAGAAAAGTAAACAAAAGAACTTCTGACCCTATTACAGTAAAGGCTAAGGGCAATACGCCTCTTTATCTAGACGAATTGAATTGGTTTCAAGAGCATTCCGCCTATTTTTGGCTACTTGAATTTGAAACCCGATTCACCATCGTAGTTCCCTCTACGCCTAGTTATTCTGAAGAACACTTTTCCATCTTACCGCAGCTGCTGGCACAAAGTAAGTCTGGGGCTTCTTCCTCGAGTCCTGTCATGATCGCTCCTGCAATCAACTTAGAAGGAAAGTTGCTCAACTTTAGTCTGGGGCTTCTTCCTCGAGTCCTGTCATGATCACTCCTGCTATCAACTTAGAAGAAAAGTTGCTCAACTTTAGATAATGCATCTAATGGAAGATCCATAATCTTTAGTTTGGTCATAACCTTTTGATTTTTTAAGTTCTGTCTATATGGACCTTTTTGGTGATTAAGTAGTGGGTTACCTCTTTTAGTTTTCTACTAGTCAAAGGCTTCTACGTTTAGGATGCTCAATCCCACTTCTAATAAAACTGTTATTCACCAAATTCTGAATTATCTTAAGTAACTTCTTATTTTAAAATATTAATTTAAGATTAATTGATTAGTGAAATAAAATGAATAATTAAAACAAAAAAGAACAATAAATCCTTCCAACTATTGAACAAATGAAGGTTTTAATCTATCTGGATATGAAAAATATTTAACCTAATTGATTTGATTAAGGGTTGGATCAAGACAGTTCCACTTCTTCAATCTGAGGCCACAAGCATT
The DNA here is from genome assembly GCF_907164915.1 of Impatiens glandulifera. Classification (NCBI taxonomy): domain Eukaryota; kingdom Viridiplantae; phylum Streptophyta; class Magnoliopsida; order Ericales; family Balsaminaceae; genus Impatiens; species Impatiens glandulifera. The sequence continues at coordinate 22,086,022 of NC_061862.1, read as the reverse complement.
GCAAAGTGAATTAGGGCCAGCAGGACCTTCTCTCCATTGTGGAGTTCTTGTTGATTCACAATAACTGCATTTCTTCCCCAACTTCTTCTTAATGTATTTACTATGCTTCTTTTTCCTTAATTTATTATTATTATTATTATTATTATTCTCAGCTGCTTTGCATGTACGATTAGCACGACCTAATTCGTTGTTGTCGGCGGCTGCGGCCGCGATGTCGTCGCAATCTCTGTAAATGTCAGACAACTTCCTTATTTTCCTCTTTTTTATAACGTTGTCAGTTGTTGAAGGCTTCAATTCATTCATGCAATCATATTCATCATTTGTCTTCTGATCAGAACTTTGTTTGCATTCCTCTGATTTCTCAACCAGATTAATTTGTTCTTTCTACGAACAAAAATCAAACAAAAAGGGTATTATGAGAATAAGCCCTAGCTCTATCAGAAATCTGAGAACAGGAACGAGACACATGCTGATTAATACTAAATTTGATTACCAAAGGTTCAGGAGTAGATCCGCCATTGACGCCGGTGGTATCGGGAAGATGGGCCTGAGGAATTGGATGATATTGGAGAAGAGGTTCGTTGAAAGTGGTGGTGAATTCCGAATATAGTCTTTTAGCTTCGGAAAACCTTCCCGACCATTCTTGATTCCAGTTTATGCTTTCTTCTCCGATGGATTCCACCGGAAAATCCACCAATTCAATGATTTTCTTAGTCACCTCAACTCTAGCGGTGGTCGCCATCATTGCTTGATTCATATTAAGAATAGATTTACTCACATTTATAATGGGGATATTTTTTTCTATAAATTAATTTTAATTAATATTTCACTATAAATTGGACATAAAGTTAAATATTGGACATAAAGTTAAATAGTATATATGTCCTATTAAAATTTAAAAGGAAATAAAATTAAATAGGAGATATAATGGGTTTATAAGTTAATATATAAAATAATTAAAGATATTTAATTTAGAGTATAATGAGTTTAATCTATACAGATTTACTAAATATTACCTTAATAATAATAAAGTATTATATATATATATATATATATTTACATGATATTTGATAAGGATTTGCAAAATATTCTAAACAAAAAGAGACTGCATTTAATGGAAAATATATTTTATTGTAATTTAATGATCATTATCTTAAAATATCTACTATGTTTGACCACAACAAAAATGATTTAGAAATAAATTTATCATGTTAAAAAATTAATATCAGATTCTAGTTGAGAAATAAATATCTATATATATCAAATAAGTAAAAATAATAATAAAGTTTATGAATTGGACCAAAATGTAAAAAGAAAATGTTTTATTCCAAATATAAAATAACAAATATTCTAAATTATAATTAAAAATAATAAACATTTTTTATTATGTAAAAATAATAACAAATTACAACAATCTCCTCTTTATAATAAATAAATCTCATTTAAACTTGTATATAACTAGTTTTTACTTTTTATGTATGACATTTAGAACAGTAAAATTTGACGAATTTAAAATTTTATCTTTTTTTTCCTTCGTCTCTTTTTTTCAACTTACTCAATGTTTTATTTTTTCTTTATCATATAAATTTATATTATTTTTAATTATAAATAATAATATTATTAATTTAGTATATAAATATATATATTAATATAATTTTAAAATTGATAATATAAGGTATAAAGTTTAGAGTTTAGGCACTTAGGTATCTTTAATTATTGATATTTGTAAATAATAATATTATTAATTTTTTATATTTTTTATATTAATATATATTTATATAATTAGTTTAGAGTATATAATTTAGGTTTTAAAGTTTATGGTATAAATGTTACGTTTATGATTTTTTTTATATGAATATATATTTATATAATTAATTTAAAATTTAGGTTTAATTATTAAAATTTGAAAATAATAATATTTTTTTTATATGAATATATATTTTATAATTAGTGTCGAGGTTAGAGTATATGATATAAAGTATATGATTTATTTATATAAATATATATATATATATATATATATATATATATATATATATATATATATTTATAATTAGTTTAGAGTTTATAGGGTATATGATGTTTTATGATAATTGTTATTTTTATTTATTTTCATATGATGATTAAAAAAAGAAATGATAGAAAGGAAAGAATATATTGTATACAAATAATAATTTATTTATTTTTTTACTTTTTTCTAACCTAGGTTCAGGGAAAATAATATATATATATATATATATATATATATATATATATATATATATATATATATATATATATATATATATATATATATATATATATAAAATGATCCTTAATTTTGAAAGTGTCCAAATTATCGGGTCGAGAATTGTGGTTAATTTGGATATACATGTGAGAATAAATGGATACGTCGGATTCTGGGTTGACCCGCCCATAAACTTAAAACAGTTAAAAATAAAATAAAAAATGCTATAGGTATATTTCGAACTCGCAACCTAACAAAACAAAAATATAACTTTTTAACCAACTAGGCTAATAACACTTTATATTTTTAATTCAACACCAAATTTGATGAACACGTGACGTTGTAACAATATAAGTTCAACTTTTTAACTAACTAATTAATATATATATATATAAAATGATGCTTAATTTTGAAAGTGTCCGGATTGTCGGGGGTCGAGAGTTGTGGTTAAGTTTGATATATTTGTGGAAGTAAATTAATACTTAGGTCGGATTCTGGGTTGAAACAAATACAACTTTTTAAACAACTAGGCTAATAACACTTTTTATTTTTAATTCAACACCAAATTTGATAAACGCGGAACGTTGTAACAATATATTCTTATCCGTGTGAATCGCACGAGAATTTTCCTAATTTTATTAATAAAACTTAATGTTTAGGAAAAATAAAAAAGTTAATAAATTTTAGGATTTACTGAGAAAAATAAATACTAATAAGAGGAATGTTAGGTAGGTAGGAAAGAATACTGATTGATATAAGTTTATAAAAATAAAATATTAATAAAATTTAGGGATTAAATAAGAGAAATGATAAATATTAATAAATTTTAGAATATAAAAAAATAAATTAATAAGTAAAAAAAAGGGAAGAGGAAGGAGAGAAAAAGAAGATAGAAGATAAAATTTTAAATTTTAAATTCTCTCTAAAAATTATATAAACTAATTACTATTAAATCTAATTAACGTCTTAATTTATTTTCTTTCATTTATATTTTATTAATTAGATTTATAATATATATTTTTTAATATTAATAAAAATTTATCTTTCTATTAAAAAAATTAATTATATATTTATAAATTATTTAAATTAATTTAAATTTTATATATTATACAATATTTTAATAAATTATAATCTTATTATTTTTATTTAATGTATAATTTTTACTTAATTTTTTTAATTAAAAAAAATTAGCACAATCATGTCCACCTCAACTCAAAACGTCACTAATATCTATAGTTGTTGGAATAAATTTTTGTTCAGATTAAATGAGATGTAACTCACTTTTATTTTTATAATATTTGAAATAAAATTTTATTTAAATTTGAATAATTTTGAATGAAAAAACTTTGTTTATATTAAAAAATAAAAAATATATTATAAATTTATTTTTGATTATAAAGAAATATTACTAAATATTAAAGGGAGAAAAAATTATATATTTACAAGTTAACAATTTACTGTGATAAGATAATTTTTAATAGTATATAAAATTTTCATAGTTAATTGAAATGTGATTTATTTTTATTTGCAATAATTTGTTGAAATATATATAAATAAAAAATATTATTAAATTTATTAATATATTATTTAATTTAAATCAATATTATAATGTGATATTTGTAAATATAAAATATTATTTTTTTATTCAACTCTAAATTTTAGTATTTTCAAACAATAAATAAAGTTATTAAATCATAAAAGCGTTATTTTGAAGAACCAAACATTTTAAGATTTGGATATTAGTCTAACTTTGTTTTAAAAAATTCTTTAGTTCCCCTGTTGTGGTACATGCTTCATGGTTTTAAGGAAATCCAACAAGAAGAAAAAAAACCTGATTTTTTTTTTCATTTTAGTACAAATAGGGTTGGTGACTCACAAATAAGGAAATTAATCATATTTAGTATCATTATAGGAAGCACTATATATAATTAATTATTTATCAAATTCTCAATTTATGCTTGTGGAATAGTCAGGCTATATTGTATTGTTTCAATTTTAAGGTGTCATCGTTATTAAACATTTATCTTAAAATAAAAATAAATAAATAAATATTTTTCTATACTGAGGAATCTATATATATAATGATGCTTAATTTTTAAAGTGTTCGGATTGCCGGGTCGATAGCTGTGGTTAATTTGAATACTTGGGTCGGATTGTGGATTGACCCGTTTTTAAATTTAAAACGGTTAAAAATAAAATTAAAAATGCTAGAGGTATGTTTCAAACTTGCAACCTAACAAAACAAGTACAACTCTTTAACCAATTAGGCTACAAAGACTTTATATTTTAAATTCAACATCAAATTTGATAAACGCGGGACGTTTTAATATTAATATAAGTTCAACTTTTTAACTAACTAATATATAATGATGTTGAGTAAATGGATACTTTGGTCGGATTGTGGGTTGACCCACCTATAAACTTAAAACGGTTAAAAATAAAATTAAAAATGTTATCCGTAATTTTTTTCACGGTTTTTTATATTATTACTCGTGCAAATTGTCACGGGCTCAGTCTTTTCACTGACGATCCGTGCGGCACTAGTTACGATCTTCTCAAGAACGAGTAACTAGTCAGCCTTACTCGACGCAGCACTCGGCGTTTAATAGAATTGACACAAGAATTCTAGAGAGAGAGAGTAACTTTACAAATAATAGTATATTACTCGAATACTTGGTGATTTATAATGTAATACTTCACAGGTATTTATAGGACTAATTCTAGCTGTTACATTGATTGTGCACTAATTTAGGGATTCCTTATAATTATCAATCAAGGACATTCCTAATTAAGGACATTCCTTTTATATATCAATTAGTGATGCACTAATCAAGGAATTCCTTTTAACTCTCAATTAGGTGCGCTAATCAAGGACCTTCCTTCCAGCTTCCTTCCAGTCTAGAATCTTCCTTGGGTTGGGCTTTAGAGGGCTCAAGCCTCCTCCTCTTCTTGGGCCAGGAGGATTGGGCCGTGACATTCTCCTTAAGCCTCCTCTTCCTGGCCAGGAAGATTGGGTTGTGACATTCTCCCCCACTCAATCTGGCGACGTCCTCGTCGCTTCCTCCTTGTAGGCTTGGATGGTGTCTCCACATGAGATAAAAGTTTTGAGTGACGTGCTGGCTTTCTAACCCGTTTCTTCTCTAAGAAAGGGCCTTCGTATTGCCTCACAAGCCCCTTATGAATTTTGGAAAATTGTCTCTCTTGATGGAGGAGAAGTTTTACTATCACTCGGTTTCCTTCGAACTCCAAGTGTCTTCTCTTCTTTTCCTCTCATTTCTTCATTCTTTTGGCGGTCTTGGCTATTTCGCACTTCTCTTTCTTGAATGGAAACTCCTCTGGTTGCCTCTTCAATTCCTCCAATTTGGGAGGTTTAATGCGATAAAGAACCGTCGCCGATGGTTTAGTACATTTGACTAACTCTTCTCTGTGATCCACCTCTCTCTTATGGTGGGATTTCTCTGATAATCCAATGGGTATTACATCATGACCTTTCTCTAGGACAATTGTAACTTCTGGATGTATCTTCTCTTTAGACGCAGTTTTCACATCTTCTTTCACAGTGACAAAAGATGATGGGTAGGTGTCCTCCGCAGCTTTTGAGAGTTGCATGGCAGATAGCTGCCTAGTTTCTCTCTTGCCCTCTCTTGTTAAAGGTATTGTGCGAGTATTACCTTGCTCTAGAATGTACATCATATTGGCAGAAGGGAGTAGGATGGCATTTACCTTGTCTAGGAACTCTATGCCGAGAACCATTTTGTAGTCATCCATGTCGATAATGGAGAAATCCAGAAGGCCGGTCCACTCCCCCAAGTTGATCTTTACATTACGAGCAACTCCATAAGTCGCACTTGGTGCCGAGTTGACTGCTTTAAGCCACCCTTTCTCTTTAGTGTACTTAATCCCCAGTCTTCTCGCCTCTTTTACCTCTAGAAAGTTGTTGTTGGCTCCCGTATCCAACAAAGCTTTAACCATGTGGTTTCTTACTCTAGTTTCCACAAATAGTCGTCCTTTCTTCGCGGACTTTGACTTATCAAACTTTGCTGTAACGGCACTAAGTAGGTTTAACGACCCCAATCGAGCTTCATCGTGAACGCGTTCTTGCTCCTCCATCAATGCTGATAGTTTATTCTTCATAGGACACTCTCTTGCTTTGTGCGGCCCTTCACAAAAGAAACACTTTATCCGGGGTCTCTCTACATGTTTCTCCTCCCGATCTTCTCTACCATTGGGTTTGGTAGACTTAATTGGGTCTTCATTGTTGTAGATATGGTTTCCACCATTTTCCCCCGTGTCATTCCTCTCATAGGTCGACTTTGGTTTCTCTTGCCTTCTCATTTCGAAAAAGGATTCAGCCACGGCAATAGCGGTGCTTAGATCTTGGACCCCACGTCGTTCCAACTCCAGTTTCGCCCACATTTGTAGACCATCAATGAAGGTGAACAAGGCTTCGTCGTCTGAGTAGTTGGGGATTTCAAGGAGAGTAGCGATGAACTCCTTGACATACTCTTTAATACTCCCTCTGTGTGAGAGCCGCCGCAACTTGGCCCTTGCTTCTCGAATGGCGTTTTCAGGATAGAACTGTCTCTTAAGTTCCTCCTTGAATTCACCCCAGGTGTTGATAGAACACGTACCTCTTTCAATGTCGCTACTCCTTCGCCTCCACCACAACATTGCGGTGTCTTCCAGGTATGTCGTGGCAGTATCTATCTTCCTCGCCTCTTCTACTAGGCCGAGTGCTTTGAAATACTGGTCCAGACTCCATAAGAAGTTGTCGATTTCTTTTGCATTCCTCTCGCCTAAATACGCTTTAGGCCTTGGAATGTCTATCCTTATCGGATTAGGGACTCCTATAGGCGCGCGTCCGCACTCTTGCGTAACCGCCTTCTTGAGTAACGCCACATCCTCTTCGGTAGCTTGTAACTTAGAAGTCATTACCTCGAGTTTCTCAGTCAAGGTCCTGATTTCACCAAGGAGGGTCTGCTCCACGATCTGAGCTTGCTCTTGACATTTGGACAAGCCTTCGTTTAGGGCACCTTGCATTCCTCCTCGGAGCTCGTCTCTCTCCTTCTCAAGCTCAGTAATGCGTTCCTCTAGGTCCCCGTCATTATCTTGTCCATACGCCACGGTGAGTTCTACCTTCTCCAACCTGGCGATAATGTCAACGATAGCGTCTCTTGATCTTTCTCTTTCTTTGATAGCTTTGGTTCCTCCCGTCTGAACTTTGCGAGAGTTCCTACCATCTTCTCCGGTCCCGTGGGGAAGATTCTCTACTTCGTCCACGACCTTTGAATTTTCTTCTGATCTCTTCGTCATTTCAGCTCTGATACCAATTGTCACGGGCTCAGTCTTTTCACTGACGATCCGTGCGGCACTAGTTACGATCTTCTTAAGAACGAGTAACTAGTCAGCCTTACTCGACGCAGCACTCGGCGTTTATTAGAATTGACACAAGAATTCTAGAGAGAGAGAGAGTAACTTTACAAAGAATAGTATATTACTCGAATACTTGGTGATTTACAATGTAATACTTCACAGGTATTTATAGGACTAATTCTAGCTGTTACATTGATTGTGCACTAATTTAGGGATTCCTTATAATTATCAATCAAGGACATTCCTAATTAAGGACATTCCTTTTATATATCAATTAGTGATGCACTAATCAAGGAATTCCTTTTAACTCTCAATTAGGTGCGCTAATCAAGGACCTTCCTTCCAGCTTCCTTCCAGTCTAGAATCTTCCTTGGGTTGGGCTTTAGAGGGCTCAAGCCTCCTCCTCTTCTTGGGCCAGGAGGATTGGACCGTGACATTCTCCTTAAGCCTCCTCTTCCTGGGCCAGGAAGATTGGGTTGTGACAAAATGCACGGGCTAAATACTAGTTGATATAGAAAGAGAATCATTACCCTTGTGCTAAAAAATTTCCTAAATTCAACAACAAAAAAGAAAAAAATATTAATTGTGGTTTAATACTTTAAATAATATTAATAAGTCTATACTATTATTAAAAACAAATCAAAATATATAAAAAGAATTACCAATTTTGTTTTTCTCTTATTGATCCAGTTCCTCTAAATTTATACTAGTTGTAATTTAAATAAATTTTAAAAAATAAATAAAAAGATGAATTAATATTAAATAATAAAAAAATAGTTAAAAAATTGAAAAACCACAATTAACTAAAACTAATCGAATTTTCATTTGTTTTATTAATAAAAAAAAACAATATATGAAATTGACGGCTCAAATAAAGTTTAAAATTAAATATAATAATAAAAAAATCAGCACAAAAGTCTAAATAATGAAATCCACCAACCAAATAAAAATTTAACTGGTCTAAAGTGCTAATTATTATTATTGTTACTATTATTTGAAAATATTGTCATTTACTAATTAATGAAGGTGATGGCAATGGCAAATGGAAAATGGCAATTCTCTCAATTTGATAGTGTTTCTGTATTGAACTTACTTCCCCTTTACATGCTCTAATAATGTCAGTCTCATCATATTTTTAGTTTCAGCAGCATTCTTCTTCTTCTCGCGCTTACAAATAAAAACATCACCACGACAATAGACGCACATAACCACAGTATGTTCTTCCCATCGTAAGGATAATAAACCCACGTGCTCTTTTTCCTCTCCTCCTGCAAACCAACATACCAATTGTGTTTTAAGTGTTTTGTTTCTAATAAACTAAACCAACTTGTGCAAGAAAAACAAACTTACAGCCACAACTAACTGCTCAAATTTTTTGTGTTGGTCTGAGAATATGTTGCGAGCATACTCGTAAAGCTCCATATCTAGCTTGTTAAGTGATTTAATCTCCTGGATAATTGAATCAGGAACCCCAAGTCGTGCCTGCAAATTTCCACATTAATAATGCAGCTACAAGGAACATGGAAAATTAAATTGCCAGGCCAGCTACCTCCTTGGTAAAGTTTGCGGGAGAGAGTCTCTTAAAAGAAGAACTTCGTCGTCCTGATTGAGTTTTTCGTAAGTTAGAACTACATGACTCATAAGATCCAATAAGTTTTTCAACACTCATCTGTCATTAACAAATGAGAAAGGCTTCTCTAAGTAAATAAACTCCATAGATGAGATATATTATTAACAGAAGCTTACATTTTCATAGGTTGCCTCACTATTATTAACAGGGTTGATACTGGTGTTCTGTCCAACAACAAGATGGCTAGTATCTGAGACAGAATCTGGAATGAGAACAAATATTCAGAACACTACACAAGATTATTTTATTGTCATTATCAATTCATGTTCTTTGATACGATTGATAGATTTGTTTCCATGCACTGTTAATTAATCAACACATTCTACCTGATTTATTGTAATTTGCAGGATCTGAACGATTAGATGTCAATGACTGAAATATCACTTGTGCACCAACCACATTTGCAAACATTGTTGCAGACTCTTTGTGGTCTTCAGTAATCCCAACATACAACATATTCTTCAATCTATTCTGAAATATTATTAACAAGGACCTATCAAGATTCTATTCTATGAAGAAAATTCAGAACAAACCTATTTTAATACCTTTGCAACTTCAAGCACATATTTGCCAAGAGTTTCATGTCTCAAAACACATTGTCGCACTTTATGCGATTCATCCAGATACGAATTGTTTGTCACTCCTGCAATCTGCTCGTATATGGGGTTCACCAAAATACGTATTAAATTTCAAATTCACAACTAGAGTTCTCAATAGTAATTATTTACCTATAAAAAATAGAGATTCGGCTAAACATATTTCACCAAATGAATGGTTGAACCTATGTTACAGTAACACTGTGTCACACTGCCAACAAATGTTCAATACCTAATAGTTGCAAGGCTGTTAATTTTCTAGAAGCTTAAATAGCTCTTTTGGATTATGATTATGAACCTGATAATAACTTAGAAACATCAAATCTCCAAAACCAATTCACATAAGTTACTTTCAAAAGTGACTTCTATTTAAATTGTCTATATAGAAGCAAGTTGAATTTTTTAACAAAACAAGTTGGGTAACCATAGAGGATGGTCCAGGGAAGAAAATTTGCCATGGTTAGCATTTAAAACATAAGCATTACCGGCTTCTATAAGTTGATTTTCGCATGAAATTAAATGAGAAACAGCCTTTTTCCAAAAAATCAGAACAGGATGACAAAGAAAAGAGCAAAATCTTAAAGGATACCTGGAAGGTAGCTCCATTGTGGATGATGTCCCGAGCAATAGGATCATTAATATATTCATGCAGCGGTATTACAATGTCTTCCATATTGTAAGGATCACTTCCTCTAGAGTATGGTGGTAAACTTTGCTCCCTAGCATCTCGCTATCCAAGAAGGTCGAGAATAGGAGAAAGTCACATATTAAGCATATAAATAAACAGTTAGTGTTGATGTCAGTATTTGCAGCCCTAGATAGGATAAACATTTTATTGCTCTGCCTATCTCTAAACTGCATACTATATGGTTTTACTAATTTTCTATATCAGAGGGAGAAGACATAGGGACGAGAAGAGTGTAAACAAATTGTTTGAGATCAATGTACAAGATGTGTTTACTTTTTTGTTTGAATCACTCATTTTGGTTCTAATTTACCTGACTCAATTTTCTAATTTTCTAGAAGCTTAAAGAACTCGTTTGGGTTATGATTATGGACCTAACTTTAAATGGATCAAAGAATGAGAAACAGCTTTTGCAAATTATGGTGAAGGTTTAAAAATGAGAATGACAGTCTTTGGAAGAATGTCGTCATTGCCAAGTATGGACTTCGCGATAATGAATGAATGTCTTTTTCAGGGAGATCTAACCAGAGTAGTAGCCTCGGGGCACATTACCAGGACGTGGAAGACCCTTTACCCTCTCCTCTCCTTCTCAGTGAGCAACGGAAATAAAATTGATTTCTGGAACGACACATGACATCCTAGGGGGAAACTGGTTGACTCCTTCCAGGACTTATACGAAATCTCTAATAAAAAGAAAGGTAGAGTGGCCGACTGCTATAGACTTACTTCCGGCATTACTGAATGGAGAATCACACCTTCAGTAAGGATAGACTGACCAACTTAGTGAGCACCCTTCAAGTTACAATTCAACCGGAGTCTAACGATAGTTTCATTTTGAAGTCCCCGGATTTTAAGATTAGTGTCATCTACCTTGCAACCATCCAAGGAACGCCAACTCGGTCCCTTAGAATAAGTATGGAAAGCCAAAATCCCTTCTAAGATAAGGTGGGGAGCAAGCAATAACATGACGATTAGAAGCCCATACCCTTCATCATGTGGTGAAAAATTTGGAAAGAAAGGAATATAAGAACGAGGGGAAAATATTTAGAGCTGAAAGAATCAAAGGTTTTATGCTTCATGCGTTTGCTTCTATTCGAAAAACAGAATTTTGTACGGGTTGAGAATTTTGTAATCTTATAGTCATTTAGCCTTTTTTTTCTCCTTCTGTTCTATTATTTTTGTTTCACTTCTCCCTTCCATCTTTAGTTCTTTAAACGCATATTGTGTTCTCTTTTAATGAAAAGTTGAAATTTTTCCACAAAAAATAAAATCAATGTTTGACAAAGAATTTGATAAATTGTTAGTTGATTCAAATTCAACTACCTAATGAATTCAAGAAATCTTAACAGTTGAGATCTACCCTTGAGCAATATCTGCGTTCTCCAGTCAAAATATAATTTGGACCTATCTGTGCTAAAAGCAGCAAATCTTATTTTCTCTAATGCATTTATGAATATAGAGTCTTCGAGAAGAAATACTGGATTATGATAATGCTGAGGGGAGACACTAAAAGAGAAAAAAGAATGGAAGGAAACTAAAATAAGGAGCATTTATATGGAAAACACAAAAATCATACCCGAGAAAATAGGTCCGCTCTCATCCAGGGAACCAAGTACTTCCATGGCCAAATATCCAATGTATTGACTGACTTACTCTTTCTTATACGTCCATCCATTCTTGTAGCAGATGTTAGGTTAGGGTGATCCAAATATCTAGCAGCTACCTCTACAGAAAACTCATAAGTGCTAAAGATACGATCAATTGGATTCCTAAGTATTGTGACTACTGAAGTTCTTTGCTGGGGGAGTTTGGACATCATGCTGTAGTCATTGTGAGTAACAAGCAACCTGCAATCTGTTTTTCTGTGCAAAAGAGCACAATAGAAAAAAATCAAAATCACTTGCAATACCAGGCAACCAAATTATATCAGTCAAATCTTTAGATTATAGGTATCAAAATCAGTTAATTTGTCAAACAAATAAATGTCACAATAACCTCAATTCCTACAGGATAAACAGGAGCTTGGAGGACAAAAAAAGAGGCTTCTCTATTCTAGGTTTGAAACTTTTGGAAAATTAGAAACATTAGAAACATGATCTTTCTATATTAACAGTAATCTGAATTTATTATATGCCATTTAATTAAGACTATAAAGGCGGCATGTTAGTCCTCATTAAGAATTCTTTTGCACAATCCCAAAATTAACTATGTCACTCTTCACTATTCCTGCATCGGTGACCAATAGAATGGACACAATCATTAAAAAAAAATTCTGAGGCAGATCTAACTCATCTAAAATCACTAATTTGGTGAGATGGGACACAACGAAGCTTGACGTTGTTGACGACGGACTCGGAATTAAGGAATTCTCCCTTTTCAACACTTCGCTCCTCTTTAAATGGTGGTGGAAATTTCTCAACGAAAACACAAGTCTCTAGAATAAAGCAATCATCGCCAAGTGCGGACATCGAGATAACGAATGGATGTCTCTTTATGAGAGAGTTTATGGGTGCCTATGGGGCCGTATCTCTAAAACATGGGAAAAGTTTCACCCCCTTTTCATTTTTACGGTTGGTAATGGTAAGAAAATCGATCTTTAGAATGATCCGTAGCACCCAACGGAAAATTGTCAGACTCTTATTATGATCTTTTTGAGATCTCTAGTAAAAGGGACTAAAGTGGCAGACTATTTTCGTCTCACATCTAACCAAATTGTTTGGAGAATTCTTTTAAATAGACGACTTTCCACCGAAGAGGAGGAGAGACGATATCTCTTCATAGATGTTTTTACCAACGTTTCGATTAACCTAGAGACTGACGGCAAGTTTTTTCTGTCCGGCTCTCCCGATTTTAAAACTAGCTACATTTATCATACGTCTCTCCAAAAAAAACTTCATTCCGGTTTCCTTGGAAAAATGTGTGAAAATCAAAAATTCCATCAAAAATCTCGTTTTTTGATTGGGAAGCTATCAATAGAGAAGTCTTGACATCTAACAAACTGAATAAGAAATTATTCCATCTCACTAGCTGATGCAACATTAGTTTGAAGAGTGAAGAATCCATTGATCACATTCTTCTTCATTGTGACCATGCCAAAAGTATGTGGCTCTTCTACCGAACCTCCTCCAATTTCAATGGAATACACCATCAAAAGTCGCTGACTTCTGGGTTAAATGGATTGAATTGTGTTCTAACAACAAAATCGCGGACAACTGGAAACCAATTCCTCTCATCATGTGGTGGACAATCCGAAAAAAAAATAGAAGAGTTTTCGAAGGGAAAAACTATAGATACGAGCGTCTCAAAGGATTTATGTTACACACGTTCGTTTCAATTCGAAAAAGAGGAACTTGTACGTGATGATAATTTTTCAATTTTAATGTCATTTAAAATTCTTACGTTGTTTTCTTATTTGTTGTTTTTTTTTCTTCCCTTTTGTAACGTTTGAACGTATCTTACGCTCTTTTCAATAAAAGTTGATATTTTTCAAAAAAAAAAAGTTGATCCTATGAAAAGGGTGCATGGTTAGTAAAAAAAATGAGATGTAATTATGTGCACACTTTCCGTATTCATATAGTAAGAAAATCTTACAGCATCAATACTGAAAAATGTCATGCTAGAATCACATAAATGAAGGGATAAAGACAAAATTGCACATATTTTTGCTTTGGAGCAAATAGACTCATGAGTCATGTGCTATTGTAGATGCGAGAAATGATTGGGGAGGGAATGAGAGTGAGAATGGCATTGCGTAATCTGATTGACTGAAAAAATAAAATAATTTATCTCTTTCCTCATACTTTTCTTTTTCCAACCAATGAGGTGATGCCATGTCATTTCCTCTCTCATTTCTTTCCCCAAATTCCCTCACCTAAACGTAGCATTGATCGTTGTGTGGAACTAGTAGACCTATTGTGGCATCCATCTATGCCATGTGTATTTTGTTGCACATGATGTAGCCAGATAATTTATGCATTATAAACTGACTTGGCCTTTTAGTTCTCCCCTTCCATTATCAACGACTCTGACATTCCAAGATACATGTGAAATGGAAACATTTCTTTCTTGTCTTAATTTCCATAGAAAGAAAAAGTTTCAGCCATGACTGCTGAATTCTTTCAATCATGAGAGAAAAAGAAGTGACGGAATCCTCTGACAGCTAGGAAGTCCAGATGACGCTACTCTCACCTTCACAAACTTCTTTTACCATGACAAACATCAACTACATGCTCATTCGCATCATCAATAGAAATCTCATGAACTTCCGTACACCTTTCCAAGACACACTTAGCAAAATCCTCAGTAACTGAAGCAGCAATTTCTATCAATACTCGTTGATTCACCTTGCTTAAGTACCCTTAGACCTATAGTCACCAAACTGGTATTAACCTCAGCCTGAATGCCCATTGAGAGTAGGCAGCAGATTTAATAAGGGTCCATCTATTGCCCCTCTACTTTTGCTAATGGGCTCCAATTTCTTAATGTTTCATTGCCAAATTGCCCTTATAAATATATCATCCATTTACTTTTAGAGAATACTAAAATACTAGCAGGACAAACTTGGAGTTATGTACCCTTAGGTAGTTTTATGTTATTTTAATGTTGCATGAACTACTTATCTGCCTCTTTCTTATAGATGATGAGGTCAAATTTATTCGGATTTTTTAATGTTAAAACTTTTTAGTAATATAAATGATGTCTATCAAATTTGACCTCAGAACAACTCACATCAAGCAATGGTGAATTGGTAAGTCAAACTTATATGTTACATTCATGGAAATTTTAATGGCTTGGTTCTAGTACAAAGATTAGGTTACATTGTTCATCATCTAGAAAATCCATGAAAATGTTGCTATAAATGGTTTGGTCATATTTGTTCCTTTCTGAAAACTCAAGGGCATGTTGATCATTTTCCAAATGTGTATAACATAATAATGTCACTAACCAGAAGGATTACCTTGGGTCAAAACGCAACTTATCATAAGAAAGAGGACACTTCGCAGAGGTAGGATACAAATTTCTCAAGAAACTGCAAGACAAATATGTTAACATGAGCAAGAATAAACTCTGTCAAATGGTAGCAGAGAGACTTAATATAAAGAAAGGTCAAAAGGAGGTAAATCTAGGACTACAAAGCTTACCAATGGAAGTATGTCCTTCCCCCTGTTCTAGGTATGTGAAGGAAAAATAGTAGATCATGCAAAATATGTTTGTTTTCTTTCTCTTCGAAATCAGCAGAAGCAGCTGCCCACTTCTTCACAGTGCTTCGGCAATTTTCATAAACATCTTTGCCTTGATAAGCATTGATCATTATAAAAGCTGGGAAATCATAGGGTAAGACAATTCAAAAGTACAAATACATCAGCACCAATTTATCAGAACGCGTAAACATATTCAACACATTTGTAGCCGTTGCTAATTCAATTTCATAGATGTTGTGAATATGGTACAAATTGCATTCATTAGTAGCTAATTTTATATAAAATTTTCATCATTTGAATATTTTTATATTTCACCAAAAGCAAAACTGTCGTCACCTAAACTCCAAAGGTAGTGAAATACCTGTATTTGAAACATAACCAGGGTTGCATCCAACACTTCATGTAGATAACACAGTAACTGACCTTCTGATTCATTTTTTTGGGAAAACCGCGAACGAGTTTATCAATAATCCAAAAAAAGAGTCTACTACTTGAACTTGAAATGGAGAGCAAAACATGATTTGCCTCCAACACAACAAAAACTAAAGAAAACTTCAACAACATTAAACAAAAGCTTGAACACAACTTGACATTCTGATTCTTCTCATCCCCCAAAGAGTGATTTTACCCTTGATCAATGGAGCACATTATAATATGATGGTTAACCCATTTTCTTCATTGTTGTGCAAAAAATTATATTTTAAATAACCTTCATGAGTTTTGTGGGAATTCAATAGAGAAGAAGAATTTGCTAGATTTTCAATAATAGGATACACCTATTTATACAAATATTAAAGTTAATTTCCTTAATTAGGATCAACCAAGATCTGTTAAATCCCTCACCTAATTTATTCTAATATATACATTAGAAATACAGCAAAATCAAAGAGATAATTAAGCCTAAATTGCTATTTTTCAAACTCTCCCTCAAGTTATGTGGCATATATCCTCTCAACCAAGGACACCAATTAGTGGTTTGATCCAGCCAAACAAAAAGGCCAGGAAGTTCTTGATTTATCCCAAAGTAAGGAGGTTCATAGGACAGTGCGAAAAGTGTATAGTGGCTCGATGCCGAGTTTACGCATAGTGGCATTGCTGGAGTGTCTATCAAACGTGTGACATTGGAGTGATGCAGAGAGGCGATTCTAGAGTTCCTTCGTATAAGATACCAAACTTTTGATTGTTGATAATTCGTCCCAAAACTAAAGTGATGGGCTGCAGAATTTTAAGGTGGGCTGCCAAGTGAGATGGCTTTAAAAAGGAGGTGGTCTGGTCCAAGGTGAGAAGGTGTGGTATCAATCTGATTTTTTAAGTCTTGAGAAATAATAAAAAGATTACCTAAAACACAAGCACAGCCCCAAGCACGGTTGTCTTCTTCTCCATGCTGCCTTCCAAGTTCACAGCTTGTTGCTAACTGCTGTTCTGAGAAGCAACTATATACTGCTGCCTTTCAGCAATTTGCCACATCCTAGTTTTAATATCACTACTACTGCTCCTGTCTCACTTTAGCTGTCCTAACTACTAAGCCGAACATGTTAGTTCAACTTCTACCAGTCGGTTCGGACCTCCACTTAGTTCACCCAAGCTTCATCCTGGTCATCACCCAGGGATATGTTCCCAGGCTTTATATCTATACCAGGTAAAACTATTGGTGATGAGGAATCACACTGAACCAAAAAGGCTATAGTTGCATTTTGTTAGGCAAAAAACTGTTGATATTCTGGCTTGAGTTTGTTTGCATCTAGATTCCTTATAATTTTCATAGGCACAAGTTCAATCTAATTGAGTTGGATTACAAATTTTAACCATGGGCTAGTTTGATGTAGTTTTTCTTTTAAATAAAAATCTATTTTTGGGAGAAAACCTTATTTGATGAAAAAGTGGGTTATTTGGGTTAAATGACTAAAATATCCTTTTGTATTTAGCATTTGAATTTTATAAATAATAATAATGTAGGGGTGATTTGGTATTTTGATTAATCATTTGAACGATGAAGTGATTGATGATGGGAATGCTTCAGAGTATGTAATCACCATCAAAATGAACTCCACTAATACTTTTAGCACCAGAAAATACTCCAAAGATACATGATGCATTCTAACAATTCTCTCATGTTTATGTAGGTAAGTACAGCTACTGTGTTATAATTTAATCAAATAGCCAGATGTTAATTATTTTATTCCAAGTTCGAGTTTGCAAGTCAATCAAGTCTCAATACATGAATGTGGAATAGGCTACTCACATACACAAAATTTTGTCTGGAAATGGCTAATACTGAAGCAAGCCAAATACATAATTGATGAACATAATACACCAATATACATTAACATATATCTTTAGAAGATAAAAAGTAAGCATATATTCATTCGAGCATGAAAAGTATGTCAAGGCTGGTGCAACTGGGACCAAATTCTAAGATATTGAAGTTTATTGCAAAGAGGGAAAGACCATGAAAATAAGGATAATCACTCTAAATTATTATAGATATAAGCATCAGAATGGAAGGAAAAGGGAATGATCAAAATGTGACAGTAGTTGCCAAAAACATACCATGTCCAAGAAACAGAAACACCACAAGCAGCCGAACGTGATCCATCGAGCTCGAACCGTAGAAACTAAAAAGAAACAATTACCACTAATGAGTAATGATTATGGGAATGTCAACAACAAAAAGCAACCGGTGGACTAAAATTAATCTACCCACCATAGATAGTTCAACAGTCTAGGTAAAGTTGGCAAAAAAAAAGCGAACGGAGTCCAACAAGTAGAGATAGAACAGACTGATAAATATTAAATATTAAAGATTTTACCTGTTAATGTAATCGGGATATCGTGCTAATAAATTCAATCAATGAATCCTTGTTTGGGATCAAAGCCGCCAGATTCTTCCAAGTCTTTTCCCCTCTCTCTGGTCCTCTTCTTTTGTTCTTCACTAACCAAAATGCGACAAGAAAGAAACCTTAATTTACCCAAAAGATAACCTTAAATTGGTGTCGCTCTTCTTCCGTTGATGTGTAGTAGTGACTGTGAAAGGAAATTTAGCAGGAAATTAGTTTCCGTATTGATTGGTCTTCTTCTTCGACTACTCCCGACGGCGATGGGATGAGAGGAAAGCTGTGTGAAAGTGCCCGCCAGCTTCTTCGAGAATTTAGGGACTCAATTTCTTATGCATGTCTTCTGTGTTTGGACAAAAAATCTCATTTTTATTGAAGAGAGATCCTTGTAATCTCTTCATATTAGTTATGACAGTCAACAAGTTCAATTTATATCATATTTTATATAAATAATATAAAGTGTATATAAGGATAAATATAATTTTATTCTCTTATAATAAGCTAGGGGAAATTTGAGCAAATGACACTAAAAAAGTTCTAGATGCGTCGGTAGTCATCGTATTATTTTAATTGCGGTGGTGACCACTTTATATTTTTTGACGAAAATATTTTGTCGCGTTACGCAGTGGACTTCTCATCACGCGAAAAGAAAATGTTCTTATATAAATACTTAAAAAAAATCATTTCGTTATTTTCATTTTTCTCTCTACTCCACGTCCTCTCTTAGACGGCGACGGCGATGGAACCCTAAACGAACACAACATATTATACAGATCGACGACGAAAATCCGTTCTAATATAATGTGTTCAGCTTAGTGTTCATCATACGGATCGATTTATGTTCTTATTTCTATTATGTTCATCTTCAAACCCTAAACTATTAGGTTGTTCTTATTGTTCATCTTATTTTTCATCGTGTTCATTTTCAATATCATGTTGTTTATACTAGTTTGGAATAATAAAGAAAGAGTTGATCCACCCTTCAGAAAATAAAGGTCAACTCTGGATCTCCATCACCACCATCCTATCTCGCCAATAGTTTTTAGTTACAATAATATTACTTCTAATGACTTGTTAGCAAAAACTATTAAAGTCAAAATTTGTATTCAGTTGCATTATTCAATGTCTCTTAGGGTGTGTTTGATGAGGGGGAATTGAAATTATAATTGGCATTGGAATTCTAATTCCAATTCCATGAGAATTGACATTGAATTACAATTCAATTCCTATGTTTGAAAAAATTATAGAATTATAATTCAATTCCAATTCCTATGTTTGGGAAAATGATAGAATTGTAATTCAATTTCAATTTTTATGTTTGTAAAATAAAATATCGATTCAAAATGTTAACTTCTTAAATATGTTTTCACGTTTTTGGCACATTTAATACGTTTTTGACATGTTTAACACATTCAACACGTTTTGACATGTTTAACATGTTTTCACACTTAAAACACATTTTCACACGTTTAACATGTTTTTCACGTTTTTGACATTTTAAATATATTTAACATGTTTTTCACACATTTTGACAAGTTTAACACGTTTTTCACATTTTGGCACATTTTTGACATGTTTAACATGTTTAACACGTTTTTACACGTTTTTGGCATGTTTAACATGTTTTTCACACGTTTTACACATTTTGACACGTTTAACACGTTTTGGCACGTTTAACGTGTTTTTCACGTTTTTGGCACATTTTTCACGTTTTGACACGTTTCACACGTTATTTCACGTTTTGACACGTTTAACACGTTTTTCACATTTTTGGCACATTTAACACGTTTTTGACATTTATAATACGTTTAACATTTTTTCATACGTTTTGATAAGTTTAACACGTTTTTAACGTTTTTGGCACGTTTAACACGTTTTTGACATGTTTAACACGTTCAACATGTTTTTCACATGTTTAACACATTTTTGGCACATTTTACACATTTTGGGCACGTTTAACACGTTTTTAACATGTTTAACACATTTTTGGTACGTTTAACACATTTTGACAAGTTTAACACATTTTGACACGTTTTCCACGTTTTTGACATGTTTAACACATTTTGGCATATTTAACACATTTTAAACATGTCACAAGTGTGTTAAATTGGCCAAAACGTATTAAACATGTCAAAATGTGGTAAATTTGGCAAAATTTATTAAACGTGTTGCCAAAAATGTGTTAAACATACCAAAACGTGTTAAACGTGTCAAAAATGTAAAAATGTGTTAAACGTGTCAAAAACGTGTTTAACGTGCCAAAAACATGATAAACATGTTTAATGTGTTAAAAACGTGTCAAAAACGTGTTAAACGTATCAAAAATGTGTTAAACGTGCAAAATAAGTGAAAAACTTGTTAAACGTGCCAAAACGTGAAAAACGTGTTAAACGTGTGAAAAACGTATTAAATGTGTCAAAAACGTGTTAAATGTGTTAAAAATGTGTCAAACGTGTCAAAAACGTAAAAAAAACATGTGAAACGTGTCAACAACGTGTTAAACGTGTCAAAAACATAATAAACGTGTTTAATGTGTTAAAAACATGAAAACGTGTCAAAACGTGTTAAACGTGCCAAATATGTGAAAAACTTGTTAAATTTGCCAAAACGTGAAAAATGTGTTAAACGTGTCAAAATATGGTAAACGTGTCAAAAACATAAAAAAACGTGTTAAACGTGTTAAAAACGTATTAAACATGCCAAAAATATGATAATCGTGTTTAATGTGTTAAAAACATGTTATATGTGTCAAAAACGTGAAAACGTGTTAAACGTGTCAAATATGTGAAAAACTTGTTAAACATGTCAATACGTGCAAAATGTGCAAAAATGTGAAAAACATGTTAAACGTGTCAAAAACGTGAAAATCGTGTCAAGAACGTGAAAAACGTGTTAAATGTGTCAAAAACGTGTTAAACGTGCCAAAAACGTGCCAAATATGTGTTAAATGTGTTAAACATGTGGAAAATGTGTTAAAAACGTGTTACATGACATAAACGTGTTTAATGTGTGAAAAACGTGTTAAACATGTCAAAAATGTAAAAAATGTGTTAATTACGACAAAAAAAAAATTGAAATTGAGAACTATCAAATTACACTATATTGAATTCCATTGGAATTCTAATTCCAATTCCAATTCTTAATATTAAAGTGTCTAACAAACATAAGAATTTGAATTGGACCCTCCAATTCCAATTCCAATTCCAATAACAATTCTAATGCCAATTTCAGGGTTATCAAACACACCTTTATAGATTTAACTTATTGCACCATTTACTATAATCTTCCCATCCATCGGGGCAGAAACAGTAAGCAAAATGTCCATTGCTTTACAAAAAAAAAGGCTAACTCTCATCTAAAGATATAACTGTCATCTTATATGATTCTAATCCGAAACTATGGCAAACAGTCCATTGCATTCCATAACTATTATGAGATGATAGTATATTGCAAGAAAATATGAACTAAGTTTATGAGAAATATGTCTTTTCTACTATGTCTAAAGCATGTCTTATGAAAACAACTCGGCCTGCATTTGTTCAGAAATTTCCAACTTCAAACAAAGCATCCCCTAAATATGAAAGAAACCTATGTTTCTTACCAAAGTTTATGTTCTCATGGCCGGGTTAGACATTATTCCATTAAACTAGCTGCATAGCATAAACCAGCTAAGACAATATAAAACGAGGAACAAGCATGTTCAATGATCAAATTTCAACTCAGAAAAAATGGAAAACACATTTATTAGATCAAACATGTAAATAAGAGGTTTCTCAAATAGGAAGTAAATCCCAACTTATTTTCAAATGAAACCAAAAGAGAAAAAAAAAAAAAAAACTTACTGCTGGAAATGATCTATCATTGAGAAGGAACAAAGATTGGAGTAAAGATCCACAAGTTCTGAAACGAAAACGGAAACAAAGCCGACCAGGCAGGGAAAGGAGAAGAAGGAGATGAAAGCTAAAGAGAGGAACAAGTCTCTGTCCCTTCGCGAGAAGCCCCATCCCTTCGGGATGTCTCATCGCAAAAAAGGGAAGGCATTTCGCGAGAATCACATGAATCTTCCCTGAAACGGAACCGAATCGGAGCATCATTATCTGCAAACATAATCATCGACAAGATGAACTCATGGTGATGTCTAAAATCGCTGCCGTTTAGAGAGAAGGAGGAGAAATGCGGGAAGAGAGACGAGGAGAAGAGAAATGAAAAAAAAAAATGTCGAAGTTATATTAAATAGTATGGGTATTCTAGATTTTTTCCTTCGCGTGACGAGAAGACCCATAGCGTAACATGATGGAAGTATTTTCGTAAAAAAAATATAAAGTGGTCACCAACGCAATTAAAATTATGTGATGACCACCGGCGCATTTAAAGTCTTTTTTAGGGTCATTTGCTCAAATTTCCCCTAGCTATAATTGTATATTAGAGGTAAAAGTAAAAAAAAAAAAAAAAAAAAAAAAAAAAAAAAAAAAACATAAAATTATAGCAATTTATCCCAAAAGCTCTTATAATTCCCTCAATATGAGCCTAAATCTTCTTGAATGAATAAGCAAGTGATTTTCATGGTTACTCAACAAAAGCAATAGCTAAAAGAAGGGCAATAAAAAGTGATAGATTTTTATTTATTTTTGTAATTAGAAGAGATTCACCCTTATACTAAAGTTTGAACTTAATTTGAGATTAGAAAAAAACAAATGTTTTTTAACATAATAATACACCATTAGACAAGTGCTACCATATTTATGGTGATAACGATTCACGAGTTGATCGAGACAGCTTTCGAGGCATCCAGGTGGTTGAGCCGACAAGTCCCAAGCAGCCTCTCGGGGAGCTCATCCAGTGTATTACCCTGATCAATTTTTATTTTCAGAAATCTCTCAACTTTCATTCTTTCTTTATTTATAACAACTAGTAGTTCATTCATTCTTTCTTCTTACCTGTATTAAGAATGCCATCTCTATAACCAGGTTGTTTAGGTACCCCAAAACAAGACTAACCACACCTCTTGCTACAGTCGATGATCCAATGTTAATCCCAAGCTGATTGATTGATAGATAGACCCCAAAATCACATAACTGACTAACATTTTTTTTAAATAAAAAAAAAAACAAATCTTTACCTCAATGTAATTGTTTCCCTGGAAATAGTTGATTTCCAATGCTTGACCTGCCAGACATGCTTTCTTTCCAACACTTTGCTTGACAATCCATGAACCCTAAACAAGCAAATTAAATCTAATTTAATTACGAGGAGATATAGCTAATCCTTCATTCATTCATTTGTTTGTTCAAATGTAATAATAATAGAGAATAGACTAACCTTTGGAATGTGTGGAATTAGTTTGAACCTCGAGTTTCTGTATGCATCATCTCCTTTGATGAAGCTCTCTAGTAGGGGAATTTCTTGAACTGGAGTCTTGGTCATATAGTATAGAGCAAGACTATAAGTAGTAGTTGAACCTGGGACCTGTTGTTGTTACTCACAAACTCATCACTTCATACCATTTCAATTCAATTCAAAATGTCAACAAGTCGATCCAGGAAGTTTACCTGTATGTTGACAATGAAGAAAAATTCTTGCCCACCATTTTCTGCATGTTTCTATCAAAAATAAAAGCCAGCCTAATATTATTGACTCAATTCTT
This sequence comes from Impatiens glandulifera, assembly GCF_907164915.1. Taxonomy (NCBI): domain Eukaryota; kingdom Viridiplantae; phylum Streptophyta; class Magnoliopsida; order Ericales; family Balsaminaceae; genus Impatiens; species Impatiens glandulifera. Next base: position 22,061,832 of record NC_061862.1, on the reverse strand, counting down.
ATTGAGTCCAAACTTCTACTTGAAAGGAGAGCTAACCTGAACTATGCTTCCTGGCCGGCCACCAAGGTCATCTTCTCGCTTATCAGATCTTACCCAATCCGCCCCAACCATTTCCATCAGTGATCCTTTTGCTGTAACCTGGATCATCATGTCTGCCAAATTATATTTTCTATTTCCAGATAAAAACATCAATATTCTTTTGTTAGATTAAGAGAATTAAAAATATGTTACCTTTTTATGGTCTTCTAAGTAAGTATCTCCACGAATTAAGAATGTCGACGGATCTGCTTCCATCCAACTGCAAAGCAAGTTACATGATTGGTCTTTAGGTAGAGTGCTGCCATAGTACCATGATACACAGTCATCCTTAGCCATTTCTAGTAGGTCTACATAACCCCTCTTCAGAACTACAACAAACAAAAAGGATTACCATCAATGTCAGTCATGGACTCATGGTCATTGGACTTTTAAAGAATTAACAACTCAAAACAAAAACAAAATGCTATGTAGATTATACTTGCGTACCAGCAAGATCATGTAGTTTCTTAACCAGACCGGCAGCAGTTGATAGCTTAGTCTGTCGAGTTTCCTGCCAAGGAGGAATCAATTAGAAATAAAATTATTACGTCAGTTTTACAAGAGGCTTGCAAAAAGAGTTATTTGATACCTGAGCATACATATCTTGATGGAAATTGGAATGCCAATCATTATTATCTGACGACTGGTCAGAGTCCAAAGGCTCCAAGACATCAAAGAACTCATCTGGCTCATCATCATCCAATCCTACAAGGCTACAGTTGGAAGGTGTTTGTGCCCCTTCTTCATCATTCCTAGATTGGACCATATTTTCTTCTATTTTAGGCGATTTGATCTCTCTTACTCCCACATCAGACGATGTGAAGCATTCGGGTTTTGCTCTAAATAATTCCCGCAATGCTACACAATACATATATTTAGATTTACTTGATGATACACCAGTTTCTTATGTGTGAGTTCACAAAATAATAAACCTTACCCGCGATTCTTTCCAGCATCTGAATCGTGATAGACTTGGCAGAAGATCTTTGCAGATATGATCTCCAAAGTTTCCAATCAATAGCAAGCATATGCTTGACAACTGATTGTTTCCCCTCATTCATGGGAGATACCACGTATCCCCCACCTGGAAGAGTGCCAAAATAATTATAAATGGTTTGCTACATTACATTAAGAATATTTGTATTGATCTATTCATCATTCTTTCTAAAGCATACATTACTTTGAATGCATGCACGAATATATCCCTTCTTGGGCGGACACCTCTTGTGAAACACCGAATGGAATAGAATTACTGTGACAGAAGGGAAGATGAAGAAAAATTAGCATCATTTTTAAATTAAATCAAGACCATTTGGAAACATTTCATGTTTGAGAAACAGAAACATAAGTATTTCCAATCAGGGACTCTCTCATGTGTCTGTTACCATATGTTCCATCATCTTCTCTTCTCCAGTAACGCCTTACGAGTAGGTCTCTTCTATTCATTCCCCTATAAATTAGGACTTATTAGTAAACTAGCATTAACCACATCATCAAGAATGTTGAAATATTTAGCTAACCATGGAAACCAATCACTGGCTAACAGCACGTGAATAATATCAGTATGACCATCTAGGTTCTCAATGATGGTCCCTTCATTGAAACAGAAATCCCATCTGAAATGCACAAGAAAATGATTTAAGAAAATTAAAAATGACAAATGGAAAATCCCTTGGATCTTCAAGGAGCTTACTCTGTTCTTGAGACACCAAGAGACATAAGGGTTTGGAAAACTGCCTCTGATGTTCCATTAACCACACCAATAGCCATTATAGCAGGATGGTCATTCCACTGCTGCAAGTTTATAAAAATTTTAAGATCACAAGAAAATTTCATAATTACCTTGACAGAACCAACCTTCGCGCAAGCATCCCTATCTTTTGCTTCTTTAAAAAGACGGAGACCTGCAAGAGACCTAGAATCAGCACACAACATTTTACAACCATTTTTAAAAAATGGTATATATATGCATAACTAATATTCTATTCTGACCATTGTGACAACCGAATATTGTCCAAGATGACGGTGTAATCACATCGAATGACATCGAATCTATGTGTATGCGTGAAGATATCATCCAATCTTTCGAGTATGAACCGTGGTGCCTTCCATAATACTTACACCTGTTCCAAGCTCTATCTCATATGTAAAGAATATTTCTACACAAACTCATACATTTGATAAACGATAGTACCTGAATGACCGTAAGCTAATCTTAGAGCCAGCAAAACCATTTTGTTCTTTAATTTGGCCCGTCTGCAAAAATAAAAACGCAATTTTAAAAAACAACTTTGTAGTTATGGCTGCAGTTTAATCAACAAACTGAACAGGTTTAAAACCTTCAAAGTTTTCTCTTGCAAAGAAAGTATCCATCTAGCAGCTTCATCTGGACTACTTGCCCCTAACTGAGTATGAAAGTCAAAATTAAATTATAGCTCACATAAAACACAACAAATTAAGTTTAACTTAAGAATTTACCAAACCTTCAATCGATCACCGTGATTTGATACGTTGTAAAGTGTGAAAGTGAACAACACCTGTAGTTGTAAAGATGAAGGAACTTCTAGTTTGTAAAGATCGGTAGACAAAATTGAAGAACGTTCTTACCTTTCTTTGAATGTTCTCTCTCCCATTTTCGGTAACCCTTATACTGGAATCAATCATTGCAATTCTAATAGGATCCTGGTATAAGAACAAATTAAAAGCAATATGAAATACAAGTGATGAGTTCAAGAACCGAAATAAAGCAAAGTAGAAGAAATGTACGAACATCGTGATGGGAAGCCGGTAATGATTTGAAACTTCTAAGATGGTGATCCTGGAGAAGAAAGTAACGGTTTCGCAAAGACTGTAGTCCTAGTCTATTGGAACGAATGAGATATAACCAGCCTTGCATATTCGTCGCATCGTCAGTTTGTGAAACCGCCGCCATTGATGAATGAAGAAATCTCAAAGAAAGACTTCACCACCAGCAGTTTCATGAATCAGACGATCAATCGTTCAGCATAAACACATACTGATCATGAATCATAGCGTAGTTCAGTAGAAGATCGGAGAACTTGTTAAAGATGAATAGCTCTCTTTCAATAATTTGAGTTCTCTTGTCAAAGCAACTGAATCAGTTGGCTTCTTCCAATCTCTTATATTTATAATATATATATATATATATATATATATATATATACGACATAAAGATTGGGAATGGGGCATTTGTATGTGTAATTACATTTGCGCCCTCCGTTAGTTGGCTAACTTGGCTTTCCTCACACGCTTTTACCGATTTTAGTTTCTTTAAAGATTTGTAACAAGTGAATTATTAAAAATTAAATGTCTTTCACAAGTTTTAATGAGCTTTTTTTTTTCTTTTCAAATTTTAATTAAATTCTATTTTGGTAATGAATTATATTGCTAATTAAATTAAAAATATATATTTCAGGTGTAACTTTTAAGTAAAAAATTAAATACCATCTACTTAAAAAGTAATTTTAAATTGAAAATGATATTAAAAATCCAGCTACCCCTAATTTTTTTTAACAATCCATTTTAAAATTTGCTAAAAATAAGTTGAAAGTGATTTTTTATATTTTTTTGAAAATGTAATTAAATTAGATGAAATTTTATTTGGTATACAAAATTTTGACAGGTTTTTATATTTTGTGTTGACCATTTCATCCTTTTTTTTATTATTTTTATTTTTTAAGTTGTATTTATTTTCTATTTTTTTATTGATTGAAATTGGTTTATTATTATTTAACATATATAATATATGCTAATTTATTTGTAACTATATTTATTTTAGCTAATATTTAATATATTTATAAAGTAAAATCAATTTTTTTTTTCTCCCCTTTTTCACTCTCAGATCTTATGCATATTATTTAAATGAATAAATATTATTAAATTTGTTAATATATATATATTTAAAAATATTATAAAAAATTATTTATTTAAATCAATCTCAATAAAATATTAAAAAAATAATTCTTCAACATTCCACTAGACATACTTAAATGATATAAATATATTTTAATTAATTTTGTTTTAAAAAATGATATCATCCAGATTCAAATTTAAATGAAATAATATCTATTAAGAGTACTCATCTATTAATGAGCTAAGCATATATATTTTCATAAGATCTAAAAATCAATATCACATATCACCACAAAATTTGATTCTTTTGAATCAAATTGTCCTGTTTATGATGATTTTTATTTTAAATCAAATAGAAATGGTGCGAGAATGATAAGTCTCAATCTTATCATGAATACTATAAATACAATTAAATATATAAAATTACTAATATATTTATTTATTATTTTATAATAATATAAAATTTTAATATATTATAATATGTATTATATTAAAAAATCTGTTTACATAATTTTACTATATTATAATATGTATTATATTAAAAAATTTGTTTACATAATTTTACTATATAATTTTTTTTATTATTTTAAAAATATTTTATAAACAGTGACTCGTAAGAATACTCTGAAATCAAACCGGACGGATATTAAAAATATTTCCGAAATAAAAACATGACATGACGAACATGATAAATACATTCTCCGCCTCATTGTCATCACTATTGTATACTTATAAAGCATGAAAATGTAGTAACTGACATTTTTACTCTATGAAACATGAATGCTGTGTATGAGTATATCTGACTACAAGAAGATATACTGCTCAAAACAACTTTAGTTACTCCATAGCCATAAACCTCATATAAGAGAGACATAGAATACAAACCAGAACAAAATAATAATGTACAAGATGGTTGGTTGGTTGTTGGTAAGGATTATATATAAGTATGGGGAGAAGGTCAGTGAAATCTTATCCTTTTCCAACTTGGGATAGGTAAGCTTTATCTGCATCAGCCAACCGATCCTGAAATTGGCCCCATTCATTTCTGCACCTTTCTCTCACCTGTGTATTCAAATAAAGTCAAACTCAATCAATGAATCAATGAATGAACACAACCAATTATTAGTTTTCTGCTCTGCTCATGGATACAATTATACATACCCCTTCCCATGGAGCTTTCCCATTCTCAGCATCACCCTGAGAATATACATACATACATACATAACATATTTATATCATATGAAACGATCTCGAATCCTTGATACAGAATATACATAGTTGTCTCACCTGACTCCCAAGTGAAGGAATTACTTGGTGAATAATCCACTGTGAGTCAACAACACCAATTTTCTCATGTGCAGGCTGCAGCGACAGCGATCCGAAATCAATTTTGGGACACTCATGATCATGGTTATAAATTATAATGATATAAAATACTCAACAGGGGAAGAAACCTTTTTTTATTTCCTTATTTGGAAAAGGGTAGGGTCCTCAATATAATATAATAAGTACGTTTGAGCAAAAAACAATACCAAAAGCAAACAAAGAGTAAAGAAAAGCAAAAAACAAGCAGATATGACAAGGAGCCAAACAACAACAAAAGAAGAGACTCGGACAGAAGAAAAGATTGTAGATTGGATAGTGGGTTATTTGGAAATAACCTCAAATTACCCACATCAAACAAGACCTATGTTTTGTTGCATGATTTTTTTTGTTATTAAGAAAACGAATTCAGACAGAAGAAGTACCTCTACACATCTTCTGAGGGCAAAGTCCAGCCCCCAACCATGTATCAAATCATTCTACAGCCGGAGAAAAATAAATGTTAGTGTACCCAAGGATTTAAACCCAATCTAAGAAAAGATACATAATAATATTTTGGAATCTGAAATGACATGAGATAATCTAACATATACAGCAAATACACATTCAAGCAGCAAGAAAATCAAACCTGAATCATATGCCACACACACCGCCAAGCCTCCCGAGAAAATACTGGTGCCATAATCTCAACAAATCTATAGGATTCAGAAAGTATACAAAATAATTATAATCCTTTCATAATTAGGAAAACCAGCTCACATAATAGCACTATCAATTCAATCTAAATGCTTGTCATCTGCGAACAGATCTAATACATATATAGTTTAACCCATATGAAAGAGGAATCTTCCTCGCAATTGCACCACCAATAATTCTGATAGCATCATAAGCTGCTAATCGACAGTTCTTCAAGCTTGTCATTAAATATTCTTTCAAAAATATTCAAAGCAATCGTATAATAACATCTTATTGTTTTGTGGAAATTGCCTTGGAAAAAGTCCTATCAAATGCTCTTTCCAAGAGGTTAATCAACAATAGCAAATGTTGGATTTATATATAATGCATTATCATGTAGGACAGAGAATGGAATTTTATGGATAGCTAACAAAATTTCATATATGCATTTCAAATAAGCAAGGAAATGTGTGAGTGTGAGAGAGTACGCAGCACAAGGAGGCAAATGTGGATCACTGCACCACCCTGGCTTCTCTTCTGTATCCCTGTTACCATTTACAATGGAAATAAGAAAAGAGCAGTAACCTAAGTTCGGCCAGGAAGCAAATATTAATGAACTAGCAAAACATACTTGTGAACTACTCGATCACCTCTCCTTTTAGTCATTTGCCATGTCAATCCATTATTAGGCTCAAGGCCTGGTTGAGAGATCTCCAAACCATATTTCCTCACTAGCTGAATGTATCTACAAATTGTTATAAGAGAAATAAATCACATTACTTATTGACACTTGTGAGAAAAAAACAAAAAGATAAATGAGACCCACTTTTCAGCATTAAAGTGTTCAACACCAAGATCTTCATCCCAAATGAAAATATAGTCATAAGCTGCCACCACATCTGGATGCAGAAACCTCTTTGCATACCACCTGGGAAGGGTGAAGTTAATAGATTATAATGGGCAACGTACTACCACAACAGGAAAAAGGTAGTGAATTTTAAAGAATGAAAACTTGTATTTTCTTAAGAAAGTTTTTGTTTTCATCAACCTTACTGAAGGAACCCTACCATTTTGTCTGTTTCCTTGCACTCACATGGATTGCTCTCTTTGACCAATCAAGCTCATCCCATTCACTCGTATGACCATCATAATGGAAAAGCATAATTTGAAAATCATCAGAGAACTGCAAAATTGTAAAATACATGCTTTATTCAGTATGCCTCCATTCTCCACTCTCAAGCAACACAGCATATTATTTAATATAAAAGATGGTCTACAATACCTTTTTAACTGCTGCGTCAATATTGCTCATCTGATTCAGACCAACTGTAAATGTTACCAAGTACTTTGGCTTCTTTTTCAGATCCTGAGTATCCCACAATATTCAGTGTCATGCAACCAAAGTATTACTCGAGTTAAAATCATGCAACATGAGGGTCTTGAAAATCCTCATAAAAAACAATCTGTAACTCAATTTAAATCTCAAGCCAAGGCTTAACAGCAAATTTATGGTAAGAAGATGGTTTTGCCAACACCTTTTGCAATCGAATAGAAAAGGAAAGATAGGCTGGATGCTGGTCTTTTGTGGTGGTGATAAGATTGTAATAGTGGCTTCCTTAGGGTTCAACCACTATTGGCGAAAACCAAAAATATAAGCGGATATAATGCAATTTAATGTGTGGACAAATTATTTTTGCTCTTGAACTTTGTTATGTTTGTTGGTCTGAGCAACATACATAAACAAGAGACAAACGAAGACAAATATGTATTCCATCAGTTTCTAATAGCAGAAATTAGCTCTTTTTTCCACCTTCAGAGAAACTATTCTGATCATTTACCTCACTTGGTTCACCCCATAGCCTTCGCAAATAGAAATCAGTCTCCGATACTACTATTCCGGGGGGAAGTGATTCAGCACCCCGAGGATTTGTTGGGACATATATCTAGAAAAAAAAGTGAGTTATCATTTACATGAAATATTAACATTATATTGATTATATTGAATAAGAATACACAGTGACAACATATGGAAGAGCTGGCAAATGGCAGATTATTCCTGGCCTAAAAAGCCATGGCCAACCTTTTAAAATCAATTTACATTTAGTTTTCAATCTAAAACAAATGTCAAATTATATGTTAAGAGGACACATAAAGTATAGATCAGAGATGAGAATTTTAAATAATTTCACAAAGCGACAACACGGTGCAAATTTCACAGCCAAACATTATTGGATATTGTTTTTCACACGGATCATAACCAAGATTTGCTTGAATTCTAAGTTTAACATAAAATTAGGTTTCAATTCCTTCATTTATTTGAAAGACAAAGGGGTGTCTGATTCTATAATGGAGGATAAGAATAAATAGACTTGAAACAATAACTAGTCTTCATTGCCAATGCAATTAAAAAGGCTCTACTTGACATGTTCACAAAACTATAATAAGACCTTCCACAATACCATTGTTTAATAGCAGCATACAAGAAAACTGAGCTCTATACTTTCACCTAAACAAACTAGAAAATGAGTGACCATCATGAACTGACACCAAAAGGCAGAGGCCTAGATCATCCTCAGTAACATAGACATTGATATTCTCTAGTAGGATTCTTCAACATGTGTATCCTATTATTATAGTAGATCCAATCAACACAGTCATTTTCATTCAATTCTTTCAGTTGTGGCCACGTGTTTGACAAGATAAAATCTATGGTCTATTGTTACTTCTATCCACTGTCTATACATCTCTTCCCCTTCTCTCTCCTTTCCATAAACACAACGTCTCTAAAAACATCAAGATTATATTCTTTTTAAGGCAATGCAGCATTAGACTCTAGAAAATCTTTGAGTTGAGTTTTAGTTCATCTTTTCCAGATAGAAAATACAAGTATCAGAACCAATCATAAGTTTCTCACCAATCTGAATCAATGACAGAGCGACCTATAAAGTTAACATAACAAATTCATTTATGATTGAAATCTGAGTTAATTCAAAAGCCCAATAAATTAAAAATCATAACAGAGTATCAACTATATCCAGATGGATTAAGATTAAAAAATCCCTTAAAAAATGTACCTTTGGCGAACCAGTATCATGTGAAACGCGAGATTCAGGTAAATCATCAGTCAAACGGCTTCGGATATATCTACGATGGTTATCGTGAAATGCTACATCAAGGGATGAGATAATGCTTGAAGGTAAGTTTATCTGCAGATTCCATCCCAAGTTTTAAATGATCTCTTCTCACAATAAGAATCTAACAAAGCAGTAACCATAGTAGTAGTACCTTAGTAAGAGAAACAGATGGAAATGAAACTCCAACAAAATATCCAAAAACCATTCCAATGAAGGTTGCGATAATAAGTCTGGCGCTGGTATTTGATTTTCTCAGAACCCCACTGAAGAAATAACAAGTTCATTGATGTGGTTGTAAACAAATAGAATAAGGGAGGAAAAGAGATGGCTTGACTAGGGTTTGATTATGTATATACCTACGATGTGCAAGTCCCATCTTGCAAAGTTACTCAACACGAAACTTCTTGCAAGGAGTAAAAGTAGCCTACTGAACAAAGCCTGAGGCAATTGATGGAATTGGTAACTTCAAGATTGCAGGCATAAGAACCAAAACTTATACTTTCCTGCCATCCATATCACATGATTGTGTCAAGAAATATACTAAATTCTAAATCAAACACTTACTATGACTTTTAGGATCAGTAGAACTCTACTAGCCACTAGGTCTCAATTAGCAATAAATGAAACTTCTGGTATTTGAATCTTCATTTTTTTCTCAATTAAAAAAGCACATACGATTTACTTTCTTGTTTGAATCTGTTGCATATATCTGATGACACAATCAACTAAAAATTATCACAATGAATACATAAATTAATTTTATTTTCCTCCTTAATAGAATAACAGTCTGTCTGAGACATTTCCAATAATGCATATATAGTTCATTAAGTTATTGTTTTCAAGTTGTTCAATCAAAACAATGGCGGATTTACAAGACTGAAGTATGTTTCCATGATCAGCATGAATCACGAGCGATCGCATCGAGAGAAACCTCTTTAGAAAAATAGTTGAAGTAATAAAAACTTACTGAAACTGAAATATAATCATCCATAGACTTCGAAATGGCGAAACAGCGATTGAGAAGCAGAAAAAAACAATGAAGAACTAAATTGACGTACTCTACATACAATCTAGAGAGAGAGAGAAGACGAAACCTGATTAGGTAGAGGGAAAATCCATTGAACAGAAGAAGAAGAAGAAGAAGACTTGCATATTTCTAAGATCTGAAATTTATTTATTTAAACCTTCAACAATACGACGAGCAGATCAGAGTCTAGCAAGTTCAGGCAGGGAGTTTTCAATCTTTTATTTTCGCCGTTCACTTTTTTTTCTTTTTTTTTTACCGATGATTTAGGTCGGCGGTTATACGCACTCTTTACATGTAATACCGCACCGACTATTGTCGCCATTGACTGTTGTCACCATTTCTTTTCGCGGCTATTCGTATTACTCAAGTTAATTTCTTGTTATTTTATTTTAATCCTCATAAATTGAAACTTAATACAGTTTAAGTCATTTTACATATTTTAAATATATTTTATTACATTAAAACACCAACAACGACAAATAATACATTAAAACAACAACAGCAAGCAAATAATAATAGAGAAATGATTTGTGCAAGGAATTTAAGGGAATTACATGGTCCAAATTCATTAAAAAATCAATAAATTTTCTCTTACTTCTCATTTTTGACACGTCATTTTCTCTGACAAATTTTCCTTTCTTATTACACCTCAAATAATAATAATAAAACATCAAAAATAATATATATATATATATTATATTTATTTATCTATCTTCAATTATATTAATCAAAATACTCTATTTTAAAAAAAATTATATAAATATATAGTTTAGAAATTTTTATCACATAATTAAACTTTTTTTAATTTTAATGCAAACATGATTACCTAATCAAACATCATTTCCCTTCTCAACTCAACTCTCCTCTCTATTATCAAAACACTAAATTTATTAATTACAATATTAAAAATACAAAATTACTTGGATGACCCTCCAATGACTCTAATCTCTTACTTTTAAGTCTCAAGTTATTTTTTAAACAAATTGTTTTTCAAATTTTGAGAAAGGGTCATCAATGACATTCTATCAATTTTTCCGTTAAACATAATGACATTGTTTTAAAAATCGTTTCGGTCATCAACCCGATTTTCTGGGCGAACTTCGGTTTGACCGGTCTTACCGGTTGAATCACTAGTTAGACCGGATTAATTTTTTTTTTTAGATTTAATATAAATATATTGGTACATAAATTATATATATATAATCGTTTAGTCATATAAAAATAATTAAATACGTGACAATTAAACTCAATAATTTATCAATTAAATTAATAACATTTCAAATAATTGACTTTATGACTTCAAATTGCTTCCTGCACAACAATAATTATAAAACTTATCAATTACTACAGCTTGATATTTTCTTATCCCTCCATAATAGTTGTATGAAGAAAAAGAAAAAAAAAAAAGTGAAATGCAGATCCGGTAAACGAAGGGAAAGAAATGCAGACGATCCGGTGATAGCCTTGTTTGATCCTGGTTGTTTGATCGAAAATGAATAATTGGAAATCGTATAATTTTTTTTTTTCAGTTTGATATATATTTGAAGAAGTTGAGGGAGAGGATTGAGCATTGGAGACTAGAACGGAAGCGGAAAAGAAAGAAAACGATCAAAGATGCAGTAATTGATTTGGAGGTTCTAAAATAGATATGAAAACTGAGTAGAGCTTCTGGAGGAGAGAGGAGAAATACTAAATGTAGTTCAGTTAAATCACATTTGAAACCTTTCCAACCAGAAATATTTGTTTTTGGTTTCCGGTCAATTCGTCCGATCGGATCGGATTTTGACCGGTTCAAAAAATAAGCGTATTGAAGTCATAATTCGGATTGTCTAATCAACCATTTTGCGGTCGGACCGGTTGGACCGTCGATTGGACCGGTTGGACCGCCGATCGGACCGCGTATGTTAAAACAATGTATAATGACACTAACTAAAAGTCATCCGACTATTCTGATCGTTGATTTTTGGCCGTTCAACTATTCTAATCGTCGATTTTAACCTTAAATTATTTGTTTGTACTAATATCCTCAAACTATCAAAATGCTCACTCATGATTTATAATTTGGTACGAGAATGTGTAATTTATTTTACAAATATAATAATGTAATTTTAAGTTATCAATGACCATTTTGTCACTTTTTTTCATCTTATTGACATTCCTCTATAAAAAAAAATATTTGATAAATTATAATAAAGCAAACAATTTATAAATTTGGCCAAAAATAATATAAATTACATATTATATTTGTAAAATAGATTACTCATACTTCATACCAAAGTATAAAAGAGTTACGAATAAACATTTTAATAGTTTTGGGCGATTAATATATAAATAAATAAAGGATTAAAAGTCAATAATTAAAATAGTTAGAGGGCTAAAAGTCAACTATTATAATAGGTGGAGGACTTTTAGTTATAAGGGTAATTAAGTTTAAAAACAAAATTGATAGAATGACCATAATGATATTTTCTGAAAGTTTGAGAGACGATATATTTTAAAAAATAATTTGAGGGCTAAAAGTAAGCATTGAAATAATTAAAGGGTCACCCAAGTCATTTTTCCATAATAACATAATCTCTATTTTAAATTGGGAAGAATGTCAATTTTGTTTACAAAGTTGGAGCGATGTATCAATTTTATTTATGAAGTCGCAAAATTCTATTTTTGTATATAAAGTTGTCAAAATGTTTCAAAAATAAATAAAATAACGGCATCCATTAAACAACAACAGTAATGAATTAACCCCGTCAAATGGTTGCCGTTATTTTATTTATTTTTACAACATTTTGACAACTTTATATACAAAAATAGAATTTTGCGACTTCATAAATAAAATTGACACATGGCTCCAACTTTGTAAACAAAATTGACATTCTTTCTATTTTAAATTATTATTTTTTATTTTATTATTATATATTAATACCTTTTTAAAAATTTATTTATAAAAAAAACTTACATTTTCAAAATTATCACAAATCATTATTTTCTAAATAATCCAAATTATTTATAAAAAAACAAACAAATCTAAACAAGCCCTTAAAGATCATTTGAAAAATCCGGTTAAGAACTAAGGACATAAATTCACATTTTACATGTTATTGTTTCATTTTTAAATATACATAACAATTTGCTAACATAATATTTGATTTTTCATATAATGTTTTAAAATTAAATCTAAAATACATTCATAAATAAATTTGAGAATCACTAAATTTTGTTATTACAATCAGGGATCTATATAAAAGTTAAGACGAATTTGAAAAAAATAAAAAATAAAAAAATAATATATAATTATAAATAATTGAATCAAGAGTGACAAATACTTAGTAAGTAGTAATTTTAATTATTTTTTTTTGTTGGACTTTAGTTTAGTTTAGTTTAGTTTAATATATAAAAAAAAAAAAGCATTCTCCAAATTACCATTTACCTTTTTAACTTTAATATAATGTATACGTTCAACCAAGATATTAATCAACAAATCATTACTAAACTTACTTCAGATTTTAAATAATGTTTCATATTATCTTTATTCAAAATAGAATAAAAATAAGATTAATGACTAAATCTTAATTATGCTAGTAACAAAAAATGACTAGAAACTCACATGTTGGTATCAAAAGATTGACCTGTACATTTTGAAGGCAGCCTGTCACCAATTAGCAACTGTCGTGTCGGTCGGGTTGTTTGTCTAAAGAATTATTATTATTACTATTAGTGTCCATAATAGCAACTATTACCGATTTTGAATTAGATTTTATTATTTTTAATTCAATTCGAATTTCCAATACTTTTATGACATAAATCATGTCATTCAATTTATATATCGTATCAAAAAAAACATTTAACACTTATTTCCCATATTGAGTTGGGCTAGAGTTTGATATTTTTTCCCCCACATGCCATATGATATGGTGTTGTTTCAATATATGGTGTGTACCAAGCAATTGCATTTCCAAAGAACTTGAAAAAAGAAAATCAAAATTTTCAGTTGGTAAAATACATAACAATGAAGAAGATTTCATTTGTTCTAAGCCAAACAAAAAGAATTAATAATATATATATAAAAGACGTTGACAAAGGAGCTGTTAAGCAAATAATCAAAATGTTTAAATCTGAATATCATGAAAAATATATATATAATAACTCTTAATTTAAAATGTCAGAGATGTACAACACACTCTTTTTTCCATAATTATCGTATAATTTTTATCTTAATTATTTTCTCTCTTAATTAACTTTTTTTTTTCTCCCATATTTTCTCTATATATAATATATATATATATTATTATTTTTTTCTCACTAATAATATTTTTTTTCATCAATAATCTTTATATCAAAATATATAATATTACATAACATATTTATTTATATATATAATAACAATATATATAATAACTCTTAATTTACAATATTTGAAGTATACAACACGCTCTTGTGATGACATATCACATATCATCATCTTGTGCCGCCAAATTATTTGCATCCTGATCTTCCAGTCATCATAGTCTTTTTTGAGAACATTGGGATCTTGTTTAGGTTGTTTAGGTAAGACATGATTTTAATATTTGCAGTAGCTTGAGAATAGAAAACATTGCTCTAATACCACTTGTTAGGATCGATGATAACAGTAGAAGAGGGGTTGAATACTGTTGTTCTATTTTTCACTTAAATCCGATTTTAATCATGTTAAGGATTGAAAATCTATTTTTATTCTTTAACAAATCGTAGCAAAATCTTGAACGGTTTCAAGTGCGGAAAATGCTTGTAGGATTTGAAGCGGCAAATGTAGTAATGAATGAAGTAGTAAAACGACGACACACGATTTTATGGATGTTCGGAGATAAAGCTCCTACGTCACCTCTTCTTTTGTTTCCAGAATGATTCTACTAAAAGACTTTGATTTGTATAGCCTTTACACAAACCCACTCAGATTACAGGTCTTAACACTTGCATGTTCTGAACTTCTAGCTATCACACTCTCTTCATTAGTGGAAAATGTATATTCACCGAGGAATATAACCGAGAGTGATTGAAAACTCTCGGAAATAAAGATTTCACTGAGAGAAGCACTTCGCTCTCGCTGAAATTTATTACAATCACGGAGAGCAGCTCTCCCCTCTCGTTGATAAGTCATAATTCCGAGGGCCATTGGTATCTGCTCTCGGTGAATTTCTAATGTGCCCTAAATCCGATTCTTTTCATTTCTTCCTTCTTCCTTTCTTCTTTCTATCTATCTTCTCCTCTCGCTTCCACTGGAGCGCGCCACTCGAGCAGGGATTCCGGCATCTTCAAGCGACATCTTCAGGTAAGTATTTCTCTCTGTTTCCAATTCTCCGTCGTTTCTGAAGCTCGCCGATTTCCCCGATGAACACAAAACTCCCAAGAAGAAGAAGAAGCTCGCTGATTCCGATATTGTATTTCCTCCATGCCAATTCGTTTCCTTCTTATATTTCTTCGTTTCTAGAATATAATTGCACTCACATTTCGAATTACTTTCTTCTATGATAACTAAATACTCCACATTTGAAGATATGCAAAGAATGTTTTTAACTAAATACTCCTCATTTCGACAATCAACTGTTCAAGCCCTATTTCAACAACCAACTATTCAAGCCCTATTTCGAAGGAACACATTGCAATTGGAGCTTCTAGGAGAAAATTAAGGTTATACGCCTCCTCTTAACTTGAATCTAATGTTTCGTTTCTAGCTTTAGCCCTGTCAGTTGCTTGATGCAATGAACAGTAGTTTTCTAATTTTCTTTTTGCTTTGCACATCCCTTTTAAAAGCTTCTCCAGTTGGTAGAACCTTCATTTATTTTACTTTTTGGTAGTTTTCTCAGCCTTATTTGTAATATTTTGGAATCAAAATCGATTTTCCAATTGACTGGACCAAAACTAAGTTTCTCAAATAATATAAAATGATCTCCGAGAGCCTTTTACTGCTCTCGGTGACATATATCTCTGAGAGCCTTTTTATGCCCTTGTAAAGACCCCTTTTTTCACTGACAAATATGTCATCGAGACTCTCCGAGAGCATTTATTGCTCTTAGTGACTATTATCACCGAAGGCTTTAGGGCTTTCTCTGAGGGTGTTTGCTCTCCTAAAACTCAATTTTCTACTAGTGTTTTTTGAACAGACGACTCTCTATTCAACTTACACAGTAAAATGATTATCAAAATGAGATGAGAGATTATCGCTTAACGTTCTCTAATATCGCGCAAGAAGATCGGAGAAAAATAACTAGAGAATCGAGAGTAAAAACCAGTGAATTCACTATTGTTCTATGATGCCCTTTTATCTTTCAGTCATGACAACGGTTGAATCCATTCTGTTGACACATGGCACTGTTATGTTTGTCGTACGCTTGACGTACGAGGTAGTGCGCAGACGAATTGAATATTTGTTAGTGTGTGGCATACGGGATTATAGTACGCAGGATAATGGAATATTCGTATATGTGACAATGGTACATTTTATCGTATTCAGCTAATGTGGAACTCAGCTGATGGAGAGCTATGCTGATAGCGCACTCAGTTGTTGGCGTAACACAGTTGTTGACGCAACACTACTAATGGCGAGTCTGCTTATGGCAACTCAGCTGTTGACGCAACAGTACTAATGACAACTCAGTTGTTGGCGCAACATAATTGTTGGCGCAACACTACTGATGGCAAGTCTGCTGATGGCATCCCAGTTGTTGACGTAACACTTTTGATGGCAACTCAGTTGTTGGCGCAACACAGCTGTTGGCACGACACTACAACTGACTACTCAACTATTAACGAGACTCTACTAATGGGCTACTCAGCTGTTAGCGCAACTCTTCTATTAGCGAGACTCTACTGTCAGTAGGGGAGGCCAAAAAATCTGATCTGAAATATCCGATTCGTTGATCCGGCCGATCCGATCCAATATTTTTACCGGATTTCCGGATCGGATACAGACGGGGGAAAAAATTCCGGATACCCGGAGCTGATCTAGTGATTTTTAAAATTTATTAAATAAACAATAAATTCAAACAAAAATATTATTAAATAAATATCTCTCTTCCTTTCTTTTCCTTCTCTCTTCTTTTCTTTTTCTTCCCGTTTCTCCTCCTTACAAACCAAATCTAAACAAAACTCAAAGATCTATTTCTTTTATTTGTCTTCCTATTTTCCAGATCTGTTTGTGAATTTCTCAAATCGTCATTAGTCATTGCCACATTGGAGACTTAGAGGAGCTGTTGTCACAAAAATGTTGGGTCACTTGGGTGGACTAATGTCTTTTTGTTTTAAAAAAAATATTAATTTCATTTTGGCATTTGAATTATATTTTGATATGTATTGCACTTATGAGTTGAATTATGAGATCCTTGATGAACAATTTGAATTTTATAGTATATGAAAAAAATTAAAAATTAAAAAAAAATCGGATCAGCGGGTATCTGGCTGACCGATCCGATCCGATTTGGTGTTTTCGGATCAGATAGTTTTTTTTTTTGGGAAAAACGACTTAGCGTCATTTCATTAAAAATTCTCAAAAACGGGAAAAACCACGAGTTTAAGAGATCATTCTAGTGAGTTTACAATGCTTAGCGTCATTTCATTAAAAATTCCCAAAAATAGGCCTAGAAAGATTTTGAAGTCGTAACATTCTGAATAAAAGCTATAAAGCTAAAAACGTAAATGAATTATCTGTTTACAATGTTTTCAATTCTAGTGAGTTTAAAAAACGGTAAATTCCAGTTCCTGCAGATATTCCAGTTCTGCTCCGTACTTGGAATTCTTCTTCACGTTCCCGCGAGGGCGCTGCAATCCGATACAATATCTTTCCATAACTCGTCAATGCTCCTACGGGTTCTGTCATATACCCTTGCATTCCGTTCTTGCCAAATGTTATACACCACTACTCCAAAGCCGCACTTGAACATGCTTGTTGCAAATCTATTTCCCTTGGCTTTGAGTAATGTTGCTTCTTTGATTTCATTTCATTCACTCGGGAAACTGATCAGCTCCAAGCTTTTATAGAATCTGTCCCAAAGCTCCGAAGCAATACAACAACTCCCGAATAAGTGATCTATGGTTTCTTCATTTCCTATGCATATAAGACAGCTCGCGTCCGGGATGCTCATATACTTACTAATACGATCACGAGTGTTGAGTCTTTTCCAGAAGGCGAGCCATAGGATGAACTGGTGTCGAGGGATAATCTTCGTTGACCATACAAGAGGAGCTCATTCTACTTTCTGCGCTTTTTCCCGGATTACCTCCCATATTTTCTTCAATACCAGCTTCCCATTGTCCTCGGCTTTCCATTCATGAATATCCGGTCTGTCGTGTAGTTGTATGTTACTTATATGATCAAGTATCATCTTTCCTTCTGGAATTCTTCTCAAGAGCAAGTTCCAATTCCCGTCTTTGATGTCTCTGATTTTCGCTTTTGCGCAGTCCCTTCTGATACGAGTATTTTGAAACTCCTCCTTGTCGATGATAGGCTGGTTTTCAAACCAAGGGTCGTGCCAGAATAGAGTGCATTTCCCGTCCCCTAGTCGGATGTCATAAAGATCTGCAATATCGCTTCTTAGTTTAAGAATCTTTTTCAGAGACCAGCTCATACCTTCATGAATTTTGCAGGTCTAGATGCTGGTTTCGTGTTTCATAAACCTTGTCTGCACTCATTTGATCCATAGTGACTCCTAATTGCGCTCCAAAGCCCACAGATGCTTGAAGGTTAGAGCCTTGTTCCACTCGATACAGTTCTTCAAGTCGATGCCTCCCTCGTCCTTCGGCTTGTAGAGAGCGGTCCATTTGACTTTCTTTCCTCCTCTTCCACTACTACCCCAGATAAAGTTTCTCATCAGCGTGTCGAGTTCCTTCATTACCTTCTTTGGAATGACAATTTGCTGCGCCCAATAGCCAACTATGCCCATAACCACGGTTTTGATAAGTTCGATCCTCCCTGCATAAGAAAGTTTTTTCGCTGCCCAGCCAAATATCGTGTTTTTTACCTTTTCAATCAGCGGCTTGTAGTGTGAGATCTCGATCTGCTTCGCAGTTAACGGAATTCCTAAGTACCTTATGGGAAAGCTGCATTCCTTGATGTTCATGATGTTGAAGTTGTCCTGCTTTGTTTCGTCCTTCACGCCTCAATAAAATGCCACACTTTTGCTTTCATTAATAGTTAAACCTGTTACCTCAGAAAAGAACGTTAGTGCAGCCCTAATAGTTTTAATGGAATCAATGTCTGCGTGCGCTAGAATGAACAAATCGTCAGCAAAGCATAAATGTGTTACCTCATCTACCTCACAGAATGGGTGAAAGATGTATGGACGATTCTTTCGGAACATCGCGAAGATACTCTCAAAGATCGCCATGATAGCTACGAAAAGGTAAGAAGAGAGGGGGCCCCTTGCCTTACCCCGTTTTCACCCTTGAAATAGCCTCTGTGGACTCAATTGACGCTAACAACAAAGTAGGATGATGAAACACATTGTATAATCCAATCGATAAAAATCATAGGAAAAGCAGAAACAACCAGAAAGTCTCGAATGACTTCCCATCTAACAGAGTCGAAAGCTTTCTTGATATCTATTTTGAAAGCCACTCTCGGGGATATTTTCTTTTTCCCGTAGCCTTTTTTAATAGGCTCTGCATGAGAAGAATATTATGAGAGATTGTCCTACCATGGATGAATGCAGATTAATTAAAATTTATTATTTTTCCTATTACATTTTTAAAACGTTTAGAAATGATTTTTGAAATTATTTTATAAATCACATTGCAGCAGGAAATTGGTCTGAAATCTTGTACTTTCTCAAGTACCGCAGTTTTGGAGATCAAGGTTAGGACTGCTGTATTCCATTGCTTTAACATCTTCCTGTTTTTGAAAAACTCCAGAACCCCATCAGTAACATCTTTACCCACAACCGACCAATTATCTTTGAAGAACTGTGCATTAAACCCATCAGGACCCGGACTTTTATTCCCATCAATACTAAACAGAGCTTCTTTAACCTCAACATTCGTGACCACCCTTATCAACTCGCGACTATTTTCTGCAGAGATTTTCCTATCAATAATTTGATACAAGGTATTTAGGTGACTTTGATGCTGCTTTCTTGTACCCATAAGCTGCTTATAGAAATCGATAGCCAGATCTTGGACACCCTTTTGACCCTGAACATATTCACCATCATCATTCTTCAGCCTGTACACATTGTTTCTCATGTTTCTAGCCTTGTATTTTCTGTAGAAGAAAGTTGTGTTTTTGTCACCCAACGAAAGCCAGCTCTGTCTTGATTTCTGTCTAACAAAATTCTCTTCAAGCAGACTCAGATTCCTGAAGTTTTCAAGCGCATATCTTTCTGTTTCATTGAGTTGTTCATCACTATCATCCCTTAATAACTTTTTCTGAACCTCTTCCAGTTCTTCTCTAGCAGCCAGAACTCTATTGGAGATATTGCTGAACTTCTTCTTGTCAAAGCTTTGGAGATGATTCTTCAGGAGCTTAAGCTTCTCAGAAACCCTGTACATGTTGGAACCTCTGACATCTGTTGACCATACGCTTTCGAGAATACCCTTGAATTTATCATTATCCATCCAGAAATTGAAAAATTTAAAGGGCCTTTTGAACCTTTCTTCCTTTTTCCATAACAATTTAATCGGGCAGTGATTAGATATACCCGGATTCAAAACATGAAGTTGACTTCTCGGAAATTGGTTAATTTATTTCTCATTTACCAGACATCTGCCAATTCTACTTTTTCTAATTTGCTCATTCCCTCTCGTAGAAGACCAAGTGAAGAAGTTCCCGGAATTGGTAGGCTCGATACAACCCATATCTCTGATACAGTCAATCATATGACGAGTAATTTCAGATTCTGGGCTACGATCAGATTCGTTTCTGGTTACGTTGTAATCACCGAGGACAGCCCAAGATTTATCAATACCGAGGATCAGATATTTGTCGGATACCGAATCGGATACGGATCGCAATTTTTGAAAAAAATAGAGTCGGATATCCGATTCGAAATATTGGATCGAATTGGATCGGTGAGTTTGTCCACCCTTAGCTGTCAGCGAGTCTTTAGATAAAGCAAGTCTGCTGATTGATGAAGTCTGCTGACAACACTTCTTCAGATAATGACAACTCAGCTGTTAGCGCATTTTCAGTTTTATCTACGCATAAACACATTGCTAAACTTAGTTTTATTCATTTATCCAAATCATGATAAAAACATGTATGTTCATTTTAATCAATTAAAAATATTTTTCATAATTCAACTTAATTAACAATTTTCTTTTTATTTTTAATTTAACAATATCCCCGTTTTTTCCTATTTAACTTAATTTAGCAATTATTATAAAAATAAATTAAGACACTTAAAAAAAACAAATTATTATCATATATTTTTTTATTTAATTATATATATATATTAATTTAAAATAATTTTTATATTTGTCAAATTATATATCATAATAATTTATTATTATAAAAAAAACAAATTAATGTATAAACAATTTTTTTTTATTAAGAGATTTTTTTTATATAATTATTTTAAATATTTTTTAATATTTTCCAATTATCTATTATAATAATTTATTATTGTAAAAAATAAATTAAGATTTGTATACAATATTTTTATTACCATATATTTTTTTAATTATATATATATATATTAACTTTA
Source organism: Impatiens glandulifera (assembly GCF_907164915.1). Classification (NCBI taxonomy): domain Eukaryota; kingdom Viridiplantae; phylum Streptophyta; class Magnoliopsida; order Ericales; family Balsaminaceae; genus Impatiens; species Impatiens glandulifera. The sequence goes on along the minus strand of NC_061862.1, from coordinate 22,040,053 downwards.
AATATTTTTGTATATTTATCCAATTATTTATTATGTTAATTAATTCTATTTAATTTATTTTTCTATTTTTTTTATAAATGTCAATTTACTAAATTTAGTTATTAAATATTTAAAATCATTATAGATATAAAAAAATATATAAATAATAAATCTAAATTAAACTTAATTTTTATAAATTAAAACTTAATATTTTATTTATACTACGTGCAAACGAAGTCTTTTTGAAAACTATTTGACTTACTATGACTATTCAGTTTCTAATTACCAGATCAATTAAAAACTGAATTGTAATAGGCCAATTATGATAAATTGTTTTTGAAAGTTAAACTGTTTTGTAAAGTTTTCTGAATTCTTGTAAAAATAACTACGTTTTTGAATTTCTAATATATTACAAATTATATTTTTGGCCTCTTCTTGTGCATCCTGTTTGAACCATATTTAGGTTCAAATTTATTTTCAATCAACAAATGATCATAAATAATTCTATAAATCTTGTTATCTCTAAAAATCAGTTTAAAGTGGGTAAGGTTACAAACTAGTTTTAAATTGATATCCTTAATAATAGTGACTCTTTTTCTTTATCCACAATTAAATCTTTGTGTTTCTTTTTCAAGCTTAAATTTCTTTTTAATTTTACTTACAACCCCAATAAAAGCTCAAAATAAGTCTAATATCAAATATGCTATAAAAGAATTGTCAAATAAAAATAATACTTATTGCGCTGGGTTCAAATAAGAAAATATGAAATTAATAGATGTGTGAAATAAGAATAAGAATGATAGATAGAAGTGTAGTGTTTGATTATGAGTATTAATCATTCTCAATTCCATTAATAACGTTGGTATATTTCCATTTCATTTGATAATGTTTAAATTTTGGTATATTTCCATTTCATTTGATAATGTTTAAATTTATCAGAGAGAAATTATTAATATTATTTTGTAATTGAATTAGATTAATATTTTTAATTTTTTATTATTATATTTTATTTAATTAAAAATAAAAAATATTATTATTTTTATATTATAATTATTTAATATATATAAAATATTAAAATATATCATCATTTAATAAAATATAAACATCTAATATTTTATTATATTAATTATATATATATTAAGTACATATAAAAACAAATAGTTGAATGATTCAATTTTTTTATTTATAAATAAAAATTATCTATCAAACAAATCTTTAAAATATTATATATTAATAATTAATCAAATTAAATATAATATTTTACTTAATAATATATACTATATTGCATAATATTTTTAAAAACATTTTTTATTAATATATTTTATATTTAAATTTTCTAATATTTATTTTATATAAAATTGTTATTTTATTTTAAAGTTTTTATATTTTAATTAATTTATTATAATTTTATTATTAATATATAAAATATAAATTAATTATAAAAATAATTTTATTATTGTTAGTTATTAGAATTATTATAAAAGTTTTATTTTATTCATTATATTTTATTTTAAATAATTTTTTAATATTATTTAAATAATTAAAATAATTTAGTTTAATAAATAAATTAATAAAATTATTATTATTTTAATTATAAAAGAACTCTAATATAATTATAAAAGAAAAAATATATATAATATTATAATTATAAGAAAGAAGGTGAAAGATTAGAAAGAAAAAATAAAACTTATCTATTAAATACTTCATTTTATTTCATTTCCCATTCCTTACGAAATTCATCAACCAAACACTTCATTTTATCATCTTCTTCCAATTTCTGGGTATTTTATTCTCTTTCTCATTCCTGAGTACAAAAACAACGTAACAAGCATCGCTCAACACTTGTTTCCACTCGCAGCGTGCACTTTAAAGCACACAAAACTTCATCTGCTAGAGGTTCTCAAGTTCTATATATCCCATCTTAGACATAAACTTCTTTGAGCAGTTAAACTTATCTAGAAGGATTAGGAAATCGGAAACTACGACAGCTATGTTTCCGAACTGGTTCATTTTATGAGACTACTACAGGATTAGGAGAAAAAACGACAGGATTAAGAGAAGAAGACATGTAGAGATTGGAACTGTTTTATTGAAAAGTTTGAGATATCGGAAAATACGACATGATTAGGAAAAGAAATAAACAGGATTAGGAAAAGAAAACAGCTAGAGATCGGAACTAGTTCACTGAAATTTCTGTGAGATATCCGATACTAAGACAGGATTAGGAGATGAAAACGGCGGGATTAGGAGAAGAAGAAGGCTAGAAATCGAAACAAACTGGTTCATTATTTGAGATTGGAAACTACGGCCGAATTTATAAGGACGGCTAGAGGATAATTAGGGTAAAATTACTGTGAAGCTTACTATGGGCCTGGGCCCGTGTCCTTTATAATTTTATCCAACAGTTTTTAAACATCTGATTTTTTATAATTATACAATTCAAAAAATACAATTAAAAAATATCTATTATTCTAAAAATTAAAATATCTTCCATTTCAAGAATGACAAACTTTTTATCAAATTTTTATATTGTAGGGGTTGATTGTAAGTGTAACTACAAAACCATAATTAATAATAAATTGACATTTTTGTTATATAATTTTAATATATTTATTGAGAAGAAGCTCCAAGAATAAAGTTTAGAGATTTTAAATAAATAAACAAATATACATGTGAATTTAAAATTACTTAAATTTTCTTATGTAAAATTAAAATCTACTTAATTTTTCAAGTTAAAAATATTTTTCTTAATTTTTAATTAATATTTTCTTACCTAAAATAAAATATAACAATTACTAGATAATCATATAATAGTAAATATAAATTTAAGTCATGGTACAACTTGCTTACTTTGTATATTCTTATCTATAGATTATATCTATCATGATGTCTCATCATTCATCATAAAAGTTGATATATATGATTTTTTAATTTTGATCTTACAAAAAAACATAATTTATTTATTAATTAATTATCATTTTAAAATTTATTATATTAATTTAAATTTAATTATTTTGTTTTGAAATATTTAAATCTATTATATTATTATTAATTTATTATTTTAATCTTCTCTACACAAATATAAAATATAATTAGTTTTTGTTAGGATTGATCACAATAATAGAAGGGGTTGAATATTGTTGAACTATTTTTCACTTTCAATGCGATTTTAGTCCGGTTAGAGATTAAAATTTGTTTATAATCTTTAACAAATCGTAGCAAACTCTTGAACGGTTTCAAGTGCGGAAAATACTTGTTAGATTTGAAGCGGTAGATAAATGACTGTAAAAAACAGTTAACACAAGATTTTATGCATGTTCGGAGATAAAACTCCTACGTCACCCCTTCTTCTGTTTCTAGAAAGATTTCACTAGAAGACTTTAATTTGTATAGCCTCTACACAAACCCACTCAGAACACAGGTATTAACAGCTATCTGTTTTGAACTCCTAACTATCACACTCTATTGAACATACAACGTTCTGTTCAACTCAGACAACGTTCTGTTCAACTTATAACACTGAAATTACTATCAAGTAATACACGAAATTATCGCTCAGCTTAACGTAGTGATCTTCATAATAGCTTGAACAATTTTATAACTGATAGATTTTCTGACTGAAAATTATCAAGAGAGAGATTCGTCGTTGTACTCCGATCCCTTTTTATATTTGAAGCGTAGCAACGGTCGAATCTAATTTGTAGATACGTGTCAGCTTTTCGATGATTGTACGCCAGTTGTACAAGATAGTATGCAAGAAAATATTCATTGGAACGTGGCGTACGGGATGGTAGTGCAATAAATATTTGATAGAAGGTGGTGTAGTAGATTGTACTGCGCGGGCTAGTGGAATAATCGTGTACGTGGTAGTTGTACATACGTCGTATAAAGTTGTTGTAGAAGTCGGTTGTTAGCGCAACACAATTATTGACGCAACACTATTGTTGGCAACTCTACTATTGGCGCAACCCAGTTGTTGGCGCAACACTGTTGTTGGTTACTCGGCTGTTAGGGCAACACTATTATGCTGAAGGAGCAAAATTGTTGCCAACACTTCTTCAAACTCTTGTTAAAGCAATGTTGCTGTTAGAGCTTCTTCATACTGCTGCTTGAACAAGCCTCCTGTCAGCGCTTTTTCATACTGTTGTTGAAGCAATGTTACTACTAGCACTTCTTCAAATTGCTACTTGAACAAGCCTGCAGTCAACGCTTCTTCATTCTGTTGTTGAGGCAAGGCTGCTGCTAGCGCTTCTTCAACACTATTGTTGAAACAAGGCTGTTGTCAGCGCTTCTTCAAACTATTACTTGAACAAGCCTGCTATCAGCGCTTCTTCAGACTACTGCTTGAACAAACTTGCTATCAGCGCTTCTTTAGACTACTATTGAGGCAAGGCTGCTTCTAGCGCTTTTTCAACACTATTGTTGAAGCAATGTTGCTGTCAACGCTTCTCAGATTACTGTTGAGGCAAGGTTGTTGCTAGCTCACTACTGTTGAAGCAAGGCTGCTGTCAGCGCTTCTTCATATTGATGTTGAGGCAAGGTTGCTTCTAGTGTTTCTTCAACACTAATGTTGAAGCAAGACTATTGTCAGCGCCTCTTCAGCTCTGTTGACGTCAACTATGCTGTCAGCGCTTCTTCAGCTTTACCTGCGCATTAAACATGTGCATAACTTAATTTTATTCATTTATCAACACATCATCAAAACTATGTCTTATTGATTTTAATTATCCTAAGTTCATCTTAATCCATTAAAACAATTTTCATATTTTAACTTAATTAAAGATTTCTTCTTTAATATTAATTTATTTAATGATTTTTCTTTTTTCTTTCTTTAACTTAATCTAATCGTTTTCATTAATTACTTATTTTTTTTAAAAAAAATTTATATTAATTTTAATTTAAAAAAAATCTTTTAATAACTAAAATTACATACTTAAAAATAATTAATAACTTTTTCAACTATTATTAAATAATATATAAAAAAAAGTTAAAATTATTAATATTATTTTCCCTAAAATGTTAATATATAAAAAATAATTTCATATAATTTTAGTTAAGATTATGTGAATAAATATATATAATAATAATTGTATTATATAAATATCTAGAGTCATATTACTAAATAGAAATGAGTATTTTACTCTAATATATATTTTAACCAATAATTAATATATGTAATATAGTTTATAATTATATTATTACTTTATTTTCTTATAAAACTAAAATACAAAATATTTATTAAAATAATTTTAAAGTTATTCACTTAATTTTTGTAGGAATGTGTGGCGTATGCCTTTTTCTTTGGAAGGAAAAAGGATTTCCAAATTCCATTCCCACAATAAATTAAGAAGAGGAACAAAGAAATGGAGGGGGTTCATAAGAAAAAAAAAAGAAAAAGAAGAGAGAACTAAATGTTATTTTGTTAGAGGTTTAGAAGTAGAAGAGAAGAAAAAGTTTGAAGACATCAATCATAGTCCTACATGGAGAGAGAGCTGAACTCCGAAATTGCCTCCAAGAGAATTCTACCATTTTAGTTTGAATCTCTCGTCGGAACCGAGCATTCATCGTAGAAGCTAGGACAATTGTCTAGGGTTGTTAGAAAATTTATTCTGAATTGATCACAAAATTTTCTATGACATTGTAAGACTTCTAATCTTCGATAACTCGATATAATTAATAAATTGAATTTATCATTTTCTTTGTTGGATTGTTAGGGTAATTCGAGTATTAATTGATCATAGTTCACATAATTGATCCTTACTTGTTCGTCGAGTGCTTGATTTTGTTTAACATTTGATTTAATCGGTAAATATCTTATTTGATTCTTAGCCGAAAGTTGAGTAGAGCTCCAACTCAAGGACGACGTCTTTAAGATGTCAAACGCATCAATAATTTCAATGAAAAATAAATTAATGTGAACAAATCACACGTTTAAGAATTGTTAAATACCATTAGAAATGACAAGACAAATGAACAAACAGATGGAACATTACTATAGAATTTCGATCTCGCTAGTTTTCTAAGTCTTTTACGTTGATTTGGTTTGTTTTGGCTAAAGCGAAAAAAAACCTGTATGAAATATGGACAAGTTTATTTGGGTAGAATGAGTTTTGAGACATTTAAGTTTCTATTATTGTTAAAAATTACGGAGCGTGCCATTAGGTAATAGAGTTTTATAATTTAAAATTTAGAAAAATTAGTAAAGGTAAAATAATATTTTAAATATAAGATTGAAGTGATTAAAAAAATTGAAATGATGGAGAGGAGGTGAGAGAAAAAAATAATTTTAATTAAAAAAAAACATTTAAGACAAGCCCCTAATAATTATACTTTCCTGCTTGTGAGCTATTTTTTTGTTTATGGTTGGTAATTTGTTTTTTTAAGTATTTTTTTAATATAAGTTATAATAACTTATTACACAAATTATAATAATTTATTTTTGAATTAATTTTTTACCATTTGAATTTGATCTTATTCTTAAAAATAAAGTAACATTTTGTTTAGTTGTCATAAAAAACTTATTTATTTATTATTATATAAATAAATAAACAATGATTTTGGGTATTTTGGGTATTGTAACCTCGGAAATTCCTAGATTCGAGAAATTTCAACATCGGTTTACATGTCAAAAAATTTTTAGGTTTAGGGTTAATTACAACATATGTATTGACATTTCGAATTAATTACAACAATAATTAATTTTGTGATTAAACCTGAAATAATCTTTTAAGTTTTTAGAATAATTAAATTATAATTTGATTAAAAGAAACTCATACTTTACATTAATTAAAAATAATTAATTAAGAAGATTGGTTGCTTAATGAAAGAGTCACCGATTCATTTTTAATCTATAATCAATAAAATATTTTATATACATATACAAACGTATATTTGACCAGAGATTCTTTTAAGTTCGGTGTTTGCTAATACTCGGAAAATGACTTTCACACTATATCCTCCATACCCGTTAAAAACGATCTCTACTTTATAAAATCTTGATTTTTTGAAAAATTGGTTTTAATACGTTTTATTTAACCAATTATTTTTCAAGTCCAAAATATGCATATATTTTTCTTGTATTTAAAAATATAGAATAATATTTAAATTTTGGTACCTACAATTGATATCGACGATTGTTGAGAAAAGTACCTGAAAAAGATTAGTTTGAGGCATTCAAATTTAGAAATAAATCTCAAACAGACACTTATCAAAATATTTTTGAAAATATTCTAGAAATATTTTGAAGTTTATTTTTATTTTTAATTTAATTTTTAGAAAATGGTTTGGGGATTCCAATTTTAAAAAAAATGAAATTAAAAATTCCAAACAAACGGATCCTAAGACCGGTCCTCTCGGTCGAGGGCTAAAACCCCTTGGTCCAAGGTCAATACCTCTCGGTCAGGTGTGGGGAGCCCTCAATTGAGGTGCGGGGACTCTCGATATTAGGCTAGGAATCCTGGGTCAGGTGCGAGGAACTCTCGGTCGAGGTTTGGGAAGCTTTCGGTCATAGGCTAGGAATCCTCGGTCGAGTGTGGGGAGTCCTCGGTCGAGGTGCGGGAAGCTCTTTATTGGGGCTAAAAATCCACGTTCGGTTGCGGGGAGTCCTCGGTCGAGGTGCGGGAAGCTCTCGGTCGAGGCTAGAAATCCTTGGTCAAGAAAACCATGCCGGGCTTGTTTTATAGGCCAAAGATCAAGCTTATTCTAGAATTTTCTCATTTGTGGTGCATGGGAGGGTTCAATTTTCTCGGTTGGAAATTGAACCCAGGTCGAGCCCTCGGTCGAACTTTAAGAACATCAAATTGCTGCAGGTTTGATGATTTTGATTAGGGCCACGATCCTTTGATCCAAGGGCATGGGGAGTTTCCACTAGTCTCAATGATCATTTAGAACATTATCCCAGATGCATCATTCAATTGGGATGATGTTCCATTCAAGTCAAATAACTTTAAGGAAAAAAAAACGTGTTTTTGATTTTTAAGGTTTAATGAAGTGCAATGATTTTTAAGTGTAAGAAGTGATTAACTAGTATGTGTTCATTTTTGCTTAATTTGTTGTCCCATTTCATATAGGTATCTTGAGAAAAGTTCTAGAGATTTCCATCGAGAATTTTCAAGCAACAAAATCTTGAATTTCTTCCCTAAATACGTGCACATTCTCATATTCAATTAAGAATCGTGTCGGAATCAAGATCGTCGGTACGTTCGGCACAGTTGCTTGGTCGCATGATTAAGTTGATTTGGTAGTCGGTTACGGGAAACATGGGCGGAGTAAAGATTATCAGCATGTCTGGAACGATTGACATGACAGGTACATCTGACACGTTCGACACATTGGGGAAAAATTGTCTAGGGTTTAAATAAGGTCGTTTCAAGATTGTTATTTTGACTTTAATCCCTTATTCTGAAGTCTCTTATTGGAATATGGGTAAAAGGAAAAACAACAAGGCCAAAAAAGTCCAGGACTTTGTTCTTAGAGGAGTCAATGAAACTGCAGAGAAGGAAATGAACAAAATAGCTGAAGAAGTTATTAACGAAAAAGTACAGAAAATCAATAAAGACCCAATTGTTGCCCAAAAGCCTTTGGAAAATAATGTATGGATCAAGGAGAAGAAAGAGTTTGGATGATAAGTATAATAAGAAAACAAATTTATTTTGACTAAAAACCAAATCACCAAACTCATGATACATGCTAAGAAATGAGAAAATACAAAGCACAACAATCCGGCTTAACATTCACCATCTCTAATACTGGAATTTACTCAAGATGATGAATATGAAGTGATAGTAAAATGATTTGTTGCAACAATGAGAGAGTTAATGAATACTCCTAAATCGAAGACCTATACTATCAGAAGTAATTCTACACAGAAAATTAATGAAGTTTGGAAAAACAACATTGGAAAAAAGGCTAAAGATAATGCATACGAAGGAAAAATCTACTTGAGCAATATACAAACAAAAGTGGAAGTATTGAATTCTCCTTTTGAATTTAAATTTCCTACTGTAATAGAAGAAAATTGTGTTAGGGAATGAGAAAATGTTGTGGTGGGAAACTACATAGGAAATAATAGAGTTTCATTCAAAGTCACCAAAGTGGCACTTATGAAGCAATGGGAGGAAAAAGGACTGGAGAAAATTTCAGCAAATGTACATGATCTCTACTTTCTGAAATTTAAGAATGGTCAAATCTGGATAAAATTCTGAAAAATGGGTATACATATATTGGATTCAACTACATGAAGTTAGAAAGATGATATAAAGATTTGAACTTATTAAGCAAGCCTAAGGAAACAACTCAGATATAGTTCAAACTTTGGAATATCCTTGCATACATTTATAATGTAGAAGCTCTTAGTCATTTTATAGGTTTATTGGGTACACTATTATATATGGACCCAATTACTAAAGGAGGAGAGCACCTATCATTTGCTAGAATTAGCATTGAGGTACATCCTAAAAGCACACTACCGAATAGTATGACAATAGTAGACAGAAAATGAAAATCTACTGTCATGGAAATCACTTATGAGTGGAGCCCATACAGATACACTTTTTGCAATACATTCCAACATACAAGCTCAAATTGTGATTTGGCTAAGGAAGAAGATCATAAAATTCATAAAGGCCAGAAAATATAGATGTAGGAAAATGAAACAGAGGTGCCAATTATTAAAGAGCAAAATGTGGTTAAAAAACATGAAACATAAGATAAAGAAAATTATATACAAAAAGAAAATAGTACGAAGAAAGAGGTGAAACCTCAACCTAATCATGTTAAAGAGATAGTTGAGGAATCTCAATCAAATCAAGTTGAAGTGGTTGCTGATAAAAATAGAGAGGAAAATACTCATGTTAATCAAAAGGAAGAAAAGAATTCTAAGGTTGATATAGAAGAATCCAAAGTTGCCGAGGATTCTAAAGCTAAAACTAAAGGAAATAAAGACAATGATCTTGAAATTCAAGTTAAAAAAAACAAGGTGAAGAGCCCAAAAATCATAAAAAATAATTATTTCTATCAAATCAGAACGGGTTCATATAAAGAAAAAAAATCAAAATGAGAATAGGCAGTATCCATCAAGCTCTTTAGTTCATCCCCTTTCATTTCAAGAGGAAGGGAAAGAGGAAGGACAAAGGGAAGAGGAAGACAACTTGTTGAAACATCAAGTTGGTGTGGAAATAAAATTCTGATTGAGATAATTAGAATTTGATATAGTTTGTAATCTTTGTTTGTAATCTCTATTTCTCGTATGTTTGATTGCTACCAATCAGGTTTTTTATGGTCGTTTGATTGTCATCTTTTAATCATAGCCAGAGTTTGTGTATCTTTGATTCTTGACCCTCCCACTTTTGAGATCTTAATGAAATGGTTTTAACCGTTTCCCCTTCCCCCAAAAAAAAGTATAAGGAGTTTGCCAATAGATTCCTTATATCTCAAAAGATTGAATGAAACCAAACATGAACACTGACTGTTCATTTAAACCAATTCAATAACTGATTTTTTAAAATAATTTTTTTAGTTTTTTATTAAACATGACCGGGATTCAGGGCCGTCTCGTCATTTTTGGGGCCCTGGGCGATCTAAGATTTGGGGCCTAAATTTTGAATCACTATTAAACTTTTGAGTCACTATTGAGAGAAGGATTTTAGAGAGAGAGAATCGAGTAGAAAGATTTTTTTATATAGTACTGCATAAAAAAAAATTGGACTTTCTTAATTTTGGGGCCCTAGGAGATGGCCCATCTTGCCCACCCTAATAGTCGGCCCTATCGGGATTGTTTGAAATTAGTCTCAATGTGCTCATATCATCCTTATAAACATGTTAGAAAGGTTTTTAGGTTGTTGTTCTTGAGCTATAACTCAAGAACAGAAACTCGATTTAGATCGAATATTGATTCAGTTTAGTTTCAACAAAAAACTTGTAAGTAATCTCATGATTGTTTTTCAATCAAGAAATTGAACAATCAAGCAGTATATAAAACTGGTCAAACTGAAATGTATAAATCTCAAGTTGAATTCATAAATTGAGTTACAGTGTGATTGGAAACTTTATGTGAGTTGGAGAACACTCCTAAACTCTTGTAGAAACTTCGTGAATGTCCAAATCCGAGCTTTACAGCATTATACAAAGTTTCAAATTTTTCAAGAAAAGCTTGAAAATTTTAATGACAGATTTGGTATGAGACTGATTGAGGGCTTGGGATTGTGATCCTTGCCTTCGGTTTGCCTAAATGAAACTTTTATAGCCTCACAAGGTCGATTGATCGACCAAGTGGATCGAATTTCAGTCAAAATGCCATTAACGACTTTTGTCTGTTCTTCATCCAATTGATCGATGCAGGCGATGATGAAGTCTATGATCGTAGGTGAAATGATCACCATATTATGTTGATCATTTTAGTTTTCGAATAATCCATTTTGGCTGAGTATCGGTCGAGTTCCACTTTTGAAAAAATAAAAATTTCGGTTGATCATCATTGTTGTTTGTCGCGGGGAAAAGACAAACCAGAGCAGAAATGACGTCGTTTCGGGCTGAAATGCAAACACATGGGCCTTTTGTTCGCGTTCTATCGCGTATGGGTATTCCATCAATGTCTGGGCTAACGGCGCCGATGCGCGCGTTAGTTGATCTAGTGTTGCACATAAGCGCTTCTCCTCCGTTGCAGCGGGCTACGCGGTCCTCTAGTGTTCGTTGGATGAAGTCTGAGCACTTATCCGATGACTATAGAGTCTTTTACACTGAATTCTTTCAATCTCGACTACAACAGATTACGCTCCATTTTTAGTCTTAGGGCATGTTTGAAATTGATTTTTCTTTCATCCATTTGGCTTTATTTTTAACCTACGAAATACACAAATTATTTTAAATACATAATATTTATAAGTGTACAAATGACATCGCACAACCCACATCATGTGCCCAATATTAGAATCAATGCACGTAGAAATGCGAAGTTGGGTGATACCCTTTTTCGCCTTTATTTATTATTTTTGTCTTTAATTTTTTTTTACTTTTTACTTTTTTTTTTTTGAAGGTGAAAATTATTAATCTTAAAATGGACAAAAGTTTATTTCAAGCTAAGAATTAACTACTCCCCAATCGAGTTGCCAGATTAGTTGTAACGCCAATAATCGATAATTCTCGAGAATGAGTTTTTGTTACTCGATAGTCGCGCCCCATAACTCACATTCCTTTCAGGTCTTGAGTGAGACGAGAAACAAAAATGGTAGGCTTGACTAGATTCCATTTAAAAATATTGATTTAGATTAACTTTGACTTTTTAGAGTCATCATCTAATTTACTATTCGAGAAATTATGAAAGAAAAAATATTTTACGTGTTCAAATGCATTTTAGAGATTTTATTTTTGGTTCGGTGTTTGGTTATATATGAAAAAGAGATCTTGCACTATGTCTCACGCGCATGTTAGATTATTGTCTCTACTTTAAACTTTGGTCATTTAAAAAATATTATTTTATACCTTATTTATTTATCCAATCATAGGGCATGCGTCTAAAGGTAATCTAAGCCTAAACATGTGTCTAGTTTTGTATCATTATGTTCCTAGGACATGCGTCTATGTCATGGTCATAAATCTACAACGTAATGAAATAAAATAAAATGTTAATATTTGTGAGCGAAAAGGAGACTCGAAAATTAGAGGTACAAGATGTTGGAATTTATAGAGTCACTAGTATAATAAATAATTGTACAAATGTCATATTTAATATAAGCCAAGATAATGTGATATAATGTGAAATTAAGTTTATGGCTTATGGGTGTATTTGTCATGAATATAAAGTGAGGATACCTAAGTGACATTTCTAATTTTATGAAGGGGCTAAATTAGAAATGACATAACTATATTAACTAACTTATTGTTGGTTATATGTAACGGTAATGGTCCCCATTTGATGTACAACTAATTCTTCTTTGCGTCCCTATCAACAAAAGATAATTCTATTAACGTACTCATCAAATGGAAGAACCATTCCAAATAAGGAAAGTCTAAGGAAATAGAAGATTAAAGAATTATTTATCCATGCAAAGTCTAAGAAAGAGAAGATTCATCATTCATCAAATTTAAGGTACGTTCCACAGCATTCAGATTTAATTTCTCACACATTAAATTAGGAACAATTGGTATCAGAGTCATCCTAATTTAATTATGTGAGAAAATTATATTAATTATGTGAGAAAATTATATCAGTGTAGATATATATGCATGAAATTTATATGTATGCAATTCATAATAAAAATAAAAGATATAAAGATTTATGAATATTTAGATTATCTGGTTTGGTTTCGTTAAGTTCCTATATCTATGGATATTTAAATTCTTTTTTTAAGTTTCTTTAAAGATGAACGGTTATATATTAATTAAGATTGTATGATGGTTAAGTTCCTATATCTATGGATATTTAAATTCTTTTTTTAAGTTTTTTTAAAGATGAACGGTTATATATTAATTAAGATTGTATGATGTTATTATGAAGATTGATGCGAAGAGATATTTGAATTATATTCCTCCTCGATTTAGGGATATTTAGATTCTGATTAATCATATATATATATATATTCATGAATTTATAGATAATTTCATGTTTTCGGATTATATATATTGGTTTTGATAATTTCAAACATAATATTAGGAATATATATTGATTTTGATCATTTCAATCATGATGATGAGAATATATATATATATATATATATATATATATATATATGGGAGCTGCTTTTCTCACCCCTTCCCATATTCCCACCCCCTCCCTCACTCCTCAATCAACTCTAAAATGACTTATTTAACCCTGCCACCTTTATATATTTACATTTCTTATTTTATTTATTTTAGGGCGGCGGTGAAGCGACTTATTATTAAAAATATTATGTTTGACTAATTATTAATATATAATATTATTAAGACTTATTATTAAAAATATTATGTTTGAATAATTATTAATATATAATATTATTAAATAAAATATTATGATTATATTAATTATTATTATTATTTAATAGATAATTTTATTTATAAAAATATTAATAATTATTAATATTATGTTTGACTAATTATTAATATATAATATTATTAATTAAAATTAGAAATAATTATTAATATATAATATTATTAATTAAAATTAAAAATATTATGTTTGACTAATTATTAATATATAATATTATTAATTAAAATATTATAATTAGACTAATTATTAATTATTATTTGATAAATAATTTTTGTAAGTATTTTAATATATATATATATATAATTAATATAATAAAATATTAATTATTTATATTTTATTAAATTATTATATATTTCAATATTTAATATATTTTAAATAATTATAATATAAAAATAATAATATTTTGTATTTTTAATTAAATAAATAAAGTTAAAAAATATTAAAAATTAATTAATTAATTATATTTAATAAAAACACTCAATAATAAAATAAAATAAAATAAATAAAATAAGAAATGTGTAAATATATAAAGGTGGTAGGGATAAATAAGTCATTTTAAAATTAATTAAGGAATTAAGCGGGGGTGGGAATATGGGAAGGGGTGGGAAAAGCAATTTGCTATATATATATATATATATATATATATATATATATATATATATATATATATATATATATAGGTTTAAAGAAATGATTAGGTGAGAGGATGACTTAGCATTATCTTATTCGCTGAAAAAATCAAATAATTTCTCTCTTTTCTCTCTTTCCTCTCACTTTTATATTTTCCAACCAATGAAGGTGATGTCAAGTCATTCCCTCACCAAATTCCCTTTCTCTATCACTCCTCATACATATATATATATATATAGAGAGAGAGAGAGGAGTGATAGAGTGAGGGAATTTAGTGAGGGAATTTAGTGAGGGAATTTGGTGAGGGAATGACCTTGGCATCACCTTCATTGGTTGGAAAATGTAAAAGTGGGAGGAAAGAGAGAAAAAAGAGAAATTATTTGATCTTTTCAGCGAATAAGATTATGTCACATCATTCCCTCACCTCATTTCTCATATATATATTTGAAAATTTTAATTATATATATAGATTAATAGATTAAAGGATATTTGAATTTTACTATAATTAAGATGATAAAATCCAATATTTTAAATTTGGTCAAATAAATCTTGAAGATTTATTATTTAATTTAATTAACATGAGATATTACAAATTTCAAATTCAAGAAGTAAGATTTGGCCTACGGTATAATTTTATTTTTTATAATAAAATAAATTATATGTTTCTTTGGAAAACCATATATAATTGATATACAATAATGTTAGGATATAGATCGCCGATAGTGGACCGGGGTCCGACTAAATGATAATCTCTGACAACACTCAACGGTTGACACTAATCCGGTTAAGAATTAATACCGGTTTCAATACTACACAAGCTGTCACAAACCCTTGAACCGAGTTCAAGTGCGGAAGTGGTTTGTTTCAAATTGAAGCAACAAACACAAGATGGATAGATATGAGATTTGGAGAATATCGGTTTGAAGATTAGTGAGGCGGTTAGAATGATGTGAGTTGGTTCGGATATAGAGCCGACAGGAAATAGAGCACAAGACACATGTTTTTATGGATGTTCGGAGACAAAACTCCTACGTCACCCCTTCTTCTCAAACAACGAGAAGGATATTCACTAAGGAATACTCAAACACAATACACGATCGAGTCTTATTTACTGCTCGATAATCACTCTTACAACTCTCATAGAAATTGTAATACACTTCACAAATGCACACTTAAGCTTTGAATCTTTTAGAGAGATAAGGGCTTTTGATCACTTTGTAACTTCGTAACTTGTTTTTGTTCTATGTGTATATATTCTTGCTTCTTCAGCTTCTCCTTTTATAAGTGAAATGTGTCAACGGTCACATTTCTTCAACGGATACCTTCAGGGCAGTCCTTGAATCTGATTGGTTGAGCAGAGGATCAACATAGCATTAAATGAATCAGACCGGCTTCATTTGTCTTTGCTTGATTATAGCAACTGTCGGTTGGACAGTTGCCTGCACATGTGAAGTTGCTCCTTTGACTTATACCAAAATGGTAACTTTTCTTCAGGCAATCTTCTGCAGCCTGTAGCATATCATCAGACTTGTATGAATATGGCAATGTTGCAGTCTGATCCTTTGATGTAATCTTCTGCATATACTCAAATTATTTGTTTGCACCAATTTGTAAACTGCTCTCAATTTGATATCCTTGACTTCTTTCTCTAAATAGTCTTCTCGTTGAATTTGGATTGTATGCTTTACTTCAACTAATTATGTTTACCGGTTGTTCAGTTCAACCGGATAGCTTCAGGTTTTAGATATGTCATTTGCTTCTTCTAGTCGGCTTGATTTCTTGACCGGTTAGAGTTCTTGACCGTTCCTGCACAATAAGTTTGTTTAGTTAAGTTCTTATTGACCGGTCAAATTTATCTAACGGATTTATCTAACAATTTCTCCATTTTTTATTATTTTATTTAAAATATTCAAAACCATGCGTCTGGTGACCGTTCAAAGAATTTGTTGTTTTGGAAAAGACTTTGGAAAGTTTTGAGATTTTTTTTTTAAATTATCTATATTGATATACAATAATATAACATTTAAATTCAAATTAATAATATTATTGTTCATTATTTGGATTGTATTGATTATACAAATAATCACCAAAGTGACAATGTTTGTTGAATTAATTTAAGACAATTTTGAATGGTAGTATTGTGTAATTCATGTGATTATATTATTTAGCTCAAAGGATATAATTAATTGGTAGAATTGCATTAATACTTGTGATTATAAATATGTAATAATTATAAAGTCTTATTTATGTGAATAATTAATCCATCCAAAGATAGATTGATTATTTGACATTTCTTATTATTAATGTTTGATCATTACACCAAAATACTATTAGCAATTAATATTATTGTCCAAAGACTTGATATTAATGTTGCATTAAGTATTTTGAGATGGGATAAATCATTATTTTAATTTAGTTGTTACTTAAGTTTATAAATGTGAACAACTATTTTATTGAATATTCTAAGTAATTAAGGGCTATAATTTTTATTATGTAAGTTAAAGATAGTTTTTTTTAGACGAGACCGCAATATTTTTTTAAGGATATTGAGTTTGAGGGGAGAAATGATTTTGTTTTAAAAATGATTTAGATCAACAATTCCTATTGTGGAAGATTTGATTTATATCTCAAGTGTTTTGGACATTGATAAGGATTTTATTGATAATGATGATAATGTTTAAAAATCAAGAATAACAAGACAATATTGATCAAATTCATTAAGTACAAACTCATCAACTTCAAAATCAAGTGTCTTTATGACAACCCAGTTTAATTGAATTACTCTTTAAGGATAATTTATGGTACTTGTTACATATTTTGATATGGAGCTTCACCATAATAGATATTAAGGGGGGTTTCAATAGAGACAGTGAAAAACAATTTAGTGCAACTAGAAAACTTTGTGCCGAGAGACCAAATTAATATGGTTTGCAAATTAAAGAAATTGATCTATGGATTTAAAAAAGTGTCTCATTAGTGGTACCATAAATTTCACGAAATAACAATTCTCTTTTTTGGTTTTGAGGTGAATTTAATTGATTATTTGTGTATCACAAGTTTAGTGAGAGTAAATGCTTATTTATGGTTTATATATGGGTGATATTTTGTTTATCACAAACTTTGCTTGACATTAAGTAGCCCAATAGTTATGAAATATTTGAAAAGAATTAAGAATTAAATGCTCACAAATAGGAAGTCGGATAGTCTTGAGATTATTGAGTATTCTGACTCCGATATTACATGATGCCAAAATAGTATGAAATCTACTTCGGGTAATATTTTTTGCTAGCTGGTTTTGTCGTTTCTTAAAAAAGTGTCAAACAAACACTTATGGCATCATCCACTATTGCAACGAAATTTATGACATGTTACTAGGCATCAAATTAAGTGATATTGACATCAAGTTTATTGTTATGAAAGAAATGATACAAAGTGAATAGATTTCTATACAATATTTATGTACAAACTCTATGGTTATGAACCTCTTGGCAATAGGTTTATCACCTAATGCCTTTCATGAGAATATTGCTCGTATGAGTGTCGTGGAGATCATCTCTAACTTCAGTGGGAGTTTGTAACTTTGACGACTTTCAGTTTAATTATTTTATAGATATTTATAAAGTTTTTATTCTGATCAGAAATTAAGTATTATTCAGTTCATTACACTTTGTATAATTATGTTTAAAGTATGATCTCATTAAAGTCAAGTAGTACTAGTTGAAAATTGACATGAAAATATCACCTTGCATGGAATCTTCATTCCTCACATTCATGATATGATTTGTCAATTAATTGTATTGATTTAAGTGATCATTGTTGGATCTAGTTGTGCTTAAATACAACGACGAGCTCTTTGATCCTATATTGATATGATTAATTGATAAAATTGTTTATACATCATATGATTGAGATGACATAAAACTTTAGGCGCATTATGATTGATGCATTTATTTATTTGTACTAGTATAATAAATAATTGTACAAATGTCATATTTAATATAAGCCAAAATAATGTGATCTAACGTGAAATTAAGTTTATGCTTATGAGTGTATTTGTCATGAATATAAAGTGAGGATACCTAAGTGACATTTCTAATTTTATGAAGGGGCTAAATTAGAAATGATGTAACTATATTAACTAACTTATTATTGGTTATATGTAACGGTAATGGTCATCATTTAATGTACGGCCAATTCTCCTTTGCGTCCCCATCAGGCATCAACAGAAGTGAAATATATTGACGTACTCATCAAATGGAAGAAACATTCCAAATAAGGAAATTCTAAGAAAAAAGAAGATTAAAGAATCATTTATCCATGCAAAGTCTAAGAAAGAGAAGATTCATCATTCATCAAATTTAAGGTACGCTTCCGCAGCATTCTGATTTAATTTCTCACACATTAAATTAGGATATAATTAAGATAATTCTAACACAAGAAACCCTAAAAAATCTAGGATATTTGCATTTGGGGATGTTTATATAGAGCATCCCTCAAGGGTTTGGGCTTGGGCGACAATCTTAGGGTTTCATATCATTTGTCCTTTTTTCTTACAACGTCGATTTGAAAGGTTTTGATCACTAGGAAGCTATGTCCTTACGACCTATAGCAAATTAGAAGTTTAGAAGTTTTTCTAAAGGAGACCCTATCGGCTATGTTTGATCTCATCGATGAGAGGGTACATATTTTTGTTGAAGAAGATGAAAGGTTGTGAGGCACGCGTGCTGGCATGCGTCTAGGCATATTGGAGTTTCCTCAAAGGAGTTCATGCCGATTGCTACTGACTCGTGGGAACTCGTGAGAAGCATGAAAAGAAGAATTTGGATCTGCCGTCCGAAAGATAATGTCCCACTTGTTGTCTCATAGGAGAGAAGAGAGTGGAGAGAGGGAAGAGAAAATTGAATATTAAAATAAAATGTCATATATATAATTTTTTAGGGTTTAAAATTTAGGGTTTTGAATTTAGAATTTAGGATTTAGAGTTTATTTTATATATATAATTTTTTATTTGTCTAATTTATCAAAATTAGGTAGTTTTTGATAAATAAGACAGTAAGAGACAGTTTCACTTGGCACAGCTAATCCTCTCCCTTAAAAAAGTGAGGTTTGGGTACCATGTTGCGTCTAGACCTGATTGATATGTCATATTTATTTTCTCATTTATGTAAAATATAACATCAAATAATTAATTAGAATAGACAAAGTCTATTTAAAACTCATTTAATTTGTTTATTTTATTGAAATTAGTCTAAGATTAAATTTTAATATTAAGATTTAGGTCACTCCACATATGTTTTAAGACATAGTATATTTAAGACTTATACACTATTTTATTTTTTAAATTAGGAGTACCATGTACTATTTATATTGATACAAATTAAAAAAAAGTAAAAAGAAGTTGACACTATGCATCCAAAAACAAATTATATAATTACAAAATAAAACTAATTTTGAAAATAAATGAATCAATACACAGATGGAGTATAGTCAATGATAATTATTAAAGTATCACCAAATATTAAATATCACACAATATCATTTCCCACACTTGAAAATAATAATTTATTCTCTTAATCATATTTAAAAAAATAGATTTATAAAATGATCTGTGTTACTTCTATTTAATTTTGATTATTAACAAAAAGCACTAATTATCATAACCGCCACCGGTCCTCAATCCTCGTCCACAAAGAAATCAGGCTCCGACGGCTTTTGCAATGACGCCCCAACTACGCCAGAATTAGACTTGGAGAGCACGGTGGCGCCGCCCCTCCTTGTGCTCGTCGCCAACCTGGCCGTGTAAACGGAAACGGACAAGCCATTAGGTCGATTGGCCTCGAACAACTTAACACTCTCCAAGGCGGTAAGCTCAGCCGCGTTCTTCCTCCTCTTATAGCGCCGCCATGCCGCCTGTACGAAGCAAGCAGCCCAGGTTCGCCACTGGTGCGAGTAGAATCGGAATTTTTGCCTGATCTGTTTGCTGTGCAACCTTCGAAACTGTGAGGCGACGAATTTCAAATCCTCCGCGTGAAGAGCGAAAGCCTCAACCTCAGAAATAGCCCTAACCGTTCGAGTTGAAGAAGGGAAGATGAAACCTGGACGTGGATCTAGGGCCCAAGTGAGAAGCTCTTCGCCGCAGAAATCGCCTGGGCCGATGCGGCAGGTGTTGAAGAATCCAGTTCGGCCGCCGTTTGTTGTGTAGGAATCTAGATGGCCTCGGATTATGAATAGCATCTCATTAACTGGATCGCCTTCACGAGTGAGAGAAGTTCCATCTGTGCATAAAGCTGGCTTCAACCTCTCGCATATTGCATCAAGCATTTGCTCATCCATTTGACCGAACAATGGAACCTAATAAATCAATCAATTAATCAATCGATCGAGCAGATATGTCGAGCATTTAAAGTGATAAACCCTAGACTTACTCGACGAACAAGGTCAAGGCAAATATGTCGTTTGATATCCCTTCGAAGATCCATTGGAAGTCCTTTCAGAAGCATCTCTTCATCAACTCCACGAGTGGCTACCCATTTGTATTGCTCGTATTTCCTAACCGACAGCCTGAGTTCTTGAGGTAATTGTCTATGACGCATCCATTGTTCTGTATCCGTCCTTCTTATTCTCCATTCCTCTAATCTAACTGTTGATGATTGCAAATATCTCTGCCAAAACATCCAAAAAAAGTTTCAAAATCTCTGAAACTAATAGATTCATATAGTTAATTATAGTTAATTTGTGATCATACTTGCATGTTTCCTATGAGTAAAGCAAACAGAACCAATCCCATAATGGCAACAACAATGGCAAACATTATTTCCCCAACATAAGTGCTCGTTGAAAGTGTCTGCCCCAATGAACTATACTCAAAAAAAGGACACAAATTTATAGCTGTTATTCTTGTCCAAATGAATTCTTCAAGAAATTGTTGAACTAACTAACTAACTAACCTCAAGTTCTTCAAGCCCCACCAAAGACAATAGAAATACTTATCAAAGAATGACACTGATGTGATGCTTTCTATGACAGAATCAGCGTAAATTCCAAAAGGGTACGAACCCTTTTGGGGATCGCAAAAGTTAGTGATATTGCTGGATTTGAACCAATTGCTCCTGACCGGATCATTCACTTTTCTGCAGTCGAAGAATCCATACTGGCACAAAGGATTCTCGAGATCGCATGCACTTCTCCAACAACCTTCCTGTCTCTCAATAGACAAAAGGTACCAACAGGCTCCTAAAACCTGTAAAAGTGTTTATTTGAATTCAATTTATTTAGATAACTCTTAACATAGTAATTAAGAGTGAACACAATCACTAAATTTGCAGTTTTATCAAACAAAACATAGTCAAAATGAATGGATAAGTTTCATTAACTTACATGACTTGCCAACATGTAGAGCATCAAGTTGTAGGCAGCACCAGCCCAGGCGGTCTCAGTCACAACCCCGGTAGCCTTGACGATTTCCGACGACAAGGGATATATTAAAACAAGGCGAGGCACGTACTGACATATTAGTATAAATCTAAGCACGTTTTTGGTGTTTGCCATTGTAGAACCGCCTAAATAAGGTATAATCCCCCAAATCAGAATCTGAGGAAGTGGCAGAGCAGCTATTAGATCCACCAAAAACCCCGTTTTCAGATACCTTAACGCTATCTTTCTCGTATCAATGACGAGCTCTCCTCTTCCAAATACTCGAGAGGAGGGCGCCACATAAGCCGTGTGGAAACGGATATAAATCTGAATAACATAGAAAATGTCCGCCATCGTCCTCACAACCGTCAAGATCGCTTCGAGCCTCATCCTTATGTCTATACAGAAGTGTTGTTGGACTTGGGGTAAGTAAAAGAAGAGAGGATCGACGAATAAGGAAACCAAACAAGCCATCAAGAAAATCTTGTTCCATTTTCTGATAACAGGGCCTCTGGGATCGAGTATTTTCCTCTTCTCTCTATCGTAATCCTCGGAGAATACTCGAGACAGTACCTTGGATTTTAAGGATGATGATTTCCTCCTGGCTTTAGTGTTTGTGTTGGCGGTGTCTGAGATTTGAATTCCGTTTATCTTGTACATAACTTTAACTAAACCATCTCCATTTGTATTTGGGTCATCATCTTCAAATCTAGTAATATCAGAATTAAACAAGATTCAGAAACATAAACATAAACAGAGTAAGTAACATCAAAGTGAAGAAGAAAGACAGACAGACCGACCTTACAGATCTTGAGTTTCCATAATAAGCCGCCATGATGGGGTTTTAGAGAGAAATAGAAAGAGTATTTGATCATAAAAAAGAGTGGCAGAACAGATTCTTCATGTGAAAGAAGAAGACAGCTTTCGTAAAGAAGGAGAAGCGTACAAGTTAAAGTCAAACATGTGATCAGTAACCATAAATCTAGGTTTTCAGTTTCCCATTAAGGAACCCCGTATAAAAAGGTTTATGTTACAGAAAGAAAGAAAGAAGGTATTAAAGAAAGTAACCTTTGATTTTTGTTTATGTTTTTGTTTTTGGGAATGATTCGATTCATGAAAATTGATTAGACTAAATAGAAATTTGGGTTCATAGGCAGACAAGAGTGAGATTCGGATGGCTTGATAATGGTGGCGTAATTTCCAATCAAAATTTAGTTACTCTGTATTTCAATACTAAAACAGAGCACGAGAGAGAAAGAGCTGACCAATATTTTCTATTTATATAAAAAAAATATGCTTGGTAGCCGTTGGTGGGGCCATCCGGCCGGGGACTTTTTGTTTCCTTAACCGGCCGGTCATTGCTCTAATTTTTGTTATGTTTATATATATAATAATATATAAGAGAATGTATATTAGGTCAAATAACATTTGATTATAGATTAATAAGTAAGACTGAGTACTCAAATACAGTTCAAATATCTAATTGGTCAAATGCTTAGCCTACTTTGAACTACTTCACTCTATGATTGTGTATTTATGTTATTTTATTTTTGAATTAAACTAGAATATAGTCTATAAGTCATTGGATGCACTTAGACAAAAATTAAATATTTATTTAATTTAAATTTTAAATTATTTTGTTATAAAATATCATAATAAATTATAAAGATAAATATAGCCTTAATAACATATTTAGTGAAAATATTTTTTAAGAAAATAAATATTATAAATTCAATTTTTATTTAAAATGTTTGGAACATAAATAAAATAAGTCATTTTTGTTCATTACTCATCTGATGGCTTCTTTAGCAT
Organism: Impatiens glandulifera; assembly: GCF_907164915.1. Taxonomy (NCBI): domain Eukaryota; kingdom Viridiplantae; phylum Streptophyta; class Magnoliopsida; order Ericales; family Balsaminaceae; genus Impatiens; species Impatiens glandulifera. The sequence goes on along the minus strand of NC_061862.1, from coordinate 22,016,256 downwards.
TCTCTGGATTTATTTTTTACAGTTCCAATTTGAGTTAGTTTTATATTTTATTTAGTCTAACACTTTGTTTATTTCGTATTTTTTTCTTGAATTTTATAATTCGAATAATACTTTTATTTTTTAGTGGATTGTTTGTTGTTAATATTGGTTAATTATCTTGGTGATATTTTCTCGAGTTTATGTAATTCCCTGTTCAAAGTAGAAGAGATGAAGTTGTCAAATTTAGAATTATTTTTTTTTTCAATAAAAAGTTTGTTGAAGTTAATATTTCATTTGAAAGTTCTCTTATGGGTGTTTTCTTGATTTTTAGGAGTTTTTCATTATTTTGACAATATATGTAGATGATCAGTTATCACATTATATAACTTTTTCGGCGTTGTTTATCAACTCATAAACTCATAGACAATGATAATTTTTTTGTAGAAATTCTTCTGACTGCGTGATTGGTTTGTTCAATTTACTTATATCTTTTCTCATTATTATGGGTTTGTTCAACTTGCTTTATTTATTTTTATCATTATAAAACTCAAACAAGTACATATTTGGAATCACTCTCTTAAATTAAAATTTTAATTTTTACATATTTATCGTACTATTTAATATATATCTAGATTCACCTTAATTGCTTAATTGAATCATTGAGAATTAATTTTTTATAAAAAAAATAATAATAAAATATTAAAGGGAGTTTCACTTAATTAAGGTTAGCTTACTTTTCCTTTTTTTTAATAAAAATATTTTTTTTGAAGATACATGGCGTTGACTCATTATGGAAATGCTACAATGTACTTTTGCTTTCTTTTCACTAGGGATGTAAATGAACCGAGCTATTCGCGATCTATTCGAATCTCGGCTCGACAAAAAGCTCGTTCGAGCTCGTTCGTTAGTCTTAACGAGCCGAGCTCAAGCTCGTTTAAAAACTCAAAAATTTAAACGAGCCGAGCTTGAACTTCTCGATATTCGGCTCGTAAACTCACAAACATGTTCGTTTATAGGCTCGCTTATAAGCTCGCGAACAAGTTCGTTTATAGGCTCACGAACACGTTCGATTATAATATTGTTTAAATATAATTTGTAAATTATTAAAAAAAAATAGTAATATATAAATATATATTATAATAAGTAATATTATTACATGCTTTATGTAATTATGTTATTGGCTAGTGTTATAGTTTTGAAAGGTTTACTTTCACTAATTTGTTACTCTTATCATTTGAAAAGTATATTTATAATTATAATTTTAATGTTGCATTCATTTCATTGTTCAATTTATAAACGAGCTTTAAACGAGCTCTTAACGAGCTTTAAACGAGCTTTCTAAACGAGCTTTAAACGAGCCGAGCACGAGCGGCTCATGAGCTCAAATAAATCCATACGAGCCGAGCTCGAGCTCAATTGTAGAAGCTCGAAACGAGCTCGAGCCGAGCTCGAGCCCGAATATATACTAGACAAGCCGAGCTCGAGCATGATACTGTTCGGCTCGGCTCGGCTCATTTACATCCATACTTTTCACCTTATCATATGATAATTATTATTTTATAACAGCATTATACAAACAACTAATATAATTATACAAATGAAAAATATATATATTAAATTTAAAATTTAAGAAAATAATTGTTTCTAAACAAATTAATAATAATAATAATGTAAAAGAGTTTGTATCTTATTTATAAAATAAGAAAAAATAAAAATAATATGTACCTATCGGATCTCATAATAATGTTTGTGTTAACCAAAAAAGTAATTGCACATTAGGTTTTAATTTAAATTTTCATTTTAATAATAATAAGTGGACCATGAACTAATTTAAAGTCTATGGGAGGACAACACATTATTTAAAGAAAACATAAGAATTAAATGCTGAAGAGAGATATCATCAACCAAACGGGCCCAATTTTATTTTCAAAATTATATATAATTGAATTTTTGTGTAAATATTTTAAATTTTAATTTAGAAAATTATTATTAGTATTATTATATATATAGATAGATTATACATGGTACCGTGAGCTTGTACCCTAAATTATCTGTGACCACTGACTGACCATGTTTAATTGTTATCCTCCTTCCTGTCATTTTCATAAATATTGCAGGACGGTGGAGCCTTTTTTAATTTTTTTTTAAATGCCACCGACTTCATTTAAATTTTATTAGGAATATAATATTGAGTCAATTTACTTAAATTTTATTTTATGCTTGTGTTATGTTGATGTGGTTAAAGTTTTTATTTTAATGTAGAAAGTTTGGTGTTATTTAGATGACCTAATACTTTTGTCTTAATGCTCAAATTAATTAATATACTGCAATCAAATCAGATTAATACAATTTTACTTTTAATAATATTAATACCCGCCGCAGTTTGTTTGGTTTCACAAGTTACAGAATTGCTTACAAAAACGTTGAAAACAATTTTTTTTTTTTTAAGGTCTTGGTTGAAGACATTTTAAGTTAAGTAGGTCCAAACGAAACTTGGATTGTGGTTAAAAAAATAAAAATATTACAAACAATAATATGAATGCTGGCCCGTGCCGGCAGATTCATAATTAAAGACGGTCAAATAAATAAATAAAATAGAAAGAAAAAGAAAGCATTCGAAGAGACAGAAGAAGGCTAACCTAGGACCCATCAACTCTGGCAAAATTAAGAATCAAAAGGACCACCTTTGTCTCCTACTAATAATAAGTTATAATACTACTTTCTCGATATATATATATATATATATATATATATATATATATATATAATATATATATATATATATATATATATAAAACTCAAAAAAGAGAAGTTAAAAGTTATATTGTAGTATGGTGGATGGTTTCTTTTTTCACCACACAAATTTAAGTTGGTGTTGTGTTTTTATTAGATGTGATATTCCATTTAGTCGGATGAAATTTGTCATCTAAGATTTTTCTATTCAAAATAATACTATCAATCAATCTTTGGTGATCGTTTATTTCTCGTATCATCAAATCGTGTTGGTGATTATTTCTTGAGTCTGTGTTCGTCTCCTTCCTTGCACTGAAAAAGATGATAATGTTGGATATATATATATATATATATATATATATATATATATATATATAAAACTCAAAAAAGAGAAGTTAAAAGTTATATTGTAGTATGGTGGATGGTTTCTTTTTTCACCACACAAATTTAAGTTGGTGATGTGTTTTTATTAGATGTGATATTCCATTTAGTCGGATGAAATTTGTCATCTAAGATTTTTCTATTCAAAATAATACTATCAATCAATCTTTGGTGATCGTTTATTTCTCGTATCATCAAATCGTGTTGGTGATTATTTCTTGAGTCTGTGTTCGTCTCCTTCCTTGCACTGAAAAAGATCACTAGTAAAAAATGTGTTTTTAACGGCGAAATTTTACGGCGGTATTTAAAACCGTAGTTAATACCTTGTTTTTAACTGTAGTATATAAAACCGCCTTTAAAAATCTTACATTTAACTACGGTATATAAAACCGCCTTTAAAAGTCTTATATTTAACTGTGGTATATAAAAACCGTAGTTAAAAGTCTTATCTTTAACTGCGAGTTTTATACCGTAGTTAAAGTCTTATCTCTAATTGTGGTTTTTTTTATACCTCAGTTAAAATCTTACGTTTAATTGCTGCGTTATATAGATCCACATTTAAAAGTCTTATATTATTATAAATCATAAAAAAAAAATAATAAATTTTTATTTTTATTTTTTAAAAAATTAATTGAGATAAGTTTCAATAGAGAATATTAGATAAGTTAATTAAAATATATATACTTGTAAAATATTATTTTATCAGTTCAATAAACATATCTTACATGAATTAACAATGAAAAAAAATGAAATAATAAAATATTATATTGAGAATTCATACTTATATATAGTTTTATATCCTATCCACTTGATTTAGTTTATAAATAATTCTAAAAATAATATTAAATCTTATTAATATTTTTCTCTCTCATAATTAATGACTTATTAAATAATAGACTAATTTATTACTAATTACTTTTATAAAATAATATATATATATATTAAGATAAAATATTTATTATTTTTTAACCTTTATAATTTAGTATGCACTATTATATTTTTTAATTCAAATAAATTTTAAAAATATAGAAAACTAGTTTTTTTTATTTACATTATTAAAATTTGTTTAACGAAGATTTGATATTGTCAAGACTATTTTTTTATAATTAATGGAGATAAATTGTTATCAAATATTTATTTAGAATTTTTGTTGTATTATTTTTTAAACTTATATTCTAATTAAATTCATAAAATAATGTAATAAATAAATAAATAAATAAATATATATATATTAACAAATATTAAGACTTTTAAACCGTAATGTAGTTACAAGTATATATGCTAGTATATTTATTAATTAAAATAAAATATTGAAAATATATATTATATATATATATATTATATACGATGAAAGAGAATGATTTGAAGTTGAAAAAATAAAAGAATGTAAGGAAATAAAAAATAGAAGAGAGAAAGTTGTTTAATTTTTTCAACCAATTAACACGTCATTATCTTCCCTAAGTTCCCTCCAATCTTCTCTCATATGTATATATAATTATTATTTTTTTATAAAAGTAAGTTAAAAATAAATATTAATTTAATTTTAAAAAGCTAAATAGGATTATTTCTATGCATTATCTTATAAATTTAATTTAAATATAAGTTTAAAGAAGTTTACTTTTGTCAATAATTATATATAATTATAAATTAAAATATTAACATATTATATCGATTAAATTTAAATTAAATTTAGTTTCATAATTTTATATATATTTAGTTTATAAATAATACTAAAAATAATATTAAATCTTATTAATATTTTTTTCTTTCACTAATTTAATAGACTAATTCATCACTAATTATTTTATAAAATAAAATTCAAAATAATAAAAAAATCTAGTTTATAAGTTTATATTTATATATAACAAATGTCTTATACAAAGTAATTTGTTATGTGAATCACAATTATATAAAGATTTTAAATATTTTTTTATTTAAGATTAGTTAATGTAATTATCACAATTAATGGTAAATAATTTAATCACATTTATAAATATTATATCTAAATTTCAAATAATATATATATATATATATATTATATTTATTTTAATTGAAGATAAACATTTTATCATTTTAATCAAAATTTATATTTAAATTATGTCTTTTATAAAATAATATATAAATATATATTAAGATAAACTATTTATCATTTTTGTATAAACCTTTATATAATTTGGTATTCACTATTATCTTTTTAAGTGAAATAAATTCTAAAAATATGAATAATTAGTCATTTTTATTTCATTTAGATTCTTAAAATATGTTTAATGGAGATTTGATATTGTCAAGATTATTTTTTTTATTGATTAATGGAGATAAATTGTTATCAATTATTTACTTAGCATTTTGTTGTATTATTTTTTTAACTTATATTTTAATTAAATTCTTGAAATAATATAATAAATATATATATACTAATTAACATTATTAAGACTTTAAACCGTAATGAAATTAATTATTACTACTGATATATTTATTATTATAAAATATATATAGTGATTGATTCAATAATTATATATTATTATAAATTTAAATATTAAATTATTATATCGATAAAAAAAAATTTAGTTTCATAATTTTATATATATTTAGTTAATAAATAATGCTAAAAATAATATTAAATCTTATTAATATTTAATCACTAATTAAATAATAAATTAAATAATAGACTAATTCATCTCAAATTAATTCATAAAATTAAATTTTAATTAATAACAAAAGTCTAATTTATAACTTTATATTTATATAGATAATAAACGTCATAAAAACTAGGTAATTGGTACAGTTCATCACAATTACATAAATATTTTTAATTTTTTTTATTTTAGATTAATTTTATATTAAATAATTTAATCATATTTACAAATAATATATCTAAATTTCAAATAATATAATATATATATATATATATAATATTTATATATTTTAATTGAAGATAAATTCTCTATCATTTTAGTCAAAATTTATATCTAAATTACTTTTATAAAATTATATATATATATATATTTAAAATAAACTCTTTATCATTTTTGTGTAAACTTTTATAATTTGATATATATATATATTATGATAAACTCTTTATCAAATAAATTTTAAAAATATGGAAGACTAGTCATTTTTATCTCATTTACCTTCCTAAAATATTTTAATGAAGATTTGATCATTTCAATGACTATTTTTTTATTGATTAATGGAGATAAATTGTCATCAATTATTTATTTAGCATTTTTGTTATATTTGTTTTTGAATTTAGTTTAAACTAAAGGTATTTGAAATTGTAATTTGTTTAATTATTAATAATATTTTTTGTATTTTAATTTATAAATTATAAAATAAAATAAAAATATTTTTAGTTTTTAATTGATGAAAATTAAAAAAAAAAAAAAAAACTAATTAAGAAAGTGTGTGAAAGTATTTTTTTATTTTTAATTTATGTTTAGATAAATATTTAGGATTGTAAATAATCTGGTAATCATAAGTAATAATAAAAACGACCAAAAAATATAAACTTTTTAGTACGAGAATATAAATATTTTTTTATAAAAAATTATTGTTTATAAAATTTATAATTATATATCAGTTTTAATTAATATTAGTGTTTATTTTTTATAATATTTGTATTTTATAAAATAAAATAAAATTTGTAATTTTTAAATATGAATAAAAAAATATAAGAATTTAATTAAAAAAATGAAATGCATACAATATCTTTGAATTATATAATATGTAAATTTATAAATATAATTGAGAATTATTGTATTTAATATTATGTTATTTTAAATTATATAAAACAATAAAACAATTAAGGAATTAAGGGTTATTTATTCCACTTCACCCAGTCTTCCATTTTCTTCTCCACGTTTTCACATTCCTCTTTTGATCGAGCACTATCTAAATTCCTATTCTCTTTTGCGCATTATTTACATTCCCTATTATTTTCTAGTGCTTCACCTTACTCGTACATTTGAAGAATCGTACATTTGAAGAATCGTACATTTGAAGAAGATTTTTGCATTGCTTCATCTGGCTCCCTGGTACATTTGAAGAAGATTTCTGCATTGTAAGTATAGTACTCCTTGGTACATTTGAAGAAGATTTCTGCATTGTAAGTATAGTACTCCTTGGTACATTTGAAGAAGATTTCTGCATTGTAAGTATAGTATTTTTGTTTTATCGGTCAGATCCTCCATCTTGTAGATAATGATTATTTGTAAGTTTGTAAAGATGCATTTATTAAGTTGTGTTATTATGTATTAATAGAAGCATGAAAGAAATTTGGTCATTGAATATAATTAACTTTATTTATGAATTTTAGGTTATCAAAATGTGGTTGTCATTGATATAAATTTGAAAAAATTAATGAATGTTCTAAATTTATTTCCTCATTTTTCTCCATGATTTTATTTAAGTGATAGTGATCTCTTTTAGAACAAGGACGTCCAAGACGTCCAATTTAAGACAAGGACAAATAGAAGTATGAATTCTCTCTTCCAATTAATTTATCAAATGTAATTTATATCAATTTATTTAATATAGGAAATATTTTACTTAGTTCTTGCTTGTTAAAAGAGAGTAAAAAAGTGTAATTTGTAATTGAATCTTTTATAGGTCGGGAGAAGGAAGAAAATGAAGAAGAAAAGGAAGAGGGAGAAGGAAGAAAGAAAATGAAGAAGAAAATGAAGAAGAAAAGGAAGAGGGAGAAGGAAGAAAGAAAATGAAGAAGAAAAGGAAGAGGGAGAAGGAAGAGAAGTTATTTTAAATTTTGGAATTTGATCATTTTTATTGATATAATAATGTTTATTCTGTATGACTTTAAATAATATATAATTATATTTTGATGTAATTATATTTGTATATAATTATATTTTTAGGTAATATTATAATATAAAAATGAAGTGTTAATTATATAATATTATTTTGAAGGATTTTTATTATTGCCAATTGACTATTAACTACACTTATAACTATCAGCTATTTTTAAACTCTAATTAGTAATTAGAGACAATTATTTTTGGTAAAAATATCGCATTTATATATAGCCACTATTAACTGCGGTTTTTAAACCGCAGTTAGAAACTATTACTTGTGGTAAAAATCTCGCCTTTATAAGTAAACAATTTACTACGGTTTTAGGAACCGCAGTTAGAGACTATTAACTGCGGTCTTATAAACCGCAGTTAGAGATTATTAACTGCGGTTTTATAAACCGCAGTTAAAAGCTAGTATCTGCGGTAAATTTACCGCCCTTAATTGTCAAAATCTCTTTAACGGCGGAACTATTAACGGCGGTTGACTACGGTAATTTTACCGCCGTAATTGTCTTTTAGCAGCGGTAAATTATACAATAACGGCGGTAAAAACCGCTCTTAAATGTTACTTTTTTACTAGTGGATGATAATGTTGGATATATATATATATATATATATATATATATATATATAAAACTCAAAAAAGAGAAGTTAAAAGTTATATTGTAGTATGGTGGATGGTTTCTTTTTTCACCACACAAATTTAAGTTGGTGTTGTGTTTTTATTAGATGTGATATTCCATTTAGTCGGATGAAATTTGTCATCTAAGATTTTTCTATTCAAAATAATACTATCAATCAATCTTTGGTGATCGTTTATTTCTCGTATCATCAAATCGTGTTGGTGATTATTTCTTGAGTCTGTGTTCGTCTCCTTCCTTGCACTGAAAAAGATGATAATGTTGGATATATATATATATATATATAAAACTCAAAAAAGAGAAGTTAAAAGTTATATTGTAGTATGGTGGATGGTTTCTTTTTTCACCACACAAATTTAAGTTGGTGTTGTGTTTTTATTAGATGTGATATTCCATTTAGTCGGATGAAATTTGTCATCTAAGATTTTTCTATTCAAAATAATACTATCAATCAATCTTTGGTGATCGTTTATTTCTCGTATCATCAAATCGTGTTGGTGATTATTTCTTGAGTCTGTGTTCGTCTCCTTCCTTGCACTGAAAAAGATGATAATGTTGGATATATAATTTATTTTTTCTTTTCTAATAAAGAGTTTTTAAAATTTATGTTTAATGTAGAAGTATTTTACATATTCGAATGATTTTTTTTTATAGATTTATCACTATTTTGACCCAGTGTTCTAAACGGCGGTAGGCGGTGGCGGAGCGGTAAGTGACTGCCTACTGCCTCGGGTGCCTAGGCGGTGCCTAAGCGGTGCCTAGGCGGTTGAATATAAATATAATAAAGATGTTCTATAATTATCATTTTACTAAAAAGTCAAATTAATATTCTCTAACATAGTAATATTTAACAAAAATAAGTATGTAGACGAGCTGAAGAAGAGATAAATGATTAGATGATCAAAGAATATGTAAATGATCAAGGAGGAGGTGGGGTGAATAATATAAGAAACGAAAAAGAAGATAAATGAATTGGAATGTAAAGAGTCATTTCAAAGAGTTTTTTTATTGAATATATATATATATATATTAATATTAGTAATTAATTAATTAAAAATAATCTATAATTAAATAATCTGACCGCCTCATGTATAGGCGGAGCGGTATTGGACCGCCTACCGCCTAGGCGCCGCCTAGGGGCCGCCATTTAGAACACTGTTTTGACCGTATAACAAAAACATTCTTTTAGTGTTATTTAGAAATGATTGAATCTATATTTTGACATAAATAAATTTTAATAAAGATTATTCTGACACCTCTTAATTGATTTGTTTGACATTCATCCACTATTGCTATTAACTCAAATAAGTTTCGTTTCTCAGGAAAAAAAAACTAAGTGATTAGTGAATATTTTCATTAGAATTTAATTTTTTAATATTATTTTTTATTATTTACAAATGATTGAATCTATATTAATTTTTTTTAATTTATTAAAAAAGGAGAATCAAACTACTTACATTTAATCTTTTAGAAACTTATGCACAAAAAAATAAATTAAAATAATGAAAAAAAAAATGAAAAAACCCGACCAAGGCACAAACAAAGGGAAGGAAAGTCAAAGGTGAATACTGCCATTTTCAAATAATCAACATCACAAGAAGAAGATCACCTCTTCTTTTTGAGTTTTCCACAAGGCAACATATAGTCAACCAACCATGTACATAATATATATGTATATGTTTGGAAGTCAAATAGTACTATCAGTCTATTATTTATAAGTCAAATACCCATTATTCTTTGCCCCCCTTTTCCACATTATAACAAAAGACCACAGGCAGTAGAGTCAATTTCTTTCTTGCAATAAAGATGAAGTAATTCTTAATCCACATCCCATTAGGGCGGTTGACTTGAAATTCCAATCCAAGTTATACATGGAAACCCGTAATGAGGGTTCTCACACATTTTCATTGATTCGAAGAAAATATAAAAATTCTTCCCAGTCACGGATCTAAACAACAAACTATCCAAAGAAAAAGAGCTGGGCAAAAATATACTAGATATTTGTTTCCACCTTAGTCTTCTTGTGCATCTGAAGCAGCTTCTTGTTTCAAGCAAGATCTCATCACGTTCCCAAGCTTGGAGCATGCATCGATGCAGAGTTCCATCGCCTGGATAATTAAATGAATGTAAAGACTAGTATAGAGAAGAACTTAGCATTTCTGAGTAAGAAAACAAATAAAAAGAAACCTCGTTAATCTTCGGTGTTGACCATTCTCCAGTTATTGTCAACTGTGTGACCTCATTGCGGGAAGGCATGCAAGTAATCAAAAGACTTCCATCTTGATAGCTTTCCTCTTCTGTAAGAGGATCAATCAGAAGGTTCTTTCCCAGAGAAGACTGCACAAACATAACATATTTGGCCAAAAAATAGGTGTAAATTTCAAGCACTATAAATAGTAAAAAGGCACAAATCATGCAAGACAACATATATAGTTACTGAAGAAAATACAGGTTTTGATATTTGACAAGAACCAAACACCACATAAAATAATCTTTATTTTCTTTTCAGACCAAGTGCAATAGAATAAGAGTAAAAATCAAACAGATAACCTTTTTTCTGTCTCATGAAAGCTGAATTTTTTATGAAGGAAACTAATTGTATCTTTTTCCAAAGGAGTAAAGACATATACCAACTAATTTAAGAGCAATATTATACTTGAGATTTTGGTAAATTGAGCAAATAAACCTAGCAATGACATATCCAAACATGCTATGACTGGAAAGTTTCAATTATCGTTTCCAGAGTTAGCTTCTGGGATCTATTTGCTCCATTTAAGAAAAGTTCAAATGTAATATTGCTTATAAATTAGTTCATGATTATATTTGCTTCTCAAGAAGTTCATATATGATTAGGCTATTTTCCCCTAATTTTAGCTGCCACCATTAAGGACAGAGATTTGGCCACTGTCTAAATAAAGAAATTAAAGTCATCACTCATAATTCACGCAAGAGTGTGATCAAATAAAAGTGCAAAGGAATAAAAAGTGAAAAATTTAAATTGGAGAAAAATATTAAAACATAAGAATTGGGAACGTACCACAGAAACGGAGGCAACCAAATCATACAACATAATTCCCGCATCAGCTAAAGCAAGACTAGCACATGAAACCACCACAGGGAAATCACCTACAACAATATAGTCCTATAAGAAAAAGATATATGGCAAAGCCAAGCCATTGTATTGAGTAATCCAAGAATCTAGGAACAAGTAGACAAAAAATAAGCAGTCACGCCCTGTTTGGTGATTCAAATATGCCTATGTTTAAAAATAAATAAAATATTGACATGATTATAGGTGAGGGTGATTGATGGAGGGGAGCTCTAAGGAAAATCCTCAGTAATTGCAAATTCTTATATATAACCTTCATCCTGCTTCATTAAAAAAAACACATAAAGCCCCTCCAAAACATCCTATCAATGCTAATACAGGTCTTGCAAACAAACTTACTGCCACCAGATTCCAGAATTAGCGCAAACACATCAACTGTAGTTTTCGGGAAAGAATCCAATATTATAGATCCTTCAAGAGCTTTATGCAACGACGTTGAGAAGTCCTTGTTATCTGATCCCTGACAAGTTAAGAACTTGGTACGTTTGATCCAGCAATGATTGGAAACAAAACTAAAACAGGGACAGTGAAAATACAATAGCCAAGCAAGCCACTATTACCTGTCCTCTATTAGGACTAGAAAAAGTTGTATAACTGACATTACAGTTCAGCCTCCCTACATCACTATAACTTAAGGCCTTTTTGCTTTCTCTTGGTCCAAATCTGAAATGAAGAAAAACACAAATTTGTGACATCAGAAGAGTGAACTGCAAGAGAACACGATTGTTTTGAGGAAAAAATATAAGTTCAGTAACAACATGAACCATGTTCTTTTTAGGATTATAGATACAACATCCATAGTTAGTATTGGATTAGGATTTAGGAGTCTTATCCTATTCTTTGTGGGATTAGTTGAAGTTAGACTATAAATAGAAGTTGGGTTACAATAACAAACAACTAAATATTTTATTCAATACAGCTACTTTTATACTTCCGCTTCCAACAATTCTGGTGTGCACACTTGCAATTACAATCCAGTGAGACAGAAATCAATATTGTTGCATATTCAGTACTTCTAAATTTCCTTGTTAAGTATCAAGACACATAAAAACTATTCCAACATTTTGTCAATGTTATTCCAGAGTAGCACATAATATGCCTAATAATTTATTTTCTTCTTCATTTTTCACAATATATAAATAAATTAAAGAAATCATTTTTCATATAAACACACAAAAGGCACAAGTCAAAGAAAGCAACTTCATCCTGGAGAAGAAGAAGTCAAAAAAAAAAAAAAAAAAAGAAAGCAACTTCATCCTGGAGAAGAAGCAACAGTACAAACTTGAGAGAGCAGTTTTCAGACAGATTGATATCTCCAACCCTCATATGTGGTGGTCGATATGGAATAAAGTGGGTGGGGAAAGAGAGGATCAAAGGCTTCTTCCACCATAAGTTCTCTACAATAGAAAAAGGAGGACTTTGAGCAGTATCTAACTTCCTCTTTGTTATTGTATTTCCATTGTTTGTATTTTGTTTTGACTGTAAAAATGACTGTATCTAGCATTCATAAATTTTTATAATACAAAGTTGACCCTTTTAAAAAAAATAATAAATAAAGTTCAACAAGATTAAAATGCTGGACATTCTTTTAAAGCGTCTGTTTTGTGATTGTAAAAGTGGGCAATGCAAGAGTAATGGTCCAAAGCAACCTTGGAGGTATCAGACAAGAATAAATTCCTTTACTTTGTTCTCTGTTTTGGTTATCTATTCAGTTTGAAGCCCTATTTGTTCAGGAAACTAGAGGAATCTCATAATTCAAACAATGTTTGGCTTTGCGCATAGATGTAGCTCCAAGGCTAAAATGTGCACACAGGACATGTGACTATACAAAATCACACACACACACACACAAAAACGAAGCTTATGAAAAACGACTAGTCAGAAAATACAATATAGAATCAAGCAAGGGTTGCCAACGTAGTATGTTTGTAGAAATTGGCTCCAGAAAAGCATTAGATACTGTGGGAAAAATACGCTACATACTCACATTGATACAATGACCTTGGTATTTGCAAACTCAGCATAAGCAGATCCTGATGCAGCATTCACTGCTCCTGTCCTGAAAACTACAAAAAGAAAATTACTACACATGATAATCATTATACTAAGGCTATGTTTGGTTACTTCAAAATGAAATTGGATATAATTCCAATCTTATGTGTATAAAAATGATTACAATTGTAATTCCAAGTACAGAATAAAACTGGGATGAAAGGAAATGTATAGGTGTGAATTCCGTATCCCAAATTCAACCTACTCTCTCAACCAAACATTGGAACCCTAACCGAACATAGTCTAAGGAGATTTGATCAGATTAAAAAAAGTCACAAAAAACTTGCCAAGATGAATAAGCGTAAACATTAAAACTTTGTGCGGTCTCATTTCAAAATTTCATTGTCCATTGATTGAATTCTAGCGAAAGAATCGAATGTATTTTCCCTACCAAGATAAATTTGAAGTTATAGAATCTACAGTCAATGGAGATCAAAGTAATTCCGACAAAATCAGATGGAATATACAATGCAAAGAGCCCAACTATCAGTGTCATGGTCACAGACCACCTCTGTTTTCTAGAGGAAGATGATAAGCAAAACCTATTAGCAGTCAAAAGTTGAATTCATTGCATAAATTTCCAAGCCACATAATGGATGTTTATGACATCCAAGTTAAATCTCAGAACTGAACTAATTTAATCCTCGGAGAAGAAGTAAAGACAAATAGGGTTAATGAAGGAAAAATCATGTTGAACATTCAGATATAAAACACTTTCCATACTCCTCATACAAGATAGTATTCGTCCCTTGACATTCAATCATAGGTATATACTCACGATGATTTTTCGACATTGAATGATAAGAAAGCAAATTATCTATCCACGAATAAAACACTAATATGGATAAGCAAGCATTCCAAGTAGATTCAGACATATACATATGCATAATAAAATGTTTGTAAGCATGTAAATACATCCGGAGATAGAGAAAACTTACAGGCCGGACGGCACTTGTGGAAGGTGCGTCCATCTGAGCGAATCCAATCAACGTCGTCAAAAATGGGAAGCTTTTTCTTCTTATGCGTTGTCGGCGAAGGGGAGTATGTCGATGGAGTCATTCCAGCTTGGCCACCCATCTCTCTCTCTCTCTCTCTCTCTCACTCTCTCTCTCTCTCTCTCTCTCTCTGCCGCCGTGCTAAAGGTAGAAGAAGAAGAAGTCGAGCGGGAGGAAGTGTCGGATTTTTCACACTTAGGGGGCGGCCAAGCTTTTGTACAATTAGACCTTGTTTGTTTTGGAATTTTGGAGTTCTTTTGTAACGTGAATATTTAGTATATTAGACAATATAATTTATTTAAAATATAAACCAATTAGTATTATTTTTAAATTGATTGTCTTAAAAATAGACTAGTTAAATACAGTAATCAAAAGATTAATTTTTTTTTAAATTAAAATTATTTATCTAATTAAAATTGATAATATTTAATTACAATTGAATGATACAATAAATATAATTTATTTTTTAAAGATAAAATTTCATCATAATTTTATTTTGAACATATATTTTTTAATTAATTATAACAAAATAAATTAATTAAAATTTAATATTAGTTGTTTTATTTTTAAGTTAATTTTTTTTTTAACAATGTTCGAGAAGTTTAAAGGTTAGTAATGTACCCAATAAATTTGAACAAACAATCAAATTAACCTTTTTCCTTTGTTCAATTTTTCAAATTAACATATTTTATTTACAAATTAATACATTTTTCTTTTAATTAATTAATTTATTTATATTTAAATTTATTATTAAATATATATATATATAAAAATTATTATTTTTATAATTTTTATTATTTATATTTTAATATATATATATTTCAATTATTAGTTTATATAATTATTTTTTTAAATTTCATCAAATATTATATAGATGCAAATCACGATCGTCCAAAGTAACACCCAACGAAGTCAAAATATAACGAGATTCAACATTTGAGAAACAATAATAAAACATAAGTCATTATTAATGTTTATCAAAGAACAAACTTAATCTAAAATATTTAGTATTAACAATTTTAGAAATGTTTAAAAAAATTTGAGAAAGAAGAAAAATCGACGAGGTCAAAACCAGCATATTCAAACTGAGATGGATAACTCAAAAAAAAAAAAAAAATCATAAATTGTAAGAGGTGCAACCAAGAAGGTTATAATATATTTTAAATTTATTAATATTTATCAATTCTTTATGTACGAGAATGGTAGATAAATATTTATTATATTATATTATATAAATAATAATTGAAATGTAAATATATATATATATATATATTAAAATATAAATAATTTAATTTATAATATATATCAAAATATAAATAATCAAATTTTGCTTAAAAAATTTATAATTGTCAAATTATTTAGGAATTCTTCACTATTCTCATTCCCATTATGGGAGTATGATTTATTAATTATTAATTAGTTGTTGTTGGTTTTTAAATTTTTGACATTATAATCTATATATATATACAATGATGCTTAATTTTAAAAGTGTTCGAATTGTCGATTCGAGAGTTGTGATTAATTTGAATATATATGTGAGCGTAAATTGATATTTGAGTTGAATTGTGGGTTGACCTGTCTATAAACTTAAAACGGTTAAAAAGAAAATTAAAAATGCTATATGTATGTTTCGAACCAGCAACATAACAAAACAAGTACAATCCTTTAACCAACTAAGCTAATAACCATTTATATTTTAAATTCAACACCAAATATGATGAACGCGAGATATTTTAACAATATAAGTTCAACTTTTTAACTAACTAATATATATATATATATATATAATGATACTTAATTTTGAAAGTGTTCGGATTGCCGAGTCAAGAATTGTGGTTAATTTGGATATATATATATATATATATATATATATATATATATATATATATATATATATATATATATATATATATATGAGTAAATTGATACTTGAGTCGGATTGTGGGTTGACCCGTCCATGAACTTAAAACGGTTATAAATAAAATTAAAAATGTTATATGTATGTTTAGAACTTGCAAGCTAACAAAACAGGTACAACCCTTTAACTAACTAGGCTAATAACACTTTATATTTTAAAATCAACACTAAATATTATGAGCGCAAGATATTTTAAGAATATAAGTTCAACTTTTTAACTAACTAATATATATATATATATATATAATAATGCTTAATTTTTAAAGTGTCTGAGAATAAATGGATACTTGGATTGAGTTGGATCGTGAGTTGACCCGCCCACCCATAAACTTGAAAAATTAAATAAAACTAATATATACACATATTTTGAATTTGCAACCTCATATTATAAGTTTAACATTTTAACTAACTAAGTTAATACCACTTTATATTTTAAAATCAACTTCAAAATTGATGAACATATGACATTTCTAATAGTATAATTTCAACATTTTAAATAATTAAACTAATAATATTTTAAATTCGTTTATATAATTTATTATATATATATATATATATAATTGTTAGTCATATCAATTATATATTAATACATAAATTTATAAAAAGAAATCAACAATCTTTAGTGATGTATTATAAATCAACAATCTTTAGTGATGTAATGATTAAATGTTCATTCTACATAATAAAGATTGAAGGTTCGAATCTCACACGGTACAAATTTGTAATAATTATAAAAATGGATTAAAGAATATGTTGGTTAGTTGACGGAAATGAATTGATAAAACTCGTAATGAGGAGATTGATGGTTGTGTCATATATAATATGTTCATTAACGAAAATGAGTTTGTAAGTGGTGAAAATAAGATTGTTGGTTGACCGAAGTGAGTTATTAAATCTCGGTAAAGAAGAAATATTTGACTAATAAGGAATATGTTGTTTGATCGATGAAAATGAGTCCGTAAGTAGGCGATGATAAAATTGTTATTTTTTTAACCGTATAAATGTACGGAGGAACCTCGCTAGTTTTTATAATTTGTTTCAAAATAACTTTACATACACCATAAACCACTTTGTAACTTGTAGAATTTACATTGTATATGTATTAATTATGATTTAAATTTTAAGAAATCTATATATATATATATAATGATGCTTAATTTTTAAAGTGTCCGAATTTCCGGGTCGAGAGCTGTGGTTAATTTGGATAATTGGGTCGGATTGTGGGTTGACCCGTCTTTAAATTTAAAACGGTTAAAAATAAAATTAAAAATGCTAGAGGTATGTTTCGAACTTGCAACCTAACAAAATAAGTACAACTCTTTAACCAACTAGGCTACAAAGACTTTATATTCTAAATTCAACACCAAATTTGATAAACGTGGGACGTTTTAATATTAATATAAGTTCAACTTTTTAACTAACTAATCTATCTATATATATAATGATGCTTAATTTTTAAAGTGTCCGGATTGCCGGGTCGAGAGTTGTGGTTAATTTGGATACTTGGGTCGGATTGTGGGTTGACCCGTGTTAAATTTAAAACGGTTAAAAATAAAATTAAAAATGCTAGAGGTATGTTTCGAACTTGTAACCTAACAAAACAAGTACAACCTTTTACCAACTAAGCTACTACAACTTTATATTTTAAATTTAACACCAAATTTGATGACGCAGGACGTTTTAACATTAATATAAATTCAATTTTTTAACTAACTAATA
This sequence comes from Impatiens glandulifera, assembly GCF_907164915.1. Lineage (NCBI taxonomy): Eukaryota > Viridiplantae > Streptophyta > Magnoliopsida > Ericales > Balsaminaceae > Impatiens > Impatiens glandulifera. The sequence continues at coordinate 21,997,922 of NC_061862.1, read as the reverse complement.
TATATATATATATATATATATATATATATATATATATATATATATATATATATATATATATATATATATATATATATATATATATATATAATGATGTTGAGTAAATGGATACTTAGGTCGGATTGTGGGTTGACCACCCATAAACTTAAAACGGTTAAAAATAAAATTATAAATATTATCCGTAATTTTTTTTACGGTATTTTATATTATTTATCGTGCAAATGTACGGGCTAAATGCTAGTTATTATTAATATTAATATGTATTTATAAATTTCATTATAATAGACCAAATTAAAAATGTATAAAATAAATCTTATTTAAAATAAATTTAATGAATTAATTAATTAATTAATTGGATTTTAATTAAATAAATGTAATGAATTAATTAATTGGGGATAGGTAACGCGAATTATAGGCGGTTAAAATGAAAACTATAAATACTCATCCGACTCCGGCCATCTCTGTTTTTGGTCAGCCGAAGAGGAGCTCTGCGTCAGGTTTACACAGCCAGTTAGAGGGAAAGCGATGGATGATCGGATTCACCGAAGAATCCGCGTCTCTCTTCTCGGTCGGCCGTCCGGAAGTGCTCTGCGCCAGATTTACGTAGGAAAGTGAAATCTACCACCCCGACGGTTCCTTCCACATCATCCACAGGTCAGTCAATCAGTCTTCTCATTTCATTTCGTGTATGAAATTCCATCCTAATATTTAAGGCTCAACACAAACCCTAATTTCCCAAACTTTCTTACCGGGTTTGATCATTGTATTAGTCAATAATCATGTTTCTTTAATTAGTTGATCAATGAAACTCTTTCTGGACGGAAAATGGATCAAGGCTCGTCCCATTGCACCTGAAAATGTGTTTCTAGTTAATGAAAATGTGCATCTTACTGCACCACCAACAACAGAAAAGATTGATCTAGTGATGGACTCGGATCTTTGTCTTATATCAAAACAGGGAATTAGGAAACACACATAAGCATGAAAACATTAGGAAACTATTATTTGATATAAGGGTTTTTTTTGGGTCATGGTGATATTATTTTTTGGATTATGATCCAGATTATATTTGTTTTTTCATTTGGTATACGAATTAGTTTCTACACCCATTTGGTACATAGAGAATTTGTTAGGATTATATTTTTTTTGGATAATTTTTGACAAACATGACAAATGTATCTTTTTCCTATTCATATCTTGCTTTGTCAAACATGAAAGTGGTTTCTTTATCAAAAGTAGTCTTTGTGTTCAACTTTTGTTTTCTTTATTGGGTTACCATTAAGAACTAAAAAAAGTTCAGTTCAACCATATTTTCCCCATTTCTATGATGAGATAATGTGGACGATTTATGATTTTCAATACTTCTTTTTCTAATCTATCTGGCACTTGATAAATATGGAACATTTACCTATTAGCAGATGAATTCGTTCAGTTTGACCTCTGTGTGAAATGTTTAGAGTATAAGACCTCGGTCCCTTCCTTTCTTACTTATGATGAGGTGTGATGAGCATTTATAAAAGGAAAATAACTTATTGAAAGACATATGCATAAAGTGTTTTATGGTTGTGTGTGCATAATATTCTGCTATGTAGATGTATATATATCAAAAACAACTTTATTTTCTTGGAAAAATGTCGTGAGTTATTATTCTCTAAGACCCCATAGGCAATTTTATGTAATAGTTATTCCTACCAAGAATAGTATATAAAAGGTAATGTGGGATATCTTATGTTTGTTGAATATTGTAATGACAAATCCTATATCATCTTATTCATATTCTCTTCCCACTTTAACTCTACTATTTTTCATTTTATTCTATCGGTCTTTTCATCTCCATTATTGGTTATTGTAACTGGTTTCTAACCATTAGAAAAAACAAAGCCCCCAAAGTGTCTTAAATGTTCATAGATATTGCCCTATCTTTTTTTTAGAACGATATTGCCCTATCTTTTCCACACCCTCTTCTCACAAAATACCTTATCTTTTGATTAATTTCTTTTGAAACAATTCATAAAAAAAAGTTAGTGCACGTCGGATTGTTCAAACAACCGAGCTTCTTTAAGCTTGGACATCAAAGAAGTGATCGATGGACCATTCGAGATGAAAACCCCAACTATGGTTATGTAGAATGTACGAGAACAAAAGTAAAATAGAGACATAATAAAAATTATCTTAATACATTTTTCCGTAATTCAAATAATTCGCCCAATACCTAACTTCATCCTAAAATGTGTACCCATTTAAATTTGGATGGTGGAAGAGCTAGGAGAGGCCAGTTATATGACTAAAATAGGGTCCGAATTTAAGTTTAGCCAAATTTCCTTGTTTTTTATTTCCATCAAATCAATAAATAAGTTTATTCAGCTTGAATTGGGTTGCTCTGTTATTTATTAATTTCTATATTCATTCTTGTTCCTATTAGTAGATATTAATGGTAATCTTTAACTTTTTGTTTAAATCTACTTTCAATAAGGGAATGGGTCATCTTGTTTTTCTAATGGCTATAAAATCGGGATGTTGAGTCCCAAAGTCATTGAATGAGTTTATATGGTCTTTTATTCTTCAAACAAATTATAATAATTTTAATTATAATAAGAAGAAGTTGAAGTAAATGTAAGTTTCAAGATGATTCTTTACATAATGGGTTGTAAGGATTTTGTGATAATCAAGGATATGAATGATTTTGTATATTGTCTTTAAAATTTGTTAGATAAAATTTATTTGATTTTTAAAAAAAAGTTCATGATTAAAATGAATACAAATTGTGTTTTAAGTTTAACATCAAAATATAAAGTTAGAAAAAAAATCGTAAATAAAGACCTAACTATCAAAAAAAAAAACAAAAAAAACAGACAAATACATTGATGAAGAGCAAGAAAAATTTTGGGTTAATTTTATCTCTGTTTTCTTATACAACTTTTATGGTTTGATTTTTTTTCTAGATAGCTTCTTGGGTTGGTAGAGGGTAAAAGGGTAAAAATTGCAACAACTGGTTTTCGTTAATACAACTTTCTCAATATCTGTTCTCACAAAGGTCAGTCACATCCACAATCGCTATATATACATACCAACTCCAAAAGAAACAAAATTTAAGATTTTCAGTAAATTACATTCGAGAGTTGTTGTTAATGGTGGCTTGGCTACTTCCAAATTGACCTTCAACTTTCCAACTTTTGAAGCCAAAACACAAATGGTGAAATACCCAAATTCTTCGAACCCTATTCGGTTTTACGATATCATAAATTTATTTCATTTTTTGGATCGAAAAATCTCTGGAGATTTGGTTGCAATTAGTGTCGTTAATTGCATTCATTAACTTTCACGGTAAAGTTAATAAATTTTTTAGTCTGAAAAAGAAGATGAATCCTAACAAGATTACTTCCGATTATGGGAATGTATTAAGTAGATGGTTTCATCTCCCTATACTTATGGAATTGGAACAAAAAAATTGACACCCAAAATTGGGGAGAATTAGAATTCAGGAACAGAGAGAGCTTTTGCAGTTGTTTGTCAAGAATCACTTCGGAGAACTAGAGGAATTTTGTTGTTTTAACAAGTAAAATTTATTTTTCTTCTTTCACTGATATAATAGATATCATACTGCTGTATTTTCATTTTTCAGGCAGAGAGAACAAAAATTCAAGCATAGAGAGAACTTGTACAGTTGTCTGTCAAGAATCACTTTAGAGAACCAGAGAAACGAAATGTCAGGTTTTCAGGAAAGTAAGTTGTTAATGGTGGTTTGGCTACTTCCAAATTGGCCTTCAACTTTCCAACTTTTGAAGCCAAAAGCAGAGAAAATCAAAGAAACGGAACCCATAACCGTTTTGCAATATCATAAATTTATTTCATTCTTTGGATTGGAGAAATCTCTAGAGATTTGGTTGCAATTAGTGTATTAATTGTATTAATTAATTTTCCCGTTAAAGTTAATAAATTTATTGACTCTAAAATGAAGATTAATCCTGATAAGATTACTTTTGATTATGGGAATCTATTAAGTAGAGAGTTTCATCTCCCTATACTTACGAAATTGAAACAAAAAATTGGAACACCAAATTGGGGAGAACCAGAATTCAGGAATAGAGAGAGCTTGTTGAATTGTTGTCAAAAATCACTTTAGAGAATCAGATGAATTTTAATGCTTTGTAAAATTAATTTTTTCTTTCACTAATATGATAGATATCATACAACTGTAATTTTCATTTTTCAGGTAGAAAGAACAAGAATTCAGGCATAGTGAGAGCTTGTGTAGTTGTCTGGCAAAAATCACTTCAGAGAACCAGATAAACGAAATGTCATGTTTTCAGTAAATTACTTTCGAGAGTTGTTGTTAATGGTGGCTTGACTACTTTCAGATTGGCCTTCAACTTTCCAACTTTTGAAGCCAAATCACAATTGGTGAAATACCCAAATTCCTCAAACCTTATTCAGTTTTGCGATATCATAAATTTATTTCATTATTTGGATTGGAGAAATCTCTCTAGAGATATGGTTACAATTAGTGTCATTAATTGCATTTATTAACTTTCCCAGTAAAGTTATTAAATTTATTGATTTTAAAAAAGAAGATAATCCTGGTAAGATTACTTCTAATTATGGGAATCTATTAAGTAGAGGGTTTCATCTCCATATACTTTCGGAATTGGAACAAAGAATTGGCACGTCAAATTGGGGAGAACGAGAATTCAGGAATAGAGAGAGCATGTGCAGTTGTATGTCAAGAATCACTTCAGAGAACTAGAGAAATTTTATTGTTTTAGCAGGTAAAATTTATTTTCTTCTTTCACTAATATGATAGATATCATGCTGTTGTAATTTTCATTTTTCAGGAGAAAAAACAAAAATTTAGGCACAAAGAGAGCTTGTGAAGTTGTCTATCAAAAATCACTAAAAGAGAACAGAGAAACAAAATGTTAAGTTTTTAGTAAATTACTTTCGAGAGTTGTTGTTAATGGTGGTTTGGCTACTTCCAAATTGACCTTCAACTTTTCAACTTTTGAAGTCAAAGCACAAATGATGAAATACCTAAATTCCTCAAACCCTATTCGGTTTTGCAATATCATAAATTTATTTAATTTTTTTGATTGGGGAAATATCACATGATTTGATTGCAATTAGTGTAATTAATTGCATTTGTTAACTTTTCCGGTAAAATTAATAAATTTATTGACTCTAAAATTGAAGATGAATGCTGGTAAGATTTTTCTAATTATGGGAATCTATTAAGTAGAGGGTTTTATCTCCCTATAATTACGGAATTGGAACAAAAAATTGGCACGCCATTGGGGAGAACAAGAATTTAGGAATAGAGAGAGCTTGTTCAATTTCTGTCAAGAATCACTTTAGAAAACCAAATAAATTTTGCTGCTATGTAATTTTTTTTTCTTTCACTAATATGATAGATATCATACTACTGTAATTTTTATTCTTCAAGTAGAGAGAACAAAATTCAGGCATAGAGAGAGCTTGCGCAGTTGTCTATTAAGAATCACTTCAGAGAACCAGAGAAACGAAAGGTCAGGTTTTCAATAAATTACTTTCGAGAGTTGCTTTTAATGGTGGTTTGGATACTTCCAAATTGTCCTTTAAGTTTCCAACTTTTAAAGCGAAAACACAAATGGTGAAATACCCAAATTCCTCGAACCCTATTTGGTTTTTCGATATCATAAATTTATTTCATTCCTTGGATTGGGGAAATCTCCGGAGATTTGGTTGCAATTAGTGTCATTAATTGCATTTATTAACTTTTTCAATAAAGTTAATAAATTTATTGACTCTAAAAAAGAAAAGAAGAATCCTATTAAGATTACTTCTGATTATGACAATATATTAAGTAGAGTGTTTTATCTACATATACTTACGGAATTAGAACAAAAAATTGGCACACCAAATTGGGGAGAACGAGAATTCAGAAATAGAGAGAGCTTGTGCAGTTGCCTGTCAAGAATCACTTCAAATAACTAGAAGGAATTTTTCTGTTTTAGTAGGTAAAATTTATAATCTCTTTCATTGATATGATCAAGTTTTTAGTAAATTACTTTCGAGAATTGCTGTTAATGGTGGTTTGACTACTTTCAAATTGGCCTTCAACTTTCCATATTTTAAAGTCAAAGCACAAATTGTGAAATATCAAAAATCCTCTAACCTTATTCGATTTTGCGATATCATAAATTTGTTTCATTCTTTGAATTGGAGAAATCTCCGGATATTTGGTTGCATATAGTGTCATTGATTGCATTTATTAACTTTCTTGATAAAGTTAATAAATTTATTGACTCTAAAAAAGAAGACGAATCCTGGTAAGATTACTTCTAATTATGTAAATCTATTAAGTATGGGTTTCATCTCCTTATACTTACAGAATTGGAAAAAAAATTGACACGCTAAACTGGGGAGAACGAGAATTTAGGAATAGAGTGAGCTTGTTCAGTTGCCTGTCAATAACCACTTCAGAGAACCAGAGGAATTTTGCTGCTATGTAAAATTTATTTTCTTCTTTTACTGATATGATAAATATTATACTACTATAATTTTTGTTTTTCAGGTAGAGAGACAAAAATTCAAGCAAAGAGAGAGCTTGTATGGTTGTCTGTCAAAAATCATTTCAAAGAACTAGAGGAACGAAATGTCACGTTTTTCAGTAAATTACTTCCGGGAGTTACTTTTAATGGTGGTTTGGTTAATTCCAAATTGGCCTTCAAATTTCTAACTTTTGAAGTCAAGGCACAAATAGTGATATACAAAAATCCTCAAACCCTATTCGTTTTTGCAATATCATAAATTTATTTTGATTCCTTGGATTGGAAATATCTCCGGAGATTTGGTTGCAATTATTATATTGTCACATTTATTAAGTTTCCCGGTAAAGTTTATCAATTTATTTACTCTAAAAAAGAAGATTATTTTAATTATGGAAATCTATTAAGTAGAGTGTTTCATCTCCCTATACTTAGGGGATTGGAAAAAAAATTGGCACGTTAAATTGGGGATAACAAGAATTCAGGAACAGAGAGAGAGCTTGTGCAGTTGCCATTCAAAATCATTTCAGAGAACCAGAAGAATTTTGTTGCTTTACTAGGTAAAATTTATTTTCTTCTTTCACTGATATGATATATCATACTACTGTAATTTTCATTTTTCAGGAAGAGAGAACAAGAATCTAGGCATAGGGAGAGTTTGTGCAGTTGCCTATCAAGAATCACATCAAAGAAACTAAAGGTCAGGTTTTCATTAAATTACTTTCGAGAGTTGTTGTTAATGGTAGCTTGGCTACTTCCAAATAGGCCTTCAACTTTCCACTTTTGAAGTCAAAACATAAATGGTGAAATACCCAAATTCCTCGAACCCTATTTGGTTTTGCGATATCATAAATTTATTTCATTCTTTGAATGGGGGAAATCTCCGGCGATTTGGTTGCAATTAGTGTCATTAATTGTATTTATTAACTTTCCCGATAAAGATAATAAATTTATTGACTCTAAAAAAGAAGATTAATCTTGGTAATATTATTTATGATTATGGAATCTATTAAGTAGAGGGTTTCATCTCCCTATACTTACACGGAATTGGAACAAAAAATGAGCACGCCAAATTGGGGAGAATGAAAATTCAGGAACAAAGAGAGTTTGTTCAGTTTCTGTCAAAAATCACTTCAGAGAACTAGAGAAATTTTGATGTTTTATTAGCAGGTACAATTTATTTTCTTCTTTCACTTATATGATAGATATCATACTGATGTAATTTTCATTTTTCAGATAGAGAGAATAAGAATTCAGACACAAAGAGAGCTTGTGAAGTTGTCTATCAAGAATCACTTTAGAGAACAGAGAAACGAAAGGTCAGGTGTTTAGTAAATTACTTTCGAGAGTTTCTGTTCATAGTGGCTTGGCTCCTACAAATTGGCCTTCAACTTTCCAACATTTGAAGCCAAAGCACAAATGGTGAAATACCCAAATTCCTTGAATCCTATTTGGTTTTGCGATATCATAAATTTATTTCATTCTTTGGATTGGTGAAATCTCTGGAGATTTGGTTGTAATTAGTGTCATTAATTGTATTTATTAACTTTCCCGGTAAAGTTAATAAATTTATTAACTCTAAAAAAAAGATGAATCATGGTAAGATTATTTCTTATTATGGGAATCTATTAAGTTTAGGGTTTCATCTCCATATACTTACGGAATTGGCAACAAAAAATTGGAACGCCAAATTGGGGAGAACAAAAATTTATTAACAGAGAGCAGTTGTGTGTCAAGAATCACTTTAGATAACTAGAGGAATTTTCGCTACTTTAGCAGGTAAAATTTATTTTCTATTTTCACTGATATGATATATCATATTGCGATAAAATTCATTTTTAAGGCACAAAGAACAAGAATTCAAGTACAGAGAGAGTTTGTGTAGTTGTCTCAAGAATTAGCAAGGTAAATCTTATTTTCTTTCACTGATATGATAGATAGATACTTCATGTTGCTGTATTTTTCATTTCTCTTGGATCCTAATGATTTCAGAAATAAAAAGTATTGATTGAGAATGGTAAGTGTTCTTTTGATAAAATAGATTTGTTTATAAACTAAGTTAGGGGAATTTCTGATTGTAGAAATGTATTGACTCAATGTCCAAGAAAGAATTTGACTATTAATTCTATTTTTGCTTCTGTGAAGCTTTTTTATTTATGCATGAATAATATTGCTTGGTTTTCAATTTGCAATTGTTGGCTAAGCAAATCTATGTATTCTTTTTTTATTTATGCATGAATAATATTGATTGGTTTCAATTTGCAATTGTTGGCTAAGCAAATCTATGTATGTACGTTTTGAGAGCAGGGGCGGAGCCAAGTGCAAGCTGGCCCGGGGAGCCTTATGTATTTTATCAATAACGACGGTAAATTACCGTTGTTATTGGTTATTTTCCGTCGCTAAAAGGTTATTTTTCGTCGCTAAAAGGCATTGGTGACAGTAAACTATAAAACTAGCCCGGATAGATTTTTTTAATAAAAAATTAGCCCGGGTAATTTTCAAATCCTGGCTTCGCCCCTGTTTGAGAGTCCAATAATGGTTCAGAGTCTTCGTACTGGACCATTTAAAAGTATATATATATATATTCATATTCGTGAATTACAATATTATTTAAATAGATAATGGTTAATTATTTCATTTAAAATACTTAGATCTTTCATGACTGATATGTAATGTTGTGCTAGTTTACTCCTAAGAAGATAAAAAATTAATCTCAAGAAATAAAGGAAAAAACTGTAGAGCTTATTACATATGTCAAACAAAAAAAAATAGTGAGATTTTAGGAGTAGAACTATGTAACTCTAATCTGTGCACATTTATACATTTTCACCTTATTTTGTATGAATAAGTTTAAATGAACGGGTATTATTTGGGAACAACGAGGAGGGTTAACATCATCTCCCACCTTTTCTGTGCTACCAACACACCCTGTCTTGTTGAGCCTACAATTGAAAACATTTAGACGCTCAGGTAGATCTTGATGTACTATCAGCAAAAGACAACAATGGAGGAAGCTGCAATGTTAGACACATTTGCCACCCAATATGAAGATTACAGGGTGGAAATGTCCAATTCAGATTTATACCCTTTATTTACTAGTTAATTTTCAGATAGATTTATGGCTAGGTTTTGTTTTTTTGGTAACTCTCACTACTGAAAATGGTTTCTTTATGAAAAGTAGTCTTTGTGTTCAACTTTTTGTTTTCTTTATTGTGTTACCATTAAGAATTAAAAAAGTTCAGTTTAACCATATTTTTCCATTTGTATGATGAGATAATGTGGATGATTTATGATTTTCAATACTTCTAATCTATTTAGCACTTGATAAACATGGAACATTTACCTGTTAGCAGATGAATTCGTTCAATTTGATCTCTGCGAGTCCTCGGTTCCATCCCTTTTTCTTATGGTGATGTGTGATGAACATTTATTCAATGAACTGATGAGATCACGTTTGAAAAAATAACTTAGTGAGACATACGCATAAAGTGTCCATATGGTTGCGTGTGCATAATATTCTGCTATGTAGATGAGTAGTTTTATATAAAAAGGAAAAAGCTCTTCTTATTAAATGAAAGACTAGGGTTATATAGAGGCATAAAAGCACTCTTACAAATAACCCCCCAAACTATCCCAAAACTAACATTCCAACACTCCCCCTCAAGATGAGCCTACGAACGAAAGATATCCACAAGGCCCATCTTGTCACATAGTCTCGACAATTCTAACGAACTAAGCCCTTTAGTGAGACAGTCAGCCACTTGCTCTCTAGTAGTTACATATCCTAGTTTAAGTAGTCCGCTATTCAGTTTTTCCTTGATGAAAAATCTGTCAATCTCCACATGCTTGGTCCTGTCATGCTGCACAGGGTTATTAGCAATGCTAATAGCTGACTTATTGTCGCACCACAGCTTCATTTGTGCCTCTTGGTCCATTTTGAGCTCCACCAACAGAGCTCTCAACCATATCATCTCTGCAACACCTAAAGCCATAGCCCTGTACTCTGCCTCGGCTGTGGATCTCACAACTACCGACTGTTTCTTGCTCTTCCAGGAGACCAGATTGCCTCCTACAAACATGCAATATCTAGACGTGGACTTCCTGTCATCGGCACAACTAGCCCAGTCTGAATCACAATATCCCTCAATACTCAAATGCCCATTCTTGCGAAAGATCAACCCCTTGCCTGGTGCACTCTTCAAGTATCTCAGGATCTGGTACACCGCATCCATGTGACCCTCCCTAGGGTCATGCATGTAGCGACTCACCACACTCACCGCAAAGGAGATGTCAGGACGAGTGTGGCTCAAATAAATCAAGCGACCAACTAACCTCTGGTACCTCTCCTTATCAACTGGCTCTCCTGCCTCAGCACTTAGCTTAGACTTTTGATCGATCGGGGCCACCGCAGGCTTGCACCCAAGCATACCTGTCTCTGTAAGTAAATCCAGCACATACTTCCTTTGAGATAAGACAATCCCCTCTGCACCATGAGCTATCTCAATCCCAAGGAAATATTTGAGTTGCCCCAAGTCTTTCACTTCAAACTCCTTACTCAACCTCTTCTTCAATAATGCAATCTCACCCTCATCATTACCAGTGATAATCATGTCGTTCACATACACTGCCAGCATCGTAATGTGAACTTCATGTCGCCTGAAGAACACTGTATGATCTGCATTGGTCTGCCGGTACCCCATGCCTACCATAGCCCTCCTAAACCTGTCAAACCAGGCTCGAGGGGACTGCTTCAGCCCATAAAGAGATTTATTAAGTCTGCACACCTTACCCTCCGTTTGTTTCGTGCCAAAACCTTGTGGGACCTCAATGTATACCTCCTCCAACAACTCACCATGAAGAAAAGCATTCTTCACATCAAGTTGATGTAACCTCCAACTCTCATTCGCTGCTAAGGAAACAAGTGTCCGCACTGTACTCATCTTCTCCACGGGTGCAAAAGTCTCATCATAGTCAATACCGTACGTCTGACTGTACCCTTTTGCCACCAACCGGGCCTTGTAACGCTCAACCCGACCCTCTGGACTTTGCTTCACAGTGAAAACCCACTTGCATCCAACCGCCTTCTTCCCTGGTGGTAATGGCACAAGCTTCCAGGTTTTGTTCTTTGCGAGAGCCTCAAGTTCCTCAAGCATGGAGGCTTTCCACTTTGGATCCTCCTTAGGAACCTGCCAACACTTAGGGATAGAGACAATGTCCAGAGATGCAATGAATGCTCCGTGTGCAGGTGAGATGTGAGAGTAAGAAACAAATTGGGCAATATCATGTGGGAAACCGTATCGATCAGGGGGAACTCCCGCATTGAGGCGAGGAGTCCTCCTTACGGACATGTGAGTGGGAATGGAAGAGGGAGGAATCATATCACCTGTGTACTCCTCTTCAGCAAGTGGTGTCTCAGAAGTCGGGGTAGGCAGGGACAAGGGACTTGACACAAGCGGCACAGTAGGCATGGTATCCTCAATCTGCCTCCTTCGCCTCATGTATACTCGCAGCTCCCCTTGAGCTTGAGTACCACCGTTATCGGGGTCATCCCCGCCTCGTTCTGGCACCTCCTCACCTGTCGGTGCACAAGGGACATCGCTCACGCCCATCATCCTCCTCTCACTACCACTGCTACTCTCCCCCTCTCGCCTCATACCTCCATTATCAAGCGAGTCTCCAAAGGGTGATGTATCCTGGGAAGAATAGTATGGCTCATGCTCTCGAAACGTGACATCCATACTAACAAAAAACCTCCTCTCCACTGGGCTCCAACATGTGTAGCCTTTTTGAGTAGCCGAGTATCCCACAAAGATACATTTAACCGCTCGCGGATCAAGTTTTCCCACATTTGGTCTGTTGTTCTTCACAAAGCACACACAACCAAATACCTTCAAGGGGAGACTATCACTAATCTCACCTTTCAATAACTCAAGCGGGGACTTCCACTCCAACACACGTGAGGGCATCCTATTGATCAGTCTCGCTGCTGTCAGGACTGCCTGTCCCCACAAGTACTTTGGTACATTCATTGAGATCATCATACTTCTTGCTACCTCAAGGAGATGCCTGTTCTTTCTTTCTGCCACCCCATTCTGTTCTGGTGTGTACGGACACGTGGTCTGATGCAGGATTCCCTGAGAGGATAAGTACTCTCTGAACTCATTGTTTGTGTACTCTGTCCTATTGTCAGACCTCAATACCTTCACTACTGCCCCGTATTGAGTCTGAACCCCTTTGTGAAAATTTTTAAAACAAGCAGACACATCATTCTTGTTTTTCATCAAATACAGCCAAGTAGTACGAGAATAGCAATCAATGAAAGACACAAAATATCGAAAACCATTAACAGAAGTTGTGGAACAAGGCCCCCACACATCAGAATGTATCAAATCAAAACTATAGGTGTTCCTACTACATGTACTGACATACGAACTCATAGTGTGCTTTCCAAACTCACAAGCATCACAAACCAGTCTCTCTTTATTAGCTTTTTTCAACATAGCTGGATACAAACGACTTAACAGATTAAAAGAAGAATGACCCATTCGCCTATGGTAGAGCAACAACAAGTCTTCCACACTACTCCTCACTCCTCCAGATCTCTCCACCACAGATGCGAGGACTGAGTCCATCTCTTTTCTCTCAAGAAACCACAAGCCATTACGCCATGTGCCAGTCCCAAGCCTCCTGCTCGTTCCCTTCTCCTGGAAGATCACCTTGGGAATATCAAAAGTGACAACACATTTCAGTTGGAGGATAATAACACTAATGGATAAGAGATTTACTGGAAAAGATGGAGCATGCAAAACATTGGACAAAGTCAAGGAGTCAGTACATCGCACAGTACCCTTACCCACTACGGGTTGGGCCGTACCATCGGCTGTTCGAATACTCTCAGGGATTTCCAGGTGAGTATAAGAAGAAAATTCTCCAACAGTACCCGTAACATGTCTGGAAGCACCAGAATCAATAATCCATGGTGAACCAACAGTAGATATAGAGGCAAGAGCATGGGTGTCACTAGTACCTGCAACTGAATGAGCATAAGTGGCAATGTTACCCGAGGTAGATGCATTCTCTGCCGCACCTCTTCCCTTTCTCCTAAGAAGTTGGGAGTAGGATCTCAAGAGCTCTTGATCCTCCACAGAGAGCTCCTCCTCCTGCACACCATCTCCATTATCTTCACCTGCTACCATCAGGTTTGCCCGGTAGCCCCCTCTTCCACCTCCTCTGCGGCCACGACCACGACCACGACCGCGCTCACCAGACTGACCACGTCCACCGGAGTTTCTCGCCTTTGGTGACTTGGTGCAAGCCGATATCAAGTGGCCTACCTCTCCACAATTATAGCACTCCCGGGTCTCACCTCTAAACCTGGAACCACCTGAGTTGGAGACAGCTAGGGCTGACTTCACCCCTGGAAGTCCCCCTACCCCGGCCTGGAGCTCAATCCGGGTCTCCTCCTGTATCATGGCCGAGACTGCCTCCTCAAGCGAGGGAATCTTCGGCTGAGCCAATAACATTGCAGTCCTCTACTCAAAGGTTGGGGCCAGACCTCTGAGAAACCCCATGGTCCTATCCTGCATGCAAGCCTCAGTCTTCCTGCACGCAGGATCAGTGCAACATAATGTCCTCGTGCAGTAGTCATGATCCAGCCACAAGCGCTCCAGCTCTATGGCATACTCCTGAACAGTTCTTTCCCCCTGTACACAAGCAGCGATCTCCCCTTGGACCTGGTAAACCCTCAGGTTGTTCCCCACTCCATCATAAGTCTTCTTCAGCTTCTCCCAGACACACCGCACATCCTCCATACCATCAACATTGGCCGCAATCGGTGTAGTCATCGAGTTTAAGAGCCAGACATACACCAGCATGTGAATGGACCTCCAATCATCCCATGTTGGAGTACCCTCAACCGGCTTAGTAACCGCTCCAGTCAAGTACCCCTCTAATTTTCTCCCTACTAGTGTGTATCGCACTCGACGTGACCAGCGCAGATACGAAGCTGGACCATCGAGTTTCACATCAATCGGGGGAAGCTCCACCCTAGGTGCTGGTGCGGGTGCTGGTGTAGGTGCTGGGGTTGGTTTCGGTGCCGTGTCACTAGAGGCAAAGCTGAATGCTCGCATCAACATTGCGATCTCATCACCACTCAGTTTTTCCAAGGCCTCTTTCATAGCAAGACCCATGTTCGAACCCTCACCTGTCATCGATCCGACTCTGATCTACACGAGATTGAGTCAAATCTTCCTTCTTCCCCAAAACCACGATCACACGATCTTTAACCCGTAAGATCTAAAACTCATTATCTCGAACTTCTTCCTCTTCCTTTTAACCCGTTCTTGATCTCAAAACATCAAGGAGACCAGATCCAAACCCTCACCGGCGGGTCAGTTCTGCCCCTAGCAAGGCGGCGGCGCCCCTGGTGGGCGGAGGTCCTGATAGGGGCGGCGGAGGTCTGGTGAGGCCGGCGGCTGTTGCACAGTTTTTAGATACAAAACCATAGATCTGAAACCTAGCTTTGATACCAAGTAGTTTTATATAAAAAGGAAAAAGCTCTTCTTATTAAATGAAAGACTAGAACTATATAAAGGCATAAAAGCATTCTTACAAATAACCCCCCAAACTATCCCAAAACTAACATTCCAACAAGATGTATATATATCGTAAACCTCTTATCTTCGGGAAAAGTGTCCTAAGTTATTATTCTCTAAAACCATGGGCCATTTTATGTAATAGTTATTCCTACCGAGAGTAGAATATAAAGGGTAATCAGGGATATCTTATGTTTGTTGAATATTGTAGCCACAATGACAAATCATATATCACCTTATTCATATTCTCTTCCCACTTTAACTCTACTATTTTCATTCCATTCTATTTGTCTTTTCATCTCAATTATTGGTTATTGTAACTGATTTCTAACCATTAGAAAAAAAACAAAGCTCCCCAAAGTGTCTTAAATATTCTTAGATATTGCGATTTATTGCTGCGTTGATTTGGCCTTGGGTAGGGTCGCAAAGAAGGTGTCATATCTTTTAAAATATAATACAAAACAATAAATAAACTCTCCTCACAAAATACCCAATCTTAATCTTTAGAAACAATTCATAACAAAAGTTAGTGCACGAATTGGATTGTTCAAACAACTGAGCTTCTTTAAGCTTGGACATCAAAGAAGTGATCGATGGTCCATTTATTTAGAATGTACGAGAACAAAAGTGAAATAGACACATAATAAAAATTTCCTTAATAAATTTTTTCCGTAATTCAAATAATTCGTCCAATACCTAACTTCATTCTAAAATGTGTACCTTTTTAAATTTGGATGGTGGAAGAGCTAGGAGAGGCCAGTTATATGACTATAATAGAAAGCTTTTCTAAATAGCTGTCCAAATTTAAGTTTAGCCGAATTTTCTTGTTTTTTATTTCCATCCAATCATTAAATAAGTTTATTCAGTTTGAATTGTGTTGCTCTGTTATTTATTAATTTCTATATTCATTCTTGTTCCCATAAGTAGATATTTATGGTAATCTTTAACTTTTTGTTTAAATCTACTTCTAATAAGGGAGTGGGTGATCTTGTTTTTCTAATGGCTACAAAATTGGGATGTTGAGTTCCAAAGTCATTAAATAAACTTATATATGAATTTATATGGCCTTTTATTCTTCAAGTAATTATAATAATTTAATTATAATAATAAAAAGTTGAAGTAATGTAAATTTCAAGATAATTCTTTACATAATGAGTTTCAAGGATTTTGTGATAACTAGGTATATGACTGATTTTTATTCTCTTTAAAATTTGTTTGATAAATATATTTGATATTTTAAAAAGTTTATGTTTAAAATGAATACAAATTGCCTTTTAAGCTTAACAATAAAATGAAGTTAGGGAAAAAATAGAGTAGTAAATAAAGACCTAATATCAAAAACAAGAAGAAAAAAACAAATACATTGATGAAGAGCAAGACAAAGTTTGTGTTAATTATATCTTTGTTTTCTTAGACAATTTTTATAGATTGATTTTTTTATAGATAGCTTCTTGTGGGTTGGTAGAGGGTCAAAGGGTAAAATTGCAACAAATATTTCTGTTAGGACATTTATCTTCCACTCTCAATCTAACTCTCTCACTATTTGTTCTCGCAAAGGTCAGTCACACCCATAACGACCTCTCTCACTCTCAATCTGACTCTCTCACTATTTGTTCTCGTAAAGGTCAATCACACCCAAAAAAATTAGACATGAAAAATTGAGGAGAACGAGAATTCAAGAATAGAGAGAGCTTGTGCAGATGCCTGTAGAATCACTTTAGAGAACTAGAGGTATTTTACTTTTTTAGCAGGTAAGATTTATTTTCTTCTTTCACTGATAAGATAGATATCATACTAGTGTAATTTTTATTTTTCAGGCTATTAAGAATCACTTCAGAGAAACGAAATGTCAGATTTTCAGTAAATTACTTTTGAGAGTTGTTGTTAATGGTGACTTGGCTACATCCAAATTGGCCTTTCAACATTCCAACTTTGAAGCCAAAGAACAAATGGTGAAATACCCAAATTCTTCGAACCCTATTCGGTTTTGCGATATCATAAATTTATTTCATTTTTTATCTTGGAGAAATCTCCGAAGAATTGGTTGAATTTAGTGTCATTAATTGTATTTATTACTTCACAGTAAAGTTAATAAATTTATAACTCTAAAAATAAGATGAATACTTGTAAGATTATTTCTGATTATAGGAATTTATTAAGTTTGGAGTTTCTTCTCCCTATATTTACGGAAACAAAAAATTGGCACGCCAAATTGGGGAGAACGGTGAATATAGGAACATAGAGGTTTGTGCAGTTGCTTGTCAATAATCACTTCAGAGAACTAGAAGAATTTTACTGCTTTAGCAGGTAAATTTTATTTTATTCTTTTTTTTGATATGATATAATATAATACTACTGTAATTTTATTTTTCAAGTAGAGAGAACAAGAATTCAGGCACAGAGAGAGTTTGTGCAGTTGTCTATCAAGAATCACTTTAGAGAACCAGATAAACGAAAAGTCAAGTTTCAGAAATTACTTCGAGAGTTGCTTTTAATGGTGGTTTGGCTACTTCCAAATTGGCCTTCAACTTTCCAAGTTTAAAGTCAAAACACAAATGGTGAAATACCAAATTTCTCGAACCCTATTTGGTTTTGCGATATCATAATTTTATTTCATTATTTGGATTGGGAAAATCTTTAGAGATTGGTTTCAATTAGTGTCATTAATTGCATTATTAACTTTCACAGTAAAGTTGATAAATTTATTGACTCTAAAAAAGAAGATATATCCTGATAAGATTACTTATGGTTAAGGGAATCTATTAAGTAGAGGGTTTTATCTCCCTATGCTTACGGATTGAAACAAAAAATTGGCACCCCAATTGTGGAGAACGAAATTTAAAATAGTGAGAGCTTGTGTAATTTCCTTTAACAAATCACTTTAGAGAACTAGAGCAATTTTGCTGCTTTAGTAGGTAAAATTTATTTTCTTTTTTACTAATATGATAGATATCATGATATTGTAATTTGATGTTTCAGGTAGAGAGAAAAGATTTCAGGCACAGAGAGAGCTTGTGCAGTTCTCTGTGAAAAATCACTTTAGAGAACCAGATAAACGAAAGGTCAGATTTCTGTAAATTACTTAGAGAGTTGCTTTTACATGGTGGCTTGGATACTTCAAAATTAGCCTTCAACTTTCCAACTTTTGAAGCCAAAGCACAGGGTGAAATACCCAAATTTCTCGAACCCTATTCGGTTTTTGTAATATCATAAATTTATTTCATTCTCGGATTGGGGGAAATCTTCGGAGATTTGGTTGCAATTAGTGTCATTAATTGCCATTCTTAACTTTTCCAATAAAGTTAATAAATTTATAGACTCTAAAAAGAAGATGAATCCTTGAAAGATTGCTCAGATTATAGTATATTAAGTTGAGGGTTTTCTCTCTCTGTACTTACGGAATTAGACAAAAAAATTGGCACGCAAAATTGAAAAGAACGAGAATTCAGGAATAGAGGAGAGCTTGTGCAGATGCTTGTCAAGAATCACTTCAGAGAACTAGAGAAATTTTGCTTTTTTAGTAGGTAAATTTATTTTCTTCTTTCATGATAAGATAGATATCATACTGCTATAATTTTTATTTTTCATGTGTTAAGAATCAATTCAGAGAATTGAAAGGTCAGGTTTTCAGTAAATTACTTTTAAGAGTTTTTGTTAATGGTGGCTTGACTACATCCAAATTGGCATTCAACTTTCCAACTTTTGGATTGTTTGGCTAGCCCATTCCTCTTATAACCAGATTCAACAAATTCGGACTCAATCGCTCTTGATTCGGGTTTTATGGATATCATAATTTATTTCATTTTTTATATTGAAACATCTCCAAAGATTTGGTTGCATTTAATGTCATTAATTACATTTATTACTTTCACAGTAAAATTAATAAATTAATGACTCTAAAAATAAGATGAATCTTGATAAGATTATTTCTGATTATGATAATCTATTAAGTAGAGGCTTTCATCTCTCTATATTTATAGAATTGGAACAAAAAATGAGCACGCCAAATTGGGGAGAACGAGAATTTAGGAACACAGGGGCTTGTTCAGTTTCCTGTCAAGAAATACTTTAAAGAATCAGATGAATTTTCTGCTTTAAACAAGTAAAAATTATTTTCTTCTTTTAAATATATGATAGATATTACACTGTTGTAATTTTTCAATTTTCAAACAAAGACAACAAGAATTCAGGCACAGAGAGAGCTTGTGAAGTTCTCTGTCAAAAATTACTTCAGAGCCCAGAGAAACGAAAGATCAGGTTTTCAATAAATTACTTTCGAGACTGTTGTTAATGCGTGGTTTCAACTACTTTCAAATTGGCCTTCACCTTTCCAACTTTGAAACCAAAGCACAAATGGTGAATTACCCAAATTCCTGAACCCTATTCGGTTTTGCGATATCATAAATTTATTTAATTTTTTGCATTGTATAAATCTTCAGAGATTTGGTTTCAATTAGTCTCATTAATTGCACTTATTAACTTTTCTAGTAAAGTTAATAATTTATTGACTCTAAAAAAAGAAGATGAATCCTGGTAAGATTATTTCTGATTATGAGAATCTATTAAGTAGAGGCTTTCATCTCCTATACTTATTAGAATTGGAACAAAATATGAGCACGCCAAATGGGAGAACGAGAATTTAGGAACAGAGAGGGCTTGTTCAGTTGCCTGTCAAAATTACTTTTAGAAACTAGAGAAATTTTGCTTTAGCATGTAAAAATTATTTTCTTCTTTAACATATATGATAGATATTATTCTACTATAATTTTCATTTTTTTAGGCAAAAGAGAGCAAAAATTCAGGCATAGAAAAAGCTTGTACAATTGTCTATCAAAAATTACTTCAGAGACCTAGAGAAACAAAAGGTCAGGTTTGCAGTAAATTACTTCGAGAGTTGCTGTTAATGGTGGCTTGGCTACTTCCAAATTGGCCTTCAACTTTCCCAACTTTGTGAAGTCAAGGCACAACATAGTGAAATACCCAAATCCTCAAACCCTATTCAGTTTGGAAATATCATAAATTTATTTCATTTTTGGATGGATAAATCTCTAGAGATTTGGCTGCAATTAGTGTTCATAAATTGTTTTTATTAACTTCCCGGTAAAGTTAATAAATTATTGACTCTAAAAAAGAAGATGAAAACTTGTAAGATTACTTTGATTATGGGGATATATTAAGTAGAGGGTTTCATCTCCCTATAATTATGGAATTGGAACAAAAAATTGGCACGCCAAATTGGGGAGGAGAACGAGAATTTAAGAATAGAGAGTGCAGTTTTCTGTCAAGAATCACTTTAGAGAACTAGAGGAATTTTTGTGTTTTAGCAGGTAAAATTTATTTCTTTCACTAATACTTTATGCTACTTTTATTTTATTTTTCAGGGCATAGAGAGAGTTTGTGCAGTTGTCAAGAATCACTTTATAGAATAGAGAATGAAAGGTCAGATTTTCAGTAAATTACTTTCGAGAGTTGTTGTTAATGGTGGTTTGGCTACTTCCAAATTGGCCTTCATCTTTCCAACTTTTTGAAGTCAAAGCACAAATGATGAAATACCCAAATTCCTCAAACACTATTTCGGTTTTGCGATATCATAAATTTATTTCATTTTTTGGATTGGGGAAATCTCGAGAGATTGGTTGCAATTAGTGTAATTAATTGCATTTATTAACTTTTCCGATAAAGTTAATAAATTATTGACTCTAAAAAATAAGATGAATGCTGGTAAGATTACTTCTGGTTTGGGAATCTATTAAGTAAGGGTTTCATCTCCCTATACTTACAGAATTGGAACAAATAAATGGCACACCAAATGGGGAGAACGAGAATTTAGGAATAGAGAGAGTTTTGTTCAGTTGCCTGTCAAGAATCACTAGAGGAATTTTATTGTTTTAGTAGGTAAAATTTATAATCTTCTTTCACTAATATGATAGATATGTAATTTTCATTTTTCAGGCTGTCAAGAATCACTCAAAGAAATGAAAGATTAGAGGGTTTTATCTCCCTATACTTACGGAATCGGAACAAAAAATTGGCACGCCAAATTGGGGGAGAACGAGAATTTAGGAATAGAGATAGTTGTTCAGTTGTCTGTCAAGAATCACTTTAGAGGAATTAGAGGATTTTTTTTGTTTTAGTAGGTAAATTTATAATCTTCATTCACTGATATGATAGATATCAATATTATTGTAATTTTCATTTTTTAGGCTATCAAGAATCACTTTTAGAGAAATGAAAGATCAGGTTTCAGTAAATTACTTTCGAGAATTGTTGTTAATGGTGGCTTGAGTATTTCAAATTGGCCTTCAACTTTCCATCTTTTAAAGCCAAGCACAATTTGGAAATACCGAAAATCCTCGAACCCTATTCGGTTTTGTGGATATCATAAATTTATTTTATTCTTTGAATTGAGAAATCTCTGGAGATTTGGTTTGCATATAATGTCATTAATTGCATTTATTAATTTTCCCGATAAAGTTATTAAATTTATTGACTCTAAAAAGAAGATGAATCCTAATAGAGATACTTCTAATTATGGAAATCTATTAAGTATGAGTTTCATCTACCTATATTTACGGAATTGGAACAAAATATTGGCACACCAAATTGGGGAGAACGTGAATTCAAGAACAATGAGAGTTTTTGTAGTTGCCTGTCAAGAATCACTTTAGAGAACCAAAGAAATTTTGTTATTTTAGTAGATAAAATTTATTTTCTTCTTTCACTGATATGATAGATATCATACTACTACAATTTTTATTTTTGAGGTAGAGAGAACAAGAATTCAGGCATAGAGAGAACTTGTGCAGTTGTCTGTCAAAAATCATTTCAAAAAACCAGATAAACAAAAGGTTCGGGTTTCATTAAATTACTTTCGAGAGTTACTGTTAATGGTGGTTTGGCTACTTCCAAATTGGCCTTCAACTTTCTAACTTGTTGAAGTCAGGCACAAATAGTGAAATACCCAAATCCCTCAACCCTATTCAGTTTTGCAATATCATAAATTTATTTGATCCTTGGATTGGGAAATCTCAGGAGATTTGATTGCATTCTGTCATAATTGCATTTGTTAAGTTTCTCGGTAAAGTTTATAAATTTATGACTCTAAAAAAGAAGATTAATCCTGGTAAGTTACTTCTAATTATGGAAATATATTAAGTAGAGGGTTTCATCTCTCTATATTTACGGAATTGGAACAAAAAATTGGCACGGTCAATTGGGGATAACCAGAATTCAGGAACAAAGAGAGCTTGTGCAGTTGCCGTTCAAAATCATTTCAGAGAACCAGAATATTTTGTTGCTTTACTAGGTAAAATTTATTTTCTTCTTTCATTGATATGATATATATCATACTACCTGTACTATTTTCATTTTTCAGAAAGAGAGAACAAGAATCCAGACATAGGGAGAGCTGTGCAGTTGCCTGTCAAGAATCACTTCAAATAAATGAAAGGTCAGTTTTCAGTAAATTATCGTCGAGAATTGTTGCTAATGGTGGCTTGACTACTTCGAATTGGCCTTCAACCTTCCACTTTTGAAGTCAACACATAAATGGTGAAATACCTAAATTCCCTCAACCAGTATTTGGTTTTGCGATATCATAAATAATTTCATTCTTTTGATTGGGAAATCTCCGATAATTTGGTTGCAATTAGTGTCATTAATTGTATTTATTAACTTTCCCAGTAAAGTTAATAAATTTATTGACTCTAAAACAGAAGATGAATCTTGTAATATTACTTCTGATTATGGGAATCTATTAAGTAGGGGTTTTCATTTCCTATATTTACGGAATTGGAATAACAAAATAAGTACGCCAAAATAGAACGAAATAATTCAGGAAATAGAGAGAGTTTGTTCAGTTGCCTGTCAAGAATCACTTAAGAGAACTAGAGAATTTTGTTGTTTAGCAAGTAAAATTTATTTCTTCTTTCACTGATATGATAGATATCATACTGTTGTACTTTTCATTTTTTAGGTAGAGAGGAACAAGAATTCAGGCACAAAGAAAGATATGTGAGTTGTCTGTCCAAGAATCCCTTCAGAGAACAGAGAAACGAAAAGTTAGGTTTTCAATAAAATTATTTTCGAGAGTTGCTATTAATGGTGGTTTTGGCTATTTCCAAATTGGCCTTCATCTTTCCAACTTTTGATCCAAATCACAAATGATGAAATATCCAAATTCCTCGAACCCCTATTCAGTTTTGCGATATCATGAATTTATTTAATTTTTTGGATTGTGGAAATATCAGAGATTTGGTTGCAATAGTGGTAATTAATTACATTTTATTAACTTTTCCGATAAAGTTAATAAATTTATTGAATCTAAAAAAGAATATCAATGGTTGGTAAGATTAGTTATGATTAATGAGAATCTATTAAATAGAGGGTTTCATCTCCTTATACTTATGGAATTGAACAAAAATTGGCACGCCAAACTGGGGAGAGCGAGAATCGGGAACAGAGAGTGCAGTTGCCTGTCAAGAATCACATCAGAGAACCAGAGAAATTTTGTGTCAAACAAATTTATTTTTTTCTTTCACTGATATGATAGATATCATACTACTGTAATTTTCATTTTCAGGCACAAAGAGAACAAGAATTCATGCATAAAGAGAGCTTGCGCAGTTGTCTGTCAAGAATCAATTCAGAGAAACATAAAGATTTTGTTGCTTTAGCAAGGCAAACCTTATTTTTCTTTTACTGATACTTCATGCTGCTGTATTTTCATTTTCTTGGATTATAATGATTTCAGAAGAAAAAAAAGTGTTGTAGATTGGGGATGGTAAGTGATATTTTGAGAATGCCTATTGCATGAGATGTGAATTTTCGATCTATGTCATCTAATTTTTTTTCTCTTTCCTTTTTGTAATCTTTAAAAGTTCTTGCATTCCTCTTTTAATGAATGTACATTTATAAAAACCTTGTATGAATACCAATAGGCTAAAATAATTTGATATACATCGGTATATATCTCTTGAATGCGAAGCTACGCGTACATGACTTTTATGTAGAAGTTTGCATGCATGTATAATTGTATGGAATGGCCACGTGTCGTCTTTGGATTGTTGAGCGCCGCTCTTATGATTGTAAATTGAATGCCTCCAAAACATTGTTTCAAGTTCAAACATGTGACACTTACCAAAAGAACATTTTGTAATGTTGAATAAACCTACATTAAGTGGTGGTTATTATTATTACAATATCCTATTTATAACAAGTACCAAAAAACGACAAGAATCTTCTTGTCGATGGAAAGAAAGTTTGCTGTTTTAGCAGGTAAAATTTATTTTCTTTCACTAATACTTTATGCTGCTGTATTTTTTATGGCATAGAGAGAGTTTGTGCAGTTGTCAAGAATTATTTCAGAGAATAGAGAATGAAAGGTCAGATTTTCAGTAAATTACTTTCGAGAGTTGTTGTTAATGGTGGTTTGGCTACTTCCAAATTGGCCTTCAACTTTCCAACTTTTGAAGTCAAAGCACATATGATGAAATACCCAAATTCCTCAAACCCTATTCGGTTTTGCGATATCATAAATTTATTTTATTTTTTTGGGGAAATCTCGAGAGATTTGGTTGCAATTAGTGTAATTAATTGCATTTATTAACTTTTCCGATAAAGTTAATAAATTTATTGACTCTAAAAAAGAAGATGAATGCTAGTAAGATTACTTCTGGTTTGAGAATCTATTAAGTAGAGGGTTTCATCTCCCTATATACTTACAGAATTGGAACAAAAATTGGCACGCCAAATTGGGGAAAACGAGAATTTAGGAATAGAGAGAGTTTGTCAGTTGCCTGTCAAGAATCACTTTAAAAAAAACTAGAGGAATTTTATTGTTTTAGTAGGTAAAATTTATAATCTTCATTCATGTAATTTTCATTTTTTAGGCTATCAAGAATCACTTTAGAGAAATGAAAGATCAGGTTTTTAGTAAATCACTTTCGAGAATTGTTGTTAATGGTGGCTTGACTACTTTCAAATTGGCCTTCAACTTTCCATCTTTTGAAGCCAAAGCACAATTTGTGAAATACCGAAAATCCTCGAACCCTATTCGGTTTTGTGATATCATAAATTTATTTTATTCTTTGAATTTGAGAAATCTCCAGAGATTTGGTTGCATATAATGTCATTAATTGCATTTATTAATTTTCCCGATAAAGTTATTAAATTTATTGACTCTAAAAAAGAAGACGAATCCTAATAAGATTACTTCTAATTATGGAAATCTATTAAGTATGAGTTTCATCTCCCTATACTTACGGAATTGGAACAAAATATTGGCACGCCAAATTGGGGAGAACGTAAATTCAAGAACAATGAGAGTTTTTGCAGTTGCCTGTCAAGAATCACTTTAGAGAATTAGAGAAATTTCAGAGAATTTTTGTTATTTTAGTAGATAAAATTTATTTTCTTCTTTCACTGATATGATAGATATCATACTACTGCAATTTTTATTTTTGAGGTAGAGAGAACAAGAATTCAGGCATAGAGAGACCAGATAAATCATTTACTTGTGCAGTTGTCTGTCAAAAATCATTTCAAAAAACCAGATAAATGAAAGGTCAGGTTTTCATTAAATTACTTTCGAGAGTTACTTTTAATGGTGGTTTGGCTACTTCCAAATTGACCTTCAACTTTCCAACTTTTGAAGTCAGGCACAAATAGTGAAATACCCAAATCCCTCAAACCCTTTTGCAATATCATAAATTTATTTTGATTCCTTGGATTAGGGAAATCTCAGGAGATTTAGTTGCAATTATTGTCATTAATTGCATTTGTTAAGTTTCCCGGTAAAGTTTATAAATTTATTGACTCTAAAAAAGAAGATTAATCCTAGTAAGATTACTTCTAATTATGGAAATATATTAAGTAGAGGGTTTCATCTCTCTATATTTACGGAATTGGAACAAAAAATTGGCACGTCAAATTGGGGATAACCAGAATTCAGGAACAAAGAGAGCTTGTGCAGTTGCCGTTCAAAATCATTTCAGAGAACCAGAAGAATGTTGTTGCTTTACTAGGTAAAATTTATTTCATTTTTCAGAAAGAGAGAACAAGAATCCAGACATAGGGAGAGCTTGTGCAGTTGCCTATCAAGAATCACTTCAAAGAAATGAAAGGTCAGGTTTTCAATAAATTATTGTCGAGAGTTGTTGCTAATGGTGGCTTGACTACTTCCAAATTGGCCTTCAACTTTCCACTTTTGAAGTCAAAACATAAATGGTGAAATACCTAAATTCCTCAAACCATATTTGGTTTTGCGATATCATAAATATATTTCATTCTTTTGATTGGGAAATCTCCGATAATTTGGTTGCAATTAGTGTCATTAATTGTATTTATTAAAGTTAATAAATTTATTGACTCTAAAAAAGAAGATAAATCTTGGTAATATTACTTCTGATTATGGGAATCTATTAAGTAGTGGGTTTCATTTCCCTATATTTAAGGAATTGGTACAAAAAATAAGCACGCCAAATTGGAGAGAACGAGAATTCAGGAATAGAGAGAGTTTGTTCAGTTGCCTGTCAAGAATCACTGCAGAGAACTAGAGAAATTTTGTTGTTTTAGCAAGTAAAAATTATTTTCTTCTTTCACTTATATGATAGATATCATACTGTTGTAATTTTCATTTTTCATGTAGAGAGAACAAGATGGTTTGGCTATTTCCAAATTGGCCTTCATCTTTCCAACTTTTGAAGCCAAATCACAAATGATGAAATATCCAAATTTCTCGAACCCTATTCAGTTTTGCGATATCATAAATTTATTTCATTTTTTGGATTGTGAAAATATCCATAGATTTGGTTGCAATTAGTGTAATTGGGGAGAACGAGAATTCAGGAACAGAGAGTGCAGTTTTCTGTCTAGAATCACTTTAGAGAACTAGAGGAATTTTTTTGTTTTAGCAGGTAAAATTTATTTTCTTTCACTAATAATACTTTATGCTGCTGTATTTTTTATTTTTTAGGCATAAAGAGAGTTTGTGTAGTTGTCAAGAATCACTTCAGAGAATAGAGAATGAAAGGTCAGATTTTCAGTAAATTACTTTCGAGAGTTGTTGTTAATGGTGGTTTGGCTACTTCCAAATTGGCCTTCAACTTTCCAACTTTTGAAGTCAAAGCACAAATGATGAAATACCCAAATTTCTCAAACCCTATTCGGTTTTGCAATATCATAAATTTATTTCATTTTTTGGATTGGGGAAATCTCGAGAGATTTGGTTGCAATTAGTGTAATTAATTGCATTTATTAACTTTTCTGATAAAGTTAATAAATTTATTGACTCTAAAAAAGAAGATAAATGCGGGTAAGATTACTTCTGGTTTGGGAATCTATTAATTAGAGGGTTTCTTCTCCCTATATTTACAGAATTGGAACAAAAAATTGGCACGCCAAATTGGGGAGAACGAGAATTTAGGAATAGTGAGAGTTTGTTCAGTTGCCTGTCAAGAATCATTTTAAAAAACTAGAGGAATTTTATTGTTTTAGTAGGTAAAATTTATAATCTTCTTTCACTAATATGATAGATATGTAATTTTCATTTTTCAGGCTGTCAAGAATCACTCAATGAAGTAGTTTTGTACTTCCAGTCTTCCATTGGGTTTGTTCATTTTTTATTTCATATTTGACATACTTTTTTATGATTTCACAAATTTATTATTATTACAGGAATGGGTGGATCTAATGATGATGTGCAAAAACATAATGGCATTAAGAATTGTTGGAATTTTTAAACTAATTCTATAAATTCTATTAATGAATGGAAATTAGAATATGGGTAATAAAATTAAATCAATTTCATGTGAAATTCAAATGTGAATTATAGGATGAAATTTGATCCAAATGTTTGAATTAATTAATTTAAATTAATTAATCAAAATGCCTTGATGACCAATTAACAAAATGTTGTTAATTTGTAGTGTGACTTACATGAGTTTGTTATTATTATTAATTGTTATGATAATTTAATATTATTATTAACAGATTAAAAAACCATGTAACGTGAGTATTGCAAAATAAATGTCTTCATTAATTTTGGCAAACAATTATCCTTCATTAAGAAGAAATAGTAAGGCAAATGAAGAGGCAAACAATGCCAACCGTTGGATCAATTGATGATTTAATTAACAGTTTATTATTTCAACAATCTAAATAGGCATTCTATCCCACACCATTCGATGGACAAAAAAAACCACATCACTTCTTCATTTTCATTCTTTCTCACTCTAGAATTCCAAAAGTTTTCTTCTTGTTTGTGAGTGTTCTTCGAGTTCTTCGTTCGATTTTTCCGTTGAAACCCGGTGATAGTTCAGGTACTTTATCAAGCTCGTTGTGTAGTGATTTCGGTGCTGAATCACTACTAGATTCGTTGTACCCTGGGAGACAGCCATCTGTGATAAGCTCTAGCACATGGGGAGACGGTGGAACTGTTTTAAGGGAAATGTGCTAAGCACATGCCTCGAATCAACAATTTATTCGGTGATATTGTTTTTTATATATTTTATTTATTTCATCTATTTGTAACACAATTTATATATATATTTCTGTTATTTCAAAACAATATGTCTAACAATCTTAAAACAGGTTCTTTGTGCTAAGCTATTTAAGAGCTTGCACCATCGAATATATTTTTTGTCTTTGATGTTTCAGAAATACGAGTCGCGGTGTTGCGGAAGAGATGATGTTCATTTCAAAAAAAAAAAATGAAAAAGATTCATCTTAAGGAATCAACAAATAAAGATAAGTCTTTATTACATATAAATATGTTTGATTATTAACACATATGTTCTTATGCTGTTAAAGCTTAGTTTTATAAGCTAATATATTTTGATAGGAAATTTTTCTCAAGAAACATTAATTTGTATATTCATTATACAAATGTTATATAGAAAATAAATTAGAACACAATAATTTAATTTGTTCTAGTCTTATTTAAAGATTTGTTTGGTTATTAAAATTATTAATAATAATGAATGAAAATAAGAAAGTAACTAATATGTTAACTTTCAATTTTTATAAAATTTATGGTGTTAAAATTAATTATAATTGAAACATATGGTTTCAGTTTTAAAATAATTAATTATAATATATACCTTCTTTTTAATTAAACAATATAATTAATAAGAATATGGTAGGATGATTTAATAAATAAAGAGAGATGATATCTTTATTTATACATTGTTTTATATATTACATTTTATTATGGTAATAAGTTATGGTTTTAAATGGGTATATATTGTTTGACAGAGTTTAAGTCAAAAAGAAGAGAAAATTAAGTTTCTCTAAAAAGAAGACAAAAGGTCATAAAGCGGTACAACAATGAAATGGAGCCAACTGATAAGATGATTTCTTTTGTAGAAATCAGACGTGATAAAATGACATTAGTCATTTACGTTGATTTCTTTTATAGAAATCGGACGTGATAAAATGACACTAGTCATTTACGGTGGAACCATTCAAATTTCTTGTATAGAAATTATTAGATGAATGGAGCCAATGATTTCTTTCATAGAAATCTGATGTGTTATAAAATGACACTAGTCATTTATGTTGAAACCATTCCAATTTCTTGTGTAGAAATTATGAGATGAATGGATAGTCAATAATTTCTTGATAGAAATCAGACTAGTTAAAATGACTTTAGTCATTGATGTTGAAACCATTCAAATTTCTTGTGTAGAAATTATGAGATGAATGGGTAGCCAATAATTTCTTGGTAGAAATCAGAATTTTAAAATGACTCTATATGTTGGAGATGAATGAGGTCGATAATAATTTCTTATAAAAAAAACATGATTTGTCTAAATGACATTAATCATGAATGTTGAAATCATTATAATTTCTTATGTAGAAATTATGAAATAAATTGAGTATAGAAATTTTAATTTCTTAAGATTAAATAAGTTGTTTGTGTTAGAACTTATTCTAATCATGCATTGAAAGAGACAATTATCTAAGTCGAAATATTTTCGCAAGAATTATCTCGGTGAGAATGATCCACCTAGATTTGTTTTGAACATTGTCGCTTCACGTGGATTATCGTTCATAACACGATAATGTAATTACTTCGATTAAGACATGAGGTACGTTTGTAGTTATGTTTTATTTGATTATATTGCTAAGTGTTTATTTATATATATCATGCATATTAGCTAATAATATGATGATTCATGTTATTCATAATAAGTATGATTATCTAGAAATTTATATATATATAAATTAAGATTTATTTTCTATCTATTTTTATTTTAATAGATAATTTTGAAATTTGTCACAAATCATGTGCTCTTTGATTGACAAAGAATTGTTATAGAATGTTAAAGGTCATCTAATTAATTAAGAAACGAATAATTGATGACATGAATACTTATTTTTATAATTAGTTAGTTTTATATTCGATTAAAGATAAATGATCAACATTCTAATTAAGTGTAATAACTAATATTCTAATTAATTATTATGTATTTTTTAAACGGTATTTTTAATGATAAATGAAGTTGTATATATATTTGTTTAAGAATATATATGACATATTATTTATCTGATTACGTTTCTATGTTATTGACTATATATATATATTATAGTTGTTTTGTCATCGTGGTGACTAAAATGAAAGAAGAATAATATATAATATCATATATATGGATATATTAATTTTGGTTTAATATAATATATTTGATAATTTTGAAATCAAATAATTACAAGCAAAGTATTGTTTGATTTGAGAATAATGTGGCAAACGTGCCAATATTGCGGGATGCAAACGTGCAACCGAAAATAAATGTTTAAGCGGCTTTGGCCAAAGATGCTTGAAACATTATGATTTCTTTTGTAGAAATCATGTGATATGGTGAATATTTATTTGATTAAATATTCTAATTTCTTTTATAGAAATTAAGTGTTGAAATAAATATTTTAATTGGTTAAATATTTTAATTTCTTATGTAGAGATTATGTGAAGAATGATTTATATATGAATAAACATTCTAATCTCTTGTATAGAAATTATATTTTATTCAATTAAATATTTATGATATAGTTATCTTATTCATTGTATGATAAGTATAACAAAAGAAATTTGTAAAAGAATTGTGTGACAATTTCTTGATTAGAAAATCATTGATTTAAATTATACAAATGTGTGTGATTTAAAAAGGATACCAACACGAATGTGGGGGCAAATATTTTTATTGATTATAACACAAAAATAATTGTGTATATTATGATAAATAAAAAGATAATTTATTGTTAGAGAAATATGTTCTCTATAAAAGATAAAGTTGCGCAACTTTACAAAAAGAAAGAAAATAACAAGAAAATGTCTTGTTTATATTTGCTGAGTTGGTGTTCAAATCGATATTTTAGATTTGAGGATTTTGAAATCAAGAAACGTGTCATATTTTGACATTATTTTCATAAAACTTTGAAGAACCAATGTCTTCAAAAGGATTTTATGAAATAAATGAAAATGAAGTTTATAAAGTTTTGATATGACTTATAACAAATTTTATAATAATGATATGAAAATTTGATCATACTTTTATTAAAAAGTGGATGTGACAATTATATATATCATGAAGACAATGAAAATTATTTCATTACGTGTATTTTGTACGATATTTTTATCGTTGAAAATTACGATAAAAATGATTAAATCCATAAAGGATATGAATTGCACTAAACGAAATATCATGTTGTTATCAAATGATATATTGATATTATTAAATGAAAGACTTTACGTCTTAAAGTGAATATATTTACACTTAGAAGTGCAATTTACGTATGAAAATCTTCTAAGAAACTTATGATGGATAGATTAAACGTTATAATCTATATTTTTGACTTATGTCGAAAAATAAAATATTTTTATGTAAAATATATAATCGTTTACACGAAGGCAAAATAGTTCAAAGACATTTTGTCTACTAGTTAGCCAAGTAAACAATATTTTCATAAAAAAAAAAATTAAATGATAAGCATGTACGAATGATTATGCTTCTCATTAGAAGATGTTCCAAAGTTAACTAAGAATGTACCAACAAAAATTTCTAATTATTGTTATAGTAATTTGAAATTGGACAAGCTTAGAGTCAATGACAAGTCTAGACATACACATCTTAGACATAATGTCATTAGACTATACTCTCTAATGGAGTTATCAAATTTTACTATGTAAGTCAAAGATAACATTGTGGATCCACTAATCAGATTATTGAATAGAGAGATAATTTGAAGTCTTTTGAGACATTAGCCTACTATAAGTTGGTATGAAGGAAAACCCAACCTATGCAGACTGGAGATCCCAAGAACGAGGTTCAATGGGACAACCTAATTGTACTAACTTGGAAAGTTATTGTTGAGGATTAATCCTATAACAAAACAATATATATTTTGCCGAGGATAAGTATATTGCTTTTAATGATTCTTTGTGAGCAAAGAGATCACCTATGTGAGGGAGAAGTGGGGCCGCTTCGAACGAATTGCACGGCTCAATTCTAGACCCTCTCACAGAACCAGGCGCGTGTTCCATGGCCAAAATGGACACAACCATGAGAGCTTGACATGTATTAGGGAGAATTCTATGTGAAAGTGTGTAATCGTTTACACAAAAGGCAGAATAGTTCAAGGACATCGAGTCTACTAATCAGCTAGTAAAGTTATATGCTTTCACAAGGGAAGGTTCAAAGGGTTACACCTACCTATCCTATGTAAAATTCAACTGTTGAACCTTTCACCGGGTTAATCTTTCAATTTCCATTAATGTGGGGGATTGTTGGAATTTTTAAACTAATTCTATAAATTCTATTAATGAATGGAAATTAGAATATGGGTAATAAAATTAAATCAATTTCATGTGAAATTCAAATGTGAATTATAGGATGAAATTTGATCCAAATGTTTGAATTAATTAATTTAAATTAATTAATCAAAATGCCTTGATGACCAATTAACAAAATGTTGTTAATTTGTAGTGTGACTTACATGAGTTTGTTATTATTATTAATTGTTATGATAATTTAATATTATTATTAACAGATTAAAAACCATGTAACGTGAGTATTGCAAAATAAATGTCTTCATTAATTTTGGCAAACAATTATCCTTCATTAAGAAGAAATAGTAAGGCAAATGAAGAGGCAAACAATGCCAACCGTTGGATCAATTGATGATTTAATTAACAGTTTATTATTTCAACAATCTAAATAGGCATTCTATCCCACACCATTCGATGGACAAAAAAAAACCACATCACTTCTTCATTTTCATTCTTTCTCACTCTAGAATTCCAAAAGTTTTCTTCTTGTTTGTGAGTGTTCTTCGAGTTCTTCGTTCGATTTTTCCGTTGAAACCCGGTGATAGTTCAGGTACTTTATCAAGCTCGTTGTGTAGTGATTTCGGTGCTGAATCACTACTAGATTCGTTGTACCCTGGGAGACAGCCATCTGTGATAAGCTCTAGCACATGGGGAGACGGTGGAACTGTTTTAAGGGAAATGTGCTAAGCACATGCCTCGAATCAACAATTTATTCGGTGATATTGTTTTTTATATATTTTATTTATTTCATCTATTTGTAACACAATTTATATATATATTTCTGTTATTTCAAAACAATATGTCTAACAAGAATCACACTAAAACACGCCAGAGAGCGGCTGCATGAAAAACCTTCAACTAAAATATATTAGCCACATAGAAGAGTCAGATCTCATACAAACCAAAAGAGATCAAATAGTAAAAACGAGGAAGTGGAAGCTATTGCCTTAACAAGAGGGGTTGATGATCCTCGACCAAATAGAAGGTTAATAGACTTTGTCCTCCACAATGTAAATGGAAAACCACAACATGTGGAAATGTTGGAAGTGACGGAGATTTTCAATTCTGGTCGCATATTACCATTTGAAGAAAGTTCCAACAAGCACAAGGAGAAAGGAATAAAATGCTTGACTTTATTCCTTGACCTTTGGACGCGTGGAAACATGAGAAATATCTGGTTTTGAGGATGGTTCACCAGTCGTCTGTTCTCAACTAAAATAGCTTACTACAAATTTGTTAAGCTGGCTAGTAGCTAAAAAGAGTTGCATGATATTTTCTATGAAAAATTTTATGCTTGTATAGAAATATACAGTAAACTTAATGGATCTAACGCAGTGATCCAAATGAGTTAAGAAGAATTACTCAGGAAGGTTGTCCACTCAATGAGGGAAAGTAAGACTATTTCTCAAGGTTTATCAGTTAGGAGATTCATTATTTCACATGGTGAGTTCATTTACAAACAACTAACTAGCTTGGATTATTCATCTAAGAAAAATGATCAGCTCTTTTGTGGGCTTCCTATTCTTACTTCCCTGAGGGATGAATGTAAAAATCTTTCATCATCAATGCCAGTTATGATAACACATCATAAAAGTTCACTGGAGATCGAGGAAGAGGCTAAAGAGGAAGAGAGACAGTCAGCTCATGTTGATGATATAAGGATAATTCCAAAAATCATGGAAATATAAGAGTCATAGCAAGAGGAAGCGCACAACTGCTCCAGCAAAAAAGTATTATATAAAAACTAACGAAGATGAGATTGCAAATGACTATCCACTACCTGAATATTATAAATCTACTTTTCATGAAATTGATGAGTTTTACAAGACAAGTAACTCAAATGAACTTCCTAAATCAATCTTGCACAATTGGTCACTCTATAATTCGGATTCTCGGCTCATTGGCTTGGAGCTCCTACCGATGAGATCTTGTGCAAATATGGATGTAGTAATTTTCGGGTCGGGTAGAATGAAAGATGACGATGAAAGTGAGTATCTCCTTGATGATGAAGATAATTCTGTCGTGGAGGGAATTCCAATATACCTGAGTGCAATAAAGGAATGGATGGTTGAAATTGGGTCTTCAATGGTCTTTGTCTCAATCAGAACAGATTTGCATGGTAAAATATATTATTGTGTTTGCAAAAAAAAGTTTATTTATCATATTTTGATCTTCTCTTCTCCCCTTTGTTTTTAGGTATAGACATGGAAAACCATCAAAACAATAACTTCGTGCAAATGTTGTGTTGATAGGTTGTTCCGTGCTCGTTGAGTCAAAGAAGTCGGTGGAACCTTCTATTTGTCTAATTGAATATTTTTTGAGACTTCAAATGCAAGAAAGATGGCTCATGGTAGATTGATGGTAAAAGGGTTTCAGACAGTTCTCGGGAATACTGCCAATGAAAGGGAAGTATTTTTTACAAATAATTGTTTGGTATTTGATCTAAGTGATATTGTGCAAAACTTAGTTGTGGAGATCCGCTCAATTCCATGGGGTTATCAACATAGGAAGGAAAATTCTATGGTACTGGGATGTGCCATTCTTGTGAAAAAAAAAATATAATTCTAAGGGAGAAAGAGATGTTTAAGATAGATTCTACTTCAACTGGTTTCACATTTATAAATGTGGGAGATAAGTATTACCTCAAAGATTTTGTTTATTTGGGTCCTTCTTATTTCGAGGTTATCAAAAAAGAGTGAAATTTTAAAGGGAGGAAGAAATGTGGGATTGAAAGCTTATGTCATTGGTCAACTACTGGAAATCGTAGTTAGAAAGACTACTAGAAAAGTGGATCATAAATACCTTATGGTTAAAATTCGAGGATCTTTCAGATAGAGGACACTTCTACTGATAAAGCATATCGATCTAATATTCGAGGTAATTTTAATGTCTTGTGATTATTTATTTTATTAAAAAAAATATAATTGTAAATATGGATATTTTCCTTTTTATTATCTTGTATGTGTTTTTGACCATTCTTTGATAATTATGCTACAGTGAAGAAATAGTGAGTCTGCCTATAACAACAATTGAGGGTAAATGTGAAATAAGGAGAAAACAAGATGTTTCACATGTGCAGCCTTTGGGAGTTTTCGATCATATCTTCTACTGCGCTTGTTTATATGATCATAAAAGTGGCAAAATCAATTAGGAAATTAAATATTTTTTACAATATATATTTATATTAATTCTATTTTTTCTATTGTGAAGCCTTTTTTACTTATGCATGAATAATAGTGTTTGGTTTTCAACAATTGCAATTGTTGGCTAAGCAAATCTATGTATGTACGTTTTGAGAGTCCAATAATGGTTGGAGTATTCGTACTGGACCATTTAAAAGTATATATATATATATATATATATATATATATATATATATATATATATATATATTCATATTCGTGAGTAACAATATTGTTTAAATAGATAATGGTTAATTATTTCATTTAAAATACTTAGATCTTTCATGACTGATATGTAATGTTGTGCTAGTTTACTCCTGAAAAGATAAAAAAATTAATCTCAAGAAATAAACGGAAAAACTGTAGAGCTTATTACATGTGTCAAACCAAAAAAATAGTGAGATTTTTTGGAATAGAACTATGTAACTCTAATCTGTGCACATTTATACATTTTTACCTTATTTTGTATGAATAAGTTTAAATGAATAAGAGGAGGGCCAACATCATCTCCCACCTTTTCTTTGCTAAGGACACACCCTGTCTTGTTGAGCCTACAATTGAAAACATTTAGACGCTCAGATAGATCTTGATGTACTATCAGAAAAAGGAAACAATGGGGGAAGCTTCAATGTTAGACACATTTGCCATCCAGTATGAAGATTACATGAAAAAAATGTACGATTTAGGTTCATACCTTTTATTTACTAGTCAATTTTCAGATAGATTTATGGCTTGGTTTTATATTTTGGTAACTCTCACTACTGAAAATGGTTTCTTTATCAAAAGTAGTCTTTGTGTTCAACTTTTTGTTTTCTTTATTGTGTTACTATTAAGAACTAAAAAAAGTTCAGTTTAACCATATTTTCCCCTTTGTATGATGAGATGATGTGGATGATTTATGATTTTCAATACTTCTTTTGCCAATCTATCTAGCACTTGATAAACATGGAACATTTACCTGTTAGTTCAATTTGACCTCTGTGAATCCTCGGTGTCATCCATTTTCTTATGGTGATGTGTGATGAGCATTTACTAAATGAACTTATGTATGAAAAAAAAACTTAGTGAGACATACGCATAAAGTGTCCATGTGTGCATAATATTCTGCTATGTAGATGTATATATATCGTAAACCTCTTATCTTCGGGAAAAGTGTCCTGAGTTATTATTCTCTAAAACCATGGGCCATTTTATGTAATAGTTATGCCTACCAAGAGTAATATATAAAGGGTAATCAGGGATATCTTATGTTTGTTGAATATTGTAGCCACAATGACAAATCATATATCACCTTATTCATATACTCTTCCCACTTTTAACTCTACTATTTTCATTCCATTCTATATGCATTTTCATCTCCATTAATGGTTATTTGGTTATTGTAACTGATTTCCATTCTTAAGATTGTTAGAAATAATGTCTTGAAATAACATAAAATATATATAAAATGATGTTACAAATAAATTAAATAAATACAATATTACAAGAACGAAATCACCAGATAAAATGTTGATTCGAGGCATGTGTTAGACGCATTTCCCTTAAGACAGTTCCATCGTCTCCCTGGAGCTTATCGTAGATGGTTGTCTCCTAGGGTACAACGAATCCAGTAGTGATTCTGCACTGAAATCACTACTCGTCGAACTTGATCAGCGTACCTGAACTATCACCGAGTTTTGACGGAAAATATCGAGCGAAGAACTCTAAGAACACTCAAAAAATAAGAAGAGGGCTTTTGGAATTCTAGAGTGAGAAAGAATGAAATGATGAAGTGAGTTTTTGATTAGAGATGAGAGGTCTTATATTGTTGAAAAGTTGAACCATTAAATAAAATCATAATTTGATCCAACAATTGACATTGTTTGCCTCTTCATTACCTTAACGTTTTTCTCTTCATTATAGAGTCATTGTTTGCCAAAACAATTAAGGCATTTACAATTCAATACTAACGTTACATGGTTTTCCAATTTGTTAATAATAATATTAATTATCATAACAAATAATAATAATAACAAACTCATGTAATTTACATTACAAATTAACAACATTTTGTTAATTGGTCATCAAGGCATTTTAGATCAATTAATTTAAATTAATTGATTTAAATTATACATTTGGATCAAATTTCACTCTTTAATTCACGTTTGAATTTCATGTGAATTTGATTTGATTTTATTACCCACATTCTAATTTCCATTCATTAATGGAATTTATAGAATTAGTTTAAAAATTTCAACAATCCCCCACATTAATGGAAATTGAAAGATTAACCCGGTGAAAAGTTCAACAGTTGAATTCTACATAGGATAGGTAGGTGTAACCCTTTGAACCTTCCCTTGTGAAAGCATATAACTTTACTAGTTGATTAGTAGACTCGATATCCTTGAACTATTCTACCTTTTGTGTAAACGATTACACACTTTCACATAGAATTATCCCTGATACATGTCAAGCTCTCATGGTTGTGTCCGTTTTGGCCATGGAACACGCGCCTGGTTCTGTGAGAGGGTCTAGAATTGAGCCGTGCAATTCCTTCAAAGCGGCCCCACTTCTCCATCACATAGGTGATCTCTTTGTTAACAAAGAATCATTAAAAGCGATATGCTTATCCTCGTCAAAATATATATTGTTTCATTATAGGATTAATCCTCAACAATAAATTTCCAAGTTAGTACAATTAGGTTGTCCCATTGAACCTAGTTCTTGGGATCTCCAGTCTGCATATGTTGGGTTTTCCTTCATACCAACTTATAGTAGGCTAATGTCTCAAAAGACTTCAAACTATCTCTCTATTCAATAATCTGATTAGTGGATCCACAATGTTATCTTTGACTTACATAGTCAAATTTGATAACTCCATTATAGAGTATAGTCTAATGACATTATGTCTAAGACGTGTATGTCTAGACTTGTCACTGACTCTAAGCTTGTCCAATTTCCAGTTACTATCACAATAATTAGAAATTTATGTTGGTACATTCTTAGTTAACCTTGGAACATCTTCTAATAAGAAGCATAGTCATTCGTACAGGCTTATCATTTAATTTTTTTATGAAAATATTGTTTACTTGGCTAACTAGTAGACAAAATGTCTTTGAACTATTCTGTCTTCGTGTAAACAATTATATATTTTACATAAAAATATTTTATTTTTCGACATAAGTTAAAAATATAGATTATAACGTTTAATCTATCCATCATAAGTTTCTTAGAAGATTTCCATACGTAGATTCCACTTTTAAGTGTAAACATATTCACTTTAAGACGTAAAGTCTTTCATTTAATAATATCAATATATCATTTGATAACAACATGATATTTCGTTTAGTGCAATTCATATCCTTTACGGATTTAATCATTTTTATCGTAATTTTCAACGATAAAAATATCGTACAAAAGACACGTAATGAAATAATTTTCATTGTCTTCATGATATATATAATTGTCACATCCACTTTTTAATAAAAGTATGATCAAATTTTCATATCATTATTATAAAATTTGTTATAAGTCATATCAAAACTGATAAGATAAAAGAGATAAATTTTTGTTAAATTGTTCTCAAAATTTCCCAAAATTTTTCGAAAAATTCTCCCAAGACAGTTTCCAAAAATCCGGACAAAGAAAACTCTTAAAAACAAAACCGGCCTACATTTGCACTCTTACATGATTTTGATAATTTTAAATAAAATAATCAAAAAGGGAGAAATTGTTAGATAAAATTAGACCGGTTAATATAACTTAACACAAACAAACTTCCTATGCAGGAACAGACAAAGAACCGGACCGGTCAAATTACTCAACCGGTTAAGAAACTCCACCGGTCAAGTCATCAAACCGACCAAAAACATGACCGAACAAGAAAGACAGGATCGGTCAAAACCGAAGGCCGGAAACACTAGACAGTCGGTCATTTAGAAGCCAAAGAAAAACCGGAAGTCATCCGGTTAACATACATGACCGACCAGCATAAAAAGATACTTCGGGTATTTGTTGAGAATGATGCCAAAGGAACAGACTGAACATTGCCATATTCATACAAGTCTGAGGAAAGTCTGTAGGCTATAGAAAACCGTTCTACAAGATCTTTCCACTTCAGGATAAATCAGAAAGGCAATCTTCCAAGTACAGACAACTGTCTAACCGACAGTTACCACATTGAGTAAAAGACAAATCTAGCCGGTTTGACCTACACACTGGAAAACTAGACCGCCAAGTCTGAATCACTGAACCTCTGCTCAACCAATCAGATTCAAGAAAATGAAATGTGACCGTTGGCACATTTCATCTATAAAAGAAGGAGCTGAAGAGGAGTAAATGCGGGACACATAAGAGATCTTTGAGAGTTATATGTTCTGAACTTTCAACATTTTGTGTTCTATCTCTAGAAAGCTTAAGCGCTTAGTTGAAGTATAATTCTACAATTTCGGTTAAAATTGTACGAGTGTTATCGAGCAGGAAGTATGTCTCGATCGGATTGTGTTTGTATTCCTTAGTGAATATCCTTCTCGCGGTTTCGAGAGGAAGGGGTGACGTAGGAGCTTTATCTCCGAACATCCATAAAAATTTGTCTTGCTACTTACTTTCTGCTTACTTTACTTTATAACCGATCTTCACTAACCGACTAATACCGCTCCAACCGAATCACTAAGTCCCAAAAAACTGACCCAGCAATTTCCAAACCTGTCCCATTCAAAACCGGTTCTGCCTATCTTGTGAGTGTGCTACTTCAACCTAAAACAAATCACTTCCGTGCTTGAACCTAGTTCAAGGGTTTGTGATAGTTTGTGTAGTATTGAAACTCCGGTGTTAATCTCTAACCGGATTAATCACCACCCTTTGAGTGAGACGCGCTAACCGGCCAACCCCGGTCCTCCAGCCGCGACCTAGATCCTAACAAAAACTTTATAAACTTTCATTTTCATTTATTTCATAAAATCCTTTTGAAGACATTGGTTCTTCAAAGTTTATGAAAATAATGTCAAAATATGACACGTTTCTTGATTTCAAAATTCTCAAATCTAAAAATATCGATTTGAACACCAACTCAGCAAATATAAACAAGACATTTTCTTGTTATTTTATTTCTTTTTATAAAGTTGCGCAACTTTATCTTTTATAGAGAACACATTTCTCTATCAACAAATTATTTTTACATTTATCATAATATACACAATTATTTTTGTGTTATAATCAATAACAATATTTGCCCCCACATTCGTGTTGGTATTCTTTTTAAAACACACACATTTGTATGATTTAAATCAATGATTTTCTAATCAAGAAATTGTCACACAATTCTTTTACAAATTTCTTTTGTTATACTTATCATACATTGAATAAGATAACTATATTATAAATATTTAATTGAATAAAACATAATTTCTATACAAGACATTAGAATGTTTATTCATTTATAAATCATTCTTCACATAATCTCTACATAAGAAATTAAAATATTTATTTTAACATTTCATTTCTATAAAAGAAATTAGAATATTTAATCAAATAAATATTCACCGTATCACATGATTTCTACAAAAGAAATCATAATATTTCAAGCATCTTTGACCGAAGTCGCTCAAATATTTATTTTCGGTTGCACGTTTGTATCCCATAATATCGGCACGTTTGCCACATTATTCTCAAATCAAACAAGACTTTCCTTGTAATTATTTGATTTCAAAATTATCAAATTAAGTAAGTCTTAATGATGCGTTGAACAATGTATATCAAATATATTATATTAAACCAAAATTAATATATCCATATATATGATATTGTATATTATTGCTTCATGAATTTTTGTCACCACAACAAAACAACTATAATACATATAGTCAATAACATAGAAACGTAATCAAATAAATAATATGTCATATATTATTAAACAAATATATATACAATTTCATTTATCATTAAAAATACGTTTAAAAAATACATGATAATTAATTAGAATATTAATTATTACACTTAATTAGAATGTTGATCATTTATCTTTAATCGAATATAACACTAACTAATTATAAAAATAATTATTCATGTCATCAATTATTCGTTTCTTAATTAATCAGATGACATTTAACATTCTATAACAATTCTTTGTCAATCAAAGAACACAATTTGTGACAAATTTCAAAATTATCTATTAAAATAAAAATAGATAGAAAATAAATC
Source organism: Impatiens glandulifera (assembly GCF_907164915.1). Lineage (NCBI taxonomy): Eukaryota > Viridiplantae > Streptophyta > Magnoliopsida > Ericales > Balsaminaceae > Impatiens > Impatiens glandulifera. The sequence continues at coordinate 21,955,627 of NC_061862.1, read as the reverse complement.
TTAATTTATATATATATAAATTTCTAGATAATCAATGTTATTATGAATAACATGAATCATCATATTATTAGCAAATATACATGATTTATAATAATAATCAATTAGCACATAATCAAATTAAATATAACTACAAATATATTTTATATCTTAATCGAAGCACTTACATTGTCATGTTTTGAACAATAATCGACATGAAACGACTATGCATGCTCAAAATAAATCTGAGTATATTGTTCTCACCGAGACAATTTCGACTAACATAGTCGTGTCTCTTTAAATGCATGATTAGAATAACTTTTTAAAACAAATAACTTATTTAATCTCATTATACATATGACCTTCATTTTCTGTCATTATGAATCACATAATTTCTATAAAAGAAATCATTAGGATACCCAATTCATTTCATAATTTCTACATAAGAAATTATAATGATTTCAACCTTCATGATTAATGTCATTTAGACAAATCATATTATATATATATATATATATATATATATATATTTTATAAAAATCATTATGAACACATTAATCTCATAATTTTTACACAAGAAAATTATAATGATTTCCACATCAAGACTCAGGTCTGATTTCTACCAAGAAATTATTGACTACTCATTCATCTCATAATTTCTACACAAGAAATTAGAATGATTTCAACATCAATGACTTTAACAAGTCTGATTTCTACCAAAAATCATTGACTACCCATTCATCTCATAATTTCTACACAAGAAATTGAAATGGTTTCAACATCAATGACTTTATCAAGTCTGATTTCTACAAAGAAATCATTGACAATCTCATTCATCTCATAATTTCTACACAAGAAATTGGAATGGATTTTAACATCAATGATCATAGTCATTTTAGTAAATCTGATTTCTACAAAAAGAAATCAAATCATCTCATCAGTTGAATTCGACCACAAGACCTCCCTTCCGTCACGCACCATTGCATCTGAACTTTGAACCACTACACCAATGCGCCATTTCATTGTTGTACCGCTTCTATGACCTTTTGTCTTCTTTTTAGAGACAACTTATACATCATATTTAACTAGACTCTGTCAACAAATGAATATATATACATTTAAAACGATAACTTATTACCAGAATAAAATGTAATATATAAAACAATGTATAAATAAAGATATCATATCTCTTTTTTATTAAATTATCCTACCATATTCTTATTAATTATATTACTTAATTAAAAAGAAGGTATATATTATAATTAATTATTTTAAAACTGAAACCATATGTTTCAATTTTAATTAATTTTAACACCATTAATTTTCTAAAAATTGAAATCTAACATATTAGTTACTTTCTTATTTTTATTCTTTATTATTAATAATTTTAATAACCAACAAACATTTAAGTAAAAATAAAATAAATTATTGTTTTCTAATTTATTTTGTATAAAATGTTTAAATAATGAATATACATCATTTTTCTTTAGAATATATATCTTCATCAATATATATTAGCTTATAAAAGTAAGCTTTCATACAAATAATATTAATAATAATTAATATTATATGTATAAATAAAGACTTATCTTTATTTGTAGATTCTTTTATTCCTTTAGATGAACAACTTTATCTTATCGAAATAAGCAATCATCTCCTTTGTAACATCGCGACTCGGATTCTGAAACATCAAAGACAAAGATTTTCGACGGCAAAAGCTGCTAAATAACTTAGTACACGAAACTGTTTTAAGATTGTACTAAGTTATTTAGAATGTAAAATTGTATTTATTTAATTTATTTGTAACATCATTTTATATATATTTTATGTTATTTCAAGACATTATTTCTAACAATCTTAAAATAGTTTCGTGTACTAAGTTGGTATGAAGGAAAACCCAACCTATGCAGACTAGAGATCCCAAGAACTAGGTTCAATGGGATAACCTAATTGTACTGACTTGGAAAGTTATTGTTGAGGATTAATCCTATAATGAAACAATATATATTTTGACGAGGATAAGCATATCGATTTTAATGATTCTGTGCGAACAAAGAGATCACCTATGTGAGGGAAAAGTGGGGCCGCTTTGAAAGAATTGCACGAATCAATTTTAGACACTCTCACAGAACCAGGCGCGTGTTCCATGGCCAAAACGGACACAACCATGAGAGCTTGACATGTATCAGAGACAATTCTATGTAAAAATGTGTAATCATTTACACAAAAGGCAGAATACTTCAAGAACATCGAGTCTACTAATCGGCTAGTAAAGTTATATGCTTTCACAAGGGAAAGTTCAAAGGGTTACACCTACCTATCCTATGTAGAATTCAACTATTGAACCTTTCACCGGGTTAATCTTTCAATTTCCATTAATGTGGGGGATTGTTGGAATTTTAAATTAATTCATAAATTCCATTAATGAATGGAAATGAGAATTTGGATAAATAAAATCAAATGAAATTCAAACGAAATTCACATGAAATTCAAACGTGAATTAAAGTGAAATTTGATCCAAATAATTAAATTATTATAATTAATTTGTTAATGATGTAATTAACATTTAATGGCTTGAAGAACAATTATCAAATTAAATATGTTTAATTTTGTTAATTGTCATTGTAACCTTCATGATATTATTGCTATCAATTTATTAGCAATTTAGAAAATCATGTAACGTGTATTTTCTATCGAAGAGAAAATACAAAGGGCAATGAAGAGCCGTTGGATCAAAGATTAATGGTTGATTTTATTTTTATGAAAGTTTAACTTTTCAACAATATAAAACTCCTCATCTCTAATCTCAAATATTCTATTATCTTATATTTTTTCTCACACTAGAATTCCAAAAGTCTTCTTCTTATTTTGTGAGTGTTCTTTGAGTTCTTTGTTTCGATATTTCTGTTGAAACCCGGTGATAGTTCAGGTATGTTGATCAAGTTCAACGAGTAGTGATTTCAGTGCAGAATCACTACAGGATTCGTCGTACCCTGGGAGACAGCCATCTGCGATAAACTCTAGCACAAACGGGAGACGATGGAACTGTTTTAAAGGAAATGTGCTAAGCACATACCTCGAATCAACAATTTATTCGGTGATATTGTTCTTCATATATTTTATTTATTTCATTTATTTGTAACATCATTTTATATATATTTCTGTAATTTATTTCAAGACAAGATATCTAACATATATATCGTAAACCTCTTATCTTCGGAAAATGTGTCCTGAGTTATAATTCCCTAAAACCATGGGCCATTTTATGTAATAGTTATGCCTACCAAGAGTAGTATATAAAGGGTAATCAGGGATATCTTATATTTGTTGAATATTGTAGCCACAATGATAAATCATATATCACCTTATTCATATTCTCTTCCCACTTTTAACTCTACTATATTCATTCCATTCTATACGCCTTTTCATCTCCATTAATGGTTATTTGGTTATTGTAACTGATTTCTAACTATTAGAAAGAAAAAAACAAAGCTCCCCAAAGTGTCTTAAATGTTCCTAGATATTGCAATTTATTGTTGCGTTAATTTGGAAAGTTCTTTCCCCTCTCCTCACAAAATACCCTATCTTTTTAAATAATTCATAACTCTGGATTGTGTAAACAACTGAGCTTCTTTAAACTTGGACATCAAATAAGTGATCGATGGTCCATTCAAGATGAAAACCCCAACTATGGTTATTTAGAATGTACGAGAACAAAAGTAAAATAGACACATAATAAAAATTACCTTAATAAATTCTTTCCATAATTCAAATAATTCGCTCAATACCTAACTTCATTCTAAAATGTGTACCCTTTTAAATTTGGATGGTGGAAGAGCTAGGAGAGGCCAGTTATATGACTATTTGACTAAAATAGAAAACTTTTCTAAATAGCTGTCCAAATTTAAGTTTGAATTTTCTTGTTTTTTATTTCCATCAAATCATTAAATAAGTTTATTCAATTTGAATTGGGTTGTTCTGTTATTTATTAATTGCTATATTCATTTTTGTTCCCATAAGTAGATATTTATGGTAATCTTTAACTTTTTGTTTAAATCTACTTCCAATAAGGGAGTGGGTGATCTTGTTTTTCTAATGGCTACAAAATTGGAATGTTGAGTTCCAAACTCATTAAATGAGTTTATATATGAATTTATATGACCTTTTATTCTTCAAGTAAATTATAATAATTTTAATTATAATAATAAAAAGTTGAAGTAAATGTAAGTTTCAAGATGATTCTTTACCTATTGGGTTGCAAGGATTTTGTGATAACTAGGGATATGAATGATTTTTTATATTCTCTTTAAAATTTGTTTGATAAAATATATTTGATATTTTTAAAAAGTTCATGTTTTAAATGAATACAAATTGCCTTTTAAGCTTAACAATAAAAATGAAGTTAGAGAAAAAATAGAGTCGTAAATAAAGACCTAACTATCGAAAACAAAAAGAAAAAAAACAAATACATTGATGAAGAGCAAGACAAAGTTTGTGTTAATTTTATCTTTGTTTTCTTAGACAACTTTTATAGATTGATTTTTTTCTAGATATGATAGCTTCTTGTGGGTTGGTAGAGGGTCAAAGGGTAAAAATTGCAACAACTGTTTCTGTTAGGACATCTATCTCCCACTCTCAATCTGACTCTCTCACTATTTGTTCTCATAAAGGTTAGTCACACCCATAACGATCTCTCTCTTACTCTCAATCTCTCTCAATCTGACTCTCTCACTATTTGTTCTCACAAAGGCGAGTCACACCCACAGTCTCTATGTATACATACCAATTCCAAAAGAAACGAAATTTAAGGTTTTCAATAAATTACTTTTGAGAGTTGTTGTTAATGGTCGCTTGGTTACTTCCAAATTGGCCTTACACTTCCAACTTTTGAAGTCAAAGCACAAATGGTGAAATACCCAAATTTCTCGAACCCTATTCGGTTATGCAATATCATAAATTTATTTCATTCTTTGGATAAGGAAATCTGCGAAGATTTGGTTGCAATTAATGTCATTAATTAACTTTCCCTGTAAATTTAAAAAATTTATTACTCTAAAAAAGAAGATGAATTTTGGTAAAATTATTTATAATTTTGGGAATCTATTAAGTAGAGGGTTTCATCTCCCTATACTTATGGAATTTGAACAAAAAATTGGTACGCCAAATTGGGGAGAACAAGAATTCAGGAACAGAGAGAGCTTCTGCGGTTTCCTGTCAAGAATCACTTCAGAGAACTAGAGAAATTTTGTTGTTTTAGCATGTAAAATTTATTTTCTTTTTTCACTGATATAATAGATATCATACTGCTGTAATTTTCATTTTGAGGCACTAACAGAGAGCTTGTGCAATTGTTTTTCAAGAATCACTTCAGAGAACCAGAGAAACGAAAGTTCGAATTTTCAGTAAATTACTTTTGAGATTAGTTTTAATGGTGGCTTGGCTACTTCCAAATTGGCCTTCATCTTTCCAACTTTTGAAGACAAAACAAAAATGGTGAAATACACAAATTCCTCAAACCCTATTAGGTTTTGCGATATCATAAATTTATTTCATTCTTGGGATTGAGGAATCTCCTGAGATTTGGTTGCAATTAGTGTCATTAATTGTATTTATTAACTTTCCTGGTAAAGTTAATAAATTTATTAACTCTTTAAAAGAAGATAAATCCTAGTAAGATTACTTCTAATTATGAGAAATTATTTAATAGAGAGTTTCATCTCCATATACTTACGAAATTGGAATAAAAAATTGGCACGCCAAATTGGGAAGAATGAGAATTCAAAAAAAGAGATAGTTTATTAAATTGCCTATCAAGAATCACATTAGAGAACTAGAGAAATTTTTTTCTTATGTAAAATTTATTTTCTTCATTAACTAATATGATAGATTTATAACTGCTGTAATTTTCATTTTTCAGACAGAGAGAATAAGAATTTAGGCATAGAAAAAGCTTGTGCAATTGTCTATAAAAAATTACTTCAGAGAACTAGATAAACGAAATTTCGGGTTTTCAGTAAATTACTTTCGAGAGTTGTTAATAATGGTGGTTTGGCTACATTCAAATTAGCCTTTACGTTTCCAACTTTTGAAGTCAAAACACAAATGGTGAAATACCCAAATTCCTCGAACCCTATTCGGTTTTGCGAAATCATAAATTTATTTCATTTTTTGGATTGAATAAATCACCGGAAATTTGGTTGCAATTAGTGTCATTAATTGCATTTATTAATTTTTCCGGTAAAGTTAATAAATTTATCGACTCTATAAAAGAAGATGAATCATGGTAAGATTATTTCTAATTATGAGAATCTATTAAATAGAGGGATTCATCTCCCTATACTTACGGAATTGAAAAAAAAAATTGGCACGCCGAATTGGGGAGAATGAGAATTTAGGAAATGAGAGAGCTAGTTCAAATTCCTATCAAGAATCACTTTAGAGAACTAGAGGAATTTTGTTACTTTAACAGGTAAAATTTATTTATCTTCTTTCACTGACATAATAGATATCATATCACTGTAATTTTAATTTTCAAGGCTGTCAAGAATCACTACAGAGAAACGAAAGGTCAGGTTTTTAGTAAATTACTTTCGAGAGTTGTTGTTAATGGTGGCTTGGCTACATCCAAATTGGCCTTCAACTTTCTAACTTTTGAAGTCAAAGCACAAATGGTGAAATACCTAAATTCTTCGAACTCTATTCGGATTTATGATGTTATAAATTTATTTCATTTTTTATATTGGACAAATCTCCGGAGATTTGGTTACATTTAGTTAGGGGTGTCAATTCAGGTGGGTCGGATGAGTTCGAGTCGGGTTGAAGGAGGTGCATTATAACAAAATTTTCAACCCGAACCTGAACCAACTTGAAAACAACAAACCCGAACCTGAACTAACTTGAAAACAACAAACCTATTCCCATGCTACTATCAGCTTTGTATGTAATTCCACATGCTTTACATTTACATCGCAAATCTTCTCCCTCTATTTTAGGAAGCATATCAAAATACTGTCACCACTTTGATTTTAATGGTCTCTTTCGTTTACCAATACCAGTTTTGGAGGCTTGATCTTGGGAATTAATGCATGTTTCTTTATTTGCATCTAAATTTGTCATAGGTGAACCCTCCACACTATCCTCCTCAAGATCAAGATTAATTTGTGAACTCATTTTATTGCTGGATACTAGCGGAGTTCAAGAGATTAAAAAAGATGAAAATTAGAGAAGGAATGTATATTGAAGAGAAGTGAGAAAGATGGAAGAAAATGAATAGTGAGAAAGACGGAAGGAAGAAAAGGAATAGAAATTAAGGATATGGATTAGGCTCGTTAGGGTTAGGGTTTTTTTGTAAGGTAGGCAAGTTATTTTTTTATTAATATATTAGGTGGGTCGGGTTGGGTGGGTGGGTTCGGGTTGATGAGTGACCTGATTTTTTAATTTAAGTCAACTCGGGTTGACCCGAACCCAACCCAACCCAATTTTCTTTTTCAAGTTATATTTTGGGTCTGACCCGAAATGATTCAAACTCGAAAACCCCCCCAACCTTAACCCAATATTCTTCGGGTCAACTCGTGTCGGGTTGGCGGGTCGAGTTCATTTTTGACACCCCTACATTTAGTGTCATTAATTGTATTTATTACTTTCCCAATAAAATTAATAAATTTATTAAATCTAAAAAAAAGATGAATCCTAATAAGATTACTTCTGATTATGGGAATCTATTAAGCAGAGGGTTTCATCTCCCTATGCTTACGGAATTAAAAAAACGGCACGTCAAATTGGGGAGAATGGAAATTTAAAAGAGAGAGAGCTTGTGCAATTTCCTTTCAAAAATCACTTTAGAGAACCAGAACAAATTTGCTACTTTAGTGGGTAAAATTTATTTTCTTCTTCTATTAATATGATAGATATCATGCTACTGTAATTTTCATTTTCCAGGCAGAGAGAACAAGAATTCAGACAAGAAGAGTTTGTGCAATTGTCTGTCAAGTATCACTTTAGAGACCAGAAAAACGAAAGGTCAGGTTTTCAAAAAATTACTTTCGAGAGTTGTTTTCAATGGTGGCTTGGATACTTCCAAATTGGCCTCCAACTTTTGAAGCCAAAACACAAATGGTGAAATACCCAAATTCTTCGAACCATATTCAGTTTTGCGATATCATAAATTTATTGTATTCCTTGTATTGGGAAATCTCCGGAGATTTGGTTGCAATTAGTGTCATTAATTGCATTTACTAACTTTTCCAATAAAGTTAATAAATTTATTGACTCTAAAAAAGAAGATGAATCTTAGTAAGATTGCTTTTGATTATGGTATATTAAGTAGAGGGTTTCATCTCTCTATACTTACGGAATTAGAATAAAAAATTGGCACGCCAAATTGAGGAGAACGAGAATTCAGGAATAGAGAGAGCTTATGCAGTTGCTTGTCAAAAATCACTTCAGAGAACTAGAGGAATTTTTCTTTTTTAGCAGATAAAATTTATTTTCTTCTTTCACTAATATGATAGATATAATACTGCTGTAATTTTCATTTTTCAGTCTGTCAAGAATCACTTCAGAGAAACGAATTGTCAGGTTTTCAGCAAATTACTTTCGAGATTTGTTGTTAATGGTGGCTTGTCTACATCCAAATTGGCCTTCAACTTTCCAACTTTTTAAGTCAATGAACAAATAGTGAAATACCCAAATTCTTCGAATCCTATTCGGTTTTGCGATATCATAAATTTATTTCATTTTTTATATTGGAGAAATCTCCAAAGATTTGGTTGCATTTAGTGTCATTAATTGTATTTATTACTTTCCCAATAAAATTAATAAATTTATTAAATCTAAAAAAAATGAATCCTAACAAGATTACTTCTGATTATGGGAATCTATTAAGTAGAGGGTTCATCTCCCTATGTTTACGGAATTAAAAAAGAAATCGGCACGTCAAATTGTGGAGAATGAAAATTTAAAACAGAGAGAGCTTGTGCAATTGCCTTTAAAAAATCACTTCAGAGAACCAGAGCAAATTTGTTGTTTTAGTAGGTAAAATTTATTATCTTCTTCTACTAATATGATAGATATCATGCTACTGTAATTTTCATTTTTCAGGAGAACAAGAATTCATCCACAGAGAGAGTTTGTGCAATTATCTATCAAGTATCACTTTAGAGACCAGAGAAACGAAAGGTCGGGTTTTCAGAAAATTACTTTCGAGAGTTGTTTTTAATGGTGGCTTGGATACTTCCAAATTGAACTTCAACTTTCCAACTTTTGAAGCCAAAGCATAAATGGTGAAATACCCAAATTCTTCAAACCCTATTCAATTTTGCGATATCATAAATTTATTGTATTCCTTGTATTAGGGAAATCTCCTCAGATTTGGTTACAATTAGTGTCATTAATTGCATTTATTAACTTTTTCAATAAAGTTAATAAATTTATTGACTCTAAAAAAGAAGATAAATCTTAGTAAGATTGCTTCTGATTATGGTATATTAAGTAGAGGGTTTCATCTCCCTATACTTATGGAATTAGAATAAAAAATTGGCACGCCAAATTGAGGAGAACGAGAATTCAGAAATAGAGAGAGCTTGTGCAGTTGCTTGTCAAGAATCACTTCAGAGAACTAGAGGAGTTTTTCTTTTTTAAGAGGTAAAATTTATTTTCTTCTTTCACTAATCTGATAGATATAATACTGCTGTAATTTTCATTTTTCAGACTGTCCAGAATCACTTCAGAGAAACGAAAGGTCAGGTTTTCAGTAAATTACTTTCGAGATTTGTTGTTAATGGTGGCTTGTTTACATCCAAATTGGCCTTCAACTTTCCAACTTTTGAAGTCAATGAACAAATGGTGAAATACCCAAATTCTTCGAACCCTATTTGGTTTTGCAATATCATAAATTTATTTCATTTTTTATATTGGAGAAATCTCCGGAGATTTGGTTGCATTTAGTGTCATTAATTGTATTTACTACTTTTCAAATAAAATTAATAAATTTATTAAATCTAAAAAAAAAATGAATTCTAATAATATTACTTCTAATTATGGGAATCTATTAAGTAGAGGATTTCATCTCCCTATGCTTACAGAATTGAAACAAAAAATTGGCATGCCAAATTGGGGAGAACGTGAATATATGAACAGAGAGAGTTTGTGCAGTTGTTTGTCAAGAATCACTTAAGAGAACTAGAAGAATTTTGTTGCTTTAGGAGGTAAAATTTATTTTATTCTTTTTCTGATATGATAGATATCATACTACTGTAATTTTTATTTTTCAAGTAGAGAGAACAAGAATTCAGGCACAGAGAGAGCTTGTGCAATTGTCTATCAAGAATCACTTTAGAGAACCAATAAAATGAAAGGTTAGGTTTTGGAAATTACTTTCGCGAGTTGCTTTTAATGGTGGTTTGGCTACTTCCAAATTGGCCTTCAATTTTCCAAGTTTTGAAGTCAAAGCACAAATGATGAAATACCCAAATTTCTCGACCCTATTCGATTTTGCAATATCATAAATTTATTTCATTTTTTGGATTGGGGAAATCTACAGAGATTCAGTTTCAATTAGTGTCATTAATTACATTTATTAACTTTCCCGATAAAGTTAATAAATTTATTGACTCTAAAAAAGAAGATGAATCCTGGTATGATTACTTCTGATTATGGGAATCTATTAAGTAAAGAGTTTAATCTCTCCATCCTTACGGAATTGAAATAAAAAATTGGCACGCCAAATTGGGGAGAACAAAAGTTTAGAACAATGAGTGTTTGTGCAATTGCCTTTCAAAAATTACTTCAGAGAATCAGAGCAATTTTGCTGCTTTAGTAGATAAAATTTATTTTCTTCTTTTATTGATATGATAGATATCATGTTACTGTAATTTTCATTTTTCAGACAGAGAGAACAAGAATTCAGGCACAGAGAGAGCTTGTACAGTTGTCTGTCAAAAATCACTTTAGAGAACCAGAGAAACGAAAGGTCAGATTTTCTGTAAATAACTTTCGAGAGTTGCTTTTAATGATGGCTTGGATACTTCAAAATTGGCCTTCAACTTTCCAACTTTTGAAGCCAAAGAAAAAATGGTGAAATACCCAAATTTCTCGAACCCTATTCGGTTTTGCGATATCATAAATTTATTTCATTCCTTGGATTGGGGAAATCTCCGGAGATTTGGTTTCAATTAGTGTCATTAATTGCATTTATTAACTTTCCCAATAAAGTTAATAAATTTATAGACCTTAAAAAAGAAGATGAATCCTTGTAAGATTTCTTCTAATTATGGTATATTAAGTTGAGGGTTTCATCTCCCTATACTTACGGAATTAGAACAAAAAATTGGCATGCAAAATTGAGGAAAACGAGAATTCAGGAATAGAGAGAGCTTGTGCAGATTAAGGATGGCAATTTTAAACCGCCCCGCGAAAACCGAACCAAATTGCCCCGTTTGGGACGGTTTTTCCCCGAAACCGAACGAGGATGGGGCGGGGATGGTATTTGTGTCCCCCACCCCGACCCGCCTCGATTTCACCCCGTTTTCACCCCGATTCTGCCCCGAATACCATAAACATACTTAAATATATTAAATCACCAATATATTTATTTATTTAGTATATTTTATAAGAGTATTAAAATTATTTCTTTATAATAATATAAAATTTTAATATATTATATTAAAAAATTGGTTTATATAATTTTATTGTATAATATTTATTTATTTTTTAAAATAAAAATTATTAACGGTGCCCCGCGGGATCCCCGAAACCGAAAAAAAACCGAACGGGGCGGGGATGGTATTAAAAAAATCCCCGAAATTAAAACGGGGCGGGGATGGTAATTGCATTCCCCGCCCCGAACTGCCCCATTGCCATCCCTAGTGCAGATGCCTGTCAAAAATCACTTCAGAGAACTAGAGGAATTTTGCTTTTTTAGCAGGTAAAATTTATTTTCTTCTTTCACTAATAAGATAGATATCATACTGCTATAATTTTCATTTTTCAGGCAGTTAAGAATCACTTCAGAGAAACAAAAGGTCAGGTTTTCAGTAAATTACTTTTGAGAGTTGTTGTTAATGGTGAAACATCCAAATTGGCCTTCAACTTTTCAAATTTTGAATCCAAAGTACAAATGATGAAATACCCAAATTCTTCGAGCCCTATTCGGTTTTGCGATATCATAAATTTATTTCATTTTTATATTGTAGAAATCTCTGAGGATTTGGATGCATTAATTTAGTGTCATTAATTGCATTTATTACTTTCATAGTAAAGTTAAAAAAATTATTGATTCTAAAAAAGAAGATGAATCTTGGTAAGATTACTTTTGGTTAAGGGAATCTATTAAGTAGAGGGTTTCATCTCTCTATCTTTACGGAATTGAAACAAAAAATTGGCACGCCAAATTGGGGAGAATGAAAATTTAGAACAGAGAGAGCTTGTACAATTGCCTTTCAAAAATCACTTCAGAGAACCAGAGCAATTTTGCTGCTTTAGTAGGTAAAATTTATTTTCTTCTTTTACTGATATGACAGATATCATGCTATTGTAATTTTCATTTTTCAGGCAGAGAGAACAAGAATTCAGGCATATATAGAGTTTGTGCAGTTGTTGTCTATCAAGAGTCACTTTAGAGAACTAGAGAAACGAAAGATCAAGTTTTCAGTAAATCACTTTTCGAGAGTTTCTAGCAATGGTGGCTTGGATACTTCCAAATTGGCCTTCAACTTTCCAACTTTTGAAGCCAAAGCACAAATGGTGAAATACCTAAATTACTCAAACCCTATTCGGTTTTGCGATATCATAAATTTATTTCATTCATTGGATTGGGGAAATATCCGGAGATTTGGTTGCAATTAGTGTCATTAATTGCATGTATTAACTTTCCCAATAAAATGAATAAATTTATTGAAAAAGATGATTAATCCTAGTAAGATTGCTTTTGATTATATTATATTAAGTATAGGGTTTCATCTCCCTATACTTACGGAATTAGAACAAAAAATTGGCACGCCAAATTGAAGAGAGCGAGAATTCAGGAATAAAGAGAGCTTGTGTGCAGTTGCTTGTCAAGAATCGCTTCAGAGAACTAGATGAATTTTGTTGTTTTAGTAGGTAAAAATTATTTTCTTCTTTTACTGATATGATAGATATCATACTGCTGTAATTTTCATTTTTTAAGTTATCAAGAATCACTTCATACTGCTATAATTTTCATTTTTTAGGCTATCAAGAATCACTTCATAGAAACGAGATGTCAGGTTTTCAACAAATTACTTTCGAGAAAGTTATTGTTAATGGTGAAACATCCAAATTGGCCTTCAACTTTTCAAATTTTGAATCGAAAGCACAAATGGTGAAATACCCAAATTCTTCGAGCCCTATTCGGTTTTGCAATATCATAAATTTATTTCATTTTTATTTTGGAGAAATCTCTGAAGATTTGGTTGAATTAATTTTGTGTCATTGCATTTATTACTTTCCAAAGTTAATAAATTTATTGATTCTAAAAAAGAAGATGAATCTTGGTAAGATTACTTTTGGTTAAAGGAATCTATTAAGTAGAGTGTTTCATCTCTTTATGCTTACGGAATTGAAACAAAAAATTGGCACGCCAAATTGGGGAGAACGAAAATTTAGAAAAGAGAGAGCTTATGCAATTGCATTTAAAAAATCACTTCGGAGAACTAGAGCAATTTTGTTGTTTTAGTAGGTAAAAATTATTTTCTTTTTTTACTGATATGATAGATATCATGCTACTGTAATTTTCATTTTTTAGGCATAGAGAACAAGAATTCAGGCACACAGAGAGCTTGTGCAGTTGTTTTCTGTCAAGAATCACTTTCTTGAACCAGAGAAACGAAAGATCAGGTTTTCAGTAAATTACTTTCGAGAGTTGTTATCAATGGTGGCTTGGATATTTCCAAATTGGCCTTCAACTTTCCAACTTTTGAAGTCAAAGCACAAATGGTGAAATACCCAAATTTCTCGAACCCTATTCGATTTTGCGTTATCATAAATTTATTTCAATTTTTGGATTGTGGAAATCTTTAGAGATTTGGTTTCAATTAGTGTCATTAATTACATTTATTAATTTTTCTAGTAAAGAGCTATGTTTGAAGATATAGAGAATTATTCAAAATTAAATAAAGAATCAACTAGTGTAGAACGACCTTCTAAAAAACTCGTCGTAATGATATGGCCACTGCAATATTCAAGATGGCTGACTTGGTTGGTAAGGCATACAATGTTGACAAGACAAGTGCTCAACGAGTTTTTGATGAACTATCAAAAAATTTAGACTTAGAGGAGACACAATTTTTACAAGTTGTTGATGTACTCACAACAAACGAGAGGATGTACAAAGTATTTCTAACAATCCCTGAGCGTATGAGGCGTGTATGGAATGATTTTTTTACAAATAAAGAAGTGATCATCAAGTTATGAGATTTCCAATTTCTTATTTTTTGGGCTTTTAACGTGTTTCCTTTATTATTAAGACTGTTTTTATCTCATATATAAGTAGGGAGATACTTGAAACTTATTGCATACAAAATTATAAAATGTTACTTGTTTGATGTTATGCTATTTTTTAGTAAAAAATTGTCTTGCTGAAAATTTGTTTGAATAAATTGTTTTCTTGTTAGAATTTTTGTTTAAAATTATTGATATAAAGTTACTTTTAATTATTTGTCAAAATTATGTTCATAAAATAATTTCTTTCAAACAAGAGAATTGGAATTGAATTATAATTCTATAATTTTCCCAAACATAGGAATTGAAATTGAATTACAATTCTATAATTTTCCCAAGCATAAGAATTGAATTGTAATTCAATGTCAATTCTCATGAAATTGAAATTAAAATTTCAATGTCAATTCCAATTCCAATTTCACCCATCCAAACATACCCTAAAAAAATGTAGACATTTATATTGGCCTATATGTATTTTTTATTTGGTTATAAGTTCAAATCTAACCAAAAACAATTTATTTTATCAATTTTTTAAACTAGATCTAGGGTAACAAAATTTTATCCATCTTTTTTCTAACGGGGCTTTAGCAGTCCAAAACTCAGACCCGGCTCTGTAAAATCCCTAGTAACAAGGCGTCTCTTTTATACAAGAAAAATATGAGAGTTATATTTTGTTATGCTCACAAATTTATTCTTAAAAAAAATAATAAGAGAATAATAACCCACTTTCCTTTTCATTTATATAAGAGAATTCAAGTTGTTTAAAAACATAATATAGTATTAACAATAACAACAATATTAATAATATTTAGGTCACTTACTTGTAAATAACTAAGCCATTTGAGGTAGATCTGATGGTCTGCTTTCAACACAGAAAGTTTCAAACCTGGGCTCAGTTAAATCAACTACTGACTCATCTTCTTGGGAGTTCCAACTCCTCTTACTAACACTTTTCGAAATGGGGAAGATCACATACTCTTCTTCACCTCCCTGTGAACTACTACTTGTAACATTCTGGTTTTCATTCAATTGATTCAAAAGCCTTCTCGATTCATCTTCCCATTTGATTGAATCACAACACTCGGTTATTTTGTCAGAAGCCTCTTCTTCTTCTTCATCTTCATTGTTTACTTCAATGTCAATGCATTTGGTTGATTTCTGTAAGCATAATTCATTACTTAGTTATAATCCATTAGAATATAATAAGAGTTGACAATTGAATTGGCATACTAGGAGAATATTGACTGGAATTTTGAGCCTTGTAGGATGTTGAGGTGCAATAGTTGAAAGTATTTGAACAACTTCACTCATGGTTGGTCGATCATCGGGATCCATCAACAAACATTCTTTAGCCAAGTAAGCCATCACTTGCATTTCTTCTTCTGGATATTTTCTTTTCAGTTGGGGGTCAGCCAATTCCAATATTACTCTACTACTGTCTTGGAGACGAGGGGTACCCTGTACTTGTAGTAATATATATTATCAGACCCAACCCAACCAATAAAACAAAAACAAAAGAACTCATATTTCTTTTCTAGCTTTACCCATATGACGAGGCTTTCATCTCCATTGGTAGATGATGATTTATGAATGGCTTGTCGACCACTTATCAGCTCCAGAAGCACCACTCCAAAACTGAATACATCTGATTTACGTGAAGCTTTTCCAACTATAGCATATTCAGGTGCAAAATAACCAAATGTCCCATGCAATATTCTTGCTGGAGAACTAGAGCAGCTTGGGAGCCCATCTGTCAAATCTTGGGCCATGCCAAGATCTGTGATCTGCAAATCAAATTCATCGACTGTAAGATAATGTGATTTTCTTTTTCTTTGAAAAAATTCATCCACTATGCATAATGTGACAACATTTGAACCTTTGCTTTCCAGTTCCGGTCCAAGAGAATGTTTGTGGATTTTACATCTCTGTGTAAAATATGTGGAGCAGCTGCGTCATGGAGATATTCCAAACCTTTGGCAGCTCCAAGTGCAATTGCAACACGGGTTCTCCAGTCTAGCCATTTTCCTAAAGACCCATTCAAACAATCTCTTAAATTGCCATTTGAAAGATACTCGTATACAAGCAACCTCTCTACATATTTCCCCTTGTTTTCTGAGCAGTAGCCCAACAAAGGCACCACATGACAATGATTCAGTCTAGAGATCAACGCAATCTGCACATAATAATCGCAACAAAAATTAACTTTGTAACCATTTTTCTTATTACTAAGTGTGTTGTCTAGAAGAAAATAGTAGAAAAAACTACCTCTGTCAGAAAAACAGCAATTGTTTCAGGTCTTTCATGAGTTTTTAATCGCTTAACTGCCACAATTTGACCATCTTTTAGATGACCCCTGTAAACGTGACTGCTACCTCCAATGCCTATCAAATTAGTTTTGCAGAATTTGTTTGTTCCATTCTCCAATTCTGAGTAAGAAAACTGTGTAATTACTCCATGAACGGCTTCTTCTTTCCTTTGGAAGAAGCATGAAGATCCACAAATATAACCTGCAAAAATGAGTTTTTTTGTGATAATAAAAAAATATGAAAGCAAGTTCACCCATATTGGATTATCAGTCATTGTCAAAAAGATGATGATTGGCATGTAAGCCAAATTCTACCTGCAATGTGTTTAATCGGAGACGGTCCAATATGAACTTTGAATTCAGGGAGAGATGAAGCACCGTGGCTTATTAGGTTGGTTGAGCTGTTGCAACTTGTTTCCTTGTCTGAGCCAAATGGAGGCAATGATACGTGGAACATTGCTTTCCGGTAGACACAGCATAACACAGAAGCAGTGAAGACAACTACTGTGAGCAGAGCACTTGACAAAAAAATGATGACCACGGTCTTTCCAGACATCAGCTTCTTATAAGACTTAGTTTCATCAGATCCTGTGAAGAAACACTGCCACCCTATTAATCTTTTGAAGCAGCAGAACCTTACAAACAAATTTAGATACAAACCGAGGAGTAATATGCTAAATTGCTAATATATATAATTATATATATGAATCTTGAGGGGAATTTCTGAGACTGGATTCTTGAACTAGAAAATATAGGCATCATAATCAGTTTTGTGAAGAAAGAATACTTGGAATATATTTTTTGACAAACAAGGGAAGACAAAAAGAGGAAAAGAACAGATACAAAAAGGAAAGGGATATATTATGATCAACTAAAAAATTCCCATCCTGTGTGAACTCTTCTTTTCTTAATTGAGGCGAAAGTGTGAAGGAAGAAGCCCTATAATATAATTTAGCTATGACAAATATAAATAAAGTTTGAGAGCAAAGCTATTGAGAAACGCACCACTTCCACACTCACAGCCTGCAAAACAGCTGGTTGTGTGATTTCCAGCCACTTCAGGAGATTTATCAGCATCACATATGCATGTCCATCTACTATTCAATGCCTCATCTGCAGTTTAAAACATTGCTAACTCACTAAGAAAGTAAGCGTATTATATAATTTAAACCTTTATTTCACTCTTAACAGCTTGATTTGTAAGTGCTCAGGAATGCTGTCAATGCCCAAAATACCACTTCTCAGTTCACAATAGGGTCATGATGTTAGAAAATACTAGAAAAAAATATCAAATATATTGGCTCCAATCAGAATTGCAGTCAGTTCTAGGAAATTATTTTGCTCTTTTCTTTTTGAGTTAAGACACCATAT
Organism: Impatiens glandulifera; assembly: GCF_907164915.1. Lineage (NCBI taxonomy): Eukaryota > Viridiplantae > Streptophyta > Magnoliopsida > Ericales > Balsaminaceae > Impatiens > Impatiens glandulifera. Next base: position 21,937,518 of record NC_061862.1, on the reverse strand, counting down.
AAAAAAAGTACAGGACTAGAGTTTCTAAACTTTATGAGTGGTCAGAACCATACCAGTACTGCAATGGCAGGATGTGGAGCAATTATTCACATGGGCAAGGTTATGATTGTCTTCATTTGGAAAAGAGCATGTGCACATCCATTTGTCTGCGTCATTTACCCAAAAGCTCAATAAGCAACCCAAATAAACATACAAAAGGAGGAGTTTTTGACATGTAAAATTCTTTGTTATGGTACTGTAGTATCTCTTATACCCCCCTCAAACATGTAGAATCCCACATTCATATCAATGCTTCATCTTGTATATATAAATAAGTATGCTTAGTGTGGAACACCTCAATAGCAATTAAAAATCATACAACTTTATGTTATCAGACAAGATCAACCGTTCAACAACAATGTCCATTACGTGATAAACTATGAGATGGAAGCCTCATTTGATCAAATCTAGAACTGATGGATATAACAATACCGGAAGTTTATAGACCAAAATAATTAATACTAACCACCAAAGATTTGCTGGATTGAGATTGAGAAAATGAGAAAGGTTATTGTAACTTCTGCCTGGAACTTCATTCTCTCTTTGTCCAAATAGTGAACTGAAAAGCAAAGAAATCAGTTCATGTTACATTTTAATCTGTTAGCTCATAATAAATTAACTCAAGCATTCTCTTGTCTAAGGGGAAAAAATCATTGCAAAAGCAAAAAAAACGCCATTAAGCAATGCTTGTAAAGAAGAAGCTGGTTGCAAAATGAAAAAGAAAGGAGAAGTGGTATCATGAATCTAAAGGGCCAGAATAATCAGCACATAAGTTGCAAGAAACCCTACTCATCTTGATGATCAGTATTAATAATCTAGAGAAGAATATCCAGAAGCAATTGAGAAAGCTTGAAATTATGCATGGTACCCAAACAAGACAAGAATGGCCATATTATAATGTCAACATCAGGTAGCTAGCTTAATATCTATCCATTTAAAATGTTGTTAATGGAAATTTTTGGTTCTTCCCATGCTTAGCAATGTACCTAATTTTTCATTGTGTTCCTCCCTTAATGCCTTTAATCCCACTTGATTTTTATGTTTTCTGATTTCAAATTAAAAAGAAAGAACATAGAATGGACCTCTTACAAATAAACAAGTAATTGATATGTGCTTTCAGAGTATGTGTATCACTCAGAATTGGATGTGACTTATTATTTTACACCAAGCATAACCTACAAGAGAAAGTGAAGATAAATGCTAAACTCGACAAAATTAAAAAAGAGGTCAGCTTAAGCAGGCCGAACTATTTTCAATCATCTAACCCTATTTTCCAATGTAGCAAAAAGATCAAACAGTTGATATAATGGTCTTGTGTTCGATTTTGGCCTTACAATTGAACTGAAGTACTGTTCAAATTGCATTTTGTGAATGATGCTATTGTCTTTAGAATCAAAGACACTAATCCTTCTTTTCAGCAAAAAAATGACACTAATCCTTGTTTTCAGCAAAAAAAATGACACTAACCTACACTAAACAAAATTTAAGGATGCACTATCCATATCAGGAAATATATTTATGTTGTTGATTACAGACCAAGAATTGGGTGCAACCATATGCCATCAAAATGGTTGATCTTCTTCACTCAACATTTTCATCTTGCTACACCATATAGAAAATAAGTTTGGAAATATGTACATCAGTACATGGTGACAAGTATTGAAGTTTGTTACTGTAATCATTAAAAAAACAACTTTGGCACTTGACATGGACCTAGAGAGAAGAAGAAGAAGGGGGGACATGTCTATGAACATCCATAATAAATAAAGTCTTAAGGAACTCGCAGAATAAAAACTTGTTGTTGGCATCAGTTTTTATTTCCAAAAAGTATGCAAAAGATCCAGATGTATAAGAGGACACCAAAGGAAAGATTGACATGTACTCAACAATAAAGATATTCAATGAACCGTATGTATAACGTTCACACTTGACAGTTGATAGCTGATAAGTTGAAACAAGTAACCAAGTGAAAGGTGTTATCTTTTAGAGCAGAGTAAACATATCACTACTACTAACCTGAAGGGGCGAATTGACTTGAAGATAAATCATGCGACAGCAAATAAGCACGAAAAGGACTTTGTGGGTTTCAAAGATTTCTTCAAAAGAAAAATAAGAGAAAATCCATAAATTCAAAATGGAAAGGATCCCTTTCGCCAACTCTGACAGTGACCCACCAACAATGAAACCAGCTATTGGCCAATGCAAAATATTAATTAAAATCCATAAATACGGATATTTATGTCACATATCTAATTTATTTAATCACTTTAAACTGGACCTTCTGTTTATGAGAGTGAGACATTGAACGTATTCAAGATTTTCAATAGATATAATGCCTTGATTAAAAGCCACGTTTACTCAGTTACCAAATGACATTTATGTATGCTTTTATAAAATGAAACTGTAGTGTCTGCTAAATAATATTTTTATACATTTAAACTCCAACCACCAAGTGTCGGCAATCTAAGGCCAAAATATGAAAATGCAATAAGAGGCATTCAAGAATTAAAAATAACATTATTGGAGGTTACTGTACTCTCCATTAATCTATTATCTTTATTCAAAAGCTATTCCACCTAGAGTTTGTTTGAAAATATATATTTTTTATGAGATTGTGTATCAATAAAAAAAAATAGTTAATTTATTTTTAAAAACATATACAGGATACTTTGGTAGAAAAGTAGTTAGTTGAGAAGTCAGTCAAAGTAGAGAGTAATTTATTATCCAGAAACTTTTTGATGAGATCCATCAATTTATACCTACCAATATATGGTCAAACTTGTCCTCAAATCGAACGCCAACTCCCTAGAGCTTGGACTGGGAGCCTAGATGAAGAATTGTCCCATCCAATAAGGCAACATATTATTGGCTTGAACGATGAGAGTTATTTGAAATAAAACTCAAAACTCAACCATTACATAATCAATCTATTTATCTATTAAAATACTAAAATTATTTCTTTCTTTTTTTAATATAAATTAATTATAAAATAAAAATTTAGAGAGATAAAGAATCATTTGATAAAAAAAAAATCAGTTCTTTTATACTTTTAATCAGGTTTTAAAAAAAAAAAAAAATCCAAACTAATCACTTCTTCAAAAAAAAAAAAAGGCCTGTTATATTTTCCTCATTTTTATTGCAAAGTAATAGGAGTTTTATTTTGTTTAAGTGCATGCTCAACTCCCTTCACCGTTATTAATTTAGTTCTATTATATTTTTACCTAAGTAAAATAAAGTTAACTTGGAGCTAGAGTGGATGTGAGTTAAATTTGTTAATATATATAATTAAGATATATTTACAAATATATTTCATCTAAATCAATATTTTAATAATTTTTATTTTGGTTCAAATTAACTGAAATCTAGTTTTGGGTCTTAGTGTTTCCAAACAAAAAGAACTAAAACATTTTGTTTTCATATTTATTAGAGGAAATGTATAAATATGCCCCAAACAGATTCCCAATTTAAAATCATATATTAAATGTGGCATCATTTTGATATATGTTCAAAAATAAAATAAAAACTATACCCAAATATAACAAACAGACTAATAAATAAATGGAGTTGAAATCTAAATCTAAGTTCCATATATAGAGCATATGTGATAGAAAGGGTAATTTCTATGTGTCAATCCAATTGAGTTCAAACAGTAATACTCTTATCACTTGAGTTATCATATAATTTTTAGCTCTCGATTGTGGTTATTATCGATTTAATCAGGATTGCTTGCGATAATGCTGCTAGACGATGCAATCGCGATTTGACAGTAGTGTAGCATATCACTTAACAGCTCATTGTAAACAAAGATACAATGACAGCAAACTACCTTCAGTCTAGTATAGTCTAGTCCGACTAGATTACTAACTCATGGCTATAAATTTTGAAGATAATACTCAACATGATAACATCGATCAAATAGGTGGAACATGAGTAGTATCATATCAAGTGGAATACTCATAAAAAATCGAGTTGATCAGCCTTAATCGAGTTTCAACCAAGTATTTAGACTTCTCAACATGTCGTCATTTACTAAAGTTGAACAACAACAGTATAGATAATAGAACAGTAAAAGTATTTGAATGCGTACCTGCGCAGAACGAACGTAAATTTGCTGATTTCGTTGACTCTGTATTCACTGCGATGCTATCTCAGCAGCTGCGCCTAGCTAATAGCATCAAACGAAGATGATTGATCGGAAAACGCTTCATCGATCCTTCGTTTTCGGAGGATCGCCGGTGAAAAGGAATTGAGATATGAAAAGGAAAAGCGAGAGCAGCTAAATCAACTCCGGAGTGATAAACTTGATTCAGAAGACGTGCACGGAAATTCAAACTTCAACATCGATGGATGCGACTCCGAAATCCGTAATCAGTTGTTGTAACGAGAGAGAATGTGTGTGACAGTGTGCACTCTGCTCCTCATCCAGCGGGTCCCACTTTGCTTGCCGCACCAATTGATGGAGGAGAGAGACTCTCATCCATTGCTGACCTGGCATTTTGGTTATAACAATATTTTGTACGTTTTCTTTTTAAAACAAATTACTAAAAAAATATATTATTTTTTAAACTTCAAGTTTGTTTTTTTCTTTAAAAGTTTTTTAATTAAAAAATGTTATTTTATTTTTTATCAATCATCTAATCATTTAATTTATTAAATATTCTTATTTTACTTTTATATTAAATTATAAAATACCATTATAATAAATATAATAAAAAAGAGGATGACCGATTGCTTTATTTTTGAATGAGACAAAAAATTAAAAAAGAAAAAAAGAAAAAGTGAAAAGAACGCCTTATATTGCTTGCCGACGATTTCGAATCGAAGAAGATTCCTTTGAAAAGCCTTGTTTGTTTTCTATGAGAAAAGAATTACTCATTCAGTAAAAAAAAATTAAGATAAAGAAAATGAGAATTAATGCTACTCAAAAAATAACTTTTATCAAATTCATTTTTATTCTAAATTTGAATTATTGTGAAGTAAATAGCTTAATAACACTGATTATTTAAATTAAGAAAAATTTAAACTCAAATATCATTAAATCTCAGAAAGTCCATGGTCAAACAAGTTCTAGCATAATTGCTTTATTTTAAAGTTTATATATTTGAATTTTAGATCTGATAACTACATTTAAAAGTTAAAGTCATTATAAATAATTATTTCCAAATTCAAGTGGTATGTAATAATGCTATCATTTGAATATGAAAAGCAAGTTGTATGTAATAATGTTATCATTTAAATATATATAGTAAAATATATGGTTAATTAGGATTAAGAGTAAGTGTGGATTGTTATCTATGCACACATATATGATGTCGTTATTCATTTTTTCACAGTGAAAATGTATAAAATAATGTGTAAATTTTTATGAAGATCTTCCAACTCATCGTTCTGTCATCTAAAATGATATCATTATTCATTTTCTCAAAAGTGTGGCGGTGAAAATGTATAGAATAATATGTAATTTTTTATAGAGATCTGATAACTCGTCGTTTTGTCATCTAATTAGTTGTGATAAGGTTAAATGTTTTAAAAATTAAGGTCTAAATATTCGAGATCTTATTTCTTTTAATAAGGTTCTTCTATCAAAATGGTGTATTAGAATTGCAACGGAGTCAAATAGTCTTTATTATTGAGTGTTGTCCGAGTCTTCGAGTAGTTGCTGATATGTTTGGATTGGTGCGACAGATATGACATGCCTACATATTTGGGTTACTATTCCAATTATTATTTTTTTGGACTATTTGGTTGGAAAAAATCGTTGAATATTCAATGATCATAGTCGTCCAATGCATATCATTCATAATATTATTATTACGACGCTTTTTAGGATTCGTTCATTAAAGTTAGTAGAGTCTGTCGGAGAATTAATCGTTCTCCTTTAGGATTTATGAGTTCGATAACTTATTTAGTATCGTTTTTTCTTATATTTTTATTTGATACTTTTTCGTTTTGCTTAAACGATTTTTTTATTTTTAATATAAATGGAAATTTTTCAAAATTAAATAAATATTAATAAAAATATACATACACATTGATAAAAAGAAGTAGACAAAATATATTGGTAAAACATATATACACATGTAAAATTTATTGGAAAAAATATTTAGGTAAAATATATATATCAAAATTTGCTTTTGACAATTACTTAAAATAGTTTAATTAAAAAAAAATGAAATAACTTAGGTCTTTATTTATATCCGAATTATTTAAATAATCTCGTTATTTAGAAAAATAATGATAGGTGATAATTTTGAGGATGTTGAAATTTTTTTGATAAAATGACTTAAATGGAATTATTATATATGATAAAATAAAATTAATAATTTAAAATAAAAAATATTTTATTATTTTAGTTAATAAATTGAATAATGTGATAATTAAAAGAATTTAAATTTTTTATTATTTTTGTTATTCAAATCACCCAAACCGAACCTACCCTAATATTAAATGGGTTGGTAAAATATAAGTAACTGTTGAAGATCTCTACTACCAAAATAATACAAATTGTTACCAAATTCATACATCACTAATTTATCTGACAAACTTGACTTGTCTGATCTTTAACTGAAGATTAAAAAAAAACTTAAAACTAAGTATCCAAATCATGCAACTATAAAAAAAAAAAATGAATGATTTAAATTATACAAAATAGGGTGTTGTGAGTTGGTTGGTTCGATTATTTTTTTTTCTTAAAGTATAATTTAATATCAATATATTGATTAATTCATATATTAGTATAAAGAAAGTTAAAAAACTAATGATAAAATTTAACTTATTAAAGTATAAGTTAATGTTTTGATGATTTATGATGAAATTAAAAAGTATAAAAAATAATAATAATATTAAACTCTTATGAAATTATTGGGATCTATTTCATGTAAGACCATAGTATCTTTAGATTGATAGTTTTCTTGAAGGCTTAACAATATTTATAAAAACAAATAGCCATAATCATTTGGAGCAGTGAGTTCTGTAATTAGTATCGATATTTTTATGGTAAGTTGTTAGATTATTTCAAGTTTTACCAAAAGTTTTGTGACATTGTCCTTTATGATTTATAGGCTTTGTAAATAATTCATGAGTAGTTAGTCTTTATAGAGATTTGTTTTTCTTTCCTACTTGTTTGACAACTATCTTTATTTCTATTCATTTATAAATGATTTTGTTGATCTTTTCAAGGAAAATAAGATTCCCTGTTAGAAAATTAATTTTTTTTAAGGCTAAGATTTTGTATTCTTAGAATCAAAAACTTTAATTGTTAAAGTATTTATTTTTTTTCATGAAGGTAGGAAGCTAACATGGTCTCGCAATTATGATATATGTTCAAAACCATAACAAAAATAAAAGATAAAAAATGAGCCATAAACGTTCATTTCATTAAAAATTTTAGCTTGAATATCTTGAAAAAAAAAATAGTTATGTCTAGATTATCTCATGTGATATATATCATGTGAGTTATGTTTGAGTCAACCTTATGAATTAACATAGATTGTTTGTAAATTCTTCATTACTTCCCCCAACTAATTGTGAGGTCTTGTGCTTTATCTTAATCTTTCAAAACCATATTAGTTAGATCATTCTTACTCACAGTTATTTATATTTGAGTCAACTTTAGATTTTTGTGAATTCTTCACTGCACCCGCAACGAATTGTGAAGTCTTGGGGTTCAATTTTAGGAATTAAAAAATAAATACTTGATAAATTTAAATTATCACGTATCTTTATTTCAAGACCGAGATTAACATGTTGAATCTCATATTCATGTGGAGTTTCAACTTTTTAATTTTGTATGTAGGACAATTGTTGTAAAAAATCATCTCATGAATTTGTTACATGAAACACAAATTGTGAAGAGAGGTTCCATCTTTGCAAGACAATAAATACATATTTTGTGAAGACATTAGTTTCTTTTAACCTCTTTGAAGTCATATTTGTAAATTATTGAATTATAATTTTATTTTTTTTCATTGCTAGTTTATAATACATAGTTCATTATATTGGTGTTTCATTCTTTCAATTCTATTGCTAAATTATCACAAAAAAAAAAAAATCACTAAAAAATCAAGTTTCTCATTGGCTGTAGACCATCTAGATTTCTAGAACCCTCTGTTCATTGTCTTTTGTATAGTTAAAGTGTTAATCAAAAGACATGAAATAAAAACAAACTAATTTGAATATTTGATAAACTTTTTTTAATTAATTTGATTTTAGGATACTTTAATATACAAAATACAAAGTGTTCATATTGGTTATATTATTTTTTTAATAATTTTATAGTTTAAGTTATTGTTTTTGATTAGTCATCTAAAAGTATTTACTGAAATATGATAATTTATAATTAGTTAATGTAACCTTTTTTGGAAACGGGTTAATTCATCCAGTTATGCATTCAAACAAGAATTTGTTTGTAAAATATTGATATTACTTTGTGCCTGGAGCTCCAGTTCCAACTTCCTCTCTCAACATTTTTTTTATTTATTAATTTTAGGTTCTGTTTAATTTTGTTTTATCTAATTGATCTAATAACTTATTTTAAATGGTTATACTTTTATTAAGATTTAATTGTCAAAGTAATTTTTATTATTTAATATAAAACTATTATTTTAGTAGTAATCTAAATATTATAATGGCATTTAATAAAAATAAAAAGTATATTATTGTCATTACTTATAAATGAATAAATAATTTAATATTAACATATTTTATATATCTTGATAATTAAATATTTTTATTTGTTTTTATAAAAAAAAAAATTACATTTTTTTGTCTTGATTTTAACTTCATTTAATCTTTTTTTAGTTTCACATTATTTATTATATTTAATTTGTAATTTTAATTTTATTTATTACGATTAAAAATATTTAAAATTAATTTTCATAACATGTTTAGTCAAAATGACCTACTGTATAGAAGTTACATTAGGATTGAAATGAACTTAAACTCAATTCAAATTTATTTTTTCTATTTATCTATTTGTTTCTCTAATTCAACCAAAAATAAATAAATATAAAATCTAGATCTTTATTTTTTTTCAAGTGATCTCAACAAAATCTCTAATTTATGGATTGGTATCTCCTACATGTAAGTTTTGGTTAGTATGCCGATCAATTTAGTTGGTAAAAGAGTTAATGAATTTATTTAGATATTCTTTACCATAAAAACTGGTGACAAAAAAAAACATATTATGAATCTCTGACTATTACTGATCATTTGTAAAAATCTCAAATATAATATAAAATTATTTATAAAAATAAATTATTATTATTTTGTCATTTAATTATAATTAAATATTATTATTCATAATTAAATAAATAAAAATATATTTTTAAAATATTAATAATATAAAATAAATATAAATATTAACTAAACTAATAAATATAAAAAAATATTATAATAAAAAAAGTTTTTAATTACACTTATTTATACTAAATTTATCTAGAAATGAATTCAAAAATTATTTCGGAATTATTGGTTAAATTGAAATCTAACTCCAGCTCAGATACGTTTTTAAATAGACTCGTAAAAAGCATGTTCGTGACTTTGTTTTTTTCGTGATTTCGTGCTTAAGAGACCAAATAACATGAAGACTGGGCACTCTCTTGGATCTGATTCACTTAACCCAAGAGACCTCGTTCACTTGACCCAAGAGACGCTAATTTAGGACTAATAACTTTGAGATCTCATTTACTTCCTAAATAATATATATATAATTTCTAAATTTATATTAAAAAAAATGAAAAATCCAACCATATTAGTAAGCAAAACAGAGTAATATACTGAAATACTGTAATACTTTTGTAATGTTTCCTTTCTCTACAAAATAAAAATAAACCTAATCCATCAGATATGTGAAATCAAAATGGGACAAACATAACATAATTTCGGTCTTCTTTTTCGGAGTATATAAATGTAGCATTCAAAGGAATAGAGAAAACCAGTTTATCCCAATAATCATTGATCATATGTTTATGAATTCACTTCACCTTTATCCTGTTTTAAATAACTTTCTCATTTTCAATTATCAAACATATTTTTAATTAACAAATTATTTAATTTAATAAATATATATATATATAATTAAAACTAAACCTACTAATTTTTTTTAAAAATATTTTATAAATTATGTATATAAATAAAAATATATTTTATAAACATGAAAATAAAATACATTAAATAAAAAAAATGCAATACAATTTTTTTAAAATAATATATATATTTTTTCAAACCTAATAAAAATACATTTTATTTTAATAAGTTTTGAAATAAGTTTGCTTCTATATATTATTTTAATTAAGTATTCATTCACTAATTTGATTGATGAGTTGAAATAAGTTTATGTTTGATTCTAATACTGAAAGCCTCAATCTTGGTAGACACTCTAAATAGTATACATTAACATGAAATATATTAAATAAAATATCAAATTTATTACAAAACTTATTAAATAAAATATATTTTATTAAAATAATATATCATATTTTAGTAAATACTTTGATTAATCAAAATACAAAGTTTTCATATAGATTATAAATTTTTTTGTAACAATTTTATAGTTTAAATTATTGTTTTTGATTAATCATTTAAAAATATATGTACTAAAATAAAATAATTTATAATGAGTTAATTTAATTATATTATAAGTTTGTTATCTAGTCAACAATAGACTAAAAGTTACAAAAGAGAAATTATCTGTCTTACACGGACCTTTTTTTTTTTTTCAAACTATCCTAACATCATTTTAAATTATTTAACACTTTTTTTAATTTAAAATTATTTAATTTTATAAATATAATATATATATATAATTAATTTTTTTTTTAAAACTTAAAAATTATACATTAAAATAAAAATTAAAATAAAATATATTACAAATTTATTAAAATAAAATTTATATTTTCTCAAACATATTAAAAAATATATATTGTTTTAATTTTGTTTTGCAATAAGTTAATTTCCTTTATAATATAATATAATTTATTTTTATTTAGTATTTTAATTAAATAATTGAGTTAGATTATTAATAAAAAAAAATTTGAATATTATACATTAAATAAAATATATTTTAAAAATATCATTATTTTTTTATTAAATAAAATATATATTTTATGAAAATAATATATTATAAATATTAACATAAAATATATTTTATAAACATTAAATAAAAAAATAAAAATTATAAAGTTATTATAAAATTTATTAAAATAAAATACATGTTTTATAATATAATTTTGATAAAATATATATTTTATTTAAATAATTGTCTAATAAATTTGAAAATCTTATTTTGATTTTGATTTAATTATATATTTTTTATATTTATAAAATTAAACAATGTCTGAATTTAAAGAAAGTGGATAGTTTGAGATTCAAACCCTAATAAGCCCATCCACTCTTTCTTTAATTTCTTTCTAGAGATTCACGTCTAGACCTAATCTTCTTCTTCTTCCCATTCTTTTACAGTTCTTCAGATCTTCAAACAACATTCTTTCAAAGTCTAATCTTCACGCCTCAATCTCCGTCCAACCGCCGTTCAGCTTCCCAGTACCATTCATTTTGATCTATTTACGAGTGAGTTTCTGTGCTTCATTACGTTTTTCAGATTGATTTTTGAATCTTTTATTTTTCTGAAAGGATTATCATTCGATTGTCTAGTTTGTTTGATCAATAATTCATCATCAGCAAACAATCTGTTGAATTTGATGAATGGTGCTGGTATAAGAGCTGCTTTGTCATATTGTGTACAACAAGTACGAACCTATGATTACCATCACTATCTCTGCCTTCTTGAACTTCCCCCAACCTTGCGAAAGGCTGCATTCGCCCTTCGTTCATTCAACATTGAAACAGCTAGAGCCATGGACGTTTCTTCCGATCCTAGAACAGGACTCATGCGTCTTCTATGGTGGGAAGAAGCTATAGACAAGATATTTGCTAACAAGTTGATCGAACACCCAACCGCTCAAGCTCTATCGTCGGTGATTGCAGATCAAAAGGTCAGTAAACTTTGGCTTAAACGATCTATTGAAGCTCGACTCAACGATGCAAAGAGAGAACAACACACTGATAATCCTCAGACCATTGATGAATTGGAGAAATATGCTGAGAACACTGCTTCTACAATCTTATACATGACTCTTCAAGCTGGTGGGATCAAATCTACTGTAGCTGATCATGCTGCATCTCATGTAGGTAAGGCCAGCGGTCTACTTTTGCTGATTAAATCACTCCCATATCACGCGAATCGCGATCGTCATTTCGCTTACATACCATTGGATGTGGCGGCCAAACATAACTTGATAGTGAACCGTGAGGATGGTCAATCGGGGATTAGTCTTGATTCTCGGGAGGGGCTTTGTAATGCGGTTTTTGATATTGCATCTGTCGCGAATGCACATCTGCTAAAGGCTCGTGAACTGGCTGAAACTGTACCTGTTGAAGCTCGTAAGGTTCTTTTGCCTGCGGTTCCTGCCCAGGTTCTTTTAGATTCTTTGAATCGAGTGAATTTCGATGTGTTTGATCCCAGATTGGCACAGGGGATTTTGGGTATTCCTCCATTGTGGTATCAATTGAAAATAAAGTGGCATTCTTGGAAGGGGAAGTATTGATTCAATAATTTTGTTTTGTTCTGTATCTGAATTTTGCCCAGTTTCACAATAATACGAGTTGTTTTGATTTTTTTTGTCAAAAAACAATCTCATCTCAAGTGTATACTTATTTATTACCCTTCATTTTCTTGACATTAATAAATTATGAAATTTTGGTCAATTACTATAAATCATTGCAATTACAATCAGACAATCATATATATGAAGATAGATTCAAATTCTCCCACAATTAACAGAGATTAATAGAAAGCCAACAAACGTCTGAAAATAAACAAACACCATTGAACCGGTACACAGTTTATTATTTACCTTTGGATTGGTAATGTCAAAGACCGAGAAGGCCTGAGCAATGGCTGCTGAGACGACGAACCATCCAAGAGCATGGTTTGGGACATGGAGACCATATCCACCATTGTTGGAGTCTGATAAGCTTGTGAAACAGTGGTATTTCCAGAAGTAGTGGCCCTCTGCCATGAATGAGAACTAAGACCTGACAGGACATAAGCCCTTCCGCCTGTTGTGTAAGAATCATAATCGACCATTCTTCCCTGCATTTCCTTCATCTCTGCGCACAAGGCAGCAGATAACTGGTCTCCGGCTTGAGCTGACATGGACCTCATTATCAAGTTACAGCACGATTCCAATATAGAAGCTGCCTGAATAAACCGACTTTCATCAGCCATGGCTCTCGCTTCTGCAATTGCCTCGGCCGCTCTTATCCTGTTAATCTGTCTGTTCACTTCCACAGACACCACCACGTCACCACTCACTATCTCAGGCCTTGAGATCTTTAACACACCAGCATCCTCTAATGTTACCTTTTCTTTTGTAATTGGATCCGTGTACGAATAACCTATCTTCAACAGTTGCATATCGTTGTTGCAAGAGTCGTGATAAACCGGTATGTCAACTTTTACCAGAAAATCTCGCTCCTCTTCAGCATAGAGATGATCGAAGTCTATATATCCTATGCTCGCATTATCAGTTTTCCTGGTTCTGTAATTTCCAGCTTTAATTGAGTTCAATTGCAGATTAGGATGGAGGGTTTCGACTTTTACTTGCAGTTCCTGAATGATGACTGTCAAGAGCCCGCCAATGCACTGTGCAAAAGCATCCTGGATCGCATTTTCGGTTTCTATGAAAGAAAATGTCCCTCCCGAGGCCACAGAGACAAAATGCATTAGGGCAGCATCATGGTCCGCACCAAATCCAAACGTGTGAACTGGAATGACAATGCCTGATCGAGTATCGTTCATAATCGACTCTGGAAGGAGAGAATGATAATCGACCATTGGATCTGTAGTGGACATATTTTTCCCATCGGATAAAAGAATCATACTGCTAACTGGATTCTTTTGCCTACGTTCTACCATTACCTTCGCCCCTTTCTTCAACCCTTCGCCGATATTCGTCCCACCAGCTGAAACCAGATTACTGACTGCCTGAAGTGCATCGTGCTTTCCATTGTTGGTCATTCGACGAAGGGGAAAGGAACGCCTAGCAGTGGAGGAGAAAGCGACAATTGATAGCCTGTCAGAAGAACCAAGCCTTTGTATAAGGAAACCCATTGCTCTTTTTAACAAAACAAGCTTCCCACCTGACATACTTCCACTTACATCAAGAACTGCCACAAGATCAATAGGGGCACGATTGGATACAGCGGTTGAGGAAAAGTTAGAAGAATTATGCATGCTTATCAAAGCTTTGAGGTGGATCAGAATAGTGAAGTCCTTATGAGAGGCCAATCTTGAAACAGAAGAAATTTCAGGGTGAGCCTTGATATCTATAGCTCTTACAGGTTGATTCTCATCAACAGAAGTATTATTGAGAGGTTCTTCACTTATTAATTCATCGTCGTCATCAAAGACGTTTGGTTCAGGAGCATGAAAGAATGAGGTTGCATGAAGATTGACATCCAAACGCGAGGGTAGGGTTTGTCGGAAAGCTGCATTCCATGGGGCATTTCTAGGACCTGCCGCATTATTTGCCCTAGCAGTTCTATTATTGTGTAAAAGATCAGTATCTGTAGTAGTCTGGAAAGGAACCTCGTTCCAGTTTGATCTGCAAATGGGGCAAATTCGATTCCCGTGCTTCACATTAGATGCAATACAATGGAAGTGAAAGGAATGGGAACACTCTGCTGTAAAAATTGCATGGCCCTTGCCTGCCTTCATAGATGTGAGACATATAGCACAAGTTTTCTGCATTTTAAGAACAAATAGTAGCCATGAATGGAAATCAAAATATGCCAATATTCAAAATTCCAAGACTAGTTATCTTGTTCATATGATTCTAAATATCATCGGGGAATGACAAACACATCATCCATCGCCAATATTCAAGACCAGTTATCGTGTTCATATGATTCAAAATATCATAAGAACGAAACCGTCTAATTACGAATCCAAATTGTAATATGATCGATGCGCCCTAACATACATACAATCACTTGTACAACAACAATTATGAAGGTATGAAGAAACCTAACGGCAAAACTAACCTTAGAAGATCGGGAGCCGAATCTAGACGAAAGAAGGCGGACTGACAAGGGAGTTTGCATAGTAGTAACGCTTGATTCGTCTGTGGATGACAGTGAAACAGCGTCTGGTAACCGGTTATCCATCCGATTGGATCGCGATGAGTCCTCCACGGGGTAAAGACAAGGGAGAGCCGATTTCAGTTTCCTCCATTTACTTTCCATCTTGTTCGCTGAATTCGATTGAGAGAAACTAAATCTTCATAAATCCAAGATACGACGAGAGTTAAACAAAGAATTCGATTTCATCTATAAGATATGATGAAGACAAGAGAAGAGAAGGCGACTGTATATATTGTAGTGCAAAGAAGCAGAGTCTGGCTATGGCTACTGCAAAAGTGATGAATTTCTAGGTTTGGAAATTGGATACTTAAAAGGAAACAAATAAAAGTTTAATTTTCAAGCACTGCCGGCCATGGCAGTTCTGGTTTTGACCTTGAGGCCTAAGATCTTTTGTCTCGTTCCATTATTAACAGAGAGTTAATAATAATAAAAGCAAATTGACGGTAGAGAAACAAGTTAAAATGGATGTTTGGTTTGAGCCAAATACAACTCAAATATAATATATATAATAAAACAAAATTTTAATATATTTATTATCAAACCTTATGATAGGTGTATACCATAATCTTTTATTTATACTGCATACCGAACCACAGGTTTCGGTATAAGAAAAATTATATCGTTATTTCAGTATATTAAAATGTTGGCACGATAAAAGTAACATAATATTTATATCGAATCTTGAGAGTATGATTCAATATTCTTCTTTAATCGTTTATACCTAATAATATTAAAGTTTAATTATTGAATAAATCTACTAGATTTAGTATAAATTTATTTAAAAAATAATTATTAAGATCGGTTGATTCGATAATGATAACGACTGTTTGATTGATTTTGTTAAAAAGTTCATCTATTTGAAAGGCAAATTTGGTCCGTATCTATGGTAATTTCAGCTAATTGTATACTTAAATTATTACAGCTAAAAACCTTTTAGAGTTTTAGTTAGAATTTGGGTTGGAATGATAAATTAAAAGTTAATTATTTATAAATAATATATATATATATATATATTAATTTATAAATGTTAAAAATCTCAAATTTTAACTTATTAATAATTTCATTACATTATTATTTTTTTATATTCTCAAAATATAATTTTTAATATTTTACGGTACAATATTTTTTATATACCTAAAAACAACTCTATAAACTAACCAACATCTGAACTCTTATTTTTTTTAGAATTTAACTTAAGATTCTTTAAATATGAAAGAATTAGTACTTCAAAAAGAAAATCACAAAATTGACCATTCTGATGGGTTTTGAGTTGTCCAAAATAAACTAGATTTTAATCTGATATTTCATTGATAGTTTGTCACAAAATAGGATTTATTTCTCATGTTCTATAAGTTGAAATTCATACATCAAAATAGTTGGTTGTTGGGAACTCTGCATTAACTTTTATTTAGTTAATAGAATTTTAATTTCTTGTTCTAATTTTATAGCTTCAGTTTTAGGTTATGTAATTGATTGAAAGAGATATTTCAGATTTTGACGTATCATATCATTTTGAAGTCTAAGCATCAATCAGCCATAAATATAATAAACTGACAAATTTTCATACATTAACTAGCCAACTAAATTAGTAACCAATAAATGCAATATTAAAACTGGAAGACAAAGAAGGAAAAGGTTATCTTTTTAGAAAATAAATATAATTGAATTAAGAATAAAATATCTAACTATTATAATAATAATAATAATAAGTTAGCTGTCCATTAAAATTGTCACTTTAATTCACAATATGCATAACCATGATACCAAATTGCAATATACAATTTCAAAAGAATTGCTGGCAAAATAAAAAGTTATAACCTAGGACAACATGTCCCATGAACCAAGGTCAACTTGAATCTCAAAATCTCAATTCCCTAAAGTGGGGTATTTAATTTACTTCAACATTCTATATTTTTTTTTATATGTATTCAATAATTAATAAATATTTGTTATTTTAATTTATAATATTATGTAGTTGTATTTTTTACATAAAATATTATAATATTATGTTAATATTATTAAATAAAAAAATATTATTTAAAAAATGTATTTTTATACATATTTAATTATTATTTAGTAAAAAAATAAAATAAAAAATAAATAAAAGTTGAATAAAAAAAACTAAATAAAAAAACTAAAAATTAAATAAAAAAACTAAAAATTAAATAATAAAACACGTTTAAATTAAGAAAAAAATTGTCAATGTTTTAAAATATGAAAACAAACCAAGAGTGTAATTATGAAATTAGAATTGGGTAATTTAATAATTATAATCCAGATATTTAAATTTTATATATTTTTTTAAAAAAAAAACTTATTATTTTATTATTTACAAAAATAAAAAAATAGAAAAGTAATTTAATATTTTTGGAACTAAATATATATATTTATTTTAGGAAGTTAATAGGTAATATATATATTTTTTAATTTAGAAAATATAATGGATCACTATATATATATATATTTAGTTTAAGAAGTTAAGGTAATATTTTTTTTTCTTCTTTAAATGAGAATCAAACTTTAGGCAACATTTTTCACACTTGACTTATCCTAAAAAATTATTTTTATTATATATATATTTTTTTTAAAATAATTGAAATTAAATTACAATATTTAATATTTTATAAAAAAAATAAAATTTGAATTATAAATATTGAAATTATAATTCAAATTTCAATCCTTCAATGATATGATTTTAGTCTTAAATATCTTAGTTCTTTTGTACAATTGACTGGACATTAATTAATATTTGTTCCTGGTTATATATAATCCATAACACATCAATAATTGATCAGGAGATGATGTTTAATTCTCTAAACTTTGGTTGTGCACCGTGACTCATTTTTGTCTTCCTCTATCATATATATATTTTTGTGTCTTCTAGATAAGGCAACAATCGATGAGGTCTTCTTAAGAAATGACAACTTAATTAGTCAATAATTAAATTGTTTCTTTATTATGTAATTATATATATAATTTGATCACTTTACTAATTGGGAATAAAGATAGAGACTATTTTTTTTAATAATAATTCAATAAATGAATTCAATAGTTTAAAGTGATTTTTAAGCGGGAGTGACAGGGAGAAATAATTTTGGTAAGAAAATAAGAGTTAAAAAAGTTTGAGGAGGAAGAGAAGAGAAAAAAATTATTTCAAATTTTTAATCAATAAAATTTTGTAATGTCATTCTCTCCTCCAAATTTGAAATTTCCTCTCACTATCGTTTCGTTTTAAGTGTTAGAATTTTTAAACTAGTTCTATAAATTCCATTAATGAATAGAAATGAGAAGGTAGGTAATAAAATTAAATCAAATTCACATGAAATTCAAACATGAATTAAAAGGTGAAATTTGATCCAAATATATAATTTGAATCAATTAATTTAAATTAATTGATCTGAAATGTCTTGAGGACTAATTAACAAAAATGTTGTTAACTTGTAGTGTAACTTACCTGAGTTTGTTATTATTATTAATTGTTATTATAATTTAATATTATTATTAACAAATTGAAGAGCCATGTAACGTTAGTATTGGATTGTAAATGCCTTAATTATTTTGGCAAATAATTACTCTATAATGAAGAGAAAAATATTAAGGTAAATAAAGAGGCAAGCAATGTCAACCGTTAGATGAATTGATAATTTTATTTAATGGTTTAACTTTTTAACAATCATCCTCTTATATTTTTCTCACTCTAGAATTTCAAAAGCTCTCTTCTTATTTTGTGAGTGATCTTCGAGTTCTTCATTCCACATTTTCCATTGAAACCCGGTGATAGTTCATGTACGTTGGTCAAGATTGATGCGTAGTGATTTCAATGTAAAATCACTACTAGATTCGTTGTACCTCGGGAGACAACTATCTACGATAAACTCCAACACAAACGGGAGACGATGAAACTATTTTAAGGGAAATGTGTTTAACACATGCCTCGAATCAACCATCAAAATTTGTGATATTGTTCTTCGTATATCTTATTTTATTTTTATTTATTTGTAATATTTTATTTTTATATATTTCTGTTATTTCAAGACAAGATTTCTAACAATCTTAAAACAGTTACATGTGTTAAGTTATTTAGTAGCTTGTACCATCAAAATTTTGTCTTTGATGTTTCAAAAATAAGAGTTGTGATAATGACTTATTTCGACAAGATAAAGTTGTTCATCTGAATGAATGGAAGAACCGACTAATAAAGATAAGTTTTTATTGCATATCTATAATGTTAATTATTAATAACATTGTTTTATGAAAGCTTAATTTTTTAAGCTAATATATGTTGATATAGATATATAATCTAAAGAAAAATGATGTATAATCATTATACAAAAGTTATCTAGAAAATAAATTAAAAAATAATAATTTATTTTCTTTTTAATTAAATGTTTATTGGTTACTAAAATTATTATTAATAATAATGAATGAAAATAAGAAAGTAAATAATATGTTATTTTTCAATTTTCAAACATTAATGGTATTAAAATTAATTTTAATTGAAACACATGGTTTCAGTTTTAAAATAATTAATTATAATATATAAAATTCTTAAATTAATTAATCGTGATAATTAAAATAATGTGATACTATAATTGATAACTAAAAAAAGATAATATATTTATTTATATAAATATATATATTGTCTTATATATTACATTTTGATTATGATGTTAAGTTATAATTTTAAATATGTATATATTTATTTGTTGACAGAGTTTAGTCAAATATGAAGAATAAATTGTCTCTAGAAATAAGACAAAATGTCATAAAAGTGATAAACTAATGAGAGAGTGCGTTGGCGCAATGGTTTGAAGTTCGGATGCAAGTGTGCAAGGTGGAAGTATGTTCTTGTTCGAATCCTAATTTGGCAATGACTTCTTTTATAGAAATCTGATTTACCAAAATGACTGTGGTCATTGATGTTAAAAATTATTCCAATTTTTTATGTAAAAATTATGAGTTGAGTGAGGGTAGTCAATGATTTCTTTATAGAAATTAGACTAGTTAAAATGACTTTAGTTGTATTGATATTGAAACCATTCCAATTTATTGTATATAAATTATGAGATGAATGAGATAGTCAATGATTTCTTTGTAGAAATCAGACTTATTAAAATGACTCTAGTCATTGATGTTGAAATTATTCAAATTTCTTGTGTAGAAAATATGAGATGAATGAACTCCGTTAAATGATTTTAATCATGTATGTTGAATTCATTCTAATTTATGATATGAATGAGCTCCGTTAAATGATTTTAATCATGGATGTTGGATTCATTTTAATTTTTTATGTAAAAATTATGAAATGAATTGGGGGCACTTAACGGTTTCTCATATAGAAATTTAATTTGCTAAAATGACTTTATCAATGATATTTTAAAGAATTTTTATTTTTATTTATAGAAATTATGTGATTAATTATTGTATGACATAGAATGAATATCATATGTGTTATAACTCATTATATTAATACATTCAAAGAGACAACTATGTGAGTCGAAATTATTTTCGCAATAATTATCTCGGTGAGAACGATCCATCTATATTTATTTTGAGCATTGTTGCTTCACGTGGATTATCATTCAAAGCGCGATAATGTAATTAGTTCGATTAAGTCATGAAGTACATTTGTAGTTATATATTGTGTTGTTAAGTGATTGTTTATATATATAACATGCATATTAGCTAATAATATGATAACTTGTGATAATTCATAATATGTATGATTAACATGTTATTTGTATATATACATGTATACGGATTATTGTATAGGGTAAATTACCTAGGAGCTCCCCTAATTACTCCGATCGCTCACTTTTAGCCCTCAAATTATTTTTTGAAATAAATCGCCCCTTTAACTTTTAGAAAAGTCACCGATGGCCATTCCGCCAACTTTTTGGTTAAAGATAACGGTTTAAGCTTAAAATATTATTTTTTATATATTATCTTTAATCTTATTTTTTATATTTTAATTATTAAATCGCTTATATATATATTATTAATTTTTATATTTATATAATTATTAAATCTTTTATATAATATATAGATAATATATATATTATTTATTTTTATCTATATCTATATAAAATAAAGTTTAAAATGATTTATATAATATATAATTTATATATATATTATCTTTAATAATTAATTTATATAATATATATTTTAAAAAATAATTTGAGGATTAAAAATAATTGAGTAGTTAAGAGGTTACCATTACTTTTAACCCTCAAATTATTTAAAAAAAATATATATATTATATAAATTAATGATTAAAGATAATATATATATATATATATAAATTATTTATATATACATTATATAAATTATTTTTAAATTCGGTTGATATATATATATATATAAGTGATTTAATAATTATAAATATAAATATAAAAAATAAGATTAAAGATAATATATAAAAATAATAATATTTTAAACTTAAGTCGTTATGTTTAACCACAAAGTTGACGGAAGAGTCATGACCTTTCTAAAAATTGAAGGGCTGATTTGTTTTAAAATTTAAGGCTAAAAGTGAACGATCAGAGTAATTAAAGAGTCACCCAAGTAATTTGCCCTATTGTATATCTATTTTATTTTAATAGAAAATTTTAAACATTTCCATAAATTATTTGTCTTTTGGTATACAATAACTCATATGAAAAGTTAAAAGTCATCATTAATTAGGAAATTGACTAATTGAATTGATGACATGAATAATTATTTATAATAATTAGTTAGTTTTGTATTTAATTAAAAAAATTGTCATTAGTCTAATTAATTGTAATAATTAATATTCTAACTAATTATAATAATTAGTTATTGATGTATTTTATAAAAATATTTGTTTAATGATATATGAAGTAATTATAATATAAATGAATATATTAAATAATGACTTACTTAATTTGATATTTTTGAAATCAAATAATTATAAGAAAAAATCTTGTTTGATTTGAGAAATAATGTGGCAAACGTGCCGATATTATAGGATGCAAACGTGCAACCGAAAATAAATATTTAAGCGACTTCAGTCAAAGATGCTTGAAACATTATGATTTGTTTTGTAGATATCATGTGATATGGTGAATATTTATTTGATCAAATATTATAACTTCTTTTATAGAAATTAAGTGTTGAAATAAATATTTTAATTGATTAAATATTTTTAATTTTTTATGTAGAGATTACGTGAAGAATGATTTATATATGAATAAACATTCTAATCTCTTGTATAGAAATTATGTTTTATTCGATTAAATATTCATAATATAATTATCTTATTAATTGTATAATAAGTATAAAAAAAGAAATTTGTAAAAGAATTGTGTAATAATTTTTTGACTAGAAAATCATTCATTTAAATCATATAAATGTGTGTGATTTAAAAAATGGTATCAACACGAATGTGGGGACAAATGTTTTTATTAATAATAACACCAAAATAATTGTGTATATTATGATAAATAAAATATAATTTATTATTAGAGAAATATGATCTCTACAAAAGATAAGTTGCGTAACTTTACAAAAAAAAAATACTATAACAAAAAATGTCTTCTTTGTATTTGCTCAGTTGGTGCTCAAATTGATGTTTTAAATTTGAGGATTTTGAAATCAAGAAACGTGTCATATTTTGACATTACTTTCATAAAAATTTAAAGAGCCAATGTCTTCAAAAAAAAAGATTTTATAAAATAAATAAAAATAAAAGTTTATAAAGTCTTGATATAACTTATAACAAATTTTATAATAATGATATGAAAATTTGATCATACTTTTATTAAAAAAGTGGATGTGACAATTATGTATATCATGAAGACAATGAAAATTGTTTCATTACGTGTCTTTTGTACGATATTTTATCGTTAAAAATTACGATAAAATGATTAAATTCATTAAGGATGTGAATTGCACTACACGAAATATCATGTTGTTATCAAATGATATATTTTATTAAATGAAAGATTTTACGTCTACAAGTGAATATGTTTACACTTGAAAGTGCAATTTACGTATGAAAATCTTCTTAAAAAATATTGATTGATAGATTAAACGTTATAATCTATAATTTTGACTTATATCGGAAAAAAAATATTTTTATGCAAAATATATAATTGTTTACATGAATGCAGAATAGTTCAAAGATATTTCATAAAAATGTCTACTAGTTAGCCAAGTAAACAATATTTTCATAAAAAAAATGTTTAAATGGTAAACATGTACGAATGATTATGCTTCTTATTAGAAGTTATTCGAAGATTATGTAGGAATGTACCAACAAAAATTTCTAATTATTGTGATAATAATTTAAAAATTGGATAATCTTAGAGTCTATGACAACTCTAAACATAAATGCCTTAGTCATAAGTGTTTGGATTTGTATCTCCCAAATCCGACCAATTTGAAACAATCTATAAAAAACGCAAGAAAGAAGGACACAAGAAGACACAAATTTATAGTGGTTCACTCAAATTGAGCTACATCCACTTCAGGCACCACCAGATTTCACTATGAAGAAGAAGAAGGAAGACAAAGTTTTTGCCTCACACTTTATCTCTCTAGAATTATTTCCCTCCTCTGTAAACCCTCAATAATCACATATTTATAGGGTAAAGATTCAGGTAATAAACCTAAATAATTCTTGGTCAGGCCCAAACCCAAAACCAAACCCAGTAAAATCTAATTAACACTTGTAGAGTTTATTATAAGTATAGGCTCCATAATTCAACAATCTCCCACTTGGAGACTAACTTCATCATCTCTTGGTCGGTGGCGGTTTTTCCATCTTGTGTCTTAACAAAGAAGACTAACTGAAGTTGCACACAACTTCAGTTTCTCATTTGTCACAACTTTCGTTAACATATCAGCTGGATTCTCACTCCCGGGAATCTTCTCAAGAGCTAATACTCCATCTTCTAAAGCTGACCGGATGAAATGATAACGAACTTGTATATGCTTCGTTCTGCCATGATAAACATGATTCTTTGCCCAATGAATGGCACTCTGACTGTCGCATCGTAACAGACTTCCCACGTAGTCTCGACCCAATTCTCGCAAAAGGGTTGTAACCACATCATCTCCTTAGCAGCCTCTGTCACAACAACATACTCTACCTCATAACTAGAAAGAGTAACAATCTTCTGCAATTTTAAAACCCAACTGATTGCAGTACCTCACAGAGTATAAATGTACCATGTTGTGCTCTTTCTACTATCAACATCACCACCATTGTCAGCATCAACATATCCTTCCAAACCTATATTAGACTTTTGAAAACATAAAGCGATATTCGTACTTCCTCTTAAGTATCGTAGTATCCACTTTACTGCTTCCCAATGTTTTCTACCCGGGTTGCTCATGAATCTGCTAACAACTCCCACTGCATGTGCTATGTCTGGTCTTGTTCAAACCATCGTATACATAATACAACCAATGACAGAGGCATACAGAACAATGGCCATGTAATTTTTCTCCTCCTCTATTGAAGACGACTGATCTTTAGATAGTCTGAAGTGACTAGCTAAGGGGGTAGTAACTGGTTTTGCATCATACAAGTGGAACCTGCTAAGAACTTTCTTCACATATTCTTCTTGTGAAAGCTCGAGAACTTCTTCATCCCTGAAAATTATCATCTCAAGGATTTGTTTAACAACACCCAAATCCTTTATTGCAAACTTTTCAGACAACTCTTTCTTGAGCTTGTTAATCTCATACAAACTTGCTCCAGCAATTAACATGTCATCAATATAGAGGAGCAGAATAATGTACAATTTATCAAACCTCTTAATATAGCAGCAATAATCATCTTCACACCTTAGAAAATTGTTACTTTTCATGAAGCTATCAAACTTCTTGTACCATTGCCTTGGAGCCTGTTTCAAACCATACAGACTCTTCTGAAGCTTACACACAAGCTCATCTTTTCCTTTGATTTCAAATTCTTCTGGTTGTCGTATATAAATCTCTTCATCTAAATCACCATGAAGAAAAAGCAGTTTTAACATCCATTTGTTGAAGATGAAAGTCTTCTTTCACAACCAAACTCAAAATAGTTCTGATTGTCATCAATTTAACTACTGGAGAGAAGATCTCATTATAGTCAATACCTTCTTTTTGTTGAAATCTTTTCACAACCAATATTGCCTTGTACCTCATGGTTTTATCATGTTCTTCTTTAATCCTGAAGATCCATTTGTTGTGAAGTACTTTCTTTCCCTTTGGTAGCTCAGTGAGCTCTCAAGTCTGATTCAACATCAAAGAGTCCATCCCATCTTTCATAGCAGACTCTCACTTAATCGATTCATCAGATTGTATTGCTTCCTCATAACATTCAGGTTCACCTATATCTGTCAACAAGATATAGTTCAGAGATGGAGACCACCTCTCAACTGGTTTTCGATTCTTTGATGATCTTCTCAACTATATAACCGGTGTTTGCTGATTTACCTCTGGGGCCACGTTCTCAACGATTTCATCTTCAACAACACATTGTTCTTCTTCGATAAAAAATTCTCTCAAATCGACTGTATTAGTCTCTTCCAACTTGGAATCACCATCTGATGTCTTCCCAACACAATCTTTGTAGAGAACCTGTTTAGTGAAGATAACATTTCTGCTATGAATGATCTTCCGATTTTGATTATCCCAGAAACGAGAATCAAACTCGATATCACCATAACCAATGAAAAAACATTTATTAGACTTTGGATCAGGCTTGCTCCTATCACATTCATTAATATGAACATATGATAAATAACCAAACACTTTCAAATAAGAAAGGTTTACCTTTTTATTGCTCCAAGCTTCTTCAGGAATTCTGAATTCAAGAGGAACAAAGGGTCCCCTGTTTATCAAATAGGCAGTAGTATTAATAGCTTCTGCCTATAAGGTTTTAGACAGCCCTACATGCAATCTCATGCTTCTAGCACACTCGTTAAATGTTCGATTCATTCGTTCAACTACTCCATTCTCTTGAGGCGTTCGAGGAACAGTCTTCACCATACTGATCCCATTCACAGCACAATACTCTTTGAAAATCTGAATTGATATATTCACCTCCGTTGTTGGATCTCAAGCACTTAACTTTCTAATTTGTTTCATTTTCAACCAAAGTCTTCCATTTCTTGAAAATAACAAATCATTTATACTTGTGCTTCATAAATTATACTCATACCTTTCTTGTTGAATCATTTATAAACGTCACATAGTATTGTGATCCGCCAATAGAAGAAACAGGTGCAGGTCCCCACACATTAGTGTGTACCAACTCTAGCCTTTCTTTTTTGAGCTCCTTCCCAATCTTTAAGAAACTCACCCGTTTCTATTTTCCAAGAATGCATTTTTCACATAACTGATGTTCAACATACTTCAGTTCTAGAATCTGTCCATTCTTCAACAGAATTTTCATCCCCTTTTCGCTCATATGGCCCAACCTGCAATGGCACAACTCACTGTTCTTCTAGTTATCAACTACATCAGCAACTGTTTCTTTACAAGTTGAAGTCGTGTATATCGTTTCAGTTTTGTGACCTCGAGCAACAACTATTGCTCCTTTAGTCACCTTCCATGCACCATTTCCACAACTGAAATTTTAACCTTCTTCATCAAGTTGTGTAACAAAAATCAGATTGCGCATTAAACCTGAAATGTGTCTAGCCTTATTAATCTTCCAAACAGAACCATTTGCCATCTTCAATTTGATGTCCCCCATGCCAACAATATCTAGTGGCTCACCATCTGCGAGATAAAATTTCCCACAATTTTCAGCCACATAATTCTCCATTAATTCTTTATGGGCAGTGGTGTGGAAAGACGCTCCCGAGTCCAAAACCCATGAATCTATCGGGCTATCAATAGAAAGAAGTAACGCATCATTGACAGTTTCTGTAACAACGTTGGCTGCATCATTTTTATCATCATTGTTTCTCTTCGGTGCTTTGCAGTTCCTCTTCAAATTACCCTGTTTATCACAATTTCAGCACTCAAATGTCCGCCCATACTTGGACTAACTCCTTTTGCTCCTCGATATAGATTTGCTCTTACCTCGATTGAAATTTCTATCATTACCTCTGCCCCTGTTTTCCACATTTAGAGCAGAACCTTTGAACGTTTCACCAGAATCAATTTTACGAACCTTTTCAGCAAGAATACGATCTCTAACTTCAACAAATTTCAGTTTAGCATTTCCAACTGAATTACTAATTGTTTCCCTCATAGGTTCCCAGCTATTTGGTAGAGATTCTAACAAAATTAGGGCACTAACTTCATCCCCAAAATCAATCTCAATAGATAGCAATTGATTCACAATTGTATTGAATTCATTCAAATGAGTAGTGACGGAAGTACCATCAACCATTCTTAAGTAAAAGAGTAATTTCCTTAAGTGTACCTTGTTGTTAGTAGATGGCTTCTCATACATATCAGAAAGAGCTTTCATCAGACCCATTGCGGTCTTCTCTTTTGCTACATTGTGAGCAACTGTCTTGGCTAGCGTCAATCTGACAACTTCAAAAACCTATCTATCAAGGAGTTTTCATTCAGCTTCATCAATCTTCTCTAGTTTCTCACTCAAAGGAACATGAAGCTTCTTTCCATAGAGATAATCTTTAATCTGTATTCTCTAGAAGACATAATCTGTCCCATCAAATCTTCCAATCTCATGTCATATACTGTTCTCACTTGCCATTGTTTCCAATGCTCAGATCTAGCCTAGCTACTCTGATACCAGTTGTTAGGATTTGTATCTCTCAAATCCGACCAGTTTGAAACAATATGTAAAAAACACAGAAATAAGAACACAAGAAGACACAGATTTATGGTTCACTCAAATTGAGCTACATCCACTTTAGCCACCACCAAATTTCACTATGAAGAAGAAGAAGGAATATAAAGTTTTTGTCTACACTTTATCTCTCTAGAATTGTTTCCCTCCTCTGTAAACCCTTAATAATCACATATTTATAGGGTAAACATTCAGGTAATAAAACTAAATAATTCTTGGTCAGGCCCAAGCCCAAAACCAAATACAAACCAAATAAACTCTAATTAACACTTGTAGAGTTTATTATAAGTGTAGGCTCCATAACTCAACAATAAATCATTAAACTATACTCTCTAATAGAGTTATCACATTTGACTATGTTAGTCAAAAATAACATTATGGATCCACTAATCAAATTATTGAATAAAGTGTTAGTTTGAAGTCTTTTGATACATCAGTCTACTATAAATTTGTATGAAGGAAAACTCAACCTATGTAGACTGGAGATCTCAAGAAATATGTTCAATGGGATAACCTAATTGTACTAACTTGAAAAGTTATTATTGAGGATTAATCCTATAACGAAACAATATATATTTTGACGAGGATAAACATGTCGCTTTTAATGATTCTTTGTGAGAAAAGATATCACCTATGTGAGGGAGAGTGGGG
Source organism: Impatiens glandulifera (assembly GCF_907164915.1). Classification (NCBI taxonomy): domain Eukaryota; kingdom Viridiplantae; phylum Streptophyta; class Magnoliopsida; order Ericales; family Balsaminaceae; genus Impatiens; species Impatiens glandulifera. The sequence goes on along the minus strand of NC_061862.1, from coordinate 21,908,843 downwards.
CCGATTCGAAGGAATTGCACAACTCAATTAATCTAGACCCTCTCACAGAACCAGACGCGTGTTTCATGGCCAAAATGGACACAACCATGAAAGATTGACATGTATTAGGGAGAATTCTATGTGAAAGTGTGTAATCGTTTACACAAATGATAGAATAGTTCAAGGACACTGAGTCTACTAATCGGCTAGTAAATTATATACTTTCATAAGGGAAAATTTAAAGTGTTACACCTACCTATCTTATATAGAATTCAACCGTTGAACATTTCATCGGATTAATCTTTCAATTTCCACTAATATGGGGGATTGTTGGAATTTTTAAAATAGTTCTATAAATTTTATTATAGAATGGAAAATAGAATATGGGTAATAAAATCAAATCAAATTCACATGAAATTCAAACATAAATTAAATGGTGAAATTTGATCCAAATGTATAATTTGAATCAATTAACTTAAATTAATTTATCTGAAATGCCTTGATGACAAATTAACAAAATGTTAATTTGTAGTGTTACTCAAATGAGTTTGTTATTATTATTAATTATTATGATAATTTAATATTATTATTAACAAATTGAAAAACCATGTAACATTAGTATTGGATTATAAATGACTTAATTATTTTGACAAATAATTACTCTATAACGAAGAGAAAAACATTAAGGTAAATGAAGAGGAAAGCTATGTCAACCGTTGAATCAACTGATGATTTTATTTAATGGTTTAACTTTTTAACAATATAAAATCTCTAATCTCTAATCTAAAACTTACATTATCCTCTTATATTTTTTCACTCTAAAATTCCAAAAATCATCTTCTTATTTTGTGAGTGAACTTACATCATCTTCTTATATTTTCTCACTATAAAATTCCAAAAGCCCTCTTTTTATTTTGTGAGTGATCTTCGAGTTCTTCGTTCGACATTTTCTATTAAAATCCAGTGATATTTATGTACGTTGATCAAGTTCGATGCGTAGTGATTTCAGTGCATAATCACTACTAGATTCGTTGTACTCGAGAGACAAGCATCTGCGATAAACTCCAGCACAAACGGAAGACGATAAAATTATTTTAAGAGAAATGTCTAACACATGCGACATGCCTCGAATCAATCATCAAATTTGGTGATATTGTTTTTCGTATATCTTATTTTATTTTTTCATTTATTTGTAACATTGTATTTTTTATATATTTCTGACTTAATAATTCAAATATCAATAATGACGAGGATATGCTATATTCTAATATTATATTAAAATAAATAAATAAAATAGTGATAGGTGGTTTTTTAATTATTATTTTTAATTGAAATTAATGGAGAATACATGAAGAGAAGTAGGTGGGTGTAATTATGAATCTCCACTTGGTAGCCGACTCTGTCAATTTTAAAAATAAATTTTGAATTATTTAAAGAAAATTGATGAGTATTAGGTTGGAGGACTTGGAGTTTTTAAAAAAAAAAAAATTGTTTAAAGGCTATTAATAGATAATAATAATAAATTAATATATATTAGTTATAATGAATTTTAGTTAATAAGTTAGATGATATAATTGTTAAAAGTATTAATGAAACTATTATAATTGAATTAAAAAAAAAATTGACTAAACATATTGTTTTGTTAGTTTGTGCCTTTTTTTATTTTATTTTTTATTTTTTTTAACAATAATTAAATTATATTTTATTCTCTTTAATTACATCACTTAATTCATTAATTAAATAAATATTTTTTAAAAAATATATATATTTTTATCATTATATATTAATACTTTTAAAGTCATTTTATTTAAAAAAACTCTCATTTTTAAATAATCACAAATCAATCTTTTTTAAATCACCTAAAGTTTATTTAAATAAACCTCAACCAAACAAGTTTGTATGTATGACACGTAAGATCTACTCTACTACATACTTAGTTATACTTGATCTTCACTCAATTTGTGATAACCTTTATTATTTCTAATTAATTACTTTTTATGATTTTGTGAATTACTTTTTAAACACAATTGTATGTGGATATATTTTTATGCCTCCACCCATAAGATAAGCCTCACAATGTTATGCAAATTAATAGTTTACCTACAATGTTAAAGTAAATACTCAAAATAATATGAAATTAAAGAAAATTTATCGGACAAAAATTAGGGATCTCACAATCCTCAACAAACAAATATATGTTGTCGTGTAGTTAGTCATTCACTTAAATTAACAATGTTATATTAATTTTATAATTAATTATTTTATAATAATCCAAATCTAATAGATGTGGTATAAGATTAAAGAATTTATAATTAATTGATTGGTACTATTACATTTAAAATATGTTAAGTTAAAGTAAGGTCACAACATTTTGAGGTTGAGTACTAACTATCTAAAATAAAAAAATTAATTTAAAACATATAATCTGTGTAAATTAAATATCTAATTTATAAGTTCTTTTTTATTAAGAAGGAAGAATAAATGTAATAATAAAGTTAACTACTCTAATTTTAATTCTAATAAATAAAATATTTTTAACTATACAATTCTAATTATAAAAATGATTAATTAATCAATTATAATTCATTAGATTAATTCAAATGATAGTAGTAGTCAAATATCACAAATACTATTTTATTTAGTCCACATTTTAAAGTTTAAGTTAAAGGGAGATAATCACCTTTTGATTGTGTTATTTTTTTAAAATTAAAAAATAAAATAAAAAAAGTTAACTCATGGAGCACTTGGTTCAAATAAGAGAATCAGAATATGAATACTTGGTTCAAATAAAAGAATCGGAATAGGAATGAGATTGATAGAAGTGTGGAATGAAAATGAGAATGAGTATGATTGATAAAAGTGTAGTGTTTAATTACGAATATTAATCATTCTCAATCCCATTGATAACATTTGGATATTTCCATTTCATTGATAATGTTTAGATTTATTACAGAGAAATTATTAATATTATTTTGTAATTAAAATTAGATTAATATTTTTTATTATAATTATATTTTATTTAATTAAAAATATAAAATATTATTATTTTTATATTATAATTGTTTAAAATATATAAAATACTAATTTAATAAAAATATAAATATCTAATATAATATTATATTAATTGTATATATTTTTTAAAATATATATTAAAAAATATTTAAAAAATTGTTGAATAATTCATTTTTTTTATTTATAAATAAAAATTGTCTATAATTAATCAAATTAAATATAATGTTTTACTTAATAATATATACTATAACATTGCATAATATTTTTAATAACATTTTTTATTAAAATATTTCATATTTAATTTTTTTAATATTTTTTAAATATTTATTTTATTTTTAAGTTTTTATATTTTAATTAATTTATTATAATTTTATTATTAATATATAATATATAAATTAATTATATAAAAATAATTTTATTAGTTTTAGTTATTATAATTATTATAAATTTTTTATTTTATTTTATTTTATTAATTATATTTTATTTAAAATAATTCCTCGATATTATTTAAATAATTTATTTTAATAAGTAATTTAAAAATTTTATTATTATTTTAATTATAGAAGAATGTCTAATAAAATTATAAAGAAAAAAAAATATTATTATAATTATTATTATTATTAGAGAAACGTGGAAGAGTGGACATTATGACAGATAAAATGCATTATAAATGAGATTTATTCCTCCTAATTTAGAGAGGAATGAATAATTCCTAAGTATATGAGAATCAAATCAATGTTTTGAAATGAAACTCATCGACCAAACATTTTATTTTATTCTCTTTCCCATTAATGAGTACAAAACCACGTAACAAACATCCCCTATAACAAACCATTAATATTAATCTAATAGTTATTCTCAATTGGTTAAATCACTATTAAATTATCAATATTCTTACGTAGGATTGATTCTTAAGAACTTAAAAGTCGTTTAATTTTAATTTAAAATACTTTAGGTTTAACTAGAAGAGAAAGAATTGTGTTATATAAATAAATAAATAAATGTTTAATCCTAAATTTGCTTGGATGAATAGGTTGAGCATTCGCTAAGAGTGATTTGGATCTTTATATTAAATAAAATAAATTGGGTTAATTCATTTAAATATAAATAACCTTAAGTTAAAAGGGTGCATATTAGTTACAAAAGATTTTTTTATATATATATTTAAAATAATAATTAATACATATTAATTATGAATGTGAAAAGTATATTTTTTTAATTATACTTTATATTTTTTTAATAATTATATATATATATATATTTATAATTTTATAATCTATATAATTATATATTAAATATATATATAACAACCTATATAAAAATAAATTGGTGATAATATTATTGGTGATATATTTAAATAAAAATAAATTAATTTCTTTGATTATTTATCTCCTTTTATGATTTTTTTAAATAAATAGTTATAAATTAATTAATAATTTGATTAATTAAATATATATATATATATATATATATATATATATATATATATATATATATATATATATATATATATAACCTATATAAGATTTAATTGGTGATATATTTAATTAAAACTTTTTTTTTTTTTGTTATTTATCTCCCTTTCATGATTTTTTTAAAATAAATAACTATAAATATATTAATAATTTTATTTGTATTAATAATATTGTTGATATATTATTAGTAATATATTTAAATAAAATTAAATTAATTTATTTGATTATTTATCTTTCTTCTATTAATTATTTTTAATAAATAATTATATATATTAATAATTTTATTTTTATTAATTATTTTATAATTTATATAATTATATATTAAATATAAATATATATATAACAACATATTTAAAAGTTAATTTGTGATATATTTAATTTATATTAAATTATTTTATAATTTATATAATTATATATTAAATATATATAACAACATTTTTAAAATAAAGTCTCAGAAAATAGATGTTGAATTTATAGGTTACTAGTGAAATAAATAATTATGTGAATGTGATCATATATATATATGTCAAAATAATAGGATGTAATGTGAAATCAAATTTATATTTTAAGTGATTTGTATTAATATAAATTGAGAATATTTTAAGGAATATTATTTTATAAAAAGGCTAAATTAGAAATCTATATATATATAATGATGCTTCATTTTTAAAGTGTCCGGATTGGGAATACCAGATCAGAGGTATGTTTCGAACTTGCAACCTAACAAAACAAGTACAACTCTTTAACCAACTAGACTTTTAAGACTTTATATTTTAAATTTAACACCAAATTTGATAAACGTGGGACGTTTTAACATTAATATAAGTTTAACTTTTTAACTAACTAATCTATATATATATATAAATAATGATGCTTAATTTTTAAAGTGTACGGATTGCCGGATCGAGAGTTGTGGTTAATTTGGATACTTGGGTCGGAATATTGTGGGTTAACCCGCCTTAAATTTAAAACGGTTAAAAATAAAATAAAAAATGCTAGAGGTATGTTTCGAACTTGCAACTTAACAAAAATAAGTATAACCTTTTACCAACTAGGATACTAAGACTTTATATTTTAAATTTAACACCAAATTTGATGAACGCGGGACGTTTTAACATTAATATAAATTCAATTTTTTAATTAATATATATATATATATATATATATATATAATGATGTTGAGTAAATGGATACTTGGGTCGGATTGTGGGTTGACCCACCCATAAACTTAAAACGGTTAAAAATAAAATTAAAAATGTTATCCGTAACTTTTTTTCACGGTTTTTTATATTATTAATCGTGCAAATGCACGGACTAAATGCTAGTAACTAATAATATTAGTATAGAAAAAAGTTAATTGATCTACTCATATCAATTGAAAAACCATTCAAATTTTAAGAAAGAAAAGATTAAGAAATTATAAATTCTTCCGCATTGAATTTTAATTTCTAACAATAAAATTATGATATAATTCAGAAAATACTAATAACCGAAAACTACGTGGGTTACAATGGGTTCAATGCCTCCTCTCATCGGAGATTAAAAATGTGTTTTAAATGTAATTTTTTTATGTTAACTTATTAGTTAAAATTAATGTATTATATTATTCACAAAAGCTAATAAACCTAACAAATAAGTTGAATCAAACTTATCCTAGAACCATTTGTGAATGGAAACTAATGATCATTGATGCAATGTCTCAACCACTAGAATGGCACCCCTCTTCCCATTTGATGCATCAATCATCTTTCTTTGTTCTGTTCTGGATCCTTATCTATTTGTACATAGATATATATATATGTTTTTTATATTCAGAAATGTTTTGAAGTCTGGTTTATTTCTTCCTTTTGTTTTTGTTTTAATCATTGTTCTTGTTTTGATAGATAAATTATCAAAAACATGTTAGAAAAAGTCAATAAATGAGAAGAAAGTTATTTTTTATTTGGAAGGATAAACCTTTATTATTATGAAACATCAAATGAAGCTCAAGATAGTTTAGTGTTAATTTCTTAAAATTTAAATAAAAATGAGTCAATTGAGTGTGTACATGAATTCAAATTTGATGTGACTATTTCTATAGAAACATCCAACTACAAACAAATCAACTGTTTTTTAAATTAGGTATTGATTCCATAATTGTATAAACTATTATTTAAATTAGGTGTGGCACACAAGAAAAAAAAAATGATTTAAATCATCATGATGATAATTTTCCATATATCACCGACCACTCAACTTGATTAGGTCAACTTGAAAGAAAAAAAAATTTATACCGATGAGGATCCTACATCTTAGTTTTCATGTCTTACTACATCTTAATTTGAGTATATAATAAAAAAAATTAGAAAATAAAAATATTAATTAAAGAATATGACAATTTTAAAATAACTATCCTTGCGGTAATTATTATATGGGATGAGTGGATTCTTATTATATAATTGAAGAAAATTAGTAATTTTCTAGAAAACAAATAGTTGATTAGATATTTTATTATGCTTGTCATGCACTGAGTGGGAGAAATTATTTGAAATAATTTATTATTTAATTATATATTTTCTAATTAATTATGTCATTCTCTTCGCTGAACTGAATGAAGGAAGGCCGGCTGAAGTATGTCCGGCTGCAAGGCCGCTTAGTAGGCCAACCGGTAGAGATGAGAAAATTTATCGATATTATATGTATATCAAAAATATTCAATTATAATATATCGATTTTTAATGTATATCGAAAAATGTAAGATATGATACCGATACCGAAATTATTTGTACATTAAAGGTAAGAGATTTTCAAAATTTTGATATATCGAGATATACCAAAATAATGAAATAATATTTATAAATCAATATATATATATATATATATATATATATATATATATATATATATATATATATATATATAATACTTATGAAGAATAAATATATTTAATATTAATTTAATTATATAAATATAATTTTTAAAAATTAAAATATAATTATACTATAATATTATTTCATATATGTCATCTCTAAACATAAAATTGAAAAGAGATTCAACCAAACTTTTAATCTCTTGGAGCGGTGGAAATGTGTGAAACTAAGTATCCAATCTTTTTAATTATTGTTAAGGCTCATCCTTAACGATTGCTAGTGAGTCTGCTTTTAACTTGGGTAAAAAAATAATTAATCTTTTTAGGAGCAATTTGAGTAATAAAATGGTGTAGGTATTGATGTACGTGCACAAATAACTGGTTAAAAAGAGATAAATTTAACTTAGGAGAAGATCCTACATTTGATAAACTTGAATTGTTGAAAGAAAATGAACAAATTAAAAAGAGTGAGAGATTTTTATTAATTAAGTTTAAATTAACTAATATTTATTATTATTATTATTATTATTGTATTATCAATTTATAAAACAAAATTGCGTTACAAATGTGATTGAAGACTATTATGAATCTCCCTCTCTCGTATCAACTTTAATCTAACTTAAAAACTACTTAAGTTTATTTTTTATAATTTCAATTTTTGTAACTAAAATTAATTTTTAATATTTATTAGTTTTTAAAAATATTGGATTTTAAAAAGAATTTTTTATTATATAATAAATATTTTTAATTTTTAATTTTGTGTAACTTTTTTGTAATAACTATATTAAATTGTTTTTTGTTTAAGTTATTATTTTTTTAGGTATGAAAGGCAATAATATCGATACGACGATACCATACCAAAATTAAGGTATACCGAAATCAAGGTATACCGAAATCAAGGCAAGACCAATGTATGAATTTTTCTATACCGAAACTTTCGGTAAGATATAAGATATGGATAATAAAATTAAGTTATATCATACCGACCCACCTTAGACCGACGCAACTCACAATACATTTTCTCAAATAGCTATGTGAATTACAAGACAACTGAATTATTGTTGATGGCATGTGGCCGGGGAAATTTGACGAAATGACTCTAAAGATTGTCTTATTTACATTCGTGGTCACCGCATAATTTTAAATGCACTAGTGACCACTTTATTTTTTTTTGACGAAAATACCCCTTTCGCGAAACGCGATTGCTTTCGCGTTTCACGAGGGGAAAATGTTTTTATATAAATACTTAAATTTTTTCATTTCATTATTTTCTTTCACTCTTCTCTCTTCTCTCTTCTCTATTCTCTCTTCTCTATTCTCTCTCATCTCTCTCTCGCGACGACACGACGGCGAAATCCTAATCGAACACATCATACAGATCGACGACGAAAACTCGTTCTAATATCAGGTGATTGGATCGATTTATGTTCTTATTTCCATTATGTTCATCTTCAAACCTTAAACATGAGGTTGTTCCTATTGTTTATCTTTTTCATCTGGTTCATATTGGTTGTTCATCTTTTCGATGATGATATTTACAAATGATGCTCTAAATCGGTTCCGTTTTAGGGAAGATTCATGTTATCTCGCGAAGCAGCACGGTGTTCACACGAAGGCCCATCACGTTACACAAAGAAACACGGTGGTCACACGAAGCGGCATGCCCATCACGCGAAGGCTATCGCATTACGTGAAGGCCCATCGCGTTACGCGAAGCGACACAGTGGTCACGCGAAACGGCACAGTGGTCACGTGAAGCTGCACGGTGGTCACGCGAAGCTGCACGGTGGTCACGCGAAGCTGCACAGTGGTCACACGAAGCGGCACGATGATCACGCGAAGCGGTACGGTGGTCATGCGAAGGCCCATCGCGTTACGCGAAGCGGCACGGAGTTGTGCTTAGATTTGTGTAAAGCACCGAATTCGATTCTTATTGTTTTTCAGCTGAAGGAAGAATGATTTTTTTGTTTTTTTATTAAAGAATTTGTCATCTGCTCATATTGAGGCATATTTGTCTGTCTTGCCTTATCAGTTAATTTCTTAACTATGGTTGAGACTTTTGCTAGAGTTTACCTAGTATTTAAGAGCATTAATTTGGATAGGTTTAGGGTTATGCTGAATATTATGAACAAACATTGTATCCTCAACTTTATCAATCTTTTCTCTACTATATTTTCGTCTCAGTCTATAAGTGTAAATCTCAATCGATTTGAGATTAATTTCAAATAAACTCATTTTCGAATTAATAATCTATAACTTACAGTAATTAAGGTTATTTGAAAACAACAAGGTCTTATAAATTGTTAAAAAACAATTGTCACAAAGAACCAAATTTAAGATGATCCAACAATTGGATAATAATCCACTAAAACCAGTGAAAAAGATACAACAGAAACAAGTGTATTATTAATCACCTTAAACAGTTGCCTTTTAGGCAATCTTAGACCATCAAAAGATGCAAAGAACATTAAATAATGAAAACTTCCAACAAAATTCGAGTTAGAAGGTAAAACAAAACTCCCAAGGGATGGCCCTTCGCGTGACGACTTTGCCGCTTTGCGTAACCCGATGGTCCTTCGTGTGATGACCGTGTCGTTTCGCATAACGCGATGGCCCTTCACGTGACGACCGTGCCGCTTCGCATGACCATTATGCCGCTTTACGTGACTAATGTGTCGCTTCGCGTGACCACTGTGCTACTTCGCATGACCACCGTGTCGTTTCGCGTGACAACTGTGTTGATTCGCGTGATGACTTTTCCGCTTCGCGTAATGCGACGGGCCTTCGCGTAACGCGATAGGATTTCGTGTGACGACTGTGCCGCTTCGCATAACCCGATGGGCCTTCGCGTGACCACTGTGCCGCTTCGCGAGATCACACGAATCTTCCCTAAAACGGAACCAATTTAGAGTATCATTTGCAAATATCATCATCGAAAAGATGAACAACTAATATGAACTAGATAAACAAGATGAACAATAAGAACAACCTCATGTTTAGGGTTTGAAGATGAACATAATGGAAATAAGAACATAAATCAATCCAATCACCTGATATTAGAATGAGTTTTCGTCGTCGATCTGTACGATTTGTTCGATTAGGGTTTCGCCACCATGTCGTCGCAAGAGATAAAGAAGAGAGAAAAAAATAACAAAATGAAAAAGTTTGAGTATTTATATATAAAAAAAATTCATGCGAAATGCGAAGGCCCATCGCGTTTCGCGAAGGGGGTATTTTTGTAAAAAAAAAATAAAGTGGTCACCAGCGCATTAAAAATTATGCGCTGATACGAATGCAAATAATTTCCCCTGCTAGGATTGTTTATATGTGGTTCATGAGACATTGTTAGGTTATAATAATACAAATGTCAATAATTTAGTCCCTGAGGTGTACTGTTTTGTGCCTATTCCGGAAGGACATTAAGGTAATTTAAAAAAAAAAAAGAATTTACCTTTATACTCATAGGGAAAGAGAAACAGACGCAAAATAAATAATTTAGGATATATTTGGTTATTATTTTAGGAGAACCGATATAGTACTTGGCACCCAACAGTTCGGGATATAATTTCGGATACCTAATAAATTAGTCGGGATCTCCTTTTACCACAATCTCCATTGCCTTCTGACAAAGAAAAATAATATTTTAAAAAATAATATTACATTTTTATCCCTTCTTGTGGGGGAATTTGACGAAATGACCCAAATAATAAGGCATCGCATAAAATTAAATGCGTTGGTGACCTTTTAAATTTTTTTGGACGAAATTTCCCCTTCGCAGACTCAATCGCCGGTTGCGAGACGCAACCGGATGCATTGTGAAAAATCCACAATGTCCTTGCTATTTAATATATTTTTTTCTCTTTCCTTTTTTCTAAAAACATAAACGACCGAAGACGGAACCCCGACGTCGTAATCTTAATGAAGGCAGACAACCATGATGTCCAATACTAGTATGCTTCCTTCTCCTTCTCTTGTTGTTTATTTCTTCTTTGAACGCATTGTTAGGTTTAGAGTTTAGGTATACTGGTATAAATTTCTCCGTTGCGGTGAATTGCGATTGCGTCTCGCGATTGCGGTTGCGGTTGCGTCTCGTGAATGCAGTTGTGTCTCGCGACTTAATGCGGTTGCGTCTCGCGACCAGATCATCTATAATGAGTAATTGTATTTCAATGGTACGTTGCGTCTCGCGTTTGATAGTATTATTGTTTTCAATTGCAGCTGAAGTATTTGCTGAAGTATTTATTGTGTATAATGGAGAGTGGAAAATTGCAGCTGATGGTGTTAGGTCTTTCTGTGCAAAATCATGCAAAACTTTGGATATACCCCCGAAATACTACATTTGCCAAATTAGTTGATATCATCAATCAAAAGATTAACGTGCAAAAGTCTACGTATGATTTAGTGATTGAAGTCATGTATGATGTTTCGCCAAATCTTTCCTCTGTTGTTATTAATGAAGATGACGATTTGGGCACCAATTTATCAATATTGATTTCGGGTCGCACTTCGTCACCACTATGTGTATCTGTAGTAGAGAAGTCTCCACTTACACACCCAAGTTAAGATAGTGTACTACCACTACTTACTCAAAAAACTATACCTGGAGTTGTTCCTCAAATGTTTCATCAGGTTGTCTTTGAAAGTGAAAATGAAGGAGGAGGAGGAGAAGATTAACGAGCTCATTATGAACTGGTTAATTATGAACGGGTTAGTGACTTGCAAGATACAACTAGTGTCGCACCAGCAATTGCACGCACGCCTCACCGATCATCAATACCTACACCAATGGGTACACCATCTAGTGCAAGAGCATCAATGTCTACATCATCGACAGACCCGACAGACCCATCACCGATAGACCCGTCATTTGCGATGGCATTAAGTAGTGAAACCGTATTGGAAGTCGGTGCGTTGTTTGATAATAAAAAAGAACTTCAACTGAGGCTATATAAATATGCGATGACAAATCATTTTGAATTCAAAGTGGAGAAGTCAAGAAAACATCTTCGGTATGTGAAATGTTTGGATGAGACATGCAAGTGGCGATTGGGTGCTGTGAAAGGTAAATTATCTGAGATGTTTGAGATTCATAAATTCGACCAACAATACTCATGCTCAGTTTTGTCGAGGCTAGAGAAAAAAATGCAAACACCAGTATGGGTTATCGGGCAGTGCATGAAGAGTAAGTACATGAACAATCACCATAACCACTTGCCTAAGAAAATAATTGAAGACATGCAGACAACTTATGAGTTATATTTGAATTATAATAAGGCTTAGAGGGCAAGGGAGGGCTTTACTGGCGGTGCGAGAAATGGTAGAGGATTCCTATGGAAAATTGCCATCATACCTTTACATGTTGGAGAAGAATAATTCGGGTACCATAACAAACATTTAGACAGACGAGCTCAGCCACTTCAGGTATATGTTCATGTCCCTAGGCCTCTCAATTAGGGGTTTCAAAGCTTTTTGTCGTCCTATATTGTGCGTTGATGCTAGTTTTCTTAAGCACAAGGTGGGAGGTCAACTATTGGTGGCTATAACATTGGATGCAAATGAGCAACTATATCCTGTTGTATTCGGCGTTGTTGATTCAAAGAATAATAACTCTTGAACTTATTTCATGCAAAAACTAAGAGATGCAATTGGATTAGTTGATGAGTCTTCATATCCGATAGACACTCAAGCATCGTCAATGCTTTGTGTGCTTTTTTTTCTAAAAGAAGACCACAGTGCATGCACATATCACATAAAAATGAATATTATGGACAAATTTAAAACTGATAGTTGTCACCAAGAGTTTGATTTGGCTTCTCGTGCATACAGTCCCCCAACTTTCAACGGTTTTTTGACCATATCAGGGTTGAGGATAAAATAATATCGCCTATTTGGAAGAAATTGAGTTCCAAAGATGGAGTAGAGCAATTTTCCTCGATAAGAGATACAATCAACTCACGAGTAATTATGTTGAGAGCTTTAATAGTCAAAGTAGGGAAGCTAGAAAGTATCCAATTTCAACGATGGCTGAGTATTTAAGATTCACAATACAACATTGGTTTAATGATAGAAGAGAAAAACGTCCAACCATGAAAAACGTTTATCTCCCACTTATGAAAAGTTATTATGTGAGCAATTCGAGAAGGCCAGATTTTATACCATATCAATGTTTAACCGATTCGAGTTTTATGTGCATGACAATGAGTTTCATTTTAAAGTCAGTTTGAAATACATAGACTGCACTTGTAGGGTATTTGAAGTATCCGGTCTTCCTTGTACACATGCACTAGCTACTTCCCGACACCAAAATTTGGTTTCTTATGACTTCTACTCAAGGTATTATTCAACTCACGTGTTCAATCTATTTAAACAATTGTTTAATCGTTCTATTTTCCTTGCTCACAGGTATTACACAACTGAATCTTGGTTGAATGCATATGCTAAGACATGTTATCCTATTGGTGATGAAGACATTTGGGATGTTCCCGAAATTATAAAAAATGCGTGTGCATAAAACTACCTGTTAAGGTTAAGAAAGGGCAGCCAAAAACTAAGTGTATGTCATCCCAAGGTGAGGTCCATAAGGTCCCGAGATGATGCAGCTCATGTGCTAGTCTAGGACATAATAGGGCAACATTCAAAGTAGTGATGCCTGCACCACCTACTGCAAGAGCATCATCATCTCAACAACATGAGTCATCATCTCAGCAGTATGAGCCATCATCTCAGCTGTACAAGTCTTTAGCTTGAACTTGAAGTTGTGATATTAATTGATTCAATTCCAATTGTTTTTTTTTCCTTTTTATTTTGATCATATACATACTAGTAACATTTGCTTAAAAGAGCATCAATGAACTTGTTGTAGTGTTGAATGTCGGCCATGTTTGTTTACCTGAATCTTCCCTTTGATTTTCTTACATGTAGTGTCAAATATACGCTTGAAACGATGATATGAATGAATATTATTTACTGTCAATAGAGAGGAAGAATATTTGATGGAGGGAGGGTCTAAACAAAATTGATTATAATGAACCAAGTATAAATAATATTATTTACTGTCTAATGTAGCAAGAAAGCCGGAGAGAGATCCGAATTTGATACTTTAAACACCTCCATTCGCGAGACGCAATAACATTCGCGAGACGCAACTACATTCGCGAGACGCAACTACATTCGCGAGACACAACAATAACATTTATCATATAACATCTATGTTGTTTCTTTTACAAAAGTTTGATATTAACATTACATCAATCATATTACAAATATTTGACAATAACATTACATCAACCATATTACAAAAGTTTAACATTAACATTACATCAACCATATTACAAATATTTGATAAATAACCTATAGTTTTACAAGTTGATGAAATAACACAACATTAACATTTATCACATATAACATAGATGATGAATTGGACGACTTACCTGGTAGGTCTTCTCATCTAGTTTTGTTGTTACTATGGCCGTCTGGTTGGTCACATGGTTGATTATATTGAGAACCATCTTTTGAAACAAAATAAAGTTGTTTTGTTGATTCTCTTTTATGTCTCTTATGTCTCGCTTAATTTCTTCAAGATCCTTCTTCATCTCTTCGACATCCTTCTTCAGCTCATGACATTTACATCCAACAGGAGATACAGGTGCTGATGCAGGTGAATATGCGATGGGGGGACTAATGGGACTAGGGGAGGTTGCCTACTCATGTTGGCTGCTTTGGTGGGAGATACATCATATTCAAGCTTTCTCTTCCTCTTGGGAGGTTGGATAATAGTAGGTTCTTCCTCTTCCTCTTCAGCCTTTCTCTTTTTCCCCCCTTCAGTAACTCCCTCAAACAAATCATCAAATGAATTGTCAATTTGTTCAAAGTTATCCCCACTGTCAAGCTCTTCTCCGTGGAGGACTCTTCTATCATAGTCAGTAACAACATGCTATGAAGGGCATACTTTAGCTCCTGAATTGTGTTCTTCTTATTGGATTGATACACTAGTATCCTTGGGTATAAAGTGCTATGAACCTCCTTTGAATCTAGGGACAAAGCTTTGAATAACCTCATAGGTCCACACTTGTAGTGTTAGTGCAAACTCATAAACGTTATAAGTAAAAGTATTAGTAACTCCACTCTCATTCTTGGACATATATAAGGACATATGGCGTTTCATTTCCTAGTTAAGACACTTCATGGTGACTCTAAAGGACAACTTTCCTCATGGAAATCAGAGGAAAACTTCAACATCTTCAACCATATGGAGTATTTTGACATTTACAATCCGCCTTGGGTCAAATGAAAAGAGGTACTAGAAAATCAAGCATACAAGCCCCATTTTCCATGCATCTTCCTTATCAGTGCATGACATAAAACAAACTTCCATCTCGTTGATTTGAACTGTCATATTCCTTTTAAAATATTTTATGAGTAAGGGTGGACAACCTCGACATTCATCTTTGAATTCAGACAATCTGTCGAAGTTGAGGCATATAATCAATGCATACTCTTTCATACCAAAAGTCAGTTCCTCCCCATTCACGTTGAAAATCATCCTTTTCGAATTGGACTTAACCTTCCGAAGCACCATCTGATGGACTATTGTTCCTGAGAACAACAAGTCCGTGACTCCTTTGAATAGATACTGAAATTGACAATTAAGAGCCCTCTCCTTAAGATTCATCTTTTGAAACTTCCCATCAATCTTTTTTAGGGTTTGGACAGATTTCCAAGAAATCCTGCTAGGAAAATCAGGAACAATAGAGTCTGCCATCTACAAAAGGGAAAAAACATTGTTGGTAAAAACATTTTACAACAAATATAAACAAACGAGAAACAACCATCAATCGGTAGAAGCAACCGTCAATTGCTAGAAATAACCGTCAATTGCGAAAAGCAACCGCAACCGCAAAAAATAACCAGCTAAACCCTAACATAAACCATTCGCTAGATGCAACAAATTTTTCCTAAACCCTAACATGACATAAACATAAACCATTCGCAACAAAGTTTGACTAAACCCTAACGATAACAATAACCCTAAAATAAATCATTCTCAAGACGCAACCAAGTTTGCTTAAACCCTAACATAAACCATTCGTGAGACACAAGTTAAACCCTAACATAAACCCTAAAACAAAAACTAACAAAACTAACACTAACCTGATTAATGATGAAGATGATGAATGAACGAGAAGACGAGCAGGAAGAGTCGTTGAGGCAGGCAACAGTGAGATGAGCAGATGTGAGAGAGAGAGTAGGAAAAAATATGAAAAAAATTATAACCCGCCTTTAAATATAACCCAAGAAATATGAAATAAATTGCGACACGTGTCAACTACGAGACGCAACCGTCAATCGCGAGACGCAACCGGGATAAGCAATAAATATCAAGTGATCAACATGAGAGCCCATCAACACTTGCATTCAATCAATTAGGCGAATCAAGGCCGTTCTATAAACGAAATAAACACAAAACATTCATCTATAAATGAAAAAAGTGTTAATTTTATCTTTTGACGTCGTCGTACACCATTCGGGCTTCGTAGTTCGTCGTTGGAAGTTCTTCGTCGTTCTTCGCTGTTGTGTTATTTGTCGTTGGCAGTTGTTCGGAATTGTGTTCTTCGTTGTTGTGTTCTTTGCCGATGAAGAGAAAATAAAGTCGTCTCCGCTCTTAGGGTTTAGAACAGAGAAGAGCGAGAAGAAAGAGAAAATGAAGAAACAAATGAATTTTTTTTTGGATTTTATAAGGTTTCGGTTGTGAGACGCAATTGCAGTTGCGTCTCGCGAATGGGTAAAATCGTCAGAAAAATGTAAAGTGGTCACCAGCGCATTTAAAATTATGCGCGGTCACCAGGTCAAATAGCCTTATTATGAGGGTTATTTCGTCAAATTTCCCCTTCTTGTGAATGAGAGAGTACATAAAGTTTGGTAAGTAGAAGCGAACCTCCGTGACCCGAAATCAAAGGAAAGCAAAAGTTTAGAAGACCTTTCCTATTGTTGTTAAACGGTACTGTGACAACTCAGGAATCTGAGTTGTGGATTTACAAAAAAATTGTGTTGAGATTAAAAAAATAACAAAAAAAAATTATTGATAAACATAGTAGATAAAGGTAATTTTGTCATTTTTTTAATAATTAGATAAATAAATATTAAGTTAAATTGTGTTATAATATAAATATAATATATCCATAAGATATTATGACAATTTATCGTAATATATTTGTAAGATATATTATCTTTATATTATAACGAATTGAAAAAAAAAAATAATATAATGTAATATTTTTAGTGTAATATATATATATATATATATATATATATATATATATATATATATATATATATATATATATATATATTTTCAGGGTGGACTTCAACTCACCCCGAGCCCTATATAGATCCACCCTTGGTACTAGAGTCGAATGAAGAGTTCAACCATCTCCATTTGTAGTGAAGAGTTTTTCGTTGGTGAGAAACATGTACAATAGAACTTGAAATGGTTTTAACACATAAAAAATTACTACACAACAAATACATTATTCAAACTCGTGTTCATGAATTAGAGTGAGCAATATACATTTCTAAAAATTAAATATCAAATAAACAAAATAATTCATTAATCCATTCATTCAAAGTCTAAATTGTTTGTCATCTCCCTTATTGATAATTACCTTACATAAATTATTAATTAACAATATGTATGTATTCAACATTTACTAGTTATTCAAGACAATAATGTTAATTAAATATTTATTTAGATTAAATTTTACTGTTAATTAACATTTAAATTTGGTATGTTCTATGATTTGAATTAATTCAAACAGCAGGTAGAGTAGC
Organism: Impatiens glandulifera; assembly: GCF_907164915.1. Classification (NCBI taxonomy): domain Eukaryota; kingdom Viridiplantae; phylum Streptophyta; class Magnoliopsida; order Ericales; family Balsaminaceae; genus Impatiens; species Impatiens glandulifera. The sequence continues at coordinate 21,890,702 of NC_061862.1, read as the reverse complement.
AGTATTTTACGAACTTGACCAAATAAAGGCCGGTTTCGGGAGAAAGTGAAGTAACTTGTAGTAGTTGAAGATGAGGAATAGCATGCAAATGAAACCGACCAAGGCAAAAACGGTGGGATTCTAACAGGGAAGATCTATGTACAACTCTATCCAGACTAAAGCCCGGGTAGTCCAAAATGTTTTGTATGTAAAAGACAATAACGACGAGAAAATATCGTCGTTATTGACATTTTTTTCGTCGCTAAAAGAAATTGGTGACAATAACCTAGATATATTTTGTTTATTTGCTTATATTTTTATCATTCTAACCCGAGTAAATTTTATAAAAAAAAATTAATACGGGTAAATATTAAATCTTATCTCCGTCCTTAATGTAATCACATGACAAAATTATGATTTGAAATCTATGGTAGATATTTTTTTATCCTAAAAAGAAAGATACGGATATAGTTGCTTATGCACTCAGTACAACACAACAGATGCCACTAGTTAAATTTTTTTCACAAAATATAATAATATTTTATAAACAAAGTAAATTTTTAGATTTTTCTAAGATTTTATCCAAAAACCCAATCATCTAATCATTTCTTTTTATATATTTAAATATTAAAATTATTCCTTTTTTTTATATATTATATATATGAATTTATCTTTAAAAAATATTTTTTACTTTTAACCATAAAATATTTAATTTTAGAAAATTTAATCAAACATTATTTTAAAAAATAAACTAAGAAAATCCACAATAATCATTGCATGAAAAGAACATAAAGCTGGTATCTTTCTCAGACAAAAGGTTGTTTTTTAATATATATATATATATATATATATATATATATATATATATATATATATATATATATATTTATTTATTTATTTATTTTAAATAAATTTGGATTTATTTAAAAAATAGTGTAATTTTACAAAGTAAAAAAAAGTAAAGAAGACCATATTTATTTAAACTAACCTTATTGTACAAATGAAAAAACACATCATTTATAAAAAAAAAAATTAAAAACGGCTTAGGAAAGAAAAGTTCAGTCCTTCTTGCTTAAAACCTAACTTGTTTATAATATAAAATAAATAGTATTTTATTTTTTTTTTAAATAAATCTTTTGAGTAGAGCTTTTTTTTAAAATCTAAAATGATATCTTTTTATACCTAAATCTGAATAATTATATATATTCTGATAATTTTAAATAAATTATTATTACACATTATAAATCAATTAAAATGTTTTTTATTATAATATTTTTGTTTTCATTATATATTTCAAGACAATATATTTATTTTATAATAATATACATTTTTAATTAATTTATTACTTTTTGTTATAATATTTTTTTCCTATCATATCATTATTAGATATTTTAAAACAGTATATTTATTTTATTATGAATTATGATATATATTTTTTAATTAGGTTAATATTATATTACTTTTTATTTTGATTAATATTTGTGTATTATATTACCCTATATATTAAAAAAATCATTTTAATTATTTAAAAATATATATCATATTTTTTAAATAACTGATAATTGAAAAAGATGAATTATATGAATAAATTAAATTTTGATATTAATTTAATTTTAGAATATATATAACTCATTTCTCCTAACCGGATAGACAGACGTGAGGGATTTTCTCTTTTCTCTCATCGAGAAGATGAGTTTTGGATCAAAACTTGTGTTGCTGATCTAAGTTTTCAATTCTTATAAATGGTGCGGTATTTAAGTTTTTCAAGAGCTTGAAAGGACTTACACAAAGAGATTCTTTATCACCCCTCCTTTTCACAGTAGTTATGGAAGGTTTTTCAAAACTATTTGAGAGAGTCATTAACGCTGGTCTTTTCACGAGAATTAATATAGGAATGACGAAAAGACCTAACTACATATTTCACTTACTTTTTACTGATGACACTCTTAGTCTTATTAAACCTATAACAGAAAACATTCATCTCTTCGGAAGATTCTTATTCTTTTTTAGGCATGCTCGGGGTTAAAGATTAATAGAGAAAAGTCTGAACTATTTTTTATCGATAACGTTCATTACACCCAATAATTGACCAAAATTTTGGGATTCAGAATTGGTTCTCTCCCATCAAAGTATCTCGGCTTCTCTCTCCGCACCAAATTCAGTTGCAAAGATATTTGAAATCCTATCATCGAGAAAATGGGAAATTAGTTGGCACTTTAGCTCAGCAAACTTTTCTCTAAAGACGGTAAGTTAGTCCTCATTAAAAACTCCCTCGCCAAAATCCCGACATTCACTATGTCACTCTTCCCTATCCCTGCATCGGTGACCAGCAGAATTGACACAATCATTAAGAATTTTATCTGGGACAACTCTACTCATCTAAAATCACTCATTTAGTGAGATGAGACACAATGAAGCTTGACGTTGACGGCGGACTCGAAATCAAGGACTTCTCCCTTTTCAACACTTTGCTCCTCTGTAAATGGTGGTGGAGATTTCTCAACGAAAACACAAGTCTCTGAAAGAAAGCCATCATTGCCAAGTAGGACTTCGAGATAACGAATGGAAGCCTCTTTATGGGAGAAATTTTATGGGTAAAACCTAGGGGTCGTATTTGTAAAACATCACGGACGATTGAAAAACAATTCTCCTTATCATGTAGTGGACAATCTGGAAAGAAAGAAATAAAAGAGTTTTCGAAAGAAAAAATTATGGATACGAGCGTCTCAAAAAATTTATGTTACACGCATTCGCCTCAATTCGTAAAAGAGGGGCTTATACGAGATGAAAATTTTCCAATCTTTTGACATTTAAATTTTTTATGTTGTTTTTTATTTATTGTTTTATTTTTTTTTTCCCTTTTTAACATTTGAACGCACCTTCCATTCTTTTTAATAAAAGTTGACATTTTTCAAATATATATATATATATATATATATATATATATATATATTTATTTGTGCAAACAACTTAATCAAAATTTCAGCAACAATATTACGAGTCTACCAATTTTTTTGTTCCATTCGCAAGTCTAGTCTACGAACTTATGAGCTGAAAAAGGAAGTTCAGAAGTGCCACAAGACCACGTGCTATAAGGATCGAGGAGGGTGGCTATGGTAGCTCCCTACCTCTTTATCGAAGATAAAGTTATGTGGAGTTCAAGATGACAAAAGAGTTTGATATCCAAAAAGCATGTCTTTATATTTAACGCACATTCCGTTCTTTTTAATAAAAGTTGACATTTTTCAAAAATATATATATATATATATATATATACAAACAAATTAATCAAAACTTCAGCAACAACATTGCGAGTCTACCCATTTTTTTTTGTTTCATTCGCAAGTCTATGAACTTATGAGCTGAAAAAGAAAGTTCAGAAATGCTACAAGACCACATGCTATAAGAATGGGGGGCTGGCTATGGTAGCTCCCTACCTCTTTATCCAAGCTGTGTGGAGTCCAAGATGACAAAAGAGTTTGATATCAAAAAACGTCTTTATATTTACTGAGGAGTTGTTATTGGGCCAACAAAAATTCTCGACTTTTTTTTATTGTGATTCCACGTAACGTGGTGAGGTGGTAGACGGTATGGAAAGAAAGAAATAATAAAATCTAAAAAAAAAGTTATAAGTACGATCGTTAATGTTATGTTAAACGTGTTTACATCAATCTGAAGAAGACACGCATGGAATAAAAAAATCGATCTTTTTTATGTTAGTATTTTTTATTATTTAGTTACTTTCTTTTTTCCTTTGCAACGGTTGAATGCATCATGCAAATGGTAATTTGCAAAATAAAGAGAACCTATATTGTTTGAGGTGACTAAAAATAAGAAATCATGTATTTGGGATGGTAGATAATACTGAAAAACTTCATATTACATATGATCAAAATGGTAGAAACTTACACAAATCTTATGAAGGCATGAATAGATTAATCCTCCCTTGTAACTATTAACCTATATATGTGTGTTTTGACATTATGAGACAAAACTATAACAGTCCTCCCCACTGATTCCTGTTGGCGTTGATTTCACATAAACTCAATTGAATCCACTCACAATGTGGAAAATCCCTATACATTTTTATGATTGAAGTATGGACAAATGTTTCTTTCTTCACCTTCTTCAATATTAGGGTTTTCAAATTGCCCTTTGTTGCTTTAATAGGCACCCCACTTGTTCTTGCCTCTTTTGGGTGGAGACTCCAATTATATTGTTATTTGCATTATTTATTTTTGGCAACAATCCCCATGGATCTCTATATATAATAAACTCATAACATAACAAACTCCATAAGAAACCAACAAAATATCATACCATACATATCCACTTCCCCTCTTCTCAATTTAATTAAGGTAATTCTTAGATTTGTTATATACATATGATAATATTGTTGGTCTAGAATAATAAGTATGTTTTGAAAATGATCATTCTAACCCACTACCATTTTTCATTTGAATGACAATCAATCAGGCAAGACGAAAATGAGACTTCTTGGGCTTTTTGTGCTTGTGGTTATGATGACGAGTTCTTGTTTGGCAATTCACGACAAAGGGAGGTCTAACCATGGCCGGAAGCTAATAATAGATGGAGGAGAAACGAATGAAAGAGTTAACAAGTACTCAACTGCAGAAAGTAGTAGTATGGGTAACCACCATACTATTCCAAGGCAAGACTTTGGTAACTACAACAGCGGTGGTAATGGTGGCGCCACTATTGACGGACAAGAGAATGGTACTGGTAATTAACGAGGAAATTGTTCAAAACCAGAGCCAAAGATCATAGTTCTCGAACAAGTAACCAAAAAGATCATCTATTTTCAAGTAACTATTAGGTTGTCTTATAAGTTTGATAAGTATTATAGTATAGTATGATCATAGCTATGGGATGTAATGTAACTAAGAAAATAAATAAGAGATAGCTTTCTTATTAGTCCTAAAACAAAACTTGACAACAAACAATTTCTAGAACTTCTTCCAATTAATATATTAATGTCTCTTACTTTATGAGAAATTATGATTGAAAAGGTTAAAAAAAGAGAGTACTGTACCAGAGCCAAAGATCATGGTTCTCGAACAAGTAACCAAAAAGATCATCTATTTTCAAGTAACTATTAGGTTGTCTTATAAGTTTGATGAGTATTATAGTATAGTATGATCATAGCTATGGGATGTAATGTAACTAAGAAAATAAATAAGAGATAGCTTTCTTATTAGTCCTAAAACAAAACTTAACAACAAACAATTTCTAGAACTTCTTCCAGCTAATATATTAATGTCTCGTTACTTTATGAGAAATTATGATTGAAAAGGTTAAAAAAGAGAGTACTATACAGCTGTTTCTAAGCTTAAGCTTTTACTAAAGCAAACTATGGATGGATAAACATAAATAAATAACTTTTTGAATAAGTACTAAACCTTAATGACTTCAATTTGTTACCTTGCCTTTGTTAACATTAATATCCTTTCATAATAAATATGTTTAGTGATGAAATTTAAGCTTGATAATTAGTAATGTGAAGATGAAATTCAAAACAAAAAAGTCCCAAAGAAGCATAAGCTTTATGATTGTATTATTTAAACTAATTTAAGGGAGTGTCTGAAATGCCAAATACTATGAAGGAACATAACAGAGAAGACATAAGGAACCGGCCAAGAACTGATAAAAAATAATGAGAAATAAAATTGAAAACATAGCAGCTATGCATATCTTCTAGGATCAACTATAACATCAGGTGAAGAAAACGATCTTTGACTTCCCACAGTTTTCCTTTGAATGAAATTAGTTTTTTCTTCTTCTATAATTTCAGGGATAGTTTACCCATGGATTAAATTAGGTCTTCTATGATTTCACTACATAAATTTCTATTTTTATCGGCTATGCAACCTTCGAATTGACTAAGATTTTTAATGAAATTATCATTTATTTCAAAAGAAAAAGAAATGCACACATATGACTTTAATAGTTATGTGTTTTCAAGTAGTCAAATATTCCTCATTTCATAATCTTCATTTTTCAAGGCCTAAAAACATCTTGATGTGATAACAGTGATTTAGTATTAGAAGAGAAAATGAAGTACTATTTCAAACAAAACTTAAAACTAAAAAGGGCCAAATTGAGAATTAATCAGAAAAAAGAACTCAATATTGAGATGTTGAGATCATTTTTTTTCTCGTGTTACTTGTTAGGTTCATCACCAAGCACAACTATATATCCCAATCATAAGGGTAATTTGGGCTTTCCTAAATGCGTTACAACACCAAAGTGTGTATTCCAACAATCCAGCTAAATCTAATAAATGGTTTCCAGCAATTTTTAAAAGGATGGAATAAAACTGTACACGCACTTAATAACAACAGTTAGGCAGAGGTATCAGTTGACGATCACATGCTTTTGTAGGAATTATTGGCAAAGCCCTACTACCTTGTTTCTTTGGATAAGGGTAAAGAGCAGCCAACTCCCTTACACGGTCCTGAACCGACTTTGGTATTGCTTGCGCACCTTGCTTTCTTCGAGACTGAACCTGCGAAACCCACACAAATTCCACCATAGAGAAACCAAACAACACAATTTATTTCTCTAGGTGCAGGTCCACATCGAAATGGAGCAAGAAAATCTGCCCTATTATTGTTTAGAAGAAAAATAGCCACAAACGTTTATGATTAAGAGAAAATAAGCTCTATAACAAACAATGTATTTTTTCCTACGTTTGATGTTACTGTTGAAAACTGAAACAGGTGCCCTGTTCTGCGTGCTTATATGACGAAATTATCAATAGCATTTTGTGGATTGGAAAATAGAAAGGCCTTCCCTTAGCCTGTCGCTGTCTTAAAAAATATAGACGAGTTTAAACAGAAAACAATTTTGTAACAAAATAAGCCATGTCTGACTGCACAATATCTAGCACAAGAGAAATACCCTAAATACAAACACTGTCTAGGAGTACAACTCTAAATTATGTGACTGGTAATAAAATGCTCACCTAGTTATGAATGCATGAGCATTATTTATTGATAGAAAAGCATTTTCAGGAGAGTTTCAGGGTGTGGATTTTCAAATGGAGAGATGGACATATTTTTTTATATATTAACATTTTTATAGAAATCCTTTCAAAAAAAAGTATTCTAGTAGAAATATATATGTAATTTTAATTGATAAGCTTCATTTGATTATTCCACACAGGGCATTAACTGTTCCATGCAACTAGTAATCACACGTGAAAACTGTCATAACTCGGTTTGCAAGAAGAACATGTTTACGACTTTGTAGCAAAACTATTGTAATACAAGTACAAAAGACAATATACCTCTCTCTTGCTTTGCAATGTTGGACAACTGGCCCTAAGAAGATTTCTCCATTTGTCCTGAAAACCAAGCGGTAAAGAAAGATTGTGAACATCTTAAGGACTTAAAACAGTAAGTCAATTTTTTTTTACACATTTACACTGGTGCCTTTTTCTATTGTGCCAAAAAAATTGATATTTCTTTGATCTAATCAAAGTATATATATTATTTTTGCTTCAATGACATTGGTATTTACTTTTCTAGTTGAGGCTAATTTTGTCACATGAATCACTCTTTTTAACCTATTTCGCTTCTTATTTTAAACTCCGCAGGGGCGGAAGTGTCAATCAGAGCACAGAGGGAGTACAACCCAACCAACAAAGACTACCTTCAGGTCAACTGATGTGCGGTTTGCCGAAGATTGGAAGAGTTGTTTTTTTATCTCGCTCCATCTTCCAACACCACATCGAGAAACACCTTCAACCAACTTCAACACCTCCGAGTGGGACCAATATATATGGTGTTTCCTTCTGCACTTACCCTCCTTACTCCCTGCTGCATTCTCGTTATCGGAGACTCCATCCAATGATTCCGTTGAAAAGGATTCCGTATTTGAGTCTGCATTCCAACCCAGTAACCTAGTTTCTTCAAGAGCCCTGGAATAGTGTCCCTGGAACAAATTTCTCATCATCGCAATGTCCTTTAAGAGAAAGCTTGAACTATTACAAATTGATGATTTATGCATACGGTAGAACATATTGATTTACCCATAATCCATTTCACGTGATTCAGAAGTTAGACCATAATCCATTCCATGTAAAAACATATAAAAACAAAAGCCTCAAGACACTTCGGAGTTAGACCTTAATTGATGAAGGGTTATTTCGATTTAATCCAAATAACTCATTAGCCCATCATCAATCAAATCATTCAAATAACTGACTAACATACCGTTAGTTTATTTTCTATAACATCTTTAAATATTAAATACAAAGGATATCTTAGGCATTTAACACAAATAATCCACTTTTTCATCAAATAAGTTTTTCTCCAAAAATCGGATTATTTCCAGAGAAACATTGCATCAAACAAGCTCCAAGTAAAAAAAATTAAATATGAATATAAAGTCAATTTAGGTATGAAGATTAAGCAGTCACCTTTTCAGTTTCCTGCTTCGGGACCATTTCCCTAATAGGAACCCGAATGCAAGTTCTTTTCCTTTCTGGCTCAGGAACAGGTTCACTTAAAGGAAGACGAATAACACTCCTTGTCTTTTCTTGCTTGGGAATTGGTTTGCTAAAAGGAACCCGAATAGAGGTTCTTTTCTTTTCATGCTGGGGAACTGGTTCACCAAAAGGAACCTGAATACAATTACCTAAAAAAGAATCCTCCTTTACCAATGATTTGACACCAAATCTTTTTTGCCGTGGTTGCTTGCAAGACTGGTATTGCAGCATTTCTACCTTTGAATGGGTATCATCCCAAACACCACATCTCCTCTTTCGATGCCTTGTGCCTTTCTTTAATGATTCTTCAATATACCTCTTAGGTGGCTTCCGCAATCTCTTTTCTGTAAGGGGGGAGATTACTTTATCTTCTCGTTCAGAAAAAAATGTATCAATCTGATCTGGTTCAGAAGACATGTGTACTGTTGAATCATTATCGCCACATGTTTCCCATGTCAAACTTCTTATCCTTGGTTTTATATTGAAACTAATAAGGTCATTTAAGGGTTTTGGGTCTCTCCCAGAATAGGCACCAGTTGTAGGCGAGATTTGTACGACATTGCATTCATCGGAATTCAAAGGACATTTTATGTTGCTCAAATCAGTGCTGGTCTCAAAATTATTATGCAATCCGAATGAGAGACGGCACTTCAGCCATTGCTTGTCTGTAACAGTCGTTTCACGTCCAAATATATTAGAGAATGCCGTGTGTAACTCATGAATAGACATTTCATCAAACAATGAATAACTCTCATCACTTGTAGCCTCCAGTAAAGGGGCATTTTCCATGGAGAGTTCAGATATTTGAGCACCGTAGCTTAATTGACCAGAAACATGGGTTGTGCTTTTGAAGGTTATGTTTTCCTCATCAGACCCTCTAGTAGGACTTGCTTTGAAGGCCTCATCACCAAACTCGTTATCTGGGGAAAGAATGTGCCCAAAATGTTAGTAAAACACTAACACCTTTAGCATGTATTTATTTTAAAAAAATATCTTTATCTTTTTTAGGGGAGAAGGACATTCACAGTTCGAGTTTATATTTCCAAATTCACTTACCAAGTAGATAATCTTCACATGTATCACGGGCAATTTGTCTCTCTTCACACGCCATAGTATCAGTTGCTTTGGAGATTCCATCAGCCAGCTATAGAAACAGTATATAAAAGTTAATTTTATATGTTGTTTGGGGCATAAGGAAACATAAAAGATAACACACAAATTTCTGCAAGCCACCACTAAAATAAATCCAGGTTCAAAAAGGTCAGATTGGAATAATCAAATCAAAATGGTAGTGTCGATAGCCATCTTGCCAACCGAGCTTCATATTTGAGCAAAAGATGATCAAACATTGTTCCCGGATAGGACTTGCCATATGAACCAGTATTACAAAGACTGAATGCAAACACCGGAAAATCCTTTAAGAAAAAACATTTGTATATGAAAGATATGTTTTCAAGGAGAACTGGAAGTAGGCAAAATTAGAAGTAAAGAATACACTGACATTTGAGTCAAATAAAATGTACATAAACATTTTAGTTTCTTATAAAATCAATATAATGATGTAAGATTTAATTGCATCAAAGACAAAGTGAATATGTTTTAAATAGATTAGGTAAGTGTCCTTATGTTTTACAGACACCAAAGTTTGGACCCAAAAATGGAATTATGCAAGGCCTTTGTCTATAATAATTAACTGTGTCCAGGTATATATCTGAAAATGCGATCATGCAAGAAATTTGAATTAGCTAACGCGAACAGATCCAGTTATATATTCAAAACAGAAATAATACATAGATATTTGGATTTATCCACTTGTTTCCCATTGAAGATCAAGTGTTTAAATTACCATGCCCTCAATCATCCACAAGAAATTTATTGATTTTATTATTCCATTGAAGACTTAACAGAAAAAGAGATTAATACCTCAAGCTGAAAACATGGAGCTGCAATGATATGAAAAGTTGTTTAAACTAATATTTATAATCTAGAATTCTAGAAGCATTAGCAGAAGGAAAATTAAGTGGCATAATCAAGAATATAATCTTTTATGGCAACTAAGTAGAGCCACTACCAAATGACAGATATTTATCCGGGAATATGTAACACATGCAAAACTCTTGATACCACAGTAATATAGCAAAAAAGATAGAGAAGATTTATTTTTCTAGGTTGAAGCAAAGACATTCTGTTAAAATATTCTGATAAGAAACAGAAACATGCCACTATAATGCAAATATGAATTCTCGATAAAACATAGAATGGATTTTTCCCCATCACATAAACAAGTATGCTTGATAAGCTCGTAGATAAAATAATATAATTAGAAGATTATTACACAAAAACATGTACATACAGTGCTTGAAGATAAACATACTTCTTCCCTATGCTCTTGTATGTTTGAACCTGGCACGCCTGAGAGAAATCAAATGAAACATCATTTCAGAAAATAAACTAGGAAGTAATCTACAAAAATAGGAAGGTATGCAGTTGATATCATCCCATACACTCATGAACACAGTATGCAATGGACTAATTTTTCTTAATCACAAATTCACACACTATTATGTGGCTTAAAGATTTGAATGTTTGTGACTCTAAGCGCTTAATTGAAGTTTCTTAACACTGAAACAGACACAAAAAAAGGTGCTGTACATTTGGTAGAGAGAGAACTACTGTGATCTTATGTACTTTAAAATAATTTTCTATCTTGCTTCTCCATTCCTTGCAATAATCCACCATTGCATTGTGTGATTAATTGAGGAAGGTTCATTAGACAACTGCCAACTACTACTGTATATAAAAAAATTGGTGATGAATAATTGATTGCTTAATATAGCTCAGTGTAAGAAATTCATACATGCTTTATATCAACTATTAGTTCAGATGGACTTCTATCTCTTGTGATTTAACTTTGCAACTTCTACAGTTATGTTTCCTTGAACATAAATATTTCCAGAGAAAACCAAGTAGGTACTGTTTTGTGCAGCTTTGCACTATAACAGATAAAAGATGTGTAACTGTTACCATCTTCAACTTTCACAGAACCATAATCAACAACTGAAAGTTCTTGGATATTGTAGCACTTCTGATGAACAATTGAGCTGAAACTGAGAACATCGACACCTAAATTGTTGCATCTAGGTTCAGATAAGAAATGATCAACCCCCACTAAATCTTCAGAGGAATGAAAAAACCATGGATCTCCCTCAACCTAAAGAAAAAGAAGACATATCAACAGCCATTTTCCCAAATACATGAGCATTTAAAGTAATGAAAAATGTTCTTAGAGCTCACGAGTACACCTGCAAGGATAAATAAGAAAATATTGTAACTACATATTTATGCCTAGTTAAACAAATAGATGCACAAGTAATGAAAGAAAGACAATCCGGAAAGAAAGAAATAGAAGAGCTTTCGAAGGGAAAAGTTATGGATACGAGCGTCTCAAAGGATTTATGTTACACGCGTTCATTTCAAATCCGAAAAAGAGAGGCTTGTACGGGATGAAAAATTTTCGATCTTATTGGCATTTAAAATTCTTACGTTGTTTTCTTATTTGTTGTTTTGTTTTTTTCCTTCCCTTTTGTAACGTTTGAACACATTTTGCTCTTTTTTTAATAAAAGTTCACCTTTTTCAAAAACAAAATACACATAGATGCACACAGCACATAGATCTATAAACATGCCCTGAACTTTAATAGAACTCAACATTATGGTCACAGAACTGAGTATGGCGACAAATACTTAATAATAAAGAGTATCATTAAACTTCCAATGCTGTGTACAGGGAAGAGAATGGCAGATTTTAGCCTTAACATCCTTGCCCCACCCCAATACTGCACTCGAGTTGGTTTGAAAACAATCCCCAACTTTAGGTTATTATTTTAATTTCTTCATTATATTCTCTTATCTACTATTATTTACTCATTCAAAGATACATCAAATAATAATGATGCTTAATTTAAAAGGATCTTCTTTTCAGCTATATAATCTACTGCATTCTAAATTTCTATGACATGCACCAAACTCAACGATATCACCAAAAAAAAAAAAAAGTGGGTCAGGGAGAGTACTAATTAACTAGGAAGTATTACGATATGATCATCCACACGCAATGGAAGCTCATCACCTTACTCGTTGGTGGACAATCTGGAAAGAGCACAATAGATGAACATTTTGAGGCAAGCGGGTGGGGAAAGAAAGGACATTATATATCAAAAGACAAAAGCAACTAAGTATGCAAATACATAGATTATTCCCTTAGCCATGACTCAAGAGTAGTAAAAAGCATTCAATCTAGCTAGACAATTACTTAAATTAAAGATATAAAATTAACTAGAGATAATTAATACCTGGGGAGGGTTCTCAGAAAACATGCTAGGAAGTTCATCAAAAACATGTAAATCATCGTCAGGTCCATTTAACATTGGCCTAGACTTGGTATTTCCATGACTATCTTCCGACATTGTCTTGAATTAGCTGAAACTATGGACAGTAAACTACCATCAACTGATAAAAAAGAAGAAGCATAAACCGTGCTCAAATAACTAATCTTCATGAATAGAATTGGTTCAGAATCACCCACTAACATTAAAAAACAACACCCATCTTTTTTTAAGTCCGAAAAATAGCTTTTACCAGGCTTACTTACTCTTCCAGGCTAATTATCTGCTCAACCAGAGAAATCAAGTACTAAAATGGAACTTTTACTAGCATAAATTCACCTGATTTTGCTTTGCATTCTGATTCTGCTACAGTAATATCTAAAATACAGCACACAATACAGAAGTCTGTTTCTAAAATTACTCACCCAAAAAGCTGTAAAGGGGAAATCGAACACGGACAAAGCAACAAGTTGGCATGCATGCTCGTGTGTTTTGTCATGAAGAATGTAAACAAATGCGGAGGAGAAGCTGGTTCAAGCGAAGAATGTACTGTATTCCGACAGCAAAAGAAAAGAAAAAAAAAAAGGGTAAACGATTCAAGAAAGTACCTTCTTTTGACCGGAGAACACGGAAGAAAGCAGTGAACTCTTCAAAAATGAAAAAAATTCAAAGAGAATATCCCATTTTGTAGATCATCTTCAGAGAAGACGAAGACATAATCACATTCCGACAGAGAAGATGAACCAATTAAGAGAGAGAGAATTCATAGAAGAGAATTGGGCGAAATGAAATGAATGAGAGAGAAAAGGAAAAGTAAAGAGAAATGAAAGAAAAAGAAAGCTACTGCTCCTACTGACTGGTTTTTGCTATTCCTGGAACGGACGTCAAATCTTTACAAAGGCGAATTGAATTTGAGCATTTGAGTCCGTGACGGACACGTGCCTAGCGCGTGAAAATTATTAATGTTTTCTATTGCTTAAACCGTTAACCAACCGAAGCAAAATGGATTTGATTGATTAAATAATGAATGCTCAATTGCTGCTTAAAATTGTTTTCACTGAATTGAGTTGAGTTCATTACAATTTTATTTATTTGATATTTTTTAATGGACAAAATTTTATTATTTGTGTTTTTTTAATTACACGTTTTTAAATAAAATAAAATTTAGATACGTTTTGAATATTTTTTTAATTAAGTATTAATTTTTAGATTTATTAGGCCGTGTGATAAATTAACTTATTATTTAATTTAATATATTAAGAATTTATTTAATATAAAATTGTTTGATAACACATTGTTATAATCACTTATTTTTATAAATTTTAGTAAAAAAATTTAAAAATAATAAATTAAAATAAGAAGTTTATTTTAAAAGTTAAAAAAATGCTAAACATGGAACTCTAAAGAAAAGACAAAAAAAACTCTTTACCCTTATAATTTTAATAAAATTACTTACTATATATTGAATTACTATTATTTTTACTTTTTTATCTTCATCTCTATTTTCTCTCTTCTATCTCTGATAGTATTCTTTTTGGACCGGCACACAAAAGAGTTAACTACTTCATTTATATCAGTGTTAATTGATTATCGATCTCCACATCTATCATATCTATCTCTATTGCCTTCGATTACCGAATAAAACTTTCAATTTCCTTTTATCTTCCTGTATTCGATTAAATCAGGTAAATTTTATTTTTTCTAATTTTCTAGATTTTCTTTTATTAGATTAATCTTGATAGAAATATCTGTAAATGAAATTATATTTCTTTCTGTTTCAAACACTTATTTAATTACATAATTCTTTTTTTTATATTTTTATCCTTTAGTTATATTTTTTAGTTATATTTTTTATCTAATTTTTTTTATTTGTTAACCGTTATTGTTTTTGTTTAGAGTTTTAGAAAGAGTGGCATATGCATCAGGTTAATTAAATAAGATTCAAATATTTATATATGTTTATGCGCCTCATCAAGTTGGAGTTATTTTAATTTATTGACTACAACACCAAAGAATCTAATGTTTTTTCTGCTTTTAATAATACTTATTAATATGTCAAACAACACAGATGCATTACGTCAAACACCTTACAGATATGTTCTCTAAATCTATCTATATTTTCTCTTCTTACTCTCTTCTTAAACTATTTCTATACCATTCCCTAAATATATTTATATTATTCTCTTCTTAATCTCTTTTAAAACTATTTTTATACCAACATAAAAGAACATTAGATTATTTGGAGTTGAGTCAATAAATTAAAATCACTCTACTAAAGATCGATCAACCGCATAAACATATATAAAGACTCAAATCTTATTTAGTTAACCTTCTATATGTGCCACTTTTACTAGAATTCCAAACAATAACAGTTAGCAAATAAATAAATAAAATTGAATCAAATAATATAACAGAAAGAATTCTGTAATCAAATAAATGTTTGAAATAAAATATAATTTGATCTACAAACATTTCTATCCAGATCAATCTAATAAAATAAAATCTATAAGATTAGAAAAAATAAAATTTACTTTTGATTCGATCGAATACAAGGAAAATGAAAGGAAATTTAAAGTTTTGCCTAATCGAAGGCAACGGAGATCAATATTATGATAGATCCGGGAGATCAAGAATTAATTAACACTAATATAAATAAAGAAGAACTAGTTAACTCTTATGTGCCATCGGAGAGAAGATAATGAAAGTAAAAACCTAATAATATTTTAATATATAGTAGATAATTTTATTAAAATAAAAAAAAAAATGTCTTTTAGTCTTATTTTTTTTTATAGTTGTATTTAACATTTGTTTGACTTTTAAAATAAGTTTTTTTTATTTTATCTTATTATTTTTAACATGTTTCTCTACAAACTTATATTAAATAAGTTATTCATCACTAGGGGTGTTCATCGGTTCGGTTTTCGGGTTATTCGAGTTTGCGGTTCGGGTTCTTCGAATTTTTATTTTTTTTAAGCAAATTCGAAAACCGAACTGATTTGAATAAATTCGAATTCGGTTTATTCGAATTCGGTGAATTCGAATTCGGTTCGAATTCGGTCGGATATTCGGTTTAGACCAAATATAGAACATCACCTACCTATAAGATAATTTTTTTTAAAAGAGTTAACAAAATAAATAATTTGTTAAAGAGATCTTATATACTTAAATTATAAAAAAAATATAAATCACGCAAACTTAGTGACTAACGCTAATATATATTCGATAATTAAACGACGAAAATAAAACAGTATCGACGATGACAATATATGGCGGTTGAGAGGTGTGGACAACTAGAGAAAGGGGAAAATGAAATAGGGATTATGGATTTAATGTAGGGATCTAATAGGAGGCCCATGATAATTTAATATATAATATGTAATAAGTTATATAATATATAATAAAAATAAATAATAAAAATGAATTCGTTTTTCGGTTTGATTTTCGAGTTAAAACCTAAACTCGAAAACCAAACCGAAAACCGTATTTGAATTCGAATCGGTTTAAAATTCGATTCGAAAATCGAAAATGTAATTCGAATTCGGTTTATTCGAATTCGGTAAATTCGAATTCGGTCGGATATTCGGTTCAGACCAAATATTGAACACCCTTATCCATCACTGTCCTAAGTGATTATTATATAAAGTCGAAGAGATAAGTGCATTTTGAATAAAAGTTCAGGTACTTGTTTGTATCTTATACAAGAATATTATAAGGCCCGTGGAAGCACTGAACTGACTGAAGTAAGACGCCGCCTCGGTTAGCTTTCCCTCCACTTTCTTCTCTCTCTCTCTCCAGCAAAACGCAGGTCCTCTCAAAGAGCTTAATTTCCATTCGTCAATGGCGGCCACCATTCTCCGTCGCATTCACACTTCCAACGGCTATTGCTCGCTCAGAAGGATCACCGGAAGCTTCGGTTCTCGTTCGGATCAACTCGTCAATGTAAATTCGTATACATACTCCTTTCAAGGTGCAATCGCCTTCCATTTTCCTTTCGTTTTCCTATCCGTATTCGCTTTCTTACATTTTAATTCCTTACACATCCAAGCATTCGCTAGAAAACGAGTTTATGAAAATCTATCATGCTTTACTTAGAAATTTTTAGAGATACTAGGGAATAATTGTTGAAGAATGTTGCATTGCATCTAACATGTGGATAGGAGAACACACATGTAACTGCTGCCTTATTATACTAGTCACTAGTCATGAACATATTCAATTTGTATGTCTTCAGTGCGTTCGATAGCTACGGCTGTAGGAGCAGTTGCGAAATTTGAATCGATGATTGCTACGAATGAACGTAAGTATTACATGTTGGGTGGCAAAGGAGGTGTTGGAAAAACTAGCTGTGCAGCAAGCCTTGCTGTTAGATTTGCAAATCATGGACATCCTACCATTGTGGTTTCCACTGATCCTGCTCATTCATTGAGTGATTCTTTCGACCAGGTTACTCGATGAAACATGGAAGTTTGTGTGTAAACTATGTTGTTTAATTCTAACGGGAATTTCTGGACAATTTATCCAGAATTTAACAGGAGGGGCGCTTGTTCATGTACAAGGAACGGAATCTCCACTATATGCACTTGAGGTAATTATTTAGGTGCTCATCGATATAGATTCCTGAATTTCATTTGGATGATTTATTTGACTTATGGTAGATAAATCCGGAGAAAGCAAAGGAAGAATTGATGTCTGCAGCCCAAAGACAAGGTGGTATCAAGAACATGATGGACGGGATGGGACTTGGAGCACTTGCCGAACAGGTAATGTAGATCCAGTTCTTAAAATACCTTATTTCCAGACGCATAATGACCAGTATTGCATCAAGTACATGGATGCATTAATCTGGTCTAACCTGATTTGATTTACTTTCTTTCTCCATAATGTCACAGCTGGAAGAACTGAAAATAGGAGAGCTGTTGGACAATCCTCCGCCTGGTATGGATGAAGCTATTGCAATCTCCAAGGCATGTATGGACTTCTTTGGCTATGAATAAAGGCCAATGTTTTCTATTTTCTATACAATTGCATGACCATTTTCTTCATGAAACTAAACTATAAATCATTGCCTTACAGGTTATGAACATCCTTGAGTTACCAGAATATAGCACGTTCACACGCATCATTCTGGACACAGCACCAACAGTAAATAAAGCTCTGTTTAACTCAACTAATCTTGATGATGACCGTCCTGTAATATTTAGTTTCCTTTTATATAGGGGCATACACTAAGACTTTTAGCATTGCCTGACTTCATGGATGCATCTATTGGCAAGATGATGAAGGTATGTATGATCTATGGTATGGACGGGTTATACCAATTAATTTGTAGGAATATCAGTTTCAAACATTGGATGTCATTATGCGGGAAAACAACATATTTGCACTTGAACTTCTTTAAAATAGGGCAAATTCTCCCCTTTGGGACCAAAATAGCCTTGTGACAAACATAGTTTTTTTATAATAAAAAAACACTCTTACACATTTTTCCTACACCATGCTCTCATGTTTAACTAAATCAAGAAAAGCATGATAAATCCCAAGGGCTTATTTGCTCTAGATTTTAAAAGTTTGTGGGTAATCCTGTTTTTAAACAATTTTACTTGTGGAAATAGACTCTTTACTTCTTCTTTTTCCTGAAAAAGGCTAGCACATATTCCACTGCCATGAACCTCCACTTCAATCAACATGCTTTAAGTGTGAATAGAACTTAAGATCTCAACCTCTTACTTTTTGTAGATGAATTACCCTCAGTTGTTAGTCATGAACTAAAAATTGAAGGGTGTGATTTATTTATTAATAGTCTCAGATTATGATAGGCAGTTTAATTATTACAACACCTTATGTGAGAATGAGCTATGATGTATAGTAACTGTTTCGATTCCATCTGACCACCAGCTAAAGAAAACTATATCTTCAGCGAAAAATGCTTTCAAATCCATGTTTGGGAAAGAGGATGCGCAACCAAAATTGGATACTGTAAGTATTGAGTTTTATCACATATTTCTTTCACACATGTTTTTGAGTTGTCTCTTACTGACTAGCAGAGTGACAAGCTGGAGCAACTAAGAGCAAAGATGAAAGAAGTGCACAAGCTTTTCCATAACCCAGAGACCACTGAATTCATCATAGTAACAATTCCCACGGTACACTATCTTGTTCATCGTAGTGGATTTGTCTTTTGTGATAGCTTCTTTTTTTAACTTAACTTTCTGAGAAGGTTATGGCTGTAAGCGAGTCATCTCGGTTGTGTGGGTCACTGAAGAAGGATAATGTTCCTGTGCAAAGGATTATTGTGAATCAAGTATTACCTCAATCATCATCAAACTGCAACTTTTGCTCAATGAAAAGGAAGGTAACCAAATTCTTATATATATTTTTCCTTTGTTAATATACATTTAAAGTTATTTCAGAACTGATTTGCTCCCGTTGCAGGATCAATTGAGGGCCATTGATTTGATAAAGAATGATCCTATACTTAGTGATCTGTCCATGATGGAAGCACCTTTATTTGATTTGGAGATTAGAGGTGTTCCAGCTCTTAAGTACATGGGAGACATGATTTGGAGATGAAATCAAACGCTATATCAGATGTCCAGAAAACCAAACATGAGGTTTGCTGACCTTTTAAAGAGAGAAAATTTTCACAGGAATTGTTCACGCTTTACTTTTGCAGGCTGCTTTAGGTAATTAGAACATTAACAACGATCTTTTCAAATTGTATTGTCACCATTTGAGTCATGGTTATGTTCAATTTATATTCTGCGAGATTTCCTGAAATCTATCTGTGTATACAAGTTAGGCATATTGTTCTTGTAGAATAGAAAGAGAAGAAAATTGGAAGCATGAAGGGGAGGTTTAGTTATTTCTTCTGGAAGGTGACTAAGCAAAAGTATGCAACTGTCCTACTAACTATGCCAGCAATGATGAGGTAAATTAAACAAGGAAACCAGTCATCCAGCTTATAATTGCTGCTCATCAGTGAACCACATCTTGTTACCAACCACACACCAGAATACCTGCATTTATTTATTCATTCAAACTAACCAACCAAACCGCCACTCTAAAAATATAAAGTGTGTAGTAAGAGATAAGAGAGACTCACTTTTCAACGTTGGCGACAACAAATGCCTCCAAAGCCCATTTGGTGTAACAAATGTCTTGTAGGCTCTTGAGGAAATCTCCGGGATTCGTCTGGTTTGCTATGAGAGTTAACACAACAGGAACAAGCACAGACCACTGCAAAGATATAATTGGGAAAAGGTAAAAACTTAAATGTTCTTTTCTTTTATTCGAAAGAGGACAGCAAACAAACAAAGACTTACCAGTTGGGCTGGACCTGGTTGGAGGTATATGGCAAATGCATAAGCTATTCCAGTGACGCAGTACACAAGACAAACCAAAACAATATAATTGTCCAAAAAGGAGGATCTTGGATTGTTGAAGAAATAGAACATTGAAAGATACACCATTGGTTTTAATATTGTGTTGAGAAGATCCACTGTATCCTTTGCCATGAAGTAAGCCAAGCTGCTCATCCCAGAAGCACTCTCTCTCCAGTAGTGTAGTTTATCCAGAGAGAATGATCTCAGAGCTGCTATTCCAGTCAGAAGAGCTGCAACAAATACAATCTATTATTAGAAAACTCGATTGTCAGCACGTAAAACTAAGAAGGCATTTTATTTATTTTACTTACAAACTGCAATAACGGTATACGTATATCCAGTTGCCCCAAAGGTCTCGTCGCTCACTTTAGCAAGCGTTCCCAGGCAGATTCCAGCCAATAATAAAATCAGAAGATCTATCGCCTGTATCATGGCTTCACGCATCCGTTGCTTGCCAATCCTGAAATATATCCCAAATATTAAAATGTAGGTAGGTTTTAACTGCTTCATCAGCATCATCATCTTAAAAAGAAAATCATCATTATTCACCTTCCAAGAAACTGTCTGTATTGCTCAAACACATTAGGGGTGTTGCGGTTGGATAGGTCTGCGGACCTTAAGAAGTTATGAAGTATAAAGTCTATCTTCAATTCTGCATGAAATCTCAAGTCCTTGAGTATTTCACCTACAAAAGAAAGGCTCTCTGATGCAGCAGATGAGATCATTCCTCCGTGAGCTGAATCATTCCCAGAAGCCGATGATTTCAGTCCTCCAGCAGTGTTTAACATATCCTGTGGCACTGCATACCCGTTGTGAAGCATCCATCTCAGTGGAAGTTCCTTAAAATTTATGCCTGAAGCTGCAGTTGGCTTTACTATTCCTTCAAGAATGTCTATGAAATGGTCAGGAGGATTAATGCGTTCCGGTACTGTAATACCAAGCCCTTCAAAGTATTCTTCAACCTTTTTTACTGGTCCGTGATAAGCTGTCAGACCACCTTTAGCTAGGAGTATCAAGTCATCGAACATCTGGAACAAGGTATAGCTGAAGCACCACCAACATATTATACATCTTCTGTTACTTCAATCAAGTATAAGTTTAAATTGAACGAAACTGAGTTTAAAAATGTGACAAGTTCCTCTAAATCCTCTCAAGTGTTTATATCTTGTTATTTCACACCACAAAATTATGTACATTTCATTTGCTTTGGAAAGAAATGAAGAAAGCATAGAATACACAGTTAACAGATAGAAAAAGTTGGAGCATTACTCAACAAAAGTGAATAAGTTTCCAGGGGCATGTGGTCGGAGGGTTAACTTAATTAGAAAACGATAATTGTTAGTTATGTACATATGCTTATTATACAATTATTGTTACTTATTTTAGTTAACTAGTAAGATATTGTTCACATTCAAGTTTATCTAGTTATTAGTATTAGAACTACAGTAGGATTATAAATGGAATCATGTTATGAGGATTAATTGTGCAATTATGATGATGACCCTATGTTTCTCTCTCTATTATTTCATGATTCTAGGATAAAAGATTACCTAAAATATCTCATAATTCTATATTTCTTGTGTACATTGAGTGATGTATCATCATGTATGTATTTAAAGAATAATATTAACACACAATTTACCTACTCTAAATTCCGCAAAAAAAGCATTTTGTATTCACATAGATAATATTTCCTATCAGCTAAATGTTTAGATATTATCCTGAAAAATTCTCATATACCACATCTCGTTCGGACCTTATTCTGAAATTTCACAAATAATGAAAGAAAGAAAAAAACATGTCATGGGTAGTTGATGAAGAATTTGAAAAACTTGAACAAGACAAATTTATAATGAAAAGAACTCAGAAGTATATGAACAAGATTTTAGATATAATGTGATGACGGGCAATACTGTTACAAGTTTCCAAGAAATCAGTAAAACAAGGTGCAAGCTTAAATTACCTCGGTTGGTGAACAACCATGGAAATATTTACGCCTTCCTGGGCTTCCCGACGAAGTGCCCTAAGAAGTAATTGTGAAGATGAACTGTCCAAACCAGAAGTTGGCTCATCTAAGATTAAAAGGGAAGGTTCCATAACCATTTCTAACCCAACATTCACTCGCTTCCTTTGACCTCCAGATATTCCTCGTTTCTCTACAGATCCCACCATGGAATCTCGGACAGACTGCAATCCCAAAGACTCTATAACTCTTTCAACAACTAGAACCTTTTCCATTTTAGGCAGCTCAGCTGGAAGTCTATGAACAAAGCTATGTCAAACTAAGGGAAAATCAATCTGCATGAGTAAAACAGTAAAGCAAAACAAACAGAAGAAAAGTACTGTGAATATAAAAGGAAATGTTATGGCAAATAGTTCTGTGTTGAAGGTTACCATTGTGAATTTGATTTTATGCATCTGATGAAGTGGTACCTAATCAATTAAGTGTTTTTTTATGAGTATACCTAGCACTGAAGCATGTGCTTATAAATAGATGATTGTTTCAGGTGAAAGCAAACAGGACAAATGGAAATAGCATTCATATTTTATGTGATAAAACAACTTTACTACAACTAAAACTGATTCTGTAGAAGAGCTACAAAACCTAGCATGTCCTGTGTTGGTGTAAGACCATGAGAAATAAACACAATTGAAACAACAGAAATGAGGATAATAAAGTGAAAATGTTGAGAACTAGGAAAAGTATAATTAGGAATATTATATCCACGAAATGTAATGGTGTTAATTGGAAAAAGGTTGAGAACGTTGAGTTTGGTTACCCTTGCAGACTAGCTTTTATCATACTGATTCCTGAGGTTGTGAAGCTATTGAACATAAGATAATCAATGCATGGATTTAAAATGATAATTCCATAACACATTTGTCATTGCCTTGTAATGTGGTTCAAGTAAGTCTAAGCTATAGAAGCACATGTTTTTTGAGCATGCTCAAGAAGAGGTAAAAAGACAATTGGACGTGATAGTAACAACAATGTAATTACCTGCATTTGGCACTAAACCATAGATTTTCCTCAACTGTTAGATTCCCATGCACTATATCATCTTGGGGCACAAACCCAACAATTTTCTTGTAACAATGAATTGAATCTGGCTTTCCATTAATAAGAATCTGACCACTCCTTGTGCACCCAGTTGCCTTTCCAGCTAAGGCCGAAAGGAATGTAGTTTTCCCTGCCCCAGACGGCCCCATGACAGCAGAAACTCGACCAGGCATAATTTTCCCAGAAACACACCTCATGATATGCCTGTTTGTTCCTTTTAAAGTAAGCGTCAAATCCTTGAATTCAACCTCAATTGTAGGCCTGTTGTTAGGTTCACCATCAGAGGCCATTGAAATAATTCCCGAGAAAGATAAGTTCTTATGTTGCTCCTGCAGAGCTTTTTCCTTCTCAATTTGGCCATAAGCATATCTAAAAATGGAGCTACGACTATGCAGCTCCTTACCTTTTGGTGGTTTTTTCATGTTTTTATTTCCAATCTGCATATTAAAGCCCTCATGGTTATCTGGGTCCTCATCTATATCATGGAAGTCACTATCTTCCTTTCTCGTTCCTTTGGCCTGAGATGCATTCGCAGGCACATCTGATCCAGATTTCACTTGGCCTGTGCCTTTAAAATCTTGGGAATTTGATGATCTTTTGCGAGAAAATGTCCGTGATAAACTAGTTTGCAGTCCAGACGCACCCTTTTTGGCTGCATCTTTTGCAGTTTTCCATCGTTCACGTGCTTGTGCAGTTTCTTTTGCACTTCTTGCAGCAGCTTCTCTGGATTTTTCTTTGTTCTTCTCTCTAGTGCTGAGGACTTGATCAGAGCAGTTGTACATAATGAGCATCACCAGCATTAACCCAACCTACATTGTGAATAGATAAAATCAACTATATGCTTTCTGAGTGTATTATTTTTGGGAAAGTAGACCCCCTTATCATATGCTGGATGCTATGGAAAGAACGGGTTAGAAGAGATTTCCAAGAAAAGTGTTTTGGGATTGATAGGATCAAAGGTTTCCTTCTACATGTTTGTTCAACCAAGGAAAAGGGGATATGCACCGCATGGAAATACTTTGAACTCAAAAGAATCTAAATTTCTTTGTATTTGATCCCCTTTTTACAGTTCTTTAACATGAACACCCCTCGTAGAGAGAGTGATATTACAGTTCTGCATATAGTTTTGAGTTTCATGTCAAGTACATGCTTCAACAGTATAATCTAGAGGTAATCACTTACAAAAAGGAGGATTCCATATGCAGTAATATTCTGATTTTCAGTTTTTTCTTCACAAGTAGCCAAACGAAAGCATCCTACAAAGCCATCCACATGAATGACATTATTTGAGACCATCAGATCAGAATAAGTGAAGTATACCAAAATATGAAGATAGGAAAAACAGAATGGTACAAAAAAGCTATACCAATTAATTTAATTTTTGTTATTCCAATAGTCCCAATACACATTTGCAGGCAGTTTCTCTAGAGTGACCAAGAAACAACTATAATTACAGGGAAAGTTTAAGAGAACTAATGCAGGAAAATTGCATTTTGTGAAATATAAATATATCACATATACTTAGATATTATTTGTTGTACGGAAAATTCATTAATATCTAGCAGCAGAGTTTTGCTCTCAATAAGCCATGTAAAAACAGCCAATGCTCCAGGATTTTATTTTTTTTGCTGTTGTCCATCAAATTTCATTTTTTTTTTTAGTGTAGCAAGTTAGCATGATACTCTAGACTTCCACTTCAAATTAAGGTGTTCTAAGTGGGAATCAAGCCCGTGACTTTTGGTCTCTTAGGCACTGACTCTTGGCACTTGAACCACCCTAGTGGGTTTAGTCGTCCATCAATTTTCACACTACCTTCCTACTTTTCTGATAGAACAAGGTAGTCTACATGCTTTTACAGTACATTTTTTTGGCACTAGAAAATTAGGAAAGCTATGTAGGTTCGGGGGTTAATACCATTACTTCATTCTCAATGTTGTTGTTAGTTATAGAAATTCTGTATTATCGATATTCATTTTATAACTAAGTCACTGGGAGAGACTTTTTTAGGCTTTTTAGAGGATTTAGCTTTTAAACCAATACCACTGATAAGGTTGTTTGTATAGATTCACTATGGTCAGGATGCTAAGGTTTGTATTGTTTGTTCAATGTTGGCAACACTAATAACTATTGTGCACAACAACATTCTTAGCCAACCTTAATGCTTTCTTTTCTCTGGACAATGGCTTAAGTCGTCTTTGACTAAGGTCCAAGGTTATTGAAGTGACAAGAAGCCTAAACAAATGGCCCCTTTGTTTCCAAAACAGAAGTGCTTCAAATCACTGCACGTGAACTTAAAGTTAAACCATCACCCCACCAAGGTAACCCAGTGGTAAGAGTCGGCTTAAGAGACCAAAAGGTCACGGGTTCGATTCCATCTGAAAGCGCTTTGAGTTTAAGTGGGAGACCATGACTGTGGGTTGTCAGGCTAGTTCTCCTTTAATTCCCCCAAAAAAGAAGTTAAACCATCACACTGATTCATATTGTAAGCCACAATTGCTCAAGAAAGAAGGATAAATTAAGATGTACTACTCTCTGCTTTCATATCCAAAACTATGTAATGATTATGCATTGTGATATCTGCTCTGGCATTCTGCCCCGTACATCAGGACGTTCATTAAGGTATTCATCCAGAAATTTACCAAACCTATGGTGCATGTACAGTTATTATCAAACTGTCTATGTATCATATGATCCTTCAATATTTTCAATACTAAGTATAGAAAATGCAAATTACAACTCCCCTATACCATAGGGGAAATATTTTTTTGAAAAAGGTCAACAATTATTAAAAAGAGCGCAAGATGTGTTCAAACGTTACATATACCATAGGGGAAAATGCAAGACAATAAAGTGCATTCTTGAAAAAAAACAAACAAGGAACTAACTTGTTTGAGTTGTAGAACCAGTTCTGCAGTAGTGTCTGACATAGGAAAAAGGGTGATAATCAGTGCAAGTATGATAGTTAACAAGGTTGACAAAAATATGAACAGAGGAATACAAAAGATATGTAACTACTGACAAATACAAGTTCTGGGATAACAACAATACCCCCTACTGCAAGGAACTCTTTTGATAGTAGTCGGACAGTATGATCCTGCGGAACAGAATACCGGTCTACTGCTTAAGATATCCGCCCACATATCTGCTCCACCACAAGTATGATTCGTCTGTCCTTGAGGAGTCTGATAATGGTACCTGAAATTTTGTTTCGAGTGGTTTTATTTCACTGATAAATCAAAAGAACGATTAGATAATAATCCCAAGAAGAAGAATCTTACGGGTCACATACACCAGAAGTCTTGTTTAGAGTGGCAAGAGGACAGTAAGCACCTAATGGACAAGCTTCATAAAAAAATACTTATAAGTCAGAACTCCAGTACACAGAAAGTAACAAAATGAAATCTCTCACTTTTTTCTTATTCAATACATGTTCTATGAGCACATTAGTCAACTCATCCCACTAAGAACGCCTTAAGTTGAAGTGGGGTCCTGTGGGAGTCGTGCTAGCTTCCTAAATTCAAAAAAAAAATCATATGGTTTTAACTACATTTTTTTTTAGAATAGATTTAAAATAAATAGTACACATGTATGCTCTTAGTGTTTTGACACAATGAATTGTAAATATAACAGTCCTTAAATTACTCGCCAAGGATAAAATGCAATATGCTAAGAGTGAAGCCAAAGACTATATTCCTAGAATATATGATGTTCGAATCGTGTGATATATCATTTTTGTAAGGATGTGTCAATATTGTAGACTGTATATATCTAGCAAGTTAGAGATTATAGAGAAAACAGATAGAAATTGAGAGAGAAGTATTAAACCAGACAACTAAACCAATCCTGAGATCCCAAAGATTTACAACTTCTAAGGAATGAACCGTTATGGAATCTGCAATATGTCGATTAATTTCATCTGGGAGAACCAAGCTTGTAAATGTACCAAGCAATGTGTTTAATTTCTTTTGCGGAAGAAAAAATTTGTTGAAGTACTCACATGAAAATGCAATGTGTTGAAGTATTCACATGATTTAATTTGAAGAAAGGATGACTTCAACAGTTACGTATATAGTCACACCGCATGATATTCTTTGTACTATCTCTTTACTCTTTACACCCTTTAGAATTACACAGGTCTCATATATGCTTGTCCCAAAAACACAAATGTCATACATCTAATCTAAGGATATTAGTATTAGGATTGTAGTAGTGTAGAGAAGTGAAACAAGACCAGGGTCATTATTTAGCAATTACTATATGGAGGAGCTGATGTGAATGGAATGGTTCAAATTAAGAAACCACCACCAACAAGAAATAAAATAATAAGATGAGTGTCATTGATAACAATACATAAATATGACACGAGAAGGTGCTTGAGATAAGTAAATGAATCGTAAGATGACAATTTTTTGTGCTTGGCAGACTTACGTATCATACAAGTAATACCCTGTGGACAGAAGAAACCTTCACAGCAAGGCTGACTGGCAAGGATTCTGGAAGGCACGTCCTTGGAATTCTTGAAGTCAACCTTTTTATCCTTTCCAACACTACAAGACCACCCAGGCTCACATCCAGGAACCCATGAGGATAAATTGCAGTTCATGTTGGGCTTCAAATATTTTTTTGAGCCACTGTCAAGGAAGCTTCTGAAGTAGAACCTTATTTCAGCTGAAGTGCAGATACGCTGCATGGCTTCTCCTATATATGTACCAATAATCAGAAGATATTGCAACTAGAGGGATCACACAACAAGCAGCAGAAATACAAATAGCCTAAAAAGGAATCACAAGACAAATGGATAAAAAAGGAATATCTCAAGAGATATATAACATGAGCAAGCATATAAAGAGATAAAGTGAGTTTTCTAGCAAAGAAATTATCACTTATTATAAATGAGAGAAAGACCAGATATGTATGAATCCATCAAGTTGCAGAGGCCGATGCATTGAATAATTTTAACTCCTCTGGTCCAGTGAAGTTGAATAGGCAGTAACCCAGTCAGGTTGGATCTCATGTTAGGTAGCAACACTCAACAATACCCTCTGTGCTCATTCCACATCTATGTTTGGCCGGTTTTCTTATTATTGTAGACCAAAAGTCATTATGTTAATATATTACTTAAAAAAGAGTGTAACAATTTGTATATATTGGTTAAGAGAAGCTCCTCTTTCCATTTAAGGTATCAGGCCCTGGTACTGAACTGATGCACAACTATCTACTTTTTTTATTAAAAAAAGCACAATCGTAGCTTCACCTAACTTACAGATGCACCTAAATGTTATGTGAATGTTAGCAGAATAATGCGTTAGTCTTCAGCATCTTGCTTCAGACATCTCTATATGGACTAATTACATTTACATAACTTCTAATTCTAAGCAAAACATTATTTTGTCTATTAATTAAACGAATTGTTTCAAGCATGTTAAACTCATGAATTTCAAATTGAAGCTACTTAATCTATACCTTTTGTTTTCTGTATGCAGTTGGACAAGAATTCAGAATCCGCGGAGAAATTGAATGCCAAATTCCATTCAGCTTCTCTGCAGAACATGAAAATATTCAGATGCCAAAACTGATCTCCAACTTATGCATTCAAAAAAAATCAAGTAATCAGAAAGACATATGAGGTATAAAAATAAATAAATGACTTACACATTCTTAATGCAGAAATCCAATTTAGCTCGGATGTCGGGGCTAAGGAAAGTACTCATGTTACTAAATTGTGTAAATATGAGCTGTGATAGGATCTGAACGGCAGCAGGGTTAGTTGGCTCAGTCGACTGAGCCGCCTCGGGCGCGTCGGCCGCATCGGGATCCTCGGTCGATGCATCGGTCGCTTCAGTCGCCTCATAATCGTCATCTGCAGAGTTTACTCGTCCCAATATACCGAACCAAAGTATCAAAACCAACGCCACAGTGATAATAGGATGTGGAAACTTGTGTCTGCTGTTCATTGTGTTGAATATGGAAACGTGAAGTTGTTGTGACGGTTTGGCAGGGGTCCTGATGGGGAGGAGATGGAACGGAGAAGCTCATGAGAGCAAGGTTTGGGGAAATGGTGGAGCTAGCTAGGGTTTGCTTCAGAGGGGAAAACACTAGTTGTTTTGGGAAGAAAATCGATGGATGGCGGGGAGACGAAATAGGGGGAGAATGGGCATTTGCATATTGGTAACCGTATGAGTTCGAATTCCGCGGGTTAAATAAACTGTCACATACGAATAAAACGACGTCACTTCGGTCATAGTAACCTTATTTCTTTTGTGATTTTTTAGAGTGAGTTGTTTTTTTAAATAATATGCAGGCATACATGCATTGCATAATTTGCATTGCATGTGTTTGGATTATAAATATTAAAATATTATATTATACTTATTTAAATAATATAATTATACTAAGTTTTAAAATATATATATATAAACAAAGTGATTTTAATCAAATAAATACAAAATTCAAAGTTTATATTTATGTGCATCAATTAGTAACCAACTTTAAATTTCAAATGTGTGTAAAATTAAAATATAATTATTAGTATTTATTTTTGTGTTAATATAAATAAATGTCATTATATTTCTAATATATTTTTTTCTATTTATATATTTTTACATATTTATATATATAATAAATAACTTTATATTTGTTTAAAGAGTATTGATAATAAAATTATAAGAAATAAAATAATTTTATAATAAATATGGGGTAATAAAGAAAACATGATTATATGTAATCTATATATATATAATTATGCTTAATAAATAAAAAAAAATGTAGGTTGACATCCACGCTTTCACCGTATTCATTTGAATTTTTACATATTTTCTCTCTTCTATCATAATTACATATCTATAAATATTAATTTATCTCTCCTATAATAATTATTAATTTATCTTTCTTATTTAGTTTTTATTTTATTTTATCTCTCATATAATATATATATTTTTTCACACAAATTATATAAAATATATATTACCTTATTAATAATTTTATATTTAATATTAAATATTTATTTATTTGTATGTAAAAATATTTATAATATAATTCTCATTTATCAATAATTTTATATAAATACAATTTTTTTCATATTGTCATTCAAATAAATTTTATACTTTTTTTAATAAAATAAAAGATTATATATATTTTAATTTATTTAAAAAATAAATATTTTAAAAATAAATAACATCTCTCACCTCAAATTTATATATATTAATTTACTTTCCTAATTAATTTTTTTTTTTAATTTTCTCTCTAATCTTTTATATATATATATATATATATATATATTAAATAATAAAATAAAATAAAAGATTATATATATTTTAATTTATTTAAAAAATTAATATTTTAGAAACAAATAACATTTTTTACCTAAAATTTATATATATTAATTTACATTCCTAATTAATTTTTTTTTAAATTTTCTCCCTCATCTTTTATTTATATATATATATATATATATAATATACTTAATAATAATAATTCTCAAATTCTAATTTAAATCTCATTTCATAATTACTAATTTATCTCTCCTTTCATAATTACTAATTTTTCTTTTTTTCCAGTTTTTATCTCAAATTCTCTCTTATCATTACTAAATTAACTCTTTTTCATAATTCCTAATTTATCACTTCTTTCATAATTACTAATTTCTCTTTCTTTTTTATTTTTTCTCTTATTATATAATCTATACATATATAATAATGTCAAACATAGAAGGTGTCATATATAACTCCCATATTAATGTGGGTTAATGTTTAACTGCATATGTTTAACTGAATCTAGGTTTTTATTTGAGTGAGAAATAATGCAGAAGCTGGTTGTGCAAGGAGATGGGATTAATTCGCAAGATGATGTGGTGTTCTTCGCGTTGTCTCTTACTACCCTTCCATGTTGTAACTAAAGGTATCCTTAAGGTACGAATTTTGATTAATCTGGTATCCTGTTACACGTTTTGGTAAAGACTTACCGGAAAATTGTACTGTTGCAGGACATCGTAGACGGTGAGTGCAAAGTTCATGAATTATGACTGCATCCATTAAGATCGATCCATAATAACTTAAAACCTCCATTCAAAAGAAAAGAAACATTAGCATACATAACTATAATTATACCTCAATTCCTTACCAAGAAATATCCGGGATAAAATGAGAACATTATTAGTGGGAATCGAAGATGATTTCTTAGGTAAAACCTATAAACTACTTGATCTATATAAGCCATTATGAAGAACATGTTAGAAGTCTTGTCTTGAAAAATAACAGAAAAAATATATATATATACATACGATGTTACAAATAAATAAAAATAAAATAAGATATACGAAGAACAATATCACCGTATTTGATGGTTGATTCGAGTCATGCGTTAAACACATTTCCCTTAAAACAGTTCCACCGTCTCCCCGTGTGCTAGAGCTTGTCACAGATGGCTGTCTCCTAGGGTACAACGAATCTAGTAGTGATTCAGCACCGGAATCACTACACAACGAGCTTGATAAAGTACCTGAACTATCACCGGGTTTCAACGGAAAATATCAAGCGAAGAACTCGAAGAACACTCACAAAACAAGAAGAATGTTTTTGGAATTCTAGAGTGAGAAAGATGAAGGATGAAGTATATGTAAAATGAATAATGAATGAGTATATATTGCTGAGAATTAAACTTGTAAATAAAATCATCCAAACATTTATTAGCAATAAATATTGCTCATTCATTTGTTAATTAATCCATAACTAATTAACATCAGCCTATACGTTGATTTGCAGAAATGCAATGTTAGACATTCAATGCTAATGCTAGCTAATTGAAGAGTCCATATGTTAGCCAATAGGCCAATTAAAGCTAAATGTTTATCCTAACATTATGCTTTAATTTTCTAATTAGGCATTAAATATTAATTAAACAATTAATATTTAATTATAATTTGGATTAAATTCACCGTTAATTCACGTTTGAATTTGTGTGAATTTTATTTGATTTTATTTATTTACAATCTTATTTCCATTCATTAATGGAATTAGCTTAATTCCAACAATCCCCCACATTAATGGAAATTGAAAGATTAACTCGGTGAAAGGTTCAACAGTTGAATTCTACATAGGATAGGTAGGTGTAACCCTTTGAACCTTCCCTTGTGAAAGCATATAACTTTACTAGCTGATTAGTAGACTCGATGTCCTTGAACTATTCTTCCTTTTGTGTAAACGATTACACACTTTCACACAGAATTCCCCCTAATACATGTCAAGCTCTCATGGTTGTGTCCATTTTGGCCATGGAACACGCGCCTGGTTTTGTGAGAGGGTCTAAAATTGAGCCGTGCAATTCTTTCGAAGCGGCCCCACTCTCACTCACATAGGTGATCTCTTTGCTCACAAAGAATCATTAAAAGCGATATACTTATCCTCGTCAAAATATTATTGTTTCGTTATAGGATTAATCCTCAACAATAATTTTCTAAGTCAGTACAATTAGGTTGTCCCATTGAACCTAGTTCTTGGGATCTCCAGTCTGCATAGGTTAGGTTTTCCTTCATACCAACTTATAGTAGGCTAATGTCTCAAAAGACTTCAAACTATCTCTCTATTCAATAATATGATTAGTGGATCCACAATGTTATCTTTGACTTACATAGTCAAATTTGATAACTCCATTAGAGAGTATAGTCTAATGACATTATGTCTAAGACATAGACGTGTATGTCTAGACTTGTCATTGACTCTAAGCTTGTCCAATTTCTAATTACTATCACAATAATTAGAAATTTATGTTGGTACATTCTTAGTTAACCTTGGAACATCTTCTAATAAGAAGCATAGTCATTCGTACATGCTTATCATTTAATTTTTTATGAAAATATTGTTTACTTGGCTAACTAGTAGACAAAATGTCTTTGAACTATTCTGCCTTCGTGTAAACGATTATATATTTTACATAAAAATATTTTATTTTTCGACATAAGTCAAAAATATAGATTATAACGTTTAATCTATCCATCATAAATTTCTTAGAAGATTTCCATACGTAGATTGCACTTCTAAGTGTAAACATATTCACTTTAAAACGTAAAGTTTTTCATTTAATAATATCAATATATCATTTGATAATAACATGATATTTCGTTTAGTGCAATTCATATCCTTTATGGATTTAATCATTTTTATCGTAATTTTCAACGATAAAAATATCATACAAAAGACACGTAATGAAATAATTTTCATTGTCTTCATGATATATATAATTGTCACATCCACTTTTTAATAAAAGTATGATCAAATTTTCATATCATTATTATAAAATTTGTTATAAGTCATATCAAGACTTTATAAACTTTCTTTTTCATTTATTTCATAAAATCCTTTTGAAGACATTGGTCCTTCATAATTTATGAAAATAATGTCAAAATATGACACGTTTCTTGATTTCAAAATCCTCAAATCTAAAATATCGATTTGAACACCAACTCAGCAAATATAAACAATACATTTTCTTGTTATTTTATTTCTTTTTATAAAGTTGCGCAACTTTATCTTTTATAGAGAACATGTTTCTCTAACAACAAATTATTTTTACATTTATCATAATATACACAATTATTTTTGTGTTATAATCAATAAAAATATTTGCCCCCACATTCGTGTTGGTATCCTTTTTAAATCACACACATTTGTATAATTTAAATCAATGATTTTCTAATCAAGAAATTGTCACACAATTCTTTTACAAATTTCTTTTGTTATACTTATCATACAATGAATAAGATAACTATATCATAAATAATTAATTGAATAAAATATAATTACTATACAAGAGATTAGAATGTTTATTCATATATAAATCATTCTTCACATAATCTCCACATAAGAAATTAAAAATATTTAATCAATTAAAATATTTATTTCAACACTTAATTTCTATAAAAGAAATTAGAATATTTAATCAAATAAATATTCACCATATCACATGATTTCTACAAAAGAAATCGTAATGTTTCAAGCATCTTTGGCCGAAGCCGCTTAAACATTTATTTTCGGTTGCACGTTTGCATCCCGCAATATCGGCATGTTTGCCATATTATTCTCAAATTAAACAAGACTTTCCTTGTAATTATTTGATTTCAAAATTATCAAATGAAGTAAGTTTTTATGATACAATTAAACAATGTATATCAAATATATTATATTATACCAAATTTAATATATCCATATATATGATATTATATATATTATTGCTGCTTTAATTTTAGTCACCACGACAAAAACAAAAACAAATATATATATATATATATATATATATATATATATATATATATATATATATATATATATATATATATATATATATATATATATATATATATATATATATATATATAGTCAATAACTTAGAAACATAATCAAATAAATAATATGTCATATATTATTTAAACAAATATATATATAATTTCATATATATAAAATTACATTTATAGAATACATAATAATTAACTATTATAATTAATTAGAATGTTGACCGTTTAAATTTAATCAAATATAAAACTAACTAATTATAAGTATTCATGTCATCAATTATTTGTTTCTTAATTAATTAGATGACCTTTAACATTCTATAACAAATATTTGTCAATCAAAAAATACATAGTTTTGTGACAAAATTCAAAATTATCTATTAAAATAAAATAGATTAAAAATAAATCTTTATTTATATATGTATATAAATTTTTAGATAATCATACTTATTATGAATGAACATGAATCATCATATTATTAGCTAATATGCATGATATATATAAACAATCACTTAGCAATATAATCAAATAAAACATAACTACAAACGTACATCATGTCTTAATCGAAGTAATTACATTATCGTGTTATGAACGATAATCCACGTGAAGCGACAATGCTCAAAACAAATCTAGGTGGATCATTCTCACCGAGATAATTCTTGCGAAAATATTTCGACTTACATAATTGTCTATTTCAATGCATGATTAGAATAAGTTCTAACACAAACAACTTATTTAATCTTAAGAAATTAAAATTTCTATACTCAATTTATTTCATAATTTCTACATAAGAAATTATAATGATTTCAACATTCAAAATTAATGTCATTTAGACAAATCATGTTTTTTTTATAAGAAATCATTATCGACCTCATTCATCTCCAACATCAATGGATAGAGTCATTTTAAAAGTCTGATTTCTATCAAAAAATATTGACTATCCATTCATTTCATAATTTCTACACAAGAAAATTGGAATGGTTTCAACATAAATGACTAGTGTCATTTTATAACACATTAGATTTCTTATGAAAGAAATCATTGGCTCCATTCATCTAATAATTTCTATAAAAGAAATTTGAATGGTTCCATAAAAGAAATCATTGACTAAATGGGATTTGAACTAAGGACCTTTCGCCTCTTCACACCCTTGCGTCTGAACTTTGAACCACTGTGCCAATACGCCTTTTTATTAATATATTACTGTTTACGACCTTTTGTCTTCTCTTCAGAGAAACTTATTTTTCTCTTATTTTTGACTTAAACTATGTCAAACAAAATTGATAACTTAGTATCATAATCAAACGGTAAATATATAAGACAATTTATATGTACATATATAAATAGACTATATTTCGTTAATAATCAACATATCACATTCTTATTAATCATCACGCTTAATTAATTTAAGAATGTATATATATATATATTATAATTAATTATTTTAAAACTGAAACCATATGTTTCAATTATAATTAATTTTAATTAATATTAAATATAACCACAAATTTTATTTTATTTTGAAAATTATAAGTTAACCTTTTAGTTACCTTTTCATTTATTAATAATAATAATTCTAGTAACTCTCAAACTTTTAATGAAAAAGAAAACAAATTATTGTTTTCTAAATTATTTTCAAGATAACATTTTTATATTGAATATATAATTTTTTCTTGAGAAAATTTATATGTCAAACATATATCAGCTTATAAAATTAAGCTTTTAATAATACAAGAAAAATATTAATAATTAACATTATACGTGTATAATAAAGACTTATCTTTATTAGTCGATTCTTCTTCTTATTAAGATGAATAATTTCAACTTGTCGAAATGAGTCATCATCTCTTTTGCAACATCGTGACTCGTATTTCTGAAACATCAAAGACAAAGATTTTTGACGGCAAAAGCTACTAAATAACTTAGCACATGAAACCTGTTTTAAGATTGTTAGAAGTCTTATCTTGAAAAATAACAGAAAAAATATATATATACATACGATGTTACAAATAAATAAAAATAAAATAAGATATACGAAGAATAATATCACCGTATTTGATGGTTGATTCGAGGCATGTGTTAAACAAATTTCCCTTAAAACAGTTCCACCGTCTCCCCGTGCGCTAGAGCTTGTCACAGATGGATGTCTCCCAGGGTACAACGAATCTAGTAGTGATTCAACACCGGAATCACTACACAACGCACTTGATAAAGTACCTGAACTATCACTGGGTTTCAACGGAAAATATCAAGCGAAGAACTCGAAGAACACTCACAAAACAAGAAGAAGGCTTTTGAAATTCTAGAGTGAGAAATATGAAGGATGAAGTATATGTAAAATGAATAATGAATGAGTATATATTGCTGAGAATTAAACTTATAAATAAAATCATCCAAACATTTATTAGCAATAAATATTGCTCATTCATTTGTTAATTAATCCATAACTAATTAACATCAGCCTATACGTTGATTTGCAGAAATGCAATGTTAGACATTCAATGTTAATGCTAGCTAATTGAAGAGTCCATATGTTAGCCAATAGGCCAATTAAAGCTAAATGTTTATCATAACATTATGCTTTAATTTTCTAATTAGGCATTAAATATTAATTAAACAATTAATATTTAATTATAATTTGGATTAAATTCACCGTTAATTCACGTTTGAATTTGTGTGAATTTTATTTGATTTTATTTATTTACAATCTTATTTCTATTCATTAATGAAATTAGCTTAATTCCAACAGAACAAAGAGGCAAGGAATAGGAAGATGTGTTATTTATTAGTAATGAAAAAGTATTGAGTCAATTTTCCTGTTTCTGAAACTCTATTCAAACAAAGATCATACATAAAACAAGAAACAGAGAAAATGGAGTGATCAAAATTCGTATCCAGTGAGAATTAACAGATCAAATATGCACCATTATTGTACTCTACAAACATCATTGTCAGTGGATATCTATGCATCAAGAGTAGTAGTACTTACTATCTGGGATTTAGGAAGATTAGAGATGGTCAAAAGTTGAAGAAATCGTTATTCAATCCGGTGTAAACAATAATCTTCAATCGAATAATAAATACATATATTATGAACGAAGTGACTTGCATTTCGCACATTCTCCATCTCATCAGATTTAGGTTAATAGACATTTTGTTATTTCTCGTAGCATTGAATATGTGAAAATCAGATACTAAGCATCTAAGTTGGGATGATGCCTAAAATTTGTTTCTGAATGTTTATTCTCTAAATTAGCTCTTAGTTAGATGTCTTCCTAACATCTAGAGTTAGTTGACACTTTTTGTGGTTTGTCTGTTCATATAGTTGGTTTATGAAATGAGTGATTTCTTATCTTATGTTAGATATATGATGGCATGTTGGATAGATATGCCATAAATATTTTATTATCAAATATAAAGAGTTAAGAATTTGATTGTTGAATGCCTTTGCAGATACATCCAAACACTCTTCCAATGTTGCTGGTTGGAGGTCATTATCAGTTCAACGATCAGATTGACCACGTTTGTCTTTAACTCCTTCTTGAATATGCTAAATAGTATAGTATTATGTCGACTTTAAAAGTTTTATAATATGTGTAATTTTTTGTCACATCTCCTCCAAAATAGATTAATGGCTCTCTGAGGGTTTGTTGCTTGTATATGTAAATGTTTGCAACATCTATAACTAACATTTTTTTTGGTTTGCACGATCCTATGGTTGGATTAAGAATTAGTGATCCTACATGTGAGAGACTATTATGTTGAACCAACTTATCCAAGCCAT
Source organism: Impatiens glandulifera (assembly GCF_907164915.1). Classification (NCBI taxonomy): domain Eukaryota; kingdom Viridiplantae; phylum Streptophyta; class Magnoliopsida; order Ericales; family Balsaminaceae; genus Impatiens; species Impatiens glandulifera. The sequence continues at coordinate 21,852,318 of NC_061862.1, read as the reverse complement.
TAGCACAAGTTGCTGACAAGATTTTTTCTATACTTGTATAGGTACATGTTCACAACATCTAGAGTTGACATTTTTTGTGGTTTGCCTAATCCTATGATTTGTTTAGGAAATGAGTGATTTCTTCCCTGATGGGTTATATATATATGATGACACGTTGGATAGTTATGCCATAAATATTCGATTATGAAATACAAAGATTTCAGAATTTGATTGTTGAATGTCGTTGCAGATATATCTAGACACTCTTTGAAAGACTATTATTGCTGATTAGAGGCCAGCATCAGCTCCATGATCTGATTGGCCACGTTTGTCTATAACTTCATTGAATATGCTTATTTCAGGTAGTATAGAGTTATGTTAACTTCAAAATTTTTATAATATGTGTAATTATTTTGTCATAGCTTCTCTAAAAGAAACAAATGGCTATCAGATGGATCGTTGCAATGGTGGTCTGAATTAGTAATCGTAGTGCGGTTGGTATCAATTTTTACATGAACGATTACAATACCATTATGCATGTCATTTTTAGGCTATTGATCTATTTTATTAACTACATATGGATGTCCCATAGTCAAAAGGGCTCAAATCTATAAAGTTTCTTTGTTTTATTGATATATAAACATCTATTTGTTTTGTTTTTCCACTTAGTATACATTAGATTCAAGTGCCCTCTCAATACATATTACTATATCATTTGCTTTTACATTCTACGGAGATGGCTTACAGAGATGGCATACGTGCATACCTAATATGGAGAAATTGATGCATTTATGTCTTTAGGTGCTTGCCAATGGAGTCTGAATTCGTATCGATTATTGATTATTTGATTCAATGATATTGTGTATGTATGGTTGGTTGGTTTAAGAAATGAGTTATCTTACCAAAATAAATTTATGGCGCCATTATACAAAAATGTGATGTGAGATTGTTATGCTGATCCAACTTATACAATCCTATGGTTGGTTTAGGAAATGAGTGATCCTACCCAAAGAAATTTGTGGTTTCACTGTATAAAACATGTGATGTGAGACTGTAATGCTGAACCAACTCATTTATTAACTACATATGGACGTACCATAGTTAAAATGGCTCAAATCTATAAAGTTTCTTTATTTTTTATTTTTATTGACATATATAAACTCATCTATTTGTTTTGTTTTTCCGCTTAGTATATATTAGATTATACATATTGAGTTTTTATCGTTTAATTTATCTTATCGTTTAATTTATCTAAGATGCCGTTTAAAGGAGAAATATGAGATAAGTATGTTTTATGAATAATATTTTACAGATTAAATGGTAAAACTTTTAATTTGATTATTTTCTTAATTATAACTTTTTTGAGATATAAATGTATAAGAAACATATTATAATGTAAGTTCGGTAATTTGGAGCAAATGTATTAATTAATTTGAAATTTTTCACATACTATATATATATATATAAATAAAGTGAATTATTAATATAATTATAATTTTTTTGTATGCTTATTTATGATTTATCAAGTGATTCATCAATTATTCACTTCTCCTAAATGACAATTTTGTGAAGACAATATAGTCAATATCAGACAAATATTTACAAATGTGGTGATTATTATAATCGTATGTATATAAAAAATGTTGACAGATAATATAAATATATATATATATATATCATAAAAAAATCAAATGTTATTATTATTATCACAATAGTTAACATACAAGTCTAACATTACTTCCATGTTGATATTGATGCTTTCGAAAATCGAATTATTGGTTACAAATACACTTTTCTTATATTAATTTTTTCTATAATTTATGCACACAAGTTCAATCTTCATACTAGAACCGAAGAACCATTCAAATATTTACACTCTCATGGTTTAAAAGACGAATTACCCTAAGAAAGTTTAGGTAATTGTAAAGAAGAAGTTGGGTAATCTAATATAATGATAGAATTTAATTTGTATATTAAATTTTTCTTTGTTAATTTTAAAATTTGTTTTACAAATGCACTTATTTATTTTTAATATAAATAAGTCAAATTATAATATCTTTTAGGTTAATGATTAAAGTTTGTTTTATCTAAAATTGATCTTGATAATTATTATATCATGATTCTTTATTAACTTTATTGTTATTTGTTTATTTTATTTATGAGAAAATTGATTTATATTTATATTTTATTTAATTTGATTATTTATTAACGATTACTTTTAGCTTAACTTTTTATTGAATATTATTTTATTTGTTATTGTATAATAATAATATACACTATTTTTTAATGTATTATACAAGTCTTTTATTAAAAGTTTTAAATTTTACTTTTATTTTATATAAGATTCATTTACCTTTTATATTCTTTCAAATTTAATATTTGAGTTAATTTATTGGTATGAGAATATATTTTTTTCTTTTAAACTCTTAATTGTGATTTTATTAATCATGTGTACACACATTCAACTTTATGAATGATGTACCAATTTATACAATATTATCATTTTAACTTGTATATTAATTTACACTTATCTTAATTTAAAAGGTAACTAATATATATTTACTCTTTAAAATTTTATTAATCATGTGTCCTACAACGTAGGGAAATAAGTCTAGTATTAGTATTAGGTAATAACTCACTACAAATAACTAAACAAAACTTATTATATTATCCACTTATCTATTTTTATTCATATAAAAACAAATTTTATAATTTATTATAAAATTAATTACAAAAAGAAAATTTAAAGACTCATTGAGATGTCAAATTAAAAAAAAAAGATAAATTAAAGAAAATTATATATATATATATATATAATAAAAATAACTAATTTTGGTCATATTATTGATATATACATATATTTTATAACTTTAATAAAGAAAATATTTGTCATAAATATTTATATTAAGAAATGTATTTTTAATAAATAATTTATTATAATATATAAATAAAAATAATAATACCTTGTATAAGTGAGCTTAAACTTGTGTATAAGTAGTTTAGGATGACATAATGTACTCATTCAAACAAGTTGTTTGCAAAGGTTGAAACATAATATTAAAGACTTTTAAAAATTATCCTCTTTAACATATATAATTATTCTTCTCAAATTTTATTTATTTTCCTTTCTTTATCAGTGTTCTTAAAAGATTCGATAATTAAAACCAATATTTGGTATCAGAGCCTATCCGAAGAACATGTCGTCGAAAAAATTAACCATAGATGCAGCGACAATTAAGATCGTAAGAGAAGGACCCGTGATGCTCTCTTATTCGTTACTCACTAAGAGTAACTACTTAGTGTGGGTGTTGAAGATACGGGTGAACTTACAAGCACAAAGAGTGTGGAAAGTTGTGATGCTCGACGAGGTCGATGAACTGAATGATATAATGACTCTCGTCGCCATCTATCAAGCGCTCACGTTCGTCAACCTCCTCGAGCCATTCTATTCTTCCATTTGTCGACCGGAGAGAGCTATTCTAGCCTTCTGTTCGTCGACCTCGTCGAGCATCACGGCTTCCCACACTCCTTATGCTCGTAAGTTCACCCGCAACATCAACACCCACACTAAGTAGTTACACTTCGTGAGTAACGAATATGAGAGCGTCATGTGCACTTCTCTTCCGATCTTCATTGTTGCCGTATCTTTAGTTGATTTTGTCAACGACATATTCTTCAGATAGGCTCTGATACCAAAAATCGGTTCCGATTATCGAATCTTTTAAGTACAATGATAAAGAAAAGAAAATAAGTAAAATATGGGAAGAAGTGATAGATATGTTGAAGAAGAAAAAAATTAAATGTATTTAGTGTTATGTTTCAACCATTGCAAACAACTTTTTTAAATGAGTAGATTATGTCAAAACCCCTGAATAACTTATACACAAGCCCAAACTCACTAATAATTAAATAAACTTTAATTGCATAAAAGACAATACAAATAATAACATTCAAGTTGTCGACAATCAAAGCTTAGACTCATAGTTTTTTATCTTGATTTCAGTATAATGTATTTACATGTTAAATTATATTTTACATATGTTATATGATTAAACAAAAATTAAACATAAACTAGTAAAGGAAGTATGCAATCAAATAAAAAAATTGAAGATACAAAGATAATGCATCTTATTATGTTATAAACAAAATAACAAAATCAAATGGAAAATGAGATTAAAAGAGATTATAAAGGGATCGCTTTCTTGATCTTAATGAAGATGTTACAACCGAAAGTTCCTAAGAAAAACTTGAGACACAACCCTACAATGGTTGGTGTTTACTTAGGTTTTCTTTAAGATGGAAGTAGATGTGTGCAACCTAGGGGCGTGAGGTAAAATTTCTAGGTGTGCCTGTTTTTCTTCTCCGTGTATGTTTTTTTGTCTTTGGTATGTTTTTCTGTGTCTTTTCTTCACAACCATTGGCTTTCTCTTATACTCATTAGAGTCATTGGAGGTTTGACCTAAGGTTAATAAATTTGGGTCCATTTTGACTTTCTCCCTTTTTTTATATGTCATAAATAAGAATAATGATTAATGATAAAAATGGAATCTATATATATATATATATATATATATATATATATATATATATATATATATATATATATAATAATGCTTAATTTTGAAAGTGTCATGATTGCTGGGGTGAGAGCTGTGGTTAATTTAGATATATATGTGAGAGTAAATGTATACTTGGGTCGGATTCTAGGTTGACCCTTCATAAAATTAAAACGGTTAAAAATAAAATAAAAAATGTTATAAGTATGTTTCGAACTCACAACCTAATAAAACAAGTACAACTCTTTAACCAACTAGGCTAATAACACTTTATGTTTTAAATTCAATACCAAATTTGATGAACGCGGGACTAGGGTTGTAAACGAAGCGAATATTACTGTATTCGATTCGTATTCGTGAAACTATTCGAATATTCGTATTCGTATTCGAAATTTTTTCGAATAATTAATGTGATTCGTATTCGATTTGAAATTGATATTCGTATTATTCGATCCGATTCGAGTATTCGATTCGACTTTTTTAATGTGGGTTTCAAGTTTTCAACCGAAGAAATGTATATATGTACTAGGGTTTTAGAATAAATAATATTTATAAAATTAAAATTAATAAAACGGTATATATATATAATCGAATATTTAATCGAATATTAGCGAATACCGAATCGAATATCTTGATTTTGTATTCGTTTATTAGTCGAATCGAATCGAATATTTTTATTCGAATTCGAATCACAAAATTATGAATACGAATATCAAAATTCGAATACGAATACCGAATCGAATCAAAAGTATTTGATTCATTTACAACCCTACGCGGGACATTATAACAATATATTTTTATTCGTGTGCATCGCACGGGGATCTTCCTAGTTACCTTAATTATTCTTATTTGATATTTTATTTAATAATAATAAAATAAATAATATATGTATAAAATCTAATTACCATTTATATTATTCATAAATAAAACTTACCAAAATCGCCAATGATCAACCAAAAATCATTAATGGTGTTTTGGCTGTTTTTTGTTCAAGTGGCTGAAATATGGATGATTCACCCATATTTTTTAGGATAAATGATCACCGAAGTATGGTGATCATTTCACCTTTTGAATTAGTCGTTTTGGTTGTTTTGGTTGACTATGGAGAAAGTTCCAAATTCGAAAAATCAATGGATTGGATTTCATCCTTATCCTCCCGGCGTCGCAATGAGGAAGATGATCGGAGGCCAAAACGACGTCGTTGTGCGCGTTTGGCGTTCCGTTAGCGATCCGTCAAGGCATCGTTGCGTTTGGGCGTTCCGTTAGCGACCTGACTAACGTCCAGTTAGATGATTCGGTGCGATGCAAGTGCGCACTTCCTTGGTTACAATCGGCTACGCGGACGCGCCTAGAGCGTTGAATGACAATCCAACGCTCATCCATCGGTTGTGTCTTCGACTATAGCTTCTTTAACACCTTAATGGATTGTTTGAAATTGGTTTTTTTCACCTTTTAACTTTAATTTTGATCTTTATATATATAATATTTTACCAATTTATTATTATTATTTTTTTGTCTAGTTTATGGTTAAATAAATAATTTTAAGGTATTCATTTCATTTAAAATATTTATTTTAATTCTTTGATTTTTTTTCTAAAATTATTTTAAGATAAATGAGTACAACATTTATCCCAAAAATTTTATTTTTATTATTTTGACATTCTACTTAATTAATTAGTCTTTAATTATCACAATAATTAATCTAATTAATTATTTTAATTGAGTTTTGATCATAAGATTAATTATTTTGATTTTATTTATTTAAAAATAAATCAAAATAATTATTTTAATTTTATAAATTGGTGTGTAAATTTTATTTAGTTATTAATTTAATTAAAATGGTGTATTTTTGGTGGATTGAGAAAAACTTTTTTTTTAATTGGAGTTGAGATTTTGAGCTCAAACTCAGGGGAAATTTGATCAAATGACTCTAATAATAGCCTTAAATGAGTAAAGTGTCAGCCCATAATTTAAATAGCGCTGGTGACCCTATTTTTTAATGACAATTATACCATTTCGCGTACGCACCCGAAACCCTATAAAATCATATATTTTTTTTCATTTTTGATTCATTTTCTCTCTCATCTTGGTCTTCTCCGCTGCAAACCCTAATGGCGGAGAACACTTTTTTTTTCATCGGCGAAGAACACATCGAAGAGACACCATTCCACTATATTCAATGACGTAGAGCAGCGAAGAACTTTCAACGGCGAACTGCGGCTCCAACGGGGAACTACGACGGGGGAAGATAAAATTTCCACTATATTCGTTTATATTTTGTGTTTATTTCGTTTATAGATGATTGTTTGTGTTTATTTCATTTATAGAACGACAGTGATTCGTCCTGATTCATTGAATGCAGGTTGGTTGGTTAATTCGTATATGATTGTTGATGGGCTCTCAAGTTGGTTGCGTCACACTTAGCATTTGATTTATGATAGTTTTTCTTCTCATGAGGCCATCTTGATTGTTGATACCCTTAGATACAGGAATACTTTTAGAAATCTCCATGTTTAGTTGACTGAAAGTGCTCTGTAACTGTAATAGTATGATATATTAGTAATATAGGTAATACGGTAATTAGAAGTAGTATAGGAGACTGTAATTAGTACAATAAGTAAGTAGGTTTGTGGTTTATAAATAGTAAGAGCATGTATTATTTGGGGGAAGGAATGAGATAGCTTAAATCTTGATTATTTCTCTCAAAGTCTTAGGCTTTCATCTCATAGATATTTTTTCTACAAATCCTAAATCTTTAGGTTGGTTTGTAACAATTGGAACCTCTTGGGTGATAAGAAAGGGTCTACCCAAAAATCCAGTTAGACCCATTTTGTTATTGAACTGGATTTTTGTACCAAAATGAATTTGAACTACAGTCTTCTGGATAAAAACAGATTAAATATTTGGATTTTGATTGTCTTATTGACTATGAACTTAATGTTAGAGAATAACTTTTATGCATTGTTTCACTTTATGGGCTTTTTTATAAAATCAATACAAATGATATCTTAAAATGGTCCAGAGGAAGTTATGAGAGTGTGATTTTTTTCTAGATGCCAAAAAGAGATTATATAGATTAACTAAATGATTAGGACCTGATTTGTTAGGAAGTTATTAAAACTGATGTTTTATGCTGAGAAATTTAAATAATTTGTTACTCCTGATCAGTTTCCCAGATAGAATACGGGGTTTGTCACTTGGTCGATGCAGAAAACCCTCAAGTAACTGCTTTGATGGATTGTGAGGGATTATCTCAATTTGGGTTCCCCATGCAGATGATGAAATCTTTATCTATCCATTTGCAAGACCACTACCCAAACCGTCTTGGCTATCTAATTGTCTCCAGGCTTTCTCCAGTTGCACGCGTCATCACACAAACCTTATTTCGGGTATAAAGCTACTTCATCACCTCCATAAACAATCATAAACGTATTTATTTTATTTTGAATCTCATCTTACTTCAACGTTGATAATCTTTGTGTATGGGAATATGCAGGTCTTCGTCCTAATACACAACAAAAACTAAGGATCATTGGAGAGAACTACCAAGAGGTTCTCTCGGAATACCTTCAGACTCTCCTTCTTTTCTGGGAGGGACATGTTCATGTATAAGGTATTCAGATTCATCAGATACAGATGATTCAAGTGTAGACTCCATACAGGAGGGTAGAACAGTTCAGATTATGAGTAAGGAAGATGCTAGTTCTCAACTGATGCGTATGGGCATTGGTGGACTGAAAACCCTCAGTGCTGAACAAATGCTGACATTTTCCATCATCGTCATCTTTATGGTTTGGATGTTTGTCAGTTTTCTATTGGCTAGGAAACATTCGGATGCTTTTTTCCCCTTAATGTTCGGATGATGTGATAGTTTTTTGAACAATTGAATATGATTGCTCAGATGTGAAGTTTTTATTGCGAGTGTTTCTAGTTAGCTTGTGTGCATTTACTTTTGTTGTAACTTGTTAGTGTTTTCTAATTAATTAAAGAAGGTTAGTAGTTTTATATAGGGCTCACTTACTAATAATTTTTCAACGATGGATATATTGAATGCTAAAAGTTCTTTATTTTCATGGATTGCTAAGACCAATATAGTATTTGTGTATGACATGTAAATACACTTTTAACGTATAACTTGAACAAAAAGATTTCATTGTTTTATTTTCAATCAAAAGTTCGGGATAAAGAATAAAGTCGTAACCGTGTTTAATAACTTTATTCAAGGAATAAACTCGAATTCTCAAATGTTGGGATGTCACCGAGAAAGGTAGCACACAAGTTGATCGAAAGATATATTTTTTGGGGGGGAAATTTTAACTTCTTTTTTCAAACTTGATCTTATTGGATCGACGTTCATATGAGATACCTGAGTTTTTAAAGAAATTTATTGACACATCTAAATTAGATCGAGATAAATAACTGTTTCAGTAGTTAAAACATGATTAACAATCAATCAAGACTCAAAGCTAAAAGAATTGTGAGTTCAACTAGTATAGATTTCAGTAGTTAGAACATGACAATTTCTGAGAAAATCAAACTTTAGAGGATGCTCTTACACTAAAAAAAATGCACAAACTAATTAAGCAAGATATCAACATCAATTGAAGTAATTATGCATTAAACATCTGTTATGAAATATGGACAAACTGTATGCATACAACTAAATCCTCAAGACTTATAGCCAAGTTAGACTTGGTTGATAAGCCAATCCAACTATAGCTCAAAATACATTTCAACTTATCTGCAATTACTTACCACATAATAGATGAAACTAACAAAAGGAAGCTTCTTTCAAATAAATTACATACTAAAAATTAACAAAAAGAACCAGAACCTAAATTATCAAGCAGCAATCAATCAACATCTTACAAAAAGAACTCTGGTCCCCCAAAACCAGCACCACCAGCCTTTGCAAGAATGGGGTTGCATACACTTTTCAATTCCTGAATCTTCTTCTCACACTCGTCCGCTTTCGCCAGTTCATTGTTCTTCAGCCAAGTACGAGAACTTGAACATTCTCATTTCCCTCACCAATCAAAATGGCAGCTTCAACTGCAGCCTCATCAGGGTTGATACTCTGACATAATTTCTTGCCATTAAAGAACTTCTTAAGAAGCTCCTACACTAGTGGAATTCTAGTAGACCCACCAACTAGAATAACATCATCCAAGCTGTTATTCTCCATTTTCGCATCATTCAAGAATGTTTCAACAGTTTTCATACACTTCTTGAATAAATCCATGTTCATCTCCTCGAACTTGGCTCGGGTTATTTTAAAATTAAAGTCAACACCATCCAGAAAGAATTAATATGTATCGTCGTCTGGGCAACATACGAAAGAATCCTTTTTGCCCTCTCGCAAGCAGTCATGAGTCTCCTTAAGGACAGGTCTTATTGTTCTTGCTTTTGAATTCCTGCACAAAATGATTCAGCATTCTGTTATCAAAGTCCTCTCCTCCCAAATGGGCATCACCAGCAGTGGCCTTCACTTCAAAGACAAACCCATCACTAGTCAAGACAAAGACATCAAATGTTCCTCCACCAAGGTCGAAAATGACCAGAAATTGCACCTGCATCTTTGGTGGCTTGCTGTAAGGCCACTGCTGCGAGTGACGCACTCGCATGACTCACTCGAGTGACGCACCCGCGTGACGCACCCGGATTCCGCCGCAACGGTGACATTTATCTAATCAATCCCTAAACCCTAAACCTAACAAACAACGCGTTCAAAGAAATAAATAAATAACAAGTGGAATACAAAGGAAGCATACCAGTAGCAGCGGACATCCTTCCTTCGCTGGGATTCCGACGTCTTCGTTTAGGTCGTCTTGTTTTTAGAGAGAAGGAGGAGAAGGGACGTGAAGAGAGAGAACATGGAAGAAAAAATATAAAAAATGGGAAAAACTAGAATTTTTTTAATTATATAGCAAGGGTATTGTGGAATTTTCACAATGCACTCAGTTGCGTCACGCAAACTGAAGGTTGCGTGACGCAATAGGAGCATTTTTGTCGGAAGAAAAAAAAGGTCATTAGCGTTATTTAAATTATGCACTGACACTACATTTACTTATTTAAGACCATTATTAGAATCATTTCGTAAAATTTCCCCAAACTCAGACATAAACCCATCTTTTGAATTAGAAAAAAGAGGACGGTGAGTGTACAATTTACAAAAATAACATGGATTAAAATTAAAAAATTATGTGTACAGTTTACATATAAAGAGCTTAACACCTTATAATTTTATTTTTATTTAATATTATGAGACAATTTACAAAATCATATACACAATAAATTTTAGGTTGGTGATATAATTAAAAAAAATTCCTTCATAGATAAATTTAATGTTTTTTTCTAAAAATACTAATTTATTGTAAACTCATTTAAATCAGAGTTTAGTTTGTATTATTTAAATAATTTAAATTAATTAAATATTATTTTATTTAATATTATTAAATTTATCAATTAAAATATTATTTTATTTAATATTATTAAATTTATCAATTAAAATATTATATATTTTTTAATTATTATATATTAATACATTTTAATTTTTTATCAAAATAATATTATTTATTCAAAATCATCAGTCATTATTTCTTATTTTTTATCTAAATTAAAACAAATATATATTTAAAACCGAAAAAAGCCCAGTGGTAGGTTAAAATCTTTATAATCATGTTAAAAAAAAAATTAAAAAAAATTCTGTTATTATAATGTGTCCGGTTCATATTTCACTGCTCAACGAACTTGAGAATATTCTGGAGTCCTTCATTCCTCCCTCCCTCGTGTCATTTAGTACAAAACCTTAAACCCTAACTTTCCAATTCCAAACCTTAGCTGCAGCAGCCTTCAGTCTCTGCTCATTCTTATCCCCGCGCTCTCGTAGTCGTAACCTAATCGGAAATGGCGTCTGCAAATGCAATCTCTACCGCGTCTATACTTTCTTCTACGAAACAGGTATTTTCTCATTACAAGGCTCTCTAAGTGTGTCGGCGTGAGTGCATGTGGTTGTAAGTGATCTGATAAAGACTGATTTTCGCAGGGTAGTTTGAGGAAGAATGCAATGTTGAACAGAATGCCGGGTCAGAAACTCAATTTCAAGAGATTTCCGGCCCCAGCAGGCGGATTAGTGGTGCGAGCTTCTGCGAAGGAGATTGCTTTCGACCAGGCCTCTCGGTCTGCCTTACAGGCTGGTATCGACAAGCTTGCAGATGCTGTCGGCCTTACTCTTGGTCCCAGAGGTGATTTATTTCCACCTTCTTTCATTTGCTATATGCTCTGATGAAGCAAGCCTTAATGTTTTTTGACTTCGTATCTGCTAGGTTGAAATTTCGCATGTTTTGCTTCATTTAACAATGCCTAGAAGCAGCCAATTTTGTTAATTATTTTCCCACTGATGATATAATGAAAAAAAGCCTCTGGTTCATGAGTAGATGAGAATATTATTAGCCTTGTGTTTCTTTGTGGCTTTCCATTCTACATTGGTAGTTATATTCACATGATACATCTTCATTTGACAGGGAGGAATGTGGTCTTGGATGAATTTGGAACCCCGAAGGTGGTTAATGATGGGGTGACAATTGCTAGAGCGATTGAGTTAGCTGATGCAACGGAGAACGCTGGTGCAGCATTGATTAGAGAGGTTACTAAAGATTCAGTTTTGCTTATATTTCTTAAATGGGTTCATTGTGAAATAAGTATATAGATATTTGTTGTGTTCATGCTCTTGGTATTTTTTAAAGGTCGCAAGCAAAACTAACGATTCGGCTGGTGATGGAACAACTACCGCATCAGTACTTGCAAGAGAAATCATTAAATTGGGCTTGCTAAGTGTAACCTCTGGTGCAAATCCAGTTTCAATAAAGAAAGGGATTGACAAGACTGTACAAGGGTTGGTGGAAGAGCTGGAGAAAAAAGCCAGACCTGTTAAAGGACGTGATGATATTCAAGGCAAAGTCCTTGTTGGCAATATGTCTCTCCTTTTTACTGATGTCTGCAAATAATTCATTGACAAGACCTTTTGATTCTATGTGCAGCCATTGCTTCCATCTCTGCCGGAAATGATGAGAGCATTGGGTCCATGATTGCTGATGCCATTGACAAGGTTGGACCTGATGGCGTCCTTTCAATTGATTCGTCTTCATCCTTTGAAACAACAGTTGATGTTGAAGAAGGAATGGAGGTTTGTCTGCATCCTGAATTATCAATTCTTGTCTCATTTTCTAGGCCTTGTTTGATGAAGGGTTATTTGGATTTAATCCAAAATACCCCTAATCCCATCATCAATTAAACTAAGCTCCAAAACTCCCTTTTTTTACACCTTAACTGTTGTCCCATGTTTGCAGATTGACAGGGGTTATATCTCACCACAATTTGTGACTAATCCGGAGAAATTAATTGTCGAGTTTGAGAATGCTAGAGTGTTAGTCACAGATCAGAAGATCACTTCCATTAAAGATATACTTCCTCTACTTGAGAAGACCACCCAATTACGATCTCCCTTGCTAATCATTGCTGAAGATGTCTCTGGGGAGGCTTTGGCTACACTTGTTGTGAATAAGCTTAGAGGTATTCTAAATGTCGCTGCCATCAAAGCACCTGGTTTCGGTGAGAGGAGAAAAGCTCTCCTACAAGATATTGCTATTGTGACAGGTATTGTAAAATTTTCTCTATTTTTGGTGCAAGTTTTCATGGTTTAATAATATATCTATGCTTGTTTTGATGTGGGTTATTTTAGATTAATTTCAAATAACCAACTTTTCAAAATCACAATCATTAGTCAAAATACACAAATACCCCTACCCAAATAACAAACAAGATTATTGAAAACCAATGATAAGTTTATGGATTTGATCAGGAGCTGAATATCAAGCTAGTGATTTGGGTTTCTTAATTGAGAATACATCGGTGGAGCAACTGGGTGTGGCAAGAAAGGTGACGATCACGAAAGACTCCACAACCATCATTGCTGATGCAGCAACCAAGGATGAAATACAGTCCAGGGTTGCCCAGATAAAAAGGGAGCTGTCTGAAACAGACTCCATATATGATTCCACGAAACTATCAGAAAGAATTGCTAAATTATCTGGAGGAGTTGCCGTCATAAAGGTTGGGGCTGCAACTGAAGCTGAACTTGAGGACCGTAAACTTCGAATAGAGGATGCTAAGAATGCCACTTTCGCTGCTATTGAGGAAGGAATTGTTCCTGGTGGCGGTGCTGCTTTAGTTCATCTCTCAACTTACGTATCTGCCATTAGAGACAAGCTCGATGATGCAGAAGAAAGACTAGGTGCTGATATTGTGCAGAAGGTAAGTAATTCAAATTAAAACCATCAACCAAAATATATATACCCGAATTTGTATTGTAATGCATGTTTTAATAATGATACAGGCATTGGTGGCACCCGCATCGTTGATAGCACAAAATGCAGGAGTTGAAGGAGAGGTTGTGGTCGAGAAGATCAAGGACAGCGAGTGGGAAATAGGGTATAACGCAATGAGGGACAAGTACGAGAATCTTGTAGAAGCTGGAGTTATTGACCCGGCTAAGGTAACTAGATGCGCATTGCAGAATGCTGCTTCAGTGGCTGGAATGGTACTGACCACTCAAGCCATTGTTGTGGAGAAAGCAAAGCCTAAGGCTTCTTCTGTAGGCTCTCCACAAGGCCTTACTGTTTAAATTTAATTAATCCACTTGAGGAATTTTTAAAATAAATTTGTATTTGTGATCTAGATATTATTATTATTATTGTCATATTATTTTTTAGAAACATATATATGGAAAAAGATTATAAATAAATGAAAAAGAAAAAGGAAGTCAAAAAGTGAAAGTGTTGGGCTGAACTTAATTTAAGGCGGGGAATCTGAAAGTTGGGTGGCCGTTTCTTGTCATTTTATGGGGTCAAGCAATTCATGCCCGTTCTTTCGTTTGAAACATAATTTGACGCAAAAATAAATTAATAAAATATATATATATATTTGACGGACAGACCGTTTCTGTTGACGTGTCAAACTTTCCTTTCTGCACGTGGGGCTCATGGAATCCCATACTCAAACGGCGTAAATACAATTTCTTTATTATTTTATGGCTTTTAATACTAATAAGGAAATATATTATTATTGTTTACACAGTCTGGTATAATTCTAAATTTATTTATTTATTTGTCCAATAAATAACTTAATATTATTAGGATAATAGTTTTGAATTATTCCTACCTTGTCTATCCAACTAATATCAGCCATCAATGTGTCAACTTATTCAAATTTATCCGTCTCAATTCTAGCCGTCGTTTAGTAATGATGAAAAACATATATTATATATATTTATTTATTTTTGAAAAAAAAAATAATTAATTTTTGTTAATTTAAATGAAAAGTTACATATTAAAAATTAAATTACAAAATCAAATCAACTAAACAAATTTTTTTTTGATAAAATTCACTTAAGAAAATATGATATTTGTAATAATTATAACTATAATGAGAAGATTGAACAAATTTGGTAAATTTTTGAGTGTGGTTACAAAAATATGTAAAGATAGGGGATAAAGTAGAGCAAGTCGAACAAACTAACCAATGCTATCAAAAAAATCTATATCAAATATTATGAGCAATCGTGAATATTATCTTTGACCGAGACTTATAAACAACCCTAAAAAATGTTCATCTAAGTGGTGTGACCATCTACAATTTACATATATATGATAAAAGAAATGTAAAATACATATAAATAATGGGAAAATAATTATAAGAGAACCTCCAACTAAAATATATGTTTCACTAACTATTTATTGAAAAAGTTAAAAATAACTTTAGATTGATTAATTTTATTTCTTTTACCGTAAAAAAAAGACGAACACGAACTCCATAAATTATAATCAAGACAATCCAAGGGTATGAACATAAAATAAACCACAAACCACTGAGAATATTATTCGTATTAAAAAAATATGGGTGAAAAATCTAATCTGACTAAACAAAATATTGAATTAAAAAAAAAACATAAATTTAAGTGGTAAAAATAAAAATAAGACTCTCCAATACTTAAACAAAAATAAGGGTTATGGGAAAGGGTTCAAGAAAAAAATACTACAAATTTTTGAAAAGTTTTTTTTTAGAGACTATATTGTTTTTAAAAATTAAAATTAAATCTCTTATATATATAATAACTATTTTAGAACTTAAATTAAAAAATGTTTAAAATGTGTTCATCACATTATTCTTGTTTTTTTAATGAAGAAAGTTAACTCAATTTTCTATAATTATAATCCTTCTTATTTCAATTAAAAACATGTTCACAGAATATAATTCCAAAACTTGATTTCTTTTAAACAATATTTTTAACACTTAATTTGTTTTAGTTAATTAATATAATAATTTATTATAAAAATAAGTCTACTATTTATCTCTAATAATTTTATATAATCTACCAATTAAGTTGAATTAAGAACTATGTGAGAATATTTTATCTTTTTCAAAATAATAAATTTTAGTTTATATTTACAAAAATAAACATTAAAATTTGCATAATGAGATGTTAAGGTAGACTTTGGAATATATTTATGTTAAATTTGAAAGTCTACTTGTTTAATAATATATATACCCATTTGCATCTTACAAGTCATATGATTCTTATTATGTTAATTAAAAAAGCATAAATAAAGACGAATAATTATATATGTTCGAAAATGAAAGAACGTGCATTAACGTTTTACAACGATAATGTCAATATCATCTTATTTAACTTGATTTACTTTTTAAATATTTGTGTGTATAGTGCTAAATTTGAATTTCTCACTAAATTAATTTTATTTTTATATTTGTTTATTTATCTTAAATTGTGAGATTTTTGTCTAAAAAAACAATAAATTATTATAATTTATTTTTATTAAGAATGACTTAAGTTGACTCTAAAAACAATAATAATTTTTAAATAAACCTAATTTATACTCATTAAATTATGTAGCTTTATTTCAACACAAATCATTTTCTTTTTACACTTGGTTTGGTAGATAGCAATGTAGACCTATTCAACTATATATTTTTTATATAAATATATCACAATAATAAGTTAACTACTTCCTCAATCATATGGTTTGACCAATTAGTTGTTCACATTACAAATGTTTTTTATTTATAAAATTACATTTTGATGAACAAATGTAGAGCTGGTTCATATTGTTTTTTTTTTTTTTTTAAAAAAAATTGTTAAAAAGAAACTTGTTTAATGAAAAAGTAATTAATTTAAAATTTTAATTTATTAAATTATTATAATGTCTTTTATTATTTTTTATTTTATTTTTTGAAGATATAATAAAATATATTAGACGATGAAATAAGTGATTTGATGTTAGAACTATCGATCTAAAAAAAATTCTTTACTTAAAAAAAACTATTATAGGTAATACGGGTTATTTTTATAAATAAATGCTTGATGTAAAAATGAAGCTATTGGGGGTTATTTGAGTAAAGTGTTAAAAGATATTATTTTTATATTATAATTATTATATAAAAAATAAAAATATTTTAATATTTTAATTAATAAATTAAATAATTTTATATTTATTAATTAATAAATAATGTGATAAAAGAAGTATGTGAATTAAATTCAACCTATAAAACCAACCAACAATCTATTAAGGATGTCAATTTAAAATCGTCCCGCGAAAATCAAATTGAAGTGTCTAGTTTAGGATGATTTTTCTCAAAAACTGAATGGGAATGGTATTTGTGTCTCCCGCCCCGATCTCACCCGATTATGTCCCTAACACTATAAAACATAATTAAATATATTAAATCACAGATATATTTATTTATTACTATATTTTATAAGAGTTTAAGTTTATTTCTTTATAATAATATAAAATTTTAATATATTATAATATATATTATATTAAAAATTCGTTTATATATTTTATAATTGTTTTATGTTTTTTAAAAATATTTTATTAACGGTACACTGCGGGATTTCTTAAAATCGAACAAAATCGAACGGGGTGAGAATGATATTAAAAAAAATTTCAAAATAAAAATGGGGCGATGATGGTAAATACATTTCCCGTCCTAAACCGCTCTATTGTCATCCTTACCATTTATGTTCTATTTAATGTTGTTTTTATTGTATTTTATGATATTCATTATTTTAAATAAAATTTTCTTACTTAAGTCAATTAAACCACTTTTTTAATATATATTTAATAAAATATTTTTTTATGAAAATAAAATAAATTTTATATTAATATTTTGATTAATAAATTAATAAAAGAAAAATATAAACAAATGTTTGATTTTTAATAAATATTTAAATAACTTTTATCTCCTGAGTGAAATGACAAGTTTGGTAAATGTGAATGCGCAAAAATAATTATATATACATATATTAAAATAAGTAAATAAGAAACTAGAGATCGATGTGATGTGAAAGTGAGACATCACATAGATTTTGCATGGGCATCAAAGGGGTCCAAATAAAAGATTCAGGAATAAATTTACTAATAAACAAACTAATAAAAAGGCTTGGAATCAATTTCAATATTTTATAAAATACAGAATTATAATTACAATTTATGAAAATATTTAATTAATTTATGTTATATAATATTGGTCATTTCTAACATATTTGTCTTGAAGTTGAATATATGGTTGAGTATGGGTTTGGTTAAAAGAAAAAGTCAATCAATTTAAATATTTTTTATTTTAAATAAGATAATAATTTAGTTTGATATATATATATATATATTCATAAATTTATTAATATTTTATTATATATACTTAAATTAAAGTTAATAAAATGTTTTTAAATGAAGTAATATTTTCTTCCATATATTTCTTCTATTATAAAAAAAATTAAAAATAATAGAAGAGAGAATAATATGACTTCACTTCATTGATTATTTTATTTTTTAATGAATAAGTTATTCTTTCTTATTTTTTTTTTTTTATATTTGTTTCCTCCAATTATTTTTAAAAAAAAAATATATTTGACAATAAAATTAACTGAAGAAAAAATTTTCAGATATACAATTCCAGCTTCTATTATTTCTCATTTTTTATAAAAATCTAAGATCTAACCATCTAAAAAGCTAGGTTACATCTTGGTTTTTCTTATATATTTTTCTTAGATTTAAAAAATATTTGGAATAACCTTCTAGAAGCTATGTTAAATCTGTATTTTCTTTTATATTTAAAAAACATTTTGTATAACATGATTATAATTATAAAACTATTTAATTTATCAAAAATATTGACAAAATATTTGTTTCGTTACCTATAATTTGTCTTAGTTTAATACATTTAATCATTTAACTTATTATTTTGATTTAGTTTAGAATTTGACTTATTATAATAATTTAAAATAAAAAAAAAGCTAAATCAAAATAGTATACGGACCCCTACTACACATTATTAAAAAAAAGAATAAAGACAAAGACGGTTGTTCGGGCTTCCCTGACTGGCTAGAAGTTTTCGCAGGGTATTTTAGTAATTCAGTCACAATATTAATCAAAATTACAATCTCTGCCACCCAGTTACGAATCTGATCCCCTATAAATACCGCGTGATCGGTTCGAGAAATTCGCTTTCCGGTCAAAGGCGAAATCTGTAAATTGGATTCGAACAGATACAAGACAAGATCGAAACTAGAGAGAGAAACTTGTAGAGCGAGAGACTCGCGGCGAAAGCGTGAAAGCTGATGACAAAAATGGCGAGATCTCGACCTCTGATAATGGCGGATGATTTTTCTGGTCCTTTCTAAGCCCTAACACTTTTCTCATTATACGTACTATTCACGCTGTTCTTTCATCCACCTCGATCCGTTGCCCGTAGCCTTAGATAGGTAGGGTAATTTCATTTCTTAGGACCGCCGTCGTCGTCGGCGGCATTGTTCCATTCTTCCCGTTTTCTTGTATTGATTCCGTCCTTTTCTTTTTCATAGAAATGGCAGAGGTGACCAAGGTTCTTTATATAATCGTCGTTGATGAAGAGAATAAAGAGAAAGGAGGGAAAGTGTCATTCCGTTATACCCGACCTGTATTGCAGAGCACCCTTCAGCTTATGGGATGCAAAGCTCGGCATGCATTTAAGGTCTTATTTAATGAAATTTCTTTTTTCTTTTGAAATATATGTACTGAACATTGGAGATCTTCTGCATGTATCAGATTAGTCAGAGCGTTTTCGAAACCCTAAAGAATGAGCGTAGTATAGATCCATGGGTTTCATCAGGAACCGAAAAACTCGACCAATCGAATCGTATTGTTTCAGAGCAAGTTGGTAAGAGCAACAACGATAAAGGGAAACCATTTGAGCTATACAAAAGGCGGACAACTGTAGTTGTGAGAAGGGAAACTTTCTTAGATGTTGTTTGTGATGCTCTAGCTGAATATAAGTATGTAGGTCCTAATCATAGGGCAGATTTAATCTTGGCTTGCAGGTATAAATGTTATTTTTGTTGATTAACTTTTTAGAATCCCAATTATTCATGATTTGTTGTGTTGATTCAGGATACGAGAACGTAAGGAATCAGTGACTGTACTGTTGTGTGGGACTAGTGGATGTGGAAAATCTACTCTTTCTGCATTACTTGTAAGCTTTTGCATTTCCAGTTTGTTCTCTGTAATGGGAGAATCTGAAATCTGAACCTTTTTTGTGTGCAGGGTAGTAGATTGGGTGTGACGACAGTGGTTTCTACCGACTCTATTCGTCATATGATGAGAAGCTTTGCCGATGAAAAGCAGAACCCGCTTCTCTGGGCTTCAACCTATCATGCTGGAGAGTGTTTGGACCCAATAGCCATAGCAGAAGCAAAATCCAGAAAGAAGGCAAAAAAGTTAGCTGAGAACCGACCACTAGATAATGGTCCCATTTCGTCATCTGAATTGATCAGTCCGAAACAAATGGCTATTGAAGGATATAAAGCACAGAGTGAAATGGTGATTGACAGTCTGGACAGGCTAATAACTAGGTGGGAGGAAAGAAAAGAGTCTGTTATTGTTGAAGGTGTTCATTTAAGTCTTAATTTCGTAATGGGGCTCATGAAGAAACATCCTTCCATTGTCCCATTCATGATTTACATAACAAACGAGGATAAACATATGGAACGGTTTGCTGTTCGTGCAAAGTACATGACTTTGGATCCAGCGAAGAACAAGTATGTGAAATACATAAGGAATATAAGGTCTATTCAGGAATACCTTTGCAAGAGGGCTGACAAACATTTAGTACCTAAGATAAACAATACTAATGTTGACAAAAGCATGGCAGCTATTCATGCTACTGTCTTCAGTTGTCTTAGAAGGCGTGCCCTAGGCGAGCAACTTTACGATCCTGTAACCAATATTGTATCTGTTGTTGATGAGGAATACAGGAACCAATGCTGTGCGAATTCATTGAGTTCGAAGTGTATGTTTCAGCTTATTCAAAGACAAGGTTCGTCAAGGCATTTGATGGCTCTTCTTAATGTTGACGGTTCTGTGGCTAAGGCTTGGCCTGTTCATTCATTGGATATTAATGGGAAGCCAATTTTGGGTGGTGGTGTGCATCAGAATGGGATTGGTAGTCCTATGTATGGACCGCTGCTAATTGGTAAGGCTGAACCTTGTAATCTTCAGTTTGGTCATTATGGGATTAGTGCTTGGCCTAGCGATACTGGCTGTACCAGTCATGCCAGTAGTGTTGACGAGTCTAGGGGCGATGGAACTGATAATGGTAGCAGCAGCAGATATTACTCGTCCTGTTGCAGCTCACCGAGGATTATGTCTGATGGAGCTTCCAAAGAGGTAAAAAATATATATAGATAAACTTTTATTGATTTATAGTTTTAGAGTACTTGTTATAACTTTTGCTGTGTGACGATTTCCTTAGCTGAAGGAAGAGAGTTCCGTCCATGGCAGCGATGATGAAGAGGAGATTCTTGATCTTCCTGATGTAGGCACAGATGAAGATCTTTCAGACGACGACAATAAAGAAATCCATGATGATGAGGTATGCAATATGTCTTGGCAGGGTTGTTTGAGTTAGTAACTAAACATTTCATGAAACAGTGTGCTCATTTGGGTGGGATATTAATAAAATTTTGTTATTTTAATTTGTTAAACAGATGGGAGGGTCTGTGGACGAGGGATCAACTAAATCAGATGAGGAATACGATGATCTAGCAATGCAAGATATAGAAGATAGAGGGTATTGGTCAGATGATGAGGAGAAGGAGTTGAAAGATACGGTAGAGGATATTGTTAGTGAGGAACTAAGTACCATTGGAGAGAAAACGAAACAAAATAGTGACCGGTTTTCGAGGACTAAAAGCGATGCAATGTCGTTGGAGTTGCCTTGTGTGAAAGAGGGCAGTGGTAGGATGAGACGACGCTCAAACAGTCTTCCATCTTCGAAAAAGCATGGAGTGGGGAGTAAAAAGTACCATTCTGGCCAATCTTCACCATCTGGTAATGTGATTCCAGAAATTTTGTATTCATGAACCTTGCAGGTGAAAGGAACAAAATATTGATATAATAAACCTAACCTTCTCTTCCTCTTCTAGTAATCATTTTTTTTTTGTATAGAGTGGCTAGCCATGTTGTTTTCTTTACTTTGTTAGTAATGTAATTTCAAAGTCCATTGAATTTTCTTTTACTTTCTGTATCTGAGTAATGTTTTGAACAAGTCTTCTAAAGATACAATATTCATTTTACTCTTATTTTTATGTCTTTAATTTCCACACTTTCAATGGACTATTTCATGAGTGGTTGGTAATGTTATAAATAAATAATCAATTTCTGGTGGGGATTCAAAAATCAGAAAGTTGGGTATGCTAATTTACCAAATTTATGGGCTTTTAATGTCTCCCAAAATTAAATGTAGGATAATTTGTACATGTCTAACTCCAAAGACTACTGTAAAAACAAGTTTCTAGTTTTATATTAAAATAAAATTTATATTTATATATATTTTTTAAAATGTTAATGTATAAATTATATAAATAATATGTTTTTAATTAAACTTTTACGAAAAAAAAACTTTTACAATTTTATAAAATAAATCTAAATAACTCCTTATCTTGACTGAATTGTCATCTACCAAATCTCATAAAAAAATCATTAATCAACTCCTTATATTGACTGAATTGTCATCTACCAAATCTCATAAAAAAATCATTAATCAATTATATGTACGTAATGTTTAATCTATTTATAAATAAATATAAAAATTTACCCAACAATTGTCATCTACCAAATCCCATAAAAAAATCATTAATCAATGATATGTACTGTTATGTTTAATCTATATATAAATAAATGTAAAAATTTACCCAACAAATATACATACACTAATAATATTATCTAATTTATTTAACTTTGTCTGAATAATTTTGATTTTTTAAAATTCTTTTTATATGAAGAAATATTGATAAATATAGACTAAACTGATTTATTTTTTTATTTTTTTAAGTAATATATATATAAAATGTACGCCTATTTTTCTTCCGTCTCGTTTTTAATTTAAAAATATAAGTGATTCATATCTCGCAGTTGGTCTGAGCCTCTCATATCTTACCTTCTCCTTGAATGCTTCGCGTAACGAGACGAAATATTTTAATGTTAAGCTCGACCCGACTCTCGAGTACTTTTTAGAAAAAAATGTTTTGTCGATTTGAATTTGCCGAATCTTTAACTTACATTTCTCTCGAATCTCGTAAAACGAAGCGAGAAAACGACAATCTCAGGAGTCGTCTCGTCTTAAATTGAGATGATAAACTAAAATAAAACATTTTAAAATTTACTTATGTTTGACACTTTTAAGAGCCACTTATTAGTTACTTATCGAGAAACTAATTTTTTCTTAAGAATTTTTTTGGACTAGGTGTTTGGTTACATGTGGAAAAGAGCATCGACTTTATGACCTACACGTCCGTTCAAATAGACGGTCTCTACTCTAAAATAAATTTGACATTTTTGATTTTTACATGACATGTTACACATTTTATTTTGTTTAAATGTTAATCCAGAATTTAACCTCATTTCTCTTCTAAATGATTTTACATATGGCATAGTCTAGGATATAATATTTCTAAAATATATCTAGACTATAATATTCGGTAAGTAAAATGTTCATTTAGATTTAGTAAAAGTACTTGTAGTGTAGGTAGCATATGAATTGAAAACCGATAAACGATTCATGTTAAAAATAGTTTAAACATGCAATGTATCAAAAAATTGAGGTTTCAAAAATTTAAAAATAATTCAAGGATCATCCTATAATTTTTCTCATATTTATGAATACTACAAGTTAGACAAAATATACTAAAATGACAAAACTGTCCATAACAAGAACTTTTGAATTTCATAAAATATAGAAGAATATTCTAAGTCATTTTCTTTTCTTTTTTTCAGATTTTTATAAAACGTTTAAAGCCTCCTTAGATTAAAAATGATTTAAAAGTAAAAGTCTTCCAAATTACACAAATAAACATGGCCTTAACCCTGAACCAAACTGGCTGGTCTAAGTGTGAACGGAGCCAAGACCGAACCGGATCAATGAATCCTGGAAAAAGTCGACAAAACCAAAACCATACCACGTTGTCTTCTTCACATATTTTTTTTACAAATCAAATTCATCAATTCATCCTTGGTTCTTATTGAATTCAACGTCAAATAGTGCTTTGATTCATACCAAATAAAGAAGTACTTCATTCAATCATTAAAAGATCATCAAATAATCATTCAAAATTTCAAGATTCAGGTCAAACATTCGGCCAAACATGAATTCTCGTTTCATTCGACCAAAATCACACCCAAGACCACGTACGAGCTCCTTATTCGATTTAGGATCAATTTGTTGGAATTTTTAAACTAATTATATAAATTCCATTAATGAATGGAAATTAGAATGTGGGTAATAAAATAAAATTAAATTCACATGAAATTCAAACGTGAATTAAAGGGTGAAATTTGATCCAAATGTTTGAATTAATTAATTTAAATTAATTAATTAAAATGCCTTGATGACCAATTAACAAATGTTGTTAATTTGTAGCGTGACTTACATGAGTTTGTTATTATAATTAATCGTTATGATAATTTAATATTATTATTAACAGATTAAAAAACCATGTAACGTGAGTATTGCAAAATAAATGTTTTCATTAATTTTGGCAAACAATTACCCTTCATTAAGAAGAAATATTAAGGCAAATGAAGAGGCAAACAATGCCAACCGTTGGATCAATTGATGATTTAATTAAGTGTTTATTATTTCAACAATCTAAATAGTCATTCTATCCCACACCATCCCATGGACAAAAAATACACATCACTTCATCATTTTCTTTCTTTCTCACTCTAGAATTCCAAAAGCCTTCTTCTTGTTTTGTGAGTGTTTTCGAGTTCTTCGCTCGATATTTTCCGTTGAAACCCGGTGATAGTTCAGGTACTTTATCAAGCTCGTTGTGTAGTGATTCCGGTGTTGAATCACTACTAGATTCGTTGTACCCTGGGAGACAG
Organism: Impatiens glandulifera; assembly: GCF_907164915.1. NCBI lineage: Eukaryota > Viridiplantae > Streptophyta > Magnoliopsida > Ericales > Balsaminaceae > Impatiens > Impatiens glandulifera. Next base: position 21,827,291 of record NC_061862.1, on the reverse strand, counting down.
CCATCTGTGACAATCTCTAGCACACGGGGAGACGGTGGAACTGTTTTAAGGGAAATGTGTTTAACACATGCCTCGAATCAACCATCAAATATGTGATATTGTTCTTCGTATATCTTATTTTATTTTTATTTATTTGTAACATCGTATGTATATATATTTTTCTGTTATTCAAGACAAAATATCTAACAATCTTAAAACAGTTTCGTGTGCTAAGTTATTTTGTAGCTTTTGCCGTCGAAAATCTTTGTCTTTGATGTTTCAGAAATATGAGTCGCGATGTTGCAAAAGAGATGATGGCTTATTTTGATAAGATAAAGTTGTTCATCTAAAGGAATAAAAGAATCTACAAATAAAGATAAGTTTTTATTGTATATATATATATAATGTTAATTATTATTAATATTATTTGTATGAAAGCTTACATTTATAAGCTAATATTCTAAAGAAAAATGATGTATATTTATTATACAAACGTTTTCTAGAAAATAAATTAGAAAACAATAATTTATTTTATTTTTAAATAAATATTTGTTGGTTATTAAAATTATTAATAATAAGGAATAAAAATAAGAAAGTAACTAATATGTTAGCTTTCAATTTTCAGAAAATTAATGGTGTTAAAATTAATTATAATTGAAACATATGGTTTCAGTTTTAAAATAATTAATTATTATATATATACATTCTTAAATTAAATTAAGTTTGATAATTAAAAGAATGTGATATTAAAATTAATAATTAAGAAGAGATAATATATTTATTTATATAAGTATATATATTGTCTTATATATTTACCGTTTGATTATGATACTAAGTTATCAATTTTGTTTGTCAGAGTTTAAGTCAAAAATAAGAGAAAAATAAGTTTATCTAAAGAGAAGACAAAAGGTCGTAAACAGTAATACAACAATAAAAGGGTGCAATGGCACAGTGGTTTAAGTTCAAACGCAAAGGTGTGAGGAGGCGAAAGGTCCCTAGTTCGAATCCCATTTAGCCAATGATTTCTTTGATGGAACCATTCAATTTTTTTTTTATAGAAATTATTAGATGAATGGAGCCAATGATTTCTTTCATAAGAAATCTTGTGTTATAAAATGACACTAGTCATTTATGTTGAAACCATTCCAATTTCTTGTGTAGAAATTATGAGATGAATGGGTAGTCTGATTTCTTGGTAGAAATCAGTCTTGTTAAAGTCATTGATGTTGAAACCATTCTAATTTCTTGTGTAGAAATTAGGAGATGAATGAGTAGTCAATAATTTCTTGGTAGAAATCAGACATGAGTCTTGGTGTGAAAATCATTATAATTTTCTTGTGTAAAAATTATGAGACTAATGAGTTCATAATGATTTTTATAAAATATATATATAAATATATAATATGATTTGTCTAAATGACATTAATCATGAATGTTGAAATCATTATAATTTCTTATGTAGAAATTATGAAATGAATTGAGTATACTAATGATTTCTTTTATAGAAATTATGTGATTCATAATGACAGAAAATGAAGGTCATATGTATAATGAGATTAAATAAGTTATTTGTTTTAGAACTTATTCTAATCATGCATTGAAAGAGACAATTATGTAAGTCGAAATATTTTCGCAAGAATTATCTCGGTAAGAATGATCCACCTAGATTTGTTTTGAACATTGTCGCTTCACGTGGATTATCGTTCATAACACGATAATGTAATTACTTCGATTAAGACATGAGGTACATTTGTAGTTATGTTTTATTTGATTATATTGCTAAGTGATTATTTATATATATCATGCATATTAGCTAATAATATGATGATTCATGTTATTCATAATAAGTATGATTATCTAGAAATTTATATATATACAAATTAAGATTTATTTCCTATCTATTTTTATTTTAATAGATAATTTTGAAATTTGTCACATGAGTTCTTTGATTGACAAAGATTTGTTATAGAATATTAAAGGTCACCTAATTAATTAAGAAACGAATAATTGATGACATAAATATTTTTTATATAATTAGGTAGTTTTATATTTGATTAAAGATAAATGATCAACATTCTAATTAAGTGTAATAATTAATATTTTAATTATTTATCATGTATGTTTAATGATAAATGAAGTTGTATATATATTTATTTAATAATATATATGACATATTATTTATCTGATTACGTTTCTATGTTATTGACTATATATATTATAGTTGTTTTGTCATTGTGGTGACTAAAATGAAAGAAGCAATAATATATAATATCATATATATGGATATATTAATTTTGGTTTAATATGATATATTTGATATACATTGTTCAATTACATCATTAAGACTTACTTAATTTGATAATCTTGAAATCAAATAATTACAAGGAAAGTCTTGTTTGATTTGAGAATAATGTGGCAAACATGTCGATATTGCGGTATGCAAACGTGCAACCGAAAATAAATGTTTAAGCGGCTTCGGTCAAAGATGCTTGAAACATTATGATTTCTTTTGTAGAAATCATGAGATATGGTGAATATTTATTTGATTAAATATTCTAATTTCTTTTATAGAAATTAAGTGTTGAAATAAATATTTTAATTGATTAAATATTTTAATTTCTTATGTAGAGATTATGTGAAGAATGATTTATATATGAATAAACATTCTAATCTCTTGTATAGAAATTATATTTTATTCAATTAAATATTTATGATATAGTTATCTTATTCATTGTATGATAAGTATAACAAAAAGAAATTTGTAAAAGAATTGTGTGACAATTTCTTGATTAGAAAATCATTGATTTAAATCATATAAGTGTGTGATTTAAAAAAGGGTACCAACACGAATGTGGGGGCAAATATTTTTATTGATTATAACACAAAAATAATTGTGTATATTATGATAAATAAAAAGATAATTTATTGTTAGAGAAATATGTTCTCTATAAAAGATAAAGTTGCGCAACTTTACAAAAAGAAAGAAAATAACAAGAAAATGTCTTGTTTATATTTGCTGAGTTGGTGTTCAAATCGATATTTTAGATTTGAGGATTTTGAAATCAAGAAACGTGTCATATTTTGACATTATTGTCTTCAAAGTTTTATGAAATAAATGAAAATGAAAGTTTATAAAGTCTTGATATGACTTATAACAAATTTTATAATAATGATATAAAAAAATTGATCATAATTTTATTAAAAAGTGGATGTGACAATTATATATATCATGAAGACAATGAAAATTATTTCATTACGTGTCTTTTGTATAATATTTTTATCGTTGAAAATTACGATAAAAATGATTAAATCCATAAAGGATATGAGTTGCACTAAACGAAATATCATGTTGTTATCAAATGATATATTGATATTATTAAATGAAAGACTTTACGTCTTAAAGTGAATATGTTTACATTTAGAAGTGCAATCTACGTATGGAAATCTTCTAAGAAATTTATGATGGATAGATTAAACGTTATAATCTATATTTTTGACTTATGTCGAAAAATAAAATATTTTTATGTAAAATATATAATCGTTTACACGAAGGCAGAATAGTTCAAAGACATTTTGTCTACTAGTTAGCCAAGTAAATTATATTTTCATAAAAAATTAAATGATAAGCATGTACGAATGACTATGCTTCTTATTAGAAGATGTTCAAAGGTTAACTAAGAATGTACCAACATAAATTTCTAATTATTGTGATAGTAATTAGAAATTGGACAAGCTTAGAGTCAGTGACAAGTCTAGACATACATGTCTTAGACATAATGTCATTAAACTATACTCTCGAATGGAGTTATCAAATTTGACTATGTAAGTCAAAGATAACATTGTGGATCCACTAATCAGATTATTGAATAGAGAGATAGTTTGAAGTCTTTTGAGACATCAGCCTACTATAAGTTGGTATGAAGGAAAACCCAACCTATGCAGACTGGAGATCCCAAGAACTAGGTTCAATGGGACAACCTAATTGTACTGACTTGGAAAGTTATTGTTGAGGATTAATCCTATAACGAAACAATATATATTTTGACGAGGTTAAGCATATCGCTTTTAATGATTCTTTGTGAGCAAATAGATCACCTATGTGAGGGAGAAGTGGGGCCGCTTCGAAAGAATTGCACGGCTCAATTCTAGACCCTCTCACAGAACCATGCGCGTGTTCCATGGCCAAAACGGACACAACCATGAGAGCTTGACATGTATTAGGGAGAATTTTATGTGAAAGTGTGTAATCGTTTACACAAAAGGCAGAATAGTTCAAGGACATCGAGTCTACTAATCAGCTAGTAAAGTTATATGCTTTCATAAGGGAAGGTTCAAAGGGTTACACCTACCTATCCTATGTAGAATTCAACTGTTGAACCTTTCACCAGGTTAATCTTTCAATTTCCATTAATGTGGGGGATTGTTGGAATTTTTAAACTAATTCTATAAATTCCATTAATGAATGGAAATTAGAATGTGGGTAATAAAATTAAATCAAATTCACATGAAATTCAAACGTGAATTAAAGGGTGAAATTTGATCCAAATGTTTGAATTAATTAATTTAAATTAATTAATTAAAATGCCTTGATGACCAATTAACAAATGTTGTTAATTTGTAGCGTGACTTACATGAGTTTGTTATTATAATTAATCGTTATGATAATTTAATATTATTATTAACAGATTAAAAAACCATGTAACGTGAGTATTGCAAAATAAATGTTTTCATTAATTTTGGCAAACAATTACCCTTCATTAAGAAGAAATATTAAGGCAAATGAAGAGGCAAACAATGCCAACCGTTGGATAAATTGATGATTTAATTAAGTGTTTATTATTTCAACAATCTAAATAGTCATTCTATCCCACACCATCCCATGGACAAAAAATACACATCACTTCATCATTTTCTTTCTTTCTCACTCTAGAATTCCAAAAGCCTTCTTCTTGTTTTGTGAGTGTTTTCGAGTTCTTCGCTCGATATTTTCCGTTGAAACCCGGTGATAGTTCAGGTACTTTATCAAGCTCGTTGTGTAGTGATTCTGGTGCTGAATCACTACTAGATTCGTTGTACCCTGGGAGACAGCCATCTGTGACAATCTCTAGCACACGGGGAGACGGTGGAACTGTTTTAAGGGAAATGTGTTTAACACATGCCTCGAATCAACCATCAAATAGGTGATATTGTTCTTCGTATATCTTATTTTATTTTTATTTATTTGTAACATCGTATGTATATATATTTTTCTGTTATTCAAGACAAAATATCTAACACAATTTGTTGGGGGTGAAGAGAAAAAAAAGAAGGAATGTTACAAAAAGAAATAAAATATTATTATTTTGTTGTGATTCTCCAATCATCACATTACAAGGTAAATATGTAATAAAGATCAAAATCTTTTCGCTATTTTAGAATTAAATATTGTAACTTATAACCTCCCAATATTATCCTAATCAATACCATAATTAGTTAAAAATATTAATTTTAATTAAAAAATATTAATTTCAACACTCCCCCTTAATGTTTTTGTTGGTCATGCCTAACAAATCTCGTAAGTAGACGAATTTGTTTAAAGGAAGTGTTTTAGTGAAGATATCTGCAAGTTGATCTCTAGTCTTTACGTGCTTGATCATCACTTCTTCATCATCCACTGATTCACGAATGTAGTGATGTTTAAGGTTGATGTGTTTTGTTCGACTATGAAATACCGCATTTTTCGATATAGCAATTGCCGATTTGCTATCGCAAAAGAGAACTGTAGCCATATCTTGTTTCTCCCCATATCTTCTAAAATCTTCCTTAGCCAAACCATTTGTTTGGTTGCTTCGTTTGCCGATACGTATTCGGCTTCGGCAGAGGAATGTGCAACTCTCTCTTGCTTTTTCGACGCTCATGAAAAAATACCTGAACCTAGTGAATAACAATACCCAGATGTACTCTTCATGTCATCCATGCTTTCAGCCCAATCACTATCACAGAACCCAAACAACTCAATATTTTCACTATCATTTTTCAAACATGAGATCATACTCCATAGTCCCTTTAATGTATCACAACACTCTCTTTGCAACTCCAAGATGAATTTTGCTTGGTCGGTGCATAAACCGAGATAATAAACCCGTAGCATACATGATATCGGGTCTCATAATCGTAAGGTACACCAAACTCTCAACCAGACTTCTATATTGTACCGCATCAGCATCACCACTACCATCATCTTTCACCAACTTCTCATTTACTACCAATGGAGTCATCACGGGATTACAATTCTCCATTTTAAATTTTGAATGAATGCTTTGGACATACTTATTTTGACAAATAAACACACTTCCATCATTTTGATCAATCTCAATACCTAAGAAGTAATGTAACAAACCTAAATCATTCATCTCATATTTCTTCATCATATCAGTTTTGAACTCATTAATCATGTTTTCATCATTTCCAGTAAAAATCAAGTCATCAACATAAAGAGAGACTATGAGCATACCGGATTCACCATGCTTGATGTAGAGTGTCGGCTCGCTAGGACTCCTGAAAAATCCTCTCTTAGAGAAATACTCATCGATATTTCCATACCAAGCACGAGGTGCTTGCTTCAATTCGTACAATGCTTTCTTCAACTTGTATACTTTTTCTTCTTCTCCTTCAACATTGAAGCCTTGTGGTTGTACCACATACACCTCTTCTTTCAATACTCCATTCAAGAATGCAGATTTCACATCAAGTTGGTAAAGCTTCCATCCTTTGTGAGCGACTAATGCAATCAACATCCTTATCGTTTCGTGTCTCGCAACCGGTGCAAATGTCTCATGATAGTCGACTCCAGGTTGTTGAGAATACCCTTTTGCCACCAATCTTGCCTTGCATTTTTTAACCGAACCATCAGGACTCATTTTCGCCTTGTAAATCCACTTCAACCCAATCACATCTTTTTCTTTCGTCTTCTCTACTAACTCCTAAGTTTCATTTTTTTCGATCATGTTGATTTTTTCTTCCATCGCTTTCACCCAAATCTCCTCTTGAATAGCTTGTTCAAAGCTTTCGGGTTCTACAACACAGAAATTACATCGAGCATATATGCCATTCAAATTTCTCATTTTTACCGGAGTAAGGATCAGAATGGATGAACTCGCCCCGAGTTGTGTTGTCGGAGATTGTTGATGCTCACTTTCTTCATAACCACTTTCATTGACTTGTCTAGATGACTCCCTCCGATCTTCTTCAAAAACCGGCATCTGTACATCCTCAACACCTTTCTCTTTCCAATCCCATTGTTCTTTTTCATTAAAGATCACATCCCGACTTTCAATCACCTTATTTTTCTTTAAGCTAAAAAGTCGATATCCCTTCGACTTGGTGCTATAGCCAACGAATATATATTTTTCACCTTTATCTTTAAGTTTATTTCTCATTTGCTTCGGGATATGAGCATAACAAATGGATCCGAACACTTTCAAGTGATTGACCGACGACTTTCTACCCCGGACCATGCCTCAAATGGTGTCTTGTTTTCAACCGCCTTTGTCGGACAACAATTCAACAAATAAACTGTTGTATAGGTTGCTTCGGCCCAAAAAGTCAATGGTAACCCCTTTGCATTCATCATGGTTCTCGCCATCTCGACAATTGTTCGATTCTTCCTCTCAGCAACGCCATTTTGTTCTGGCGTATAACTCGTCGTCAATTGTCTTTCAAGACCAATATCTTCACAATATTTATCGAACTCCTTCGAGTTGTATTCTCCTCCTCTATCACTTCTTAATCTTTTAATCACCTTACCACTTTGTCTCTAACCATTCTTTGAAACTTCTTGAAAACAGAAGTGCTTCTGATTTTTGCCTCAAAAAATAGACCCAACACATTCTTGTAAAATCGTCAATAAAAGTGATAAAATATTTGTTACCTCCATGAGAGTTTTTGGACATTGGACCACAAATATCAGTGTGAACGAGCTCCAACAATGATTTTGCTCTCCAGGCTTTCTCTTTCGGAAACGTCTCTCGATGAATTTTACCAAGAGCACATGCCTCACAAACATCATGCTTGTCATCAATATTTGGCAACCCATACACCATAGTTTTTCTGCTTAGCAATTTCAAGCTCTCAAAGTTCACATGCCCAAGCCGTTTATGCCACAACCATGACATATCTTCAACATTGGTCTTCATCGATGCACAACTTGCAAGTTTAAGATTAAGAGGAAAATTTAGATTCCTCTCCATCTTAACAACCGCAATCAACTCTCTATTATTTTTCTTGTCAAAAATTTTACAATAATCATCATCGAAGTACAATGTATGATTATTTTGCATAAGTTGCCCAACACTCAGCAAATTTTGAGCTAAATCCGAAACAAACAACACATCATGGATTAGCAATTTACCTTTCTTTGAATCTACGGCAATCGTACCTCTTCCATTTGATTTCACCACAACGCCATTACCCATTGTGATCCGAGTTGTGTCACTCTTGTCAATTTTGCAAAAAATCGACTCATCTCCAATCATGTGATTGCTGCACCCACTATCAATATACCACTCATTATCATTTTTTCCGATAGCCGCTTGACATGCAAAAAATGTGCTTCCATCACTTTCACAATTCATTTTCTCCTCGGTATAATTGGCCTGCTCTCTTCTTTGATCTCGACAATCCTTTTGTATATGACCAAACCTCTTGCAATTAAAACATTGAGGTTTACCTTTATGATAACAGTCTTCTTCAACGTGACCCGATCTTTTACAATGATGACAAAATTTGTTATCATGGAAGTTTCTACCTCCCCCCGGCCACGCCCTCAACCTCTTCCATAACTTTCACCGCCACGAGAATATTGACATTTACTCGAGCTTTCAGTGTTATCTTCTTTTACACTCACTTTCGATTGAAAGGCACTTTCGAGGGAAGCTTCGGTATGTCGCTTCATCCGTTGTTCATGCATCTCAAGAGAACCCATCAAATCGTGAATACTGAGTGACGAGAGGTCTTTCATTTCTTCAATAATGGCCACCATATTGTCATACTTTGGAGAAAGACTTATCAAGATCTTCTCGCAAACCGTTTTGTCGGTCAAGTCATCGCCAAAACACTTGATTTTATTTAAAACTTTGATCACCCTTGAGAAGTACTCTTGTAGAGTTTCTTTCTCCTTCATCCTTAAATTTTGAAACTCTCGTTTGAGAGTCAAGAGCTTCACGTACTGTCTTCATTTTGTCGCTCCCTTCAAATTCCTTTTGCAATATATACCACGCTTCCTTCGATGTATTAACCCCTATTATTCTCAGAAAAAGCTCACGAGAAATACTTTGTTAAATAATAAATAAGGCCTTCGCATCTTTCTTTTTGTTCTCCTTTAACTTTTTATCGGATGAGCGATCTGATGATCCTGCGGCATCCTGATCTTCAGTGTGTCCGTTCTCCACCAAATCCCACAGATCTTGTGAGACTAGGAGTTTCTTCATCATAACACTCCAATAACCATAATCTTCTCCGTCGAAAACGAGTTGAGCTCATCGTATCGGCCAAGAATCTCTTAGCATCGCCATGGATCGATCTCGAAGCTCTGATACCACTATGTTGGTCTGAAGAGAAAAATAAGGAAGGAAGGTTATAAAAGGAAATGAAATATTATTATTTTGTTGTGATTCTCCAATCATCCCATTACAAGGTAAATATATAATAAAGATCAAAATCTTTTCGCTATCTTATAATTAAATATTGTAACTTATAACCTCCCAATATTATCCTAATCAATACCATAATTAATTAAAAATATTAATTTTAATTAAAAAACATTAATTTCAACACAACCTTAGATATTTAGAACACTTAGTTCAAGCCATATCGTAGGCCGGACCTTCACAGAAAAATTAGAGAAGATGATCGGAATTTTATCTTCTTATAAACGTGATTACAGTAGGCCATAACTAGTCTAGATCGACTTAAAAACATCCTACAAGTTCATATATGGTTTCAAATCAGGATAAGAGTGTCTAATTAACTCTTGCCAATTAATAAGGAATGTTTTACAAAACCTGCACAAAATCTTGACAGTCCGTGAATCCTTAACACAACAATGATTTTCCTTCAAAAACGTTTCCATTTTTTTTAACAAAGGTGAACTAACATGACACCTCACAACCATGACCCCATGCTTCAACTCAAAACACTTTCAGATGTAATAGAACTCGTGACATTTTAGTTTCTTAAACTGACTCTTACCATTGGACTATAGACATTCTAAATTATCCATGAAATGATTATAGATCATCCACTTCAAGCAGAGGACGATCCAAAATTATTGGAGAAAAATTCTAAATTAGGCAATTCTTAGTCAGATTGATTCTTTGATTTCTAAGCTAATATTCCTAAATCATCTTAGGATCATGCTAGAACAAACGAAAGACAAAATAATGAAGAAAAAACGAAATAACTAGGAATTCAAATACTTAAAAAAATTATTTTTAATTGATATCTTCGATTATAAGTATAATTGTGTTACGATCCCAGAGTTGATCGAATGACTGAGATAAAATTGTGCCCTGCAATGACCAAATTGAGCAGTTAAATTGGATATATGATTGTTGTAAATTATGTTTTAATTTCTGTTTTTACAAACCAAATTCTATTAAATCCCTAATTTTATTATTCAGCACTTGAAACTAAATACTTTAGGGAGTTCAATTGATATATAAGTTGAACCCACTCAGAAATAAATGATTTTGTGAAACTTGGCTTACCTCTCAATTGTATTATATGAATTTCCTTCTCTGTCTTGAACTCTCGGTCTGATAAGAAATATCAGTACTTTTTTCTCATCCCTAATTCTTCTTCTTTTTCTTCCCGGACCCTTAAATTCTTGTTCCCTAATTCTTCCATTGTCCTTTGAACAGCATATTCAGTTTGTTCCTTAAGATCAACAACACTTAATCCTAGTTACTGATTTAACTCGTAACATTTTAGTATCTGAGTCAAGCGGTTCTACAATGATAGAAACTCGACAACAAGCTGAGATGGATGCCTTAAAGCTTCAATTGAAATTCTAACCCAACAGACAACTTTCATGCAAGCATCACTACAACAAAACATGAATGAAATAAATAACAATATGGATTGAATGTTCAATGCCACAGAAGAAGAAGACAGATTGACCTCCATAGAAGGAGGGTCTCTTCTTGGCTAAGAATCCCACCCCAGGGCTTTTGATGATGCCACTCATCATGACCTTCCCCGCGAGAGGCTATTCGAGGCTATTCCATCAGCACCAACAATATGCTCCCCAACCCGGCTCACCAACATAATAATGATAATAATAATAATATATAAAAATAATAAAAATTATAATAATAAAAATTTATAATAATAATAATTATTATTATAATTATTATTATTTTTATAAATTATTATTATAATTTATTATTATTATAAATTATTATTATTATTATTATTATTAATAATTTTAATAATTTTATATTTTATATAATTATATATTAAATATATATAAACGTTAATGTAAAACACTAACAGCTCCAATAAAATGCCGATTCTATTGAAAAGCCCGTATTAATAAAATACTGGAAGCGCTTCAACTTGATGTAAAACCGAAGTTACAAGATAAAACCGATTTATAAAAAGCCGGACGTGTGCTTTGCAAAATATCGGACGCGTGCTTTGCAAAATACCGATTTATAAAAAGTCGGACGCGTGCTTTACAAAATACCGATTTACAAAATACCGGACGCATGCTTTACAAAATCTCGATTTGCAAAATATCGGACGCGTGCTTTGTAAAATACCGATTTGCAAAATACCGAATTGATATAAAATATCAGTTACGTGTTTATAAAATGCCGATTTTACAAACTACCGGTAACGCTTCACAAAATGCCAATTCATAAACTACCTGCTACGTTTCACAAAATGTCGATTCATAAACTACCGGTTACGCTTCACAAAATGCCGATCCTGTAAGATATCGATTTTGCAGATAATACCGATCTCTGGTCAAAACCGACTTTAATAAAATGCTGGGCATCTTTTTCTTTCCGGCTTTCTTTGATCTACACACAGGATTAAATTAACCTGATTAATTTCTTATTTAATAGTTAATTAATACTTATACTTAATTAACTATTTTTAATTAACAATTTTTCCCTTTTTGATTATTTAAAATAAATATTCAAAACCTGGTAGTTTTATAATCGTTGGCTAATTATCCTAAGTTAATTAGCTAGTTTAATCTAACCATTTCTCTCCCTTTGATGGTTTAGAATAAATTATTAAAGTCCATTATTTATTTTTAACAATTTTTTCATTTTTGATTGTTTTATTTTAAAACTATCCAAACTAGTTAACTTGCTCAAAATATTTCCATTTGACTGCCCTATTTAGTAATTGAAAAAGAGAATGCAATTAGTCAAAAATCAATAGTTCCATAAAAGTGTAAAAATAAGCTATTCAGATCTTTTGCTACCGAATAGGGTGTTTCCCTGTTGCGGACCAATCAAAACTCAACATTATTATTATATTAATAAATTAAAACTGGGTTGAAAGAAAGAGAGAGAATCCGGAACCCGTATTTTATTCCGGGTTCAGCAAAAACGGAAATGAGTGAAGCTTCCTTTGCTTCACTCCGTTTTACATGACCATTGAAGAGACAATCTACACTGTTTTACATGAGGTTGTTCATGTAAAACTGATTGATATATATTCACTGTTCAGTGTGTTCAGTGAAGCGAACTTAAATTGACTCTGATTAATAAATTATGCTTATAAATTTATTTGTGATGTATTTAAATGATTAAATAATACTTCATATAATTTTATTTTTGATATATATAAAATAATAATTATGAATTAATATAATTTTATTTTAAGATTAGTTTAAAATAATAATCATAAATTATGTGATTTAAGATATTTAAATTAATTTTTAAGAATGATTATAATTATATGTTATAATTGTGATATATTCAAATGAATTTGTACAAATTATGAAATTTATATATTTAATATGCACAAATTTCTTTATAATGTATTGAAATATATTTTGACAAATTGTTTAAAAATTTATATAATTATATAATTATATATTAAATATATACATATAAAAACATATTTTTAATTATTTTTGAAAGATATTTAAATTATTTTATAAATATATTTAAATGAATTTGTAAAACAAAAATATTTAAATTTTTTTTGTAATATATTTAAATAAATTAAAATATTATAAAATTTATTTTTAAGATATTTAAAAAATACATTTAAATTATTTTATATTGTATATAATTATATATTAAATATATATAAATGTTCATGTAAAACCACTAACATATTTATGTAAAAACATTTATACGTTCATGTAAAAGCATGTAAAAATTATATTTAAATTACCTTTTGGAGCAATAAAAAGGTAAATCTTTCTTATTTGAAACTGTTTGGTTGTTTATCATATGTTCATATTAATGAATGTGATAGGAGCAAGCTTGATCCAAAGTCTAATAAATGTTTTTTCATTGGTTATGGTGATATCGAGTTTGGTTATCGTTTCTGGGATAATCAAAATCGGAAGATCATTCGTAGCAGAAATGTTATCTTCAATGAACAGGTTTTCTACAAAGATTGTGTTGGGAAGACATCAGATGGTGATTCCATGTTGGAAGAGACTGGTACAGTCGATTTGAGACAATTTTCAGCTGAATATATACCGGTTGTCGAAGAAGAACAATGTATTGTTGAAGATGAAATCGTTGAGAACGTGGCCCCAGAGGTAAATCAACAAACACCGATTATACAGTTGAGAAGATCATCAAGGAATCGAAAACCAGTTGAGAGGTGGTCTCCATCTCTGAACTATATCTTGTTGACAGATAGAGGTGAACCTGAATGTTTTGAGGAAGCAATACAATCTGATGAATTGATTAAGTGAGAGTCTGCTATGAAAGATGAGATGAATTCTTTGATGTTGAATCAGACTTGGGAGCTCACTAAGCTACCAAAGAGAAAGAAAGCACTTCACAACAAATGGATCTTCAGGATTAAAGAAGAACATGATAAAACCATGAGGTACAAGACAAAGTTGGTTGTAAAAGGATTTCAACAAAAAGAAGGTATTGAATACAATGAAATCTTCTCTCCAGTAGTTAAATTGATGACAATCAGAACTATTTTGAGTTTGGTTGTGAAAGAAGACCTTCATCTTCAACAAATGGATGTCAAAACTACTTTTATTCATGGTGATTTAGATGAAGAGATTTATATGCGACAACCAGAAGGATTTAAAATCAAAGGAAAAGATGAGCTTGTGTGTAAGCTTCAGAAGAGTCTGTATGGTTTGAAACAGGCTCCAAGGCAATGGTACAAGAAGTTTGATAGCTTCATGAAAAGTAACAATTTTTTGAGGTGTGAAGCTGATCATTGCTGCTATTTCAAGAGGTTTGATAAATCGTACATTATTCTTCTTCTCTACGTTGATGACATGTTGATTGCTGGAGCAAGCTTGTATGAGATTAACAAACTCAAGAAAGAGTTGTCTGAAAAGTTTGCAATGAAGGATTTGGGTGCTGCTAAACAAATCCTTGGGATGAGAATTTTCAGGGATAAAAAAGTTCTCAAGCTTTCACAAGAAGAATATGTGAAGAAAGTTCTTAGCATGTTTAACTTGTATGATGCAAAACCAGTTACTACCCCCTTAGCTAGTCACTTCAGACTATCTAAAGATCAGTCGCCTTCAACAGAGGAGGAGAAAAATTACATGGCCACTGTTCCATATGCCTCTGCCATTGGTTGTATTATGTATGCGATGGTTTGCACAAGACCAGACATAGCACATGCAGTGGTAGTTGTTAGCAGGTTCATGAGCAACCCGGGTAGACAACATTGGAAAGCAGTAAAGTGGATACTACGATACTTAAGAGGAAGTACGAGTCTCGCTTTGTGTTTTCGAAAGTCTAATATGGGTTTGGAAGGATATGTTGATGCTGACAATGGTGGTGATGTTGATAGTAGGAAGAGCACAACAGGGTACCTTTATACTCTGGGAGGTACTGCAATCAGTTGGGTTTCAAAATTGCAGAAGATTGTTGCTCTTTCTAGTTGTGAGGCAGAGTATGTTGCTGTGACAAAAGCTGCTAAGGAGATGATGTTGTTACAACCTTTTTTGCGAGAATTGGGTCAAGACTACGAGGGAAGTGTGTTGCGATGCGACAGACAGAGTGCCATTCATTTGGCAAAGAATCCTGTTTATCATGCCAGGACGAAGCATATACATGTTCGTTATCATTTCATCCGGTCAACTTTAGAAGATGGAGTATTAGCTCTTAAGAAGATTCCCGAGAGTGAGAATCCAGCTGATATGTTGACGAAAGCTGTGACAAATGAGAAACTGAAGTTGTGTGCAACTTCAGTTGGTCTTCTTCGTTAAGACACCGAATGAAAAGCCACTACCGATCGAGAGATGATGAAGTTAGTCTCCAAGTGGGAGATTGTTGAGTTATGGAGCCTACACTGATAATAAATTCTACATTGTTAATTAGAGTTTATTGGGTTTTCTTTTTTTGGTTTGGGTTTGGGCCTGACCAAAGTTATTTAGGTTTATTACCTGAATGTTTACCCTATAAATATGTGATTATTAAGGGTTTACATGGGTAGACAGAATTCTAGAGAGATAAAGTGTGAGGCAAAAACTCTGTATTATTTCTTTTTCTTCATAGTAAATCTGGTGGTAGCTGAAGTGGATGTAGCTCAATTTGAGTGAAGCACTATAAATCTGTGTGTTCTTGTGTTCTTCTTTCTTGTGTTTTTACAGATTGTTTTCAAGCAAGTCAGATTTGGGAGATACAAATCCTAACATTGTATTTCAAGCAATTACTTAAGCCTTAAATGCTTATTTTTCATTCTTAGATCACGTAGAGAGAATATTTTTATTCATTCGACAAACGCAAGAGAGATAGAAGAGATTGATTCTTCATCTATTTCAGCTCTTTCGCTCTTGGATTGCACCATTAGAGCATTAACTTCTGTTACCGATCGAGTAAATGGTGACATACATTCGACTGATTTCGATAGTGACTTAACCTTTTTTTTAGTTTCGGTTGCGTTCAGTAAGCATAACCGATTTAGAAGCTTGATATGTTATTGATGTTATGTGTACAATTTGATTTGCTAGCTTGATTTAGTGATTTCTAGAACAGTATCTTGTGCAGTTTGATATAGTGGTATTATTAAATCAATGATTGTGATTAATGCAGGCATATACTGATTTAGACAAATTTGCATATTTATTGACATCATATATATATATATATTATATATTATAAATATATTATATATATATATATATATATATATATATATATATATATAAAATGATGCTTAATTTTGAAAGTGTCTGGATTGCCGGGTCGAGAGCTGTGGTTGATTTGGATATATATGTGAGAGTAAATGGATATTTGAGTCGGATTCTGGGTTGATCCGCCCATAAATTTAAAATGGTTAAAAATAAAAATAAAAATGATATGTTTCGGTACAACTCTTTAACCAACTAAACTAATAACACTTTATATTTTAAATTCAACACCAAATTTGATGAACGCGGGACGTTGTAACAATATATTTTTATCCGTGTGCATCGCACGGGAATCTTACTAGTTAAAATAATTCTTTTTTATTTTATTTGATTTGGTTGTATGATAAAACCTCTTTCAAGTGTTAATTATGTATATCACTTATGTTACTTATTATGTCTTAAGAATGAATATGATTAAAATGAGGTTTACGGCGAGAATGACGATTACGACGACCAATCTCGACCTCTTTCGATACAATGTTCGATACAATATTAAATGAGATGGGAAACTGCTAGCTGTTAGTTAAGAAATTGGGGAGGAAACTGTGACTGTCCGTTTGATGATGAGATGAGAGAGATGCAATCGGCCGGAATCGTCTGGCCAGAAAACGAGAGAAAGTGATTTTTATTGAAGAAATTCAAATGAAAGAGGGTGAGAGATTTTGAACATACCACGTAGACGATGTATTGATTAAAAAAATAATATAAAATCCTAGTCATCAAATACACGTGTCAAAAACTAACGATGTTAATTGTTTTCCCGTTAGGTGGATAAATATGAAACATTCTCTCAAGTTTGTATACATAAATAAAATTTTACAACTTTATAAACAAATTTGACACATCTCTCCACCTTTATACATAAAATTGTCATTCTTCCCATATTTAATTACGAAGACTATTATCACAATTATCAATGGGAAGAATGTCAATTTTACACACCAAGTTGTAAGAAGGTGTCAAATTTATTTATTAAGTATCAAAATTTCATTTATATGTATGAACTTGTCAAAAAATGTCAAATATATTTAAAATAACAGAAATGTTAAACGACGTTAAAATTTTTGCCACATGTAATATTCACATATTTTTTATTTTTTTAAATTGACATTACTTTAATTATTTTTTGTTCAAACAAAAAATTAAAATCTTTTCTTATTTATTTTCTCTCTTTACCCTCACAACTTACCATTTTATTTAAATATTTCTATCTTCATTTTCCATCTATGAGTAATTTTATTATTAATAATAATATTTAATTGATTAATTATAAAAATTGTTCTAAAAGGTAACGAGTTATTAAGACTTCGCCACAACACTAGCAATTTAGGATTCGGCCAACAAAGACTTCACCACAACATTGCCAATTTAGGATTCGATCAATGAATGTTTCAACCAATGACGATGATAGTGTAAGGTTTAACTGAGAAAGACTTGAATTTGAGGGTTACGTCTGAGAGCTGATAAAGTTTAACAGGGTGAGTATTATGAAAACTAAAATTAAAACAAGTCGGTTAAGGGATATTTTACCTTGATTCGGCATTGTCCGCTAATGGCGACAATGATTTAGGGATCGACTAATGAAGATTTTGGCCACAACGTCTATTATTTAGGAATCGGTCAACATAAACTTCCACCAACGACGATGACTATTTAAAGTTTAGTTAGGGAGCACTTGAAGGTTAGAAGAAGATAAAAATCCAAAAGAACTTGTAATCAAAGTCTCAAAGAGAGAAAAGTTAGAAAAAAATGGAGAGTTGTGGAGGGATGAGAGCGAAATTAAAAATAAGTTTTGTTTAAATGGAAAAATAATTAAAAGTAATATCAATTTAAAAAATAAAATAGGTGGATATTAAATGTGGCCAAATTTTTGACGCCGTTTAATATTTCTGTTATTTTAAACATATTTGACATTTTTTGACAAGTTCATACATATAAATAGAATTTTGATACTTAATAAGTAAATTTGACACCTTCTTACAACTTAGTGTGTAAAATTGACATTCTTCCCAATTATCAATAGATTACACAGAACTCTTTTAGGATAATCATTTAATGTTTATTGTATATATTGTGACAAATCTTGGGTTTAATTAATTGAAGTGATGAGCAATCTTACGCGATTGGAGGTTGCAGCTTAAAGGCTCGATCAATCTGACATCCAGACAAATCTATTGCTGTATAAGGATCGCTAATGTAGATTCTCAATTGATTGGAAGAACTGAAAATAGAGGATTAATGGAAGATGTGAAATTTAGTTGCCTAGGAGTTGGAAGAGAAATGAAGATAGATGAATGGAAGGTGTGAGATATAGTTGTTGAGGAGTTGAAAGAGAGTTGGATGGGATTGTGTTTCTCTTGATAGGAAATATATGTTGCTCTTTTTATTTTTTTTCCTTAAGAGAGAAAAATCATTGGTAGAGGGAATTTGAGGGAGAAAATGATGTGGCTCAATTTGATTAGACAAAAAATAAAAACAAAATTTTTCTCAATTCTCTCTTCCCACCTTTTCTTTTTTCCATAGTGACACATTATTCATTTTTATCAAATATATGATTTTTTTTGTTTGATTAGTTTATTTTTTCTTATGTTCTTGACTTTCAGTTGATAGTTGCAAAATTTTTATATTTTTGTGATGGATTAACTTGACAACAGTATGAAAAAAGTACGGGTCCCTCGCACCATTGGTGTAACCACATGAATCATATATATAATATTAATAAAATGACTGTTGTTTTCTTTCATTCCTTCACCAACAACCAATTTGAGTACTGGACTTTTCAACTACTTTCACAATCCAAAAATCACCCCATGCATATATATAGCCCCACCTTCATCTTCTTTTTTCCTCACTAGCTAGCTAGCTACCTCTTCAAAAATACAAACATCGATCAAACAAGCGCGCGGGGACAAGATGAGCAATCGAGAATTCGGGCACAAGAGCCTTCTTGAAAGCGATGATCTTTACCAGTATATACTTGAAACCAGTGTCTACCCTAGAGAGCCGGAATCCATGAAAGAACTCAGGGAGGTCACTATTAAGCATCCACGGTCAGTTCTTTTCTTTTCTTTTCAATTTGTCAATTTATATTTATTAGGGAGTTACGTTTGCAAATTGAAACAGGAGCATAATGGCCACCTCTTCCGACGAGTGTCAGTTTCTGAACATGCTTTTGAAGCTGATCAATGCCAAAAACACCATGGAAATCGGCGTCTACACCGGATATTCTCTACTCGCCACCGCCCTAGCTATCCCCATGATGGAAAGGTAATATTTATTAATTAAGTCTGCTGTGCTTGTTAGAAAATAGTAGTTAGTACTCTTGAGATTTTGTATGTACAGTACGTAATAATTGGTAAAGAGGAGTGATAGAGAGAGGAAATTTGGTGAGGGAATGAGTTGGTATCAGTTGAAAAATGTAAAAGTGGGAGGAAAGAGAGAAAAATGAGAAATTATTTGATTTTTTCAGTGAATAAGATTATGCCACGTCATTCCCTCACCAAATTCCCTCACCAAATTCCCTCACCTAATCATTTCTCATTGGTAAAATATTGTATTGTACGTACAGATTCTAGCAATGGACATAAACAGAGAGGACTATGAGTTGGGTCTTCCAGTTATTGAGAAGGCAAGGGTGGCGCATAAGATTGAATTCAAAGAGGGACCGACTCTGCCAGTTCTTGACGAGATGTTGAAAGATGAAAAGAATTATGGAAGCTTGGATTTCATATTCGTAGATGCGGACAAGAACAATTACATAAATTACCACAAGAGGTTGATCGATCTGGTTAAGATCGGGGGAGTAATCGGTTATGACAACACCCTGTGGGGCGGCTCCGTGGCGGCGCCACCTGATGCTCCCTTAAAGAAGTACATAATGGACAGTAGGGACTTCGTTTTGGAGCTCAATAAAGCGCTAGCTGCTGATCCAAGGATCGAGATCTGCATGCTCTCCATTGGTGATGGTGTTACCCTGTGCCGTCGCATCAAATGATTTCCGCCCTATCTATCTATCTATGGCCCCTACTTATTTATCTATCTATATCCTATATCCTAAGTTCTATCTCTCTATCAGAAGTATATCTGTCTCTTGATGAAATTTTTAAGTATTATAAAAAATAACTATGCAAATGTACGAAGTTTCTGAATTCTGAATTGATTTAGAATTAGGTTTGAGAAAAATGAAGAAGCTATTGAGAAAAACGTGAATGGCTTTGGGAGCCTTCAATCCTAAGGGTGGCCAAAAAAATCCGATTAGAAAGATCCGACCTGTTGATCCGGTCGATTCGATCCGAAAAAATTCGCATCCGATGAATCGGATTCGGATATCGATCCGATCCGATATTTTTACCGGATTTCTGGATCGGATACGGATCGGGCAAAAAAGATTTTGGATATCCGAAGCCGATCCGATCATTTTTAAAATTTATTAAATAAACAAACACAAACAAAAATATAATTAAATAAATACAAATCCAACCAAAAATCTTTTTCTTCCTATATTTTCTTTCATGTTTCTCTTTACAAACCAAAATAAAAATATTATTAAATAATTACAAATTAAACAAAAATCTATCTCTTCCTTTCTTCTCTTTACAAACCCAAACAAAAATACAAAATCTCCCTCTTTCTTATGTTTTCTCCCATTTTCCTTTACAAACCCAAACAAAAATATGTCTCTTTCATTTGTTTTTCTTCCCATTTCCCTTTGTTCTCAAATCGTCATTATTCATAATTGAAATCCTTAATAGAACAATTTCAATTTTCTAGCATATGAAAAAAATTAAAATATGAAAAAAATCGGATCAACGGGTATCCGGTTGGCCGATCCGATCCGGTATTTTCGGATCGGATAATGGTCGGATAACGGATCGGATACGGATCGCAATTTTTGAAAAAAATAAAAGCGGATATCCGATCCGAAATACCGGATTGTATCCGATCCGTAGGTTTGACCACCTCTATTCAATCCCTTTTATTAATGTAATAAATTTGTTATAATCCCTGAAATATCTATCAGGTTTTAATAAGGATATAAACTTATAAAAACATATAATATAAAATATTAACATATTTTCACATCCCTTCCTCAAAATGAACATCCCTTAAGTTCTGTTGGGTCAGCTCATTTGGCAGTTGGGCCTAACAAATTAATAAAGCCCATTAGGGCATATTTAATTAAGGAAAAAAAAACACAGCAGTTTTGGGTTGTTTTTTTCTCTCTCCCTCTTCCAGCAGTTCTTCCTCCATTGAAGCAGCAATTCCTCCATTGAAGCAGCATGTTCTTCTTCTGATTTCCTTTATCTCTTCTCCATTTGGTTAGCCATCTTTAGTGATGATGATAATGTATGTGAATGACAAGTTAGGATGAGGTCAATTGATAACTTTTGTTAGATTACCTCTAGGCTTGTATTGAACTACATTGTATACCCATTTGATATAGTGGATGATTTAAGTGGCCGAAGTGTCCCATGGTTTTACCTAATTTGGGTTTTCCACGTAAAATCTTGGTGTCCTGCTCTCTGTTTCTTTGATTGTTTGATTGTTTGATGCTCAATTGTTTTGGCTGCCTATTTGATTACACAAAAGGGAAAAAGAATTGTTAGGCCTTGTTGTAGCTTATTTATTTCTGAATTGCTAAACAAGTGCTATTATTCGATTTCTACAACAAGTGGTATCAGAGTTGAGTTCGTTTGGTGGTGATTCTTGTATAATTCAAATGGAAGAATTGTTGAGTAGTAATGGCACGATGATCAAACTCACATCTACCAATTACACAATCTGGAAGTCACGGATGGAGGACTTATTGTGTAATTATGATTATGAAGACACTATTTTAGGTGATAAAGGAAAACCAGAGGCTATGACAGATGCTGATTGGAAGAAGCTAAACAGAAAGGCAGTTGGTAAAATCAGGCAATGGGTTGACAACAGTGTGTATCAGCATGTGGCTACTGAAGTTAATGCTTATAAAGTGTGGACTATTTTGAGTGAACTGTATGAGAAGAACAACACTCATAACAAAGCATTTCTATTTAGGAAGCTTTGCTCGTTGAAATATCAAGATGGGTCTTCTATGTCTGAGCATTTAAATGTTTTTCATGGGATTCTAAATGAGTTGGCTGCGATAGGAATGAAATTTGATGATGAGCTTCATGCTATGTGTTTGATTAATTCACTGTCTGATAGTTGGGAGACACTTGTGGTTTCAATTACCAATTCCGTTCCACAAGGTAAGCTCACTTTGAAAATGATGAAAGAGAGCGTGTTGAATGAAGAGGGTAGAAGAAAAGAACATGGCTTCTCGACTCCAAGTCAGGTGTTCGTGACTGAGAAAAGGGGTAGAAGTAAAAGTAAAACTCCAAAGAATCGTAGTGGCAGTTCAGATAGGTCACGGGGAATATCCAGCTCGAGAAAAGAGATTACATGTTATCATTGTGGCAAGCCAGGACACAAGAAGTATCAGTGCAGATCTTTAAAGCGGGAACAAAAGGAGAATAAGCAAGATGGAAGTAGTAAGGTTGCAGATGTGGGTGGTAACGACATCGATATTGTTTACGACAATGATAGTATCAACCTTGTTTCTCAAGATACACAATGGGTGGTAGACTCGGGTGCTTCTTATCATGTCACCAATCGTTGTGATATATTTGCTTCTTACACTAGTGGACAGTTTGGTTCAGTGACGTTGGGAAACCATGTTACGTGTAAGATTATTGGAAAAGGAGATGTTTATTTGGATACTAACACTTCGTGCAAGCTACTTTTGAAGAATGTTCGACATGTTCCCGATATTCGGATGAATTTAATCTCTACTGGTATTCTTGATGATGAGGGCTATCATAGTTACTTTGGTGAAGGAAAATGAAAACTCACTAAGGGGTCTTTGGTGATAGCTAAAGGAAAGAAGGTCGGTTCTCTTTATGTGACAGAGACTAAGTCTTACGGGAGAGAAGCAAATGCAGTTAATGATTGTTCAGCACAGCTTTGGCATAAGCGACTTGGTCACTTAAGTCAGAATGTCATGCGAGTTCTCTCCAAGACAATCGATCTTCAAGGCTTAAAGTCCATGGATTTGAAGACATGCACAAATTGCTTAGTTGGTGTTACAAGCGTAACATGCTGGCCTCGGTCCGGGCTTGATTGCGGATGGCTAGGACCGAGAGGTACCCAAAAAGAGTCGCGGGGGTGCGGCAGGGTACCGGAGATGAGGAAGACTATGGAACTAAAGTTGGTGTTCTGGCACTTGTGTGAAGCGCCAGGACCGAGAAGAAGCGTGTCGAGATGAAGTCGTGTGCGGGCGACTTGGGTGCAGGGTTTCAGCCGAGTTGTCTTGGCTGTGTGTTGGCCAGGACCGAGGGGTGCCGAGAAGAGTGCCGCGGGCGTGCGGCACTAGCGCCAGAATGCTATGTAATCAATGTTGATGTCGGACCGAAGGGTTGAGTACCAGGACCGAGAGAATGATGTTAGCATGCGTTTGTCGGACCGAAGGGTTGAGAACCAGGACCGAGAGAATGATGTTAGCATGCGTTTGCCGGACCGAAGGGTTGAGTACCAGGACCGAGAGATTGATGTTAGCATGCGTTTGTCGTGGCCGGATTGCGGAAGGCCAGGACCGAGTGGAGGCCGAAGTGGGGTCGCGTGCGTGCGACCTAGGGCCGAAAGAGTAACAACAGCCGGCGCATTGAGTGTGCGCGCAAAAGGTGGGAAAAGTGTGGAGAAGGAAGCATCCGACCGAGGAGGACCGATGACCGTGGACCGAAGCGTTTCAGCATGGGCCAGATCATTGTGCAAGGGTCAGGCCTCGACCAGAGATTGGGCCTTGGGCCAGTGGTGGACCGATAATGTCCCGATCCTCTAGGCGACCGAAGAAAGGCGCAGCGTTAAGTCAAAGATGGAAGAAGTCTTGGCCGAGACCGAGTATTTCGGGAAGGCCCGGTCAAAGTCCCTATAATTTCGGAAGGCCAAGTCTTGGATGACTTTTTCAGCCAAGACCTAGCCAAGAGCTTTCTCCGTCTCCAAGTTTCTTATTGTTATTCTTAAGGCTATAAATATGTCATGAGCTGCACAAGACGGGTTGTTGGGTGTTAGGATCTTGGTAGATTTTCGGATAGAGAAATATCCCCCCACCAGTGAGAGTCATTTTGTGTGCAGCCTTGATAATTTATAGCCTCTTTGTAATTGATATTTGTGAGTGAATATAATACAAAGTTGGGCATTAGCCCGTAATCTGGTGTGTGTTTATCTTTGCTGAATGTTTGATTTATTATTGTGGGTCTGGGCAGATTTGTTGAGTTATTTGTTTATTTCTTTGAGAGAAGTGAACCTCGGAGTTTGGCTGACTGTTTTGGTGCGCAAAACAGGCCGCACAAGGGCGAAAAACTTAGTAAAAATTCCGCTGCATAATTGCCTTTGTGACAGGGGGTATCAGAGCCCAAGTTGCTGGATATTTTTCAAAAGATGGCCGAAAATAAACCAACCAGAAGTCGAGTTCCAGAGAGAGAACCAAGGGTGCGACACCTTGAAGACTTGGCTGGTGCCCCAACCCCCGGTGGAGAAGATTCTTTATCTATTTTCAGAACAGATTGCCTAAATTCAGATTGGTTGTCCAGGCGGGATACTAATGCTGAAGTTTTGGATTCTGTTGGAAAGAAGATGTTTCTATGCGAGGAAGACCTTGAATCTAAACGGGAACAACTTGATAGTGAGATCAAGTTTTGGAAGAAAATTGCTGCTTCGAGATTGGAAACAGTAGCAGGTTCTTCAACATGGTTCAAGGTACGTGAACCAACATTCTTTGGCGGTGTGAAGGGCTGCAAAGAAAGAGAAAAGTTTCTGTGGGATCCTGGAGCAGATTGCACAGCAGCGAAGGTCCTTATGGAGGAGCGGGGATTTAGAATCAACATGTGTCTTATGGGGGATGCAGACCTCTATTGGAGGGCTTGGTTGTTCAAAGATCCTTGTTCAGATCATAAGAAGATGGGCTTGCGGGAAGTCCTCTTAGAGATTCTAAAGCGGGGATATGTTTGGTCCCAATATAAAGGCCGAGAGAAGGCCTTGAATTCCAAAGCAGCGCCGAGTAAAGGCGGGCAGATTGCTGATTTCCATGCGGGATATTGGCTGGGGCAGATCAGGTGCGTTTCTGTCCTCCTAGATGGTGGTGAAATCATTTTAGGAAATATGTTTCTGGTCCAAGCAAAGGTGGAGGTGCAGACTTATTTTGAAGGGCTTCCAAGTGGAGAGTCGGGTTCTCCCTCCTTTATGGCAGAAACTTGCGATGCTCCAAGGAGAAAGAAGTCGAGATGTCTCATAAACATTCAGCCGGATGTAGGCAGAATGTGGGTAGAAGAGGCGGATGCGTCGGCTTTGATGGAGATGAGGTCCAGCGAGGGCCAAGTATCGGCCTATGTTAAAGGCCCGGCGCTTAAGAAGTCCAGACTCTTGAAGGATGCTAAAAAGGTAACCAAGGGGGACTTCACACATCAGCTGCGGGGGAAGTTGATGGCTTGTTCAGTATGTAAACTAGGCAAGACCGAGAAGAAGATGGAAGTGGGTCTGCTGCAGCGACCATCACATATTCCGGGGAGAATGGGCAGATGTCTCTCAAAGGGCTTCGTTCTCGAATTCCCAAGGGCAAGTGGGAAGATCTCTACTCCGTGTGTGGGTAGATCAGCCAAGTATACGGTCTCAATGGGGGTGCTAAAGGTGTTTCCAGCAGGGGAGACCGAGGAATGTTTTTCTAAATACTTGGGTGCGGCGAAATTCCTGAAGGCGATCAGGAAGACCTCGGTCCCAGGAGGGGACCGATCATACAAGTATACGGTCTCATTGGAATGGCTGAAGGGACGCTCGGCCGAGAAGACTATTGAAGGGTGTTTCATATACTTGGATGCGGAAATATTCCTGAAGGCGAACAGGAAGACCTCTATCCAGGGTGCGGATAGATTTGCTGAGCACACGGTCCTGATGCGGATGCTAAAGGTGAGTTTGGCTAGGGGACCGAGAAATAATATTCTATGTGTTTGGGTGAAGCGTGTTTGGGGCAACCCACAACGAGAACGTTGTGCTCTTCTAGTGGGGGTGGTGTGTTACAAGCGTAACATGCTGGCCTCGGTCCGGGCTTGATTGCAGATGGCCAGGACCGAGAGGTACCCAAAAAGAGTCGCGGGGGTGCGGCAGGGTACCGGAGATGAGGAAGACTATGGAACTAAAGCTGGTGTTCTGGCACTTGTGTGAAGCGACAGGACCGAGAAGAAGCGTGCCGAGATGAAGTCGTGTGCGGGCGACTTGGGTGCAGGGTTTCAGCCGAGTTGTCTTGGCTGTGTGTTGGCCAGGACCGAGGGGTGCCGAGAAGAGTGTCGCGGGCGTGCGGCACTGGCGCCAGAATGCTATGTAATCAATGTTGATGTCGGACCGAAGGGTTGAGTACCAGGACCGAGAGAATGATGTTAGCATGCGTTTGTCGGACCGAAGGGTTGAGAACCAGGACCGAGAGAATGATGTTAGCATGCGTTTGCCGGACCGAAGGGTTGAGTACCAGGACCGAGAGATTGATGTTAGCATGCGTTTGTCGTGGCCGGATTGCGGAAGGCCAGGACCGAGTGGAGGCCAAAGTGGGGTCGCGTGCGTGCGACCTAGGGCCGAAAGAGTAACAACAGCCGGCGCATTGAGTGTGCGCGCAGAAGGTGGGAAAAGTGTGGAGAAGGAAGCATCCGACCGAGGAGGACCGATGACCGTGGACCGAAGCGTTTCAGCATGGGCCAGATCATTGTGCAAGGGTCAGGCCTCGACCAGAGATTGGGCCTTGGGCCAGTGGTGGACCGATAATGTCCCGATCCTCTGGGCGACCGAAGAAAGGCGCAGCGTTAAGTCAAAGATGGAAGAAGTCTTGGCCGAGACCGAGTATTTCGGGAAGGCCCGGTCAAAGTCCGGGCCGAGACCGAGTATTTCGGGAAGGCCCGGTCAAAGTCCCTATAATTTCGGAAGGCCAAGTCTTGGATGACTTTTTCAGCCAAGACCTAGCCAAGAGCTTTCTCCGTCTCCAAGTTTCTTATTGTTATTCTTAAGGCTATAAATATGTCATGAGCTGCACAAGACGGGTTGTTGGGTGTTAGGATCTAGGTAGATTTTCGGATAGAGAAATATCCCCCCACCAGTGAGAGTCATTTTGTGTGCAGCCTTGATAATTTATAGCCTCTTTGTAATTGATATTTGTGAGTGAATATAATACAAAGTTGGGCATTAGCCCGTAATCTGGTGTGTGTTTATCTTTGCTGAATGTTTAATTTATTATTGTGGGTCTGGGCAGATTTGTTGAGTTATTTGTTTATTTCTTTGAGAGAAGTGAACCTCGGAGTTTGGCTGACTGTTTTGGTGCGCAAAACAGGCCGCACAAGGGCGAAAAACTTAGTAAAAATTCCGCTGCATAATTGCCTTTGTGACAGTAAGCAACATAGAGTTTCCTTTAAAAGTTTCTCTCCATCTAGGAAGCCCAATATCCTAGATATAGTTCACACAGACATATGTTCTATGGATTCCTTGACTTTAGGTGGTGCTCATTATTACATCACTTTTATCGATGATTTCTCAAGGAAGGTGTGGGCATATTGCTTGAAGACTAAGGATCAAGCATTGAATTACTTCAAGTTGTTTCATGTTGAAGTGGAGAGAGAAACTGGGAAGAAGTTGAAATGTGTTCGTTCGGACAATGGTGGCGAATACAGAGGACCATTTGTGGAATACTGTAAAAGTCATGGGATCAAGCTTTTGAAGACTGTGCCAAAAAAACCTCAACAAAATGGAGTTACAGAGAGGATAAACATGTCTATCAATGAGAGAATTTTGTGTATGTTGTCTCATGATAAGTTGCCAAAATCCTTTTGGGGAGAGGCAATGAAGACAGCGGTTGATCTGATAAACCTTTCACCCTCAACTCCTTTAGATGGCGACGTTCCAGAAAGAGTTTGGAGAGGTAAAGACGTCTCTTATGATCACTTGAGAGTTTTTGGTTGTAAAGTGTTTGTTCATGTTCCTCAAGATGAAAGAGCTAAACTTGATAGCAAGACGAGACAATGTATCTTTATTGGGTATGGTCACGGAGAATTTGGGTACCGATGTTGGGATCCGGTTAACAAGAAACTCATTAGAAGCAGAGATGTGGTATTCTTTGAAGATCAGACCATTGAAGACTTTGAGAAAAAAGAAAAACCGAAGTCTACGAAGAATGAATTGCTTGACAATGGTAGGATTGATACACCACAATCACAGCCCAATGATGTGGAAAATGCCCAAGTTGAGGTTGATGAGACTCCTCTACTTGATGCTGAGCCAACAGAGGAAGCTGAACAAGATGATGATAGTTCTCTAGAGCCATCCGATGATCATCATATTAGAAGATCTAGTAGGCAACGACAACCTTCTAGTAGGTATTCTCCTAATGAGTATGTGATGTTGACTGACGGGGGAGAACTAGAAACCTATCAAGAAGTATTGTCTCATGAAAACAAGAACAAGTGGTCGGTGGCAATACAAGAAGAGATAAATTCCTTGCAAGAGAACGAGACTTATGACTTGGTGAAACTTCCGAAAGGAAAGAAGACTTTGAAGAACAAGTGGGTATTCAAGTTGAAGCACCAAGAGAATATCTCACAACCTCGATACAAAGCAAGACTGGTTGTGAAGGGCTTTGGACAGAAAAAGGGGATTGATTTTGAAGATATATTCTCACCGGTTGTGAAGAGGTCATCCATCAGAGTTGTATTAGCATTGGCTGCTAGTCAAGATTTGGAAATTGAACAACTGGATGTGAAGACTGCATTTCTCCATGGTGACTTGGAGGAAGAGATCTATATGGAACAACCCAAATGTTTCAAAGTTAAAGGTAAAGAAGATCTTGTCTGTAGGTTGAGAAAAAGCTTGTATGGGCTCAAGCAAGCGCCTAGACAATGGTACAGGAAATTTGACTCCTTCATGGAAGCAAATGGGTACAGTAAGACTACTTCTGATCATTGTGTTTTCATCAAGAGATACGGTGTTGATGATTATGTTATTCTTCTACTCTATGTTGATGATATGCTGATTGTTGGGCAAGATATTGCGAAAATTGAGAAGCTCAAAAGGGATTTGAACAAGTCTTTTGCAATGAAAGATTTGGGTTCAGTGAAGCAGATCCTAGGCATGAAAATCACAAGAGACAGAAAGAACATAACACTTTGGCTATCACATGAGAAGTACATTGAGAAGGTACTTGAGAGGTTTGCAATGAAAATTGCAAAACCGGTTTCAGTTCCACTTGCAGGTCATTTCAAGTTGAGTTCTAAACAATGTCCTACAAGTGAGAAAGAGAAAGATGAAATAAAGAATGTACCTTATGCCTCTGCAGTTGGTAGTCTTATGTATGCCATGATATGTACAAGACCGGACATAGCACACGCAGTTGGTGTTGTTAGTCGGTATCTCTCCAACCCTGGAGAAGAACATTGGTTGGCTGTTAAGTGGATTCTCAGATATCTTCGAGGCTCTTCGAAAGCACGTTTATGCTTCGGAAGTGATACTCCTATTTTGGAAGGTTTTACAGATTCTGATATGGCGGGTGATGTTGATTCAAGAAAATCTGTATCAGGCTTTTTGGTTACATTTGCAGGCGGTGCTGTTTCGTGGCAGTCAAGGTTACAAAAGTGTGTTGCTTTGTCTACTACAGAAGCTGAGTATATTGCAGCTACCGAGGCATGTAAAGAGGTATTATGGATGAAGAAGTTCCTACAAGAGTTGGGCCAAAAGCAAGAGAAGTTTACTTTGTTTTGCGACAGTCAAAGTGCCATTCATCTCTCAAAAAATTCAGTTTTTCATTCGAGATCCAAACACATCGACGTGAGATATCATTGGATACGTGATGTGCTTGAGGAAAAAGAGCTGAACTTGGAGAAGATTCATACAAGTGAGAATGTTGCTGATATGTTTACGAAATCCTTACCTAAGGAAAAGTTTGAATATTGTCGGGAGAGAGCGGGTTTATTGGAGCCCGCGAAGTTGCGCTGACGGGGGAGATTTGTTGGGTTATCTCATTTGGCAGTTGGGCCTAACAAATTAATAAGCCCATTAGGGCATATTTAATTAAGGAAAAAAAAACACAGCAGTTTTGGGTTGTTTTTTTCTCTCTCCCTCTTCCATCAGTTCTTCCTCCATTGAAGCAACAATTCCTCCATTGAAGCAGCAGGTTCTTCTTCTGATTTCCTTTATCTCTTCTCCATTTGGTTAGCCATCTTTAGTGATGATGATAATGTATGTGAATGACAAGTTAAGATGAGGTCAATTGATAACTTTTGTTAGATTACCTCTAGGCTTGTATTGAACTACATTGTATACCCATTTGATATAGTGGATGATTTAAGTGGCCGAAGTGTCCCGTGGTGTTTACCTAATTTGAGTTTTCCACGTAAAATCTTGGTGTCCTGCTCTCTATTTCTTTGATTGTTTGATGCTCAATTGTTTTGGCTGCCTATTTGATTACACAAAAGGGAAAAAGAATCGTTAGGCCTTATTGTAGCTTGTTTATTTCTAAATTGCTAAACATGTGCTATTATTCGATTTCGACAACAAGTTCATCTTGTCTCTAAGATTAACAAAATGTCGAACTTCTAAGGGCTTTGTAAAAATGTGAGCTTGCTGAATTTTTGAATATACATGTAATGGCT
This sequence comes from Impatiens glandulifera, assembly GCF_907164915.1. NCBI lineage: Eukaryota > Viridiplantae > Streptophyta > Magnoliopsida > Ericales > Balsaminaceae > Impatiens > Impatiens glandulifera. Next base: position 21,796,265 of record NC_061862.1, on the reverse strand, counting down.
GAATAAAACCTTGTTTGAAACTGTCCCTCACAATATGACAATCTATGTCGAGATATTTTGTTCATTCGTGGAAGACTAGATTTTCAGTAATATGTATTGCAACTTGATTGTCGCAGCGTAGGGGAATTGGGAGATGGACTGTAGCATTGAAGTCTTTCAGCAAAAAAGTGATCCATTTCAGCTCACATACAGTGGTGGCCATGCTTCGGTATTCCGCTTCTGCAGTAGATCGTGAGACTGTGTTTTGCTTTTTTGTTTTCCAAGACATCATGGCTCCTCCAAGTTTAACACAATAACCTGTAAGGGACCTCCGAATGTCTGTACAAGTTGCCCAATCGGCATCTGAAAAAGCCTCAAGTACATTATTAGTATTACAAGAGTAAAACAGTCCAAGTGAAGGCATGCCTTTAAGGTACTTGACAACCTGTAAGGAAGCCTCCCAATGGACTTCCAGCGGTTTCTGCATATATTGACTTAGTTGCTGGACACTAAAATCGATATCTAGTCTTGTAAAACTCAAGTAAATTAGACGTCCAACAAGCCTTCTGAACATCTCTGGTTCAGCCAATTCTGGACTATTTAATTTATTGAGTTTGATCCCTTTTTTCATTGGGATATCAACTGGTTTACATCCTGTGTCAGCCAATATGTCAAGAATATACTTGCGCTAATTTATAAATAAACCAACTTTAGTACGATGCAATTTCAACCCTAGAAAATATTTGGCTTCGCCCAAGTCTTTGATTGTAAATTTTTTATCAAGATAATTTTTAACATCATTTATAATTTCTATAGAATTTCCAGAAATAAGTATATCATCTACATAAACTAACATGGCAGTAAATGTTTTTTTAGTTTTAAAAATGAACAAACAATTATCATTAATTGATTGAACAAAACTAAAATGAATTAATTGTTTTGAAAACTCTTTATTCCACTGTCTTGAAGATTGTTTTAATCCATAAAAGCTTTTGTTTAGATGACATACCAAATTTTATTTATTTAATTCTCTCGTTAATCCTTCTAGAATGTGCATAAAAACATCCTCTTCCAACACTAGTAAAAAATATGTTATTAGTGACGAAATTTAACAGCGGTATATAAAACTGTAGTTAATACCTTACATGTAACTATGGTATAAAAAAACCATAGTTAATATCTTACTTTTAACTACGGTATATAAAACCGCGGTTAATAGTCTTATTTTTAACTACGGTATATAAAAATCGCAGTTAAAAGTCCTAACTTTAACTACGGTATATAAAACCGCAGTTAAAAATCTTACATTTAACTACAGTATATAAAACTACAGTTAAAAGTCTTATATTTAACTACGGTATATAAAACTGTAGTTAAAAGTCTTACATTAACCGCAATTAAAAGTCTTACATTTAACTGCGATATATAAAACCACAGTTAAAAGTCTTACCTATAATTGCGTTATATACCGTAATTAAAAGTTTTACCTGGTATATAAAACCATAGTTAAACGTCTTATTAAAATTATCAAACATAAAAAATCTTATTAATAAATCTTAATTTATATTATTTTTATTATTAAAAAAATTAATTATGATATAAGTATGTAAAGATTTGTGTAGATAAAATTATAAAAGTTAAATAATAAAGTATTTATCATCAATCAAATAATATATAATAAATATTATTATCAATATTATATATATATATATATATATATATATATATATATATATATATATATATATATGGATATTTTTATTAAGTTATTATAAATATATATTACTAATATTATTTATAAATATGTTATATTATTAAAAATGTATATAAATTATTTATTAACGTGATTAAATTATTTTAATAATTATATAAATATAAAACTAATATAATTGAGTTAAATCTTTAATAAATAATTTTTTATAGAGTTGTTTAATTTTTTTTTGGTATAATTGTAATGTTAAGTTTTATTTTCTTGGAATATGTATTATATATAAATATGAATTAAATAAATATACTAAAATCTTAAAATTTGAAAATACTTGAGGTAGGAATAATCTTATGTATATATATAATTTATTTACTAATAATTATTCTAAAATTATACTTTCAAATAACTTTCCAAATAAAATATATTTATAATATATATATATATATATATATAAACATATTATTTGTGCTTAATAATATATATAAATTATTTACTGTTAAATATTTATATAAAACACACATTATTTTAACTATTATAAAACTGCAATTAAAAGTATTTTGATATTTGGTACAAATTATATTAAATATAAGGTATATAGGTCAGTGATGATCGATCCCGACTACTATTGGTGGTCCCAAATTTTTAATTTTTAGTATATATAATATTATTAATTATATATTATATCTTATTATCTATTTTACCGTATAATATCATATTTATTTTCTTATAATATGTTAATTTTTTCTCTCTATATTATTATTATTATATATAATAATGTACATTTTTTCTCTCTTCATATTATAAAATAATATTTTATTTATTTCTCTCTTTATATTATATATAATATAATAATTTTTTAATTTTTTTCCTCTCCATATTATATATAATATAATAATATATTAATAAATATTTTTTATATAATTTGTAAACTATTTTATCTCTAATTTGTAAACTATTTTATTATTTTTTTATATAATTTTTTTTATCCTTAATATTAGTAGGCCCATTTTCTATCTTTGGAGATCTTTATTGTATTTATTGTAGCTCTTTTATATCACTAACCCTGACTATATTGTTTATATTGTAGTCGTTTTCCATCTCTAATATTTTAATTTTTTATTATTATAAATCCAACCATAACCTAAAATTCATTTTTGAGATTACATTTTAATACTCATAAATTTATTTATTTATTTATTCTTATTATTATATTTATCTTTATAATATTTTCTCATTTTAAAATATTTATCAAAAATTTTCATTATAGAAACATTATACATAATATATCACAAATATTATTAAATGAGACTTTAAAATCACTAAAAATACATCAATACTTACTACCATAGATATTTTTTCATGTTTTTAAATCAATGATCTAGTTATATATATATTTTTTTTATATTTAATAGGTTTTTTGATAAAATGTACCACTATTATATTTATTTTAATTTTTGGGTCACAAAATTATTACTATAATTCTATATTTATTTATATTATAAATAATATTATTTATTATTATAAATTATGTACAGTTATTATTAATAATTTTAATAAAATAAACTTAAAATAAATTTTACATATAAAAGAAAAAAAAAAGGTTCTTTATAATATAAGTAAATATAGAAAATAATAATTAATAAAATTATCGTTATAAAATAAATAAAAAATTTCTAATTAAAATATTAAATTATTTAAAATATATATTAAAAATGATTATATATAATAATAATATTAAAACTAAATAAAATATATTTTATATATTATATAATAATAAGTTATATATAAAAGTAAGTTTGAAAATAAATTTTAACTATTTTATAATTTAATTGGAATATAAATTGAAAATGTAATAGTGTACAAATTTATGTATTATAACTGTTTACATACAAATGATAAAGAGATTATTTTCAATTAAAAAATATATGAATATTATTATTAATATTATATATATATAATTAAGTGAATAAATTATTTACTATTATAATAATATAATTTTTAATAAAAATAAAAAAATATTTGTATAGTTGTTATTAATGTAACAAATCTCCTAGTTTTTAGGATATCTATTATATATAAATATTAACTTATAAATAATACTTTTATTATTAATTAAATTCTTATTTTATAAATTAATTAGTGATGTATTAGTCTTTTAATTATTATGAGTTAAAAAACTATTTTTGTATTTAATTATGAGAGAAAATTATGATAATTTTTTTTTATATTATTGATAATTATATATCTAATAAATGAATATAAAATAATAATATAATAAAACTTATATATTAAGGTGGCAATTTATTTTTTTACATTGGAAATAAATCACTTTTAAAGTATAAAATATAAATAATTTTATAAAAGTAAGTTAAAAATAAATTTTATCCTCAATCAACTAACTAAGTAAATGTAGATTTTTGTATGAACTTATTTTATAAATTAATTAGTTATTTATTAAACTATTATTTTATTATTGACATATTTATTTAGTATGAAATTTTATTTAAAAAAAAAATATTTTTTTAGTATTATTTATAAACCTTTTCTATAAAAATATATCAAACTAACTCAATTTAATATTTGATACAGTCATATAAAGAGTTTATCTAAATCTAATAAATATAATATGTTCATACTTAAATATAATACATGATCATTCTTAAATTGTTAAATTGTACAAATATTAATATTTTATATTTTATAAAAATAAGATTATGAATTTAATAATTTAAAGTTAACTAGATTTACAAAATTTTAAATAACAACTCGATAATGTATTTATAATTCTTTTATCATGATTTATAAAAATAATTAAAAGTCCTGATGAAGTTAGAAATTTATTGTTAGATTTGTAAATGTATATAAAATTTATAACTATATATCAATTTTGATATTATATATTATTTTATAAAATTTATAGTTATACATGGATAAAATAAAATTATATCTCTAAATTTTAATATTAAATTAAAAAAATTAAATATAGTAAAATTTATTAATTTATTAAAAGTAATAAAAAACTAATTATTATTGTAATAAATATATTGATCTAATTTAATATATAAATACAGAAAAATTAATATATATATATATATATAATTTTATAAAAATAAAATATCAATTTTAACTTCATAATATACATGATTTTAATAATATAAATAATATACAAATAATGATTTTTTAATTTGCATGATATAAATTGAAACATATATACAAAATTATAAAGGTTTAAACAAAATGATAAGGACCTAGAAAAGTAATAAAAAATTTAAAAATTAATCATGATCATTTTTAATAAATGTGTTATATATAAATATGACCTAATAAATATAATATTTTAATATGAACTAATTATTTTAATTAATTAGTAATGAATTAGTGTATTCATTAATCTTTTAATATAAACTAATTTTTTAAATTAATTATTAAATAAATTAGTCTACTCATTAAAAGATATAACTAATTTTGTAAAGTTAAATAATATGTATAATAAAATAAAATATATTTGTATATATAATGAATATATGAGTTATATATAATGAATGGTGAGCTAAATAAATAATATATTAAAAAAGTGAATAAATAATTATTAATAAATTTGACTAACACATAAAAAAAAAAATTATATATATATATATAAAAAAACGTGTATATATAAATCTTAATTAGAAAAAAGAATTATTAGATAATTATTAATAAATTTGAGACATAAAATTAAAATTATGAGATGTCTTTAAATGAAATATATATATATATATTATCAAAATTTTAATTATATATTTAAAATGTATAGTTATACGTGATAAAATAAAATTATATCGACTAATTTTTAATATTTAGTCAAAAAAATTAAATATAATTTTTTTATTAATTATTTTAAAACAAATCAAACGATATAAAATTTATAATTATTTATTTTTATTGTTAAAGTTGGATAAAGAGGTTTCTCTCTACTTGCACATTCTCCATTATTTATTTATCTTACCTCCATCACTTTCCATTACATCTTCATCATACCTCTCTAATCTCCTCCTCATTCCATTTCTTCTTCACCTTCCTCATTCCATTACTTCTTCACCGTAACTTGCTCATCTATATCCCTCTCACATCCTATTATTTTCAAACCTCTCTCATACTTGCATATTTTGAAAGATTAGATTAAATAATTATATACTCAATTTAAAATATGTGAGATAACAAAAATGTTGATTCAAATTGAGATTATATATACTCAATTTGATATGTGAGATGACAAAGATGTTGAAGCAAATTGTGAAGGCTCGGGAACTCCAAATCAACAAGGTATGATTTATTTTATGATGTTTCTTTAATTTTTTTACTAATATAATAATTTGAGTAAAATATATGAATGTTCTTTTATCAAGAATCACATAATGAGAAAATATATTATAATGAGAAGATATATTAAAATTTTATGTATAAAATGATAATTTATTTCAAGTTTAAAATGATGTTTATTTTATGATATAATGTTCTTAATATTTAGAATGTGTATAAACTTAAAAATTTATGCCCATTATTAGAAATTTGATATTATTTGGTTGTGAAATTATAATAATTTGATATTATTTGGTTGTGAAATTATAATAATTTGATATTATTTGGTTGTAAAATTATTTATATTGATTATGTTTATGAAATTTATGTTTATATAGGGATTGAATGATTATTTTTATATACAACTTATTTAAACTAGTTATAATTGTGAAATTATAATTTGTTATTAATTTATAAATTTTTATCTGAATGTTGTTTTACAGGTTTTAAAAATTTAAGAAATTATAATTCGTTATTAATTTATTAATTTTTATAATGTTGTTTTACAGGTTTTAAAAATTTGAGAAGAATATTTTATAGGTTTTGAAGAGTTGAGCAACTGTTCAACCCACCCAAAAAAAGAAGAAAGGAATGAAGAGAAATTGTTATAATGTTTAAGAATGATAATTTATTTGATTAGTTTTGTTAATAAACACCTTTTATTATTTTATATTTAAATATAATTAAATTTTATTATAATAATATTTTAATGTAATTATACTTTTACAATAATATAAATTATTTTGTGTTATTTATATAGTATAAATATTTTGTTGAATGATTTAATTTTTTTTTTCAAAAATATAAGTTTTAATGTTTATTTTTTAGATTATTGCATTAACTACGGTAAAGGTAAATTAACCGCAATTAAAAGTTTTTATGTTAAAATCATTAATCAATAAAGACGGTAAAAATATTACAGTTAAGAGTTTATAACGACGGTTTTATAAACCGCAATTAAAGATTATTAACTAAGGGCGGTAAAGTTACCGCAGTTAATAGTCTCTAACTACGGTTTATAAAACTGCAATTAAAGACTATTTACTACGGTAATTTTACCATAGTCAACCGTAGTTAAAAGTTCCGTCGTTAAAAAAATGTTACATAATAAGGGCGGTAAAATTACTGTAGTTGGAAATTATTAACTACGGTAAGTTTACCGCCCTTATTAACAAACATATCTTTAACTATGGTTTTTAAAACCGCAGTTAGAGGCTATTAACTGCGGTTTATTAAACCGCCGTTGTAGACTATTAATTGCGGTATTTTTTCTGCCCTTATTGATTATTATTTTTTTAACGGCGGTTGACTATGGTATTTAAACCGCAGTTAATAGAATTTAACTACGGGAAATTGTCTTTTAACGGCGGTTAAAACGGCCTTTAAATATTACTTTTTTACTAGTGCAAGTCACCGTGGAGGAATGCATTGTTGACGTCAAATTGCTGTAAAAACCAGTTATTAGCCGATGTTAAAGCAAATAAGATTCTTACCGTGACTGTTTTAGCAACTGGAGAGAAACTGTCGTGGAAGTCAATGTCTTCCTTTTGATCGTATCCCTTCGCCACTAAACGTTCCTTGTATTTAGCAATCGATCCATCTGGATTCAATTTGGTCTTGTATAGCCATCTACAACCTATCGCTTTCTTCCCTTTAGGAAGTTGAACTAGACTCCATGTATTATTTTCTTTTAAAGTTGTTAATTCATCATCCATAACATCTTTCCAATGTTTGATTTTTACAGCTTCTTTAAAATTTTGTGGTTCTTTAATAGTGGATATGTTTCCTAAAAACTCTAGGTGTTCAGCATTCATACATTTACTTGAATAAGGGAATGTGTTTAGAGTATATTATTTATCATTGTTATTTGTATTTGAATTGACAACATAATTGTCAAGCCAAAGTAGGAGGCTTTCTATCCCTGCTGCTTTTTCTTTGTTGTTCTTGTGTATGAAACAATGAGTCATTTGAACTAGGCTGTGTAGATGTGTTTGACTCAAAATTTTGATTTTCAGTTTGATGATTATCAAAATTATTTGAAATTAATGGAACATCTTCACTATATAATTCTGATTCTTCATCAGAATTATCAAAAAAATCTACACTTGAAGGGTTTTGGGGTTTTTCTACAAAATTTCTTTCATTTTGATATAGAAAAATATTTTCATGAAAAGTTACATCTCTTGATACAAAAATATTTTCATTTAAAATATCAAACACTCTATAACCTTTTGTCCACATGAATAACCAATAAAAATACATTTTTTTCCCTCTTGGCTCAAATTTAGTTTTGTAAGGAAAGTTATTATTTACATAGCACAAGCAACCAAACACCCTAAGATTTGATAAATCTGGATTTTCTTTATACAATTTAAAAAATGGACTCTCCTGATTCAAAATTTGTGAAGGAGTCCTATTTATAATATGTGTGGCCATAAGGATTGAAAATGGCCAAAAAGTTGTGGGTAATTTGGCTTGAAAAAGCAGTGAACGTGCTACTTGTAGTAAATGTTGGTGTTTTCGCTCTACCACCCCATTTTGTTATGGGGTGTAAGGGCAGGACTTTTGATGAAAAATACCATTTTTTATAAAAAAAAAACTTTTGACATTCGTAACTTAAGAATTCACTACCATTATCTGTTCTTACCGTTTTGAATGATGATTCAAAATGTGTTCTAATCATTGTATAGAAATCAATAAAAGTTTGACAAAAAATATTTTTTGATTTAATCAAATATGTCCATGTAAATCTTGAAAAATCATTTACAATCGTGAGCATGTAAGGACAATCAATAAAAGATGTATCTTTATAAGGGCCCCATATATCCATGTGAACTAGTTCAAAACATTTTGTAGTTTTAGACATATTACACTTAAAAGGTAACCTTTTCAATTTAGAGATTGGACATATATCACAATGAAAATTCTTAGTTTTATCTAAATTGTAAGTATGCTTAAGTGCTATATCATATAGATGACCAAGTCTTCTATGAATCAACTTGAAATCATTACAAGTGTTATACACTTTATTCCCTAATTTAGTTTCTAGTAAGTAAAGGTTCTGGAAAAGATCTCCTCTGCCTATGATCATATTGTCCTTAACATCCTGCAATAGACAACCAGTAGAAGAAAATTGACAACTAATATCGTTCCTTTTGGAAAGTTTTGAAACTAAAATTAGGTTATATGTGAAACCTTATACATGCATAACATCATATAATTTTAGTTTTGCAGAAAGTCTAACATTACATATATGTTTTACATTTTTAGATGTTCCATCAGGTAAGAATAAAGGCATGCTATTTATCATCTTAACTTCAGTCATCAAACTCAAATCAGAACAAATATGACAGCTAGCATCACTGTCTACTATCCAAATAGGTTTTTCTTTATTATTACTATGCACATTTAGACTACAAACCCTAGCAAAATTTTGATTAGAAGACATACCTTCGCTGTACTTGTCTTTACATTTTCTTTGGGTTTGCAGTCCTTTTATGACTTCTTTCACCACATCAGCAATTTCAATGTTACTGAATTTAGAATTCTGATTTGATGATGATTCTGGTTGATCTTCACAAAAGGAAAAGAGGTTATTCCCTACAGTAGTTGCTGCATTTGTAGAATTTTTTATCTTCTGATCTCGGTTTCCTTTCCACCACTCCGGATAACCTATGATCTTGAATCATCCTTCTTGAGTATGTCCTTCCATCTTGCAATGTGTACAAAACATGTTTGTTGTTCCTTTTTTGTTGCTTCTTGTCTTGTTGATTATTCCTTTTCCTCAATTGTTTCGAAAATTATTCCGACTTCTTTGCTGATCAAAATTCTCCTTCATAGACATTGCAAAACTATATATTTGTTCATTCATTAAAGTCTGCACTTCCCTTTGTCTTTCAATGCTAAGTAACATTGCATAAGCACGATTTAAGCTTGATTCGTCATTCTGCAGCAGCAAACAGTTCTTGGGTCACAATCGCATGCTGGTAGAGGTTCCAAGACCATCAATTCATCCCAGAGTTTCTTGATCTTGGAAAAATATTTTTCAAGACTTAATATACCTTGTCTCAGGTTACTAATGGCCTTTTGGATCTGATAAGATTGTGGACCGTTGTTTTCTTGATATCGTTCTTTGATATCAAGCCATAAGTCTAACGCTGTGGTTGTGGAAGAATAGTTTGATTTAATCTCATCCGACATAGTGTTCAGAATCCAAGAACGAACTAAACAGTCCATCTTTCGCCATTTATCAAATACTTCTGATTCTTTTCGTACAACTAAAGATCCATCAATAAACCCTAACTTTGATTTTGCTTCTAGCGCTAATCGCATACCACTGCTCCAGCCAATATAATTTCCGCCATTAAAAATAGTAGTACATATAATCGCACTTGTATGATCTGAGTTATGCATTGTTAGCACATCATTTTCGTATTTCTTCTTTCTAGACATTCTTGATCTTTCGTCGTTCGAACTATTTGTTAGAGAAGATGAAAGGTAATCGCTGGAAGAAGAATCATCGGTGTTAATCTGAGTCTCTTCTTTGTCTTCTTGATTTCGATGAGCATCTAGCTCTGATACCATGTGAAGTTTCTGAACTTTGGATTGATTCGTAGAATTATGTTTGAGAAGAATGAAGAAGCTATTGAGAAAAATGTGAATGGCTTTGGGAGCCTTCAATCCCTTTTATTAATGTAATAAATTTGTTATAGTCCCTAAAATATCTATCTGGTTTTAATAAGGCTATAAACTTATAAGAACATATAATATAAAATATTAACATATTTTCACAAAATATTATATTTAATATAAACCAAAATAATGTGATCTAATGGGATTAAGTTTATGACTTATGAGTGTATTTATCATTAATATAAAGTGAGGATATCTAAGTGACATTTCTAATTTTATAAAGGGGCTAAATTAAAAATAACCTAACTATAATAACTAACTTAATGTTGGTTATATGTAACGGTAATGGTCCCCATTTGAAGTACGGACAATTCTTCTTTGCGTCCCCATCAACAGAGAGAGAAACATATTTCCGTACTCATTAAATGAAAGAACCATTCCATATAAGGAAATTTTAAAGGAAAGAGATTAAAGAATCATTCAATTCATTCAAAGTCTAAGAAAGAGATGATTCATGATTCATCAAATTAAGGTACGCTTCCGTCGCATTCAAATTTTAATTTCTCACACATTAAATTAAGATTTAATTAGAGTAATTCTAACATCTCTATCATAAGTCTGTTCTATCTATCTCATAATAATTCAGTATGGATTGATTTCTTTAAGAAAATTTAAAACATTATATTATATTTATTTATATTAATGAAGTAACTTAAATCATTTTAAATAAAAGTTAAATATAATATTATGAACAAATTGATTTCAATAAAAAAAAATCTAAAATCTAAATGTTATATTTGACGGCATTGTTTGATCTTTAGATTTTTAAGGGTTTTTATTCAAAACATTGATCAAAGCATAACATGAAAAAACAAAATTATAGAGTTATGTAAAAATTAAATACAATAGAATAATTAGTTGACTAGAAGATCTTCAAGAAGAGCAATAAGATTTCCATATGAATCCACAGGTTTTTCCGGAACTAATCTCTTATATCGTCATGATAATGGCATTGTGAAAAATCATTAACGGCCTAATTTCGTTGTTAAAAGTTTTTCGATTTCTTTACAAACAGATAGTCCACCAAAACATTATAGAGATAGAGACCCATATTTTAAGTCTCGCATTTTTAGTCGCCTCAATCATTGTCTTCCAATAGCCACTAACGATTTTTGGCATAACTCATTGTATTCCAGTCAAATTCTACAAAAGACTTCATATACTTGCAACACCGTGACAATATAAAAGTATATGAGAAGTCGTCTCAACCTTTTTGTAACACATACGACTCGCAATAATTATGTTTTTTTCATACAATTATCGTCAGTGATAACTTCGTCATGAATAACACTTCAACCAAAAAAGGAGATCTTGGTAGACATCTTAGACTCCCATAAATTTTCTTAACAAAGATTAATCGAGTTAACTTTATTGAACAAAGTGTAACAATATCCCACATGAAAGTTATTCAAATCACGCCACTACATAGAATCCTGAGAAAACGGGTTTAACCCCTTATTTCTAACCATGAACAAAAATTCTATCATTGGACATGTTTTTCTCACTATTCAGTCTTCTTCTATATCTGATATAGGTAGCAAAACCACTAGACCGAATGTCAAACATATCTTTGAACGATGCATCTCAAATCCCATGATATTATAATGTTCACATTATACCCATGATATTAGATTTCCAATCCCAACTAATGCTAAATGGAAACAATGGTAGTAGATTTGGGTGCGCATTTTACACAGTTATTTGTGAGTATCCGACGGTCCAAAATTGCTTGAACCGAAGTCTTGCAGTTTAGTGCGTCGAGAGAGTTATATATGTGTGGACACTAGGGTTCGAATCATAGTTGATACAAATTTGAGAGTGAGTATTTAAATGAAATTATAGTAGTATATGTGGGTGAAATCTGAACAATTATTTGTGAGAAACCTCTAGTCCACAATTGTTTGAATCGAAACCTTTCAATCTAAAACCTCAATTTTAAATGAATATGATCAAATTTATTTATTTTATAATTATATAAAAATTTATTCTTATAATTATTTTTTACAAGAATATTTTATATTACTTTAATTAATATAGATTAAACTTATAATTGATAATATATATATATATATATGATTTGAAATTCATATTGTAAGATATATATTTTATGTCAATTGCATTGTTTCAAATTACAAAAAAATAAAATAATAAATTAACTTTTACTTAGCAGATATTTATAATATATGTATAATATATTTATATTAAATAATTAATAAGAGTTAGACTTATTGGTTATTATTAGTTAATGTATTAACTTTTAAAACACAGATAAATATATATATATAATAACAATGCTTAATTTCAAATTATCTAAGCACAATTACTTTTATTTTATTTTATTTTGTAAGATTATCGAGTTGAATAGTTAATTCGTTCGTCCATATAAAATTTAAAAAGATTAAATTAAAAAAATAAAAACAAAAATAATATACAAGTCTCAAACTTACCACATAACCATATAACCATAAATTTTAACCAACTAAGTTACTAATCTAATAAAACTTCAAATTTAAATTCAACCAAATTTTTAATAAATTTGTAATTGTGTTTATACAATTTATAATTTCTTATAAAAATATTAAGACCTAAATTGTGTTTATGAATTAGATAATACATTATTGTTTTGAATCTTTATTTGAGTATGACTGAAAATGGATAAAATGTTGGTCAATATACAAATTAATCCGCGAGTTAAAAATACTTAAATAAAAATATATATAATACATAGAATTATAAATTAAATTCAATAATGATAAATAATTTATTAGTTAAAGTGTTCAAATTTCACACTGAAATTAGAGTTTGAATTCGATACGATCAACATTTAAACGAGGAGTGTGTTTAAATGACAATGAATTACAGTAGTGTGCTGATGATTATGTATGATGATACTTGTATGTATGTAACAAATATGATAGAATTGAATTGCATATTTTAATTATAAGTTGGTTTTTTTAATATATAAAATGATAAAAATTTCTTAAGATCTAAATTATGTTTTATGAATTAAATAATACATCAGTTCATATCAATAACATTATAATTTAATTAATGTGTTTTTTTTTTTTTGTGATAGAGGTTTAATCCTCACTTTTGTTTAGTTCATATCAATAACATTATAATTTAATTAATGTGTTTTTTTGTGATAGAGGTTTAATCCTCACTTTTGTTTTGGATCTTAATTTGAGTGTAAATATGTAAATACATAGTATGGATAACTTGTTGGTCAATATAAATATTAATCAGTTAATCAAAAGATAAATACAATATATATATATATAATTATATAATTATTAATTGTATTCAACCATTACAAGTAATTTATGATTATAATGCTCACATTATACATAGAGTATATTTTAAATCCCAACTAATGCTAAAGGGTATGAGTGTGAATTTTACGGAATTATTTGTGAGAAACCGTCGTCCAAAATTGCTTAAACAAAAGTCTTACAGTTTGGTGCATCGAGAGAATTATATGTGCGGAGACTAGGGTTCGAATCCCATTTATACTAACTTGAGAGTGAGTATTTAAACGACAATTATAGTAGTATATGTGGGTGAAATCTGACTAATTATTTGTGAGAAACCGCTAGTCCACAATTGCTTGAATCGAAGCCTTCCCATCTAAAATCTCAATTCTTTGCTTGATAAACCATACCACCAACATGTTGTTTCACTTATTTTTCATTTTTAGATCGCATAAAGAGGCTCTTGGTTCGACATGCAAATCAGAGAATCTTTTTCTTCATTCGACAAACACAAGAGAGATAGACTCTTTGTCTATTTAGGCTCTTTCGTTAGTAGATTGCACCATTAGGGCATTAACTTATGTTATATTACCGATAGATTAAATGGTGACATTCGACTGATTTTTGATAGACTTAACCTAATTTTTTAGTTTTGGTTGCATTAGGTGTAACAGAGAATTCAACTTGATATTTGAAAACCCGATATGTTATTGATCCTATGTGTTCAATTTGATTTGCTTGATTTAGTGATTTCGAGGGTATCTTGTTAGAATCTTTAATTTAAATCTTTAATCATTAAGTATATAATATAAATACTCTAATGTCGATAAATTGAGATAAATTGTAATTGCGGAAACGTACCTGGATCTTGAATGAAGAACAGTTCATTAAGTCGTTCTTCGTTATTCTCTTCTTCTTGATCTTCTATTGATCTTGGATCTTCTTGTTCTAGATCTGGACCTGGATCGGAATATGGATCTTCTTGTTCTAGATCTGGACCTAGATCGGAATGTCTGATGTGGGTGGAGTTTAAGTCTTCCAGCCCTTTATCTATAGCCTTCTTGAGTGTTCTTGAGAGATGAACATAAACCTTTTGTCTGATGAGAGAAACAAATTAGGTAGGCTATATATATGGGTTGGAGACCTAGCCCTAATATACCCATTTATTATTCGGCTCATCAACGAAATAATAAATGGTATTTCTGCTTCTACACAAATATGTCCCCATATTTATTATAGAATCTTTATATTTTAATAGATCACATGAATTAAGTTTTAATCTTTATATGATAACAACTAATACACAATTATTAAATAATATATGTACCCAAATGTTGGAAATAATTCCAACAATCTCCCACTTGGGTCATATATATATTTCCTTCAATTGTATATTACAACCTTAAGAGCTCAAAATATTGTTATCATTTTTAAATACATCTATATCAATCTCGTCCATTAATTATATCAACATAGGATTAAAGCGATTTTTGTTACATTAATTCGTAACTAAACCTTCAATAGTCACATATGTCAATTCAATCAAATGACATAGATTAAACATGGGTGTGTAGTGTGGATTAACATGTAGTGTGATATTTAACATGTCTAATATCAACTGGTCCTCCTTTATTCCTTATAGAGATCAATCTGAATAACTTTATAATCTTGATTTCTTTAAAAAAAAAACTAAATCTTTAATTTCTTTATAAACTGATTCTTTAATGTGCATATAAATTCCAAATTATATCTATACAAGCATCATAATACAAACTCCCACTAAAACTGTATATCATCTAAATATTCAATATCCATATGAATAATATATTCATGAAAGACCTCGGATAACAAATATTTAGAGAACTGATCCGTAATTTTAGAGTTTGTCCAAATATGCCCAATAGATAAGTAAACATTCTGAATTTTTTATTTTCCAAATAGTCTGACTTAGTCGAACTCATATTACTCTTAAAGTAAAAGAACTGCAAATTATTGTCACATAATATCTTTATTGGTCTTTCTATATCATTCATAATTTGCAACCCCGTGACAAAACTTTGCAGTCAGATTCTTTAATTGGATGACACAAAACACCTAATAAATTATGCCATCATGTTGAAATAATTCTAGTGTCTGCTTAACACTCTTACAAGAATTAATTCTTTTTAAACTAATAATTAAACTAAAAGTATGTGGCACGAATTTTCGACTGTTTTGGTATCCAACAAAATTCGAATCAAAATACCAAATGATCTCTATCCGATTCGATTTCACTATATGAGTATATAATGTTTTGCTCTTAAAATATCACATTAGTTGTTTGGTTACTTTCTTAATGATCCAAACCAGGATCCTTCAAGTATTTGTCCAACATCATAAATGTACTTAATTTCTTGATTCATATAATCTAGAACATACATTAGACTATTTTTTAAGGAGTATTATGTATATATTTATTTTCAAGGCTAATCTTGAAGTACTTATTAGACTAAATTTGTCTCTAGATCTTTCAAAATATCCAATAATTAACATCTTAAAATTCTTTAGTCTAGTTTATTTTCTTTAGACCTATAAGGCATCACCTTAACTGGACAACCCCAAAAGAATTCACTAGTTGTTTTAGTTGAATCTTTATTCCATATATAAGTTGTAATTCTTAACTCTTCCTTCCAAATGAATCAATTACACGAAGATATTTCATAAATGTTTGTTTCCAAATAAAAAAGTATCTAAAGTATTTCTTTAATGAAAAATGTAAAATTAGAAAATGTAAAAGTGGGAGAAAAGAGAGAAAACTTCATTGGTTGGAAAATGTAAAAGTGGGAGGAAAGAGAGAAAACTTCATTGGTTGGAAAATGTAAAAGTGGGAGGAAAGAGAGAAATTATTTGTTTTTTTCAGCGAATAAGATTATGCCAAGTCATTCCCTTACCAAATTTCCTCACCTAATCATTTCTCCATTAGTATTTGACTCTTCAATAAACTCAGATGCATCATAATTTTAAAATATATACATTATATATATATATATATATATATATATATATATATATATAATGTGTTCATGTATATATAACATATAATTTAATAAAGGATGCATCATAATTTTAAAATATATACATTATATATATATATAATGTGTTCATATATATATAACATATAATTTAATAAAGGTTGCTTCTAAACTGTTCATCTTTCTCATACTTTAACAAATATTCTTTAACAAATCCTTTTCAATATTTGATATCTTTCTTTATAACATATGCATCATTTCTTTATTTTAATTTCTTTATCTTTCTAATTAATTAGATATTCATATATTATATCTAATTAGAGAATGAAAATCATTCTTTAATCATAATTCTTTAAACGGAATATATTCATCATAATGAATATATAAAATTATTTAGATACTTGATGTCTTTTCTTTATTTTAATATAATCCAAAAATTTAGATCAATATATACACCAAATATTGTTATTACTATTCATTAATTCATTCTATCATTATCTGTTCTAGCTAAATTAGATCAAATATATATATATATATATATATATATATATAAAATGTCTGCTCATATTCTAAAAAAAATCTTATAAACTTAAATCTCAATAGATCGACATAGAGAGGCTCTGATACCACTTGTTAGAATCTTTAATTTAAATCTTTAATCCTTAAGTATATAATATAAATACTCTATGTCGATAAATTAAGATAAATTGTAATTGCGGAAACGTACATGGATCTTGAATGAAGAACGGTTCATTAAGTCGTTCTTCGTTATTCTCTTCTTCTTGATCTTCTATTGATCTTGGATCTTCTCTTGATCTTGGATCTTCTTGTTTTGGATCTGGACCTGGATCGGAATGTGGATCTTCTTGTTCTAGATCTGGACCTAGATCGGAATGACTGATGTGGGTGGGGTTCAAGTCTTCCAACCCTTTATCTATAGCCTTCTTGAGTGTTCTTGAGAGATGAACATAAACCTTTTGTCTGATGAGAGAAACAAATTAGTTAGGCTATATATATGGGTTGGGGACCTAGCCCTAATATACCCATTTATTATTCGGCCTATCAACGAAATAATAAATGGTATTTCTGTCTCTACACAAATATGTCCCCATATTTATTATTGATGTCTAAATAAGCCCATAATCTTTATATTTTAATAGATCACATTAATTAAGCTTTAATCTTTATATAATAATTAAATAATATATGTATCCAAATGTTGGTAATAATTCCAACATATCTTGTGCAGTTTTGATATAGTGATATTATTAAATCAATGATTGTGATTAGTGCATGCATATAATGATTTAGACAAATTCACATAATGCGTTTGCACGAAGCTAAGTTAACACATATATTAATTAAAAAAATATGTAAGAAAATGAAAATTAAAAAAAAATACATTTTTTGTTTTTTTCCGTCTTAATAAATTATCGTGTTCGTCGAACGACCACTAAATGCTTATAGTTGTCCACGCTAATTAAATCTACCATTCAAATGGATTCCTTTGTGTTATTTTTTGAGATTCTAATATCAATAGATATTATAATAGTTAGTCTAAGTTGTAAACATAAAAAAAATATAAGATGAAATAATAAGTGAAATGAATATCGATAATTGGACAATTATTACTACATTTTTTTAAGGTTGTAAGGATCGTAATTAGACACAACACGAGAAATAAGAAGTTTTAATTTCTCAAAATTTATGACTATAAATATCAATTAAAAGTCCTACCAATTTGAGACTATAAATATCAAACAAAACTCTTATTCATAGTGGTGATTCAATCAAAATTTATCCAAATTAAATTACATAGATCAATAAATACGATTGAAATAATCATCCATCTGATAAGGATTTAGTGGTTTTACACATTTAAACAATAAAATTGATGTTCTAAATTTCTCTTTTTATGTTATTGTATATAATTTCATTTTAAATGAAATAAATGAAAAAGTAGTAAAGAATAAAAAGTATAATATCAAAAGGCTAAGAGTTTAGTAACCTTATCAATAAACATCTTTTTATTTCAATTTCAAATCACCAAAATATAGAATAGTGACAAGAAAAATAAATAAATTTATTACCAAATGGAAAGACAAATACATATATAAATACCAAAATAAAGTAGATATTGAACATCCAGCAATATAACATTAAAGTTAAAATATGACAAAAAATAATAATAATGAAGTTAATAATAATAATAATAATAATAAAGTATCAATTGTTTATGAATTTATTTGTACCACCTAAATAATTTGTGTAAAATTTTGTAAAATGAAACTCATTTTTTTTTGTTGGTGTTGAAATTCTTATAATTCAATTTCCACAATATTTACATTAATTAGTTATGAATTATGGCTGAAATAAACTGAAGGGGTTTGTTTTGTTTGATGTTAATTATTTGGATAAATTATTAATATATATGAATGGAATGTTATAATAATGGTGTGACGATGACGATGGCGTCAGCTGCAATTCTAGAGGCGATTGTAAGATTGGATAAAGGAGTTGTGAAAGGGGTAGAGAACTGGTTATTTGATGCATGGTTATCTGATGCGGATTCAGCCTTTGTCGGTCCAAAATTTAATGGCATTGGTGGGTTGTCACGTTTTGAGTTGTATGAGACGGATTTTGGATGGAGTCGGCCGGTAAAGATGGAGATGGTTTCCATTGACACTGTTGGAGTTTTCTCTCCTCTGTGATGCTAGAGATGACCAAGGCAGGATTACTTTTAATAAACATAAGATTGAAGTCAATTTTCCGGCTTGAGGATATTGGTAATATTTAATAATTTAATCCTCCAACTTATTATTATAGTTTATGGATTTTGTGTTATCTTAAATAAATTTTGTATAAGAAACTTCTTTTCTGTTTCTTATTTTGGTCATTTTGTTTAATAGAAATATATATATATATATATTAATTAGGTTGTACTTTTTCAATTTTTTTAGTTCAAATAAATTGTTTTTTTAATATATTTTAATGTCTTATTTAGGTTTTTAAATCGTGTTTATATATTAAATTAAATTTTATTAATGAAAAACATCAACTTTAAAAGTTGTTGAACGGGTATTTTTTCAATTTTATTATTAAATAAATTGTTTTTTATTATTGTTTAATATTTTATTGTCATAATTAGATAGTTAAAAATAAAAAAAAATTTGGAGATACTCGAATGACAATTTATTAGGACGAAAAGGACAAAAGATTTAATTTCTATTTTTTATTTTACATTCTCTAATTTATTTAGTGAAAGTTGTTTTTTATTAATATATAATTCAACCTGACTTATTTTCTCGATAATATATGATATCTTAAACTATTGTCTTTCAATTTTTATATATGGTCTTTTAAAATTATAAAATAATTCATATTGAATAATCTATTTTAACTTAATTTTTTTATTTTATTTTCAATAGTTTAAATCAATAGTAGAATTAGTTGTCAAAATAATTAATTTTATATAAATATTCCCCACTATCTATATATTATATATATATATATATATAAATATATAATTTATATGACTATTAATTAAAAAAAACCACTAAATTTACATTAAAAAAATCATTATTTAATATTAAAAAAATTAAAATTATAAAAATAAACAAAAAAATATTATAAATTTATGTTTATATGTATATAAAAATATTTGATTCATAAAAGTTTGTTTTATAACTTTTTTTCATATATATACCTATAATATTAGGTATTTACCTATAAGAAGAAATAATTACTAATAATTAATTTCTGTTTTCCTTTAATTATATATATATATATATAGTCAAAATACTTAAATTTTTTATGTTTTAAAAAACTAATGAGAATTTTTAAACTAAACAGAATTATATTTTATTATTCTTATTCAAAATTTTGAGCAATATTTTCATTTTGAAAATCTTTTTATTTATATACTGAATACTAATTATTTTAAAAAATTGGATTGGTTAATACGAGTGATTTTTGGTTACGATAAATTAATGAAACAATAGCAAGTCCAATGGCTGCTTCAGCGGCTGCAATAGCTATAATAAAAATGGAGAAAATGGATCCTTTTAATTGACAACTATAAAAAAAATCAGAAAATGTTACAAAATTTATATTAACTGCATTTAATATAAGTTCAAGACACATAAGGGCTCTAACCATGTTTTTGATTGCACCTATTAAGGCTACTAAAAGAATTGTTGAAATAAGTTCAAATGGAAGAAAAAAATATGTTGATAAATGAATACCAATTTGTTGACTATTACTTATCAAATCTTGCTCTAGAGTCTTGTTTGATCTTGTAGTCCAAATAATGCTATACCATGACGTATCTAGAATAATAGTAATTGGAGAAAAAAATACTTGTACAAATGATCGAAGTAATTCCATTTACAACCGTCCAAATGTATTATTTTCATTAATTAGCTTTAAATTAGAATGAAACTAAATAATTTATTTTATGGATGTGAGGTTATAATTTATTATCAGTAAAGTATATTTTTTTATAATTTAATTTTCTTAAATAATTTTCAGAATTAATATTAATATTTAATACAAATCTCAATAATTATAGATGACTTTTTAGATGAGAAGGGTTTATTTTAGTTGAATTTATTTATAAATAATCAAATTATTTAGATGAAATATTTAATAAAAAATATTAATATATATGAATGGAATGTTATATTTATTGAGTTTATTTTTACTAACATTTTTTCTTTAAAAATAGGAGTATAAAAAACAAAAGTATTACCATAAAAATAAAAGTTGCACAATAAAATTAAATTTATAAAACACATTATTATTTCAATAAAAATGGGAGTATTAAACAAAATAATTGATTTTAATTATTCCAAGTTAGTGTATACATATGAATATATAAATCTAGAGCTAAACACAATTATCTTAAAATTAAAGTATTTTAAGTGAACAAACATTTAGAAGTACAATAACTTGCATTCAAAAGTATAATGACCTACAATGACTTAAAGTACCTAAAACAAACCAAACAAAATTAGAAATTAATGCAATAAAAAAATCAAAATATCTTTTTATAAACGAATTTTATGATAAAATGATCAAAATTTCACTAACTAATAATTTTTTTATATAATTAATATATATGATAACTGAAACTCTTATTATTCTTGCAGTTTTTTATAATTAAAATATATAATATTTTAGATGAGAATTATTAGGTTTACTTTTAAAATAATTAATAAAAAATATTTATATATATATAAAAGTATATATAAAAAAAAGTAATCGATATAGAATAATTAATGATGAAACATTGTTAAGAAATGATGAATATATATATAGAGAGAGTAATGATAGGGGGAGCGAAAGATTTGTAGCGAAAGTGCAGCGAACTGATGAGGAAGGCTGGCTAAGGCATAATGACTCAACATTTCAAATTTTTTATTTCTCTCTCTCCATTCATTAATAATTTCTCTCTCTTTTCTTTATTAATCATTTATTTTTTATATTTTCTTCGATCTTTATTAATAATTTATTTTTATAGTTAATTTATAAATATATGTTTATATATTTTATTATTTAACTTATTTATAAAATTTAAAATAATAATAGAGACAATAATAAATTAAATAAAAAATAACAAAATATATATATTCAAATATATATTATATTTGATGAATATATATTTAAGAGAATATAACATTAAATATAAAATTTCTTAATTTTTTAAAAAATAACAAAAAAATATATATTCAAATATATATTATATTTGATAAATATATATTTAAATTAAATATAAAATTCTTAATTTTTTAATTAATTATTTCTCTTCTCGATTAATATATATATATATATATATATATATATATATATATATATATATATATATATATATATATATATATATATATATATTAATACTTTATTTATTAGTTTTTAAAATAAGTTATAATAGAAAAAATAATTTGTCAAGATAAACTAACTCGAATCAAATTATACTAATATTCAAAATAAATATAACTCAAACTAACTATTAATCGTAAATAAAAATGTTTTTGATAAGAGTTAACTCAATAAGGATAATATAAGAAGAGAATATATAACATTTTGAGTTAATTAATTAAGTTTATATTACAATTCACAAGAAAATGAAATATAAAAAAAAAAAATTAAAGAGAGAAAAAGGAAAAATAACTAATAAAGAATTTAAGTAAAAAATTATATATAATTTTAAAAATTATATATTTAATTTATTCCCTATTATAACTCATTTTAAAATCAAATAAATATATAAATTATATATAGGGAGAGGAGAAATAATTAATTTTAAAAAATTAAGAATTTTTATATTTAATTTTTTATTATCTTAATTTATCAAATATAATATATATTTTTTTATTAATATATATATATATATATATATATATATATATATATATATATATATATATATATATATATATATATATATATATATATATATGAACATCATTTTGGAGAGATTTTATGTACATATAATTAAATATTATTTATTATAATATAATTTTATTTATAATTTTATTATAAAATATCTTATTAGATTGTGTTATGAAATAAAAAAAAAAATAATTAAATAAAAAATAATAATTTTTAATTTTTTTTCTAAATTCACATAGACAAAGAATATTCGGCTTTCTCTTGATTTCAAATCCTTGTCTTTCAGTTTTTTCTTGCAGGCATTTGAAATCCTCCTTACATATTTTCCTATGTATAGCCATCACGTTATATAATTAATATATATGATAACTGAAACTTTTATTATTCTTGTAGTTTTTTATAATTAATATATATAATATTTTAGATGAGAATTATTAGGTTTACTATTAAAATAATTAATAAAAAATATTAATATATATATATATATAAAAGTATATATATAAAAAAGTAACCGACATAGAATAATTAATATAATAATTAATGATGAAATTTTGTTAAGAATTAATGAATATATATTATAAGAAAGAGAAAATATATATGTTGATGAAGATCATTTTGGAGAGAGCTTGATGTACATCTCCAACATTTATATACATATAATTAAAATATTAATATTATTTATTAAAATATAATTTTACTTATAATTTATTATAAAATATCTTATTAGACTGTGTTATGAAATAATATAAATAAATAATTAAATAAAAAATAACAATTTTTAATTTTTTTTTCTAAATTTAGGGAGGTAAAGAATTTTTGGCTTTCTCTTGATTTCAAATCCTTGTCTTCTTTCGCTTCCCATTTTTTTTGTGGGCATTTGAAATCCCCTTTACATATTTTCCTATACATAGCCATCACGTTATCATCTTAAAACAGTAGGTATTTAGCTAGAAGAACAAATAGGATAACACGCATGACCAAATAATAAATGATGATAGAATTAACAACCTGCTATGATTAAATTCAGACTAAATCACATTATTATTATTAATATAATATGAATATATTAAATAGAATAATCAAGACAAATATTATACAATAATGAGAATAATAAATAAATTAATTAAACAACTATTATAAAATAATGTGAATAATAAATAAATTTAGAACAAATAGGATAACACCGCATGACCAAATAATAAATGATGATAGAATTAACAACCTGCTATGATTAAATTCAGACTAAATCACATTATTATTAATAAAATATGAATATATTAAATAGAATAATCAAGACAAATATTATACAATAATGAGAATAATAAATAAATTAATTAAACAAATATTATAAAATAATGTGAATAATAAATAAATTAATTAAATGTTATAATAAATAATAATAATAATATTTCAAAATAAAATTGGAAAATAGTAAAAAATATTAGGTTAAGAATATAGAGATCATATGCATTTAATTTTTTATTTTATTTTATTAATTGGTCATAAAATTTAATCATTACTCATACTTTGACCATATCGGATTCAAAAGAAGATCGATAAAATGTGTAGGATGTTATTGCAGCTGCCTGAAACGATCAGATTCAAAAGAAGATCGATGAAATGTGTATGACGTTGTTGCAGGTGCCTGAAACGATCAAATTCCTAATAAAAATTTCAAAATAGTGAACAACAGATTGTTGAAACATAACCTAATACAAATTCAATTATTGAAATATTATATTGATAGAGAAATTGAGAAGATTACAAGTCGATACAGAGATAACACGCTTGGAGACCGATGATGTTGTTGTAGCTGCCTGAAATGATCAAATTCTTGGAAAAAATGCAAAACAGTGAACAACGAATTGTTAAAACATAACATAATACAAATTCAATTATTGAAAGCATGATATTAATAGAGAAATTGAGAATATTATGAGTCGATATGACTATTCTCTCTTCAATTGAACCTTGTTGATCTAGGATTATTTATATGAGAAAATATTTGGGTGGAGAAGAAGATGAAAAGTCGGGTTGATTTAACATATTGGTTTAATTGTAGTTATATACGTTGATATAATCATTATTTAATGTTAAATTAAATTAATAGATAATTATAATATGATAACTGAAAGTTTTTTTATTCTTGTATATTTTTATATTTAATATTAAATGTTAAATTGAATTAATATAAATATTTTTTTTATAATTAATATAATATATTAACTAAAACTCTTATTCTTTTTACCGTTTTTTTATAAAAAAATTCAATTAATATATATAATATTTTAAAGAAGAATTATTAGATTTATTTTTAAAATAATTAATAAAAAAATATTAATATATATATATATATATATATAAAAGTATATATATAAAGGAGTAACCGACCTAAAATAATTAATGATGAAACTTAATTAATAGAATTCATGAAAATATATATACGGTGAGGGAAAGAAAAACAATTCATAAATGAAGAGAGAGAAATATAAAAAAATACCTTGTGATATGAGAATTATTTTGGAGAGAGCATGATGTACACCCTCAATATTTCAAATTAAGCGTTATTAGATATATATAGATATGTACCCAAATGTTGGTAATAATTCCAACCTATCTTGTGTAGTTTTGATATAGTGATATTATTAAATCAATGATTGTGATTAGTGCATGCATATAATGATTTAGACAAATTCACATAATTATTATATTAAAATCTTTCTTTTATTTGATTTAGTTGTATGATAAAACCTTCATTCAATTAATGTTAAGGTATATCACTTTTGTTACTTAGTATGTCTTAACAATAAATATTATTATTATTTTATTTTTTTAATTAGTTATAATATCTACAAATATTTAATTCAATATTCAAAGCTCTAATTTAATGCATATATGTATTTTTAATTATAAAGACTATTATCACAATTATATCTATGGATAACTTATTTAGGATATATAATCATTTAATGTTTATTGTATATAATGCGACAAATCTTACGCAAAATTAATTGAAGTGATGAACAATCTTACGCGACTCTTACGTGAATCTTAAATATTCAGCTAAGGTTGTTGATATGGGATACTTTCTAGCTTTCCTGTTCTGACTATTAAAGCTCTCGTTGTAATTTCTTGTCATTTGATTGTATCATTTACCGGGGAAAAAAGCACGACTCCATCTTTCCATCCCAATATCTACCAAATAGACAACTATACGAGGGTCCTTAATCCTGATCTTGTAAAAAAACGATTAAACATTGGGATGGTGTATGCACGAGAAGCCAATTCAAATTCTGCGTGGCAGTGATCATTTTTAAATTTGGCCATTATGTTCATCTTGATGTGGTATGTGCATGCACCGTGATATGCTTCTAGAAAAACTAAGCACAATGCATTGACAATATTTGGGTGTCTATCGGATACGAAGACGAGATCTTGGACTGATCCAAATGCCACTCTTAGTTGTTGCATTAAGTATGTACAAGAGTTATTATTCTCTGAATCAAACACGTCAAAAGCAACATAATATAGTTGATCATTTGCATACAATGCTATAGCCACCAATAGTTGACCTCCAACCTTGTGCTTAAGAAAACTAGCATCGACGCACAATACAGGACGACAACTGGTTCTGAAACCCCTAATTGAGAGGCCTAGGGAAATGAACATATACCTGAAATGGCCGTGCCCATCTGTCTGGATGTCTGTTATGGTACCCGGATTATTCATCTTCAACATGTAGAGGTATGATGACAAATTACCATAGGAATCCTCTACAGTCCTCGCACCGCCATTAAGGCTTGTTCCCTAGACCTCCAAGCCTTATTATAACTCATCTTTATTCCATAACGTTTATGCATGTCTTCCATTATTTTCTTAGGCATGTGGTCATGGTGATGGTCCATATACTTGCTCTCCATTCATTCCCCAATAACCCATGATGGTGTTTGCCTTTCATTCCATCGCCTTTACACAATTGAACATGTATGATCTTTTACAAATTTCCGAATCTCAAACATTTCCAAAGATTTTCCTTTCACAGCACGCAATCTCCACTTGCAATTCTAATCCAAACATTTCACCACCCAAATATTTTTTTTTGACTTCGGCACTTTGAATTCAAAATGATTAGCCATCGCATATTTATGTAATCAGTTGAAGTTCTCTTTTATTCTCAAACAATGAACTGACTTCAATTTCCAAAGTTAATGACTCAGGTATCGGATTTTTAATGTCAGGTATGTTACTAGCAACTCAATCACTGCAGCTTGGTTGGAACTCAATTCTAGGAATCCAAACACTACTTGGATTGGTACTAGCAACCCAATAAGCACTACTAGGTTGGGTAATAGGAACCTAATCATCATCCCCTCATTCAGACGCAAACATGGTTCATCTTCAATGTCATTTTCGATTTCAAAGAAAACCTCCCGCTGCTTCGGGAATACGTCAAGATCATCAATTTCTGGAACCACTACACTTTCTTGAGTTGGGTTTATTGGATTTCTAGGTTGTGACTTCTCTACTAAGAATACACACAATGGAGTACGGTTGTGGACTTAAACTACTTCATGTAAAAAGAACTCCACATCCACATTTTTTATATCAATTATATAAGAAAATTTGACATTCATGCCAAGAGCATTATACTTTGCTTAAAGCAATAAATCATAACGAGATTTATCAACATCAGTAGCATAATAGATTAGATTAACTAGTTGGGCATAAGTAGAATTTTGGAGAACAATCGAACCGCTGTTTGACTTTGTAGAAAAATGAGTAACATCATCTGTAGTTTTTCACTCTCCATCAAAGTAAAAAAGTACTTGAGCTGCAATTGAAAATAGTTCAACAACATTACAAGAATTACACGTATTGTAATGTTCTGTTGTTGCCTCACTCACGACTTTTACTTACTTCGGTTGTTGTTTTTTGAAGATGGCGTGAACCATAATCGAGGATGAGTTTGCTAGTAGAGTTTCAGAAAATCCAATACAACAACTTTTCTAAAAGTTTGCAGCAATGAATCTAATGGGATAGGAGCCCCCTATCCAATAGGTTCATTGAAGCAATCTTGTGGACAATTCTTGGCACATTGTATTTCCATGAAACATACCAGCAAACTCCTCATCAGTGAGTATTTCGCGTGAGTGAGACACAATACGCGTGAGTGAGCAAAATATGCGTAACATTTGTCTTTGTTCATATAACGTAGTATTGATTCACATTCATTCAGGAGTTATCGAATACAACCTAGCTATACTATAATATAATCAACCTAGTGTTCATAATCACTAAAGAACATAAACTAAACATACCCATTTTGAGAACAAAGAGTAGTGGGTCACGACTTCAAATGGAGAGGTCGTGGTCGTAGTCGTCGTCAGCTGCTACTCGTGGTCGTGGTTGTGGTCTTCAGGAGAGTAGAGTTTGAGAGTACAGTCGGAGTGGAAAGTGAGAGAGTCGATATTTGTGAATGTTTTTTTTTTTAATTAGGGCAAAAAAATATATATACGATGAAAGACGAGAAATGTCATTCACGTGTTTTCATCTAAAACGCGTGAGTTTATAAACGAGTTTTAGATGAAACGCGTGAATGGTATTTCTCGACTTTCCATTTACGGGAAATGTCACTCACGTTTCATCTAAAACGCGTGAGTTCATAAACGTGTTTTAGATGAAAACGCGTGAATGGAATTTCTCGTTTTCGAACGGTAATTTAGTCGCGCGAGAGGCAATATAGACTTTTCGCAGGTAAAATGACCATTTTTACTGTTTGACCTAAGGAAATAAGATCTCCTTCAATTCTTCTTAAGAAAGGGTATTTGATTTTTAATTTTTTTAAAATAAAACACAACTTTTGATCTGCACTTACTGAAATTTTGAAATCAATTTAAGACTGGACACGAAAAAGATTATTTTCCTCAAAAGTTTTTTTTATAAATTACTTTGTAAATTCCAAATAATTTAATATATGTTTTTGTATGTAAGTTTTAATGGGCTTGATCAACATATTTACTCTCTTTATTTAACATTATTATTAAAAATACATAATTTTTAATATTTTTAATTTAAGATATATTTTTATAAAATACAATGTGACACAAATTAATTAATTTAAATTTAAATATATATCATTAAAAATATATTTTTACATTCATTTTATTTATCTTATTTTAAGTATTAAAAAATAATAATTTTTTTAATTGATTGTATATTTTATTATCATGAAATTAATAAATAAAAATAAATAAATGAATATTATATTATTTTTTATTATTATGTGTAATTCTACTATATCACCTATTTAGAGCAACTCTACTGTCACGCATAATAGGTTTTGATGCTCTTTCTTTCTCTAACTGGCCAACAAATCAAAACCAAAATGCATTTTGATCTCCACCCTCTTTCAACAACAATATGGCTATTTTTTCAAAATGTTCTTTAAACTATATATTTTTTATAACTTTTGATATTTATATATAAAAATTGATTTTTCAATATTTTTTTAATTAAAATATTATAATATTTTAATTAAAAAAATGGTTGAAAAAATACAATAGGACACAAATTAATTAATTAATTTAAATTTAAATATATATCATTAAAAATATATTTTTACATTCATTTTATTTATCTTATTTTAAGTATTAAAAATAATATTTTTTTAATTGATTTTATATTTTATTATCATGAAATTAATAAATAAAAATAAATAAATGAATATTATATTATTTTTTATTATTATGTGTAATTCTACTATATCACCTATTTAGAGCATCTGTCACGCATAATAGGTTTTGATGCTCTTTCTTTCTCTAACTGGCCAACAAATCAAAACCAAAATGCATTTTGATCTCCACCCTCTTTCAACAACAATTTGGCTATTTTTTCAAAATGTTCTTTAAACTATATATCTTTTATAATTTTTGATATTTATATATAAAAATGGATTTTTCAACCATTTTTTTTAATTAAAATATTATAATATTTTGTAAATGTATATTAATTCATTAAATTTTATTATATTTAAAATTTTATTTAACTTTATTTTATTTTAATTTTATTAAATGAATGAAAAAAAATTAGGGTTAAATACGTAGAATTGATAAATATATAAATAATATTAATAAAGTTAATGTAATAAATGAATATTTTAAATATTATTTTGACTTAAATGAGTTTTGGGGTTGAAAATTTATACTATATTGATTAAAATTTTATTTTATTTTATTTTAGTTAAATAATATAATATTATATATTGCACATTGGTTTAAAATAAAAATTAAGAATTTTATCACTGAGATTATAAATTTAAAGTTGAGAAGGTAGATAAAAAGAAAATTGAATTTAAAGTAAAATAGGTTTAATTAATTTATCAATTTTTATAGTAATTTTGTGTAATAAACTCATGATAAAATAAACATTATAAAATACTATCTATTATCTATAATGATTTTGTTGTAATTTTGATATTTAAATTGATAAATTAATAAATGAATTGAATATTCAGAAATATTATTGTTCAATTATAAGATAAAACTTAGTATTATTCTAATAACTAATGATTAAACAAGCCATCAACAACAGAACATACTAGTTTATAGTACTTTGGCTCTTATAATGAACCTATGAAAGAGATAGATAAATAGATATGGGCCATAAATAGGGCGAAAATCATTTGATGCGACGGCACAGGGTAACACCATCACCAATGGGGAGCATGCAGATCTCGATCCTTGGATCAGCAGCTAGCGCTTTATTGAGCTCCAGAACGAAGTCCCTACTGTCCATTATGTACTTCTTTAAGGGAGCATCAGGTGGCGCCGCCACGGAGCCGCCCCACAGGGTGTTGTCATAACCGATTACTCCCCCGATCTTAACCAGATCGATCAACCTCTTGTGGTAATTTATGTAATTGTTCTTGTCCGCATCTACGAATATGAAATCCAAGCTTCCATAATTCTTTTCATCTTTCAACATCTCGTCAAGAACTGGCAGAGCCGGTCCCTCTTTGAATTCAATCTTATGCGCCACCCCTGCCTTCTCAATAACTGGAAGACCCAACTCGTAGTCTTCTCTGTTTATGTCCATTGCTAGAATCTGTACAATACAATTATTACGTACGTACAAAATCTCAAGACTATTTTCTATAACCAGCAGCAGGCTTAATTAATTAATTAATTAATTACCTTTCCGTCGTGGGGGATAGCTAGGGCGGCGGCGAGAAGAGAATATCCGGTGTAGACGCCGATTTCCATGGTGTTTTTGGCATTGATCAGCTTCAAAAGCATGTTCAAAAACTGACCCCCGTCGGCAGAGGTGGCCATTACGCTCCTGTTTCAATTTGCAAACTCCCTAGTAAATATAAATGGAGAAATTGAAAAGAAAAGAAAAGAAAAGAACTGACCATGGATGCTTAGCAGTGACTTCCCTGAGTTCTTTCATGGATTCCGGCTCTCTAGGGTAGACACTGGTTTCAAGTATATACTGGTAAAGATCGTCGCTTTGAAGAAGGCTCTTGTGGCCGAAATCTTGATGGCTCATCTTGTCACCGCCGTTGGCCTCCATCTGATGTCGTCGGTATTTTGGTTTCGCCGGAAAATGTTTTATAGTTAGAAGAGTTCCTGAGGAAAAAGGAAGATGGAGGTACTGGGGATATATATATATATATATATATATATATATATGGGGATGAAGGGTCCGAATGAGAGAGACATATCAAAGTAGACTTTTTATAATTAAAAAAAAAAAAAAAGTTATAAGGGTTTATGTCACATTTTTAAAAGTGAACTTGAAACAAGCTCGGCCCTAACGTAGGTCCCGATTTCTAGAGTCCACTCCATTCAGTGGTTGCCAGTTGTTGGTGAAGGAAAGAAAGTAAAAAAAAAAGAAAGAAGTAAACATCAGTCTTTAATCTTTGCTTTGTTTGATACCAGCTGTTGCCAGCCTTGCGAAGGACCCATACTTTTTTTTCATGTAAGTTTGGGTTATTAAAATTTGGGAAGAATGTCAATTTTATTTATAAAGTTGGATGAAGGTGTCAAATTTGTTTATTAACTTGTAAAATTTTATTTATGTATACAAACTTGTCAAAAAGTGTTAAATTTATTGAATTTAACAGAAATCATTAACGGTGTTAAAAAAATTTCCACCTGTTCCTGCCATGTCATATCCACGTCATTATATAAATATATTAACTTTATAATCAAATCATTTTTTCAAACAGACCTTATATCTTTAAATAAAAATAAAAATAATATCTCTGTAATTCTTCTTCTCATCTTCTTCCTCCCTCACCAAACAGGTTTCACCCCTCTTCCATTACATTCAATCTAAATCTATCTGCATAAAGATCCTTCTAATATTTTGAGTACTGATCTACAACCTCTCTCACTCATTTAATTTAACAGTGTTCGTTTCAACATTTTCTCATCACGTATGCAAATCTCGGCGGCGGAGGAAGCGATGAAATTGGAATTGAACGTAGCTTCGATTTGACGAAAACGGAAGAGGAAAGTGATGAACGATAGATTGGAAGAAGTGGCGTACCGTCTGGGGAAGTTAGGGTTGTGAGAAAGAGTAGAAAGAGAGAGTATTGATGCTATTGATATTGGGAAGATCCATTTTCGTACCATCGTTTGTGTTTGTGGATGCTTGAGATGAAGATAATAGCTTTTCAATCTCTTCATTAATGGGTGTTTGAAGAATGAAAATGGGTTTAGTGAGAATGAACTAACTGAATGATTCAATTTGTATTATTTCTTTTTGTTCTTCAGTCAAGCAATCTTCTTTCTTTAATCCGAACCAGAGAGCTTTCTCTCTCTACCTAGATGGACTCTAGGTGTCAAGTGGGATGAGAATTGTGAAAAATGTATTAGAAGAATATAGATTGAATGAAATAGAAGAGAGGTGGAACAGTTTGGTAAGGGAGACGAAGATGAGAAAAGAATTACAAATATATTATTTTTATTTCTATTTAAAGATATAAGGTCCGTTTGAAAACAATGATTTGATTATAAAGTTAATATATTTATATAATAACGTGGATATGACATGGCAGGAACAGTTGGAAAGAATTTTAACACCGTTAACGATTTCTGTTAAATTCAATAAATTTGACAATTTTTAACAAGTTTGTATACATAAATAAAATTTTACAAGTTAATAAATAAATTTGACACCTTCATCCAACTTTATAAATAAAATTGACATTCTTCCCATTAAAATTTAGGATACACTTATGTTATTTTTATTTAAACTAGTATGAGTGGCTTGTTTTTGCATAATTCCGAATTAAATAACAAATAAATAATATTGATAAAACATCTAAAGAGATATGATTTTGAATAAATATACAATACAAAATACAAAAATAAATATGTGATAAAACATTAATTAAAAGTTAAAAATATCAATATTTTATAAAATAAATATACTACAGTCAAAGCTAATAAATCAAACAAAATATTATACAAATTAATACCATACAGTCAAACTAATCACACTAGTGGAATTTGGGGTCACCGATGCTTACGTTGTCCTTAAAACCCCTCAAACGGTATTAGACTAAATCCGATGGCTCCACTATCCGTTAGCATATCTCGGTATTATCCGTGTCGGTAAAAGGGAAAGGCTTTTCCCAAGAGCTTGAAACCTTTCGGTAAAGGGTCGTCGACATCTTTCACTAGAGTTGTCGGTAAAGGCCCTGTGACAGCGTTTCAGAAACCGTCGTGGTAGACCGACGAGTTTAGTAACAGCATTCAGTAGGTAAAACCGACAATTTTAGAGAAAACTGTCGACAGGTAAAACCGACAGACTTAGGGAAAAATGACGGGAGGTAAAACGACAAATTTCAACAAAGTTGTCGATCAACGGCAGGTATAACGCCCAAAATCTTTTGATGTTTCCTATAGTCTGTTAATTGGGCGACCTACGATTCCCCAAAACAACACAATGTCATTATATTCAAATTAAGATTACATCATTAACTCACTTGTACAATGATAATTATTCTTAAAGTATAATGCACAACCTTTGTCAAATTCAATAATTGACTCTTTGTTACCGCATTTCTGCATATACTTGTTGTATATATATTGTATTTTAAACAATTGGTAGCACAATACTATTAAAATTAATGCTAAACTATAATATTCATACTTGTAAAATCGTTTTGCTTTTGGGCATTTTTTTTAATATGTACGAATGCGCCCGTTCTCGTGGATAATTCTTCCAATGAGACAAATATGGATAGACCTGTATTCGGATTAATTGAAATTTGTGGTAAATCTTCGTCTTCCAAATATCTAGCACATAGACTAATAATCTCATTTATCAGATAACTCTCACTTATTGAACATTCATGATAGTTTTTATTTCGTAGATATCTTTTCAGTGTACCCATATAGTGTTCAGTTGGGTACATCCATCTATACTGAACTAGTCCCCCAAACAAAGTCTCGAGGGAAAAATGTACCGAAATATGCATCATTATGTCAAAAAATGATGGTAGAAAAATATTTTCCAATTTGTAAAGTGTCAGCGCAATATCCAATTGAAGTTGTTCTAGGTCCTCTAAAATCATTGCTTTAGAAAACAACAATCGAAAGAACCTAGATAAATTTACTATAGCATTGTACACTTCATATGGAAGTAAGTCACGTGTAGCTAAAGGGATAGGTATTCTAACATTATATGACAATCGTGACTTTTAATTCACAAAATCTTCTTTCTTCCAAATTTATACAATACCAATATTAGAGAAAAAGCCTTCCAACAATCTTAGATCCTTTAAGAATTGGCAAAGACGTCTTCTAGAATCGAAAGACAACGTGAAAGGGGCTTTGGGATAATGAATCACACCTCCGACATTCACAGGATGTAAAGAATGACGTCTTATGTTCAAGATTTGTAAATCCTTGCGAGCTCTAGGATCATTCTTAGTTTTTCTTTCACATTCATGATTGTTCCTAGAACATTGTCACATCTATTTTTCTCAATGTGGATCACATCTAAATTATGTCTCGGCATATGCGTTTTCCAGTATGAAAAATCAAAGAAAATATTGAGCTTGTTCCAATTATCTCCTCGAGATTCATGACATATTTTTATTCTCTTCCTACGGTCTGTAATTAGAATTGTGTCTCTCAAATCTCATACTTGCATATATGATTCTCGTTTTGTCAAAAGTTTGGAGGGCGCTCTAAATTCGGTACAACCATCAAGCGAATCATTTTCCTTCTGGTATTTATGGTTTGGTGGAAAAAAATAGCGGTGAGACATGTAGCATTGCTTCTGTTAATTAGTTAATCTTAATGATGCGGTGTTGTTGTTACAACACGGACAAGCAAGTTTCCCTTTTGTATTCTAGCTAGATAAGTTTGCATATGCTAGAAAGACATTTATTGTCTATATATCAATGTCGTTCTCAGAATTAGCATTGAGAAGTGTGTGCATTAAAGGTTGTCACACCGGTATGCCACAACTCAGTCAACTCTTGTATCAAAGGCTGGAGAAATATATCAATTGAATCTCCTAGACCCCTCGATCTCGGAATTAACATTGATAAAATGAAATTACTTGAATCCATAAAGATAGTAGAGTTACATTATAAGGAATGAGGATAATAGGCCAAATAATATACGACTTTTTCCATTAGCAAAGGGTTGAAACACATCGCTCGATAGACCCAATCTCACGTTACGAGGGTTTGAAGCGAAATATGTGTGTTTGTCATCAAACGATTTCCAACTAATTGAATCTCGTGGATGCCTTAACAATTCATCTTCCACTCTTACTTTCTTATGTCATCTCATCATCAGAGAAATCTTAGAGCACATGTATAGTCTCTCCAGTCTTAATGTCAACAGAAAATAACGTAATACCTTGTTGGGCATGCATTTTTCATTTAGCTTCTTCTTCACGACTCTACTTCTTTGGTCAGTCTTCATTCTTCCATCCAGACAATCCATGTACTTTGTAACTTTTCAATTCCTTATCGTCCTTCTAAAATAACATGCAATTATTCTTACACGCATCTATCTTCTCGTATGTAAGTTTCATGTATGTGATGAAATTCTTACACTCATAATACGACTTTGGCAAGCGTGAATCTGAATGTAAGATTTCATCCACAAGTAACCTTAGCAACATGTCAAAAGAAGTGTTGATCTATTAACATTCTTGATGTGAAGCAATTTCAGTAATGCTGATGTTTTTGTAATTCTAGAGGTTTCGTATAAAGGTTCCTTCGAATCATCAAGCAATTTATAGATTTTTGGCATCCTCCACGTGTTCTTCACTACAGATGAAGAATACCAAATTAAAATACTAAATAATTTGGTCATTCTATGAAATAAATCATTTTTACATCAAACAAGCTTCTTCATCCTGATAACAAGTTCTGAGATAAGAGACAAATGAATAATAAAAGAAAATGAGAGAGCTGACTATTTTCCACTTATTTATTTGAAACAAACCTAATACAACAAAAAAAAAAAAATCAAATTCCAATAGTTAAACATATGAACCAACACTAAGCATGCCAACTAAGCATGCCATCCGTAAAAAAGTATAATATAATGAAGGCAGATTTGATGAGAAAAATAAGTTCTGCTAATACCATGGGAGTGAAACCCATCACGATGATGCTTAGTTAAATAAGAAATAAAAAATCTTCAAATGTAAGGTATATTGCTTTTTCGGTATGGCACAATTTCTACTTTTTATGCACAACACACATCATCATCATCAAATCATCATCATTATTAACAGAAATGAAAGATAATTGATAAACACCTAATTAAACTCATGTAAGCCTTGAAATATGATCTATCTATCTTTCTAAAACCTAACAAACAATAAAGTTAGAAAAAAGAAGGTGTACGTATGTAAATGAAAAGTGAAAACCCTGTATCTTCATCAATTGGTTAAGAATTTTGCGCATTTGAGCCAAGAAAAATAACAACAAATAATTAAGTATACAACAAAAGAAGTAACAAACTGACCAGAACGGAATTGGGCGTTAAAGGGACTCCAGTTGATGTCGTCAGTAGTAGGTATCCACCACGGCACGGCGTAGAAATGAATCAAAAACAGAGAATGAGAGCGAGATTCTACAATAGAATATCGAATAGAATAGATAGAGAAAAAGAAGAAGAATTTTTTATCCGATGAGCCACAAAAATCTACATTCATTCACGAAATAAACTGAAGCGGTCGAAGAAGAAAAAGATGTAGAGCGTAGGGTATATAGGGCTAAGTATTCGGGCGGGGAACTACTGGAAACGGCAGGCGAAACAGCGCGGTGCCAAAATTGTTGGGTTTACCCCATCAAAATAATATAAAGAGATTTCAATGAAATCCGTCGCCAAAAGAAAAAAATTTGTGCATTCTCACGCCTTACCTTATACCGACAGTTTTTCGAAGCTGTCGGTATTGGAACAATTTTTTCGAGAAATTTTGTCTCAATGTCGGAATTTAGGTAAATACATATAGCTTATGTACGTCGTCGGTGATATCGTCGGTAAAAACTATCTTTTCACTAGTGTCGATCACACAAAAATAATGAATTATCATTCATTTTATATTAATTATTTCTCAAAATATTATAAATAAAAATATTATACAAATGAATATTTTACTGTCAAGTTAATCAATCAGAAAAAAAATAATAATGAATTATTATTCATTTTATATCAATCATTTCTCAAAAATAAAATATTATTTTGCAACAATCAAATAAAGAAAATAAGATAAAATAAACTAATCAAACATCACTTATTTGTTAAAATAAAATGTTATTATAAAGTGTATAGCACAAAAACAAAAGAAAAAGAATAACACAATCCTATACAACTCTCTTCCAACTCCTAAAAAATCTCACATCTTCCATTCCTCTATCTTCATTTGTACCAATCAATTGAGAATTTATATTAGCGGACCGTTGAGCTTTAAAGGTGCAACTTCCCGTCACGTGTAACGTAAGAGCCGCGTAAGATTGCTCTAATCCATTGATAATTTTGATAATAGTTTTCATAATTAAAAAAATATATAGGAATTATATGCATTAAATTAGAACTTTGAGTATTGAATTAAATATTTATACATATTTAACTAATTAAAAAATAAAATTATAATCATATTCGTGATTAAGACATACTAACTAACATAATTGATATACCTTAACACTTGAAAGAGATTTTTCATACAACTAAATCAAATAAAAAGAATTTTTTTAATATGTGATGTCATCAATTATGCAAATTTGTTTAAATCATTAGTATAGACACTTTATTTTCAAATTTATATTTTTAAATAAATTTGGAGCTTATATCTAATTAGATCCAAAAAAAAATTTATACAAATTATTATTAATAAAATAAAGTGTTGCAAAATAAAATAAATAATAGTTTGATAAATAAGTTTAATTTTAAATTATTTAATTTATTATTAAAAATTTTATTTTATTTTATATATTTTAGTAAAATAAATTAGTAAATAAATAGACTAATATATATATATATATATATATATATATTTTTAATTTTTTTTGAAAATAAATAGAGTAATAAAATAAATTTATGTTAATATTAATTTGTTTTTATTTTTATTTTTCATGATTAGGGAAAATAAAGAGAAAAAAAATAATTTATTTGATGCCCGAATAGACAAACTCTCTCTACGACCATAAATTTCAAACTCCTTTCCTAAAAAAGAAGAGTATAATCAATCATGAATGAATAACATTAATACCACTATAAAAAATATAATAATAAAAAAGAAAAAAAAAATGAATGATGGGATGATTTTAAGGAGATAATGATTATTTTTTATAAAAAAAAAAAAAAAAACTTAAAATGCATTGGTATATATAAATAAAATAAAATAAATAATAATAATTTAAAATAAATGATATTTTAGTATTTTGGTTAATGAAATAAATGATGGATTGGAAAATTGATTTTATATAGATTAAAATAAAAACTTTGGCCGGCCTAAATGATATTAAAAAAAAAAATTCAATTTTTTAGTGTGAGATTATTTGAGAGTTTCTTATTTGTTCAAAAATCAAGAAATTTTTATCATTTTATAAAGTATTTAAGGTTCTTAAACTCTAATTTTGTCTTAACTCAATTTAATATATACATTTCAGTTTGTTATATATCATTTATAATTTAGTTTCTATAAATTTAAATCGTTAATTCACTGTTAACCTAATTTAAAAAAAAAAATGATTAAATTAATTTTATTATAATAACTTTATATTAAAAATATTTATATTTAAATTGTATTGAAAAAGCAGGGGTCATTCTTGATCTCTTTGTTGAAGAACTATAACCTCAAAGATATCACAGAAAATATAAGTATTTGCAGCAACACTAGAGTTGAAGATGAAGTTGACATTTTTACATTTAAATGACTTTTTAATTATTTTATAAAAATAAATAATAATAATATTTTTAATAAAAATAAATTTTTTAATTTATTTTTAATTATTTAATTTAACTTTTGTGTACTCAAAATAAAAAAAATTGTAGGTTGATTTATTTATAATGATAATCAACTTTATGAATATAATAAATTTTAATTTTTTATTTTTTATTTTTTTTATCAAATTTATTTATTTATGAATAATAATTATTATTATTATTCTTAACGTATTTTATTATGAAAAATTAATACATAAATACAATATTACTAGCTAGTTTATTAAAAAAATTGTTGAGTTTAAAATATAATATTTTATTATCTCAATAACTTAGTTGGTTAAAATGTTATAATTATATTGTTATGTTATTATATTTAAGACTTGTATGTATTGTTTTTATTCTTATTTTTAAAATATAATATTTTTAAAATTTTATTGACGAATTAATACACGAATTAACAATTCTAACTTGTTAATCTTACACAAATTTTAATTTAACTTGTTAATCTAAAAAAAAATAGATGCTGCATTATGATACTAGAATTGCGTAATTTAAAATAATAATGCAACATCTATTTTTCTTTTAGAGCTCATTCTAGTTATAGTCCTAACTCTAACCATAAATTTGGCCAGAAAAGTTATTGAAATATAGATAGAAGACTTAGACATTATTGGTTTTTTTTTTATATAGTTATTTGTGTTAAAATATGGATAGGCAGTAGTTGTTTGAGTGATTTTATCATATTCAAATAATATTTTATAATAAATAAATAATTTTTAAAATAATTAACATTATATAAAAATAATATTTTATAATAAATAAATAATTTTTAAAATAATTAACATTAAAATAAATTTATATATCTCAACCTTTTAAAAAAAATGCTATAGGTTATGATTCAAATTTACAACCTAACAAAAACAAGTAAAACTCTTTAACCAATTAATCGACTTAATATTTTAAATTCAATATAAAATTTAATGAAGGCCAAACATTCATAACATTATATATATTACTTAATTTTAATTTGTTTGATTTGTCTTGTAATAGTTACAAATAAAATTAAAAATATTACATGTATGTTTCAAACTTGTAACCTAATAAAAACAAATAAAACACTCTAACAAATTTAAGTTAATAAAATTTTATATTTTAAATTCTACACAATATTTAATAAAAGCATGTCATTTTTAACAATATAATCTCTATCATTATTAATTTTTATATAAATATTTTATTATATTTATATATATAAAAAAAATCTATTAAATTAGAATGTATATACAAGAAAAAATAAATAAAACACAACAATTTATTTAGTATTTTCTTTTTAAAAAAATTAGTTAAGAAAAATATGATATAAATATTTATATATATAATTAAAATAAATAAATCATTATATAATTACTATATATTAAAAAATAAATTAGGATATATATATATATATATATATATATATATATATATATATATATATATATATATATATATATATATATATATATATATATATCATTATTATTTTTCTTTAATATTAGGATAAGAGATTTAATTATTTTTATAAAAATATTATTTAGTATTTTTTTAAATTAGTTAGAAAAAATATGATACAAATATTTATATATAAATTAATTAAATAAATATGTAATATTATATAATTATTATATATTAAAAATTAAAGTATGAGATAATTATTTTTAATTAGAATAATTTATATAATATAGAAAAAAATAAAAATAAAAATAAAAATTATTTTTAATAATAAAAATTATATAATATATTGAGAAAAATAGGATATAATAATAATGTTATATATATATTATTATTATTTTTTATTTAATATTAGGATAAGAGATATAATTATTTTTATTATATTTTTTTAATATGAATAAGAAAAATTTATATAATATATATAGTTTTTCAAAATTTAACTTACCCAATATATATATATATATATATATATATATATATATATATATATATATATATATATATATATATATATATATATATATAAAATTATTTCGATAATCATAAGTAATTTAACATTTCTTATAATCATAAGTAATTTAACATTTCATACTTAATATTAGAGTTTAAATCTATAAAAGTAATTATTATATGTAGGTGCGTGAACATGGTTAGAGGTAAGGAAACGAGAAAACCTAAGTTTTTTTTGAAAGGTTAGGGTTAATAATAAATTATTAAAATATAATTTAGATTATATATATATATATATATATATATATATAGGTATAAGAGATTTTAATAATGCATTTTTTTTATTTTTAATATTAAAATGATTAATTATTTATATATATAAAAAAAAATCTATAAACTATAATAAATATTTAATATTTTAATATATAATGTTCTTAAATATATAAATTAGAAAACAAATTAAAAATATAATTAACTAAATAAGTTAAGTTTTCAAAGTGATCATAAAATTCTTTTTAATTTATTTATTATTATAAAAGAATAAAATAATACATTATATACTTGAAATAATATTTTAGAATTAACAAAACAATTAAAAAGAAAATATTTATATATATTTAATATATTATTAATTAGAAAGACTAAAATAAAAGAAATAAAATATATTTATTAAAATTAAAAACTGTAAAATAAATTAATTAAAATATTTAAATTAAATTAATTAAAAATATATTTAACTAAATATGTTAAGTTTTAAATTTATTGATAAATATATTTGAGATTTATTTATTATTATATCTTTATTTTAAATGTTTTTTAAACTTTTAAACTCAATAAATTTAAAAATATAAGTAAACATTTAATTTGTATTGAATTTAATTAATAAATTCAAATATTTAAATAATATTATTTTTATTTAAAATGTTTATATTTAAATAATATTTTATTTATATCTTTATCCCTATACATGGGATCTATGCTAGTAATTTATATTATTGTTACATTATTTTTAGATCGTATACTCTATACCTATATTATTTTTTCTTTATATTCATGTTTTTCAAATTCACTCTAGCTCTATTTTTGAGAGATCAGTTCATGCACATGCTCTTGTCTTCATGTAATATTGGGTATTTGGTTACTCATTCCCCAATAAACATGAATATCTATCGGGTTTAGACAGTATTATAATAATATTATATTTGTGACCAGATGTCCAGGAGATCTCTTCTTAACATTTTTTTAATATTTGTTGGATCTCAATTTATATATATTTTTATATGAATCTCAAAGTATATATATATATATTTTATTTTAAATAAATCACTAGTAGAAAAATAGTTCTATAGTTTAGTTAATGAATTTTTTTTTATCATGATTAGTAATGGTTTTATAAGTAAATATATATCAATAACGGCTTTATATAATCGTTACTCATATTATCTGTGAGACTCTTCTTATGGATAAATTTGATCATATTCCATTAGAAATATTATATTTTATGTAATTGAAATTATAAATATTAGTTTTTATTTTATTAAAATTTTTATTTTATTAATTTTTATAATACATATTTAAATTTCTATTAATATAAAGTAATCAATTAAGTTTGTTAAATTTATTATAAATATTTATATTACAAAATAAATACAATAACACAAACTTTTAATAAATAATTAATGAATTAATTGAATATGATTTTTTATTTACTGAAATATTTATATAATTATTTATTTATTTTAGTTA
Source organism: Impatiens glandulifera (assembly GCF_907164915.1). Lineage (NCBI taxonomy): Eukaryota > Viridiplantae > Streptophyta > Magnoliopsida > Ericales > Balsaminaceae > Impatiens > Impatiens glandulifera. The sequence goes on along the minus strand of NC_061862.1, from coordinate 21,752,773 downwards.
ATTATAATATTTATATTAACATATATATATATAACATAAAAGTTTTATTATTAATAAATAATTTATTAATATAAATAAATCAACTCACTCACTATGAACCTCTACCAATGAAATTTATCAAGTATTCCTCAAATGAAGTATGGGCTGAGATCTTTACAAAAACATGTCGCTTTCTGTTGCCTCGAATCTGGTTTCGCCTTAATTAAATGTGTCGATTCTTTCCATTTTCATCTCGGTGATTATTTTTGCTTGACGAAGTTGAGGGGTTCAGTGACAAAAAGGAAATAAGGAGAAATAAGTTTAGGGTTAGTTGAATGACCATTTAATTATGTTTAATTAGGCCGCTAAAACCTCAGCCAAAACATTATGTTTTAAGATGGTTTTATGTTGGGTAACTGATAACATAAAAAAAACCCTCAAAATTAAGAGTTTACATAAAATCGTTTACCAATTTTAAACTGATAGATCAATTTTAAACTCATAAATCTTAAGAGTTTAATTTGAAAAAATAATAGTTATATATTATTATTATATATATATATAGTTAAGTATTTTATTCCTAACTAATTTTAAAATTTTATATATTTAAATATAAAATTAATTAAAATTAATAATAAGTAAATACCACTAAAAAAATATATTTATAAAATTAATTATATTAAATTATTTAAATAAATAATAACATTTTTTAATTTATAAATACAAATTTATTTATTTTAATGTAAAATATTATAAAATTTTAAAATTAAAATTATTATAAACTCATAAAATCTTATTATTATAATTTTAAAATTGTCTATTTAAAAGTTACTTAAAATGAGACTAGGATAACTTATCTTTAAATCATAGAAATTGTAAAATTTTAAAAAGTAATTTGAAATTTTAAATGAATGAATTAAACAAATATTTTGTAACGAAGGATCCCGGTCCCTAACTCTAAGCCCTACCCCAATCTTGCCCATATAAAAGCTTTAGCAATTATTGTGGACATAGAGAGAAGACTTGTGAGACTGGAAACGGTTTGACAGCTAGGTAGTAGTACTTATTTCTCTCTCTAATTAATTTTTCTCTCTTTTATTTTAATAAAAATTGGTTTATATTTAATTTTGTTTGGACACGTCAATGTAGTTAAGTGATAAGAGTCGGCTTAATAGACCAAAATGTAATGTATTCGATTTCATCTGAAAGCATTTTAAGTTAAACGGGGTCATAGTTGTAGAGTGTAATGTTAATTCTCATTTATTCAAAAAAAATAAAATTATTAAGTTATTTAAATATTTTTTTGAATTTAAGTTATTAGGTGAAAAGATTTAAGAGTATTAATATTTAATAAAAATTATAATTTTAAAAAAAAAATAAACAAAAAAATATTTTGATGGTTAAATTGATTAATTTATTGATAAAGAGACTATTAAAATATTTATTTAAAAAAAATAAAAGGTCTAATTGTATTTGTCTCTCTAAATATCTGTACTATCACAAAATATTCCTTTTTTTTTATGTATAAGTTAAGTTAGTACAGTGAATAAATTAATAAATAATTTGATTGTTTCATTCGATTATAATTAAATAAATATAAATATATTTTAAGATATAAATAATATAATAAATATAAAATTAATACATATCAACCAAACTTATAAATTAAAAATAAAAACTATAAATTAATGGGTTGAATTATCCCTTTATCGGATTGGTGCAAATTTGTTTGTACTCAACATGTTACTTTGTTTACACTCAACATTTTGAGTGTTGTTAGTCTTATCTATTATCATACTCAATGTCTTTTAAATATCTAGATTTCTCATATAAATTAGATCTAACTATCTAAATAATATTTTACCTCTCTTCTCAACATTTCTACATGGTATAGCAAGTTTTTTCATCTTGAAAAAACCTATTCACAATTTTTTGCTGCCTCCTCCAATGGTGAAAATAATCATTGGAGGAGAACTCAAATAATTATATTATCTCATATTTTTGAAATCATTTATCAAAAGTCCCATAACGTTCTTGAGCTCTTTCTTGGCAGTTTTGGTCATTTCAAAAGCTGTATTTTATATCTCGGCCGATATGTCCATCTTCGTGTCTCGACAGATTTTTCCCAGACTTAATCTGTTTAAACATTATCACCGTCCAACTAATGGTATAGTCTGCTTACAAAAAAATCAATTCAGCGACACTCCGGCAATTCAAAGTCATCTCGATGTCATCAACATCGATCCAGAGACACTCCGGCGATTCAAACGCCACTCGTTGTCATCAACATCTAGTAACACTCCGGTGATTCAAACGTCACTCGTTGTCATCAATATTTAGCGACACTCCGACGATTAAAACGTCACTCGCTGTCATCAACATTCAGCAACACTCCGACAATTCAAACCGTCACTCGATGTCATCAACATCCCATCCCCTCGGCAACATCCTCTCCGCTCTCATAGTTGTCCAAGGCTCTTCCTCTTAGGTGGCTAACATTCACATCAAAGCTCTTCCCAAATCAATTTGAGGAAGTATGTGGTAAGTTGGTCAATCTTAACATTTATTACCAACTTGAGGAGAGTGTTGAATTATCTCTTCATCTTGGATTGGTGTAAATTTGTTTGTACTCAACATGTTGTTTTGTTTAAACTCAAGATGTTGAGTGTTGTCAATCTTTACCTATTATCACACTCAATGTCTTTTAAATATATGAATTTCTCATGTAAACTAAATCTAACTATCTAAATAATATTTTACCTCTCTTCTCAATATATTTGTACAATTTAAAAACAGTTTTCAGCTACATTTTTATATCAAATGTAACATCTTTCATCCATAAATTATTTTTCGGTTTCTCAGCTATATTCTAAATTCAATGTCGTTTCCATACAAACCTGTAAAATTGTTTGATAATATATAGTTATTTGAGTGAAGAATGGGTGGATAGATAATAATTATTTACTATAGGATTATTTTATAGTGTTTTTTTATAATTTATGGTATTTTTTATCTTTTAAATTATGTTTATTCTTTTATCTATTAAATTATGTTTATTTTTTTATATTCAAATAATATTTTACAATAAATAGCTAATTTTAAAAATAAATAACATCAAAATAGTACTAACCATTTACCTATCTCAACTCTTAAAAAATAATAGTATTTATATTAGTGTTATAATATTTGTAAATCATACCCTTTTAAATACAATTTTTTTCCTCTTCATTACTTAAGGTTCATTTCATTTTTTATAAACTCAATCTAACTCTATTTTCTATATTCGATCCTGCATAGACTCAACCTGCGAGGTATCCGGGTTACTCGTATCCAGCAATGATGGAATAGGGTTTGGGTCAGATCGAGGATGAGTAGTTTAAATTTTAAAGGATTGTAAATCGGTCCTCACAATGTTTAGGTTAAGTTATTAGGGCCGTAATATTAAAGCCTTGTGGGCACTAGTAATAGATAGAAGCCCATTAATAACATTTATAGCACATTATTGATTTATATATATATAACTTTTAAATATATTTGTGACTTATGGAGATCTCTTCTTAACAATTCCTTAATATTTGTATGATCTCAAATTATATATTTTTTATATGAATCTCAAATTATATATATATATCAATTATAAGTTTAATATATAATATTCTTTTAAAAAAATAATTATATGAATTTATATTTATTTAAAATAAATTTGATCATATTCCATTAGAAAATTTTATGCAGTTGAAATTACAAAAATTAGTTTTATTTTATTAAATATTTATAATATCTATTTAAATCTTTATTAATATAAAGTAATCAGTTAAGTTTGTTAAATTTATTATAAATATTTATAAAAAAATAAATACAAAAACAAAAACTTTTTATAAATATTTAATAAATTAATTGAATAAAGAATATTATACATGATTTTTTATTTACTGAAATATTTATATAAATATTTATTTATATTAATTAATAATAATATTTATATTAAAATATATAACACAAATGTTTTATTAATGATAAATAATTTATTAACATAAATAAATCAACTCACTCATTATTTAATTTGTAAAGGTAATAATGAAGCATAGGCTATTGACTTCAACCTCTAATATTGAGAAATTTGACTAAATGGTCTTATTTGACTCGGTGACTAACTTATAAAATTAAATGCGTTGGTGACCATTTTTATTATTTTGGACGAAAATGCTCTCATTGCGAGACGCAATCTCTGTTTGCGAGACGCAATCAGATGCATTGTGAAATGTCACAATGTCCTTGCTATTTAATAAAAAAATTCTCTTTCTCCCATTTTCTTTTTTTCTTTCTTCCCCGATCTCTCTCTTCACGGTCTTCTCCCTTCTCCTCCTTCTCTCTAAAAATATAAACGGCCGAAGACGGACCCCCGACGTTGGAATCCCAGCGAAGGCAGACAACCATGATGTTCGGTACTAGTATGCTTCCTTTGTCCTTCTCTTATTGTTTATTCCTTTCTTTGAACGCATGGTTAGGTTTAGGGTTTAAGGATTGATTGGTATAAATGTCTTCGTTGTGGAGGATTCCGGTTGCGTCTCGCAAATGCGGGTGCGTCTTACGAATGTAGTTGCGTCTCGCGACCAGACCATTTATAATTAGTAATTGCATTTCAATGGTACGGTTGCGTCTCGCGATTGATAGTATTATTGTTTTCAATTACAGCTGAAGTATTTTCTGAAGTATTTGTTGTGTATAATGGAGAGTGGAAAATTGCAGTTGATGGTGCTAGGTCTTTTTGTGCAAAATCATGCAAAAACTTTGGATATACACCAAAATACTACATTTTCCGAATTAGTTGATATCATCTATCAGAAGATTAACGTGCAAAAGTCTACATATGATGTTCCGCCAAATCTTCCCCCTGTTGTTATTGATGAAGATGACGATTTGGGAACCCATTTATCACGGTTGATTTCAGGTCGCACTTTGTCACCACTGTGTGTCTCTGTAGTAGAGAAGTCATCACTTACATACCCAAGTCAAGATAATGTACTACCACTACTTACTCAAAAGACTATACTTGGAGTTGTTCCTCAACATGTTGTCTTTGAAAGTGAAAATGAAGGAGGAGGAGAAGATGAACAGGCTCATTATGAACTAGTTAATTATGAACGGGTTAGTGACTTACAAGCTACTATTAGGGCCGCACCAACAATTGCACACATGCATCACCGATCATCAATACATACACCATCTAGTGCAAGAGCATCAATGGGTACACCATCAAGTGCAAGAGCATCAATGGCTACACCATCGAGTGCAAGAGCATCAATTGCTACACCATCGATAGACCCGACAGACCCAACATACCTATCACCGACAAACCCTTCATTTGCGATGCCATTAACTAGTGAAACTGTATTAGAAGTTGGTGCGTTGTTTAATAATAAAAAAGAACTTCAACCGAGGCTATATAAATATGCGATGACTAATCATTTTGAATTCAAAGTGGAGAAGTCACGAAAACATCTTTGGTATGTGAAATGTTTGGATGAGACATGCAAGTGGAGATTGCGTGTTGTGAAAGGTAAATTATTTGAGATGTTTGAGATTCGGAAATTCAACCAACAACACTCATGCTCAGTTTTGTCGAGGCCAGAGAAAAAATGCAAACACCAGCATGGGTTATTGGGCAATGCATGAAGAGTAAGTACATTGACCATCACCATGACCACTTGCCTAAAAAAGTAATTGAAGACATGCAGACAACTTATGTGATACATTTGACTTATAATAAGGCTTGGAGGTCAAGGGAAAGGACTTTAATGGCGGTGCGAGGAACGGTAGAGGATTCCTATGGAAAATTGTCATCATACCTTTACATGTTGGAGAATAATAATTCGGGTACCATAATAGACATCCAGACAAACGAGCTCGGCCACTTTAGGTATATGTTCATGTCCCTAGGCCTCTCAATTAGGGGTTTCAAATCCTTTTGTCGTCCTGTATTGTGTGTTGATGCCAGTTTTCTTAAGCACAAGATGAGAGGTCAACTATTGGTGGCTATTGCATTGGATGCGAATGAATAACTATATCCTGTCGCATTCCGTGTTGTTGATTCAGAGAATAATAACTCCTGGACTTATTTCATGCAAAAATTAAGAGAATCAATTGGATTAGTTGATGATCTCGTCTTCATATCCAATAGACACCCAAGCATCGTCAATGTCTTGTGTGCTGTTTTTCCAGAAGCAGACCACGGTGCGTGCACATATCACATAAAGATGAATATTATGGCCAAATTCAAAACTGATAAATGTCATATGGAGTTTGATCTGGTTTCTCATGCGTACACAGTCTCCAACTTTAATTGGTTTTTGACAATATCAAGGTTAAAGATCATAGGATTGCTGCCTATTTGGAAGAAATTGGGTTCCAAAGATGGAGTAGAGCATTTTTCCCCGATAAGCGATACAATCAACTCACAAAAATTATGTTGAGAGTTTTAATAGTCAGAGTAGGGAAGCAAAAAGTATCCCATTTCAATAATGGCTAACTATTTAAGATTCACAATACAACATTTGTTTAATGATAGAAGAGAAAAAACGTTCAACCACCAAAAATGTTTATCTCCCACTTATGAAAAGTTATTACGTGAGGATTTTGAGAAGGCCAGATTTTATACTGTATCCTCGCTTAACCAATTGGAGTTATATGTGCATGACAATGAGTCGAATGTTAAGTCAATTTGAAAGACATGGACTGCACTTGTAGGATATTTGAAGTATTCGGTCTTCCTTGTACGCATGCATTGGCTGTTGCCCGTCACCGAAATTTGGTTTCTTATGACTTATGCTCAAGGTATTGTTCAACTCAAAAATTCAATCTATTTAACCAATTAAATGCATATGTGGAGACAACCAATTCAAGTCAATTTTGTTTAATCGTTCTATTTTCCTTCTTACAGGTATTACACAACTGAATCTTGGTTGAATGCATATGCGGAGACATGTTATCCTGTTGGTAATGAAAACAATTGGGATGTCCAGAAATTATCAAACAACGTGTGTGCCTAAAACCACATGTTAAGGTTAAGAAAGAGCGACCACAAACTAAGTGTAGGACATCCCAAGGTGAGGTCCGTAAGGTCCCAAGACGATGTAGTTCATGTGCTGGTCTAGGACATAATAAGGATACATGCAAAGCAGTGATGTCTGCACTATCTACTGCAAGAGCAAGAACATCATCATCTCAGCAGCATAAGTCATCATCTCAACTGTACGAACCATCGTCTCAGTTGTACGATCCTTTAGCTTGAACTTGAATTTGTGAATCTGTTAAGCTTAATTGCATGTAATGTTTGTTTTATAATGATGAGATTTTTATGACTTGTGATATGTTGATTTCTATGATTTGATTTATAATGATTTAACCTTGGTTTATTGATCATTCTTTTTGTAATCAAATATAATAACCAAATGCCCACGTAAATAAGATGAGTTATTTCATTTGATGCGAAGAAAAAGAAGCAATAAGTGTACAAATTCAATAGTTCATAAAGCAATAAATGTCTGGCTAGGATGAAACAAATAATCCAATTAAAACCTCCATTCGCGAGACGCAACCTCCATTTGCGAGACGCACCCGCGAGACGCAACCGTCTTTCTCTTCCTTCTTACATCAACCATATAACAAATGTTTGACATTAACATTATATCAACTAGGGCTGCAAATGAGTTGAGCCGAGCTCAAGTTTGTTGGAGCTCGAGCTCGACTTGATTAAGTATTTATTAGCTCGACTCGAACTCGAGCTCGAATGAGCTTATAAATTTGAGCTGGAGTTCAATTTGACTATATTACCCAAAAGCTCGACTCGACTCAAAATCTTGAACCAAAATTGAATTATATATAATAAATTAATTTTTTTATATTTTTTATATTTTTTAATATTATATATTATATACTTTGACCGAGCAACTTGCGAGCGGCTCACGAGCGACTTGACTCATTTGCATCCCTAACATCAACCATATTATAAAAGTTTGACATTAACATTAAATCAACCATATTACAAATGTTTGGTATTAACATTACATCAACAATATTACAAAAGTTTGATAAATAATATATGGTTCTACAAGTTGATGAAATAACATGACCGCCCACTTTTCTCTCCAAAGTTTCATCTCTTCTGAGGTCACTTCTGCTAGACTTAGGTTTGCAGTCAAGTACTCCATATGCATTAGTACAAAGACACCACAATCTCCACTCTTCGATGCTTTGGGGACTTGTGACTCTATAAGTCTTATGTATGACATAACGTCTAAAGAAAGCCGAGGAAACCTCTTTTTTAGGAGGAGACGGTGCCTTATCAAATATATAGGGAAGCATTTCGCACATTGGTTGCATAAATTCATCAATATTAATATAAACTCCGGGATTGCAATCATATATGTTTATGCGCCACTCTTGTAGACGGACAACACAAAGTATCCAGTGGACGTTTTTGATGTTCAAAGGAATATATATATCATCGCATAATTTCCAACTGATCATAAATCTTTTTTCAGAGCAGCCCCAGAAGTAATCCATAAAGTTTCCAATCTCAAAACCAACAGGATCTTTAAGAAAATCTTTGTACTCAGAAATGAACTTAGGGCTGAGCCAACAATCTGCAATTGTAAAATTATTCCGATATGTCTTTGGATATAGGGCAAATCTTCTTCTCAAAAGTAAGAAATATGCATCGATTTCCTGCACGATAGAAAAACATTCAAAATACAATCGCAATTAAGGTCGCGAGACGCACCCGCAAGACGCAACCTCCATTCGCGAGACGCAACCAAAATATTTTTCATATAACATTGAAGATGACTTACCTCATCTTGCAGCCAGACGAACCTTTTCAGCACTCTGCGAAATAATGCCTTATTAGCTTTCGAACTATTGAGATTAATTTTCTCTTTGTCGGTATTTGGATCTTTCAACCATGTTTGCAATTCAGTCATCAATTGATCGTCATATTTGAGAAGGGGATTGACGGTCATAGAATTATTTAACTTGGGTAGTTTTAGATTAGGGTTGGTGAACAAGGCATCATTCTTCGGCTTCCTTGTCCTTCGCGAGACAAATATGATTTTAGGAGGAGTATTGAATAGTTTCAGATCATCTTCCTCCTTCTTTTCCTCTATTTTCTTCACTACCTTCTTTTCATCCATTTTCTTCACTACCTTCTTTTCCTCCATTTTCTTTACTACCTTCTTTACCTGCTTTTTTTCACTACCTTCTTTACATTTTCCTTCTTCTCCTCAATCGGATTCTTCTCAATGTTCTCATTGTTCTCCACTTCTACATTGTTCTTCATTTCTTCATTCTCCTCCATCGGATCCTTCTTCTCCTCCTCTTCTAGAATGTTCTCCATTGGATCCTTCTTCTCCTCCTCTTCTACAATTTTCTCCATCGGATCTTTCTTCTCCTCTAATTCTTCATCCATATCAGCAATGTCCTGCAAAATGACTCCAATATTCGAATCTACTTTATCATCATCCATATCATTCTCATTCTCCTTCTCCATCGGATCCTTCTTATCCTCCACTTCTTCATCCATATCAGCAATGTCCTGCAAAATGGCTCCAATATTCGAATCTACCTTATCATCATCCATATCATGCTCATTCTCCTTCTCTTTCTCCTATAAAGTGGAAAAATATTTAGCTTTAGGTCATTCGCGAGACGCACCCGCGAGATGCACCCGTCATTTTCATCTAACATTGAAGATGCATTGCACGAATTACCTAATAGGTCTTCTCATCTAGTTTGGTTGTTACTATGGCCGTCTTGTTGGTCACATGGTTGGCGAACTAGTTGCTTATACTGAGAATCATCTTTTGAAACAGAATAAAGTTGTTTTTGTTGATTCACTTTGATGTCTCTTATGTCTCTCTTCATCTCTTCGACAATTTTCTTCATCTTATGACATATACATCGAACAGGAGATGCAGGCGATGATGTAGGTGCTGAAATTGTGGTTGGGGGACTAATGGGACTAGGGGAGGTTGCCTACAATGCATGTTGGCTGCTTTGTTGGGAGCTACATCATATTCAAGTTTTATCTTCCTCTTGGGAGGTTGGATAGTAGTAGGTTCTTCATCTTGATCTTTATCTACTTCGGCTTCAACCTTTCTCTTTCTCCTCCCTTTAGTAACTCCCTTAAACAAATCATCGAATGAATTGTCAATTTGTTCAAAATCCTCCCCACTATACAATCTCTTCTCCGTGGAGGACTCTTTCATCGTAGTCAACACCGTGCTATGAAGGGTAGAATGTGCCTCCTAAATGGTGTTCTTCCTTTTGGATTGATACACTAGTATCCTTTGGCGTAAAGGGCCATTAAACTTCTTCCTTATGGCGAATCTATGGACAAAACTTTGGATAACCTCATAGGTCCACACTTGTAGTGCTAGTGCAAACCCATAAACATTATAAACAAAATTATTAGTAACTCTAGTCTCCATCTTGGACATATATAAGAACCTGTGGCGTTTCATGTCCTGGTTAAGACCCTTCATGGTGACTTTAAAGGACAACTTTCCCCATGAAAATCGGAGGAAAGCTTCAACATCTTCCACCATATGGATTAATTTGACATTTAGAATCCGCCTTAGGTCAAACGAAAAGAGGTACTGGCAAATTAGGCATATCAGTCCCATCTTCCATGCATCTTCCTTCATAGTGCATGTCATAAAACAAGCTTCCATCTCGTTCATTCGAACTATCATATTCCTTTTAAAATATTTTATCAGCAAGGGTGGACAACCTCGACATTCATTTTTGAATTCAGGCAATCTGTCGAAGTTGAGGCCTGTAATCAACGCATACTCTTTCATACCAAAAGTCAGTTTCTCCCCATTCAAGTTGAAAATCATCCTATTCGAATTGGACTTAACCTTCCGAAGGAGCATCTGATGTAGAATTGTTCCTGAGAACAACAAGTCCGGAACTCCTTTAATAAATACTGAAATTGGCAATTAAGAGCCCTCTCCATAAGATCCATCTTTTTAAACTTTTTAGTTATTTTTTTAGGGTTTGGACAAATTTCCAAGAAATCCTATCACGAAAATCAGGAACGATGGAGTCTGCCATCTACAATAGAGAAAACAACAATGTTGGTGAAAACATTTTACAACAAATATAAATAAACAAGAAGCAACAGTCAAACGCGAGAAGTAACCGCGAGACGCAACCAGCTAACCCTAAATCAGTAAACCATTCGCAAGACGCAACCAAGTTTGCCTAAACCCTAAAATAAACTCTAAAATAAACCATTCAATAAACCATTTGCGAGACGCAGTCAAGTTTGCCTAAACCCTAACAGAACTTAAACCATTCGCAACAAAATAGCATAACATAAACCATTCGCAACAAAGTTTGGCTAAACCCTAACATAAACTCTAAAATAAACTATTCAATAAAACATTCATGAGACGCAACTCTAAACCCTAAACCCTAATATAAACCATTCGCGAGACGCAACCAAATTTGTCTAAACCGTAACATAAACTCTAAAACAAAAACTAACACTAACCTGGACCTGATTAATGAAGACGATGAATGAACGAGAAGACAAGGCAGGCAGTAGTGAGATAAGAAGAGGCTAGAGAGATGAGCAGGAAGAAATATAAAATAAGTAATTCGCTTAAATATAGTGCAGTGCAACTATCGCCTTCCATTGCGACACGTGTTGACCTCGAGATGCAACCGCGAGACGCAACCGCGAGACACAACCGCGAGACACAACCTCCATTCGAGAGACGCACCCGCGATACGCAACCGCGAGACACAATTGCTCAATATCAAGCTCTGCTCGTGCCCGCTCGGCAACAATCGCGGCCGCTCGGCAACAATCGCGCTCGCAAGGCGAATCAACATGAGACCTCATTAATTAAACATCTACAATCAAGGAAAATCAATTAAACAAACATTCATCAATTAAAAGAAAGAAGAGAGAGGCGGCAATGAAGAGAAGAGGAAGGCGATGTCGTTCGCCGTTCGGCGTTAGAACTTGTCTTCGTCGTTGTGTTCTTCGCGAAGGGGAGGCGAAAGAGAAGAGAGAGGCGGCGATGAAGAGAAAGGCGTCTTAGGGTTACGGCGGAGAAAGAGATCGGAAAGCGAGAAGAGAGAATGAGAACAAACAAATGAAAAAATGAGATTTTATAGGGTTTAGGTTGCGAGACGCAACTGCGGTTGCGTCTCGCGGAGGGGCAAAATCGTCCAAAATAATGAAAGTGGTCACCAACGCATTTAATTTTATGCGTTGGTCATCTGATCCTTTAGCGCTATTATGGAGGTCATTTAGTCAAATTTCCCTAATATTTGATATTTTTAGTAGTTCTTGATGAAACATGGGATATCTTTGAGTTTGGGTAGATTGAGTAGTTTAAATCATATCGAATTCTAAATTGATTATCATAAATATAAAAAATAAATATATAAATATTTTAATAATAGTTATATATTTAATTATGTTTATTAATATTAAAACGAACACGAAAACAATTTTGTATATCTTAACTACTCTAAGAATAATATTTATTAGGCCCATAATAATATTGTAAAACCTTTTGGCACTTGATTGAAGCCCATTAATAACAATTACAGCCTATATAACTTTTAAATATTATATTCGTGACCCGATCCTCTATAGATCTCTTCTAAACAATTCCTTAATATTTGTATAAGATTTAGATTAGACATCATTTGATGAAGATGATGATGATTACAAGCACCTGAATCTACTTCATTTCCACTAGTGTTGATTCACTCACAGTCGAATATGGCAACGGAAGAGAGATGGTGTGTTGTGACCGGCGGGAGAGGTTTTGCTGCAAGGCATTTGGTCGATATGTTGGTACGGTACAATATGTTTTCGGTTCGTATTGCGGATTTAGGTCCATCGATCAAGTTATTTCCAACAGAGGAGAATGGAACACTCGACGAAGCCCTTAGATCTGGCCGTGCTGAGTATGTATCTGTTGATCTTAGGGACAAGTCTCAAGTAATTCAAGGTGAAAACTATCCTATGTCTTCTTTGCTATCTACTTTCTTTACCTCTTCAAATTCCACAACTCTCCTGCATTGGAATTGGAATTAGGATCGGAATCGGAATTTCAATTATAATAGCTAATTTTCCCCTGCATATTGTTTTGCTAGTACACAGCTTGCAAAGGAGCTGAGGTAGTTTTCCACATGGCTGCACCAGACTCGTCTATCAATAACTATGAGCTACATCATTCTGTAAATGTGAAAGGTATAAGATTTTACCAATAGATCCAAACATATTGTATGGCATTTTAAATCTTTTATTTTATTTTTTGCAGGAACACAGAATGTCATTGATGCATGTGTAGAACTTAAAGTGAAAAGGCTTATTTATACTAGCTCTGCCAGTGTTGTATTTGATGGAATTCATGGAATTAATAATGTTGATGAATCATTTCCCTACCCGTTAAAGGTACATTTTTCACTTCCTTCTATTTTCCAGGGATGACAAATCCATAAGAATTCAATCGCACAGAATCATATTCATGTAGAACTTCCATGGAAAGGCGACAAAATTCACAAATGTAGGTGTCATTAGGATTCTATGACGCAAGACATATATTGGGGGGTAGGAAGTACGATAAATCTGTTACAGTTATCCTATTCTAATTAAGCTAGTATTCTGGCCACATGCCCTCGTGTGATCCACCCATTCAAACCCTAATATATGCTTCGTATCAGATCCAACCAACACCTCCACTATGGAAGTTCCTTCCCATCTAAAAAAGAGGATTATGCTGAATCTAATATAATTTAATTTGGATAGGGAATTTTCTGGGTGGTTGAGTTGTGAGGAAAACTCAGAGTATGTGAATTTAAGATAAATAATGAAGAGAGTTATTGGATTTTGGGTAAAAAATCTTGAAGGTAAAATATTTTCCCTAAGGTCTTGTTAAACCTTAGTAAAACTTGCTTAGAAGTGCATGATTGTGGAGTTTTGACTCTCCTTAAAAAAGGAAAAAGAATAGGAAGGCACAAGATTGATTTATGTTCAAAGGTGATCAAATTTAGCTGGTTCCATTTTTTAGTTGCGAATCTATTTAAGCAACTTCCTTTTTCCTATCGGATTAACCTATGTGTTTGATTTTTTCTTACTTAGATTGTACCTCATGTGCTCTAACGTAATATTTCCTTTTGATATTCCAGCATAACGATACTTATTCTGCAACGAAAGCTGAAGCAGATGCATTAATTCTCAAGTCTAATGGTATAAATGGCCTTCTTACTTGCTCCCTCCGTCCAAGTAGTATATTTGGCCCGGGTGATAGATTATTCGTCCCTTCCCTTGTTTCTGCTGCGAGGGCAGGGAAATTGAAGGTAATAAAATTTCTGATCAGTTGATCTTTTTGCTACTCTGATCACGCCAATATCTTTTCCAAGGTTCTAATGTTTCACATGGTTGTTATCCATGTAGATACGGATCTAAGATTCTCATTAACTTTGGAGTAGGTTAATTAGTAATATATCGTGGTTGAAGCTAACACAATGTATCTCTTCAATAATATTCAGAGACCAAGTTCATTTTTGCACGTGTCTTGTTACTCCTTAGGAAAAAAAAATTGAAACAGGAAGGTTATTGTTTAACTGCACATAGGAATATCATTCTTTGAGTTTGTTATGTGAGTTAGTGCAAGAAAAAAACTTTCTCTTAATGTGTGAGAAGGGTCCTTGATGCTAAATCATCTTTTGGTCATGTCTCATTTTGATGCATTCTTTGTTCTGAAATTATTAGCATACGCTATATACATTATGTTACTAAAGATATTTGCTTCTGCAAACTGATTTCCACCTGTATTTTCTTTCCATTTAATATTCCTAGTCTTATACAATCATTTTTGGCATTTATGATCTGAGGCACTTTCATTTGGATGGTGTTGTTTCTCAGATGTGCTTATTATAGATAATCTAAATTACTATCTACAAATTGAGTTTTGGAGGGATGAACACTAATGTTTGTGGTACATGATAAAGATTCAGGGTTTGAGGATCAAAAACAATTCTTGAATGAGGTATTCAAGGGGCCAATCAAAAGATGACACATGGCCACAAGATTATAAGAGTAGATTAAGATAATTATGATTATCTTAGTAGATAAATATAATTAATTAAACAGAGTATTTATCTGATTAGAATTAGAATTAAATTAGGATTAGTCTTATTAAGTATACTACTATTACTACATACATGGATTATCAATATGTAAAGCATATTAAAAAGAATGTAAAGCATATTATTGATAAACTGTTATTAAAAATAATGTAAAGCATGATTTTATGAATGAAAAGTTCTAGTTTCTCTCCCATATTTTTCTCGGTCTCATCTCCTTCTTTGGAATTTCCATAATTGATGACTATCAGTTTGCTATTAATGCTGCCACTTACTAATATTCTGTGTAAAATAGCTCTAGTTTCAAATATTTTGTCCTGCAGAATTCATATTAACTGATTCACTTGCTTTTTTATATTATTTTATTTTTAAGATTCACTAGCTTTTGTTGATTCAAAAACTGACAAGTCAATATATCTTATCAAAGTTGACAAAAAAATTAAAACTAATTCTTATCAAGACTATTGTATCTAATCCTAATTCCAAGCTGCACCTAATCTGCATGAGATTTTAAGTAAACTTGTTTAAAACAGATGATTTCTTTTGTTTATCTCATCTCATGACCATTTAGTTCTCTACTGCATCCAGAAACAAAGTAGGATGTGTTCCGGTTCATCTTCATTGCATCCATTAGGGAGAACTGAAAAATCTGAACAAACTATTTACATGTCTATATAAATTGCAGTTTATAATTGGTGATGGCAATAACATGTATGACTTCACTTATGTGGAGAATGTGGCACATGCCCACATATGTGCTGAAAGAGCTCTGGCATCAGAAGCTATCGTTGCAGAAAAAGCTGCAGGGCAGGTAATTTTTGTGCCTTTATAATTATGTTGTAGTTTTCAGATTTATTCTGCCTAGTCTATACTACTAATTGTCATTTCAGTCTTAATATTGTCTTTGACAATTTATTGATAACCTGTTATTGTGCTCCAGTGAGCAATTGAAGGATGACGTGTCTAGTAAAGAATTTTGCTTAGCTCCTTTTTTCTTTTGGGCTTGGACTCTAGAATTATTAATTTTACTAATGCAATCTTTATTCCTTGTATATGCAG
This sequence comes from Impatiens glandulifera, assembly GCF_907164915.1. Classification (NCBI taxonomy): domain Eukaryota; kingdom Viridiplantae; phylum Streptophyta; class Magnoliopsida; order Ericales; family Balsaminaceae; genus Impatiens; species Impatiens glandulifera. Next base: position 21,736,558 of record NC_061862.1, on the reverse strand, counting down.
AAGGCTCAATACATATAGTCTATTAAATAATGCTGAAAATCATCTAGAGTCTTACCCTCAATGTTAAACCTGGTTATATTTGGTTTAAAAATGCAGGATTTATTTTTTAATTCTAGTCTATAGTTATACTACTAATTGCCATTTCTAGTCTAGGCTCAGTACGTTTTTGTTTTCCTGCAGGATTTATTTTTTAAATAAGATTTCTTCATTTTTAAAATATTATTTCATTCCGTCTGATTGTGGATAATAAATTAATTTCGTTTAGTACCATTCTGTATGTGAATTGATTCAGCCCAAATCAATATACACCTCAAAAAAATAGGTAAAAATTGGTTCTTAAAAATGCTTTGCATCCTTTTGTACCTAAGGAAATGCCTTTTTTATCTGTTGGGATGGATAACAAATGACAAGGGTTTGTTTCCCAATGATATTTTGAATGGGTTAGCATGTTCAAGCTGTGCATATAATGCAAGTGCAAATAAATCATAATTTTTTTAACAATTTTCCTCTTGAAATATTTTTTTCGTACAAAATGGTATTAAGATATTTGAGTGAAGGGTCTTTATTTTGATTCATGTTGCATTTCTCTAATAGTTACAAAATTGTGTCTCTCAGGCGTATTTTATCACTAACATGGAGCCATTCAAGTTTTGGGAATTTGTTTCAGTTGTTCTTGTAGGCCTGGGTTATCCAAGGTACTAATCTTTGATTCCTTTCATTAGCTTAGCTGTTAAACAATAATGAATGAGCTAGGGCATTGGTTGTTTAAACTTCTGAAAGGTGCTAGATATATTGGTCTGAACTTTAGTCCATTGCTAATCAGTAATTGAAGTTTAAATGTTATTAAGTTCTAAGTGTTTTAATAATGATGTTTAGAGGATAAACAATGTTTAAATAGGTTATCTCCTATAAATAAGATGCTTGTACCATTTCTAGTTTCTCTTCCTTACGTTGATGATACAAGTTTCGTTAGATATATATAGATTATCTCTCATAGACAAGGTTCAAGCACACCATTTCCGAGCTTTCTTCTTTTAGTTCATTAATTTTATTTTATTTTAATGTAGGAAGCTAGCATGATCCCCACAGTCTTTTAGTTCATTAACTAATTTAAAGTTAAAAATCAATACCAATATATGCTACATAGGTATTTATATAAAAATAGAGTAACAGTTCAGGGATATGAACTCAACGGGAAGGAAAAATCTTAACTTCTAAAGAGGATGGTTAACTCTTGTAAAGATCTTTTATCTTTCACCATCATACTTCTCTCATCAAGTTTAGTATGAAATTTTATTGAAACAGTTAAAATCTTGACCACTCCTGTTAACTGTTCAATCATATATAACTTGTACTTTAGAATTGTCTTGTTTTCTTTAAATTTTATTGTACACATTACTAACAATAGCTGATTGTCAGAGTTGATTAACAGATTAAAAAAAAAGAATGCTAATAATTATAGGCTTTAATTTGGAAATGGAAAATGGTTTTCCATAACAGATGATATGATATCTGTGAGCACATTTCTAGTTAGTAAGGGTACTCTTCTTCTCTGTGACAAATTTGTCTATAATTTGATATTATTGGTTCTCAACTCAATTCTTATGTTTTTCCACAAGTTCACTTGTCTATTCTGCCTCCCACCTAGTGCGAGGGGTTATTCTTTTAATTAGCTATTTGATTGTAATGTATTATCATATGCAACCTTTTTTCTTGAAATGTTTAAGTTTGTATTAATAGAATTGAGGCAAATGCGACTTCTAATAAATACAAACAATGTCTATATGTGACGTAGAACCAGTAAGCCAAATTGAACTGATGTATGACACAACAATTCTTGTTTATTTATTTATTTTATCCAAGGGCCGGGAAATGTGAAAAATGAATGTCATTTTTTGCTCCTGAGAAACAAATGACAGATTCAATACTATACAGTGCGAGCTTTCGTTCTTAATAATCTCTTTAGTGATTCATTGATTTTCATGTTTTTCTTCCTTCATTTACGAAGTCACATGCATGTGCAACCTAAACAAATTGTTGTACTCACATCATTTTGACTTGATTTGCAGGCCATACATTAAGATTCCTGCCTGTATTGTTATGCCGATTGCGCATCTAGTCGAGTGGATATATAAGCTATTAGCCCCTTATGGTATGAAGGTTCCACAATTCACTCCATCAAGAATCAGACTTCTCTCTTGCAGTAGAACATTCAATTGTTCAAAGGCAAATGAACTTCTTGGTTACACACCGATTGTACCTTTTCAGGTAAATCAACAACATAGATTGGAGTGAAGCAATCTCTTCTTTCCTAATTATATGGGCCAAATTATAGTCACAGGTTACGCTTGAGTTCTCATGTGGTCCCTTGTCTCCCTGTTCATAGTCACAGTAATAATTTTGAGAATTGGGCCTGAATTATTGTGCTTCTGGCTTTTGAATTTACATCTTATAAGATTTGGTCTTCTGTAGGATGCTATGAGGAGAACAATTGAGTCGTACTCACATTTACGAGCTGAATCCTTGCCTCAAAAAAAGGGTTCATCAAAACCTTCCACATATCTTGGAGGTGGAAAGGGTAAATTGATTTCTCTTGCATTTTAATCCTTCATTTCCTCTTCCTATGATATACATTGTTTTGCTGTGTTCATTCATTTTTTTTTGGAATCATTTGTTGTTTGTTCTTCCTCTGGACGTTTTCATTCATGTGTTACCCATATGTATATTAATGTTAATTTTTAACCAAAACATTAATGCCAAGATGTTCAGACGTATACATCTTTACTGAGCATCTAAATTCTAGTATTTCTTCAATGTTAGAAATATGATCAAAGGAGTGTGTAGTTTAAAATTTTCATTTTCTTTGGTAAATCGCATATGCTGACACAATCTAGTAATAAAGTATGATTACAATTGTGAAAGCACGAATTATTTATTTTGGATGGAGATTTAGAAGTTCATGTATATAATATTGACTCTAGTTATTGATATTGCAGTTGCTAATGTACTCCTCTGGAGGAATAAAAAACAAACAGTCGTCACACTGTTGACATTTGTTTTGATCTATCTTTACTTCGTAGCATCTGGGTATACTCTTGTAACAGCAGTGTCAAAGCTCCTTTTGGTCGCAGCCACCTTTCTGTTCATACACAGCCTTCTACCTGAGAAAATGTGTGTAATATATATTAGTTTTCTTTTTATTGTGATGAACTTCATTGACATACAAGTCCTCTCTTATCCTCCATAGAAATCAATTATTTACTCCTGACAAAACCTCAATTGGTACTTCCCTTGATCAGATTTGGATATACAATTGAGAAAGTTCAAGGTTCGAAACTCTATTTTTCCATGGAGACGTCTCAAAAAAACGCATCTTTAGTGGCTTCGTCATGGAATTATGCTGTGAATGACTTCAGATCTCTTTGCAGAGGAAACGATTGGTCCTTGTTCTTCAAGGTAATTTATGCAATTTATTCTGGGCTTATCTCAGCGAGCTTAATGGTTTATTTTGTTTTGTTTAATCTAGAAGTTTTATAATGGTTGTCAAACAGGTCACTCTATCTCTATTGGCTCTGAGCTTGCTAGGGACGATTTCTTTGCGGAGCTTCTTCACTATAAGTATTTCTCTTTTTCTATCCATTCCACTTTACTGCGATGAAATCATTTTATAGAACAGTTTGTTATTTCATCCTGTGGCAGGCCTTCCCATTGCCTTTATTGCATTCTATATGTACGAGCAATATGAGGAACAGATAGACGAATTGTTTACAGAAGTTCTCTTACATGTATGCAAATTGAGAGCCGATATTGCCAACAAGTTACGAAGAAAGAGGATCTACTATTAGAAGCATAACGATAGTCTGAGAATGATTGGCAAGTTGGTGTTCTCGGTCATAACCGAATCACTTGGGATACAAAATTTGTTTTCGCAGGTCCCCAATTTATTTGTTCCATCTTCCTTTTGTTTGTATTTCATTGATTTCCTGAACATTTGGAGCCAGGTTTGTTCTTGTGGTAAGTTGGAATTCTGAATATTTGGTAGCAAGGTTTGATGATGTTGTAGATTAATACACTACTATTTGAAGGTGTTGAAATGGAGTCTCTTCACTACTTTATTTTATAACAATTATTTTTCTCATAATAGAAGTTGATGTTCATATATATAGTAATTGATTTTGATGTAATGTGTATATATATAGATATAATCAAACTTAACTTTAAAGTGCAAACCTTTTATCATGCTCTATGAAAAAAGTACTATATATTATTCACATATTTGATCAAGAATTTTCTCTATACAAACATGTATTAATTATGTTAATTGAATTATACCTAGTGGGAAAGTACATATTATTTTTTACTTTTGATTTCTTATGATCTTATCAGAGTTACTTGTTTGGTTAATTCTTTTTTTTTTAACTATAACTAGTACTATTATTATTTTTAGTTAAATTATTTTATTTTACTCTTGTACAATTAAATAGTAATATTCAAAGTATAAATACATTTATTGGTAGAGTGTTTCTTCTAAATTTAAAAATTGTTGACAACAATAATTTCTTTTATTTATTAATAAAAGCTTCATCTTTCTCTCTGAAAAAACTTTATATGCTAACAAGTTAAAATTAAATTATTAAACTAAAATCAAAATTAATTGTTTAAAATGTAATAATTAACTAATTAATGATAATGATATATATATAATAAATACAACTAAGACAACAATAATAATAATTGAATTACAATATTAAGACAACAATTAAGCCACTATCATCTCTTTAATATTGGAAAGAACAAAAATAATTTGTTTATGCATATACTATAATTTTATACCTAATACCATACAGAAATTAAATATATACAACTTAAATTTTTCTCTCTATAAAAAAAATGGTTATGAAAACATAAAATTTCACTATCTTGAAAGTTCATCAACCATTTAGTTTGTTTAAGAAAAATCATATTCTTGTGATTTCATTTGTCTTTATCATTTGATAATTTTCAGATTTAATTAGCATCGATATCATTATTTTTTTTTTAATAATTTTAGAAAGTTGTACGATTTCTATAATTATAACATCAACTTCAATTTATACCATATGAGACTTTTCATGTTTTAATTTGAATTAACCTAGTTAGTTTTGAGTTCACTAAAAGAAAAATATATATTCATTTCCAGATTTATTATACTTTCACGTCTGTTTTAATTCTTTTTGGAAATGATGTTTACATAAATTAATTAGTAGTTTTAGGGTTTGTGAAATTTTGTAGTTCCCTCTCTCATAGGGACTTTCTACTTTTAATTCTATTGGTCTACTCTCTATTTAATTGTTCTACCATTATCAAAAAAAATCTCTCATTTGTCTTGCCCATAAATATATATGATACAATTATTAGTTTTCACAATGAAAAATATTGTCTTAGTTCAACCTTATTTTCTTTTTCAAACTCAATGTTTGTATTAAGGGAGGAACAAACAACCTTATAGAATTTACACAAATTTAATGCAAAACAAACCAAATTAACATACAAAAAAAACAATGAAAAGTTATATGGATTGAACTTCAAAAACCCATCCTTATAATTAATTACCTCCAAAATTCACTATCTCGCTAATTGTTGCTTCAACAAAGCTAGTAGTCTAGTACCCCGATAAAGGGATCATCCTAACAAAATCGAACTTCGTAAATAATACTCCAATGTCTGTGACAAAAACAATACAATAATGTGAATTATAAAATGTCCTAATGTTCAATTACATAATCATATAGAATTGATCGGTAATTGATTCCAAGTTGAGTGACCTTTTACTTCCTTTCACAAAACACAAAAACAATGGACAATTAGTCGAGGCCCTGAGGGAGAAGTATATAGTCATATGGAAGCAAAAGATCAATTCATTAAAAATTATATATAGACATCCAAATACACCAATTACTCATTTATTTAAATTGAATAGATTAGCATTTCACCAAATTAATGCAGTTAAGAATGGTTAGTGTAAACTTCCCATGCACATTATAAATCTCATATAAAAATAGTATGTTTTTCTCACCAAATCCCCAAAAATTCATCCAATCCAGTCTTTGATCTACAAATACTAAAATATCAAAAACAAACATTTGCACCAACTAATCAAAGTTTCTAGAGAAGATCACAGGCATCCAAACTTAGAACCCTAAAAGCTTAAGAAAGTGATGGAAGCATGCATAAAAATGAAATGTAGCTGCTTAATATATACTGGTCAATGAATCATATCATGTCATGATTTTGAACCAAAAACACTAGTTTTAATTCATTCATTGTTGCCATTAATGATTAATTACTACTGTGTAGAGATAGATGACAGATCGAGGGAACTGGTCCACCTATATATATACAGATCTATTATCTATATCAACATGAAAATTTTAAAATGGAAGTTCCAAACAAACCCCACAATTGACAGTACTAAGAATATGACATGTTCCTACTATGTATTATTGATTTTGCATGTCTGACTATCTAATTTCAAACTGTTTTTTTTTTCTATCCCAACTTGCAAGCATATTAATTAATTGTTACAGTACTATATATGAAATTTAAATTAAATACCCACGTGGAAGCAGCAACAATTGGATATTCAATTAATTCAAAGACATCTAATACAAATATATACATATATAGTAAAAACATTTATTTTGACGATCCAAAGTGATCATGAGACATGATTAACTTATCAAAGCAAAAGTTCTTGATGTTTATGTTTTCTATTCTTGTCTGCTTTCTTGATGTTGTTTGTTGATGTTTCTGACTCGATCAATACTCGTGGCAAAGAATTTTTTTTGGTTTTATTTCCTCACAAACAGCATTCTCTCCATGCCATTTATGTACGAAATGAATGAAAAATAAGCAAGTTCGGTTAAGAGATTATGATTAATTAATCACATCTGTGATCAGGGCTTTTTTGTTTCAACTGTATGTAATCAATCTTAATTACCAACTCATGAATATATTGTGATGTTTTTCTTATGAGATGCATTTCATTTTGAACAAAAAGATAAATAAATTTGATGAACAAGATTAGGAATTGGCCAGTATATGTATTATATATGGCCTTTGATTATTTCCTTCCAATTTTTTTAATCTACAATTAATATGTTAGAATTTAGAATTAGGAGGAGTTTTAAAGAGCTAGGGAATAGGATTTCAAAGAAAACTTTTTCTTATTTTATTTCTCTACACATTTACAATAATGAGGTTACATTCCTGTTTATACTGATAATTGTTTTTAGAACTCTCTCCGTATCTATTTATAATTTCTAAAAAAAAATAGAACTCTATAGAATCCTCTAGGGTGTTCTATATAAGATTTCTCAAGAATATTCTAGAAAGCTATTAATACTAATGAGCTCAATCTTATATATTAATCAAAAACATCAAAATCCAAATCAAGTTTATATTTCAACCCAATATACATTCAAGTCATTATCCTTGTAATTAAATTAATGAACTTTTTTTTAAAATAACTGTATAAAATTAGGTAATGAGTTTTTCAGAAATTGAGCTTCCAGACTGTTGATCTCAATCCTTTGATTTTGGGTGAGTAATGTATTTTGGAATTAATCAAGTTGTTTCACTTTGATTGATTCATGCTAACTAATGTCATAGCTTGAATTACTTTGGTTATGTTCTTCCATATATAGTCAATGCATGAAAAAATCCCACTTTCTAAAAATATCTTATTAACAAGTACAATAAAAACAAATAAATGAACTACATTAACTTCAAAAAAGAGAGATGAAAAAATAAGGAAAACCCTTTGCTAATAAATACACAGCTGATCTAATTCAGTCAAATATTTCAATTGAATAGATTACTAGATCATGCATGTGGCTCACTAGATTAACTTCCAAAATATTTGCATCTCCAATTCAACCAGTCAACATTAAGTGACTCACTAGATCAAGTCATGATCAGTATATCAATATAGATTATCATAAATATTTAGATTAGGTTTTACTAGGAAGCTAGTGCTTAATCTTAATAATTGGATTATGACATCAATAACAATCAACAACTTTTGGGGATATTTTGATTGAAAGGAATGAAGGCAATGGAAGACAAAAGTTTACCTCAAGAGTGTAGAAAGCCAATTATGATGAACCTGGATCCTTGTTATTTCCCTGTTCTTGGTTAACTACTATATATATATCGACCGCCATAGCTAGACCTCCTGCGGTTAAGATAAAACAAGGTCTGCTTGCTCTTAAATAATAAGCTCATTAATACTCACACTAGTTAAAAATTAACTGTATATGGTTAAAAAGACCCCAAAAAATGAAGCCAATTTCTCTTTGCATGGGTGTATTGTTGTTTGGCACTTTAGATTGTTTTAAAAAAATAAATTATAAAGGATGAAATTGTTTCACTAAATCCACAATTTTGAAATTAATATTTTTTTCAACCAAAAAGTGTACAAATTCAAATCTCATTACAAGCAATTCAAGTGAGAAGTAGGTCATCATTAAGTGGGATGTTATGTTAACAGAAGATTAAAAACAAATGATTTCATTTTATTTAAACAAGACAAAACAAAAAGGCACTGCTGCCTATATATATACCATTATAAGATTCTTATATGAATATATACTAAATGGAGTTCTTATCTCTATTAACATAACAATGTTATATGAATTGGAGGTTAAATAAACTCCACAAATTTTATACTTTTTGATGAAATGGTTTTACCTTTGCTTTTAAAAAAATAAGAATTAATTAATTACTTCATGCATCCATCCATTGTTCTTGGATTACCAAGAAACACTCTTTTTGGACTGTTGTGACTGCTAGAAAATAATATCATATCCAATCAATTATCAGAGAAACTGAACAAACCCACTTCCAAATCAGTTGATTTGGAATCATAAAACAAAAATCAAATTGCACTGTTATGGTAAAAAATAAAAAACCTTAAAAAGTGTAGATTTCCCAATAATATACCTGATCAGTTCGACTAGGGCGGACTAATGAGTGTAGATCCATGAAACATGAAATTAAGGTAGTTATTTTTAGTTGTCTATGGCTGATGCAGCATCATCAAGATTCTCAATCTCAAACAACAAAAGTTAATTGTATGTGAATCTTGATGATGCTACATCTGCAAACGACGACTTTCAATCCATGCATATCCTCAACCTGCTCAACACAAAATAAACAATCTATTTATAGAGAGACAAACCAAAAAAAATATAAAAATATGACTTTTCAGTCAAGACCCAACTCTATCGTGGCACACTTTTATAGGCTAAAATGCAAAGATATGACGTGAGATGTGAACAAAGTTCTTCAACCACCAAGAACAACCAAAAATAACAAAGAAAAGATCACTAGAGCAAATATTCCGGCGACGGATTCCGGCGAAATAGAGAATACCCAGTTGAGATTTTCTCTTACCGATGATGATTAATTGTCGGATCTAGAGATATTGAAGCCCCAAAAGAAGGGAGGAATCAAGATTCACATGAAATGATCAAGAAACCCTAAGCAGAAGAATAGAGAGTGACGGATCTATCTAAAACTCTTTCCTTCTTTATTATTCATTCATTCTTTCAAAGAAAAATAGATAGAGAGAGAAAGAGAAAGAGGGTTAGGGAACTCACACTTGAGGGGAGGGTAATAAAATATATAGAAAGAAAGATTATTATTATTATTATTATTACTTTTATTATTAATATAAATATATATATATATATAGTCTCAGATCATTGACAGGTTGTTTACTCAGATTATTCTTTTTTTCCTTATCAATATTTTTGCTTAGGTTACTCCTTTTAGCTTATTTCTCCATTTTTGTTTACCTGCTGGATTTATTTTTAATCACATTACTTCATTTTTAAAATATTATTTCATTCTGTCCGATTGTGAATAACATATTAATTTCCTTTAGTGTCAATCTGTATGTGAATTGATTCCATCCCAAATCCTTTTGTTCAAACTTTACCTAAATATCACATTTTCAAGTTCAATTCCTTGTAAGATCATTACAAGTCCTGCTAACTTTTTAAACAAAAAAATAAATATATGTAAATGCAATTGAATTGTTCAAATGATCATTTTGATCAAATATTAGACTACTATACTGATAGGCTTTATTTTCAATTATATATTATTTTATTTGTAGTGTTATCTTTTTAAATTAAAAAATCTTAATGGATCAAAACTGAATAATTTGAAATTATTTGGGTTGTATAACAAAAATATTATTTTTATTTAATATTTAAAGTATATAAATAAAATAGATTTGATAATTTGATTTTTAAGTAAAGGAATGTTGGAATAGGATGATGAATTGTTTGAAATGCAATGTATTTAGAATAACCTTTTATTCAATAATAATCTAATATACATATATTTTTGTTTTAATGAAGAAGGTTAGCATGCGGTCATGAGTCTCGTGACGACGATTAAATAAACATATATGTATTGATAATTGTTTTTTTTAGATTTGCCTATTAGTACCATTTAAGTCTTCTACATATTTATGTTTTTTTTTTATTATATAATATAATTTTAGTTAATATTATACATAATTTAAATATATAGATATATAAAGATTTATGTAAAAAATGTGTTGAATTTAAGTTTACTCTAAATAAAAAATTATTATATATCAAATATTTATATATGTGAACTTTATTAAAAATAATAATAATATATTAATCTTCTAATGTTTAGAAAGATGAATTATGTGTATATTTTTCTTTTAGAATAGTTTTTTTTTCTCTAGTGCATATGAAACTATCATATCCATAAAAATTACAAAAATACCCAAATAATTTTGACCAATAAAGAAAGGCAAAATAGTGGGGGTTTGTTTTTCAAATGAGAAACTGAATTTTTATATAATCCAGATTAATTGTTTGAAAATAGAAAGTCAGTTTAACTTTGAAATCTTAAAACAAATCTAACAAATACATTCAGTTTTCTTTTTGAGCTTGTTTGATGTGTATTTGATGAGATTGTTTTTGAAATTTTACTCTATTTTTTTTATAAATTTTTTTTTATCACATTATTGTCAATCTAATAATCAAATCATTCTTTCTTTAATTAAAATACACGCTTAATTTGTTGAAATTATTTGAATAATCAAAACCAAAAAACATCATTTCACCCTCTTTTATTCTATCACATTATTCAATTTATTAAAAAAAATACTAAAATATCGTACATTTTAAATTATTTTATTTATTTATTTTATCATTAATGTTCTTTAAATTTCCTTACCAAAAAGTATCACATCTTCCAAATATTTTTAAATAATATAGATCCAAACAAAATCATACTTTATCTTTATAAAATTTAAATTTTAAATACAAAAATGACATTATAATAATTTAAAAAATTAGAAATCTAAATAACTTATTTTTATAAAAAAAACCTTCAAATAATCAAAATATAGAGAAAAAAAACCCTTGTGATAAATTTATATTTTTTATTCTATTCAATGGTTTATGATGTCCAAACATTCAAATTAAAAACTGAAAATAAAGTAAAAAAAACAGTAGAAAACAGTTTGTAATCTACCATTAATTTTCTCTTTTGTAATCTAAATTTATGTAATTTAATTTTTAGAGTAATTTGGTTTGGAATGAATTTGAATTTTGTTGAGATCAATTAAGAATAGCTCTCATAATTTCATGTCCTGGTTTGAGTGCATTTTTATTAATACTCTCTATTTTTGTTGCTTTATTTTGGCATTGTACTTGTGCTTTTATTTTATTTATTTTTCTTACAAAAATCCCTAATAAAAATGACATTTTGGAAAAAGTAGATCTCAGAATAAATAAAAAATGACTAGTTGATAATTGATAAAAGAATTTAAAAAAAAAAAAAAACAAGGGCTCGATGTTACTGTACGATTGAGACTATCTCTCTTCGTCTGACAACTGACATCATAATGGGACCTACACGAGCTCAAATGGAGAGCGTTTCGCCACGCCCTTAATTCATAGCCATAATAATAATAATAATACACTTTTTTTTTTCTAAAATATCTCAAAATATGTTGATACTTTAATTTCAAATATTTATTAATACTTTTAAAATTAATAATTTCACATTTTTATTTTTGTTTCAACTAAAACTATATATATTAGTCCTGTTTGAAAATTCATCTGCTCTTCCTTGTTGAAATTTCTTTTTAATTTATTTAAAAACTATTTTTATTTTTAATATTTATTAAGATATTAATTTAAATAAAATAATTTTTTTATTTACAAATGGAGCCAATTATTTTAATAAGATTCTATTCTTACATTCCTTTAGCTTACCATAATAGTGGGTGCTATTTAATTTATTTATTTTTTTATGAGATTATTATTTAAGAAGACTTGTGCCAACTTTAATAAAAAAAAAAATATTCTAAACAGTTTGAGGATAAGACGTGTCATGTGGCCAATTGGTTATATATAATTTAATAAATTCATGAATAATTATGTTGTTAGATAGTTTAATGTTTAACTATATTTGATAAAATTAAAAATTATATTTGAATACTGAATTTTAAGTATTTTATTATTTAAACATCTAGAGATATAAAAATGAATTAAAACATTTAAATTTTAAATAATATTTAAAATTAATATATATAGAAAAAATATGTATTAAAACTATTATATCTTTATATATTAATTATATTAGTTAATAAACTTAATATATTAAATTATATAATTTGATATATTAAATATTATTAAAATAAATACTAATATGTGAAGAAAAAAAAATCTAATATAAAGATTTTTATTAAATTTATAAGGACAAAGTAGTTTTTAGAATAGTGTGTTATATTTTTGTATTTTAAATATATTTTTATTTAAATAAATAATTATAAATATTATATATATATATATATATTAATTTTCTTATATATATATATATATATATATATGAAGAATGTCAATTTTATACACCAAGTTGTAAAAAGTCTTAAATTTAGTATCAAAATTTTATTTATATGAACTTGTCAAAAAGTGTCAAATATATTTAAAATAACAGAAATATTAAACGGTGTTAAAATTTTTGCCACATGTAATATCCACATATTTTTTATTTTTTTAAATTGATATTATTTTAATTATTTTTTATTCAAACAAAACATTAAAATCTTTTCTTATTTATTTTCTCTTTCTTTACCTTCACAACTTACCATTTTCTTTAAATATTTCTCTCTTCGTTTCTCCATCTATGAGTAATTTTATTATTAATAATAATATTTAATTGATTAAGTATAAAAATTATTCTAAAAAGTAACGAGTTATTAAGACTTCGCCACAGCACTGACAATTTAGGATTCGGCCAACAAAGACTTCACCACAACATTGACAATTTAGGATTCGATCAATGAATGTTTCAACCAATGATGATGAAGTGTAAGGTTTAACTGAGAAAGACTTGGATTTGGGGGTTACGTCTTGGAGCTGATAAAGTTTAACAGGGTGAGTATTATAAAAACTAAAATTAAAACAAGTCGGTTAAGGGAGATTTTACCTTGATTCAGCATTTTCCGCTAATGGCGACAATGATTTAGGGTTCGACTAATAAAGATTTTGGCCACAACGTCTATGATTTAGGAATCGGCCAACAAAAACTTCTACCAACGATGATGACTATTTAAAGTTCAGTTAGAGAGCACTTGGAGTTAGAAGAAGGTAAAAATCCAAAAGAACTTGAGTTAATCAAAGAGAGAAAAGTTAGAAAAAAATGGAGAGTTGTGGAGGGATGAGAGAGAAAGTAAAAATAAGTTTTGTTTAAATGGAAAAATAATAGAAAAATAATTAAAAGTAATATCAATTTAAAAAATAAAATAGGTGGATATTAAATGTGGCCAAATTTTTGACGCCGTTTAATATTTTTGTTATTCTAAACATATTTGACATTTTTTTGACAAGTCCATACATATAAATAGAATTTTGATACTTAATAAGTAAATTTGACACATTCCTACAACTTGGTGTGTAAAATTGACATTCTTCCCATATATATAATATTTCATTCATTTTCAAATAAAAAATAATATATATTTACTAACCTAAAAAAAGATATGAAGCTTAATAATTGCCCATACTTGAGTTTCCTTAATAAAAAAATTTGTATTATTTCATGATAAAATTGTTTTATTTCAAAAAAAATTATTTAAATATATTAAAATAATTCAAGTTAAAATAGAATTGCATTAAAAATTAAAGTAATTTTTTTATTTTTAATTGAAATTGAAATAAAAGTTATGCTGATATTTTTAATTCAATATGTAGGAGAATTAAAATTAAAAATTATATATATATAAGAAAGACACAATAACAATTAATGAAAATAAATTTTAATAATATAAAAATATATATAAAAAGAAAAAGGTAGTCTAAAGAGTGAAGGCTTCCACTTGGATATGGGGCCCAGTCCGTACAATATGATGTGGCATGACCTGAATTATATTTGTTTTCGTGGGGACAACTCTAAATGTTTTTATTTTCTTTTTTTTCCAATTTCTAATAATAATTATGGAGACTAAAAATAATAAATTGATTACAACAGTCCCCACTAGCTCCCACTGCCACTGGATTCCCAAGTGAAAGTGACAGGTCCGCCAACTTTTTTTATTATTTTTATTTTTATTTCATTTTTCATTATAATTAATTTATATTAAATTAACTAATGATACAAAATGAGTTATTAACTGATGTAACACTTATTCTCTGTGACTTGTCCAGAAGCTAATTATTTAAATATTAAAAATTAACTTTGTTCATTTATCTTATGAAACTTAATTAGTGGGTTGTTTAAATAACAAATATTTAATGTATAAAATAATAATAATTTTTTAATTGATTATTTAAACAATAAGATTGATTACAGAATGTAAGTTGTGATAATAAATTATTTTAAAATAATTTCAACTACCCAAAAAAGAACAATGCCCCATATTAAAATGTGGCACTACACCAAAATGTACATTTTGGTGGGAATATTGAAAGAGAGCTTATTAATGTTTAACATTATACATTTTGGTGGGAATATTGAAAGAGAGCTTATTAATGTTTAACATTATACATGTTTTATCATTATATCTATTAATGGATTCTACTTAATCAAGATATATTTAAATTTAGTAAGCATCTCGATGCGAATTAATACTTAAATTTAATATCATATATCCACATAGCCCCTTCTATTATAGTGAAAAGTGACATTTTAAAATTTTTTCTTTCTATAGCAAAATTGAGATTTTTCATTTTTATTTTAACCATAGCTTATTTTGGAAGAGGACTAATATGACACTATTTTATTTAAGTATTTTTAATGGGAAGGAATCGAAAATAGTTAGTCGCTTAAATAAAATCATTTTCACTTAAATTACCTTCAAATCTAACCATTGAAATATAAAATCAATACTTCTCCAATATTAATTGTCAATAATGTGAAAGGCATGAAAATTTATAAATCATGTTTAGCTTAAATTGTTTTGTACCCAAGTGATATTTTTCAAAACCATAGTCTCCAAATTATTTAGATGAGTTGTTAAAATTTAAATGTGTCCTTTATTTGATGTTTTGTCCTAATTATCATTATCTAAAAATTGACATAATAAAAAATAAATTTAAATTTATTTATATTTGAGGTCATAAATAATTTTCACATGCATTATTATTTTATTTTGTCACTTTGACAAAACTTGGATGGAGGCCCCACTTTGAAAGCTTAATCTTCACAATCACAATGTGAGATATATTAAGTTGTAACTAACTTTCAATATTATTTGTAGTAGGAAACAATTCATTATTTTGACAACTGAGTTTCAAATATCATGTTTCTAAGTTAACCCAAGATATATAGATCAAAATGAGTACCCTTTATGAAACTTTAGTGAAAATCTCTTATGATACACATTGAATGTGTAAATATTAACTTTTCTTACCTCAAAATGATGCAAAAATATGTTTTATTTATTAAGAATTTAATTATTTAAAATCATGATTCATGTATATATTTATAAAATGGAGAATTTAGTAAGAGTTTATTTCATAATAATATTCGTTATATATTATTATTATTATTATTGTTTATATATATATACAATAAAGTATAAAATTAATCTAAATAATAATAAATAAATGACATTATAAAAAACCATAATTATAAAATTAATTACAAGTTTTATTTGTTTGAATTTTTTAGTTAATAAATATAAATTTATTTTATTTATGCAAAATCAAAATAAATTATAAACTTGTAAAATAATTATAAAAATTTAACTAAATCAAGATCATTAACATTTTTAGAATCGCAAAATTTTAAGAATAATCCGATATTCCGAGATATATAATACAGTTGAAGAAAATAGTTCCCATAGCCTAATTAATCCATTATAAATCATGATTTCCCGAAAAAAATAGATAAAAGAAAAGGCAACTTATAATAGTCCCAAATAAAGTGGACAAAAAGTCTTCACAATATGAAAATATTAATTTATTAACAATGGAAATGATACCCTAAATTTGTCTTAATTCCATTACAAAAAGTTATATTTTTTCATCATACATATCCAGAAAAATAATATATTTGATTTTAATTATTTTATCCTAATATTTACCTACCTTATATGATTCTTATAGTCTTAGAATTTAATAATATGGTTGGTTATTTGAAATAAGGAGATGAATATTGAGGGGTGTTATCTTTTTAAATAAAAAAGAAAAACTTGATCCAATAATGAAAATGATCACATCATCATCGTTATTATTATTATTATTATTATTATTATTATTATTATTATTATTATTATTATTATTATTATTATTATTATTATAAAGAGATGAGTGAATGGAGAATAAAAAACCAAACTAACTTAAATAATGTAACCAAACACAGGACACGCCGAAATTCGGTGGGAATAAAAAAAGAAAAAGAAATAGGAATTATGAAGGCATGACACGTGTCGAAGCACGTGGGTAGCACGGGGAGATGTTGGAGGGGAAGGAAGTACCAACTAGCAATAGGGAGTCACGCCGATGTCACGTGAAGGACCATGCGCGTATCAGATGCAGCCACTCTTTTAATGTCCACTAAATAATAATAATAATAATAAATAAAATAATAAAAGAATAAAGAATATATATAATTATCTTTTATTTTATTTTAGGTAGTTAAAATAACTAACTACGCAAGCAACAATCTAGGTCGTGACATCATGTTAAACAAATGAGATCAAACATACTAAATTCACTCTCTTTAAATTTTTTTTTTTTAAAAAGTTACAAATTAAAGCTTACGTGAAAAAGATTCCCTATTCTATGCCAATAGACTCGTGACATCCATGTACTGTTAGTTTTATTCGGTTTATTTGTTAAAGATTCAAACGAATTTATTTGTTAAATGATATTCTTATACAGTTTTGTTGACCCACCTAACAAATGCTTAGATTTTCAAATAATTTTATTTATCTACAACAGCTTATAATTCATTCAAAATTTCAATCTATTGTATAAATTTATTATATTTCCATCTTTATCTAAACTTATAAATGAATAAACTTGACTTACTTAGGTTTGGTTCTTAAAGTGTATTAATTTTTAATGAAAAACAAATTAGAAAATAAAAAGAAGAAGATAATAATAAAACTCTCATCAAACAAGCCTTTAGATCGATCTTCCTATATATAATTATGAAGTGTTGGAGAGAGAGAATTAAATAAGGTATTAATAATTTTCTGACACATTTAATTGAAATCATTTTTAGAAGTTACTGAATGAATGGGGTTTTTCAGACATTAGGTTACGTGCAAAGCTGAAAACAAACAAACAAATTATTAAGGGATTCAATTCAATGGGATTGGGAATAGAGCTTCAGCACTTATTGTATTTTATTTTGTAACTTTTTTTATCTAATATTTTTATTAAACTAAAGTGATGAATGCATTATTACTTATCTTTACAAAATATTTTTTTTTACATATGTATTTTAAACCTTATATGTATATGGGGACTGATTTGCTGTCCCAAATGGTTACTTTCTTTTAAAAACAGACTTACATGTTTAATGAGTTCCCCAGAAAATAAGGGAAAATTTGATGAAATGACCATAATAATTGCCTAAATTGCGCAATTGACCTGCGTTTATAAAAATTGTGCAAATGATCACTTCCTATTTTTCGGACAAAACTATTTTCGTTACGCGACGGAACCCTAATTCGTCGAGTGTGCCATCGCGTGACGTGAACGGAACACTAATTCGTTGAGTATGTCATAGCGTAACATTGCGAGTCGCGACCATGCCATCACGAGACGGAGTATTTTTGTCCGAAAATAAAAAGTGATTATTTGCACAATTAAGACAATTATTAAGATCATTTCATCCAATTTCCCTGAATAAGTTGTATGCAAACAATCTCTAGAGTTTGGTTTAACTAGGGATATAAAAAACAAAAAGGTATTTTCTTATCACACAATGAATTCATTCTACTCAATAAGTATTGTAAGAAATTCATGAACACATCAATGTGATTTACAAATCATCAAGCAAGATAGAAACCAAACCAACAGTAGAATTATGGAAGGAAAACAGCCATAAATAATGTGAAAACAAACCAGTCAGAGAATGAGAATGCATTTTGATAAAAAGGCAAAACATAAAAAGAGACTGAGCTTATGTTTGTGGTGTCGTTACTTTTGGTTTTGGTGATCCCACATAATATATAAGTTAGTACTTTCAGAAAGACAGACAGAAAACAAAAGTACTATTATAACATCCTCCAAGCCCTACCTAGCTATAAAGATCATCATCTTCAGCCCCGGTAGAGGCGGGGGTAGCAGCAAACGGGTCAGGACCCGAACCTGTCCTAGCCCCCGTGGTCTCTGGGAACCTAAACTCGGTTCCAAAGCCACGAGACTGCTGCAAGGTTTGAGCAAACGCCTGATATTTCCTGATGTCAGCATCGCTCACACTCCTCCTAGCATACTTCATAGACTCCTCAAAATGACCAGCCTTTATCTCCGCCACCTCTTCCTCCATATCCTCGTCCATAGAGTCTGGATTCTCACTTCGCTTCCTCTCCTTCTCTATGTCCTGTAATAATAATAACAATAATTATAAACAATTTATTCTATCCTATATTATGAAAACAAATTGGAAGGAAATAGATTTTGTGAACAAAGACATACTTTCTCTATGTCCTGTAATAATAATAAACAATTTATTCTATCCTATATTGTTAAAACAAAGATTTTGTGAACAAAGACATACTTTCTCAATATTCTCTCTTATGGCATACTTGCAAGAACGCTGACATATCTCTGTGATGTCGGCGCCACTGAAGCCTTGAGTATACTTGGCCAATGCTCTCAGATCCACATCTTTGGAAACCGGAGATTTTCTCATGCAGGCTTTGAAGATCTGGTGACGCGAGTCCTCGTCAGGGAGAGGAATGTATATTAGTTGATCAAGACGGCCTGGCCTGAGAAGTGCAGGATCAATGATATCAGGTCTGTTTGTGGCCCCAATTATGAAGACGGTCTTTTTCGCATTCATGCCATCCATTTCAGTCAGAAGTTGGTTTAAAACACGATCTGCAGCACCGCCTGCATCTCCTACACTACTTCCTCTCTGCAACAAGAATAATAATAATCTAAATCTCCAGTTCTTTGAACGTTTCTTTATAAGGAATCAAGTTCATCAATGAAGATAAACCAGAAAGGAGAAATAGAAACCTGGGTGGCAATTGAATCAAGCTCATCAAAGAAGAGAACACATGGTGCAGATTGTCTGGCCTTGTCAAAGATTTCACGAACATTTGCTTCACTCTCACCAAACCACATGGTAAGAAGCTCAGGACCTTTAATACTGATGAAATTGGCCTGGCACTCGTTTGCAATTGCCTTAGCCAGTAGTGTTTTACCACAACCAGGAGGGCCATAGAATAGGACCCCCTTTGATGGGGACATACCAAATTTCTCAAACTTCTCTGGGTGCTCAACTGGATATTGGACAGTCTGCAAGGGAAAAAAGGACAAAACTTGAGAAAAGAAAATACAATAATATTCTTGAAAATCTACAGCGCACCTCTTGAAGCTCGCGCTTAACATTCTCAAGTCCTCCAATATCCTCCCAGGAGACATTAGGCACTTCAACGACCTGTTATTAACAAAGAAAACAAATTATTCCTGCAGGTAAACAAACAAGTTGCGAATAATAAGAAAAATGTACATGCAAATACTTACAGTTTCCCGCAAAGCAGATGGATTGCTGATTCCAAGAGCAGTCTGGAAGTGATCGTTTGTCACTGCCATGGAATTCAGAATCTCAGCATCTATTGTTTCATCATCTAGGTCAATAACATCCATCTTCTCTCTGATACATTGAAGTGCAGCTTCAGTACAAAGAGCAGCAAGATCAGCACCGACATAACCATGAGTATCTTTACCAATCCTTTCAAGGTCAACCTGCCCAATAGACAGTTTACTATATCAGCTTGGTAATATCATTTTGGCCTCATTCCATGATCAATATTCAAAATAAAAGAATTTACCTCATCAGCAAGCTTCATGTTCTTGGTGTGAATTCGAAGAACTTCCAAACGCCCGACTTCATCTGGCACACCAATATCAATTTCCCTATCAAACCTACCAAACCTTCTCAATGCAGGATCGATGCTGTTGGGCCTATTTGTGGCTCCCATTACAATAACATGGGCCCGTGATTTCAGACCATCCATGAGTGTCAACAGTTGTGAAACAATTCTTCTCTCAACTTCACCATGAGTCTTTTCTCTCTTTGGGGCAATCGAATCAATTTCATCAATGAAAATAATTGATGGCGCATTTTTCTCGGCTTCCTCAAATGCCTTCCTCAAGTTGCTTTCACTCTCTCCAGCCAACTTGGACATAATTTCAGGTCCATTTATTAAAAAGAAGAAAGCACCTGTCTCGTTTGCAACAGCCCTGGCTATTAAAGTCTTTCCAGAACCTGGTGGTCCAAAAAGTAATATTCCTTTAGGAGGTTTCACACCGATAGATTTGAAAAGTTGTGGATGCCTTAAGGGCAATTCCACTAATTCACGGATTTGAGCCATCTGCTTCCTAACACCACCAACATCATCATATCCCACCTCATCCAACCGTTCCTCATCCTCCCTCTTCACGGGCTCACCCTCACAAAAGATTTCCGTGTCAGGAGCAACCACACAATATTCTGCAGGGTCAGTCTCAATAACTTTGAACTCAACACTCCTCATGCCTCCTCTAACCAGAAAATGATCACCTTTCCTCACTGGACGGTATGCCTCCACAAAGTAAGCTGCATAGGCATATTGATTATATTCATAATTCTTTCAAAGGGGAAACATAAAAAATAGCAAGGCTTTATTATTTATAATGCTGAAAAACAAACTTACGTTTAACGTACACATCAAACAAATCACCGGCAAGACCTTCTATGGTATCATCTATTGGTAGTATGTGGACACGCTTCCCATACTTCACATCTGGACATTGGTGAACAGAAACAATATCACCAAGTCGAATCCTTAAGTTCGATCTCACAACTTTGTTCATCCTGATCTTTGGCTCATCACAAGTGTCATCAGCAAGAGCAATACAGACAGTATCCTTCCTTTTCTTCCCCTGTAGTACATATACACGTGTCATAATTGTACAAGTAAATGTTTCTTCTCCATGACAAGAAAAAAGAAGCATGATTCATATATGTCATTGTGCCAATACATTGAGAAAACAAAACGATCAATAGAAGAGCATAATATAATACAGAATTCATAATTGTACAAGCAAATGTTTCTTCTCCATGGCAAGAAAAAAGAAGCATGATTCGTATATGTCATAATTGTCATTGTGCCAATACATTGAGAAAACAAAACTATGGATAGAACATATCATAATATAGAATTCATAACTCTGAACAGAACTCTCGAAATAAGTTATCATGACTTATTATCAACAAGAAACAACATATCATAAAACAGAATTCATAACTCTGAACAGAACTCTCAAAATAAGTTATCAGACACAAGAAAAAAGTACAACCTTGGAATCATTACATGTACTCTACTTCACCAAGTTCATCAATGCAATGAACTTGGGACAGATCAATTTCAATGGAAATAAAATAGGAACTCCTATAAGTAGGATTTCTTGCCCTTGTTCACCTGTTGAAAGTAAAATTGATTTGAATGTAAATCCCAAAGTTGAACTTAAGTCCCAAAGTTGCTACCAAAGCAAGAAATAAACGAACTTGCTACCAAAGTTGAAGTTACTAAGATGGCCTTAAAAATACATCTATAGGCTGTCAAGAAACCAAATTTATTCGATGAAATTGTGGGCTTAAATATTACATTCCCTGACGAACATAAGATGTGAACCCAAAATAGACCTAATATACTTTATTCAAAATAGAAACTCCTCAAGTCATTAACAAGGAAGACATGCAAGAATGGCGGTTATACCTTGATAAGGATGGTGTCTCCGCGGAAAAGCTGCAACTTCTCCATGGTATTAGGATGCATAGCGACCACGGAGTTGTCATCGTTAATGGCTTCGTCGACAACAAGACGATTGGGTGACTTCTTGCGGTCCAAAATCGCGGTGGAGAAGTCCTTCTTGGACCCTTTGCTGCAATTTAGAAGGATTACATATTGAAATAAACGGAAATCAGAATACAGGAGTGGAAAAATAACTCAGAAGATTAAGTAAGGAACTTACGAGTCGGATGATTCAGCTTGGTTACTCATCTAGAGCTTTGCAAGAAGAAGAAAGATGATTTCTTGGTAAGAAAGGAAAGATCAAGAGAAATTATATATATAAGAGAAAGAAACAGCATTAAAATACAACTTTGGGCCGAGGCGGTTGATCACTACATGGGAATTAGGCTTTAATTAATGGGCTTTAAATGTTGGAATTTTTGAAAGCTGATTCTACAATTGGGCTTACAAATAATAATAAAAGACCAATAGCGACATTAAAAATTATTTTTATTTTAACTTATATCCCTATTTTTAAACAAATGACATTTGTGTCCTCTTATAAGAAATTAAATTTCATTAAATTAAATAAGAATTATATATAAAAAATAATTAATAAATAATAATATAAAATAACATTTTTAAAATTAAGATAAATAATTGATGATTTAAATATCAAATTATATAAACAATTTAAAAAAAAAAAATATAATTTCAATATAAAATATTTAACAGAAAAACAAACTCAATTGAATTTCTAAATGATTTGTGTTGAATTAGATTAAGCCGAACAAACTAATGAAACGGTATCGAAAGAATTTTTATCAATTTTTTTGGACGGTAGTTAAAATTATCCTTGATCGAGAATTGATAAACAACGCTTAAAAATATCATAGTAAAATGTTAATGTCCATCTATATATTTATATTGTTGAGAAACTTATACAAATTATTCAAGGACACCTAGGCCTCAATGTGAAAGAATTATTATAATAACTCTTTGTTGAAGAAAAGAAAAATAACACTAAATTTGATTATTTTACTTCATTTCTGGCTAATAAAGGAACGGATACAGACTTTGAGAAATGACAATCAACACAATCATATGGTATATATAAGTAACAAACGACCAGGCATCAGGACGAAAAATCCGATTCGATTACATATGATGCCGAATCGAATTGAATTGAATCAAGATAATTCGACAAATAAAATTGAGGGGAAATTAATGAATTCAGGTGACGATATTTATGCAACTAATAAAGTATTAGAGAGTCTTATTGAGTTTTTTTTCTAATCTCTACCATCTATTAAAGATTTAATAAATTTTTGTAGTTTTTTTTTTTATCTATAGTGAATTATGTATTTTATTACCTTCAATATATATATATCACTTTTGAAAAAAGTTGACTAATTTTCAAGTTTTAATTTTTTTTTCATAGAAGGATAAAAAATAAACAAATAGGCATCCCAACCCTATATATATTTTCAATATATTTTTATTAATATAAGAGAGAGTAAATTAAAATATATATATATGATGTGTCTTTAAGCAAAGTTCTAAATCTACACCTAATTGAATTAAAGAGTGTATTGAATATGATCCAATTTATATGTTTTTTTTTATAATTTGGTGTAGAGATTTTGTTGTGGATCATATATTTAATATTAATTAAATTAAATTTAGAATTTTGAAAATGAGTTAGTATCTAAAGTTATTAAAAGAAATCTAACTTTTTCTTATTAAGACTATATATATTAAGAGAAATAATATTCTTTCTCTCCTTTTAAGAACATTTTTGGCGTGAAGAAACTAAACAAACTGATCATCAAATTTCAACACCAGACCAGGCATGATGTAGGTTATAGCTCGCGCCAAACCCTCTCTAGATTCCTTTTTCATTCACAGTTTCACCTTCCTCTACACTTGATCGTCTTCTCCGGACGGACGGACGGACGGACGGACACCCTGCACCTGTTCTCTTGCTAACTCTCAAACGACGGTCACCATGGCCCCGGTCCTGCTCAACGGCGAGAGGGCCGTGGTTGCGTTATTCATTGCTCGTACCCTTTTAGCAACTCCTCCCCTTCTTCTGTCCGAATGTCTCTCCATGTCCCTCCTCTCACTTTTCGCCCTCTTCCTCGAGATATTCGTCGAATCCTCCACTTCCCTCTCCCAATTCAAGACCAGGTATGTATGTAACATATCTTTCGGAAAGGAAATCTCTTTTCAGCTTAACAAAAGACAATCTTTTGTATGTATGACGTTAAAGAATCATGTAACCAAACTACAAACTAGGTGGTTTGTGTTATATCGATTTTGCCGTGCTCCTCTGGCTGTCTTCAACGCAAAACTTTGTTTAATGTTTCATTTTCCTTTTACTGAGTTTGCAGGCCAGGAGCATCATCAGGGATTCTCCTTGGAGCAGTCACGGTTCCAAGTGTCATGATCTCGAGGTTGATACAGAGGTCTAGAGCAGTTTCACTTCATACCCTTGAAGTGGGAGGTACACCTCTCACATAATTTGGTAAACATGAGATGTTAAAATAACTCAAATGTAGCTGAAGATTAGTCGGTGTTTTATGAGATCATTTACTTATGATTAGTTAAATTAGTGTTTCTTATTCTGGGAATGAAACAATGAGACTGAAGATTAAAACATGTTCATCATTATGTTGCTTCAGTGTCGGGAGAATTGTAAATCGTTTACTCATTGTTGTTCGTAATGTCTCGATTTCAACATTATTTAAACTACTGTATTTGCATTCGACAGCTCAATTAATTATTTCTTTCCATAGAGCTTGAACATCTGAGGATACAATATTGGACTGCATCTGCCTGCTGCTTCAGCATGCTCCTTTTTCTTGCCTTTGTTCTTCTAAATGTTCCAGAAACCACACGCTCCATTTCTTCACGTGGAATATGGGGTGTGCAATTTGGCTTATGTTGGTTAACGTTGTATGCTGCAACATGTTGTGTGTTTTCTTCTGCAAAACCTCATGTTGGTGAGTTCTCATATGGAACATTTCCTTTTTTAAATCATTTATTGTGGTAGACTAAGAGACAAGATACTCCCCTCTTAAATAAATAATATTTGTAAATCAGTTATGTCACTGTCCTTTTGATATTGTTTTGGATTTATGCTATTTTTGCAGGTTCGGCTATTTGTTCAGAATTATTATGGGTGCTCTTCCAGGGGTTTGCTGCGGTGAAATTACTTCAACATGTGCTTTCTACTTTCCCATTTTGTGCTTCTGCTGGTGAGGCAAAAACTTCTTCTCTAATTCAGAAAGAATCCGTTATTAAGGCTGATATATATATATGTGTGTGTGCATTTTGATATGGTCTTTTAACTCTCTCTTTTCAGTATGCCTTATGCAAAATGACGATTAGTAAAAGTTTCCATTGTCCATGTTGATTTTTGTGGAAAGAGCATTATTTAAATAAATAAAATAAAATACAAAATTGCGTTGTTATAAAAAAGAATGATTTTGGATTCATAAAATATCTTTAGAAGATGTGTTGTATCAAACACCAAATATTTGGAGATCTTTCTGGCAATGCTGTTTTTTCGTCTTCATTAAGCATTATCAGTTACCTTCTTCTGTCTAGGCCTGATTACACATTCAAAACATCTGTTTTAGCATTGGAGTCTCTTGCTTTGGAGATTTATTTCTGTTAAGTATGTTAATAGAGTTCTTTTAACATGAATTCTTTGCTGTTCTAAGGTGAGGCATTATTGGTGACTGCCGGTCTTACAATCTATTCTGGGGATATGATTGCACTTTCTCTTGCAAAAGTTAGTCCAGTATTTATCTGTTAAAGCTCCATTTTGAATTTGGTTGCAATGAAATTCAGTTTAGATACGTCTCGACCATTGTTTGCAGATTAATATACCCCGTTTATCAACACCGTTGGTCTTTGTAGGCAGTGGGATCCTTAGAAGTGAAATAAGTATCATTGTTCAGGTAACTAATAAGGGAAAACTCGAGGCAAATTCAAATCAGTAATTCAAGCGGGTTCTAACTATTTCCCTCTATAATACAGGGCATACTACTTGGCCTTCTTCTCTTCCCAATGTTATTCAAATTTCTCATTCAAGTTTGGTATCAATTCAGAAGCTCCACAAACCCTGAAGAGAGGGCGTACCATGAAATAGAAAAATCTGCTATTTTCTTTACTTCTCTGGCATTTATCTTGATAGTGATTGTTCCTTCCTGGATGCAGACAGTTAAAGAGTTTGATATGCATCCTTTCTTATGGTACTTCGTCTGTTTTCATTATTATCTTTTTATAGCACTTACAGTTATACTGGCATTTTGTTACCAAATGAACCAATAACGAGATGTTACGAGCCTATTTGGTATCATGATTTTTCATCTTGACGGTGTTCCCAAAAAATCTACATTTGTTATGTTTTTTAAAATCACAATTATCTAGAATATAATAATCTATAAAATAATCTGGATCTTGATTTTATACCAAATGAACACTATAATCTGGACCATGATCTAAAAACTGTGAAACAATTTTATTCCAAAAAAAAGTCACTTTCAATTTCCTCTTGGCGATTTTCTAATGGGATCGTGATTGTGATAAAATAACAGTTTCCAAATATGTGCATGTTGCTCAAAGACAGATGGTACATTGGCTTTAAAAAGAAGTCTATAGTTTTTTGCATGATGCTGCAGTTGTATGATTTATGTGGTCAAATTTGTTATTTTTGAATCAAGAACATATCTGTTAGTGGTATGTCTACTGATGCAGATTATGATGAGCTCTCAATGACATTTATGTTTCAAACAAATTGAATATCTGCTGGAAATGAATGGGTTGTACTTAGGTAAATCATGTCCAATGATGACCACGAGTTTAGAATGTTTCTGAATAAAGAGGAAACAGTTGAAGTTAGTGATTACATGAAAAAGCATTTGTTTTGATTTGATCTAAGACTGTAATTATTAAATTTGTCAGAGTTTTCATAATAAGTCGTTTCATGTTCTTCCAAATTTCCAGGGTTATTGTTTTTGTATTGTCGGAACCCCATAAGATGCTGCCATTGTGCGTTTATTGGGTTGCAGTGATATGTGTATCAGTTGTAAGGTTCTATAAGATCTCAAAGAAAGGCACAACTGAGAGGATTCTCCTCAGAAAATACTACCACTTGATGGCTGTTGCAATGTTCCTTCCTGCTTTAGTTTTCCAGGTTGTTATTTATAATGCAAATTCAAAGATTGGTTCTTGTGCCAGTTTTGTGTTATTCATGTTTACTTTTAGAAAAATTGTTGGCCTCATATTAGGTTTCATTTCCTCCAGCCAAAATTTCTAGATCTGGCCTTTGGTGTGGCTTTGGCAGTATTCTTGCTTCTTGAAATCATTCGAGTAAGTTCATTTTTGGATTGTTGAGTTGTACTTCTATTCTAAGATATATCTCCCCATTTAGAAACACTTATATTTTTGTTTCTATATCCGGATTCAGATGAGAAACAACTAATAAATTTCCAATTTATCTCTAACTAAATTTAGTTTCCAAAAAACTATCATCCTGAATTGTTTTTGAATCTAGGTGTTTCCAAATGGGGTTATATAACTAAAGTTCTCTTTATTTACTTTCACAACATGATGGTGAATGTTTTCTTAGGATTTTTGAATTGCTGGAAATTTCATGAAACAACCATGTCACATATCAACTGACACTTTGTGACAGGAAATTATTTGTTTTTGGACGGTTGTGACACCAAGACATTGAAAGGATCTGCTGTGGAACTAGTTATATTGAAAGAAAAAATTGTTTCTTGGGACTAAAAAGCATTTGAACTAATCTAGTCTGCAAATATCTTAAACAAGTGATACCATTGTTTTCTCTGGGTAAAGTAACTAGGCAATAATTGAGCAGGTATGGAGAATCTGGCCTTTAGGACAGCTTGTGCATCAGTTTATGAACGCTTTTACTGATCATCGTGACTCAGATGTTCTTATTATCAGGTGTGTTTGTGTTGTCTATTCCCTTGAAAATAGTGCTAGTCTGCTAGATGATA
Organism: Impatiens glandulifera; assembly: GCF_907164915.1. Taxonomy (NCBI): domain Eukaryota; kingdom Viridiplantae; phylum Streptophyta; class Magnoliopsida; order Ericales; family Balsaminaceae; genus Impatiens; species Impatiens glandulifera. The sequence goes on along the minus strand of NC_061862.1, from coordinate 21,708,022 downwards.
ATTCATTTCTCTTTTGCAGTCATTTTTCACTTTTATTGGGCTGTGCACTTCCTATTTGGATGTCTTTTGGGTTCAATGATCGACCTCTTTCCCCCTTTGCCGGAATCCTGAGCCTTGGTATTGGAGATACAATGGTGAATATTTTTTATTTCTTCATAGTTAGTACGAGTCTCTAAGTTAAAGTGAAAACGTATCTAGATTTGGACAATTGATTTGGCATATTGATAAGTTTATCAGAGAAAGAAATCTAAATAAGAACAACAGTTATTTTGGGTTGGTGTACTTATTATACTTCCTTTTGGTTTCTTTCTTATATTTAGGCATCCATGATCGGCTATAAGTATGGTGTCCTCAGATGGAGCAAAACTGGAAGTATGTAGATTCCACCCACCATCTTGTTTGTAAACTTAGATAAATTATGCACGCGAATGAATCAAAATGATGGTTTCTTCTTTCTCTTGATAGAGAAAACTATTGAAGGCACTGCAGCTGGCATAACCTCAGTCTTAGCTGCCTGTTCTGTTCTTATCCCACTTTTGGCAACAACAGGATATATTTTTACACAGGTATCTTTCTCTTACCTTGGTTTTTATTATAAGCAATATCTGATTGTGGTAACATTCAAAATTTGTAATAATTCTAAAAAAAAAATACGAAATTGTGCAGCAGCATTGGTATTCTTTAATCATTGCGGTTATCATTAGCGGTTTGTTGGAAGCATACACAGCTCAGCTTGACAATGCCTTCATACCCTTGGTTTTCTACAGTCTACTTTGTTTATAAACCACATATATTTAGCCCAAATTTTAAACTAATAAAGTTTAGTCTTACATATCTTAATTGATGATCCCTATCCTTTTTTTGTTGCGATTCTTTTACCACTTTACGTTGCTTGTAACTAGGACAAATTGGTAACCTAATTATTAACTAGGCAGCTGCTGATCTACATAGGGATGAATTGTTTGGTTGTCAGCTTCTTTGATGGTAACACTTATCCAATGACCCTAGCTCGGAAACGTGTAGCCTGTTGACCAAATGAATGCGATTAGAGTAAGAATTCAATTTTTTTTTTAAATGCTATGAGTTACAATGAATAGAAATAGCAAATACCTCAACCGGTAAGGAAGGAACCAGCCATTCATGACATCTCTAACCTTCAAATAGGGTTGATGTTCGTCGAAAGAATCCCTAAAATGACTTGAATTCAGCCTGCAACAAAATTTCGTTACTGTCAGTTAGTGATAAACCGGGACCAAAACTTAATTCAGTTGATTTTGTTTTGTTTTTAAGAGTGTAAGGTTATGATTACTTTATTATTATTATTATTATCTTTTTGCTTCTTAATAATCTCTAGACTGTTTTCATGAATTAGGTCTCAAACTGAGAGGGTTTTAACATGGTTGATGAAATAATCAATAATTAGTCTTTTTTTGTGGGCTATATAAATTCCTTTTACCTTTATAAAAAAAGGTTGAGTGTTGATGTATTTATTTATGAGTTATAATGATTTTGATCATTAATATATACATACTACCCAGAAGTGACCTAATATTGAAAGGGACGTTTCATTATTGAATAGAACATGCATTGGTCTCTTATGTATGGTATCATCCCTTCCCCGCTTAGCCTGCCATGCCCTGTAAATAAGGGAGCCAAAGTTAAAAGAATGCACCCATCTATTGGTTTTACATTTATTCAAGAAAGACAGCAAATATTGTTCTCAAGTCAGTGTTTTTCGATTCCCAATTTGCTTTCCTTTGTAATTTTGGAATTTATGAACCTAACCTGGCTGTAAACGATGAACATGACAGTTATTAGACAAAATGACGGTTAATCCATAGATCAAACCAGTTATTTAGCATGTTAAACTTGATCTGTGGAATGTACATTATGTATCAAGAAGGGGGAAAATCTGCCTATAAGATTACTTTAGTTACATTCAGAATGCCTTTGGAATCATCTATCATAGAATCCAAATGCTCCAAAGAATCTTCCTATGGAACTCAGAATTGGGATATGAGTTTTCGCACTTGGTTTGTTAGAATGTGGTTAAAACTCTTATGATGAATGATAGGAAAGTGGCTTAAAGTGGTTGGGTCTTGGAATAATGTATTGGGCTCATGGTCTATTGACTATAGATAACATTTTTTCGATAGAGAATCAGACATTGATGAACGGTTATTACGAGACTCTATCTCGGCTGCCCTTTCATGAATCATGACGGTCTTAATATGGTTAATCTAAACTCCATCTTGGTTACTCTTTCATGCTGACTAATATGATCAAACAAAACCATGTCTTAAGGAGTAATTAACTATACATGTGTAGAAAATGATTATCATTCCATGAGTGAAATAAAATTTTAAAAATTGTCTATTATTATTATTATTATTATGTCTTAATTTCGGAAAGTGCCCACTAATTATTAACTTAAATATATATAATATGTGATAGTAATATGGTTGAAAACTTAAATAGATGAGATAATACAAGTTATACTATGATTTTAAAAAATCATTTTTATTGGTGTTTAATCATATTTTTCTTTTAAAATTATAAATTGAGACTTCAATATGTATAATTATCCCCCATATAGTAATCAGAATTTTCTTTTTAAAATTATTTTCTTCATAATTTAATTAAAAAATAAATAAATATATATATATATATTTAATTAATGATAGTTGTCCCATTCAATTAATTCTGTATTTTCTCTCTTATGGACGGAACAGTACTAGTGCTGTACATTATTGTATTGAAAAGATCAATACACCAACAACAATTGCAACTATATGATAATAATTTCTTATAATATTAAAGATTAAAAATTTAAATTTGAAATAAGTCATATAGTATCCAAATTCATCATTACAGTTTAACATATTATTATTTTAGTAATAATTATATATATATATATATATATATATATATATATATATATTGGTTTGTACATAAATTATAAGTAATCAGTTTGTAATTTTTTTTATTACAAATGAGTTTATATATTAATAACAAGTGATTTATATTTGAATACTAGGGCAATGTAAATAAACCAACTTGGAGGGCTTATTTGGATTTTAGGAGTCACTTGCTTGCTACAAAACAAAATACACGACTGAATCTTATTTTTGTCGGAATGTTTGATTTTGTGATGTTATTATGTATTGTTTATAAATTAATTTTTCAAAATAATGATAATTAAACTTTTTTATTAAAAAAAATAGTTTATTTAGTATCTTATGATTTTAATTATTAAGTAGCATTTTAAGTAAAAACTAAGCCGAACAAATAAATTCTAATCAAAAGTTCAGCAAAATAGTACTAAAAGATAAGTTCGATTACAACCGGGAGCGTTTTGAATATAAGAAGAGTGTCATAATCGTGGGGTGGGGAGTGATGCTAGTTTTCTTATTTAAAAAACAATAATAAAAATTATCCGACAAGTAGATTAGTTTGTTGGCTAAATATTAATAAATATATTTGAAAACAAACATAGACAACACAATGTATGATCTTTCAAATCACCAACACAGTTATCTTTTTTTGGACTAGTTTGGCATATACTGTTTTTTTTTCATGATCATTTTAAGAAGCTTTGGTATGTACTTTTCACAAAGGGTAAGTTCGAGTGGCATATAATTTATTTAGCTTTATTATTCAATAAATTAAACAATTTTAAATTTATCTTAATTTTTAATAATAATTTGAATATAAAACAAATTAAGACAAGGAACTCAAATAAACACTCTAACTAAAGAGTTGGATTTTCTTTTTGTAAGTTTTTGAAAGAACAATTCTCTATATTATAATATAAATATCTTGATCTAACAAAACAAAATAAAATAAAAGTCAACTCCTAATTTTCTCATAGACAAATTTAGCTAGGTTTGGACTTTGGAGAGGATGGTTACTTAAGAGAGGTATATCCCAATGTTAGGGTGGGCAAAATCACGACCATTTAGGCCGACCATTTTTTATTATCAATTTCGTTAATCGTTATTTTCGAGTTCAATTTCAAATTTATGAACAATTATTGTGTTTCTAACTCAGAATTAATTTGGTGTATTGAATGAATATTCATTTATTTAGTATGCTCAATTCTTAGGAGATTAGGTAATTTGGTCAAATGTTGTAGCTAATTTAACTAAAAATTGGAATAGTAATTAATTATAATTAAATAACTCATTTGCATATATATTAACCCTTTGACACTGAGTAATTTTTAAAAATAAAAAATTATAATTTAAAATTTTTCAAATAAAAGTGAAGTCGTCGTTGTAGGTCATGTTAATTTTTTTAAATAAATTAAAAAAAAACAAACTCGTTAGGTGTTCAAACTGTAGATTGAACCCACAATAGATGCTTTATGCTTTAACTTTAAATGCAATCAAATGAGCTGTTATCTTATTAAAGAAAATTCAACTTAAATAATAAATAAAATAATTATTAAAGATCACCTTTTATTATTATTATTATTATTATTATTATTTCATATATTTTCTATAGAAAACTCAATTTAAATTGTAAGATAAAAATGTTGAGATTTAAAATTACTGTGTGTCAATAATAAAGTTACAACATAGATAAAAAGGGATAATTAGTATTTTTTTTTTAATATTGTATAAATATCATATAATTCTTTAAAGTATATCCTTTTGTTTTATGTCCTATTAATTAAATATATATTTTTATTATCTTGTTTTTCAAAATTTTAATTTATTTTTATTGATCCAATAATAAAAGTTAAAAAGAA